>NC_064830.1:31690055-32940055 GCF_024166365.1 Elephas maximus indicus
GGGGGAAGTTTGGGCATCAAGAAGTACATTTATCCAGGCTAGGAGCCTAGACAATGACTCAGGAAAGACTAGAAATCCTTGATCCAGGAGTAAGTAGAATCCCAGAGCCTTACCCTCAACCGTAGACAAAGTCCTGACTGGCTTCCAAGAGCTTCCACTCTAGTCCTCTTACCCCAGGCTCATCCTCACTGAGAATGTGGTTGCCAGAGGCCTCTCCATGAAGGACAGACTGTGCCATTCTCTTGCTCAAAATCCAGCAATGGCTGGGTATTGTGCTCTGGGTCCAGCGGAGTCTCAAAGTGGAACACCAAATCCAGTTGTAGGAGGCTTCGTAGAGGAGATGGCTTATAAGCTGAAGCCTGAACGTCAAGTAGATGTCAATAAGGCCGTCAGCAGCTGGCAGTTGGCAGCGGGAGGTGACTAGGGTGGAGAGGCACTCCTAGGCAGAGGGGTCATCATGTGGAAAAGCACAGACATATCAAACAGCAAGCTCGGTAAGGGAACCCCAAGAATTAGGGGATGGCTGGAATGCAAGAATTGGGAGATAGGAAATGTGGAGAGAACGCAGACTGGAGAAGTGAATAGGGGTTGACTACCAAAGGGTCTTGTTTAACAACTTAAGGAGTTCAGATGTCAATGAGAAGTCCTGATGGTCTTTTTTTTTTTTTTTCACTCTCTGTTATGACATTGCATGTAATGTACAAATTAGAAGACATAAACAAAATTAGGATGTTATAATATTTGGTTTTCTAGCCCCTTTTTCTATTTGACACTGTATCATGAATGTTTTCACACATCGAAAAATTCTTTGTAAACATTTTTATGGCTGCATAATATAGTCCATCATACAGATATATCAAAATGTGTTTACCATTTCCTTATTTTTGGATGTTTAGATTGTTTTTTAGCCCTAAAAATAATGTTGTAAAAAAATACCTTACGCATATGTCTTTGAGTTGCATCTCGATTTCTCCAGAATTGGTTCCTAGAAGGAAAATTTTTAGATAAAGGAGCATGGGCATTTTTAAAGCTCTTAATACCAATTGTTAGTTTTTTTCCTCAAAATATTCAACACATTTTATACTCTCTGCCTCAGGATACCAGAACGCCTAGCTCATCTGAAAAAAATTGGCATTTTAAGAGGAAAAAATATTTAGTTACATTAATTTGATTTTCCTTGGTTTTTGAAGTAAAAAAAATGTTGATATTTATTTGCCTAGGTATTCTTTCTGCAAATTCTTCATTTCCTTTGCCCAGTTTTTATGACGTTGTTGTCCTTACTTATTTAGAAAAAAAAAAAGAAAAACTTTATATATGAAGCATACTAACTCTTTAGAGTTGGATGCATTTTTCCAGTTTTATAATTGCTTTTTAATTTCATTAATGTTGTAGTTTAAATATTTAGATGGTAATCTAATGGCGACAGGTTGTTGGGTAAGGGAGAGAGGGAGGGAAAGAGGAACCCATAATGACTTGAAGGTTTTTGGCTCAGATACTAGGGAGGTGGTGGGACACTTGGCTGATTGTAGAAGCTCAGGGGAAGGGTGGGTTTCAGGGTACATGTTGGGTTAGGGATGTACTGCATTGAATGTACTTGTGGCAAAGTTAGGTTAAGATGTCTTAGAAAAAGTTGAGGATAACGACTGAACCTTATTTACAGTACACAGCCATGGAGTGGTTGTTGAAAGAATGAATGGATAGTTAGGTTTAGAGCTCAGCACAGAGTTCTGGAGGGAGCTATAAGCCATGAGATAGTGTTAAGATCAGAACCAGGTCCAGGTCTCCTGACTTCTATTCCAAGACTCTTTCTTCAGTATTGGGTGGATTCAGGGGGATGTATTAGTGTCCTACGGCTGCTGTGACACAGTGCCATAAGCTGGATGGCTTAAAACAATAGAAATTTATCTCCCACAGTTCTGTAGGCTGGGAGTCCAAAATCAAGATGTCAGCAAGGTTGATTCCTTCTCAAGGCTGTGATGGAGAGTCTATTTCATGCCTCTCTTTTGCCATTCTCGGCATTCCTTGGTTTCCTACCATCTTTGGCGTATCCTTTGGTTTCCTGCCATCTCTGGCATTCCTTGGCACATAATTGCATCATTCAATCTATTCCTCTGTCTTCACATGGCCATCTTCCCTCTGTGTCTCTCTGTCTCTGTGTCTCTTCTCTTTTATAAGCACACCAGTCATGTTGGATTAGGGCCCATCCTATTCCAGTATGACTACCTGTTTACTTAATGACATCTTTGAAGACTCTATTTTCAAGTAATAGTCCATCCACAGGTATCTGGAGTTAGGACTTCAACCTTTCTTTTTTTGGACACAAATCAATCCATAAGAGGAGAAAAAAATTAATTATACCAAGTGTCAAATTTTTCAACTTCACTCTACTTCTTTTTCTATAGAAATCTGATCTTCACACTCCTTTCCAACCTTTAATTGGCTTCTCCTTTCCCACAGGGAGGTAGGCTATGTTTTGGATACCTCAAGCCAAATTAAGCTTGGAGGCCGGCACAGGAACTTATCAAATTTTCATCATAACAAATCTGCTCCCCATCTGCATTCATTAATTTAGTCTTTTCTACAAGTGGCATTAATATAGCATAATTGACTTTTCCATTACACTGAATTAATTAACAGGAATCAATATGGTAGGAACATTAACAAGGTACAGAACAATTAAAACCTTCCACAATTAGCCCCCATTCCCCTGTATTTCGATTTTGGGGGAAGGGGGGAGGGGCACCACTGAAAACAACAGCAATGTACCCAAAAACTATTTGTGTATGAGTACAGAATCTTTTTTTTTTTCTTCTGTTTTGAGACTTGCAAAAATCAGATAAAACCATGATATTTTCCTTTACAGCATGCCTACAATTTGGCATCACTGGCATAAAAATGCTTTTCAACCAGATAACTCATGAAATAATGGTTTTTCCTTTGGGCTGGATCATTTTTAAAGGTATTTGTAATGGAGGATTTGCAGTATGTTTGTAGTGGGGCCAGGAATGTGTCTGTGCAGGTTGCCAAGCGAATGTCAATCTCTTTGTCATCTCGCTGTCCAGCCCACTGCCCCCTTTGCCAGAGGCTGCTGCCTTGCTTTGCGCTGGAGAACAGAGAGAATGAACTTCAAACCTCACTGACCTTGCAGAACATCTAGCCAGGAGGCTCTTCACTTTTTATGCTGCTCCATTACACACAGGGGCATGGCCAGCGGGGATCAGAATTGGGGCAGAGTTGTGTGCCTGGAATAGTCTGAAAGTCCCACAGTTGATTCTCAGACGTGCCTCCTTTATATCTCTGTTGAGCTCCTGGAAGTGATGGAAGTGATGAAACTGAGCAAGAGAGAGGAAAGGGACCAGCCCGAGGTCTCTCAGCAATTAGAGGCAGGTCCTTGGGAAGAAACCAGGCTACCTCCAACTCGAAAACTATCATTTGAAAATAAACATTGGTGATGGTCACACCACGCAGTTGATGTGGTACTGAATTGCACAGGTGAAAGATGTTGAAGTGGCAAATGTGCTATCTATGTTTTTAAAACAAAAGAAAATCAACGTCGAGAGGGTCCATTCATAGCAATCTCCATATAATCCTAATTTTTCATTGAAAGATCACCTGTAGAAAGCAATGTACGACCCTGGGCTTACAAATAACTATTATTAAAAAAAAAAAAAAAAAAAAAGACGGCGATGTGTACGGTTGAACTTCTGATGTGGTTATCTGCTCTGTTTGATGTTTTTCAGTTACTCCAAACTAAAGAGCTATATTTCAGGATGCAAAGCCACACGGATGTGAAGGAAGAAGGGCCTGAAGAAATACCTCATGTGCCTGTGGGCCCATGTACCCGAGTCTGAGCAGACTTGGCTGGGACAGTGGGGTGAGGTCCCGGCCAGCTGGCTGCTTTGGGACCGCTAGCCCCTCTCAGGCCTCCTCAGCGTTGCCTGGATACCATGCAACAATGCCTCCCAAGCAGCCCCATGATGATCTTTTCTGAAGTGGCAGCCCCTTCAATTATTTTATTTCCATTATATTATGTTAATTAAATCAGCAAAAATAACAGAGCACATGCATGTCCAAAGTGGAATGGCTGTGAAGGGTTAATCGGAATGGCCCTAGCTGCCACTGGATGCGCTGAAGCAGCAGGCAAAGTGCCCATTAAAATAAGCCATCTTCCTACCAGCCAGGACTTGGGTGACCGAGCAGGAAGCATCCCAAGGAACCTCACGTCTGCCTGTATCTGGCCTCCTGAACCCCTGGCTGCCCCTGGTAGGTGCAAATACAGTGGTCCTTTGAAGGACGGCAGCAAGACTTTGTAGAAGGGTATCCACTGAAAGCCAGCATTCCTTGGTTAGTGGGTGGTGACGGAAGACATTGTAGATACGTCATATGAATATTCTCAAGCAGTGGTTTTTAAAAGCATCAGAGCTCTTTGCTGCAATAAAATGTTATACTAAACCCTCAAAATATTAACCAAATATAAAGGGGCCACTTTGAATGAAATCAGAGAGGAGGTGGGAGGAACATTACATTTGCTGCATCTTCGATTCCAAAGCACAGTGTGAAAATTGGTGCTTTGGTGAACACTGGGTGGGAGGTAATAGAACAGTCAGTGCTGTCTGGGTTGGCTCGTGTTGGACATCTGACTAAGCAGTTCTCCCAGTCTGATGTACTGACTGCTGCAGAATGGGTTTTTAGGTTGAGGCAGAAGGAACACTCTTGCCTCAGTTTGGTTGTCTGTATAATGGACATAACGATAGTGTGTGGCCTCCTGGGCGCATAAACTTTAAGAAGTGACACATAATGGCTATCACCCTGTCTTATATGTACTCCTGAGAAAGGTTATCATCCTTTCACTCAGAGCATTTCTTAAAAACTCCCAAACCAAAACCCACTGTGATGAAGTTGATTCCAACTCATAGCAAACCTATAGGACAGAGAACTGTACCATAGGGTTTCCAAGGCTGTAATTTTTTTTTTTAATCTTTACGGAAGCAGACTGCCACGTCTTTCTCCAGCAGAGTGACTGGTGGATTCGAACTGCTGACCTTTCAGTTAGCAGCCCAGCGCTGGACCATTGCACCACCAGGGCTCCTCAGAGTGTTTCGTAAGAGGTGTTTTTGTGTTTCAGTGAGTGCTCAGAATATCATCCCTCTCCTCTTCTCCTCTTTCAGTAGGATAGTAGGGTTGCTGTTTTAAGTTAGGTGCTATTTCACTATTGCAGCTTCTTTGAACCTGGGGACCTGTGATTTTTTCTGGTCTCGTCTGCAACTTGCTGTGAGATGTATCCCTCCCCTCTCCAGCCTGTGGATTCTTCTTCAGTCAAATGAAGGCGTTACAATCAATGATCTCTTAGATTCCCTGCAGCTGTGGCATCCTCTCATTTGAATACCATCAACAAAAATAGCAATGCAACGCCTTATGTTTAAAAGACGACTGAGCAATTACTCTAAAGTTTATTTCCTGCTCCCTTGCCTTTCCAATATTGCAAATCCCCTCTGTTTTAAAATTAAGTTGTAAATGAGATTTGAGTTCCACATCACTTACTTTGTTCTCTCTCCAAGAGAAAGAGTTGAAAAACCAGTTCAAAGAAAACGTATACATAACTGAAATTCAAAGGGGTTTGGAGGGATTTTCTTTCTCCTAATCTTGGTTACTGGGCTCCCCATCTGATTAACCTTCCCTAGTCACAACTGATGATGTGATTTCCTGATCCAACATTCTCAGTAACGTGCCCCTTGTTTACAGGATAGTCGGAAATCATCACCATCGTTATCACCAAAATCATGGTAACACTTATAAAATGCTCATTGTATGCCAGGTATTTTTCATACATTGACTTTCTAAATTCTCTCCAATAACTTTTACGCCCACAATCCAATAATTGTGAGGATGGCATAGGACCTGGCAAAGTTTTGTTCTGTTATACATAAGGTCGCTGTCAGTCAGAGCCAATGCAAAGGCAACTAACAACAATGACAAATTCTCTCGACTTCTCTTTGAGGTAGATATTTGTATTGATCTGGACACTGAGGCACAGACAACCTAACTTGCTCAGGGTTTTACAGCTAGCAAGTAACAGAACCAGCATTCTAACCCAAGATGTCAGCTTGCGAGTCCGGAGATCTTCATCACTGACATCGATTCGTGTAGAACCTCTGTGTGGGAAAGGAGGGCCTAAAAGATATTCAAGTCAAGTTTTCCTTGTGGTGCTTGGATCCCCTTCAGGGCCTCCTGACCAGTTGTCATCCAGCCTTCATTTCAAAACTTCTGGTGATGGGGAATTCCACTTCTTTGAAGGAATCATTCATTCATGCATTCATTCAGCAAACATGTCCAGGCCCCATCTCAGCACTCAATGCTGGGCCATAAAGATGGATGTATCATAGCTCCTTCTGTTGAGGGACTCATAGTCTAGAGCCAACCTGGTCACCAAAAATCTCTGATTTTACTGGACTGAAGAAGATGTTATAACTGAAGTGATCTTGTAATTACTGTCCAAACCAAGACACTGTTAAGAGTGAATGGGGACTCTTCTAGTAATTACATCAGGGCAAGCATAAACTGGGACTGACCCTGGCAACCAGGGATGCATACCCCATACCCAGAATCATATCCTGGGTGCATGTTTGGCCTTTGAGTCCACTCAGAGTGAGCCCAAGCTCTTTTCTATGCATCAACCCTCCTGACATTTGAAAATCATTATTTCATCTCCTCTGAGCTCTCTTCCCAGCACACTCCCGGGTCCTTAAATGATTCCTCATATACTTCGTTTGGAACTCTGTCATCAACATTCGTGCTCACCTCTGAGTATGTCCAAGTTCCTAGTGCGGCTTCTGGTCCTTCCCTGGTCTGTTCTTAGCTCAGTCAGGAGAGGAGAGAACCTTGGCCTAGAGTGCGGAGGGAGATGAAGAAGGCTGAATGTTTACAGAGACACTTGGAAAGCCTGAGATTCAGACTAAACATGGAGAATGGAGGCATGAACCGTGTCTACGGAGGCTCTGTGACTGACTGGGAATTGCCTCGAATGTAAGACCAAGCAGTTTGGGGAGAGAGGTAAGAAATATGTTTCACTGGTACTTCTCAGACTGGGAAAATTTTTGAAAAACATATTTGTTTTTAGGTGGGATTCTTCTTTTAACCAATCAACCTTGAGACTATAAATTACCATTCACTCAACAAGTAAACAAACATTTATTGACTAGCAGTTATTTGCTAAGGCACCCTGGTGGCACAACAGTTAGCGATCGGCTGCTAATTGAAAGATTGGTGGTTTGAGCCCACCCAGTGGCTCTACAGAAGACATACCTGGTGATCTGCTCCCATAAAGATTACAGCCAACAAAACTCTCTGGGGCAGTTCTACTCTGTCACATGGGGTTTTTACGAATTGGAATCAACTCCACAGCACCCAACAATCACAGTTATTTGCTGGATACAGAGATGACACAGTCCCTGCTCTCCAAAAAACTCCCAATTTAGGTGAGGGCAGGTAGGATGGGGGGAGGCAGACTAGGAAACCAAGATCCCTACACAGAGTGGTAGATGCTCTGAGAAGGTGTATCACAAAGAGGGCACAGACGAGTTAGGTCTAACACTCCCCAGGGTGCCAGGGGAAGGCTGTGCAGAGTAGATAATTACTGAACTGGTTCTTAGAGGATGAGCAGACATTTTCCAGGCAGAGGGGATGTGAGAGACACTCCAGGCAGAAGGAAAAGCATGTGTAAGAGATAAGAGGCAGGAAAGAGCGCTGTGTGTTCAGGTGGTTCTGTGTGATTGGGAATGGGGACAGCAGGAGCTGAGCGGGACCTATAGGCAGGACTTTGATGCCATTCGACATGTTTAGAGCTGTGCTGGGAGGGAACCGGACTTTTGTGGACCGCTTTGCAATACTGAACACTGGTGGGTGGATTCAGATGTTCCTGCAATTAATTAAAGTGAGCACCAGCATGAAGCACACATAAAAAAATGCTTTTAATTGAGAGACATGCTTTTCAAATGTTCAGCTGCCAGCTGACTCTATCTCTAGCAGAAACGGCAAGCGAATACTTAGCTTTCTTCAAGCTCCATTGATCTGCCCATTTCTTTTTGCTTCAAATCCCACTTCAAACATGCAGCAACTCCTCAAATTCATAATAAAATTAATGATTTATAATCCTCTTGGGAGCCAGTAAGCCTTCCATCAGTTGGTTAGGATGGGTTAGATTGATACAGCTGAACTTCTGAGCAAGGCAGAGGATGATGGTGGCTCTCTTCTCCTCTTCACACATGCACATACACATGCCCACAGACACACATGCATGCACACACACCCCCGCACACACCCACATACACATAGGCACACATACACACACACACATACACCCACACACAACAGATGTACACACACCCACATACTCACAAACACCACGCCTGCCTGCATGGTGCTTGCCATATCTTCAGTCCCTTCTTGTGACCATGTAAGGGCTTCTGGAAGAACCCAGAGACTCTGGGTAAGAAATACTGCCCATAGTATCTTCTGTAGGTGATCCTGACCAATTTCCCCCAACATCTCTCTTCTGAAAATAATGAAACCAATAACCACTATTTACCGAGCATTTACCGTATACCTGGGACCATGTCAAGTACTTCGTATATATCATATCTGAGCCTATAATATTATGCAAGGTAGGCATATGCTATATCCCCTTTTAGCGATGAGAAAACCTGTGTCTTATTGACTATGCAAAGACATTTGACTGTGTGGATCATAACAAGTTATGGATAGCATTGTAAAGAATGGGAATTCCAGAACACATAATTGTGCACTTGAGGAACTTGTTCATAGACTGAGAGGCAGTTTTTCAAACAGAACAAGGGGATACTGCATGCTTTAAAGTCAGGAAAGATGTGCATCAGGTTTGTGTCCTTTCACAATACTTATTCGATCTGTATAATGAGCAAAACAATCTGAGAAGCTGGACTATATGAAAAAGAAGGCAATATCAGGATTGGAGGAAGGCTTAATAACAACCTGAGATATGCAGATGACACAACCTTGCTTGCTTAAAGAGAGGAGAACTTGAAGCACTTACTGATGAAGATCAAAGACCACAGCACAAAGAAAAAAAATCCTCAACATAAAGAAAACACCTCAACATAAAGAAAACAAAAATCCTCACAACTGGACCGGCAAGCAGCATCATGATAAACTAAGAAAAGATCGAAGCTGTAAAGGATTTCATTTTACTTGGATCCACAATCAACGCCCGTGAAAGCAGCAGTCAAGAAATCAAATGACTCATTACATTGGACAAATCTGCTGCAAAAGACCTTTTGAACACTTTTGAACCAAAAGTGTTCAAAAGCAAAAATATCACTTTGAGGACTAAGATGATCCTGACCCAAACCACGGTGCTTTCAATCACCTCATATGCATGTGAAAGCTGGACAATGAATACGGAAGACCTAAGAAGAATTGATGCCTTTGAATTATGGTGTTGGCGAAGAATATTGAACATACCATGGACTGCCAAAAGAATGAAGAAATCTGTCTTGGAGGAAGTACAGCCAGAACGCTCCTTAGAAGCAAGGATGGGGAAACTTCGTCTAATGTACTTTGGACATGTTATCAGCAGGGACCAATCCTTGGAGAAGGACATCATGCTTAGTAGAGGGTCAGCAAAAAAGAGGAAGAACCTTGACAAGATGAATTGACACAGTGGCTGCAACAATGGGCTCGAACATGGCAACGATTTTGAGAATGGCACTGGACTGGGCAGTGTTTCGTTCTGTTGTACATGGGGTTGCTATGAGTCAAATCTGACTCGATGCTACCCAGCAACAACCAAAAAACCAAACCTGTTGCCATCGAATAGATTCTGATTCATAGTGATCCTATAGGACAGAGTAGAACTGCCTCATAGAGTTTTCAAAGAGCAGCTGGTGGTTCCAAACTGCCGACCTTTTGATTAGCAGCCAGCTTCTTAGCCACTGTGCCACCACGGCTAAAACAGGACTGTATTTTCCCCCTTTTAGTGATGAGAAAACTGAGGTACAAGGAGGTTAAGTGGTAGGTTCTAATTCACACTCAGCCAGTAAGTGGTGGAACAAGGATTTGAACTCATGACTATGAGGCCCTTTTACTATACTGCAGACCTTATCAGGCAGGCACCTACAGTTCGCCTCCTTTTGTCCAGACCCTTAGATTGGGATGGAGAAATGGAATCACTGCCTTTGTCCATGGAAAAGATTTTAGAAATTAGATTGGGATGGAGAAATGGAATCACTGCCTTTGTCCATGGAAAAGATTTTAGAAATCAGGATCAGGTGTAGGAGTCATTATTGTGAGCCCCTGCTGTAAGCTGACTTTGGGTTCAGTGCCTGGGATGCAGAGATCCCTCTAGTTCTCACTCTGAGAATGTTAGTTGAGAGAGAGAGTCTTAGGAACTACAAATACCGGATGGTATGCTAAGTGCTAGGTTTGAATAGAGAAGATGCTCTGAGGGCCCCAGGGGTTTCAGTCTTTGCCTAAGTCTGTTGGTATCAGAAGTGCTTCCCAAAAGAGATGAGCTTGGAGCAGAGTCTAGAAGGATGAGTAGGAGTTTCTAAGCTGGGCAAGAGATGAAGGGTACTCCATTCAGAGAGAACAGCTATGTAAAGACAGAGAGATGATAAAGATCAGGCATGTTGGGATTTATTGTTCATATTAGGACTTTTTCTTCCAAATTGCAATTTTGAAAAATTTCAAACTTCAGAAAAGTTGAAAGCACAGTATGGTGAACATTTGTATATCCATTACCTAGATTCATTAATGGTTAACATTTTACCATATTTGCTTTCTCTTCTCCCTGTTTCTCTCTCTCTTTACACACGCGCACACACACACACACACACACAGTGTTTCTTTTTTGTACATACGCACTTTTTTTTTTCTGAACCATTTGAAGGTAAGTCGCAAACCTAACATTTCACCCCTAAAACTTATCACCTACTTATAAAATGATGGTAGTTTCATCTCAATGTCATGAAAACGAATATAACATGTACAAAAAGCCTGACATGACGCCTTAAATCTAGCAGGTACTCAATAAAATTAGTTCTTTGATATCTTTCCCGAGAGCAAGGGGACTCATTTACATGTAGAGGGAGAACACTCCTGTGGGTGCTGGCAAGTGGGGATATGAGGTCCCTAGCAGAGAAAAGAGTCTGAGATTTGCCTCTGCTTCCCAACAAGCAGGATCAAGTGAGAAGCCATCTGTAAACATAGCACAGTGCTTCACAGACACTAGGACTGATACAGTTTACTCCCCTTCTTTTGGGTTGGTGCGGCGATAGCATTTCCCCATCCAGTGTCAAGAAACAAAGTCATTCATGGTGAAAAGAGCTTGAAAGAGAATGAAAGACTTATTACCCACGTAATAAAATATCCATGTAATGAAAGACCTATTACCCATGTAGCTTTGGGTGAGTGGCTTATTTATTTATTTTTTTAAATTTTATTTTTAGGTGAAAGTTTACAGCTCAAGGTAGTTTCACATTCAAAAATTTATACACATATTGTTTTGTGACATTGTTTGCAATCCCTACAGTGTGACAGCACTCTCTCCCTTTCCACCCCAGGGTTCCCTGTGTCCATGTGTGCAGCTCCTGTCCCTTCCTGCCTTCTTGTCTTGCTTTGGGCAGGAGTTACCCATTTGGTCTAGCATATTTCTTCGAACTAAGAAGCACATTCCTCATGTGTGTTGTTTGTTTTATAAGTCTGTCTAATCTTTGTCTGAAAAGTGAGCTTCTGGAGTGGTTTCATTTCGAGTTAGCAGAGTGTCCAGGGGCCGTAGTCTTGGGGGTTCCTTCAGTCTCTGTCAGAACAGTAAGCCTGGTCTTTTTTTTGTGTGTGTGAATTTCAATTTTGGTCTACAGTTTTCTCCCACTCTGTCTGGGACTCTCTATTTTGATCCCTGTCAGAGCAGTTGGTGGTGGTAGCATTGTCTAGCTCTGCTAGGCTCAGGCAGGTGGTTCATGTGATCCTATAGGCATTCGGGCTAATATTTTTCTTGTGTCTTTGGTTTTCTTCAGTCTCATCTGCTCTGGATGCGAGGGGACTGTGGTGCAATGCATCGCTTTTGTGTGATCTTTCTTGCCATGGTCTTATAACTCCCGCCCAAGTGATTGGGTAGAGCTATGCAAATAAAGTACTTGTGGCCCACCAAAGGGATTGGTCAATTTTGCCATTCCACTGGACTTAGAAAAAGAGCCAATTCCAGAGCAGAGAAAGAATCCCACCACCATCAAGAAAGAAGAGTCAGGAGTGGGATATTTGTACTGAGAAGCTCCTGGAACCAAGAGACCACACGAGAGAGAGACCTAGAGAGAGAGAGAATGAGAGGGAGAGCTATAACATAAGATGGCAAGAAGCGGTACAGAGAAATGGTGGCAGGAAAGACTGTCAGGAGATTGAGCAGTGAGCTTCCCAGCCCACAGAGCAAGAAAGCTGAGTGCCTTTGGGTCAAGGCTTACTGGCAGAGTAGGGTGGCTCTGGGCACTTATTGACAGAGCTAAAAGAGTTTATGACACTTACCTGAGCAGGGGAGAGGCCAAGGGCCAGGGAGAGGCCTGCCTACCACGTGGCTGGAAAGAGGTGTTCTGATCGAAGAACTGTATTTTAAGTGTTACTGAGCCTGAATTGTAGCCTGTCATTTCCCCGATAAACCTGATAATCATGAGTATTGTCTGTGAGGTCTGTGTGGTCATTGCAATGAATTATAGAACTCAGCATAGAAGTAGAGAGCACTGTGGGAGGGACGGTTGGTGTTAACAATTGTTAAAAACAATGGAGAGAGGAGGCATGTCTGACCTTCATCTCATAGGAAGCAATATGGGGCTGTTGATCTTGATTGTCCTTTCCCCTTGTGGAGTTGGAGAAGGTCAGATACTGCCCCCATGCCATTCTTACAGGAACGATAGAAGTATTTTAGATGACTGATCACAAGCTTTTAAGACCCTAGATGTTACTAACCAAAGTAGGATGCAGAACATTTTCTTTATGAACTGTGTTATACCAATTGACCTAGATGTCCCCTGAGACTATGGCCTCCAGCCCTCAGGCCCAGCAACTCGGTACCTCAAGGAGTTTGTACGTGTCTTGAAAACTTCTATGACTTTGCCTTGGTGAAGTTGTGCTTATTCCTCTATATTGTATTTGCGTTTCCCTTCACCAAGTTGATACTTGCCTACTAGCTAGTTAGTGATTTCCCCTCTTTTCAAGGAAGAGCCATATGGTTTTCCATAGTGGTTGTACCATTTTGCATTCCCACCAGCAGTGTATAAGAGTTCCAATCTCCTCACAGCCTCTCCAACATTTCTTAGTTTTTTGATTAATGCCAATATTTTTGGAGCAAGATAATGTCTCATTGTAGTTTTGTTTTACATTTCTCTAATGGCTAATGATTGTGAGCATTTCCTCATGTATCTGTTAGCCACCTGAATGTCTTCTTTGGTCAAGTGTCTGTTTATATCCTTTGCTCATTTTTTAATTGGATTATTTGTCTTTTTGTTGTTGAGGTGTTGAAGTATTTTGTAGATTTTAGAGATTAGACTCTTGTCAGATATGTCGTAGCCAAAGGAGTGAAAGAAAGATGAATTCAGAGCTTCAGTGTTAAAACTCAAGGGCTGCATAAACAACCTTAACATTTCCACTTGTGCCTTGAAAAAAAGCCTTATTGTAGTAACAGAGCTGATATTGCTGAAAGCCAAACTCAGGGTCTTATCGCAAGAGTGGCTGAACTACAATGCCAACTGAATTCTCAACCTCGAGTGGTGCCTGAAGTTAAAGTGAGGTCATTGATCATCAAGAAATAGGATCCTGAAACTCGGGATGGGGACATATAGGTGGATAATCAGGAAGCTGAGGACACTGAGCCCCTAAATTCTGTTGAATCACTCCTGCCAATAGAACCAGTCCTCTCACTCCATCTGAAGAGATTACTCCATCTTTTTAGGCTAAGCCACCCTCCCCAGCAAAACCATTAGCCCCTCCATTCCCATGTGATGAGATTAACCAAGCTATGTCTGAAGAGCCTTTGTCTGGGTCATTGCCTGGAGCATCGCCTGAGGCAGATGCCTTACAAGACAATGCTGAGTGTTCTCAAACATATCCCCACCATTTTAGCTACTAGGCCTATAGCTAGACTTAAGTCCCAGTGAGCCCCAAAAGGTGAAGTACAAAGTACTGGGTGCTGAAGCATGGATTACGTAGTGGCCTACACTAAGTCAAGCTGAAGTACCAGACCTGTCTTGGTATACTGTAGAAGAAAGTATCCAAATGCTTAGGGAAATTGGTATATCAGAGTGGACTTATCAGGTCAGACCCACAGACCCACACAGACGACAAATCTTTTACCACAATAGTGAGGAACAAATTGTAAAGAGAGCCCCAGCATGCTTGAAGACTGCTGTGATTGCTATTTTATGTGTCAGATTTGACAGTGGGAACTGCTCTAGTTGAATTAAGCCACCTTACTACAATGGGGCTGACTGGATCCTATGGTACTAGGGGCCAAGTGGAGGCACTCAATTGAGAAAGATAAGGTGGGCGTTGTTACCATAATGGACAGCAGAGCCAAAGCAGTAATCAGAATAGTCTGACTCTTATGGACTTATGGTGTTGGCTACTTAGTCATGGTGTCCCTAGGAGTGAAATAGATAGGAAATCTACTAAATGTTTACTTCATCTGTGCAAACGGAAGAATTCTATGTCTAGTGAACAGCAGTCTAACTTGAATTGCCGGAATAGAGAGTCATGACCCCTCAATCAATTCCCAGACTTGAGCAAGTTTACAGACCCACAACCACTTGAATGAAGAGGAGGCTGGGTCTGTTGAGTAAGTACTCCACTACACTGCCAGAAACTTATACTGTTAATATTTCTACCAAACTTCCCCAAAGGGATCTACAGCTGTTCATTGAGAAAAAGGAAATAAATTGGGGAAAAGTAAATAATCAGACTTTTGGGGGATTACTGGATACTGACTCTGAACTGACACTAATTCCAGGAGATCCAAAATGTTACTGTGGCCCATCAGTCAGATGGAGGTCAGGTTATTAATGGAGTCTTAGCTCATGTCTGGAAACCCTGGTGGTGTAGTGGTTAAGAGCTATGGTTGCTAACCAAAAAGGTCAGCAGTTCGAACCTACCAGGCACTCCTTGGAAACTCTATGGAGCAGTTCTACTCTGTCCTATAGGGTTGCTATGAGTTGGATTCGACTAGATGGCAATGGGTTTGGTTTTTTTGCTTAGCTCATGTCCATCTCACGCTGGGTCCAGGGTGTCCCCAAAACCATCCTGTAGTGATTTCCCCAGTTCCAGAATGCATGATTGGAATAGATATACTCAGCAACTGGCAGAACCCCCACATTGGATCCCTGACAAGTGGAGTGAGGGCTATTATTGAAGGAAAAGCCAAGTGGAAGCCACTAGAACTGTCCCTACCCAGGAAAGTAGTAAACCAAAAGCAATACCATATTTCTGGAGGAATTGGAGAGATTTCTGCCACCATCGAGGACTTAAGGGGGCAAGAATAGTGATTTCCACCACATCCTCATTCAGCTCTCCCATTTGGCCTGTGCAAAAAAGAGATGAATCTTAGAGAATTGCAATGGATTATTGAAAACTTAACCAGGTTGTGATCCCAACTGCAGCTGCTGTTCTGGAAGTAGCTCCATTGCTTTAGCAAACTAATACCTCTGCCAGTACCACCCCACAGGACTCTCAGTTTGTCATACTGCATGTTGCTGTGATGCTGGATGTTAAGCCACCAGTATTTCAAATACCAGCAGGGTCAACCTTGTTGGACAGGTTTCAGCTGAGCTTAGAGACTAAGACTAGGAAGGACCTGACAGTCTACTTCTGAAAAAATTAGCCAGTGAAAACCTTATGAGTAGCGGCAGAGCTTTGCCTAATATAGTGCCAGAAGATGAGTACCTCAGGTTTGAAGGCACTCAAAATACGATGGGGGAAGAGCTGCCTCCTTAAGGTAGAATCCACCTTAAAGATGTAGATTGAGTTAAGTTTTCAGGACCTTCATTTGCTGATGTGACACGACTAGAAATGAGCAGAAACAGCTGCAAACAACCATTAACAATAGGAATTCGGAATGTATGAGGTAAGAATCTAAGAAAATTGGAAATAGTCCAAAATGAAATGGAATGCATAAACATCAATATCTTTAGCATTAGTGAGCTGAAATAGACTTGTATTGGCCACTTTGAATTGGACAAACACATGGTCTACTATGCCTGGAATGACAACTTGAAGAGGAATGGTATTGCATTCATACTCAAAAAGAACATTTCAAGGTGTATACTGAAGTACGACGCGGTAGTGATAGGACAATATCCATACACCTACAAGGAAGACCAGTAATATACCACCTAAATTTAGAGATCATCTCAAGAACAGATTTGATGCATTGAACACTAATGTCTGAAGACCAGATAGGTTATGTGTCTAGGTCATCTAGTGCCACTGTAACAGAAATACCACAAGTGGATGGCTTTAACCAAGAAAAATTTATTTTCTCACAGTCTAGTAGGCTAGAAGTCCAAATTCAGGGTGCCAGCTCCAGGGGAAGGCTTTCTGTCTCTGTTGGCTCTGAAGGAAGGTCTTTCTCATCAATCTTCTCCTGGACTAGAAGCTTCTCTGTGTAAGAACCCTGGAAACAACGCTCTTTGCTCCGAGTGCTTCTTTCTTGGTGGTATGAGGTCCCCCCTCTCTGTTAGCTTCCCTCTCCTTTTTATTTTTATCTCTGAGAGATAAAAGGTGGTGAAAGCCATACCCCAGGGAAATTCCCTTTACATTGGATCCAGAATGTGACCTAGGTAAGGGTGTTACAATCCCACCCTAATCCTCTTTAACATAAAATTATAATCACAAAATGGAGGACAACCACACAATACTGGAAATCATGCCCCAGACAAATTGATACACACATTTTTGGGGGGACATAATTCAATCCATGACATTATGAAATGACATCAAGAACATCATACCTGAAGAAAGCAAAAGGTCATTAACAAGACAGGAAAGAAAGAAAAGACCAAAATGGATGTCAGAAGAGACTCTGAAACTTGCTCTTGAAGATAGAGTAGCTAAAGTGAAAGGAAGAAATGATGAAGTGAAAGAGTTGAACAGAAGATTTCAAAGGTTGGCTCAAGAAGACAAAATAAGTATTATAATGAAATATACAAACACCTGGAGTTAGAAAACCAAAAAGGAAGAACATGCTCGGCATTTCTCAAGCTGAAAAAGCTGAGGAAAAAATTCAAGCCTTGAGTTCAATATTCAAGGATTCTATCAGGAAAATACTAAATGACAGAAGAAGCATCAAAAGAAGATGGAAGAAATACAGAGTCACTGTACCAAAAAGAATTGGTCCACATTCAACCATTTCAGGAAGTAGCATATCAAGAACTGATGGTACTGTAAGAAGAAGTTAGCCCTACACTGAAGGTTTTGGTGAAAAACAAGGCTGTAGGAATTGACAAAATACCAACTGAGATGTTCCATCAAATAGATGAAGCGCTGGAGGTGCTCACTCGTCTATACCAAGAAATTTGGAAGATGGCTACCTGGCCAACTGATAGGAAGAGTTTCATATTTGTGTCCATTCCAAAGAAAGGTGATGCAACAGAATGCAGAAATTATCAAACAATATCATCAATGTCACACACAAGTAAAATTTTGATGAAGATCATTCAAAAGTGGTTGCAGCAGTACATCAACAGGGAATTGCCAGAAATTCAAGCTGGATCCAGAAGAGGTTGTGGAACAAGGGATATCATTGCTGATGTCAGACGGATCTTGGCTGAAAACAGAGAATATCAGAAAGATGTTTACCTGTGTTTTATTGGCTATGCAAAGGCATTTGGCTGTGTGGATCATAACAAATTGTGGATAATATAGTGAAGAACGGGGATTCCATGAGCAGTCAAGAAATCAAATGATGCATTATTTTCGGCAAATCTGCTGCAAAAGATCTCTTTAAAGTGTTTAAAAGCAAAGATGTCACTTTAAGAAATAAGATATGCCTGATCCAAGCCATGATGCTTTTAATCACCTCATATACATGGACATATGAACAAGGAAGACCAAAGAATTTATGCCTTTGAATTATGGTGTTGACAAGCATATTGAATGCACCATGGACTGCCAGAAGAATGAAAAATCTGTCTTGGAAGAAGCACAGCCAGAATGCCCTTAGAAGCAAGGATGGAGAGACTTTGTCTCATATATTTTTGCCATGTTATCAGGAGGGACCTGTCTTTGGAGAAAAACATGATGCTCGACAAGGTAGAGGGTCTCTGTAAAAGAGGGAGATTCTCTTATTGGTAAAACATTTGTGTGCTAGACGGTAAGAAATTAACGTAACAAAAGCTCAGGCACCTTCCACCTCAGTGAAATTTCTAGGGATCCAGTGGTGTGAGGCATGTCGAGATATTCCTTTTAAAGTAAAGGATAAGTTATTGCATCTGGCCCCTTCCACAACTAAAAAAGGGGGCGCAACACCTAGTGAGCCTCTTTGGATTTTGGAGGCAACATACATCATATTTGGTTGTGCTACTCCAGCCTATTTATCAAGTGACTCGAAATGCTCCTAGGTTTGAGTGGGGCCCAAAGCAAGAGAAGGCTCTTCAACAGGTTCAGACTGCCATGTAAGCTGCTCTGTCCCTTGGGCCATATTATCCAGCTGATCCAATGGTGCTTGAAGTATCTGTGGCAGATAGAGAAGCTGTATGGAATCTTTGGCAGGCCTCTATTTGTGAATCACAGCACAGACTCGTAGGATTTTGGAACGAAGCCCTCCATCCTTTGCAGATAACCACTCTCCTTTTGAGAAACAGATTTTGGCTTGTTACTGGGCCTTAGTAGAGACTGAATGCTTAACCATGGGCCACCAAGTCACCACACAACCTGAGCTGCCCATCATGAACTAGGCATTGTCTGACCCACAGGGTCATGAAGTTGGACTTGCACAGCAACATTCCATCATTAAATAGAAGTGGTGTATATGAGATTGGGCCTGAACAGGACCTGAAGGCACAAATAAGTTGCACGAGGAAGTGGCCCAAATGCCCATGGTCTCCACTCCCGTCCCATTACCTTCCATCTCCCAGTGTACACCTACGGCCTCATGGGAAGTTCCTTATGATCAGTTAACTGAGGAAGAGAAAACTCGTGCCTGGTTTACAGATGTTCTGAGTTCCTTTAAGGCACTACCCAAAGGTGGACAGTGGCAAGACAACAGCCCTTTTCTCTGACCTCCCTGAAGGGCCGTGGTGAAGGGAAATCCTCCCATGTGCAGAGCTTTGAGCAGTGCATCTGGTTGTTCACTTTGCTTGGAAGGAGATATCGCCAGATGTGTGACTGTATACTGATTCATGGGCTGTGACCAATGGTTTTGCTGAATGGTCAGAGACTTGGAAGGAACATGATTAGAAAATTGTAGACAAGGAGGTATGGGGAAGAGGTATGTGGAGATACCTCTCTGAATGGGCCAAAGAAGTTTAGATATTTTTAACTCATGTTAATGCTTGTCAATGGTTGACCTCAGCAGAGGAAGATTTTAACAGTCAAGTGGATGGGATGATACATTCTGTGGAAACAAGCTATCATCTTTCCCTAGCCTCTCTCGTCATTGCCCACTGGGCTCATGAACAAAGTGACCATGGTGGCACGGATGGAGGTTATGCATGGGCTCAGCAACATGTACGACTTGGCTACACCACTAGTCACTGCTGAGTGCCCAATCTGCCGGCAGCAGAGACCAACACTGAGTCTCCGATATGGCATTAGTCCTCGAGGTAATCAGCCAGTAATCTGGTGGCAGGTTGATCACATCAGACCACTTCCACTATAAGAGAGCCAACATTTTGTTTTTACTGGAATAGACATATACTCTGGATATGGATTGCTCTCCTTGCACACAGTCTTCTGTAAAAACCACCAATCGTGGACTTACGGAATGCCTTATCCACCGTCATGGTCTCCCACACAGCATTTGGGTTGGTATCTGGTTTATCTGTCCTGTATCCTAGTCTTGGCTTGTTGTCTGATGGGTTGGCTCTCTAACTGGACGATTCCCTTTAACATTTCTTGTACTTTTAGTTTGGTTTTTACACATTCCCTTAAATTTCTGTTTATCTGGAAATGTCCTAATTTCACCATTGTATTTGAGAGACAACTTTTCTGGGTATATAGCTCTTGGTTGGTAGGTTTTTTTTTTTTCCTTTAAGGCTTTAAATATGTCATCCCCCCATTAACTCCTTGCCTGCATGGCTTCTGCCGAATAATCAGAGCTTATTGGTTCTCCTTTGGAGGTGACTTTTTGTTTTTCCCTAGCTGTTTTCAGGATTCTTTCTTTGTCTTTGGTTTTGGTAAGTTTGATTATGATATGTCTGGGTGACTTTCTTTTGGGGTCTACCCTGTATGGGTTTCATTAAGCTTCTTGGATGTATATCTTCTTGTGTTTCATGACATTAGTGAAGTTTTCTGTCAGCAAATCTTCAACAATTTTCTCTGTGTTTTCTATTACCCTCCTTCCCTCGATTCTCGAATTCCGATCACATTTAGGGTTTTCTTCTTAATAGTGACCCATACAATTCTTAGGGTTTTTAAAATCGTTTTTTATTCTTTTTTCTGATTTTTCTTGAAAAAATTGATGTCATGGATTGAATTATATCCCCTCCAAAATATGTGTATCAACTTGGTTAGGCCATGATTCCCAGTATGATGTGGTTGTCCTCTATTTTGTGATAGTAATTTTAAGTTAAAAGGATTAGGGTAGGATTGTAACACCACCCTTACCCAGGTCTCACATCCCTGATCTAATGTAAAGGGAGCTTCCCTGGGGTGTGGCCTGCACCACCTTTTATTTCTCAAGAGATAAAAAGAAAAGGGAAGCAAGCAGAGAGTTGGGGACCTCATACCACCAAGAAAGCAGCACCAGGAGCAGAGCACATCTTTTGGACATGGGGTCCCTGCTCTTGAGAGACTCCTTGACCAGGGGAAGTTTGAAGACAAGGACCTTCCTCCAGAGCTGACAGAGAAAGAAAGCCTTCCCCTGGAGCCAGCGCCCTGAATTTGAACTTGTAACCTACTACAGTGTGAGAAAATAAATTTCTCTTTGTTAAAGCCAGCCACTTGTGGTATTTCTGTTATGGCAGCACTAGAAGACTAAGATAAGGGGTTTGTCTTCTATCTCATTAATTCTGTCTTCCATTGTCTCAGTTCTGCTCCTATGCCCTTCTATCAAATTGTCTAATTCTGTAATTTTACTGTGAATCTTTTGGATTTCTAGTTGCTGTTTTTGTGGTTTCTAGTAGCCTATTTATTTTGTTCTTATATTGCTTTCCTGAATTCTTCTATTGCTTTGTCTGTGTTTTCCTTGAGTTTGTCTGTGTTTTCCCTGATCTCATTCTTGATGTCTTGTATATTTGTCTTTTGAATTTTTTTATCTGGTAGTTTCATTGCCTTATCTTCCTCTGGAAGGTTTTCTGGTTTTTAATTTTGGTCTCTTGCTGGAGCCACCTTGTCCTGCTTCTTTATGTGATTCGATATTGACTGTTGTCTCCAAGGCATCAAGAAGTTCTTATATTTATTTATTGTATATTTGCTTACTGCATCTTGAATTTTTATTTGTTTGTTTGTTTCGGTATATCCAAGTAGGCTGGGCATGTGTCCTATTCTGATTGCTAATTTGGCCACTTGAAGCTCTCACCTCCTGTCTCTGGGTGGGTGGAACAGCTACTAGGTGTGTGAGCATGGGCTCATGGATCCCCTGCACCAGAGGCTGGGTGAAGGAGTGGGTCCCTCTGGACTGGGGCTGTGAGTTCCCCGCTTAGGGGGCTTGGTGGTGTTGAATGCTGCTGAACTGGTATCAGAGTGAGGAGGGGAATTGGTGAGGGAGAGGTAGAGGTCCTTAGCCCGTGGAACTCTAGTAGGGAGTGCGTGTGGTGGGTTGGGTGCATGCCCTTAACTTTTGCAGGTCTGGAATCACTTCTGTTTGACTCTGGAGGTGTATGCAGTGTTGGTCCTGCTTTGTGTACCAGGTGGGCTGGGTTTTGGCTTGTGATGCTGCTGCTTGTCTCAATATGTCTGTGCTATGCAGGCTCAGATAGCAGAATGCCCACAATGTGTAATTCTTCATTTCCAGTGTTTTTGAATCGTCTCTCCTTTCACCTTTCACTGTCTGATTCTTTAGCTTTGTCTTTGATACTTAGGGTTTCTAGATTGTCATATGTATCTGATTCACTCGTGTTTTCGAGTCTTTGTTTTAAGAGGGATTGCATGAAGTGTCTTTTCCACAACCTTGGCCTACCCCTTGGCTTAATTTTTTTAAAATCTCAGTTTCCTCTCCTGTGAAATGGAGTAACATACATACCTTATAAGGCTGTGAGCCTTTAATGAAATTAGTAAAACAAAGTCCCAATTGTTGGATGTACTTAATAAATGGTAGCTGTGATTGGTCATATTTGTCTTGGCTTTGAGATTTTATTTTTCTGAAATAATGACTATTTAGGCCAGAACATAGGAAACCAAGATGTCCATTTGTTGAAACCCAGAAAATATTGCCCCCTAGGACAAGAAAGGCCATTTCAAGCATTACCTTCTTTAAAACTAAGATACCGCTCCAACAGGGTGTAAGAATGCCTACTGTCAATCCTTCAGTTTTCTGGGGATGGTTTCAGTGGAGTTTGGAGTGTCCAGTTTGACAATTCTGTGTCAACCCCTCAGAATTCTAAGAGATCATTGATCCCTAGGTCTTTGGGTTATGGCTATCACACTGAAAGTGGAGGGGTGGAACGTAAAGTATTTTTTCCTGTGTGTAGGGAGGGGAGGTAGACTGTATAGTGTGCTTTCTCTCTGTCCTCCTCTTACCTGCAGGTTTTTCAATCTTCTGATCCGTTGAGCTGAAACAAGAAGTGCAAGGACCTGGGGCTCCCACATTCTCTGACAGTTTTTTGCAACAAAGAGCATCTTTTTAAACCTTTCTTGGTACTCATTATGCTGGAGAAATGAGGGCTGTTTGTGACCTCTTTTTGAAATGCACAGGCCTAAAATTTCCAAAAAAAAGGCAGAGAGGTCCTTGATAACTCGATGCTTTGGAGTACTGGGATCAAACTGAGAACATGAGTTCTTTAGGAAAGGCATGGATGACCTCACAAAACACCCAACTGGCAATGTTAGGTCAGGTCATCTCTATGTTTGTGCTTTGGAAAACATAATGATACTAAACCCCCATTGCTGTCGAGTTGATTCCAACTCATAGCAACCCTATTGCACAGAGTGGAACTGCCCCATAGAGTTTCCAAGGAGTGTCTGGTGGATTCCAACTGCTGACCTTTCAGCTAGCAGCCATGGTTCTTAACCACTACATCACCAGGGTTTCTATACTCATATTAGGATTGTTAAATTTCCCATTGGGCTTTGTCTTAGTTATCTAGTGCTGCTATAATAGAAATTCCACAAGTGGATGGCTTCAACAAACAGAAATTTATTCTCTCATAGTCTAGTAGGCTAGAAGTCCAAATTCAGGATGTCAGCTCCAGGGGAAGGCTTTCTCTCTCTGTAAGCTCTGGAGGAAGGTCCTTGTCATCAGTTTTCCCCTGGTCTAGGAGTTTCTCAGTGCAAGAACCCCGGGTCCAAGAGACACATTCTTCTCCTGGCACTACTTTCTTGGTACTTTGAGGTTCCCCTGTTTCTCTGCTCACTTCTCTCTTTTATATCTCAGAAGAGATTGGCTTCAGACACAATCAAATCTTATAGATGGAGTCTTGCCTCATTAACATAGCTGCCAGTAATCCCACATCCTTAACATCATAGAGGTAGGATTTACAACACATTGGGAAATCACATCAGATTATAAAATGGTGGACAATCTGACAATACTGGGAATCATGGCCTAGCCAAATTGACACATATTTTGGGGGGACACAATTCAATCCATAACATTCTACCCCTTGGCCCCCTAAAATTCATGTCCTTGCCACATGTAAAACATAGTCGCTCCATCACATCATAGCAAAAGTCTTAATTCAACTGCAAGTCCAAAATCCAAAAATTCCTCTTCATCTGTGAAATCTAGAATACAAGTTATTTGCTTCCAAATTACTATGGCGGCACAGGCACAAGGTAGACATTCCCATTACAAATAGCAGAAATTGGACAGAAAGGACAACAGGCACCAAGAAAGTCGACAGAACATGTTACATTAGTTCTGAAGTCTTGAAAATAATCCTCTGTTCTCTGAGACCATTTAGACAATAGCCCTGCCCTCCAGACTCTAGGTATTGATCACACTGTCTGGATTCTGAGTGGAGGTCCCTCAGCCCTGGGCTTCAGCTCCACCTTCCAGGCCCACTGAAGTGGCAACTCTGCACCCTCAAATTTGGGTGACCCCATTCTCCTAGTCCCTCTGAGAGGCCACTCCACCCTTTGGGACTGAAGTAGCTCTGCTTCCTGTGTTGTTTCTTCAGCTTCTGCTTCCTGGTTCCTTGGCTTTCCAGCCCCTCGGGCCTCTCTGCCTGCATCAGCCCTGATTGGACAAGAGTTCCAAAGCATTTTAGCTCCACCAGTAAGTGCCCAGAAGCACCCCACTCTGCCAGAAAGCCTCCAGTGCAAAGGCACTCAGCTCTCTCCATCGGCGGGTTGGCTCCAGCACTGTCTTGCATTGGTCTGCTTGTTCTGCTCCTGCTGTTTTTCTGCTGCTACTTCTTGCCATCTGTGCCGACTCCAGTGTAACAGCTCTCCTTACTTCCTTCTGAGTCCTTACCATGATTGTCTTAGAAGTCCATAATTCCACCTACAGTCTCTTTAAGGCAATCTAGGCTTTTACTATATTAGGCACTTTAAAACTGTTCCAGCCTCTATCCACTCACAGTTTCAAAACTACTTCCACATTGTAGGTATCTGTTAGAGCAGCACCCCACTATCTAGGTACCAAATTCTGTCTTGGTTATCTAATGCTGCTGTAACAGAAATATCACAAGTGGATGGCTTTAACAGAGAGAAATTTATTCTCTCACAGTCTAGCAGGTGAGAAGTCTGAATTTAGGGTGCCGACTCCAGGGGAAGGCTTTCTTCCTCTGTCAGTTCTGGGAGAAGCTCTTAGTCAGAGGGAAGATTGATGACAAAGACTTCTCCCAGAGCGAACAGAGACAGAAAGCATTCCCTTGAGGCTGGCACTCTGAATTTGGACTTCTAACCTCCTACACTGTGAGAGAATAAATTTCTTTTTGTTAAAGCCACCCACTTGTGGTATTTCAGTTATAGCAGCACTAGATAACCAAGATAAGCATCTAGTTTAGGCTGTTTCTTGATGAGATGAGTACTTGCCCTGTAAAATCTCACTTAGTTGCACCTTGCAGGGTAGGTGTTGTCACTCTCATTACATAGGGGGAGGGAACTGAGGCTTGGAGAGGTGAAACAACTTGCTCAAGTTCTCACAGCTATTAAGTAACGAAGAAGTAACGAAGAGTCCAAATTTCTCTTACTCCAAAGCCTTGCTCATTGTCCCTCTGGGTAGATATGAATTTTCTCACTTTAATTTTGGGATGCAATTTCCATGCAGAAGAAATGGACGTATACAGACTTTGGTTTCGTTAAAGTTTGCTCTTCATTCTGATATTGATCTTTACATTGCAGGGGATTGTAAATAAAAAAAAAAATAGCACAGGACAAAAGACAAAATTTGTTCCAAGAGTTCATCTGATATCCTTCATATGTCAATGAAGACCGCTCATGAATACGTATCATATTCTCATGAAAATACTTGACTAGTCAAGAAAATTTAGCAGAAATAGCACTCACCTGCAAATTAAGAAATTAGTCTCAACTCTTCTCTACCTGGTCGTTTGAACTTGAACCCATCCTTTTCCCTGTCTAAGCCTCGGCTTCCTCATCTGTAAAATGAGGATGATAAATTTTAACTCGCTTACCTGAAGAGGGTGTTGAGAGAAATCAAAGCAAGTGATGAGGACCAAAGCAATTTGAAAACTCTGAAATATTGCATATATGGGAGAAATTATTTGTAGATCTAGTGGGTTATGTTGGGGGGTGTGGGCCTCCCTTTACCAGATGTGCGGCAGCTGTAATCTTAATCTGGAATAATGTCATCAGTTTTTAAAATGCTCACATTTATTTCTTTGAAGGAGGTTGGAAAAATATGACTTTTGGCTTAGACTTTACACAGCACTTAACAATTATTGTTAATTGTCTTCAAGTTGATTCCTGTTCATAGTGACCGCATGTGGGCAGAGAACTGCTCCATAGGGTTTTTAAGGCTGTGACCTTGTGCAATTGTAAATAGCATTGTATTTTTAATTTTGGTGTACACATATTCATTACTAACATACAGAAATATAATTGATTTTTGTATTTTTTCTTGCGAGCTTGCTCAAATCACTTAGTTCTAAAAAGCTTTTTTGTAGATTCCTTCGCATTTTCTACATAGACAATCATGCCATCTTCAAGTAGAGACACTTTTATTTCTTTCTTTCTGTTTTGTATGCCTTTTACTGATTTTCTTGCTTTATTGCATTGGTTAGAACTTCTAGACAATGATGCATAAGAATGGTGAGCATGAATATCTTTGTCTTGTTCCCAAACTTAAGGGGAAAGCATTCAATGTTTCACTACTAAGGATAACGTTAGCTGTAGATTTTGAATATATTCTTTAGCAAGGTGAAGAAACTTGTCTATTTTTAGTTTTCTGAGAATATTTTTTACCATGAATGAATTTGAATTTTGTCAAGTGCTACACTGATTGATATCATTGTATTATTTTTCATTTTCAGTCTGGAAGCTCTGCAGAAACAATGATTGATTTTCAAACATGGAAACAGCCTTGCATAGGTGGAATCCCACTTGATCATGGTGTATAATTATTTTTATAGTGGCTGAATTCTATTTGCTATCATTTTGAAAGCAAGTTTTGCATCTATATTCATGAGGAAAATTAGTCTATAGTTTTCTTTTTGTCTGAATTTTAGTTTAAGGGTATTATTACCTTCATAAAATGGATTGGGGAGTGACCCCTACTCTTCAGTTTTCTGGAAGAGATTTTGTAGAAATTGATGTTAATTCTTTAAATGTTTGGAGAATACTGCCATGAAGCCATCTGGGCCTGAGAATTTCTTTTCCAGAAGGTTTTAAATTATGAATTTAATTTCCTTAATAGTTATAAGGCTATTCAAAATATCTATTTCTTACAGAGTAATTTCTGGTAGTTTGTGCTTTTCAAGGAATTGGTTAATTTTATCTAAGTTTTGAAATTTGTATGTGTGGAATTTTTCACAGTGTTCCCTTATTATCCTTTTGATGTCTGCAGGGTCTGTAATGATATCCCCCTTTTTTATTTCTGATATTGCTAATTTGTGTCTTCTTTTTTTCTTTATCAGTCTTGCTAGACGTTTGCCAGTTTTATCTTTTCAAAAAATAAGCTTTTTATTTCATTGATTTTCTCTATTGTTTTTCTGTTTTATCTTTATTATTTCCTTCCTTCTGCTTGCTTTAGGTTATTTTGCCCTTCCTTTTCTAGGTTTTGGGGTGAGAATTTAGATTATCGATTTGAGACTTTTCCTTTTTTTAAATATAAGTCTGCACACTGCCTGTAATGTAATGTTGCTATAAGTTTCTCTCAGTGCCGCTTTTATTGTGTCCCACTGCATCTAGTGGATCCACCTTATCAAAAAGCAATTTGGCTTTTTGGTTCTGGTTCCTGAGCTCCAGCTGGGCTGACCTTGATTGAAATTGGCAGGAGGCCTCTCCTGCCATTTGACCTTTATTAGGATTGGTCAGGGAGCCCTGCCTTGTTGTTGACCTTTACACGGATTGGCCGAGAGGCCCCACGTGGTGACTGATAAAAACTCTAGAACATGGAGATTCAGATGGGGCTTTCTCATCCATCAGAGCCAGAAAAGGAGCGTGGCCATTGGACATGGGGGCCCGGTGCTGAGAACCTCCCAGACTGGGTAAAACTGCAATGGCAATGGAGGCAGGGGCTGTGATGGTGCCAGAAGAGGCAGAGACAACAAGCAGACACAGAGGGTGCCAGCAGAGTGTAAAGGCCAAACCCCAGCTGAGAGCTAGGGCATCCCAGTGGAGGGCTGCCTGCAGAACAGAGGCTGACCTGAGCAGAGAGTCATTTAAGAGCTGTCCTGGAATTAGCTAGGAGGATCCAGGAGCCAGTAGAGAGGAGCCGTCGATAGAAGAGCCCACCAAGTGACATCACCAAACAGTTCCTGGTTGAAAAGTGCCGTGATGGGTGAGAATGAGCATTGATTTTCGGGAAGGGTAAGTGTGTCCCCTTTAAGGCGAAAGCAATCCCCTTTAGATGTTGAGGTCCATGCGTGCTGAACCTCACCGTATGCACATCTTTGTTTCTGCGTATACTCTTTGTTATATTAAAGCTGTTATTGCAAATTGGTGTTTTCTTGTGAGTTCTCTGTGATCTTTGCAATGGATTATCAAACCCAATATCAAAAGAATGCTGTGGGAGGAAAGGCTGGCATCAGAAATGGTGGAGAAACTGGAGAATGGAGGTATATTTGACCTCCTCTTCATAGGAACCAGCTTTACGCTGATTCTCATCATCAGGATTGTCCTTATGCCCACAAATTTTGATAATTTTGTATTTTCATTTTCTTTCAGTTCAATTTTTTTTTTTTAATTTCCCTGGAATTTTGTCTTTGACACATGTATTATTTGAAGGTGTAATGTTAGCCATTTCCCCCACAGCGTTCTTCAACAAATGGATGCAGCACTGAGGGTGCTCACTCATTTATGTCAAGACATTTGGAAGACAGCTACCGACTGGAAGGGATTCATATTTGTACCCATTCCAAAGAAAAGTGATCCAACAGAATGTGGAAATTATCAAACAATATCATTAATATCACACACAAGTGAAATTTTTGCTGAAGATCATTTTCGAAAGTGGTTGCAGCAGTACATCGACAGGAAACTGCTAGAAGTTCCAGCTGGATTCAGAAGAGAGTGTAGAACAAGGGGTATCATTGCTGATGTCAGATGGATCCTGGCTGAAAGTAGAGAATATCAGAAAGATATTTACCTGTGTTTTATTGACTATGCAAAGGCATTCGACTGCGTGAATCGTAACAAATTATGGATAACATTGTGAAGAATGGGAATTCCAGAACACTTCATTGTGCTCATGAGGAAACTGTACTTAGACCAAGAGGCAGTCGTTCAAATAGAACAAGGGAATATTGCGAGGTTTAAAGTCAGGAACGGTGTGTCAGGATTGTATCCTTTCACCGTACTTATTCAATCTGTATGCTGGGCAAATAACTGGAGAAGCTGGACTATATGAAGAAGAACAGGGCATCAGGATTGGAGGAAGACTCATTAACAACCTGCATTATGCAGGTGACACAACCTTGCTTGCTGAAAGTGAAGAGGACTTGAAGCACTTACTGATGAAGATCAAAGTCCACAGCCTTCAGTATGGATTACACCTCCACATAAAGAAAACCAAAATCCTCACAACTGGACCAATGAGCAACATCATGATAAACGGAGAAAAGACTGAAGTTGTTAAGGATTTCCTTTTACTTGGAGCCGCAGTCAGCACCCATGGAAATAGCAATCAAGAAATCAAAAGACGCATTGCATTGGGCAAATCTGCTGCGAAAGACCTCTTTAAAGTGTTGAAAAGCAAAGATGTCACTTTAAGGGCTAAGGTGCTCCTGACCTAAGCCATGGTGTTTTCGATCACCTCATATGCCTGCAAAACTTAGACAATGAATAAGGGAGAATTGATGCTTTTGAATTGTCTTGGCAAAGAATATTGAATATAGCATGGACTGCCAGAAGAACAAACAAATCTGTCTTGGAGGAAGTACAGCCAGAATGCTCCTTAGAAGCAAGGATGGCAAAACTTTGTTTCACATACTTTGGACATGTTATCAGGAGGGACCAGTTTCTGGGGAAGGTTACCATGCTTGGTAGAATGTCAGTGAAAAAAAGGAAGACACTCAAAGAGATGGATTGACACAATGGCTGCAACAATGGACTCAAGCATAAGAATGGTAGTGAGGATGGCGCAGGATCGGGCAGTGTTTCATTCTGTTGTACGTAGAGTCGCTATGATTCAGAGCTGACTCACAACACCTAACAACAACAGCGTTTAATTTTCATGTTTTCAAGATTCTCTTGACATCTTTTGGTTATTTATTTTTAGTCTAATTCCATCGTGGTCAGAGAACATACTCTGATTTAAATTCTTTTAAATTTTGTCCAGTTTTATTTTGTACTACGGGATATGGTCTATCTTGGTATATGTTCCACGGGTGCTTGAGAAGAAGGTGTATTCTGCTGTCATTGAGTGGAGCATCCCATAAACATCAATTAGATTCTCTTGGTTGATGATGTTGTTCAGTTCATCTATATCCTGCGGCTTTGCTATCTAGTTGTTCTGTGAATTACTGAGAGATAGTTGTTGAAGTCTCCAGCTATAGTTGTGAATTTGTCTATTTTGCCTTTTCTATCATTTTTGCTTCACATATTTTGCTGCTCTGTTGTTTGGTTTGTACTTATTTAGGAATGCTATGTCTTCTTGGAGCCCTCATGGCACAGTGGTTAAGAGGCTGCTAACCAAAAGGTCAGCAGTTCAAATCCACCAGCCACTCCTTGGAAACCATATGAGGCAGGTCTGCTCTGTCCTATAGGGTCACTATGAGTTGGAACCGACTCGACAGCAACCAATTTGGTTTTTTGATATGTCTCCTTGGTGGGTTGACCATGTTATCATTATGTAATGTCCTGCACTGTCTCTATAAATTATCTTTTTATGAAGTCTACTTTATTCGGTTTTAATATACCAATTCTGGCTTCCTTTTTATTAGCGTTTTGTGTGATATATTTTTTCTATCCCTTTACTTTCAACTGTTGTTGTGTGCTGTCAAATAGATTCCAACTCATAGTGACCCTATAGGACAGAGTAGAACTGCCCTGTAGGGCTCCCTAGACTGTAATCCTTACAGGAACAGATCAATAGGCGTTTTCTCCAGTGGACCTACTGGTAGGTTTGAACTACCAACCTAACTGAGCTCCTAACCATTGCACCACAAGGGTCCCTTTTACTTTCAAATATCTATGTTATCGTACTTGAAGTGAGTTTCTTGTAGATAACATAGGACTGGGTCAATTTTTAAAATCTACTCTGTGAATTTTGGCTTTTATAGCTTATCTAGACTGTACATTTAATGTAATTAGTGCTATATTTGATATATTTGGGCTTAAGTCTATCTTTTTTTTTCCTATTTGTTCTTCCTTTTTTTGTTTTCTATTTCATCTTCCTGTGGGTTGCTTGAATATTCTTTTAGAATTCCATTTTTGTTTGTCTACAGTGCTTTTTTCTTAAAATAATTTTTACTGTGCTTTAAGTGAAAGTTTACAGATCAAGTCGGTCTGTCACATATAAGCTTATATACACCTTACTCCATACTCCCACTTACTCTCACCTTAATGAGTCAGCCCACTCCCTCCTTCCAGTCTCTCCTTTCATGACGGTTTTGCCAGTTTCTAACCCTCTCTACCCTCGCATCTCCCCTCCAGACAGGAGATGCCAACACAGTCTCAAGTGTCCACCTGATACAAGTAGCTCACTCTTCATCAGCATCTCTCTCCAACCCATTGTCCAGTCCCTTCCATGTCTGATGAGTTGTTTTTGGGAATGGTTCCTGTCCTGGACCAACAGAAGGTTTGGGGACCGTGACTGCCAGGATTCTTCTATTCTCAGTCAGACCATTAAGTCTGGTCTTTTTATGAGAATTTGGGGTCTGCATCCCACTGTTCTCCTGCTCCCTCAGGGGTTCTCTGTTGTGTTCCCTGTCAGGGCAGTCATCGGTTGTGGCCGGGCACCATCTAGTTCTTCTGGCCTCAGGATGATGTAAGTCTCTGGTTCATGTGGCCCTTTCTGTCTCTTGGGCTCATAGTTATCGTGTGACCTTGGTGTTCTTCATTCTCCTTTGATCCAGGTGGGTTGAGACCAATTGATGCATCTTAGATGGCCACTTGTTAGCATTTAAGACCCCAGACGCCACACTTCAAAGTGGGATGCAGAATGTTTTCATAATAGAATTATTTTGCCAATTGACTTAGGAGTCCCCTTAAGCCATAGTCCCCAAACCCCCGCCCTCGTTCTGCTGACCTTCGAAGCATTCAGTTTATCCCGGACACTTCTTTGCTTTTGGTCCAGTCCAGTTGAGCTCACGTTCCCTGTATTGAGTATTGTCCTTCCCTTCACCTAAAGTAGTTCTTATCTACTAACTAATCAGTAAATAGCCCTCTCCCACCCTCCCTCTCTCCCCGCCTCATAACCACAAAAATATATGTTCTTCTCAGTTTATACTATTTCTCAAGTTTATACTATTTCTCAAGATCTTATAATAGTGGTCTTATACAATATTTGTCCTTTTGCCTCTGACTAATTTCACTCAGCATAATGCCTTCCAGATTCCTCCATGTTATGAAATGTTTCAGAGATTCATCACTGTTCTTTATCGATGTGTAGTATTCCATTGTGTGAAAAATATACCATAATTTATTTAACCACTCATCTATTGATGGACACCTTGGTTGCTTCCAGCTTTTTGCTATTGTAAACAGAGCTGCAATAAACATGGGTGTGCATATATCTGTTTGTGTAAAGGCTCTTATTCTCTAGGGTATATTCTGAGGAGTGGGATTTCTGGGTTGTATGGTAGTTCTATTTCTAACTTTTTAAGAAAACGCCAGATAGATTTCCAAAGTGGTTGTACCATTTTACATTCCCACCAGGAGTGTATGAGAGTTCCAATCTCTCCGCAGCCTCTCCAACATTTATTATTTTGTGTTTTTTGGATTAATGCCAGCCTTGTTGGAGTGAGATGGAATCTCATCGTAGTTTTAATTTGCATTTCTCTAATGACTAATGATCGAGAGCATTTTCTCATGTATCTGTTAGCTGCCTGAATATCTTCTTTAGTGAAGTGTGTGTTCATATCCTTTGCCCACTTTTTGATTGGGTTGTTTGTCTTTTTGTGGTTGAGTTTTAACAGAATCATATAGATTTTAGAGATCAGGCACTGGTCGGAGATGTCATAGCTGAAAATTCTTTCCCAATCTGTAGGTGCTCTTTTTACTCTTTTGGTGAAGTCTTTAGATGAGCATAGGTGTTTGATTTTTAGGAGCTCCCAGTTATCTGCTTTCTTTATAGCGCTTTTGAGTGTGCCTTTTGTACAACTTTTTTAGTGGTTACTCTAGGTATTACATTATATCTGTCCGTCTGTCCATCCATCCAGCCATCCACCTGTCAATCAATCATCTATCTTACCATGGTCTACTGTATTGACATTTTGACATTTTACAGGTGTGAATGAAATGCAGAAACTTTAACTCTCTTTATGTTCCTTTACTGTTTCGTTTGTAATTTTCTTAAATATTTTCTCTACATAAATTTAGAATCACATCAGAGAATGTTATGTTTCTTTTGTTTCGACAGTCAAGCATAGTTTAGAAAACTTAAGAGGAGAAGAAAAATGTATTTTTTACCCATATATTTTTACTCTTTCTGTTGTTCGTTTTTTCTGCCTGGTGTTCTAAGAATCTTTTATCATTTTCTTTACACTTAGTTTCCTTTAGCCATTTTTTAAAAAAAGAGTAGAACATATTATGCTAGTTTTTCTTTAGCTGCGTATGCCTTGCTTTTCCATTCATTCCTAAAGGATATTTACATTGGTTGTAAGATTCTGAGTTAACCCCCTTTTTTTTTCTCTTCTCAGAATTTTAAAAACGTGTGCCACTTCTTTCTGACGCCCCTCAGTTTCTGATGAGAAATTTGCTGTCACTTAAATTATTTTTCCTTTACTGAAAAGGTGGTGTTTTTCTTTGACTGCTTTCAAGATTTTTTTTTTTCCCACTCTTAGAGTTAAAAAATTTGACTCTGCTATTTCTTGGTGTGGATTTCTTTGTTTATCCTGTTTGGGGTTAATTTCGCTTCTTAAATCTACACCTTTATGTGTCTTGCCAAATTTGGAAAGTTTTCAGACATTATTTCTTCAAGTACGTTTTCAGCCCCACCTGCTTTCTCCTTTCCTTCCAGGGCTCTGATGACAGGAAAGATAGATCTGAGATTCTGGTTATTTCTTCTTCTTTCTCTCTCTTTCTCCTTTTTTTAGTCTGTTTTCTCTTTGTTGTTCAGCTTGGGTAATTTCTATTGTTTGATCATCAGATTCACTGGGTGTTTCCTTTGCCCCTCCATTCTGTTGTTGAGCTCATCCATTAATTTTTTTTTTAATATTGTATTTTTCAGTTTAAAAATTTCTGTTTGGTTCTTCTTTGCTAAAATTTTTATTTTCTTCCATTTGTTTCAAGTGTGTTCCTAATTGCTTATTGAAGCATTTTTATGATGATTTCTTTAAAATTTTTATCAGATAATTCCAACATTTGTGTCATCTTGTTCTTGGCATCTGTATTGGTTTCCTAGGGCTGCCATAACACAGTATCACAAATTGGTGGCTTATAAGAACAGAAATTTATTGTCTTACAGCTCTGGAGAGTAGAAGTCCAAATGAGGGTATTGGCTGTGTTGATTCCTCTTGAGGGTTCTGAGGAAAAAAAACAAAAACAAAAAAAACTGTTCATGCCTCTCTCCTAGCTTCTGGTAGGTCCAGCTATTCCTTGGCTTATAGCTGCAGCATAGTGACCTTCTGTTGTCTCTGTGTATCTTCTTCTCTTTTATAAGGACACCAGTTGTATAGGAATGGGGCATGCCCTACCCCTGTATGACCTCATGCTAACCTAATTTATGATAACATCTCCAAAGACCCTATTTCCAAACAGGGTCACATCACAGGTACAGAGTTTAGGACTTCAACATATCTTTCAGGGGACACAGTTCAATCCATTACAGTTTCACCTGACTGCTTTTTCTCATTCATGTCAATATTTTCCTGGTTCTTGGTATGGTGGATGATTTCCTATTGAAATCCCAAAATTTTGGGTGTTATATTATGAGACTCTAAATGTTTTTTAAACATTCTATTTAGCTGTCTTGCTTTAATATTGTTCTGGCAAGAGAATAGGCAGTGTTATCTCTTTACAGCCAAGTAGAGGTAGAAGTCCAGGTTTCCCGTTTAGCCTCTGTTGACACCCAAGGAGGGAAGAGTTCCTTCTTACTGCTAAGAAGGGGGAGGGTGTTCTGGCTTCCCACTATGCCTCCACTGATACCTCCCCAGATAAGAGGGGTAGGAGTGCTTCATTTCTGCTCCCTATGTGGCCTCTACTGACACCTTAGTGAGCCGAGGGGTGGTCTCATTACCTCTGGGCAATGTTGAATGTCAGAACTTTCCATTAGGCTTCCTCTTACACCAATTCAGTTGGGAGCGGAAGGGGTGCTTATTACTTGTGGGTGGGTGTGGAAGTCCAGGCTCCTCATGTAGTCTCCACTGATAGAGCATGGGTGGTCCTTGTTACTGTCCTACAGGGAATAAGGCCCCAGCTCCTTATTCAACCTTCTCTGACACTACCCAGGGGTGGGGGTGTTCGAGTGCTTCATTACAGCCTGGTGAATGTGGAAATCTAGGTTCCCACTTGGTCTTTGCTGAATTGGTGGAGGTAGGGGGTCACAGGTTTTTCTATGAATTTTAGTTTGAGTAGAGCAATTATTGTTTAAATGTTTTCTGCTTTGCTAGGCTGCTCCTTTCCTTGTCCTTTGGCTAGAAAAAGCAGTTTTGTTGGTTTTTTTTTTTTGGATGGGGAATCTGAAAATTTTGGCATTTCCAGGTCTTTGGCTTCTTCAACTCCAAATCTGGAATATACAAGGCAAAACGAAACTTCAGTGAATTCACTGCCATATTGATTTTGGGTTCCAAGGCCTTAGCCAGTCCATCTTCTTCTTATCACCTTTTACAGTCTTCTTATGTTTTTTTATATATAATGTCTACCGTTTTTAGTCATACTTAGTGGAACAAATGTGGAAAAGTATGTTACTTCAGCATTCTGGAAGCGTAAGTCTTTCCTGTTTGCTCATTTCTACAGTTTATTAAAAGTAAAAAGATATTTTTCCTCCTTACAAATGTAATATATGCTTAATATATAATAAATAATTTAAAAAAATAAATCAGAAAAGTATAAAGAAATTTTTAAAGTCATCTTAAACTTTACCACTAAGTAATAGTCAATTAAGATCTATGGCTTGTCGAAAATCTATACAGACTTTTTTTTTTCTATGAATATACACTGAAATGTGGAAACATCAAAGGTAAGACTTTGGTGACCCTAATTTTTAAAACTTTTTTTTTTTCCCCAAAATTGCTCTTTTCCCCCACAATGCTCCTCTCCTCTCTTTTAACATTACGGGTAATAATCTTTTCTTTATCTTTTTGAACATTACGACAGAGTTAATAGCTATTTTAGAGTATTTTATAACTTATAGAAATTGGGAGATGAATGCTTTCGTGTGTTGCATTGGCTGACACTCCCTTAAGGTGGTTCTTTTCTTTGGAGTGGCTTATAGTTTTTAACCATGAGCTCATTTTCAGTGAGGGTTTTTTTTTCCATGAGTGTCCTATATGTCCCGGATTGTGGAATCATCCCTACTAGGGATTTGTGTCTGCTAGGCTCTGTTGTTTTGATATTCTGGACTAGTTTTTAATATTAATTTTTGAGCTTTGTGTTCTCTTGCCAGACAGATAGTGTGATTTCTGATCTCTTCTCTCCTTCATGGATCTTCTTCCAAAGACAGGACAATCCTCTGAATTATATGGGGAGCTCATTTCCAACTCCTTGCCTTGTGTGTGCCTGATGCCTCAGCTCCTGTCCTCTGAAAGGCTCTGAAAGCTCAGCTCCAGCCTCTGATGACCATATCTCACTTTGAAACCTTCAGGGACATTCATCTTCAGCTCCTTCCCATCACACCAGCTTTGATCTTCTCCAGCTTTTTGGCACCTTGAGGATTTCTTTTTTCTATTGTTTGAGCTTTATTATGTCCCTAAAACAAATTTGAGTAGACAGTTGTATTTTTGTATTTGGGTGAAATGGTAGATTAATTTGCCATAGTAACTTGAAATGTGTTGCAATTCACTTTTGATCACTTAAATGTTGAAAAAAGGCATCAGGATTGGAGGAAGACTCATTAACAGTTTGCCATATGCAGATGACACACCTCGCTTGCTGAAAGTGAAGAGGACTTGGAGCACTTACTGATGAAGATCAAAGACCACAGCCTTCAGTATAGATTACAATTCAACATAAAGAAAACAAAAATCTTTACAACCGGACTGAAAAGCAACATTATGATAAACAGAGAAAAGATTGAAATTGTCAAGGATTTCATCTTACTTGGATCCACAATCAATGCCCAATGAAGCAGCAGTCGAGAAATGAAATGATGTATCACATTGGGCAAACCTGCTGCAAAAGACCTCTTTCAAGTATTAAAAAAACAAGGGATGTTACCTTGAGGACTAAGGTGAGCCAGACCCAAGCCATGGTATTTTCAATTGCCTCATACACATGAGAAAGCTAGACAATGAGTAAGGAAGAGTGAAGAAGAGTTGATGCCTTTCGATTATGGAGTTGGCAAAAAATATTAACTGCTGGAAGAATGAACAAATCTGTCTTGGAAGAAGTACAGCCAGAATGCTCCTTAGAAGTAAGGATGGTGAGACTTTGCCTAACGTACTTCGGACATGTTATCAGGAGGGTTCAGTTCCTGGAGAAGGACATCAGGCTTGGTAAAGCAGAGGGTCAGCAAAAAAGAGGAAGACCCTCAATGAGATGGATTAACACAGTGGGTATTACAATGGGCTCAAACATAGCAGTGATTGTGAGGATGACGCAGGACCAGGCAGTATTTCATTCTGTTGTACACGGGGTTGCTGTGATTCAGAACCAACTAGATGGCACTTAACAATAGCAACAGTCTTCCAAGATTGACTCTATTTTCCCAAACAAGGTCACCTTCACAGGCACAGGGATTAGGACTTCAGCGTATTTTGGGGGAACACAATTCAATCCACAAATCCTGGAAACCTTATTGTTTGGGTGGATTACCTACTCCACCCATAATCAGATGCTAATCCACAGCACACATTCATGCAAATTAGAAACCAAGGAAATGGCTTACCACCTACCCATCCTTCTGGGGCTCTTATTCTACTTACAACCAGTTCAGTTGTGTGAGTCAGGCATGCAGCCTGGCCCAGGGTGATTCTGGCTCTGAGGTCCTTCTCATCTCCCTGTCCCCTGTCCCCCTCCACACTCCCACAGAAGACTGTTGAAGGTCTTGGACAGTTTTTGTGGCTGCTGTAGGAATTGCTGTTTATTTCAGTGCTCGGCTACCCCACTGGAAAGGAATAAATTTAGAGCATCATCCAAATCTTGCTTTCAATCGCTGTGACTCAGTACCTTTTTCTTGCAGCTTCTGGACTTTTCTGGAACTCATTTGTATAAAGAAAGAAAGGGGGCTTTGTCTTTCCTGGGCTTATTTTCCATATAGCACTAAGACCGCCTTTCCAGTAGATGCCGTCATGGTTGGGTGTGAGCAGGTCTCCTCAGGTATAGAAGGCTGAGAGCTGCCCATCCCACACAGGGCTGGCAGCAGATGTCAGCCAGGTGACACCTAAGCCACTTCTTGGAGGCCCTGATAGAATGAAGCAAAGATGTCACTCTGCCTTTATCATAGGGTTCTAATAAGGAGTCCAGGGAAGTTACTAGGTTTGTGAGTGCTTTATGATTTTTAAAGCCCAGCATAAAAATTATTATCATTGTTTTGTTACACGAACCAGTCACTTAGGCTGTTTTCCTTTAGAAGAACTACCAAAGTAACAGCACAAGTTATTAGCACAATTTCTAAATATGAATTATAAACTATAGGTACAGTTGCCAGCATGTACTAGCTAACCTGTTATGTGCTCTTGAGGCTGGAATGAGCCTGTTGTTGGGGGGATACCACAAAACTCTTTTCTTAAAGGTCTTTAAGATCAGAAGATTTGCGACTCTCTGTAGCCCTGGTAGCACAGTGGTTACGAGCTAAGTCTGCTAACCACAAGCTCGGCAGTTCAAACCACCAGCAGCTCCTTGGGAACCTTATGGGCCAGTTCTACTCTGTCTTATAGGGTCACCATGAGTTGGAATCCACTTGATGACAATGGGTTTGGTTTTGGTTTGGACGTTCCTAGTCCTGTATGACCCCGGGTTGGCCTAAAAGTCCTCAGAAGGCTCTTTCTAACCTTCTGATGTCAGGACTGATATCAATTCTAGATGAAAAAAACAGACCCATTTTTCGTCAGAAATAATAATTTTGCAGGGCCGTTTCCTTTGCAAATAGTATTATTAGCAATTTCTCAAATAATTTAACCGTGATCTTTATCTTGGAGGCACTGAGGCAAAAAGCAGCCCATCTCATGTTTAACAGCTACTGACGTCCAGGCGTCTCTTGGAGACTTGAATTAAATTTGAGCAATGTTTGCTGTATGCCAGGCCTCTGCTAGGCTCGGTGGAAGATATGGAAATAAATAATGACAGTTCCTGCCTGTGGGGAGTTCATTGTCTAGTGAGGGACACAGGATGTATCCAGAAATGCTTATAATAGAATTAAAAAGCACTTTGGGATCAGTGACTGGGGTAATGGGGCAGGCGTGGGTGGCTGATTATTTTTAATTAGAAGGTTTGGAAAAGTCTTCTAAGGGAAGTGGCATTTAAGATAGGCCTTGGAGGATGCTAGGATTTCAATAGATAATAGGGGTGAGGTGGGTGTGAAGGAAATTTTAAGAGAAGGAAGGTATTAGCCAGGGGTAGAGTAAGAAAGGCCAAGGCATATTTAGTGAACAGTAGGTCTACCAGGTAGGCTGGTGGGTGGGGTCTTTGCGGAGCTATAGGAGGCTATGGAATCGAAAATTTATACTAGGTCCAAGCTATGGACGATCGTGTGGATTTGGAATTAATCCATTCCTTCCCTTGCGTGCCAGGTCCTATTCCATGTGTTGGTGAAACCAGAGAGAAATAATTCACAATTCTGTCCTCAAAGAGCCGACAGACAAATAAAAACCTGAAGCTCTATAAGGATATAATAGGTTAAATCTTATGATAGAGATAAGTCCAGAAAAGGAAGCAATTTCTCTGCCTTGGGAGAAAGAGTCAGAGTAAGCTTTACGGAAAGAAGGCTGCCTTCACGTTGAGTCTTGAAGGATGATAGGAGGCCAAATCAGTTTTGGTTGAATTTCTCAACTTGGGGTGATTTTGCCCCCTAGGAGACATTTGGCAATGTCTGGAGACATTTTTGTTTATCATGACTTGAGGGAGGACGGAGTGATGCCACTAGCATCTAGTGGGTAGAGTACAGGGATGCTGCTAAACATCCTACAATGCACAGACAATTTCCCTCCTCAACAAAGAATAACCAAGCCCAAAATGTCAATACTGCTGAGATTGAGAAATCCTATGTTGATGAATGCATCAAACTGCACCAGAGCGGGAACTACGAGAGTGTTGAGCAGCCAAGAACTTCCTGTGGTCCCCAGGTTGTCTCTAGGTGTGCCTCAGTGTCCTCCATCTGCTCACAAGTCAGTGAAGCCAGATGCTTGTTCATGTCTGCACCACTTCTAGGATATCATGATAAAGTTACTCAACCATGTTCAAGTTACCCATTTTCTAGCAGAGCACTGTTCTCTACCATCTGCAGAGTTCTGGCCCATAAATTTATAGAGTTTCTGGTGACAGCTTTATGAACCACTCTTGTTAAGGTTTTTTTATTTGCTCCCTGGGTATAGTGGATTATTTATATGGCTGGATTTATACAGGATTCAGAAAAAATGCAATATAGGGATCCCCCACTCCCACCTGCCCCAGCCTTCCTCCTGACTCAGCTTCTGATAGCTTCTACTGCCCACTGGCTAAGGCCACATCTTCCTACTCTGACTTTCACAGCCCTCTGTGATCTAATTCCATTGATGCTTTGCATCATCCCATGCCACTTTCCCTCAGACTGCACCAGGTATTTGCTTTTGCCACAACAAACTCATCTTTGGTCCTCAAATGAGTACCCTTAGAGGGAAGAAATGGTGCCTAATTGACCTAAAAGCCCAGCTCAGGAAAAATGAGTGAATAAAATGACAGACACATGAATGCAGATGTTTAAAGATGGTCCCTAGAAGTCACAAACAGCCCATGTGTCAAGGAGGTTGGTGATAGGAAGGGAATGGTTTCCATGAACAGAAATAGGGGAAAACATTTCTTGGAGAGGAAAAAAAAAAGGGTCTCTCTGGGTTGACAAATTTGAGAGGCTGAATTTGAGGCATCAGAGATGGGATATGAACTCTAGGGATGGTTAGTTCAGAAGTTCTGTGGTACTTCTCTGTGGTTCTTTTGGCTTTCCACTTGTGGTTGTAAGATGGCTGTTGTAGCACCAAGTTTCACATCCACACAGCTCTGCTGAATGGCAGGAGGGAGTGTAATAGTTAGCTATTGTCACAATAACACTGTGTTGCAAAGGACTCTGAAACAAGGTGACTTGCAACAACAAATACAACAAAGCATTTATTTCATTTTCTCAAGGGTCTGTGTATCAGCTGGGGCCATTCTGTTTCAGGCTGAGCCTGGGCTGGGCTTGGCTTCAAACTTTGAGTTTCGCTTGGTTGTATTCCATAAAACCAAAACCATTTGCCATTGAGTTGATTCCAAATCATGGCAACCCCATGTGTGTAAGAGTAGATCTGTGCTCCATAGGGTTTTTGATGGTTGATTTAGATTGCTAGGCCTTTCTTCATGGGTTCAAAACCCCAACGTTTTGGTTAGCAGCGAAGCAAGTTAACCATTTACACCACTCAAGGGCTGTGTTCCATGAGTATCCCGATTTTCTTGTACCCACCAGCTACTCGGGGTATGTTCATCTTATGGCAGCTCTAAAGAGCTTAAGAGGCAAATCGAACCATGTGAGAACATTTAAATTCTCTGCATCGAGTCCGCTCACCTTCCATCGAGCAAAGCAAGGCATATGACTAAGTCTGAAAACAGTGATCTGTGAAGTGTGCCATGCCCTAGGAGAAGTGAGGCAGGGGGAAAAAGACTTGCCCAATAACCATCTGACCTATCATATGGGAAGGAGTTTCTTTTTGTGTTCTTCCTTTGCTTTTCCTTTTTTTTTTTTTAAATCAAGGAAGAAACCCCTACCCAAAATCCCCCACGTAACCATTCCCCTTATGTCACATTGGTCGGAATTGAGTTAAATGCCCACCCCAAACCAACCACTGGCAGAAAGGAATGGGGTTGCTATGATTGACTAGACTAATTGTGATTCAGCTCCTGGATCAGCATCCTCTTTCACTGAACACTGAGCTGGGTTGGGCTTCTGTCAGAAGATATTGGGGGATAATGATTATTACAAAGGCAGTCAACAAGGTTGACCACACCATCAGCTCTCTGTGATCATGGATAAGTCACTTTCCTTCTCTGGGCCTAGGAGAAGTTGAACAAGAAGGTCTCCACAGTTCTTTTGGTTTGTTGGATGGTGCCAGGACAAGTCTTTCCTTGTGTGACCTGCTGAAATAATTTTATCTGTTTCATTCTCACAAGCCCAGCCAGCCAAGAATACTCTCGTCTCAGACACTGGCTGCACAAGGCAATCCTATGCCCCTCTTCTCCTGCAGAATGTCTTGTGTAAAGAGCTGAACCCATGTACATGTTTGTGGAACACACACCTGGAGTAAAAGACTACCCCTTGGCAGGACTTTCGCCCTACAGAGTCCCACAGCACAGACCCGATATACTTCCCTTTCCTTGCCCAGGAACTTCAGATCTAACAAGAAGATCTAATAGCTTCTCTGAGATGGTAGGAAATTGGAAGCCTTGGATTATTCTATCCTGAGCCCTCCTCTCTGCCTTCAGATAATTCATTCAGAAATATTCTAGGGAATGATAAGTACTCTTGCACACTTTCCTTTGCAGGAATGTGGATGAAAAACAACAGACATCTGGATAAATGTCTAGTCTGTGTCCCGTCTCCTTGAGCAGCCAAAGCTTTCTCTGGGTGTCTTTCTTTATAATGGGTCCCTGCAAAGCCTCTTGCATCATCCCATGAATGCCTGGAAAAGAGCATCAGAAGGGAGACAGGAGCCCTAGCTTCGAATATTAGCAAGGTCTCTATGTTGTTGTGTGATCAGAGTGGATCCAGGTTTTGTGGAGCCCGAGCTTTTACAATTTGGGAAATTCTCTTTAAGAAATAAATTATAAGTACAAAAAAAGGCAGCAAGATCTAGAAAGGGTGGAGTCCTGATGCTTAATGTTCATTAGCTTTTCCTCCTCTGTGAGACAGGCACTTCTTCATTTGACTTTCCCTCTGGAAGGGGCTGAGGTTGTTGGCCCACATGTGGTCTGGGCTCTTCTAGCTCTAACTATAGTGCAGAGGCCCCAGACCTCAGGTTGGTGGTGTTGCCATGACTCACACCTCTCTGTGTGTGAGCACCTTCCTCCGAGAAGGAAGTGTCAGGGTCTCTGGTCTTGTCTTCAGCACGCCCCATGTCCACAACCCATACGCAGACCCTGAGGCAATGAACACTAAGAGGCAGAGCAGAGTTTCATTTTCCTACAAGAAGCTGTCAACAGACTGAAGAACCCAAGGTTGCCGCAGACTCCAGGGTGCAGCCATCTTGTTTGTTTCTTCCTATGGGTTCTTGTTGGTTTGGTCCTTTTTGAATGCTTGTTGCCTATAATTTGTGGATCACAAAGAGAAGGATTTGGGTGGTTCAGTGATTTTTAGCTATAATAAAAACTCTTTTGTCAAGGCCTGATTGCCATTCGCCTGTTAGTACTAATGAGAATGTAACCCCAAAAGAAGGATTTGGAAATGGACAGAGCCCTGGAATGGAGCCCAGGGAGCTGGGTACTGGTCACAGGAGTGTTGCTAGCTTGTCAAGTCGCCTCTCCTGTGTGGACCTCAGCCGAGTGGGTTTTGTTAGATGACCTGAGATCTTTCCAGCAATAACCTCCATGTACAGACATTACAGCTTTCTCTAGTGCCCCCAGATTCTTTATGACTTTGCCTTTCCGAGCAGAGGATGGGAATGGGAAAGTCTTTTGGCATTTAATTTGGAACTCTGATTGTGTGATGTGGATTCACCAGAAGTCAAATATGATGGAAAGCAAACAAGCAAACAAATGAATGAACAAATAAGAAAGAAAATTAACAAGCTCACTAGCTTAAATTTTCTGTAAACAAACACCACTCCTGTGCTTTGGGGAGGGGGTGTACAGGAATGGGAGTGGGGAGGAAGTGACCCCTGCTTGGCTGCATTATGCAGGGACCACTTTGGGCAGCCCTCCAGTGAGTGGCCAGCTTCTAGGATGCAACAGAGGGTCATCAGGCCTTCATCATCAGAGGAAGAATTCCTCAGTCTGGCTGAAGAGAAGACAGTGCATGAAAAATGGTGGCAAGGGGTCAGGAGGCGAAGGCAAGTGAGAAAACACTTTCATCTATTATCCTGGGGTCAATGGGCTCCCATCAGGGAACCCTGAGGCCTCGATGAATGGCCCATTGCAGGAGGTGCAGCATTGTGTGGCTGCCGCCCCGTGGGCCTGATGGGGCAGCTCACAGAGCGGCGCCCCACATCACAATCCCCCATCTCAAGACAATAGCCCCTAAGAAAGTGGGTGGGTGGCTTGCCTCACGAGAACCTGCTTCTTCTTATCAAAGGGCTTTCACGGGAACGCCCCAGCCGGCTCGGGAATGATGGGGAGCTGTTTGTCCAATAATGCAAAGGCATTTCAGACTCGTTCCAAATTCTCCGTCATGGCGATTAGGTTGGTCCGTGTTGAATTTCGTCCAGAACCAGTGTGGGTTTCTCAGCTGTTGCCGCTCCCTAGAAGCCACACATATTCTTTGAATTGAGTAATTTTTGTTTGAAGAAAAACACATTCCTATTTAAAATAAAGTCCAAATTCTGTGCTGACAAGGGGGCATGCATTCCCTCAAAAGAAGATGCCCAGAGGGCCACGTATGTCCACTCACTAACAGTAGGCATCTGGCACAGGGAGCCAGCTCTGGGTTTGGCCAAAACAATGGTCTTACCTTTTTGCTGGTGCGTTCTGCTTATTAACCCCATGCCTATGTGCTTTAACGGACCTGGTGAATTAATTGTCTGATGTGATGACTTCCTTTAGTTATGGTTGGTTTGCTTTCTGTGTTGATACAAGTAAGTCAACTGAATGAAGGGAGCCTGGTATCCCCAATGATGCTCCTGCCACCACAGGCTTTGGATCAGGGCTGGGAAAGAAGTGAGGAGTGACCAGAGATGTGATTCTGTGTTACTATTGTCATGTCTGGTATGCAGCCTAGGATTTCAGATTCCAAATTGAGCAGGCACGGCACTACACAAACCTCTGGCTTTCAAATCTAGACTGGATCCTTCCATGGAAACCTCTTTGGCTGCAATGGCTTTCTTGGTGGGCAAAAGTGATTTCACATAAGTGAGGGATTTGTGTGCAAAGGTAACGCTGGACCTGAGAGCTGAGGACATTGCAAAGGGCTCTCCTCACATCTAACTGACAATTTACTTAGTAAGTGTCAAGCCCTGTGCAAGGGGCTAGAGATATAAAAAGAAATAGATGTGGTCCCACCTAAATTAATAAATAGACAAATGCAAAACTCTGTGATTTGCATTATGAAAGAGGTACATATAAGGTACACTCTGTACTTGAAACACCTTGAGAGAAGAATTGAATTCATTTCCAGAGCACAGCAAGTCATCCACCATACTATGGAGTCTGTAAAATTCCACTGGGAGAATTAAATGAAAAAGTTCCAAGGTCACATGCAATATAGGTGCTGTGCCAGGGCTAACCATGGAGAGAAGTGGCATTAAGCCTCACAGATAAAGGAGAGGTGTAAAAGAGTGTGGAACATTCTGCCCTGTGGATGGTGTATGACAGGAATAGAAGAGGCATGTATGAGGGCTGGAAGGTGGAACCACACAAGTAGACAGGGACACTTGTTGGAGGGCCTTGTGCACATATGAAGGAGCTTGGATTTTATCTTTTTCCTACTGTCCTAGTTATCTAGTGCTACCTTAACAGAAATACCACAAGTGGATGGCTTTAACAAATGGAAATTTATTTTCTCACAGTTTAGGAGGCTAGAAGTCTGAATTCAGGGTTCTAGCTCTAGGGGAAGGGTTGGCTCTGGTGGAAGGTTCTTGTCCCTTCAGCTTCTGCTTCGTTGTTCTTTGGAGATCTCTATGTGTCATGGCATCTATCTTACTCCATCTCGCTTCTGCTTGCTTGTGTAATCTTTTTCATATCTCAAATGAGATTGACTCAAGATACACCGTGCACGAATTCTGTCTCATTAACATAACAGACAGACCATTTCCAAATGGGATTATAACCATAGGCATGGAGGTTTGGACTTACAACACATATTATTGGGGGACACAATTCAATCCATAACATTCCATCCTTTGGCCCCACAAAATTCATGTCCTTGCCACATGCAAAACACTTTCACCCCATCAAATCATCCCAAAAGCCTTAAATCAATTCCAAGTCTAAAATTTCATCTTCTAAATCAAATATGGGTGAGACTTTAGGTGTAGTCTATCTTGGAGCAAAATTCCTCTTCATCTGTGAACCTGTGAAATCTAGAATACAAGTTATCTGTTTCCAAAGTACAGTGGTGGAATAGGCACAAGGCAGACATTTCCATTATAAATAGAAGAAATTGAAGGGAAAGAATGGTCACCAAGCAAGTCCAAGACCCAGCAGAACAAATTACATTAGCTCTCAATGCTTGAAAATAATCTTCTCTGAGCCCATCTGGGCAATGGCCCCACCCCCCAGACTCTGGTTGGCCATGCCTTCTGGATTCTGAAAGGAGGCCCCTTGGCCCTGGGCTTCAGCTCCACCTTCCAGGCCCTGTGGGATGGCAACTCTGCTCCCTTGGATTTGGGTGGCCCCATTCTCCTAGTCCATCTGAGTGGCCACCCCACCCCCTCAGCCCCAGCAGGCCCTGTTCTTCTGCCCCTTGGGCATGGCAGCCCCATCCTCAGCTTTGTCTGAAGAACCCATCCCCCTGGCGGCTCCATACACCGAAAATGAGTTGGCATAGATATGACTCTTTGAAACCTAGGAGGCTGTGGCCCCACCCTTTAAGATCCAGGAGACTACAGCCCCACCCTTTGAAACTGAGAAGGCCTTGTTTCCCATGTTCTTTCCAATAGTTCTGCTGATCTCTGAGCTGCTCTAGGGATGATACTTTTCTTTTCTTGGAGGGCAACAGATACAACTTCTTTGACCTGTTTACTGCCTGTAGAATTCTAAGAGGAGAGAGCATTCTTTCCTTTCATTCTTCCTCTGTCCTCTTCGGTCTAAGCTGATGGGTTTTCTGTTGTGGTAGTTGGACAGATCCATCAGTCACAGGCCTAATCTCTTTAACAAAAGATTGTGTAGCCACTTCCTTGGTGAGAATCTAGGATGCATGTCCTTAGTTTGTGCAAAAGAATTTTCTAATTCTTTAAGTTCTGTTTTCATTTTGCACAGTTCATTTTTAAACTCATTTATTTCCTCTTGCATTTTACCACAAGTGGCAGGGAGAAACCATGCAGTCCCTTTAAGATCTTGCTTAGAAATCTCATCAGCCAGATATCCAAGTTCATCATTTATAAGCTCTACCTTCCACCAAATATTTGAACATAATTCAGATGAGCTCTTTGTCACTGCATAAAAAGAATTGGCCTGCCTCCGTTTTTCAATCACATGTTCATTATTTTCTTTTTAAAGCCTCACCAGAAGCAAATTCAATGTCTACATTTCTAGCAACATTTTGTTGCTGGCACCGTATGTTTTCTCTAAGGTAACAGAGACTTTATTGTTCTCCTCACTTCCTTCTGAGCCCTCACCAGAATTGCCTTTGATGTTGATAATTTTACCAACAGTCTCTTCAAGGGCAAACCTGTCTGCCATGGGTGACTCTGCTGGTATTTGAATACCGGTGGCGTAGCTTCTAGCATAACAACAACATGCAAGCCCCACAGTGCGACAAACTGACAGATGCATGGGAGCAAGGCAATCCAGGCTTTTACTATTAGGCAACTTAAACAATCTGTTGCTGTTGTTAGGTGCCATCAAGTCAGCTACTACTCACAGCAACCCTGTGTACAACAGAATGAAATATTGCCTGGTCCTGCACCATGCTCATAACCATTATGCTTGAGCCCATTGTTGCCGTCACTGTGTCAATCTGACTTGCTGAGGGTCTTCCTCTTTTTCTTTGACCCTCTACTTTACCAAGCATGATGTTCTTCTTCAGGGACTGATCCCTCCTGATAATATGTCCAAAGTATGAGAGACACGTCTCGCTATCCTGGCTTCTAAAGAGCATTCTGGTTGTACTTCTTCCAAGACAGATTTGTTCATTGTTTTGGCAATCCATGGCATATTCAATATTCTTCACCAACACCATAATTCAAAGGCATCAATTCCTCTTCTATCTTCCTTATTCATTGTCCAGGTTTTGCATGCATATGAGGTGATTGAAAATACCACGACTTGGGTCAGGCGCACCTTAGTCTTCAAGGTGACATCTTTGCTTTTCAACATTTTAAAGAGGTCTTTTGCAGCAGATTTGCCCAATGCAGTGCCTCTTTTGATTTCTTCACTCCTGCTTCCATGGGTGCTGACTGTGGATCCAAGTAAAATGAAACCCTTGACAACTTCAATCTTTTCTGTTTATCATGATGTTGCTTATTGGTCCAGCTGTGAGGATTTTTGTTTTCTTTATGTTGAGGTATAATCCATACTGAAGGCTGTGGTCTTTGATCTTCATCAGTAAGCACTTGAAGTCCTCTTCACTTTCAGCAAGGAAGGTTCTGTTCTCTGCATAATACAGGTTGTTAATTAGTCTTCCTCCAATCCTGATACCCTATTCTTCTTCATGTAGTCCAGCTTCTCAAATTATTTGTTCAGCACAGAAATTGAATAAGTATGGTAAAAGGATACAACCTGACTCATACTCTTCCTGATTTTAAAGCATGCAGTATCCCCTCGTTCTGTTCAAACGACTGCCTCTTGATCCATGTACAGGTTCCTCATAAGCACAATTAAGTGTTCTGGAATTCCCATTCTTTGCAATGTTATCCATAATTTGTTATGATCTACACAGTTGAATGCCTTTGCATAGTCAATAAAACACAGGTAAACATCTTTCTGGTATTCTCTGCTTTCAGCCAGGATCCACCTGACATCATCAATGATATTCCTGGTTCCACCTCCTCTTCTGAATCCGGCTTGAATTCCTTTTTTTTTTTTTTTTCTTTTTTATAGTTTAATGTATTTTAATAGCAAACTTATGGGAACAGCACAGACAGGCAACATTAAAAACATGTACTTGCATGTAGGACAACTCAGAAAATTAGAGTGAATGGATGGGATATACTGTATGATAAAAACACTACAAACACCATTTAGTTGCCATCAATAAGAAATTTACTTGTTTTAAAAGAATCCAAATCCTGGCATTGTCCAGAAAAGCTTAACAGGCTTATTTATAATTGTTATAAAATTGAACTGCTTAAACTTGTTCACTGAAACATTTTGACTTAACATTAATGCTTTGTGTCCCCGCATTTATATTAAAAATCTACACACAAATGAAAATGGAAAAATTGCCAATACCTGATTTCTGTCCCCTATTTTTCCATTTACAATCATATACTTAGGTACCTTTTGACTCCATGGAAAAAAACTATCTAACGTTCAGAACTACCAATAACAAGAAGAGAATTTTTTTTTTTTTTAAAGAATAAAATGTTTCCCATTGTAGTGGATTCTTAAGCACATTCTCCAAGTATATGGCATGGTAGCTGGATGTCTTTTGGCATAATTGTCACATGTTTGGCATGGATAGCACACAGGTTGATGTCTTCAAAAAGGTCAACCAGGCACCCCTCACTTGCCTCTTGCAAAGCACCAATAGCTGTGCTCTGGAAACACAGATCTGTTTTGAAGTCCTGAGCAATATCTTGCAGCAGGTCTTGGAAGGGAAGTTTGTGAATCGGAAGTTCAGTGGATTTCCGATAACGGCTGATTTCCAGGAGTGCCACGGTACCAGGCCTATAATGATGAGGTCTCTTCACCCCTCAGGTAGAGGGTGCACTCTTGCAAGTGGCTTTTGCGGCCACTTGCTTACTGGGTGCTTTACCACTGGCTGATTTGTGGTCAGTCTGCTTTGTACGAGCCATGGTATAGAGACCTCCTCACTTATCCCCCTTCACCTCTGGCTGGAGCTTGGAGAGCTAGAGGTGGCACTGGAGTTAGAGAGTGACGGCGGAGCAGCAGCGGCTGCAACACACCCCGGCTTGAATTTCTGGCAATTCCCTGTCAATATACTGCTGCAGCCACTTTTGAATGATCTCCAGGAAAATTTTACTTCGTGTTATATTATTGATATTGTTCAATAATTTCCACCTTTGGTTGGATTACCTTTCTTGGGAATAGGCATAAATATGGATCTCTTCCAGTTGGTTGGCCAGGTAGCTGTCTTCAATTTGTCATTCCTGGCATAGTAGACCATGTGATTGTCCAATTCAGAATGGCCAATACCAATCCATTTTAGCTCACTAATGCCTAGGATATCAATGTTTATGCATTCTACTTCATTTTTGACGATTTCCAATTTTCCCAGATTCATACTTTGTACATTCCACATTTCGATTATTAATGGACGTTTGCAGCAGTTTCTTCTCATTTTGAGTCATGCCACATCAGGAAATGGAGGCCCCAAAAGCTTGACTCCCTCCACATCATTAATATTGACTCCACTTTGAGGATGCAGCTTTTTCCCAGTCGTCTTTTGAGTGCCTTCCAACCTGAGGGGCTCATCTTCCGGCACTACATCCGACAATGTTCCACTGCTATTCATACGGTTTTCACTGGCTAACTCTTTTCTGAAGTAGGTCACCAGACCCTTCTTCCTAACCTGTCTTAATCTGGAAGCTCAGCTGAAACGTGTTTGCCATGGATGACACTGCTCATGTTTGAATACCAATGGCATAGCTTCCAGCATCACAGCAGCATGCAAGCCCCCAGAGTATGACAAATGCATGGGGGCAAGGCAGTCTAGGCTTTTACTATTAGGCAATTTAAAGCTCCTCCAGCTGTTACCCATTACCCAATTCTAAAAACACTTACCTCCTCATTGTAGATATTTGCTAGAGCATCACTCCCATTTCTCAGTACCAAATTCTGCCTTAGGCATCTAGTGCTGCTATAACAGAAATAGCACAAGTGGATGGCTTTAATAAGCAGAAATTTATTTTCTTACAGTTTAGGAGGCTAAAAGTCTTGAATTCAAGGTGCCAGCTCTAGGGGAATGCTTTCTCTCTCTGTCAGCTCTGGAGGAAAGTCCTTATCTCTTCCGAACTTCTGCTCCTGGACAATCTTCACGTGCTTGGCATCTGTCTTGGCCGTATTTCCTTGCTAGCTTACATTTAATCTCCTTTATATAGGGTCGCTATGAGTCAGAATCGACTTGACGGCACTGGGTTTGGTTTTTGGTTTTATATCTCAAAAGAGGTTGCCTCAAGATACCCTCTATACTCATCCTGCCTTATTAACGTAACAAAGACAACTCATTCCCTAATGGGGCTATAACCACAAGCATAGAGGATTTACAACATATATTTTTGGGGGGCATAGTTCAATCTATAACACCTACTCTCTTCATGTCTTCTGTATTGAATCTTGATCTCTGTCACATGGATGTTACACAGCATAGCAATAGGTTGATGGATTTTGAAGTGAAAAACAAAAAGATAAAGCCACCTACTATTCAATGATGCAATATTTTACAGAACAGCATACCAAAAACAGGTGCCAGCTTCCAGTGGTGTGATGTGTACAGGCGCCATCCAAAAAATGATTTAAAATTGTTCCTCTGAAAGGGGCCTGTTTATGTTTTCCATAAAGGACAGAGCTAAAAAGGAAACAGATTTTTCTACTGAGAATATGCCAGCAAAGGATTTTACAGAAATTCAGGACATTTTTATTCCACAATAGAGATGCATCTTCCCTGGATCTTTTAACTGTAGCTCAAGTTACAAGAATCTGAAAACCAGGAACTCAGAAGTTCTTTGAGCATTGGAGGATTGGGAAGTTCTTCATCAATAAGTAAATCAATGAATCCATCCATCCAAACATCTATCCCAAAGTAATATTAGACATGTGTTTTGGTTAGGCAGTGCCCAAGCTCCCTAGGAAATACAGAGAATTAAGCCTTTGAGAAGCCCACAGAAGAACCCAAGGGGATAAGCCATCCACTCAATACCTTGTAGGACAAAAAGAAAAAGTCGACCCACTGAAAGATTTATCTCTAATCTGTGAACTTGTAGTTCCTGAGATCTGAATAATTTTTAAAAAGAGGTTTTGGGAAGATTCTTAGGTGGATTTTTCCTCCTGGTACAGAAAGCTGTTTTTTATTTTGCCCTGTCCTTTGTAGAAAAAGCAAAGAGGCCAGAATCCTGAATACATTTGTGTGCCTTGCACATTTGGAGCCTTCTGCCTGGAATGCCTTTCTTTAGTTTGACAAATGCCTTCTTGCCCTTCAAGTTGGGTCAGATGGCTCTCCTCTGTGATTTCTTACCTGACCCTGAGGTAGAGCCAATTGCTCTGTCTTCTGTGTTCTCATTCTGTGATTCTTACTACTATAATGTAATGATTTTATTATCGTCTCTCTTCCTGTTGACCTTATTTGATTCAGCGATACCTGAATGAACAGTGGACACCAGTCAGTGCTATGGTACTTAGTAGTGTGTCTAGGACAGCCTTCCAGAAGAGATGAGATCTAAGCTTTGTTGTGACATATAAATAAGACAGAGAAAGACAGAGGGGAAGGGAGTGTTCCAGCCAAGGAAAACATCATGAACTAGGCATGGAATAGGCATTGGTGGTTCAGTGGTAGAATTCTCTTCTTCCATGCAGGAGGCCCAGGTTTAACTACCAGCCAACGCACCTCATGTGCAGCCACCACCCATTGGTTAGTGGCAGGTTGTGTGTTGCTATGATGCTGAACAGGTTTCAGCAGAGCTTCCAGACTAAGACAGACTAAGAAGAAAGGCTTTGTGATCTACTTCTAAAAATCAGTCACTGAAAACCCTATGGATCACAATGGTTTGATCTATAACCGATCATGGGGATGGCGCAGGACTAGGCAGCATTTGGTTCTGTTGTGCATGAGGTTGCCATGAGTTGGGGGCTGGCTTGATGACAGCTGACAATAAGGCACAGAATCAGAAAGTGTAGGGCCTGTGTGGATAAAGGTAGAGAGACATGGAGGTGGGAGATGAAGCTGAGAAGTTATATTAGAACATTACTGGGACGGGTCTTAAAGTAAAGTCAAGAAAGTTTGGAATTCTTCCTACAAACATTAGGGAGCTGTTGACGGTTTTTGAGCAAGACAACTTGGTTTAATTCAAGTTCTTAAAATTGAGATGCCAGGGCCTGAGAGGTCCAGCTGGTGACTGGACCTTGTGGTCTGATGGCAGAGATGTCAGAACAACCAGTGTTCCTCCAAGTTGTTTACTCCTTAAGAAGCTGGCTCCTTGTGTCCTCAAATGCCCTTTCCAAAGGCTTTCATCACCAACAAAAAAATTGGCTGAAATGTCACCAGACCTTGCTGCAGCCTGCTTTGAAAATTCTGCTTCATCCTCTGTCCTAGGCCTCCTCATCCTCTCAGGTCCTCACAGCAGTTAGAGGTCTTGCTAGGCCCACTTGGACTCACTAGCATGTGCTCACTGGGCAGTGAGGTGCAGCGGGAAGAGCACTCCACTGGGGATCAAGACGCCTGATGTTCCAGGTATCTCTTGCCCATAATAAAACACCCCAACCTTAGTAGCTCAAAACAGTAACTACCATTTTATTATTATCTCTCTCATTACTGGCAGTTGACTGAACTCAGTTAGGCAATTTTTGCTTGTGATCTCTCATTCTGTTATAGTGAGCTGGTGATAGGGCTGGAATCATTTGAAGGTTCTTTCTCTCACATGTTTGGTACCTGAGCTGGGAAGACTTAAACATCTGGTGGCTGAAACAGCTGGAGCTGCATTTTCTCATGCGCTTCTCAGTATCTTCTCACAGCAAAGTCTGTAATTACTAGTTTGTCCTTCCGTGAACCTCAGAGCATGATTTACCTTGAAGCTGGTGAAGGGAATCTTCAAGGCCCCTCATTTGCATGAACCATTTCCAAGGCATTCCTTACTGCATAAAGTGCCAATCCAAACCAGTTGCCATAGAATACTTTCTGACTCATGGCGACCCCAAGTGTGTCAGAGTAGTACTGTACTCCATAGGGCTTTCAATGGCTGATGTTTTGGAAGCAGATTGCTAGGTCTTTCTTTCAAGGTGCCTCATTAGAGATTTCTTTTTTTTTTTTTCCCCTCACAATCTTTCTTGCATAGGCAGCTGGATTATTGCCCCAGAAATTCAGCTGTCAGGATGGCACTCCAAAATTTGCTCAAAGAACCGTAAAATTGCCTACCTGGGCCGCCAAGTCAAATGCCTTCAGGGCTAGGCAGATAATATGTGGGTATAAAGTGGCCTAGAGTAGGAAAAAGTATGCATTGAGGTCTTTAGTGAATTAAAGAATGCCCTAAAAGTATTTGCATTCATTTTTTTTTTTTTTAGCAGTTGGATACTAGACAAGCAATTGCTGTGGATCAGACTCAGCCTGCAGGAGGTCATGATTCTGTGACCTTGAGCTAGAGGTAAGAAGCTGAGAAGAGTATTCCCAGGTAGAAGGAACACAAAACCCAAAAAACCAAACCCATTGCTGTTGAGTCAATTCCCACTCATAGTGATCCTACAGGACAGAGTATAACCACCCCATAGTGTTTCCAAGCAGTGGCTGGTGGATTCGAGCTGCAGAGCTTTTGGTTAGCAGCTGAGTTCTTAACCACTGTGCCACCATGTAAATACCCTGAGCCAGGAAAGAGCATGGCACATTCTAGTGTGGGTGGAGCTTAGTGAATAAGGAGTGAGTGTTAGGAGACGAAGTTGGAGAGATAGGAAGGGGGCTAGATCATGTGAAACTTTGCGGGCCAAAGCAAGGAGTCTGCATTGAATTTTAAAAGCAATGTAAAGTTATTGGAGGGTTTTAAAGTACAACACTGATATTTAAAAAGAACCTGAGGAGACCAATTGGAAGGCTATTGCAATTATCCAGATAAGAGATGATGGTGGCTTGGATTAAGATGGCAGACAAATGGACTGACTCAGGACATCTTTTGAGGATGGAATTGACAAGACTTACTGAAGGATTGGATATGGAAGTGAGGGGCAGTGAATAATCGAGGTGAACAGTTTTTGGCTGAGCAATTGGAGGGACAGTGGTGGTTTTATTAAAATAGGAGAGACTGAAGGAAGAATAGGCTTGAGTGCAAAAAGAATTTTGGTTTGGGGCATGCGCGAGTTGAGATGGCTATTAACTATCAATAGGGGATATATAAGACTATTTAATATATAAACTAGAAGGTTAGGAGAAGCCTGAATTGGAGAAAGAAATTTGGGTCCTGTGGCATAATTGGCAATCTGCCTTTCAATATCCATTTGCCCCATTTTCTTAGTAATAAGAACACTCAGATAATAGATTACATTTCTCAGCCTCACTTGTGGCTATGGGACTTAGTTACAGTTAATAAAGCATAATGACAGGGAAATCTCCTTAAACAGATGGGGTTTACTTTCTTTCCCCTTCCTTCATCTGTTTGAAATGTGGCTTTGATGGCTGATGCCTTAGTAGTCATCTTGGGTAAGGAGGATAAGGGTCATATCTTAGAGATGGTGAAGTAAAAAGATGGAGAAAGCCTGCTTCTTTGATAACTGTGTTGCCTCGATACCAGCCATGGATGTCTATATCTCAAATTCTTTTATATAGAAGAAAAAGAAACTTTTTATCTCTTCTGGAGCCCTGGTGATGCAGTGGTTAATCTCTGGGCTGCTAACTGAAAGGTCGGCAGTTCGAACCCACCAGCAGCTCTGTGGGAGAAAGATATGGGGGTCTGTTTCCATAAAGATTACAACCTTGAAAACTTTATTTTTTCTATTTTATTTCTAAATTAACCTACAGTAAAATTGACCTTATTGGGAGTGTAAAGTTCTAAGAATTTGAACACACGTGTAGACTTGTGTAACCATAATTAGGATACAGAACTGCTCCTTTACCCCAAAAACCTCCCCTGTGCTATCTCATTGTAGCCACACCCCCACTGCACAATTAACTTGTCTAGAAACCATGATCTGTTTTCCATCACTCTAGTTTTGCCTTTTGGAGAATGTCATATGAATAGAATCATACAGTACATAACCTTTTGGGACTGACTACTTTCACTTAGCAAAATGCATTTAACATTCATCCATGTTTCTATGGCAGTCAATAGTTTGTCCCTTTTTATTACTGAGTAGTATTCCACTGTATGGATGTACAACAGCTTGGTTTTCCACTCAAATGCTGAAGGACATTTGAGTTGTTTCCAGGTTTTCATGACTATGAATAGAGGTACTGGAAACATCTGTATGAAGATTTTTTTTTACAAGGCTTAGTCTTTAATTTCTGTGGGGTAAATTATCTTGGAGTGGGATTGCTGGCTCATGTGGTAAGTGTATATTTTAAATTTACAGGAAGCTTTCAGGCTGTTTTCTGGAGCATCTGTACCATTTTATATTCCCGCTAGCAATGCATGAGGGATTCATTTGCTCTGCACCCTTGTCAGCACTTGGTATTATCAGGATATTTTGTTCTAGCTATTTTAATAGGTGTGTAGTGAAACTGCATTACAGTTTTATTTGCATTTCTTTCATAGCTAACAGGTCGAATATCTTTCCGTGTGTTTATTTTCCATCCATTTATCTTCTTTAGTGAAATATCTATTCATGTCTTTTGCCCATTTTTAAATTGGGTTGTTTGTTTTTTTACTGTTGAGTTTTGAGAGTTCTTTATATATTTTGGATTCAAGTTCTTTGCCGGATATATGATTTGCAGATATTTTCTTCCAGTCTATAAATTGCCTTTTTGTTCCCTTGATAGTGCCTTTTGCAGAGCCAAAGTTTTTAACTGAAGTCCAATTTTTATTTTATGAATCATACTTTTAGTTTTTATTTCTACCTTTTTATTTTTCAGGTCTCTGTGACTCAGGAGACAAACCAAATTTCGATTTGACATGTCACCAGCATATAAACAATATTTAAAGGCATGGAATTGAATGAGATCCCCTAGGGAAATGATGTACCTTGCAGTACTAGGCCGCAGTTGGGGTTTTTCCCATCTCCCAAACTGGAACTTTCCTCCCATATCTTAACACGAATTTTGAAGAAGGATGTAGAGGGGACATTGGTTACCCTGTCAGAGAACGTTAGCATCAGTACCCAAAGAGATGCTAACACTTTGGGCCAGGAGAACCATTCCTGGCTTGTTCTTTGTCTTCATTTAATCATTCCACAACTGTTATTGAGTACCCACTGTTGTTGTTTTTAGGTACTGTCGAGTCGGTTCTGACTAATAGCGACCCCATGCACAACAGAACAAAACACTGCCCAGTCCTGGGTCATCCTTACAATCGTTGTTATGCTTGATCTCATTGTTGCAGCCACTGTGTCAATCCGCATCGTTGAGGGTTTTTCTCTTGTCCGCTGACCCTGTACTCTGCCAAACATGATGTCCTTCTCCAGGGACTCATACTTCCTGACAACATGTCCAAAGTATGTAAGACACAGTCTTGCCATCCTTGCTTCTAAGGAGCATTCTGGTTGCTCTTCTTCTAAAACAGATTTGTTCGTTCTTTTGGCAGCCCATGGTATGTTCAACATTCTTCACCAACACCACAATTCAAAGGCATCAGCTCTTCTTCAGTCTTCCTTATTCATTGTCCAGCTTTCCCATGCATATGATGTGATTGAAAATACCATGGCTTGGGTCAGGCGCACCTTAGTCTTCAGGGTGACATCTTTGCTCTTCAACACTTTGAAGAGGTCCTTTGCAGCAGATTTGCCCAATGCAATGCATCTTTTGATTTCATGACTGCTGCTTCCGTGGCTGTTGATTGTGGATCCAAGTAAAATGAAATCCTTGACAACTTCAATCGTTTCTCCGTCTGTCATGATGTTGCTCATTGGTCCAGTTGTGAGGATTTTTGTTTTCTTTATGTTGAGGTGCAATCCATACTGAAGGCTGTGGTCTTTGATCTTCATTAGTAAGTGCTTCAAGTCCTCTTTACTTTCAGCAAGCAAGGTTGTGTCATCTGCATAACGCAGGTTGTTAATGAGTCTTCCTCCAATCTTGATGCCCCGCTCTTCTTCCTATAGTCCAGCTTCTTGTATTATTTGTTCAGCATACAGATTAAATAGGTATGGTGAAAGAATACAACCCTGATGCACACCTTTCCTGACTTTAAAACAATCAATATCCCCTTGTTCTGTCCGAACAACTGCCTCTTGATTTATGTAAAGGTTCCTCATGAGCACAATTAAGTGTTCTGGGATTCCCATTCTTTGCAGTGTTATCCATAGTTTGTTATGATCCACACAGTCGAATGCCTTTGTATGGTCAATAAAACACAGGTAAACATCCTTCTGGTATTCTCTGCTTTCAGCCAGGATCCATCTGACATCAGCAATGATATCCCTGGTTCCACATCCTCTTCTGAAACCATCCTGAATTTCTGGCAGTTCCCTGTTGATATACTGCTGTAGCCATTTTTGAGTGATCTTCAGCAAAATTTTGCTTGCGTGTGATATTAATGATATTGTTCTATAATTTCCACATTCGGCTGGATCACCTTTCTTGGGAATAGGCATAAATATGGATCTCTTTCAATCAGTTGGCCAGGAAGCTGTCTTCCGTATTTCTTGGCATATACGAGTGAGCACCTCCAGCACTGCATGTGTTTGTTGAAACATCTCAACTGATATTCCATCAAATCCTGGAGCCTTGTTTTTCCCCAATGCCTTCAGAGCAGCTTGGACTTCTTTCCTCAGTACCATTGGTTCCTGATCATATGCCACCTCTTGAAATGGTTGAATATCGACTAATTCTTTTTGGTATAATGGCTGTGTATTCCTTCCATCTTCTTTTGATGCTTCCTGCATCATTTAATATTTTCCCCATGGAATCCTTCACTATTGCAACTCAAAGCTTGATTTTTTTCTTCAGTTCTTTCAGCTTGAGAAACACCGAGGGTGTTCTTCCCTTTTGGTTTTCCTTCTCCAGCTCTTTGCACATGTCATTATAATACTTTATTTTGTCTTCTCGAGAGGCCCTTTGAAATCTTCAGTTCTTTTACTTCATCAATTCTTCCTTTTACTTTAGCTGCTCGATCCTCAAGAGCAAATTTCAGAGTCTCCTCTGACATCTACCTTGGTCTTTTCTTTCTTTCCTCTCTTTTCAGTGACCTCTTGCTTTCTTCATGGATGATGTCCTTGATGTCATTCCACAACTCATCTGGTCTCCGGTCACTAGTGTTCAATGCATCAAATCTATTCTTGAGATGGTCTCTAAATTCAGGTGAGATATACTCAAGGTCATATTTTGGCTCTCGTGGACTTGCTCTGATTTTCTTCAGTTTCGGCTTGAACTTGCATATGAGCAATTGATGGTCTGTTCCACAGTCGGCCCCTGGCCTTGTTCTGACTGATGATATTGAGCTTTTCAATCGTCTCTTTCCACAGACGTAGTCAATTTGATTTCTGTGTGTTCCATCTGGCAAGGTCCATGTGTATAGTCGCCGTTTATGGTGGTGAAAGAAGACATTTGCAACGAAGAAGCCGTTGGTCTTGCAAAATTCTATCATTCGATCTCTGGCATTGTTTCTATCACCAAGGCCATATTTTCCAACTAGTACCCACTAGGCACTGCAATTGTTGTTGTTAGGTTCCGTAGAGTCAATTTCACCTCATAGCGACCTCACATGACAGAGTAGAACTGCCTCATAAAAAAAAAAAAAAAAAAAAAATTGCCTCATAGGGGCTGTAATCTTTACAAATCATCAGGTCTTTCTCCCATGGAGCTGCTGGGTGGGTTCAAACAGCTAACCCTTTAGATTAGCAGCTAACTGTTTAATTGTCATGTCATCAGGGTTCCTTCTCCTAGGTGCTAGGTACTCTTGTATGTGTAAGGTGAACAAGTTAACAAGGTCTCTTACATTCTAGACTGGGGAAAACAGATAGAAAACAAACAAACAAACAAAGGAACAAGCAAACAAGCAAACAAACATATCTAATAGTAGTAAGTTTTATTAAGAAGGTAAATAACATTGAGGGTTGTGAGAGAAGTCTTTGGCCTGGGTGGAAAGTCTTACTTACCATCATCTGCTCCAGGTCTGATGTTCAGTTCTAGCTTCATTGGCATCAACCAGTGTAGCTGCACAGAGCCCTGTGTTCGGGAGGGCCAGGCACTTGGTTTAATGCCCTGTTGTTGCCCAACTTGAAATTCTTACTTTTTTAAGCAAGGAGCCCCACGTGTTTATTTTGCCATGTGTCATTTTGCACTACCAGTCTTGCCTATATCATGCCCAGGCAGGAAAACAGACAAAAACAACAATAGAAGTTAACCACCTTTGTGTATGATTGGCAGTCCTGGTGGAAAAACCAGGCCGTTTATTTTGTTTATACAAAAATGATCCTTGGGATGCTCCCCTCCAAAAGAAAAAAAAATTCACTAGATGAACAGTCCATTTGGAGTGGTTGGGTGGGTACCAATTCTACCATCTTTTTTTTGCCACTCTGTAATTATAATTAGGTGTCTTTGTTTAGACTTTACCTAATAGAATTTTGATTCATGAACACAACAACAAATGCTTGCAGTTGGTGATGGTGAAGATGAATTTGAATACCGGAAGGTCATTAAAAGACTGTTAGACAGGGTGCTGCTAATTTTACTTATTTATTTATATGTTACCCTCGCAAGAGTCCATTTTAGAGATGGAGGAATTGCTGCCCAGGGAAGCTAAGCCATCTGTTTAAAATCCTACAGCTAGTAAGTAAAATCATTGCCTGTCTGGCTTCAAAATCAGGGAAAGGTCTTTCTGATATTGCTGATTTGAAGTCCCAATTTTCTGTTTTGAAGAGGCATGAGTATTTTGGGCATCGTTAATCACCTTTTGGATAGCACAGGCAACAGATCCTAAGAAAGCTGTCATTCCCTTTTATAGTGACACTTTGAACATCTTTGCTGCGATCTTAAGTGTGATTGTTGCATTGAGGGGTTCGAATATTTCAGAGGAGCCTCATTATCCTTCAAGTGATGGATATCCATCTGAAGAAAGCTATTCATAAAGCCCTTGTTCCTTTTTCTGCTTGGAAAAAGAAGTTTTGTCTGTTCTTCTGTTTTGGCTCCTAACTGCTCTTCAAGAGGGAGGAATCGGACAGGATTGACGGAGCCGTAGGTCTTCTGGGAAATAGAACCCCATGGCTGTGGCCCATGTATTGGTCTGCTCCGCCCTGCCCTTCACCCAGATTCCTTCCTTTTTCCTGGGCTCTTTTGGAAACTGGCTTCCGGAGCTTGACACATGTTTCTTTGTCTGGCCCCAGCTGTTAGGATCTGTCTTCATTCATTAAGCAGGAAGGGAGTGCTCAGAACTGCTTCTGCAGTCTGATGTCATGGAGCAGCCACCCTGAAACTTTGGTAACTCTCATTTAGAGATTTCAAAATAAACCGTGGTGACCACCACTGAGCACCCACCAAGAGTCAGGCACAGTGCTAGGTGCTTTATGGTGTCATCTCTAGTTCCCACTATAATCTGCATGGTAGGTATGATTACACTCATTTTACAGAAGAGGAAACTGAGGCTCAGAAAGGTTACGGGGCATCTCAGAGCTTCAGAGTTAGAAAGTGGCAGAGGCAGGATCTCAGCGCCGGCAGGTCTGTGTGACTCAAAATTGGTTTTCCCTGCACTTTACCTCACCATCCTTCATCCAATAGAAAACACCAGACATCTTTTCTGCTCTTAAAAAGAAGAGAAGATGTGTGGGGAGAATCCGTTCTCTCAGGGCCAGCTTCTGTCCTGAGGCCTGGCTCACCTCTCTCCTGGAAGAAGCCTCCTTCCTTCTCAACCCCAGAAAGGAGGGCTGGACAGTATTGTTTGTGATAAATGTACGAGTCCATTCATTAGTGGGAATCCTATTTCAAACAGCTCCCCGACTCTAATTGCACGAAAAGGGCGAACTAAACACAGTTTAATTAATTCTGATCTCACAGACAGGGGTTGCCTGATCAGAGACGACTGTGCACAGACACGGGCAGGAGGAATCGCTCCGGCCTGAGAAGCAAGGATGCGTTCAAATGACTCCTTAATTCCTTCAGGATGGAGCATTGGTTTTTTAGTGAATTCATAGGAGATGTTTGTTTTCATCATTACTCCCTCTCCGTCCTTCTGGGACAGTGCGCATTTTAACCTGGCGAGCAATAAAACCCTTTGATCTCATTCAGTCCAACAGGGGAAAATGAAATGCTTCACTTTTCGCCTCAAAACCCTATCTCAAATTCTTGGATATTTTTATAGGAAATATTTAAAATTTGAGAAAATCCATACCTACAGGCCAAACAGCCAGTCATGTCTGAGGAAAGATATGGAGAAGTATCGTTACTTGAATTTCAAGGAAAAAAATAGGTAGCAGGAGAACGGAGTATACTTCTGTTCTCCAAAGAACCCAGAAGCCTCCTTGGTTTGGGAATGATCTCACCATCTTCTCAGCGCCACCGTGAAGGAGAAAGTAAGAGGAATACAATGAGCATCTTCACAGATATGAAGTCACCAGAATTCAGAGGACCTGGGGTCTACTCTGAGCCAGGATCCTGCCAGGAAATCTGCAGAGTTCTGCCCCATAAATCACCTCATTTACACCTCAGCTTCTCTGGCCCTGGGAATGCTGCCCTCATTTTATAGGTGAGACACAGAGAGGTTAGGCAACTTACATGGGGTAACACGGCAACTGAGTGGCAGTGTCAGAGGGTGTCTCCATACCCGCAGTGGACCACTGCTATTTAAGATGAGCCCCTTCCCCTAATTCCAGCTTCCCCGTGTGTAAAGAAGGCGGGTCTGTGTGAACACAAAATACTTTTTATTAACTTTGTTTCCTGTATTTTAGGTGTTTTCTGGGAGTGAAAACTGCATGTTTTATTCTTTGGGGAAGGGGAGGGAGAAGGACAGGTGAGGAGGGAAGGCCCGAGTTTAATGTTCACCCCATTCCTTCACTGGCACACCCCCTATGTTTCTAACACTACGTTTAGAACTTGGCGTTCAGCAATGACAAGGATGCTGTCTCATTCTTGCAGTCTCCTAGAGAAAACAGGCACATTGAAAACACAACTGTAAAAGTGGGAGATAAATGTTCTGATAGTGATGTGGACAAGGAGTTATGGGGGCAGAGAAGAGAGAGCTGCTAACTCTGCCTGAGCCTGAGAAGTCATTTAAACCGTGTTGGCCTCAGCTTCCTCAGCTTTCAAATGAATAGTAGTAACTCTTACTTTATAGACTTGTGAAGAGTAAAGGAAATAGTCCCAAGAGCATACTAGTCAGCCTTGGTACTTGGGGTAGGAACTCAGTGAGCATATACTAGATCTGAGGAGGGCCTTGGGGCCTTTGACAAAGGGCCTGTATTGTCCTAGGCCATATCAGCCTACACCTTTCCCAACCTTCTTGCCAATAGCCCAGCCAGCAGGGAGACTTTGGGAGATCTACTGCTCTACAAAGAGCCCTTCTGTCATCCATTTCCTCTTTCTTGGTGAGTTGCTTCCCTGAGTGTTCCCTCCAGATTATACAGGTACATTTGGCCTTTTTCCCAAGCAGTTAAGACCTAGGAATGGTTAAAAGATAGGACTCTGGAGTCAGGCAGATATTGGCTCAATCTAGCTTTGCTGCTTAGCAAGATGTTAAACCTGGGGAAAGTTGCTTAACCACTCTGAGCCTCAGTTTTCTTATCTGAAAAGGAGAGATAATAAGAATACATTCTTTATAGGGGCCATAGTGAGGACTGAATGAGAGGATGAGTGCAAAGCACTGAACAAGGGCAGGCATCAGCGAGTGCAAAATTCATGGTCACTTTCCTCCTTCTGTCTCTTCCTTTCCTCCTCCTCATTATTGTAACTAAGTACAAGTATAGAAGGTTTCTTACCCTGTACTAGCCATACTCAGTCTTGCACATGTAAGACGGGGTCCCTGAGGACCATAATCCGGGTCTGGAGCCCACATTTGTTCCATATATCCAGAGGCCTAAAGAGGGAATTGCGAGAGTCCTGGAGTCATGCTAATCTGGGAATTTAAGTGTACGCCAGCTGTTTGATCATGGGCAAGTTACTTACCTTCTTTGGGCCTAATGGTACAAAGGGGATGAGGACACCTTTCTCAGAGGTTTGTTGTGAAGAGTAAATGAGATAACCTAAGATAAGAGCCTAGCCCATAATGGACATGACTTTTTCTTCCATGTCCGGAGGCTCAATGCCTGCTGTGTGGAATACATACAAGCTATTGCCTTTGAACATGTATCAGAAGGGATCAGTCCCTGGAGAAGGACGTCATACTTGGTAAGTAGAGGGTCAGTGAAAAAGAGGAAGGCCCTCAAAGAGATGGATTGACACATAGCAATGATCACGAGGATGGCATAGGACTGGGCAGTGTCGGAACCGACCTGAAGGCAGCTAACAACAATGACATTGCCTTCAAGTTGATTCTGACTTGTGCTGACCCCATGTGTTACAAGGTAGAACTAAGCCCCATAGGGTTTCCTTGGCTGTAATCCTTATGGAAGCAGATCACCAGGCCTTTCTTTTGGAGCACCACTGGGTGGGTTCAAATCACCAACATTTTTATTAGTAGTTGAGCACAAATCATTTGCACCGCCCAGGGGTGGAATACACATGCGGTTGTAAATAGCCCATCAACCATTACTGTCATGGCCTAGAGAAGTCCTTGAGCTTCCAGGGTAGGCCTTCCTCCAGGGGAACTGCAGCTCTGTTGCCTCTCGGCCTCACTTGTTCCCACTCCCACTTTCAACCTGGAAGATCCTGGGTCTGAAGAGCTTGGCTTCTCACAGGATGATGTGGCTCAAAGCAATGTCTCTAATAATTCGTGGTGAGAGGTGGGTTTATTGGGTAAGGCTGTAACTTTAGACAGCATCATTAGAAAATTACCTTGCAGATAATCTGTTTTATCTTATGGGCACCTCACAGTGACCCTGTGAATTACGTATTCAGTAATAACAATGACAACAATAACAGCAACTAACAAATACTGCGCCTTTCATGTGCCATGCAAAAGGTTAATGTGCTAGGCTGCTAACCAAAAGGTTGGAGGTTTGAGTGATCTACGTCTGAAAAACTAGCCATTGAAAACCCTATGGAGCACAGCCTTATTCTGACACATATGGGGTCACCATGAATCGGAATCAACTCAACGGCAACTGGCTTTTGTGCTACATGCCAGGGACTATGCTACCCATTTCATTATCTGACAGAATGGAAAGTATGAGCTTAACGGGGCTTGCAACAAATATTCAAGGTAGATCTTACTGACTTTGTTTTACAGATGGAGACTTGAAGACTTCCCCAGGTAGAGGTGGGAACTAAGGCCCCACCTGGCTTTCATCTAGTCTGTGTTCTTCTCTCATGAGCAAGTATTTTTTTTCTTTATCTGCCTTTCAGCTTTCTGTTGCCCTTCCTGAAATCCCTGTCCCTCTCACTGCTCCACCACCCAAGGCCTGCTCTACACTACAGGTCAGTCACATACCCCCTTTCTCCAGGAAGCTCCCCTCAGCACCCCAGTCTAGGTAAGACACCCTCTTTCTGTGCCCCTACAGCCCTGAGCTTCCATTATGGTGGTTCTTGTGGTCATTCATGTGACCATCTCCTCCATCAGACTGTGAGCTCTCTGAAGGTGAAGGTCAGGTCTTAGTTATCTCTGTATCCCCTGGTATTCCATGGAAGAGCTGGAGCCTGTTACCCAAGGCTAGCTATGCTGCAGCAACAAGTAAACCCTGAACTCTCAGAGACTCAACACAACGCAGGCTTATTTCTCACTCACATTTAAGCTTGGTGGTGGTCTTACAGTTTTCATCAGCCGGGCTCCTTTAAGCATTGCCTGGGGGCCCAGGGTTTTTTCCTTGTGGCAAGGCTATCAGATGCACATGGCTTCCTCCCTTCCCAATGAAGCAAGAGCTGGAGGGTCAGGTGGGATGTCGATAAGGGCTAAGCCTGGAAGCGGCTCACATCACTTCCACCCACTGCCACTGTCCAGAACCCAGACATATAGCCCAACTCAGCTGCAAGGGAGTTTGGAAAATATTGTGGTACACATGGAAGCCCTGGTAGCACAGTGGTTAAAGCACTTGGCTGCTAACTGAAAAGTTAGTTTGAACCCATCAGCCGCCCCACAGGAGAAAGATATGGTGGTCTGCTTCCAAAAAAATTACAGCCTTAAAAACCATATGGGGCAGTACTACTCTGTCCTACAGGGTCACTATGAGTCAGAATTGACTCAATGGCAATGGGTTTTGTTGTTGATTTAGAAACATCTCTGCCATCATATGTCTGTCAGTTTTGTCATACTGTGGTGACTGTGAGGATGGAAGCTATACCACTGCTATTTCGAATACCAGCAGGGTTACTCATGGTGAACAGATTTCAGCAGAGTTAACAGACCAAGACAGATTAGGGAGAAAGGCCTGACCATCTACTTCTGAAAGTCATCCAATGAAAACCTTGTGGATCACAGAAGAACATTGTTTCACATATTTGCTTTATGTTCACCATGAGAAAGGATGGATCAATCACTAGAGGAGGACATCATGTTTGGTGAGTAGAGGGCCAGTGAGGGCAAGGGAAGACCCTCAGTGAGAAGGATCAGCACAGTAGCCCCCTGATAGACTCAAACATACTGAGGCTGTGAGGATGATGCAGGACCAGGCAATGTTTTGTTCTACTGTAAATAAGGTCGCCATGCACCAGAGTTGACTCGAGGACAGCTGTCTCTCTCTCTATTATCTATCCATCCATCCATCCATCCATCCATCCATCCATCCATCCATCCATCCATCCATCCATCCATCCATCCATCCATCCATCCATCCATCCACCCATCCGCCCGCCCGCCCGTCCGTCCATCTGTCCATCCATCCATCTATCTATCATCTACCTGTCATCAAACTTCTTTGACACAGGCTTGGAGAGGCTGATTTCAGCTCAGCTCTTGGGGAATCCCCTCAGATCCAGAATTTGTCGTTAAAACGAGAAGGCTTCCAGCACCAAGACACTTAGAACTGTCTAGCTGATGAAAACAAACTCGCTTCCCTTCACCTGGCCAGAGATTTGAGGTCAGACAAAAACCAGCTTTTTGAAAACGGGCCTGGCCCTGGAAACTCCTGGTCAGCCCTGTCAGGTCTGAAGAAGCTCAGCGTTCCCAGCTCTCAGTGCCCTTTGTCCTCTGTGAGCTCCCTTAGCCTGGAGAGGTGACTTCTTTATTCTCAGGAGCTGCTATTTATAACTTCCAAAGGACCCCTACTCCTTTGGTTCTGTACCGAGGCTCAGAAAAAGAGTCTGCCCTCCCCCAACATGAGGCTGCTCTACCCCCAGAGCAATCCCGTAAATAAAGGATGAAAGGCTCTGTAATTATTACCATTCGACAACACAGAGACTGTCAAAACCAGGAGTCCCACAAAAGCCTTTACATAAATCACAGCTGATACAATGGCTCTTAGCTGAAGGGAAGAGGGGCTTAGGGTCTCTCAGTGCTGGTGAAAGAAGGTTTGTGTTTAGGGGAGGAATTGCCCAGAGTTCAGGCAGCCCCTGGGGAAGAGACAGGCCTGATGTCTGAACAGAGGGCCAGCCCATCATCCCGCTTTCCCGGATGGTGGGGCCGCAGAACAAGGGTGAATACCTGGGGCAAACTCCAGGTGTGCCACCTCTCTGGTGCCAGGCAGTGCAGTCACAGCTCCACCACTGGCAGCTTACAATCTAGCCTTGCAAAGAGATGACCTTGGGAAGGCCCGATGGCCTGCAGCAGCGCTGGACAAGGCAGTCTGCACCCAGGGCTTTAGAGCTTAACTGCAGGAAGACAGGGGTGGGCTGGAAGGACGGGAAAGGCTTCCTGAAGAGGGATGTGCCTTGTAGCAAAGGTGGTTTCCTGAAAGGCAGAGAGGAGAATGGTATCTCTGGGGGCAAGCAATGTGGTCTGGATCAAGTCTTGCATAGAGCGAGGGTCACATGTCTTGAGAATGTGTTCCCAGAGTTGACATAACACTGTGAACCTGTATTTAGGAGCCCAGTTCCTGAAGAAGCAAAGAGACTTGTGCAAAAACCAAAACCAAAAACAAACCAAACCAAACAAAGCCGTTGCCATCAAGTCGATTCTGACTTCTAGCGACCCTACAGGACAGAGTGGAACGGCCCCACAGGGTTTCCAAGGAGTAGCTGGTGGATTCAAACAGTCGACCTCTTGGTTAGTAGCCATAGCTTTTAACCACTGCACCACTGGGGTTCCAGAGCCGTGTGCAGGGGGTGGACATTTCAGAGAAGCAGGGAGTCTTGTAAGAGTTTTCTTGTGTCTGGGCACAACAATTATTCCTTTTGAATAAGCCATTGAGTGATATGTTAATAATTCAGTGGCATTTAACAAATGCTGGTGGCCGCTCTTACAGACCACGCCCTCCACTATTCCTACTGTTTCTTGCTTTCAAGGTGAAAAAGACACTGCCCTTAAGGTATTTCGACTCTAGAGGAGGAGGCAGTTGCAGTAGCAAGGGCTATAATGCAGAGTCACCGGTACAGACAGACAGATGCCAAGAGGCTGGGCAGCATAGCGGAGAGAGACTTTGGCTGTAGTGTCAAGCTTCCTGGGGTTGAATCCCAACCCTGCTGCTCATAAACGGGGCGATCTTGGGTGAGTCATTTAACCTTTTGGGGCCTCAATTAAATCAGAATATTAAATGGGGGTTATAAAGATAAAGAGAATTAGAACAATGTCTGCGATCTTGTAGTTGCCCTGCAAGCATATTATTAGCATCTGTGATCTAACTGGATCCTAAATGGTAGGAGTTAATCTTATATCTCCATTGAAAAGATGAGAAGACTGAGACTTTAAGTGGAAAACTGACTTACCCAAGCTCACACAGCCAGATGAGTCAGGCCTTGCCCCATACCATGTGTCTTAGTCATCTAGTACTGCTGTAACAGAAATACCAGAAGTGGATGGCTTTAACAAAGAGAAATCTATTCTCTCACAGTCTAGTAGATTACACGTTCAAATTCAGGGCGTTAGCTCCAGGGGAAGGCTTTCTCGCTTTGTCAGCTCTGGAGAAAGGTCCTTGTCCTCAATCTTCCCACGGCCTAGGAGCTTCTCAGGCACAGGTTCCCCAGGTCCAAAGGACATGCTCTGCTCCTGGTACTGCTTTCTTGGTGATATGAGGTCCCCTACTCTCTGCTTGCTTCCCTTTCCTTTTATCCCCTAAGGGATAAAAGGTGGTGCAGGCCACACCCCAGGGAAACTCCTTTTACCTTGGATCAGGGAAGTGTCACAATCCCACCCTAATCCTCTCAACATAAAATTATAATCACAAAATGGAGGACAACCACACATGTCCTAACCAAGTTGATACACACATTTTTGGGGAGACACAATTCAGTCCATGACACCAGGCATCTTCTGTTCTGATTTGAACGCTTACATAAGGATTTGCTCCTTTGGTCATGAGGGGATGAGCAAGGCACTCTGAACTATCACAGAGTTTCCGGGGGGCAGGGGGTACTTTGGGCAGCCCAGGAGCTAGCTCACAGTGGGCCTCTGAAACAAGTCAGATCTCATTCCCTTCCCAGGGCTGGGCTTTTCTGACTTGGAGCTGCCTTTAGCTGAGATGCCCTTTCCAGATGACAGCAACTTTCTGGGGTCCAGGGAGCTGCCAGATCTGCTCCATTGTATGAGTGGCTTCCTGTGGCCCTGGGGTGGAGCCACACTTGTGGAGATGGCACAGTCCGCACTGATCTCTCTGGAGGCTGGGTTAGCCCTATCCTCCCTCACCCAGGGTGGCTGCATGCTGACTCTGGCTCCAGGAATACCACGCCATATTTTACCTAAATGGTGCCCCCTAGGTGATCCTCCAGTGGATACTACATGAGTGTTTCCCTTTGGGCTTTTAGAACCCTGTGCTATTACCAGCAAGGAGCCCTGGTGGCGCAGTGGTTAACAGCTATGGCTACTAATCAAAGGGTCAGCTGTTTGAATCCACCAGCTGCCCATTGGCAACCCTATGGGACAGTTCTACCCTGCCTACGGGGTTGCTATGAGTCAGAATTGACTCTACAGTGGCAGCTTTATTACCAGCCAGCAACAATTTGGCATTCAGAATGAGCAGGACCAAATGGGGTTCATGGTAGCTTCCCTAGACCCTAATGACTGATCTGGGCCAACAGTTACCCTGGGAGGTCGGCGTGTGTGCATGTGTGTATGTGCATGCACACGTGTGAGTGTGTGTGTGTGTAAGGAACACGAAGGCCTGCAGATGTTTTGTGAGAACACAGTTGATGGGTGTGGGAGAAGGAACAATGGAGAGAGCTGGAGGTCACCAGGTGGGCCCAAGAACCCAGAGGAAGGCAGGGAAAGGGGTTAGTGGAAACTAACAAGAGTCAGACTTTAGAAATAAACCCTGAAAGCAGCCACCCCAATTAGACAACCCAAATGGTGTCCTAGCCTTATCTGCAAGGAAAAAGCAGACTGCAGTCGTGGGAGCTATGGCTGAACTGATCCACATAGACTCTCCTGGGTTCACCTCTCTGAGAAGATACTTGCCAGAAAGATTATTCTTCCTTAGAGGCTACATCCTTAGTAGGTAGCACCATGGTTTTCAGACTATGAGTTGTAACTCATTAGAAGCTCTTCAAGTCAAGTTAGTATGTCAAGATCTGCATTTAAAAATATAGAAGAGTACAGATCTCTGGGTGGCATAAACAGTTTGTGCTCATCTACTAACCTCAAGGTTGGTGGTTTGAACCCACTCAGTGCACTGCAGAAGAAAGCCCTGGAGATCTGCTTCTATAACAATTACAGACAAGAAAACCCCATGAAACAGTTCTACTCATGGGCTCACCATGAGTCAGAATTGATTCGACAGCAATGGGTTTGGTTTTTTACAATAGAGTGGAAAACACAGTAAGGTGCATATCGTTCTAGCACATTTCTGTTTTTATAGCTACACGGGGATATGATATGAAATGTATTTTTCATTGCATATTTAAAAAAAGTTTGAGGTGGTATTTCAGTCTCTAAAACAGACTCAGCTCTGTGCTCAGGCAGAACCAAAAAACCCAAACCCACTGCCATCAAGTCGATTCCGACTCATAGCGACCCTATAGGACAGAGTAGAACTGCCCCATAGAGTTTCCAAGGAGTGCCTGGTGGAATTGAACTGCCAACCTCCTGGTTAGCAGCCATAGCACTTAACCACTATGCCACCAGGCACGGCAGAGTTCAAATCTCTGCTCTGTGACTCTAGGCAAGCTGCTTACTCTTTTTTGTTTGTTTTACTGTTTCAGACTTGGTGTTATCTTTGAACCACATCTATTTGCTAGATACAAATTATTTCTAATTGTGGTAAAATATATATAACAAAACATTAGCCAATTCAACAATTTTTGCATGTCCAATTCAGTGATATTGATTATATTCACCATGCTGGGCAAACATCACCACTATCCTTTTCTGATTATCCCAGCAAGTTGCTTACTGTTGAGCCTCAGCTTCCACATCTATTAAATGAGACCAACAAAGTGTGCCTCAGAGGGTCACTGTGAGGGTTACATGAGGGAAGGCTTGTGGAGTGTGTGTGACTGGCACGTAGCGGCGCTCACTAAATGCTCACTCAGCGGCCCCTGGCTCCTTCCCTGCCCACCACCCAGGCTGCTGTAGGGCAGGTGTCCTGTGGTTGAGCAGATCAGGCTCCAGTCCTGTCCCTCACCCAGTAATGTGGGGTGCCCTGCCCCCACGGCAGGGTCTCTTGATGTAGGGCTGAGCTGCCAAATGCCCCATCAGAGGTGCCTGTGGCCCGGTCCCCCCCCCCCTTAGCTTAAGATACACCCCATTTCCACAGAGGGCACTGAAGAAGCTGCGGCTGAGGTGCCATCTCTCTCTCTTCTCCTCATGCATCAGACAGAATCTGGTGCTGAGGCTCTGGAGGGAGGGGGGCCAGGCTAGAACAGGACATCTGTCTGTCCGTCTGTCTGTGGAGCTTGCACTGGTGATTGGCTCACCTTCTGCTCGCCCGTTCTCTCCCCTTCACGCCACCTGACAGACTTACACAGAAAGCCAACCTCTCCAGACCTGCCCCCTGAGTTGGTGGCACGGGGGAAGATGAGGGAATTAACTTCTGGCTGGCTGACAGCGGTGCAGCCTGCCAAAGCCGCCCGGGTAATTTGGTTCCTTTCCTTTGTTGACTTGGTGCCAATGCACAAGAGCGGATTAAGCAGGGAAATTCTGCATGGAGAACTCTCCCCCTTGGCGCTCCAATCCCATTGTCTCCTGAGAATGACAGCCGCTAGTGGTGCCAACGCACACCGCTCCACTGGCACGTCCCCAGAACATATCAGCTTCCAGTTCCTGAAAAGAGGGATTTGTTAAAGAACTGGAGTTAAAAGAAAGGAGAAGCAGGAGAGGATGGGGCTATGGAGTAAAAGTTACGCCTGGCTTGTTAATTAAAGGAGCAAAGTGCTCTAATCCTAATGCCGATGCAGGCAGGGGACATTAGTGCTTTTCGAACTCTACCCATCTGGGGAAGGACGTCACTTCTGCCTACCCTCCCTGAGCACCTACTGGGCTCCAGGCTTTGGGCTGGGTGTGGGTTGATGGGTGGAGATGATCAATCAGACCCCTTCAGAGGAGAAAGTAGAAGATGCCTTTCCTGCTGTCCAGAACACAGACATTTATACAAATCACCAGAATAACAATAGCTAATATTCATTGAGCTCTTACTACCTGCCAGGCACCAGTCTAAGCATTTTACGTGAATTAACTCATTTAATCATCATAATGGAGTCCCTGAGTGGTGCGAATGGTTATCCCTCTGGGCAGCTACCCCAAAGGCTGGAGATTCTAATCCGCTCAGAGGCACCTCAGAAGAAAGACCTGGTGACCTACTTCAGACAAGTCAGTTATTGAAAACCCTCTGGCGCACACACGGGGTTGCCACGGGCCGAACAGACTCCATGGCAACTGGTAGTGACCGACTCATGGTGAGAACTCCGTGAGGTCCGCACCGCTGTTACCGTTATAGCCCTACTTTACGCAGAGAGAGGACAGGCAGAGGCAGATGCAGGCTAGCAAATTGCAACAAGTGGGTTTCTGGAAAAAATCAAAAACAAAAAACATTTATTTGCAGCATTTGGCCCTAGTGGTGCAGTGGTTAAAGAGCTCAGCTGCTAACCAAAAGGTCAGCAATTCGAATCCACCAGCTGCTCCTTGGAAACCCTACGGGGCAATTCTACTCCTATAGGCTTGCTGTGAGTTGGACTTGACTTGATGGCAATGGATTTTTTTTTTTAAGGGTGGTGTACATACTCCCACCATGACCAATTAAAAAACCCTTTCAAGACCCGTGGGACATACAGTATCCCATCCAATTTTTATGCCTCTGGGATCCTTTGGAAAGGGGTAGCCTGATTTTAACCCTTTTAGCCTCAAGGAGAGAGCCTTTGAAATGCGTGAAACTAAAAAATCCTGAGTGGGAGCCTCATTTTTGTGTAGATTGAGCATTGTCTTAGGTGATGCCTCCCGGATATGTAAATTTCCTAAGCTTTTGACAAGTTTGCCTTTATTTATGTAAGATAAGCCTCCTCATTATGTTTCTTAGTTACTATGTTCTTGTGAGAACGTACCTATCGAGAGAATAAGCTATTGTCCGTCTTCATTCAGTCATAGTGACCATTTTCTCCTTTATGCCATTCAGTGTTTCTAGGTGTTACTGGCTTCCTTCTTTTCTCACTTTTGAACAGTAAATAATGGAATAATGTGTTGCAATGATACTTTTTAAGAGATTGGAGCTCCTATAAAGTATTCTTATCCTGTATTCAATCTTAAGGTCCAATCACTGCTTCCACGTGTAGCAGATGGAATGCACCATTGTGAGTATTATTCCAGACCAGCTATTTCTGCTTCTTAGCCGTTAGTATTCCTTTTGTTATAATAGAGAATACATAGTAGTGGTAATTTTCCTGAGATTCAAATTCCTTTAGTTTTTTTTATCTTGCCTCCACGTACTACTTTTGCGTAATGAAGAATGTACGGTAGTGGTAATTTTCCTGAAATAAAAAAATCCCTTGGCTTTATTTATTTGGGTTATAAGTACTGCTTTTGCAGTAAGGACGAGTGCACTGTATCGTGTTTTGAAAAGTTTCATGAAAAACAATAAAAAGGCTAAGACTAAGGAGACTAGAATAAAATGTATGTGTAGTCATTGCCAGGTGTGCCTTCATGTTTTTACCACATGTTGAAATTTTCAAGAAACAAATAAATAAAATAAATATATAAGTGATTTTATCGTTGACTCCTATCATCTGTAGGATTTACGCCATCCAGGGTCTGCAGTGTCACATACGATCCCAGATAATGGGTTTCAAAACCCATAACTCAAAATAAACATTCTAAATTTGTTCTTTAATCAGGATGTCTTCATTAGTGAAAACACATAGTATTAACGAAAAATTCCAAGGAGAAAATAATTGGATCTTGAAAGGGCTGTTAAGCCACCAATGCAACATCACTGGAGATGGAGCTGGAAAGAGATGTGTGCAACTGGCTCATGAGCTGGCTGCAATACACCGCTGGATGTCAGGAATCTTGTCCAAGCTCTCACAGTCAGTGGCAGAGTCAAGATTTATACCCAGGTCACCTTGTTCCAGACCCTATGCTATCAAACATTGTGGTACCTGACCTCTGATGTCTGAGAGAAAGGCCTAAATGCTCCAGACAGTTGCTCTGACGATTAGATGAAATTAGGTGTGTGATGTGCCCATCCATCTCAGTGTCTGGCAACTCAACGATCCTTTTTGCCACCATCCTACTTTGTGTCCTCTTCCACTACAAATAATTGTGCTCAATAACTATTCCTCAAGAAACTTGGGTTTATTTATATTTTTTTACCATAATTAAAAATAATTTACATCTAGCAAATGGATATAATTCAAATATAATACCAAGTTAGAAAGAGTAAAACAAACCAACTCTGCAATTAACACATTTTCTGATGTAGAACATGAAATGTTGAGACGCCTTTGTTATCTCAGGTAAAAAATTTTGTAGCTGCTAATGAGGTCTTTAAATCCTTTCTTTGTATATCATTTTCATTTAATTATCATAGCATATTTGTGAGAAATACAGTTAAAATTCTTCAATACAAGAGTAAAAAAAAAAGCCTCCTCCTATGACTTCCCCCGAGTATTCTCCTCACTGGTAGCTCTATCTTCCCAAAGTCAGTTATCATCTTGAAAGTCTCCTGCTGGAAATTTCCAGTCCCTTCAATTGACTATGGATCAAGTCTAGGCTTCTTAGCATGACATTCGAGACTTTCAAATATCTTATTCATTTATTCATTCAATATTCACTCAATGAATACTGGGTGCCTACCATGTGTTCTATGGCAGGCAAGCACTCTACCGTGTGCAGTATAACCATCCTAACTTTAACCTCCTACTATTTGCCATTCGTTCATTCATATAACCAAGATATCATAATTGAGCATTGAGTATATGGTAGGTTCTGTGGACTCATAGATAAATAAGACACAGACTCTGCTTTTTAGGACTGTGTGTTCCAGACAAGAAGCCCTGGTGGCACAATGGTTAAGCATTCGGCTGCTAACTGAAAGATTGGTAATTTGAACCCACCCAGCAGCTCTGTGGGCGAAAAGACTTGGGAATCTGCTCTCATAAAGATTACAGCCTAGGAAACCCAATGAGGCAGTTCTACTTTGTCATATAGGATCACTATGAGTTGGAATCGACTTGATGACACAACAACATATCCAGGCTAATCTGACTATATGCTCTTGTCAAAACATTTTCCTATGGTTATGCTTTTGTTCACACTATTTCCTCCACCTGGAAGGCCCTCTCCACGTTTCTGAATATCCAGGTTTTATTCATTGTTCAAGGCTACAATGATGCCTCCTTCATGAAGCTTCCTCCAACCCCCAGCCCTATTCCACTCAGCTGGAAATGATTACACCTTCTCTGAACTTCCACCGAAATTCTTTGACTCTTTTATGACCCTACTGTTTCTGTCTTGGACTGGAGTCATTTATATCCAGATCCATTCTCTGTTGCTAGAGCTCCTGGAGCTCTGGGGTTTGTTGGGTTCACATTCACGTCCACACAGGGCCTGAGAGGTAGCAGGTGTCCAGGAGGTGGCTGTTGAATGAATGAATGAAGGAAAGAAACCATATAGGTGAGAAAATGCTGCCTTCTCTTTGTTGCTAGGTTACTACTTTTGGCACAAGAGTACAAGAGACGAATAGAATAACTGCTACTCTCGGATCATTTGGGCTCCTTACAAATTACATGGTGTGCCTTCTAGTCCTCTCAGAATTTTTTTTTATGGGTAACTTTATTAAAATTACGATCACTTCAGGGAACAAATTAATAAATTCAGATATGGAGTATTAGAGCTTGAAGGAACCTGAAAGATCATTTAGTTTTACACCTTATATTACATATAAGAAAATCAGTTGCATAGAGACAAAATTACTTATTTGGGTTACCCTGTGAGTGACCATGGTTTATTGCATGATATTGAGCTGCCATTGAGTTGATTCCGACTCATGGTGACTTCATGTGTTGCAGAGTAGAACTGCTCCATATTATTTACATGGTTGTGACCTTTTGGAAGCAGATCACCACGCCTGTCTTCTGAGGTGCCTTAGGTTGGGTTTGAACCTCCAGCCTTTCAGCTAGTAGTTGAGTATTTAGCTGTTTGTGTTACCCAAGAACTTCTATTGCATGATACACCATAAAAATTGTTTATAAAGATTCATTTATTCAACAACTCTGAAAGTCAACTGTGAGTCAGACATGAAGAAGATTCTAAATCATTAAGAGGAAGTAAAATATGATGACTAGTAGTCTAATAGGTTAGAAATATTTTCATTAACAGTAGCAAAAAGAAAAACAAAGAGCTGTTAATATAAGGTAAGTTTCAGTTTTCTGGAAAATTTATCTACTCTTGGAGCATTCCATTTTACATGTGTTAAGAAAGCAATAAGCCATGACTGCATTAGTTGAGTGACCATGTATCCTGGTTTTCAGGGAACAATACAGGTTTGCTCCTCCAGTCCCAGCATAATTATTAATAGCTCCCCCTTTCACTCTTACAAGGGTTGTGATTTGGGCAAGAAATCATATGACCATGAAAATTTATTTGTTTTTAATCAGCTTGTACCTCTGATGTTACAAAGGCATTTTTACATTAAAAGCATGTTCTAAGCAATAGGTCATTGCCCTCTCACTGTGAAGCCATGGACATCTCCAGACTAACATCTCCAGACTAACTCCAGAGACTGCTGATAGAGAAACTAATTCGAGTGCCTGAATAATGGCAAGTTTCCTCTCAGGTTCTCTCTACTTCAAAGGTTTTGTGTTCATGAACCCTATGTCACATCCTTTCAAACCTCAGGAAAATCAAAGAAACCTATAGAAGGAGCTTGATGAGTTTTGCCAGAAATAGAAGCTATAAGCTATCTTGGGGGTGGGGAGGTATAGGATGTTGATGGAGTGTCATAGGCCAAATACAAGTCATTCCAGGCATTTTTGCATAAAAATCTACTTCCAATTTTCCCACATGAACTTGTCATTAGGTAAATTGCTCTAAAGTACTAAATGAACCATAAAATTGCCAATTTGGGAATTGCTAAACTTCCAAAAAAAATGTGCTTTGCCAATTTCAGATTCACGAATGGTTTGAATTCTCTTTCACTGTCCAACTCCCATTCTTTGGGCATGATGGGAATAGAGATGTCTTGAAGGGAAGGCGTATGGCAGATCCTCAGCCCCAGGTCTGTTGAAAATGTTCATCAGAGGCTCTGAATGACATCTTAGCATCCATTCTCTATTTTGTACCCTTGTAGAAACAAAGGTGTTATGGAAAGGTGTCCAGGATTGTTCGAAAGATATTAGGGCCCACGTTTCATCTGTGTCTTCCTCTATGGCAGTTATTTCTTACCTGGACTCCTCCCTTTAATCTGCCCTATTTGCAGTCCTCTTTGCCTACAACAGTCTGGGAGATCTTTCTGAAACAGAGACACGGTCAGGTCAGAGGCCTTCAAACCCTTTGGGATCTCACTGCCTGCAGAATAAAGTCCAGGTGTGGTATCACCAAGCCCTCAACAACCTAACCCCTGCATTTCTTTCTTGGTTCATTTCCAGTATAAAAGTTGTTCTATTATGTACTTTCAAGTTAAAGTAGAAACAAAGTCATGGACTGGAATCAAATGCATCAACCTTTGCAACCACCAACAGATGACATTAACTGACACATATAAAGTATCACTTTGGGCCTCTGAACAAATGGATTTAAGAACAGACTCTGGGAACCAAGATTTCTTTAAGTAGAGAAGCTCCTTCTCCTTCAGCTTTTCGTCCGTCCATCCATCCGTCCGTCCATCCATCCATCCACCCATGCTTTTAACAGTTTTTTATTGCTTACACTCTGCCAGACATTTGAGCTCTGTGCTGAAAATACGTTGGTGAATAACACAGTTCCTGTCTGAATGGAACTTAGAATCTAGTAAGAAACTTGTTATTTTCCAAACATGCTAGCCCATTGTCTATGACCACACAATGTTCTCCACTTAGAATGTAATTATTCCTCTTCTCTACCTAGAAAATTCTTCTTAATTCTTATGACCTATCTCAAGCACTTCTTTGTGAAGCCATTTACATCTTCAATAGCAGAAGCACAGAGTTAGACCCACAAAAAATCTTGCTTTCCCATTGACTGTCTATGGGAACTTGGATGAATCTCTCAGGGCATCAGTCCCCTAAATTGTAAAACTGGAAAAGCTATGATTGCTCATCCCATCTCACAGAGTAGTTGTGAGGTTCAAATAAATGTTTAAATGCCTTATAAACACTGATATTCTGTTTATACATTCATTCCCTGAACATTTACTAAGAACCTGCTCTGTGGTCCAGGCCTTGCATTAGTACCAGGAATCCAGACTCAAATAGACCCTTCCTTCAGGGACCACATAATCTAGAGCAGCTAACAGACATGGAACAATTACCACATAGTGTGAGACATATGATGGGAGAAGCCAGCACAGGGTGCCATGAAAGCAAGAGGAGAGTGGACACAAAAATGACAATCACATGATTTAAAATAACCGGAGCAAACATTCATAGCACACTTACGTGCACTGTGCACTGTTCTATGAGGTTTAAACTCAGTGACCCATTTAATTCTCACATTTATTATCCCACTTAGAAGTGCATACATTTATTATCCCCATTATATAGATTGGTAAACTTTAGTTTGGAGAGATTAAGTAATTTGCCCAACATCACATAGCTAGTAAGTGGTAGAGCCAGAATTCAAACCCGTTCTAGGTTTTTTTATGCCTTTTAGGAAAAACAAGGCCCACTGGTGGGGGTCAGGGTGCATTACACATGGGTGGCACAGTGAGAGAGGGGATTGGGCATGACCAGAGCAGAGGAAAGAAAGAGGGAGGGAACAGGTCAAATCCCTGAGGGCACGGCAGCCACCCTAAAAAAAAGAGTCTACAGTTCCCACACTGTTCAAAGCAAGGCTAGAGAGGGACAAGGCCAGGCCTTCTAGAAACCTGGATCTCACCTCCTTCCCTGTCCTTCTTTCCTCTTTCCGTTCCTGGGGACATAGTCACAGTCCTGGACACTGCCTTTGAACAAGGCTGGTTCTAAGGAAATGGTTGGAGAATAGAACTAGGTTTGACTTGGAGAGTCATAACATCCTAACTTATCTGGAGAGTGCGTGGAAAGAAAGCAGCCATTAATCTAGATATTTTCTTACCTATTGGACTCTTGGATAATATGATAAAAAGTGGCTAAGTGACTTTTTTTTTTTTTAATGTCTAAATGACTCTAAAATTTTAGGTGTTTGGCATCATCCGGTCAACAATCCATGCAGTTTGTCCTGAGCTGCTCTTTGCTAAGATTCCAAGCTGGGTTAAGTCAATTATTTCTTTTCTTGTCTCAAATTGTACTTCACTGGAGAATTTTTCTTTGAAAAGCTTTTATTGACTTTTCCTTTAAGAAGAAATGACACGTTGGATTCTAAATGCAATTCGTTTTCAGAGGAGCAGCGAGGTCCACACAGTAAGTTCACAACAACCAAAATCTTGAAGTTGAAATTGCTCACAGAGGTCATCCAGTTCGTCAGTTCCCAGATCTGATCAATCACTAACATCACGTGGGAGCTTCAGAGAGACAGACAGAAAACAATGCTGACGAGGACATCAGCACCCAGAATGAAAGAAGCAGAATTTCTGAAATAGGACCTGAGACTCTGTTTACGAAGAATCTTGTCAGAGGTCTGTGGCCTGTCTGTGGGCCACTAGAGCCACAGGTCTAACTGACAGGGCCACTTGCTTTTGAGCCAGCTATGACCCATGACACATGTGTGTCAGAGTAGACCTGTGTATCTCAGGGTTTTCAATGGCTGATCTTTTGGAAGTAGATGACCAGGTCTATTTTCCAAGGTGCCTCTGGGTGGTCTTGAACCACCAAGCATTTGGTTAGCACCTGAATGCTTTAACTGCACCACTCAGGGGAGCTGCATGTAATTGTGTTGTTTCAGCACTGCATACATGTGAGGAATTATGGGGCCTGAAATGCTGTCCCCGATGCGGAGGAGGACTCGTTTCTCTTTGTACGACAGCTGGGGGGTAGGGCTGCAGGCCTGCATGCACACAAAGGAGATGCCTTTTCTTAATTTGCCTGAGACTGTTTATAGGCTAACAGGGTCACTGCTAACTGACTGTCAGTACTGCAATTATATTAAGGACTCTTCCGACTAACATTTTTATCAGAACTCTTCTAAGACAGCCCATCGCACTGTGGAAACCATGTGATCTTTAGAAAATTCTGCTTCTTCCTCTGCCTGTCTCTGTGACTTGCAACCGTGAATTCTGCTCTTGGACCGGTGGAGCCACACAGAATTCACTCAATCTCTCTTCCTCAAGAAAGACAGTCACATATTTTGAAAATGGTCAAGGTGTTCTATCCAGGCTTATGTTTCTTGGTTAAAATTGTTCCCCTTCCTTCAACCATGTCTTGAATAATCTGGATTTGTTTTCTGTTCTCCACTTTTAAAAGTCCCTTATAACCTATATTATCAACATAAATGGACACATTCATACCATGTTCCAAATATTCAACAGTCATTTAACAAATATTTATTGAGCACCTACTACATTTCAGCTTCTTACCCAACCTTTGGGGGATATAGTGGTAAGCAAATAGAGCTCATCTCTTACCTAATAACCTTACAGCCTAGTAATAGGGAAAACAGATAATAAACACGTAAACCAATAAGTAAAAAAAAAATAATCTCACACGGTGTTAAGCACCAAGCACCATGCAAGGTATTAAGGAGTGAGGAGATGAAAAAAAAAAAAGACCCTTTCTGTAAGTTGTTTACAGTCTAGTGGGGAGATTTATTCAAACCCATAGTTCCCATCTGGCATGGCTAATGCTAAAAGTGAGGCTTGTAGGAAGGCTGTGGGAACATGGGGTGGCAAAGGCCCAAGGAAGAGGAGAAGGGGTCTCCTTTCTGCCATCAGGCCTCCTCACTCTAGAGGGAACTGCCAGTTACCCAGTTAGGGTAAGTTTTTCCCTTCTTTCTCTTAAATAGTTCTGCTTTACTATATTGTTTGTAAGGCTGTGCTGGGTAGATTTGATTTCTGAGTCTGTGTTTTTGTAGGGAGGAGGAAGTTTTCCATGAGAAAAAAAAAAGAATTCCATGTTGCAATTCCCATTTCAGTCTGGTGGGCCTTGGTGCCAAAATAGTTTGTGTAGTAACTACTAAGCTATGCAGATATGGGAGATATTAGGCTTCTTCAATCTGGTAGGTGTGGCAGGGCAAGCTCTTGGTAACAATGACTTCCTATACACCATCCATAGTATAAAAACTGTGGCCTGTGTTTTGTCTTGTTCTGTGCCCTCTGGGGTCAATTCCAGTGCTGAGCTCTCTTTGAAGTGTCCATGCCCGGACCTGCTTCACACACTCTGAAGACAGATGAGAACTGGGCCCATTATTAGTGGGGGCAAAGAACTTGCGCCCTCTTCAGACAGTGTGGGTGGCATTGGACTTCCATGGAATACCCCTGGGTAGAGGGTCAAAATGCTTGGAGTGCTAGTGTTGGACTTGGCAGTGGCTACTTTTGGGACTAGTTGGCACCAAGTGTCAGTGGACCAGCAATGGCTTCTGTGTATTTAGCTACTGAGTAAGGAGAGGTTGCTACGGACAAATGATGGACTTTGGGAATCCTACATTAGTAGAGAAGATTTATTCATTGTTTTATTGATTGATTCACTCATTCAAACCTTTACTAAGCTTGCACTCTTGCCAGCCCCCGTGCCCCTCCACTTCAGGGAACAAAGATCAATATGGTCCTAGTAGAGAAGATGGACATGGAAACAAATTGGTATAATCTAGAGTTATGGGCACCCTGGTAAAATCTTGGGGAGGGCGAAGCATGGTGGAGGAAGTCATCGATTTTTCTTGGGTTGTGTGTGTTGAGGGCAGGTGGTTAGAAAAGGCTTCATGGTGGAGGTGGTATTTGAGCTGGGTTTTTAAAAGTTACATCAGAAACAAACCAAACCCAAACCCAAAAACCCCTTGTCCTTGAGTCAGAACTGCTGACATTTTGATTAGCAGCTGAGCTCTTAACCACTGTGCCACCAGGGTTCCAGAAAGAAACCAAAACCAAAAACACAAGCCCATTGCTGTTGAGTCTATGCCAACTCATAGTGATCCTATAGGACACAGAAGAATTGCCTCATAGAGTTTCCAAGGAGCGACTGGTGGGTTTGAACTGCCAGCTTTTTGGCTAGCAGCCTGAGTTCTTAATCACTGTGCCACCATGGCTCCAGAAACAAACCAAAAATCCACTGTCGTTGAGTCGATTCTGAAACATAGCGACCCTGTAGCACAGAGTAGAACTGCCCCATAGAGTTTCCAAGGAGTGCCTGGTGGATTTGAACTGCTGACCTTTTAGTTAACATCCATAGCACTTAATCACTATGCCACCAGGGTTTCCAGAAACAAACTAGAGGTGTGGAAATCTGAATGTATTCAATGATGCTCAGACACAATCTACCCTATTCTCAAAGCCTTACCAAGCTTCTTGAGTGGCTTAATGCTGAATGCAAGGCGTGGGTTAATGATACTGCTGTATTTGGTAAGGTGTCACAGACAGGGGACAGTACTCTGGTCTGGTGGTCAGGAAACTTGAGTTTGAGATGAGTTTCCACTTACCTTCTCTGAACTTTTGTTTACTCGCCTGTACCATAAGACCTGTGGACAATTTCAGCAAGGTTTTATCATTTAATAAGAAGAGTTGAAATGATTGGTGCGGGGTGGAGCGCTGGTGCCTCCTGCTAGGCCTCCCTCATTTCCTGAGTGGGTCCCTCAAAGGAGATCTGGGCTTTGCAGAACACATTTTGTTAACCTTGTGATCAAATGATCTCTAAGCCTCTTTCTCACCTAACATGTGGGATCCTGATCCAAGCTTGAGCCAAACTGTCATTTCATAGCTGTGTGACTTTAGTCATTCCCTTTCTTCTTCCCTCAGTTTCCCCATCTATATGATGACAAGCACTATGGGCTTCTACACTGGGTGGACCCTGGCTTAGCCCTAGGGAGCCCCAGAGCACTGTGAAGTCCGCAGTACCTGCTGACCACAGCGGGCCTGGCTAAACAATCAGGCCACGTATCACAGACAATGCACCGGCCCCGCATGAGTGATGCCTCTCTTGGGAGTTGTTTGACTGGACAGAAAGCAGTGGCTGAGGTCCCAGATAGGACAGTCTTGGGCTCAGGGAGGGGAGCCTCCTATTCCTTACACGTGGGTGACTGATGTCTTATGTCAGGGAAACAGATGCTATAGATCCAGTCAGTACCACACTTGCAGTTATTTTTCAGCAGTAACTTTTCTAGACATCTGAGGGAAGGAGAAGCTAGAGCTAAGCAAGAAAAAACATTAGCAAGAACTAGTGGGTGTGTGTGGTCTTCTGTGTGCCTTCACCTGTGCTTATAGGAGTGTGGATGTATGTGCACGTGAGTGCAGACATAGAGCCAGTGTGAGTAGACATGAGTGGAGTGTGTGTGCTGTGATTTTTGTGTACGTGAGTATGTGTGAAAGAAGTCTGTGAATGTATGGACATGCGTTTGTATTTATAGGTATGTGTATGTGAGTAAATGAGCCTTGGTGATCTAGTGGTTAAGCACTTGGCTACTACCCTAAAGATCATCAATTTAAACCTACCAGCTGTTCCACTGAAGGAAAATGTGACAGTCTGCTTCTGTAAAGATTACAGCCTTGGAAACCTTATGGGGTAGTTTTACTGTGTCTGATAGAGTCTCTATCAATCAAAATCATTTCAAAGGCATCGGGTTTGATTTGGATTTGGTATGTGAGTGTACATAGAAGGAGAAAGTTTATGTCTATGTGGTATGGACCTGTGTACAATGTGTGTGCTGGGAAAATATGTCTTCAAAACTTAGATAGGAATAACAAGTCCATTATGAAGGAATGCTTTACTTGGGAATAGAGTTCTAGTTTATGATTTTTTTTTTTTTTTTGTTCCTCCTTCACCTCCCTCTCTTTGACCTTTGGAGATTTACCTTCCTTCATGTTCTACTTCTACCTCAGGTCTCCGATGGCCTCAGAAGGGCCTGAGGTCCTGTTGGAAGGGACCTGGCCAGGCCAGTCAGAGGGGAAAAATGAGAAATAGTTCTTATTTTGGTTATCATCATAGGTACTGCCCATTGGACACATGGGCTGTCTAGAACAGGCTACCCATTTTGGCCACTAGAAAGGTCCTTGATTTGAGCACAGCAAAGGCCAGGCTTGAACAAGAAGTATTTTCAATGTCCAAAGAGTAAGTTCAGAGCAAGCTGTGGAGTATGTGCTATCAGAGCTCAGGAGGATGCAGCTTGGAACCCCCTAGACAGGACTGGGCATGCACTGGGCTTGGGCCATGGGAACATTCATAATGATGCTCCATGGGCCTGGCAGGAAAAGAAAATATAGAAGAAACTTCAGCGCAGTTCATGTCTGAGGAATCTGTGTCCAGCCCTGGAGGGATTCCAGAGAGCTTATCTTTTGCACCAGGAATCAGTCTTGCTGGAACTAACTGCCTTCTCCCCTCTTGAAGTGGGAACAAATGAAATAATGCCTTCCCTCAGCTTTGAGCTCCTTTGGGAAAGTTTCTGTAAAACCATAGGGTGTTATTACCACAATGGGCACCTCAAGGTCACTGGGATGGGAAGGTAGATGCACCAATCTACAAACCTTCAGCGGTTTACCTGTTTTCATGCTGTGCTTCGACATCAGGCCCCTGATGGCCTCAGAAGACCTGAAGTCCTATTGGAGGAGACTTGGCCAGGCCAGTCAGAGTGGTGATGCCCAGGAGTCTGTGCTGCCCATCTGCCTGTACAGAGGTGACCTCTGATATTTGATGGCCCTGTTCCCTCTGATTGTAGGTAGCACTGCTTTCTGTTTTGTTTTGTGGAAATCTCCCTTTAGGTGGCTGTGAGAAAGCCTCAGCAAACACTTTCTCATTCCTTGGGGAAGGAAACTAAAGCCAGTGAGCTCCTATTCTGTTCTAGAGGCTTCTTAGGCTCTTAAATTTCCTTATTTTATTTGATCCAGACAAACTGTATGAAGTAGGAATTATGACCTCTGTGTTCTAGATTTGTAAACTGTGGGCCAGAGCGAGAAATAACTGCCATAGGCCACAGTAAAATTAGGAAAAATGAGGATTCAGATGTAGCCCCTTCTGAGCCTGGGGTCACACACTTTCCACCACACTGCTCCTCCGACCAACCTCTCCACACTTGCACATCCCTATTCCACCTGCCTTTATGGTCTCTTCCACCCTAGCCTTCCCTTTCTCCTTGTAGTCTATTTGTCTTTCCAACCGAATGTGCCCCTTCCCTTTCCCATCACCCACCCACTGAGGGGTCCCAGAAACAAGGGAACAAACTATCTCAATTGGGCAAGCATCACTTACAGTAGAGAAACAGCTCGTCCTTTCTTTCTTGGTCCTTCACAGCCTGTATTGCCTTGTTCCTGAAATGTTTCAGTGTTTTTGTGTAGAAAAGTGCTATTAAAAAAAATTCCATGTTTTTAGTTGCCACAATGAAGACACTGTATGTGTCCATTCACTGGCACTTACCACTGAGGAGATAAAGGTACGAAGGTGAGATCCTTGCCCTCAAGAATCCCAGGGTCTAAGGAAGGAGGCAGGTGAGTAAAATACCACTAACAGTGCCAGGCACTGTTGTAAATGCAACATGGGTCTTGACCCATTTAATTCTCAATTACTACAGTCACCACAAATTTTCAAATCTGGAAGCTGATCATTCTGGCTCTAGCCTTCATGCCCTTAACCATTCTGCTCTCCTGCCTCCTGGGACTTAGTGCAGTGTGATGCGTGCTAGAAAGAACACTCAGACACAGAAATGGAAGAAACTGGTTTGGCCAAAGGAGCAGAAAGAAGTTTAGAGATGGCAACAATGAGCTGGACAATGAAACCTGAGAAGTTTGGGAAGAATCCTCCAGTGGGAGGAGGAGGGAGCAGTGTGGTTTTGTTGTGTTGAGGGCAGCCCACGGTTCTGAGAGTCTGGTGCACAGGTCTACGCACACCGGGAGCAAGTTAGCACAAACCGTTGCTGATGGCTGAAGCGCCAGTTCAGCAGAATTCTGTCTGTCTTGCTGAGGGATTTGAACCCTGTCCTGTCAGGAATGAGGTGTTGGGGAAGTAATTAACCAGCAGCAGGATGATAGGTTTTAGGAATTCTCTCACGCTAACACTGAGGTGCTTTCATAGTGGCCTGGCCCCTGTAATCTCCAACAGGTAGTGGGAATGAGAGCCCATGATATCCTGCCCCCTGGAGGCTCTCCTATTTTCCTGCAGAACCTCCTCCTAATCAGTAGAGAGGAATGTATTCATTTCCTAGAGCTGCTGAGACAAAGTACTACAAACTGGGTGGCTTAGAACAACAAAATGTATTCTCTTGCAGTTCTAGAGGCCAGAAGTCTGAAATCTTTCTAAAGACTCTGGGAACAACCCTTCCTTGCCTCTTCCAGCTTCTGGTGGATCCTGGTATTTCTTGACTTGTGGTAACATCACTCCAATCTCTGCCTCATCTTCACATGGCCTTCTTCCCTACATGTCTCCGAATGTCCTCTCTTTTTATAAGGACACCCAACATTAGATTTGGCCCACCCTAATCCCATACGGCCTCATCTTAACTAATTATATCTGCAAAGAACTTATTTCCAAGTAAAGTCATATTGTGAGGTTCTGGGTGGACATGGATTTTTAGGGACACTATTCAACCCACTATAAAGGATTTACTTGCTGGCTCCCCTCCATACAAGCTTTCTCCTAGGCTATGTCTTTAGACCATTGCAGCAGCCCTGGAAGGTGGCCTGGGAAAGGGTTGCACTTATTTAATGGAATAGAAACTGAGGCACAGGTGATGTGAGTGACCACACTGCCTGGCCAAGGCCAAGCTGAGAGCAGAGTCCAGGTTCCTGAGAGGCATACGGGGGCCTCTTTATAATTTATCTTCGTGTCTTAAATATTTAGAACATGAAAGCAAGCTGTGAAGTATGTGCTTTCAGAACTCATGCATTAAATGTGAAATTGTTTCCACTTGCATAGAAAAGGGAGGTTTCAGAAAATGAACTTGTAGGAAAAAAAGGGGGGGGAAAGGCTACAGCTATGTGTCCTAAATTCTGATTAGCTGCTTCAATATGTTCCCATTCCCTACACGAATAGGCTAAAGCTTGAGCAGCTACACTATTGTTCTTGGAAACACAATTTATTTATATCCCATAAATATCCCTAACACCAGAGCTGTGGTTACTAGTAATTCGGTTGCTGCTGTTTTAAATAAACTTTGGATCTGTCAGCTTCCATAACTACTGAATGTAACGGCCCCTCCATTTCTTTGTAGAGTCTTCTCACGTTCTTAACATTTTGGAAATATTTGAAAGAATTCCTGACCTCAGCTTCCCACACTCCAGCATATGAGCCTAAGTTATACTTTTGGCTGGCTTGGTCATCTTGCTCAATTTATAGGCACTAATTCATTTTTTTTTTTAATTCACAGGTGGAGACATGAAGGTGGAGTAACTGGGTAATTGCGGAATTGCTCCCTTAGCCTTGGCATTCTTTCTGGGCAGAAATGTTGTGGAATTCTGGGCCACCTCGAGCACTTTCACCAAGAAGCATAAGCTGAGGGGCTGGGAGGTTGCTTTTGAGGTGTGGCTCATTCAACTCCCTGGCTTCATTTTCTTTTCTGCAAAATGGGTGTAGAAAAGACTTCCATCTACCTCCCGGCATTGTTTTGAGGGTTACATACTGATCAAGGTATGTGAAATTGCAAAGTGCTATATACTGTATTAAGGAAACCCTGGTGGTGTAGCTGTTAAGTGCTATGGCTGCTAACCAAAAGGCCGGCAGTTCAAATCCACCAGGAGCTCCTTGGAAACTCTATGGGGCAGTTTTGCTCTGTCCTTTAGGGTTGCTATGAGCCGGAATGGACTCAGTGGTAACGGATTTGGTTTTTTAGGTTTATACTGTATTAAGTTGCTAAGTATTTGTTAAACAAATGTCTAGTTGTGAACTAGCAAAACTCAGATTATCTTCTTGAAAAATGGCCAAAAGAACATCATAATTTAACAAAAGCAACTTTTATTCTTTAATTGACAAATAAAAGTCTGTACCCCAAAATATGACCTTGCGTTAGTTCATCAAGTGTTGCTCTCTGGAATTTATTTTTAAAGCATGGTCAGTGTAGTCCTGGGATGTACAGATATGTAGTATATGGCTTTATACATAACTACACACGCTCACACTTTACACACTCACTCGCTCGTAGACACCTTTCTTTAAGCATATTGGAAACTACCAACAAACATGGGATATAAAAAAAAAATAGCACCAATTTTTATCTCTGCATAAATTCTTGAGCCAAACTTTCAAATATGTAGGCAGCTCCTGTGAACATACACGCATGGAGTTTTAATACAAGTGTTCCTATGTATATGTATATGGCTTGAATGCTCCAAAGAAAAGGCCCATTGTCTCAACTTGGGACAAAGCAGGGAACCAAAACACAGGAAGGTCTCGGCCCAACTTTTGGAGGGACTTGAACTCTGACCTTACGTAAGGTACTTAATTTCTCTGCCCTCAATTCCTCCTCTCCGGACTTGTCCCATGTACAGAGGTGTCCATTCATCCTGATGGAATGCTTTTATCCTCTCCCAGGCGGAGGCCATGCAATCATGCTAAGTCTTCTTCTTCCTCTTGTCTTGAACCCTTTAACCGAAATGTGGCCGAAGACACTTCCATGTATACCCTTTAAGGATACCTGTTATCTGCAGACATTTGGGGCAGAGAGTTTGGAAGGACACACATCAGACCAGGAGAAAACACTCTTTTCACTCTCTTGCCTGTTTTCAATAACTTGAGGAGGAGGAGAAGGCTTGGTGCCGAAATGGAGGCATTTCCTCAAACATTCTCTGCTCCAGAATGATTCCTTTGACAAACCTGGCTAAGAAAACACAGGCAGAGGACTCTGGGAGCTTCATGCCCTCCTGGCCCCCGTCATTTATCCAATTTACACTGATCAGACCCACATTGGCAAATGAAAGCCTCCTCTTTCCTTCTGTTTGTATGAGTTACTCACGGGGGCAATTTGAACGGATTGGATTTCCCCTTGGAAATGCTGGTATTTCCATGATTTGAAAAGTCTGGCTCAATTAGAATAATCTTCGGGCACTTCCTCTCCTTTTATGCAGGTAAATCACGGATAATTTAAAAGCAAAGAACCTTTCGGACCATTGGGCCTGGCTCTTTCATCTCCTCGCCCTCATAATTGCCCCTCCATTGTGAGACCTCCGTGGTTCGGGAGGCTGATTAAGAGGTGAAGGGTTGGGCTGTCCAGAAGGGAGGGTCGAGGGCCACCATACATGGCCTCTCCTTCAAAGACACTTCCTTTGCAGCAGGTATGTTAAATACCAAACCTGAGTCGGGTTACGCTCTCAATTGATGCCATATGATCCCAAATGCCCAGACAAAGGCAGGCCATGATTAGAAAGTTCAAGACTATGAATACTTCTGGGGGCAGGGGGTAATCAAGTGCCTGGAAATGTGGAGGGAGACAGCAAGTCAAGCTGACAGAGGTATGTGGCACCCCCCAAAACATGTTTGGAACAAGAGAAAATTGTTCTTCTACCTCAGCTGCCCACGCTTCAACCTGGCATGCGATGAAAGCTGACTTTGCTCCACTTTCTGTCGAAGGTTGTGGGGACTGGGTGAATCACACAAGGAGAAGCTGTTATGACTTCCAGCTTTAATTAGGCATGTTTGCATATTCTCTGCTCCATCCACCTTTGAGAGGGGAATGCGTTGTTGTGACTGCTACTGGGTGGTGGGGGCTGTTGAGGGAGGTGGGGTTCCAGATGTTTGCAGCTGGGCAAGTTCTCCTACAGCAGCTAGGCCAGCCTGCTCATTTTATGTATTGAGCAACTGAGGCCCAGGGTCACTGGCTCTGTGGTAATCCTGTGGTGCTAAACCTCAGTCTCCTGACTAGCCACTCCCTCCTTCCCAGCACCTAGCTGCCATGGAAGGAAGCCTAGTCTTCAAGCCTCAGTTCCATCCTTGGCTCCGGCTCCCTTTAGCCCTGCCTTGGCCTAGTCATGCGTCCCCAGCCTGCAGCAACCCACAGAATTAGAATCTGAGACTCACCTCTGAGCTGGGAGACCCTGAGAACCAGGTACCCAAACAGGTACAGGCTAAGGGTCAACGAAATAGGGGCAGGCAAATTATTCTTTATACATTACCCTGTGGCAGCCTGGAGTAGTGAAGGAAGCATGGGATAGTGGTGGGACTCCAGGGTTCAAATTCCACTCTGTCGTGAACTTACTCAGATATCACTTTGGAAAAGTCTCTTTCCTACCTCGAGTCTCGGTAATTTCCTCTGAGACATCATTGGGGTGGAGGTAACGATCTCTAAGGATCCTTCAAGGTCTCTAATTCAGAGTCACCTATTGGGTATGTGCAATTGAACCCACAGCTTTAGCAAGAACAATCTATGGTGTCTCCTTATACAAAACCTGCAAAAGACCAGTCGAGCCCTCCCTGTGTGAAGCACGGCACAGATATGCCAGATAGGTGGACACCAGGAGGACTGGCGCTCGGCCTAGAGGAATGAGTAGGATGTGACACAGGCAGGGAGCAATGTCAAGGTGAGGCTGGTCCAGGCTCAAGGCTCCCCAAGGACAGAGCCCTCAGCCTGCTGGAATGTCCCAGGGAGGCTTTGTGGTGAGTAAGCACATGGATGGGGAATGGGAAACAACGGAAAATTTAATTCAGTGAAGACAAACCCTATAAATACATATTGGACAGCCCACTAAGCTGTCTGTTAAGCACTGGTTCCTGTCCACGAGGAGAGAAAAGCCATGCTTTCTAGCCCTCTTGCCTCATCTGTAAACGTCTACTAAGTTTTTGAGTCACTGTCTTGGCTTTGTCTTGGCTCCTTTCCTGCTTCACATCATGCCTGCTGCTTCGCTTGTTATAACATTGTATTGTGATTTCTTATTACACATGAGCCTCTGCTATCAGGCTGAAAGTATGGACTGTGTCTTATTCCTGAGCCTCTCCTGTCTTGTTTAGCACAGGGTAAGTAGTTCCTGATAAAATGTGTGTTTAACTGAATTTCATTTCACAGTTAGGTCCAACAGTGTCCCATCTTACGGCTGAACCAAAAAACAAAACAAAAACCCATTGCTGTTGAGTCAATTCTGACTCACAGCGACCCAAAGAACGGAGTGAAACTGCCCTGATGGAGTTTCCAAGGAGCATCTGGTGGATTCGAACCATGGACCTTTTGGTTAGCAGCCGTAGCACTCAACCACTATGCCACCAGGTTTTCCTACAGCTGAATAGATAGCTTTAAACCTAGCATCAGGAGCTACTTTCTGTGAGATTCTAGACAGTCTTCTTAAGAGCCCCACTTCTCATTTTCTGCCTTTGTAAAAAGGGGATAACTGTACCCACTAGAGAGTTGTGGCAAGCGTTAATAATAATAGCAGCTAACGTTCACTCAATACCTTCTGATTGCTAGGTACTGTTCTAAACACTATACACATCATTTGTTTTTAATTATCGTAGCAATCCTCTGAGGTTGTCACTGTTATTATCCTCATTTTATGAATGAGGAAACTGAGACCCAGAGAGGCTAAATGACTTGCCCAAGGCCACACAGCTAGCACCCGACAAAACTAGGATTTCCACCCATACACGCAGTGCTGGTAGCCACTCTGTGCCAAAAAGTCAAACGAGTGGCTAGCACAGGGCCTGGTCCATGGAGAAACAGATGCTATTTCCAGGCTTTTGATTTCTTTTCCTCAGCCAGGGGAATGTAGGCGCTGATGGAGAGATGCGATCTTCTTGTGGAGAACCTCTGGAGAGGGCTTCAAGACCGCCCATTTGGGATGGAGGATTGGCACATCCCTATTATCCTGCATCAGGACAGTGGAAAGGTCTGCACCATCCCTGCGAAACAAACACCCCAACTGGGCCCTTGGTGTCTCCAAGTGAGAATGTTCAGAGCCCTGGGCCTCCAGAGACAATTCTCAGTCAGCCTGGTTCCTGCACGCCCCTAATTAAGTTAGAAGTGAATCCAATCCCCTGGGTGCTCCTTTCTCCAGGAAGCACTTGAAAAATGCACGGAGGCAAAGAAGTTCAAGGTTTGGGTATCTGCTGCCCTTGGTTCTGCTCAGGAATTCTTTAGCTGATTACACGGCTCTCATTTCAACAACACCAGCTTTGTGTCCTGGGCTATGGGAAGACTCCACTCTGCCATTGCCTGCCCGCCGCCGCCACTGTGGAGGGTCACCCTGCCAGCAAAACAGTATCCGGAGAGAAGTATTTCTACCAGATTTTAAAACACTCCAGGGGAAACATTTTCTTGAGAAGTTCTTTTCTTTCTTCTTTCTCCTTTTTTCCTTTTGCATACAGGGTAATAGTCATTGCAGGGGCCCTCCGCTCAGAGAAATCACAGGAATGAAACTCGGTTCAAAGCCATTGAGTAAGAATGTCGGCATGCCTCCTCTCATGATGGCTGGTGTCATTCAACTGATGCCTAGTGGGCAGGACATGGGCCTCTTGGAGGCCCTGGCTACTCCGGTACAAAACCCAGGAGACCATTGGGCCTTCTCTTTTCATCAGAAGAGGACCAGTCGTGGGCTGGGCAAAGGCTGCCTACCTTCCTCTGGGCTCGCACTTCTGTGCAGATATTTCTCAAGCGCTGAGTACTTTTGAGAAGAAAATATTTATACCATTGTTCTGCACAACTTTTTCTCATACCTTCGAATATCCTGTGTCGTATTGACTGAAAATCCCTGCACTAACATGATGAAGAGTTTTGAGACGAATATGCAGCCCTCATCTTTAGGAGACTTACAGTGTAAATGGGGAGACCTAAGCCTCAAATGCAAAGCAACAATTTAATTCAAGGTACTAGCCCCAGGATGAGGCACACGTGGAAATGAATCATGGTGTCTAACATTTTTCCAGCATTTACTTTCAAGCAGGCTACCATACTTTAGCTTGCTTAATCCTCTCAATAACCCTGTGTGGGATACTTTTAAACAGATGAGAAAACTGCAGCTTAGAAATGTTTCTTGATACTATATAGGTAAGTGGGAAAATGGAATTTCAAGGCCAGGCCCACCTGATTCCCCAGATCCACTGGACTCCCTCCTCTGCTGCGCTCTGCCTTCAGGAGTCTCATGGTTCCCTGGAGTAGGCCACACATGCCACCCAACAGCAGTACAAGACAAAACAGGGCCAACATGTCGATAGGGTGCAGGCCATCAGCACTTTAGTAGTTCAGAGGTGGGATGGATACCTGTGGGGATGAAGAGGGGAGCATGTCAGAGAAGTGTTAGAGTGTCTCTCTTTGCTCTAGAATGTCTTCGCTCTTGTCTCGCTGAACCTCAGGGCCCACAATGCCTCCTCCATGAAGCCTTCCTTCACTGCTTCAGTCTTCAGGGACCTCTCTTTCCCTGAATAACCTGTAGCAGGTGGATTTGACACTGAATCTGACTCCGACTAGGACAATGCATTTTCCACCACAGCAGGCTTGCCATCCCAGCTAGATTGCAAGTTTGTTGTTGGCAGGTGGAGACTGGGGCTTTCAGCTTTACCCCTTCCAGGGCACAGGGACCAGCACCAAGTAAAGAGTGTAGAGTGAAAAGAACAATGGGCCTGGGCTGGAGCTCTGGTGAACAAGGTTGATATATAGAGGCATATTGGTGACAGGAAACTGTCAGCATAGGAAAGGAGAAGGAAGGAAAAGTATTCTGGAAGCCAAAGAAATAGTTTCAAAATGGCACTGTGACCAGTAGGGTCAAACACAAGGGCAAGATCTGGGAAGATAAGGCTTGGACAAGAACTACTGGATCTGATTGTCTCAGGTCACCAGTGAGAGCAATGTCAGGGGAATGGTGAGGGCAGAAGCCAGGCTCCAACAGGTTCAGGAATGAATGGGAGGGGATGATGTACAGCCATCAAGTGTATATCTATATATATCTATATAGATATCTATATATATCTTATTTTTACAGCATTTGTATGAGAAGGACAGGAAAAGTCTGAATGGTAGCTATAATTCAAGAGAATAGTTCATTTCAAATCATATTAGCTGTATGATCTTGGGGCAATTAACACCTTTGCACTCTACTTCTCTTATCTGTAAAACTGGATCATATCTCCTCTATAGAGTTGGTCCAAGTAGTCAAAGAGATCATGTATGGAAAGCCCTTAATAAAAATTGCATGGAGTGTAATTTTCAGGATGGGAGAGTCTTCAACATATATGTAGGTTGGTGGTTAACAGTCGGGAGAGAGACACAGAAGTGAGGGGGTAACTGATGGAGGGAAGGCTTGAGGAAAGGATGGAATTGAAGACACAGGAAGGACAGAATGGCGCTGAATCTCCGCAGACTTCAGGAAAGGAGGCGCAAATAAATTATACATAAGGGGAGGGAAAGTTGAGGAAGATCTTGCAGTGGATTGGGAGGTCAATTTTCTATTTGAAATAAAAGTCAAAAATATGTTCTGAGAGGAGGCAGAGAAGACTGAGAGGGGGGCTGGGAAAGTGCAGGGAAGAGAATTGGCAGGCACAGCTGGGGCCAGCTGAGGTGAGAGGACTGCCCGTATTTCAGCTCTTCTCTCTGGTGCTGCCTTCTGGAGATATTCCATGAAACTGATTACCTTGGGAAACTCACCAAAAGTTGCAGGGCTGAATTTACTTTTAAAGATGCAGAGGCTTCTTTTTCTTCCTTGAAACTTACTGGATACGATAAAGAATGAAAAACAAAAATTAACAGAACTTCATTTTCACGGCAACAAGAAAACAGCTGTAATCTCAAATCACAAATATGAAACTTACTAGCCAAATAACCTGAAGTCTGTGCCAAAACAAGGTAAGAAGTTGACATTCTGTCATCTTGCCTCAGACCTTGAGCACAGAACACACTTTTCTAGAAATAACAATCAGGGTCTTGAGGGCCTCATTCAATGATTCTTTGATTAGAGCAACAAGGTCTAGGAAAGTGGGCATGCCTTTGAAGTAGGGCATGTATTCTTCTAGAAACTTCGGGGAAGGTGGGTCTGAAGAAGACACTAGAGACACAACAATTCCATTTTCTTATCTACTTTCTAGATGTGCCAGGGGAGTAAAGTGGGCAAGAAGCAGCAGAGTTCCTATGTCAAAGCCTTGCTACTCAAAGTATGGCCTGAGGACCCGAAGCATTGACCTCACTTGGGAGCTTGTTAGAAACACAGAATCTCAGGCCACACCTGAGATCTAATGACTCAGATTCTGCATTTTAACAAGATCCTGGAGTGATTTGTATGCACTTTGAGAATGGCTGTCTTAAAGGGCTTTTGAGGCAAGCCCGACCAACTTCTTAAACGCTAGAGGTAAGGGAAGATCTGCTCCTAAGGTAAAGAAAATAATTGATCTAGCGAATGAATGTATGATGCAGCAAATATTCTGCAAAACTGCATACTGCTTTAACTCCCTTTCCTTGCACTTCCACGTGCTCTTATTCAATAAGTGCCTGGTCATATTTAACAATAAGGGATAAGAAGGAACACAACGTACAACCTATGCAGAGATACCGCAAAGAAAAAGGAGAAAAGGGACACTAGAAAAGTCAGCTGGAGAACATACATCATTCAGGGAAACAGATGAGTTTAAATAGTTCTCTAACATTTCAAGAAGTTTTTGTTGTTGTGTGCTGTTGAGTCAATTCTGACTCACAGCAACCCAATAGGACAGAGTAGAACTGCCCGATAGGATTTCCTAGGCTGTAATCTTTACAAGAGCAGATCACCAGGACTTTTCTTCTATGGAGCCACTGGTGGGTTCAAACCATCGACCTTTCAGTTAGCAGCCGAGTGTGTAACCATTTTGCCACCAGGGGTCCTTCAAAAACGTTCTAGACACCAATATTATTGTTATTATTTAAAGATCTCAAAGATGAAGTTAAAGTCAACGTAAGGGAATTAAAAAAACGCCGACAGAACTCAATAAAGAGAAGAAAAAATACAATTACTACACACATAATAGAAGTAACAGAAAAACAAAAGGAGTAAAATGAAATAGAAAAGAACAAGAAGTCAGGGCAATCCTTCCATGGGCACCAAATGAAGAAGAAACTAGATTATTTGTAACTGCCTCTATGACTCCACCATTTCTGCATCCAACGTGCCGTTTGCAAAGCTCCAGTTCCTTGCCAGAAGTTCAAGTTACTTCAGGTAACTTCAGTTCTTAGGTTGGTCATTTAAGATCACTATGGACAGCGAAACCAATTAAATTTTTTGAGCGTTTATGATACACCAGATACTTCTTGTTTTATCTTATTTTATCCTCGAAACACAAAGTAGTTGCTTTTTTAACTGCTAGAGGCTTTAGACAAAAAATTCCAAAGCAATTCATGTTAATAGAGAAAAAATACTGTAATACATAGAATTCAGAAGGAAGGGGATCTCAACAACCAAATCTCATCACCCAGCAAGAAGTGCTTTGAAAATCTGTTGTTTATTTCCAGAATTTTATGCAAAAATATGTATATTTTTCCCTAAATGGGATTATACTATATATCCCACTTTTTTTTTCAATTTACAATATATCATAACCATTTTTTTTCTGTCATTAAATATTACATCTCATTTTAATACTGCAGATTATCACATTGAAGGGCTTTGATTTACTTGGCCCACTGTGTCCATGGCCCACAGTTTACTAAGTGCTTAGTAAATATTTGTTGGATGACTTAATTAAATGCCTGCTGAATAGATTGTGTTTCTAAATATTTGCTGTTACCACTAGCACTGCGGTGAACATCCTTTTAGCTAAATCATTAACATAACACATCAGTAATTATTTCCTTAAGATCAATTCTCAGGAGTGAAATTGTTTGGTTAGAGTATGACCATCTTCAAAACTTCTGGATGGTCTCCAAAAAAGCTATGCCAATTTGCACTTCCACCTACAGTATAGGACTAAGTATATTTTCTTTCACCTCAGCCAACCCTTGGCATTAAAAAAATAAAAAGGAAAAAAATTCTAATTTGATAAGACAAATATGGAAGCTTATTCTGGCACAATTTAAAATTTTTTGACATGGAGGTTTTCACATACTTACTGATCATTTACATGTATTTTAGAAATTGGCTTTTTAAAAAATTCTATTGTTTTAGCTGAAAGTTTACAGTGCAAATTAGTTTTTCATTCAAAAATTTATACACAAATTACAATGTGTCAGGACTCTCACCTTTTCCCTTTACACCCAGTAACCTTTGTCCAGGTTTCCTATCCCTTCCTACCTTCTTGTCTTTGCTTTTGGGTAGGTGTTGCCCGTTTGGTTTCATATACTTGATTGAACTAAGAAGCACATTCGTCATGTATGTCATTGTATGTTTTATATACCTGTCTAATCTTTGGCTGGAGACCTGGTAACACAGTGGTCAAGAACTTGGCTGCTAACCAAAAGATGGGCAGTTCTTAGAAAACTTATTGAACAGCTCTACTCTGTCATGTAGGGTTGCTATGAGTCAGAACTGACTCCATGGCACCCAACAACAGCAACAATCTTTGGCTGAAAGGTGGACTTCTGGAATGGCTTCAGTTCTGACTTAGCAGGGTGTCTGGGGGCCATAGTCTAGGGAGTTCTTCCAGTCTCTGTCAGACCAGTAGGTCTGGTCTTTTTCTTTGTGTGATTTTAAATTTTGTTTTACATTTTTCGCCTGCTTTGTCCGGAAACCTCTGTTGTGATATCTGACAGAGAGGTTGTTGGTGAAAGCCGGGCACCATCTAGTTCTTCTGAGCTCAGGCTGGTGGAGGCTGTGGTTCATGTGGTTTCATCTTTTTGCTCTTGTGAATAGTTCTGCAGTGAACATGGATGTGCGTGTGTCTATTCATGTGAGATCTCTTATTTCTCTAGGATATGTTCCTGGGAGTGGGATTACTGTACCCTATCATATTTCTATTTCTAGCTTTTTAAGGAGGTGTCATATTGTTTTCCACAGTGGTTGTACCATTTTGCATTCCCACCAGAAGGGTGTAAGAGTTCTAATTGCCCCGCAACCTCTCCAACATTTTTTACTTTCTGTGTTTTTTGATTAGTGCCAGTAATGTCAGGGTGAGATGGTATCTCATTGTAGTTGTTTTCCATTTCTTTAATGGATAATGACCATGAGTCTTTTCCCATGTGTCTGTTAGCCACCTGAATGGCTTCTTCAGTGAAGTGTCTGCTCATGTACTTTGCCCATTTTTTAAATTGGATTATCCGTCTTTTTGTTATTGAGGTGTTGCAGTATTCTATAGATTTTAGAGGTTAGACTCTTGTCACATATGTTGTAGCCAAAATTTTTTCCCTGTCTGTAGGTTCTTTTCTTATTGTTTTGATGAAATCTCTTGATGAGCATAAGTGTTTAATTTTTAGGAGCTCCCAGCTACCTAGTTTATCTTCTGCTGTTTGTGCATTGTTATTTATGGTTTGTATTTGATTTATGCTGTATATAGGGCCCCTAACATTGTCCCTTTTTTTTTTCTTCCATGATCTTATTTTAGATTTTATATTTAGGTCTTTCATTCATTTTGAGTTAGTTTTGTGTATAATGTGAGGTATGGGTCCTGTTTCATTTTTTTTTTTTACAGATGGACATTCAGTTATGCCAGCATCATTTGTTAAAAAGGTGGTCTTTTCCCCGTTTAATGGACTTTGGTCCTTTGTCAATGATCAGTGATCATAGGTGGATGGATTTACATCTGGATTCTCTATTCTGTTCCACTGGTTTCTGTGTCTGTTGTACCAGTACCAGGCTGTTCTGACTACTGTGGCTGTACATTCCATTCTGAGATAGGTAGTGTGAGGCCTCCTACTTTGTTCTTTTACTTCAATAATGCTTTGCTTTTCTGGGGCCTTTTCTTTTCCATATAAAGTTGGTGATTAGCTTTTCAATGTCATATAACAATGCAGTTTGTATTTGAATTAGGGTTACATTATATCTGTAGATCATTTTGGGTAGAATTGACATTTTCACAGTGTTGAGTTTTCCTATCTATCTATGAGCATGGTATGTTTTTCTATTTGGTAGGTATCTTTTGGTTTCTTGCAATATTGTTCTGTAGTTTGTATAGACCTCTTATGTCCATTGTTAGATTTATTCCTAAGTATGTTATCTTTTTAGGAGCCATTATAAATAGTAATATTTTTCCTCCTGATTTCCTTTTTGAAGTTCTCTTTGTTGGTGTGTAGGACTCCAACTGATTTTTGTATGTTGACCTCGTATCCTGCTACTCTGCTGAATCTTTCTATTAGTTCCAGTAGTTTTCTCATGGAATTTTTGGGGCTCTCTATGTATAGGATCATATCATCTGTGAATGGGGATAGTTTTACTTCTTCCTTTCTAATTTGGATGCCCTTTATTTCTTTTCTTGTCTTACTTCTGTAGCTTGGATTCCAGCAAAATGTTAAATAGGAGTGGTGATAAAGGACTTCCTTGTCTTGTTCCTGTTCTCAGGGGGAATGCTTTCAGCCTCTCTCCATTTCGAATGATGTTGGCTGTTGGTTTTGTATTGATGCCCTTTATTACGTTGAGGGATTTAGCTTCCGTTCCTATTTTATTGAAAGTTTTTTTTTTTTTATCAGAAACAGGTATCAGACTTTATCAAATGCCATTTCTGCTTCAAGTGAGATGATTTTGTGATTCTTACCTTTTGTTGTATTTATGTGGTAGATTGTGTTTATTGATTTTCTAATGTTGAACCATCTTACATAACTAGAATGAATTCCACTTGGTGGTAGTATATTATTTTTTTGTGATATGATGCTGAATTCTATTGGCTGGAATTTTGTTGAGAATTTTTGCACCTATGTTCATGAGAGGTATTGGTCTGTAATTTTGTTTTTTTGTGCTGCTTTCGCCTGACTTTGGTATCAGGGTTACGCTGGCTTCGTAGAATGAATTTGGGAGTGTTCCTTCCTTTTCTATGCTCTGAAATTGTTTGAGAAGTTCTGGTGTGAGCTCTTCTCTGGATGTTTGGTAGAATTCTCCAGTGAAGCCATCCAGGCCAGGGCTTTTTTTGTTGTTGTTGTGAATTTTTTTTTTTTTAATTATCTATTCTGTCTCTTCTCTTGTTGTGACTCTGTTAAGATTTTCTATCTCAGTTTGTGTTAGTTTAGGTAGGCAGTGTGTTTCTAGATGTTTGTCCATTTCCTCTAGGTTCTTAAATTTGTTGGAGTACAATATTCATAGTATTCTGTTATGATCCTTTTTATTTCAGTTTGATTTGTTATAATGTATCCTTTTTCATTTCTTATTTGGGTTATTTGCTTGCTCTCCTGTTTTTGGTTGCCAGTTTGGCTAATAGGTTGTCGATTTTGTTGATCTTTTCAAAGGACCAACTTTTGATCTTGTTGATTCTTTCTATTGTTTTTCTCTTCCGTATTTCATGTGGAGCCCTAGTGGTGCAATTGTTAAAAGCCAGGCTCCTAACCAAAAGATCAGCAGTTTGAATCCATCACCTACTCCCTGGAAACCCTATGGGTCAGTTCTACTCTCTCCTTTAGGATCACTATGAGTCAGAGTCAACTCGATGGCAATAGGCATTTCATTTTTTTCTGGTCTAATTTTATTATTTCCTTTCTTCTGTCACCTGTAGGTTTCTCCTGCTGTTCTCTATTTGTTCAAGTTGTAGGGCTAAGGTTTTGATTTTGGCCTGTTCTTTTTTGATGTGCCCATTTATTGCTATAAATTGACCTCTGAACACTGCCTTTGCTATATCCCAAAGGTTTTGGAATGATGTGTTTTCAGTTTCATTTGATTCTAGAAAAATTTTTTTATCTCATCTTTGATTTCTTCTATTATGCAGTTGTTTTTAAACAAGGTGTTATTCAATTTCCATGTATTTGATTTTTTTTTTCTCAATCTTGCTGTTATTGATTTCTGCTTTCATGGCATTGTGATCAGAGAGAATGCTCTGTATTATTTCAATGTTTTAGATATTACTGAGGATTGTTTTCAAATGTGGTGTATTCTGGAAAATCTTCCATGTGCATTGGAAAAGAATGTATACTTTGCTGCCATTGGGCATAGTGTTCTATATATGTCTATGAGGTCAAGTTGGTTGAGTGTAGCCTTTAGAGCTTCTGTATCTTTGTTGAGTTTCTTTCTAAATGTTCTGTCCTTTACTGAGAATGGTGTGTTGAAGTCTCTTACTATTACTGCAGAACTGTCAATTCCTTTACGTATTTTTGGGCCTTGTCTTTGGGTGTGTAAATATTTATTAAGGACGTATCTTCTTTGTAGCCCTGGTGGTGAAGTGGTTAAGGGCTATGGCTGATAACCAAAAGTTTGGCAGTTCAAATCCACCACCTGCTCCTTGAAACACTATAGGGCAGTTCTACTTTGTCCTATAGGGTCACTATAAGTCAAAATTGATTTGATGGCAACAGGTTTATGTCTTCTTGGTGAGTTGTCCCTTTAATCATGATATAATGTCCTTCCTTTCTTTTATAGTTGATTTTGCTTTAAAGTCTATTTCATCTGAGATTAGTATTGCAATTCCTGCACTTTTTTGGTTACTCTTTGCTTGATATTTTTTCCATCCTTTGATTTTTAATATATTTATACCTTTGAGTCTAAGGTGTGTCTCTTATAGACAGTGTATTGATGGGTCTTTTTTTTTTTGGTCCATTCTGCCATTCTCTGTTTCTTTACAAGTACATTTAACCCATTTACATTCAGTGTGTTTATTGATAGGTATGAGTTTATTGCTGTCATATTGTTGTGATTTTGTGTGTGTGTGTGTGTGTGTGTGTGTGTGTGTGGTGCTTTTTTTTTTTTTTGTTCTTCTTACTTTCCTGTACAGAGCTCCTTTTGTTTGTGGATTTTATTTTATTTTGTTATTATAGATTTCATGTTCACTGAGTCTTTACTTTTTTCTTCCTTTTTATTTGTATGAATATGTTTGGTAACTTTCTTTGTGGTTACCTGGAAATTTACCCTTGTCTTCCTAAGTTTGAACCAGTCTTATATTACTTGATATCACCTTGACCTCCTCTCCATTTGAAAATTCTATATGTACAACATTTATTTCCCATTTTATTGTTTTGACATTGTCGTCATTTACAGACTGATTCCTGTTTCCCTGTTTTAAGTCTTTTAGCTTTGTTTTATTACTGAGAGTTCTTTACCTAGGTTAGTACCTGGCTGATGTTATCCTGTGTCCTACACTCTGTTTGTTGTCTGATATTGTGGTTCTTTAGCCAAAGGACTACATTCTTGTACATTTGGTTTTTACAAATTCCCTCAATTTCTGTTTATCTGGAAATTTCCTAAATTCACCATCATACTTGAGAGAGAGTTTTGCTGGATATATTATTCTTGGTTGCAAGTTTTCTTCTTTTGAGGTTTTCTATATGTCATCTCATTGCCTTCTTGCCTGCATAGTTTCTGCTGAGTAATCAGAGATTAGTCTTATTGTTTCCCCTTTGTAAGTGGCTCTTCATTTTTCATGAGCTACTCTCAGGATTCTTTCTTTGATTTTGGTTTTGGCAATTGTGTTTATGATATGTTTTGGTGACTTTCTTTTGGGTTCTATCTTACATGAGTTTTTTTTTTTTTTTTTTGGAGCTTCTTGGATGGTCATCTTTTCAACTTTCATGATATTTGGGAAATTTTCTGCCAGCGTATCTTCAACAATCTTCTCTGTGTTTCCCATTCTATCTCCTTCTTCTGAAACTCTGATCTTGTGTAAATTTTTGGTCTGTGTTGTGTCCCACATAATTTTTAGGTTTTCTTCATTCTTCTGATTTTTTTTCAGTGTGGCTTCCAGTGTGCTGGTGGCTCTCTAGCCATGACAGCACAGCAGGGTCTGGCGGGAAGGTGGAGAAGTTGCATACAGGGCTAGGTGGGAAAGAGAAAGAAAAGGAAGAAAAGAGAGAAAAGAAAAACAAAAGATAAAAAATAAAAATAAAATTGGTTTCAAGGTTGAGGCCAGTGAGTGGGGGCAGGGCAGATGCAAGGACTGATTAGAGGGGAAGGAGGTGATATATGGGGTTAGGTGGGAGGGAGAAAGAAAATAAAGAGAAAAGAAAAGAAAAAAATATAATAATAAACTAATGTAATAAATAAAAAGCCTGGCTGTGTGACGGGGCCCAGCAGGCAAGGCAGACCCAAGGGCTGGTTGGAAGGGAATGGAAATGGCATATGGGGCTAGGTGGGAGGCAGAAAGATAAGAAAGTAGAGAAAGCAAAAATCAACATAAAAGGTGATAGTGGGGGCTGGGCAGACTTGGGGTGGTAGCAGGCTGCTGGGTCCCTAGCTGAGCAGTGCAGTATGGCCAGTCAGGAAGGGGTGGTAGTGGTGTATAGTGCTAGGTAGGAGGGAGAAAGAAAAGGAAGAAAGGGAAAAAAATGGTACAGCAGGAGCTGGTGGGTGGGGTGGGGTGAAGTCGAGGTAGTAGCAGGCTGGTGGCTGTCTAGCTGAGCAGTGTGGCATGAAACTTTTGGGAAAGTGTGATGGTGGCATATGGGGCAGAAGGGTGATGGGTGGGAAAATGTGTTTCTCTGGTTACCAGGTGCTGTGTCTCCTGTTGAGAGCTCTGAGAAGTTGCTGCCCCATACTCTCCGTTTGGGTTTGCTGCTGGCTATGTTCCAAGATGGTGATGCTGTGCTGAGTTAGTTGGCAGGGGACCTCCACTTTGTATCTCTCCTTGTTGTCTGTTTTCCATTAGTTTCTTTTTCCATTTCGTGTTTGATCTAGTTCTTTATCCCTTCTTTTGATGCTTAGGGTTCCAGGATTGAAGTTTGTATCTGATTCACTTAGTTTTTCGAGTCTTTGCTGGAGAGGGTTGATACAGTGCATCTGTCTGTGGTGTCATGTTGACTCTGCCTCTATAAATTGTCTTTTTATGTCAGCTGTGCATTTTAAAATTTTGTTGTTGATTGTTTTTATTATTGACTTATAAGTCGCCTTCATATTAATAATATTAATCCATCATCTAATATAGCATTTCAATTTTTTTCTGATTTGGCAATTTTAATTTTTAAAAAATAATTATGAAAACAGTAATTTTAATCTTCCATTTACATTTCTACACTTTGACTTTGTGCTTAGAATGTCCTTCTCTAAGGACAATGTTGTAAAACTATTCCATTATGGAGGTATTATTCCCATTTTGCAGGTAAAAAAAAAATGACATTCATGGAGTCCAGAGACAGAGAGCTTACGAGTAACATTTTATATTTGACCTCAAAATCCGTGTTCTTCCTGCCAAATCGTAGTGCCTCCTTTGTCTAACAATATTTTGAATGACTTGAATCAGCTCTCCTGGACAGTTGGTCTTCATTACTGTAAAGGCTGGGAGGTCAGGTTGCCAGAGGTAAATTGCCATGAAACAGACTAAAATCTAATTCTAGAAAGTGACACCAAATCTCCTCTACTCACCTGTCCTGTCAGCACCTCTCCTGTGTTGACCCTGAGTGCTCAGAACTCAGTATACTTTTTTTTTTTTTTTTACCATGCAAGGGTGTCCTTAGGGAAACATGGCTGGCCCCTGACGGGAGTGAGGAATTTCACCTGCTAGTAAATTACTTGATAACACAGAGCCTACAGTGTGACAGGAGAGCTATGGCTGTGCTCCCACTGCCCACGTCCAGCTCCAGGCTTTGGGTAGGAGGGCCTGTAATGCCCATGTTCTGTACAGAACATCAATCAATCTTCACACCTTTGTGGACTTGGCCACACAGAGAGGAAATTGAGTGGGGAAAAAAGTGGCACTGTGGCAGGAGCTTTTTGAAAAGACATGCTAACTGAAAGTCTTTGTGTTTTATCTAATTTTCTCCCATTTATCACCACAAATAGTTCTCATCTGATGCCAGGATCTGGCAATAATGTAATAAGTTAGCAACACGTACAACTTTTAGAGAGCTCTGCCTTGCTCTTACTTGTTTTTTTTAAATAAATCTCTTAAAAAAAAAAAATCCATGACTTGGTGTTGTGCCTTCAATAGGCTGTAAATGAATAATATCGGTCTTTATCTTATTGTGATTTATTTTCATTATTTCTCTTAAAAACTAAAAAGAATCACCATAATTAAGAGCAGCCCACCTGAGTCCACATTTCTTGAAACAGGAAATATGACTTTTTGTTTGTTTGTTTTTTCCCTTAAAAAAGGAAATCACTAAAGGACCTTTAAAACAGATTAGGAGAATAAAGTGGGCTTTTTTTTTTTTTTTGACTAATGAGCTTATTTTTAATATTTACTCCACCCCATGACTTCTGGGGGAGGGATTCACCATGCAATTCCAGAGTTAATTAGAGATTTTCTCCTAGTCATGAGCCATGTTGGCTTCCCTTCAAGACACTCAGGTTGTCAGTCATGTGAGGAGAGGAGCTGGGAAGGCCGACATTGGGGGAACTGGTAGTTCTGTAGGCTGAGCCAGCAGTGATATAAAATATCTCCAACTACCTGTGTTACTTAGCACCACCGATCTGAAGGAGACTGTGGAGTGGGAGCCAGGGTAACAGCATTTATTGCCAGCCAGTTCTGAGGCCTGTCGGTATGTTAATAACCTGTGCTGTCAGGGGCATCCTGACTGGGCACTCCATCCCACCTCAGTTGATGTGCTCCCAGACCACATTTCGGTATCCCACGAGTGTGGGGGAAGTTGGGCTGAGCCGGCAGTCATGCGCACATGCTAGAGGGTTAGTAGATGCAGCAGCAGGAATTTGTTTTTACGTATCCCGTTTTTTAAATTACATAAGAAATGTAACTCAATGTAGAGTCAAACACAAGGAATACGAACAGAATAACAGGATAAAATATGAAAGCCCCATTTACCCTTCCCCAGAGTAGCGGTTCATAGTTTGGAGAGAGGGTGGAGTTTTGAGGTGGCAGAGGGCTCTGGGTGAGGGGAGGGACCCTCTGTGGTTTCCTCTGTGTGGAAGAGCCCCTGAGCCCGCTGACTGAGGTGTTCAGTGCCTACAAACCACTGGGCCTGGGGAGGGGCAGGCTTCTAGCAGCACCTCTTACACTCATTTCTATTCTGAAAATAACTAGGAATCTGGGAATGATTCTGATCTTTAAAATGGCAGGTAAAATAAAGGTTAAGACAACTTAAGGAAACTCCAATTTGCCTCTCCCCACCTGCCGCCTCTTACTTTGGAGAGTCACAACGCTCTAGAAAGTGACAAAATGAGTTCTTATTTGTGTATTTCCATGTCTGTGACACTGTGTATCTCAGTTTCTTCCAGTCAGTTTCCACTCATTAGGAATGTGTACATTATTTTGTTTTTAATCTGGCATTTGTGGAAACTGACGGAGGTGCCAAGCCTCCTGGAAACGTGTGGAAAAGCTGTTTAGAACCGAGATAACGTTCTGCTGTGATGGCACAAAGAGAGAATAATCAAAGGATAGTGGCAATCCCTGGAGGGCCTCACATTGCCCTTTCCCCTGCCCCAGTCACAGAGACCATATTTTTGATATCCAAACCGCCTCCACTCATAACTTCACTGACTTTCTAGATAGAATGTTCTCAACGAGGCACGCCCAATCCTGGAGCTGACTTTCTACCAGTATCTGGGCAACCCTGGCATGCCTGCCTCTGAAACGGGTACCTTTGCCAAATATATGTTTGGTTCAGATCTTGCATATGGCGTGCACAGCATGCTCCCGACAGAGCCTGTGAAGACCAGCCTGGGCACTCGCTTGTTCCAAGCAGAGTTTGGTGAGGAGCAGGGCTGTTCTTACTCCAAGATGTCTCAATCAGCGGGGCCTCCACAAACTTTTTTTTTGTTAAAGCTGTCCTCTCGTTGCCTATGTTCGAATGATCAGACATGTGAGTGATTCTTTCATCCCTTCCAGGGAATTTGTGGGGAGCTGAACCAGGACGACAGGATTTGGAACCTGAGAGGGGTTTCTTTTTGTCTGCAGTGGCCTATCACCAGTCAAATCCAGTGTGTAGGTTAATAAGGCTTAAATTTTAAAGGGAGGTTGAACACCTGATTGACAAGCCAGTGAATAAAAGTTCAGGGGTAAGTTCTGTGCTTGGAAAGTTACCCGTTTCCTGAGATGGAGTTGAATTTTAAAGAGTGCCTTATCAGTTACCCGTTGCAGTTGAGTTGATTCTGAGGCAAACAGGTTAACTTGCAGATTGAAATACCAAATTTGCTCTGCTAAATCTCAGTTTCCAGTTGCTCCGAAGATTGGCAAATGGATTGTCTGATTTAATTGCTCTTTATTGTTCTTGAATCAAAGACCGGCTAGCATCCTGTCCTCCAGTCAGAATTATCCACTGTGAATGCGGGGGATCACGCTCTAAGGTGGTCAAAATCAGCCTTGCAGCGGCGCCAAAACATTGATGTTAATGAGTGTTTTGTTCTCTGGAGGACTAACAATGTGTCGTTGTATGTTATGTTGAGGACAGAGTTAAAATCTAAAATAAGGTATTTTGTACTTTTTGTTTTCAAGCATTTCAAATAAGGCTTATCCTGCAGCTTGATACTTTGCTACATCTGCGATTTGCTTGGCAGTTCTTTGAGCATCAAAAACTATTTGAAGGATGAACTAGAGAAGTAGCGTGGAAGCATCAGTGATCAAGTGCCCGAAACCCTGGTCCTTGGCTTCCTATGACTGCAACTCTCATGGCGATGCTCAGAACGGTCCCACCGCCCACCCTAGGTAGAATGTATAAAACCCAGAACACCATTGCCGTAGAGTAGATTCTGCCTCATAGAGTTTATGGCCACATCAGATAGAGATAGCTGACCATTCTGATTAAAAGGAAAAAAAAAAATTCGAAGGATACATTTTTAAAATGGAAAAAACTAATCTCACTGCTCTAACACTATTATTTTTAATTTTTTCTATGAAATTGTCATTCTGTCCACAAACACACGTTTTGACAAAACTGTAACCAGAGTAATATCGTACTAGAAAGGTTTTAAGAGTGTCATAATTATCATTTTTGATGGCTGAACAATATTAAAATATATGAATGGCCATCTTTTATTTAAAAGTATACAAAGGTTTTATTTTTCCAGTGGTAGCTAAAATTAGAATTTTCCCTAAATTTTATCTTTCATATGCATTTTCAGAGAAGAAAAAGGGGCGTGAGTACCTTTCTGAATTTTGCTGCACATTTTTATATAATTTTCAAAAAGGCTCTGTCAATTTATGATATTATCTGAATACAAATGTAATGCATTAGTTACACCTAGTTTTGCCAGCATTGGGGATTGTCAAGATTTTTAAAATTTTGATGACTTTTCTTATGGTAAAATGATACCTCATGAAGAAATTTAATTTGGTTTTCTTTGATTATTAGTGAAAAAAAACATTTTTTTCGTGTGTTAACTATTTGCATATGCTCCTAGCTGAAATATCTGCCTCTATTGGGGAAAAAATAAAAAATTCAATAAACCTCAGATTTTCTAAAAGTGGGGGTGGTTGTTTTCGACTGTTTATAGAACAACACAAATGTAAGCTAACTTCTAGGTACATCAAATAGACTAATTCAAGGGTCTTGCTTCCCAGAGCCTAAGAGAAGAGATTTTCCCAGTGAGCATTTTAGGGCATATGATTTTAATACTTAAAGAAAGAACCTGATGGACACAGTAATCATTTATGCTTATAAAGCATCATGGTTGATTACATCACATAAAAAAAAAACACTTAAAATCAGTTTAGACATTAGACAATCGTTGTTATTGGGTGCCATCAAGTCAGTTCCAGCTCTTCATGACCCTATACACAGCAGAACAAAACACTGACCGGTCCTAAGCCATCCTCATAATCATTGCCATGTTTGAGCCCATTGTTGCAGCCATTGTGTCAGTCCATCTCGTTGTGGGTCTTCCTCTTTTTCACTGACCCTCTACTTTACTGAGTGTGATGTCCTTCTAGAGGGCCTGGTCCCTCCTAATAACATGTCCAAAGTATGTGAGACAAACTCCTGCTGTCCTCACTTCCAAGGAGCATTCTGTCCTCCAAGACGGATTTGTTCGTTCTCCTGGCAGTCCATGGTATATTCAATATTCTTTGCCAATACCATAATTCGAAGGCATCAATTCTTCTTCTGTCTTCCTTATTCATTGTCCAACTTTCACATGCATATAAGGCAATTGAAAACATCATGTAGTCCTCAAAGTGACATCATTGCTTTTTACCACTTTAAAGAGACCTTTTGCAGCAGATTTACCCAATGCAATACACTGATTTCTTGACTGCTGCTGCCATGGATGTTGATTGTGGATCCAAGTAAAATGAAATCCTTGACAACTTTAATGTTTTCTCTATTTATCATGATGTTGCTTATTGGTCCAGTTAGGAGGATTTTTGCTTTATGTTGAGATGTAATCCATACTGAAGGCTGTAGTCTTTGATCTTCATCAGTAAGTGCTTCAAGCCCTTTTCATTTTCTATAAGCAAGGTTAGGTCATCTTCATGTGGAAGGCTGTTAATAAGTCTTCCTTCATTCCTAGTGCCATGTTCTTCTTCATATAGTCTGGTTTCTCAGGTCATTTTCTCAGCATACGGACTGAATAACTACGATGAAAGGATACAATCCTGATGCACACTTTTCCTGATTTTAAACCAGGCTATATCCCCTCATTCTGTTCAAACAACTGCCTTGTAGTCTAATTACAAGTTTCACATGAACACAATTAAGTGTTCTGGAATTCCCATTCATCAAAATGTTATCCATAATTTGTTACAATCCACACAGTCAAATGTCTTTTCGTAGTCAATAAAACACAGGCAAACACCTTTCTGGTATTTTCTACTTTCAGCCAAGATTCATCTGATATCAGCAACCATATCTCTGGTTCCATATCCTCTTCTGAATCCAGCTTGAATTTTTGGCAGTTTTCTGTCAATGTACTGCTGCAACAGTTCTTGAATTATCTTCAGCAAAATTTTACTTACATGTAATATTAATGATATTGTTCGATAATGTCTACATTCTATTGGTTCTCCTTACTTTGGAATGGGCACAAATATGGATCTTTTCCAGTTGGTTGGCTAGGTAGTTGTCTTCCTAATTTCTTGGCATAGATGAATGAATACTTACAGTGTTGCATCCATTTGTGGAAACATCTCAATTGGTATTCCATAACTTCCTGGAGCCTTGTTTTTCACCAATGCCTTCAGTGCAGCTTGAACTTCTTCCTTCAGTACCATTTGTTCTTGATCATATGGTATGTCCTGAAATGGCTGAATGTTAACCCGTTATTTTTGATACAGAGACTCTGTATCCCTTCCATGGTTTTTATTTTATTGTGTTTTAGGTGAAAGTTTACAACTCAAGTTAATTTCTCATACAAAGATTTACATACATATTGTTATGTGACATTAGTTGCAATCCCTATAATGAGACAGCACACTCCCCTTTCTCACCCCGGGGTTTTTGTGTTCATTCAACCAGTTCCTGTCCATTCCTGCCTTCTCATCCTGCCTCCAGACAGGAGCCGCACATTAGGTCTCATGTGTCTGCTTGAACTAAGAAGCACACTCTTTATGAGTACTATTTTATGTTTTATAGTCCAGTCTAATCTTTGTCTGAAGAATGGGCTTCAGAAATGATTTTAATTCTGGGTTAACAGAGGGTCCAGGTGCCATGGCTTCAGGGGTTCCTCTAGTCTCAGTTAGACCATTAAGTCTGATCTTTTTATGTGAATTTGAGTCCTACACCACACTTTTCTCCCGCTCTGTCAGGGACTCTCTCGTGATCCCTGCCAGGGTGGTCATTGATGGTAGCTGGGCACCATCTAGTTATTCTGATCTTAGGCTGATGGAGTCTGTGGTTTATGTTGCCCTTTTGTTTCTTGGGCTAATATTTTCCTTGTGTCTTTGGTGTTCTTCATTCGCCTTTGCTCCAAGTAGGTTGGGACTAATTGCTGTATCTTAGATGGCTGCTTGCAAGATTTTAAGACCCCAGAGGCCACTCGTTAAAGTGGGATGCAGAACATTTTCTTTCTGTCTTTCTTTTTCAGTTGTGCTTTAGATGAAGTTTCACAGAACAAACCAGTTTCTCATTAAGCATTTAGTACACATATTGTTTTACGGCATTGGTTAACAACCCCACAACATGTCAACACTCTCCCTTCTCAACCTTGGGTTCCCTACTATCAGTTTTCCTGTCCCTTCCTGCCTTCTAGTCCTTGTTCCTGGGCTGTTGGGCCCCTTTAGTCTAGTGTTGGTTTATGGGCCTGTCTAATCTTTGGCTGAAGTGTGAACCTCAGGAGTACTTCATTACTGAGCTAAAAGAGTGTCCAGGGCCATACTCTTGGGGTTTCTCTAGTCTCTGTCAGGCTAGTAAGTCTGGTCTTTTTTTTTTGTGAGTTAGAATTTTGTTCTAGGTTTTTCTCCAGCTCTGTCAAGGACCCTCTATTGTGATCCCTGTCAGAGCAGTCAACGGTGGTAGCCGGGCACAATGTTGTATTGGACCCAGTCTGTTGGAGGCTGTGGTAGATGTGGTCCATTAGTCCTTTGGATTAATCTTTCTCTAGTATCTTCAGTTTTCTTCATTCTTCTTTGCTCCCGAAGGGGTGAGACCAGTGGAGTATTTTGATGGCCGCTTACAGGATTTAAGGCTCCAGATGCTACTCACCAAAGTAGAACGTAGAACATTTTCTTAGTAAACTTTGTTATGCCAATTGACCTACATGTCTCCTGAAACCACAGGCCCCAGGCCTCAGCCCCGGCTACTCTGCCCATCTTTTTATTTTTTGATGCTTCCTGCATTGTTCAATATTTTGCCCATAGAATCCTTCAATACTGGAATTTGAGACTTGAATTTTTATTTCAGTTCTTTCACCTTGAGAATGCTGAGCGTGTTCTTCCCTTTTGGTTTTCTAACTCTAGATCTTTGTATGTTTTATTATAATACTTTACTTTGTCTTTTCTAACGGACCTTTGAAATCTTCTGTTCAACTCTTTTACTTCGTCATTTCTTCCACTCACTTTACATTCAAGAGCAAGTTTCAAAGTCTCTTCTGATATCCATTTTGGTCTTTTCTTTCTTTCCTGCCTTTTCAATGACCTTTTGCTTTCTTCATGTATGATGTCCTTGATGTTATCCCACAACTCATCTGGTGTTCAGTCTTTAGTTTTCAATGTGTCAAATCTATTCTTGTTATAGTCTTTAAATTCAGGTGGGATATACTCAAGGTCTTCTTCTTCTTCTTTTTTTTTTTTTTTTACGGTTCTTTAAGTGAAGGTTTACAGAGCAAATAAATTTCTTATTAAAAAATTAATATACATATTGTTTTGTGACATTGGTTGCCAACCTTGTGATGTGTCATCACTTTCTTCTTGACTTTGGGTTCCCCACTTCCATTCAGCCAGCTCTCCTGTCCCCTCGTGCCTTCTCATCTGTACCCCTGTGTTGATGTGCCCTTTTAGTCTCAAATGCATGGTTGAACTAGGAGTATTAATGTTTGGCCTGTCTAATCTTTGGCTGAAGGGTGAACCTCAGGAATGACTTTAATACTGAGTTAAAAGGGTATTCAGGGTCCCAACTCTTGGAGTTTTTCCTGTCTCCATCAAATCAGTAAGTCTGGTCTTTTTTTGCGGGTTTGAACTTTGCCCTACATTTTCCTCCAGCTCTGTCCAGAACCCTTTATTGTGATTCCTGTTGGTAGCCAGACACCATCTAGTTGTGCTGGACTCAGTCTGGTGGAGGCTGTGGTAGATGTGGTCCATTAGTCTTTTGGACTAATCTTTCCCTCGTGCCTTTGGTTTTCTTCATTCTCCCTTGCTCCAGATGGGGTGGGATCAGTAGACATATCTTAGATGGCTGCAAATAAGCTTTTAATACCTCAGACACTACTTCCCAAAGTAGGATATAGAACATTTTCCTTATAAACTATGCTATGCCAATTGAGCTAGATGTTCCCTAAGACATGGTCCCCAGCCCTTGGACCAGTAACTTAATCCCTATGGGAGTTTGGATGTGTCTATGAAGCTTCTGTGACTTTGCTTAAGTTCGTACTTTGGCTCTCATACAATTGTTTTAATTTTCTTCAGCTTCAACTTGTATATGAATAATTGATGGTCTGTTCCACAGTCAGCTATGGCCTTATTCTGACTGATGACATTGAGCTTCTCCATCATCTTTTCCCAGAGATGTACTTGATTTGATTTCTTTGTATTCTGTCAGGTGAGGTCCACGTATATAGTCACCATGTATGTTGTCGAAAAAAGATATTTGGTCTTTCAAAATTCTATCATGTGATCTTTGGTGTTGTTTCTATCTCCAAGGCCATATTTTCAACTACTTATAGCTCCTCTTTGTTTCCTACTTTCACATTCCAATCACCAGTAATTATCGATGCATCTTCATTACATGTTTGAATAATTTCAGACTGCAGAAATTGGTAAAAACCTTCAATTTCTTCATCTTTGTCGTTAATGGTTGGTGGGTAAATTTGAATAATAGTTGTATTAACTGGTCTTTCTTGTAGACCTGTGGATAGCTTATCACTGACAATGTTGTACTTCAGGATATCTTATCACTGACAATGTTGTACTTCAGGATAGATTTTGACAATGAATGTGACCCCATTCCTCTTCAATTTGTCATTCCCAGCATAGTAGGCCATATAATTGTCCAGTTCAAAATTGCCCATATCAGTCCATTTCAGCTAACTAATGCCTAGGATACCTATCTTCATGCATTCCATTTCATTTTTGACAATTTCAATTTTCCTAGATTTGTACTTCTTTATAAACATTCCACATTTTGACTGTTAATGGATGTTTGTAGCTGCTGCTTCTCACTTTGAGTCATGCCACATCAGCAAATGAAGCTTGACTCCATCCACGTCATTAAGGTCAACTCTACCTTGAGCAGGCTGCTCTTCGTCAGCATATTTTGAGAGTCTTCCACTCTGAGGGGCTCATCTTCCATAGCTATATCAGATAATGTTGCACTACTATCCATAAGGTTTTCTCTGGCCTTTTCTTTAAGAAGTAGACTGCCAGGCCCTTCTTTCTAGTCTGTCTTAGTCTGGAAGCCCTGCTGAAACCTGTCTACCATGGGCAAACCTACTGGCATTTGGAATACTGGTGGCATAGCTTTCAGCATCACAGCAACATGCAAAACACCACAGTATGACAAACTGGCATATGAGTGGTGGATTAGAGAAGTAGAAGGTCATAAAGTGTAAGGCTTGAAGAATCTTGGAAGTCTTCTAGTAACCAGGAATGGCTAATAGTGTACTTTTCTTACGGAATCTTCAAAGGACTGTGTGGCAACCTGGAATATAGTGTTGAAAGGGACTCTCAGACCAGTGCTGTGAAGTTGATGGAAAAGAGCAGGGAGATGAATTAGCCAGTATTACCACGGGCTTCAGCAGGGTAATCACAAATGTGTGCTGGTGCTAATCACCCCTGATCTTATTTACAACTATAATTTTGTAAATAAAGAAACAAGGTAAGGAGAAGGCAGTGGACTTGCCTAAGAGCACAAGACATAGAATGCCAGAGTTAGCATAAGAATCTGGTCTCCTGGCTCTTTCCGCTCTTCCAGACTCCCTCCATGTGTCCTCATGGAGGCTGCCTGATTGGCTCCAAGCAGATGGGTGTGGAAGAAGTTGCTGAGAGATGACATTAAAGCTAGATCCCAAACATGGGAGCAGCAGACTGGATGCTGCCATTTCTCTGGAGCTCCAGCCACAATCAGTCAGGACTCTGGGGTGATGTGGTCTTATTGGAGCCATTCTCTCCAGAAGACAGGACTATGCTTGCACCTTGGTGCAAATAGGCTTTGCTCAGTCTATGCATGCTGACTGCTTTTTAGAAACCAAGATGAAATGAAGAAAAGTCTCCTGAAGACTGATGAAAAAATCTGGCTAGACATCTAAACTCAGTATGCTTATCCTGCCAAGATATTGAATGTTTGGAAACATCTGGATGCTGTAATTTTCTTACTTTTCCTCTGAACACTTTAGAGGAAAGACAAAAGCTAAGTGAAGCCTGTCTGAAAAAATAATATATTTTCTAATGAATGAGTTACTGACCCATTAATTAATTAACTCAGTCAATCATTCAATAAGGGTTTATTGAGCAGTATATAATACAATTAATATTACTATTCATCACTTTATAGCATTTATAATTTACAAGGTACTTTAAACTTGTTATTGCATTTATTCCACAATACCTGTGAAGTAAATCTTATTATGCCAAGCTCACAGAGGTGGCAATGGAAAACCAGGAAGGAAAGCTGAAGAGTATAGACATAGCTAATGAAGTAAATTAAACTTTTCTGAAGTTTGAAGTTGATTAATTCATGGAGTTCCATAAACATTTAACATCAACCATATGGCAGACCCTGTGCTAATTCCAGGTAAAGGTTTTTGCCTCAAAAGAGGTAAAAAAGAGACAGTTCTTGTCCTTAAGAAGCTTATAGTCTAGCAAGGGACACACATGGAAAATTCAATGGAGTGTGCTAAGAAGAATGACAGAGAATAAGGCCCAGGCTGAAGGGGGAATCAAGAAGGGACTCCAACCCAGTGTGGATAGCCAGGGATGCTCCCTCGGGGAGGTGACTCCAGAGCTGAGTGTTTAAGGAGGAATAGAGAATAAGCAGGTAGAGAAAGGGTGTGAATACTAAAGGAAAAAAAAAAAAACCTACAAATCTATCTCTGAGATTAAAAGTTTAGAGTGAAATCCTGCTCTCAATTCACCAGGGAGCTGAGACTATGTCTTAAGGGTTCAGGGAAAAACAAACGAACCAACCAACTCCAGTTGTCATTTGCTTTAAAGATTTTAGCCAAGGAGAGTTTGTGAGAAGTAAATGCTTAACAGAAGCCACCAAACCCACCACTGAGCTGAAAACAGGCATTTGAAGAAACAGATGTCCGGGGATTAGGAAGTGAAGTCAGGGAATTAATGACTATTGAGTCAAACTGAACTGAAGCAGTTTCAGGCAGAGCTGAACTGCTGCTGTTCAGGGGGAATTGGGCAGCATAAAAAGGCTTCTCTCTTTAGAGAGGCCACACAAATGTTTGGTTTGATGAGAGCGATTATACATCCAATGTACTGGGTGATAATATATCAGCATGCCATTCATCTATTATCTTCAGGGAACCAGATACAGCATATCAATGAATTTCTAGATAACAAAAACTGCTGGAGTATTACTTATGTTTTAAAATTTTTGATGAAAGTCATCCTAAAAATCAATAAGGTGTCCTACCCAATCTCCATCACTTACTAGCCTCTCTCTGCCACAGTTTCTCTCTCCATAAAATAGGACTGATAATCATCTCTACCTCGAAGAATTGTTTGGAATATGAAAGAAGTTAATACAAGTAGAACAGAGCCTGGTGTATAGAAATCATTTAACCCATGTTGTTGTTGTTAGGTGCTGTGAGTCAGTTCTGACTCATAACGACTCTGTGTACAACAGAATGGAACACTACCCAGTCCTTCGCCATCCTCATAACTGTTGTTATGCTTGAGTCCATTGTTGCAGCCTCTGTGTCAATCCATCTCATTGAGGGTCTTCCTCTTTTTCCCTGACTCTCTACTTTACCAAGATTGATGTCCATCTTCAGAGACTGGATTCTCCTGATAACATGTCTGAAGTGTGTGAGATGCCTTTCCAAGGAGCATTCTGCCCGTACTTCCTTCAAGACAGATTTGTTTGTTCTTCTGGTAGTCCATGGTATATTCAGTATTCCTCACCAACACCATAATTCAAAGGCATTAGTTCTTCTAGGGTCTTCTTTAGTCACTGTCCAGCTTTTGCATGTGTATGAGGTGATTAAAAATACCATTGCTTGGGTCAGGCATACCTTATACCCGAAAGTGACATTTTTGCTTTTTAACACTTGAGAGAGGTCTTTGGCAGCAGATCCTCCAATGCAATACGTCATTTGATTTCTTGACTGTTGCTTCTTCCATGGGCGTTGATTGTGGATCTAAGTACAGTGAAATCATTGACAACTACATTTCTCCATTTATCATGATGTTGCTTATTGGTCCAGTTTTGAGGATTTTTGTTTTCTTTATGTTGAGGTGTAATCCATACTGAAGGCTGTAGTCTTTCATCTTCATCAGTAAGTTCTTCAAGTCCTTTTCACTTTCTACAAGCAAGGTTGTGTCATCTGCATGCCGTAGGTTGTTTATGAGTCTTCCTCCAATCCTTATGCCTGGTTCTTTTTCATATAGTCCGGCTCCTCGGATTATTTGCTCACATACAGACTAAGTATGGTGAAAGGATACAACCCTGACACACATCTTTCCTGACTTTAAGCCATGCAGTATCCCTTGTTCTGTTTCAATGACTGCCTCTTGGTCTATTTACAGGTTCCCCATGAGCACAATTAAGTGTTCTGGAATTTCCATTCTTCACAGCTTGTTATGACCCACACAGTTGAATGCATTGGCATAGTCAATAAAACACAGGTAAACTTCTTTCTGGTATTCTCTGCTTTCAGCTAGGATCCATCTGACATCAGCAGTCTTAGCCTTTGTTCCACGTCCTCTTCTGAATTTGGCTTGAGTTTCTGGCAATTCCCTGTGAATGTACTGCAGGAACCACTTTTGAATGTTAGATATGATTATATTATAACCCATGTTAGATATTATAATTATCATCATTGTTGAACACAATAAGCATAAGATATTGAATCAAATTTGCTCATTTCTAAGGGATTTTACTTGGAGGAAAATGATTCCGTGGCCCTTCTTCACTCATCTTAAGCCTCATCTAAACAATGAGAGTTTGGACTTGAGGAAGTCAAAGGACCCTTCTAAGCTGTACATGCCACGTGTTGTACCTGTCTGGTAATCGTTGCAAATTTCCATTATTTCACTGGGCGGCTGTACCTTGTTAGCTTCAAGGGGGTGATTATCTTAACATTTGTCCAGCCTTTTGCCCTGGAACTAATAGTCCCAGAGCGTTGTCTTTCTTGCTGGTGTTTTACCTTCCTCCATTCTGAATGCCGACTGCCACTTCTTGGTGGTTTTGCTTCAACTCCCTTTTACCTTACTCTTTCATAGACATCATGTAGTTCTGATCCCTGGTCTAGTCCACTATTGTCATGGATTGAATTATGTCCCCCCCAAAATGTATGTATTAACTTAGTTGGGGCACGATTCCCAGTATTCTGTGGTTGTCCTGCATTTTATGATTGTAACTTTATTTTAAAGAGGATTAGGGTGGGATTGTAACACCCTTACCAGGTCACATCCCTGATCCAATGTAAAGGGAGTTTCCCTGGGGTGTGACCTACACCACTTTTTATCACTCAAGAGATAAAAGGAAAGGGAAGCTAGCAGACAGTTGGGGACTTCATACCACCAAGAAAGAAGCACCGGGAGCAAGGCCCGTCCTTTGGACCCTGAGTCCATGTGTGAAGAAGCTCTTAGTTTGGGGGATCTTTGATGAGGAGGTCAACAGAGAAAGAATGTCTTCCCCTGGAGCTGGTGCCCTGAATTTGGACTTTTAGCTTACTTTACTGTGAGGAAATAAATTTCTCTTTGTTAAAGCCATCCTTTTGTGGTATTTCTGTTATAAATTTCTGTTATAGCAGCACTAAATGACTAAAACCCGTAAAAGCCATTAATTCCGACACATATCGACTCTGTAGGACAGAGTAGAACTGTCCCATAGAGATTCCAAGGAGCACCTGGTGGATTTGAACTGCTGATCTTTTGGTTAGCAGCTGTAGCTCTTAACCACTATGCTACCAGGGTTTCCACTAAATGTCTAAGACAACTATAATTCACTAGAGACGTGATATTATTGAGAAATCAAATATCAACCACATATAATTATTAAACAGTATGTACGTCTGTATAAAAACAATGGTATCTTTAGATTTATAGGTCTCTGGGTGGCACAGGTGGTTTGTGATTGACTACTAACCTAAAAGTTCATGGTTCAATCCTACTGTGGAAGAAAGGCCTGGTGATCTGCTCTCGTGAAGATTACAGCCAAGAAAACTCTATAGAGTAGGCAAGGGTTCACCAGGAGTCAGAATTGACTTGATAGCAATGGGTTTTTAGATCTATATGCTGGAAAGAGGGACTGTATAGACGAAGGGTGTCTTCACCTCTGTAGAAAAGTAAGGAGTTGAGGATCGGATGATTTGGTAGGAATTGAGGCTGAAGATCTGAGAGGAACTAAGGAAACTAGAAGGGCATGCAAATCCTCCTAGAGTCAGTAAAGAACTGAGACCAGTAATTATGAAGAGATTGGCAGAGTTCTTGAATTTTTGTAACTTCCTCACTTTAGTTATTTTTGTTAAGTACAGTTTGCCCAGTGGGGTTTAATAGTAATTATTATTATTGTAGCTGTAGTTTGTTAAGTACCTATCATATGTGAGAGCCTTTGCTAGGTGCCATACCTACATTACACCCAACCATTAGAGTAGCAGGAGGCATTATTAACACTCTTACCCTTCCGTGTTTCACACAAGGAAACTAACTCTTAAAGCAATGGAGTTATTTGCCCAGTAAGGACCGGAGTTGGAATGCAAGCCCAGTCCCTACTGACAACTAAGCCAATGCCCTTTCAATATACCAGACTTCCTTTGATAACCCCCAAAAGACAAGGCTTCTAGGGGTTTGTTATGGGGGCAGTGAGAAGCATGGAGTTGATGAGATGGCCTATTCTGTAGTCATTCTTGAGGGATGTTGTTTTTGTTATTAATTGCTGTTGAGTTGTTTCCGACTCATGGCAACCCCATGTGTGGAACTTTTGGAAGCAGATCACAAGACCTATCTTCCGAGGCACCTCTGAGTGAGTTCAAACCACCAACCTTTCTGCTAGTAGTCAAGCTCTTAACGGTTTGTGCCATCCAGTGGGGGAAATGCCAGGAAATGGGGGGACGGGGAACATTTAATAATAAAAAAAAAAGACCAGGATGTATCCCTCAGGAAGGTCCGCTGGGAACTAACCAACAAAAGACATCTGGGGCTGCTGAGCATTTTAAATCCCATGGATTCTAGTGGGAATGCCGGCGCTCATGAGACTTTGAGTGCAGTGGTCTTGTGGTCACTGCTCACTACCATTCAAGAAGTGAATCTGAATTGGTGGCTGTGCTCGCCATGGGCTGGGTTACCAAAAATTCGAATGTTCAATAAGTGAGGTTTATGGTCTGTTCATGGCTTCGTTTCCAAAAGTAGAAAACTGTATGTGCATAAGCGAAACTGGAATCCAGACGGAGCTGGTTCAGTCGGAAACCCTAATCCAATGTGTTGTGCCAGGTAAGTCTGGAAGGTACATGCTCCGAAACACCAGATGCTGGTAAAAGCCAAGAAGGGTTCTCCAAGCCAAAGGCTTCAGAACTGGGTCTTTTTTTCTTCTTCTGTCTCATTTTTTGGTTTTCCCTTTCCTTCCTTTTCTTTCCTTCCCATACCCTATATCTCCCATCCCTTCTGTTCCTAAATATGTATTGAGCATTTTCTCTGCAGTTGACCTTTCACTTGTGATGTAAAATTGAATATCACAGGGTCCCTGCCATGGAGGGTCTCATTCTCATGGAGGAAGTGGAGAAAATCCTCAGTCAGTGTGGTTAGAACTATAAAAAGGGGCCACGAGGAAAGTACTGTGAGATCATCAAGGAGTGGGCTCCAATCCACCCCAGGATGGCACTAAGCCAAGTTTCAAGTTTTAAGACATTAATTGGTTGGATTTAGCTGGAAGCAGATGGAGGGAGAATAGTGTCCAGACAAAGGGAAGAGTGTGGGCCAAGGCACAGAGGCAGAAAAGCACAAAATCTTGAAGGAAGTACAAAAGTTCATTACGACTAGTCCAAAGCGGCTGGGTGCCCTACTGGTGGGGATGGGAGGGTAGTGCCAGATCATGGAAGGAGCTGGACCCTATTCTGTGGACAATGGGGAATCAACAGGAGGGTTTGACGTGAATGAGGAATGACTTCTGGTTTGCTGGAAAGATCACTTGAACTGCTGGCTTGGCAGTTAGATTGGAGGGGAGAAAACAAAGGTAGGAGAGCCATTTGTAGAATGGGAGCATATTAGTGTGTCCCCTGGTCTGAGGTATCTTTTGAGCAGGCTGAGGCACCTTTGGGAGTAATTACAGAGCCCAGAAAGTGAAAAGATGGCCTGAAGAATCAAAATCCTTTTATGGGGCTTTACTTCCAGAGCGAAAAAATTCATTTGCAATGAGAGATCAGGTACCCTGGCAGATGAGGTGACCTCAGTGAATGTCAGGGCCAATGTTTTTAGACACTGAGCTGTTGCAAAAGTTCACTTCAATTTATACAATGCAGTTTGAAAAGTGTCTGGCCTCTTTTTTTTTTTTTTGCAGCTCTTCTCCTAAATGCCTGAGGGGCTCCTTAGATACCTCAACAGGTTGAAAGCATAGACACCCAGAGACAATCGATTATACCAAGCAAGCCAGGTGTGTGCAAAGCTTGGTTTGCCCAGGGCTTCCACCTTCAAAATGGTGCCCCTTTTTCCTAAAGCACTTACCCACTTAATTGCTCCAGTGCAGACACAGACCAGTGTCAGCTGTTAGGGTTCAGAGGTGATTTACCTCCCTCTGCAAATTGTGGGCATGCTTGTCATTTGCTCAAAGTATTCTTATTCGTTGCATGCCTACTATGTGTGTAAGTGTGTAGGTGCTTTTAACTTGTCTTAGTTATCCAGTGCTGCCATAATAGAAATACCACAAGCAGATAGCTTTAAAAGGAGAAGTTTATTTTTCTCACAGTAAAGTAGGCTTAAAGTCCAATTTCAGGATGTCACCTCCAGGGGAAGGCTTTCTTTCTCTGTCAGCCTTCTCATCAGTCTTCCCCCAGACTAGGAGCTTCTCCACACAGGGACCCTGAGTCCAAAGGATATTCTCTGCTCCTGGTATTGCTTTCTTGGTAGTGTGAGGTCCCCCTGACTTTCTGCTTGCTTTTCTCTTTTATATCTCAAGAGATTGTCTCTAAATAGAATCCCATCTTGTAGATTGAGTCCTGCCACACTAACACAACTGCCACCCATCCTCCCTCATTAACGTCATAGAGGCAGGATTTATAACATGTAGGAAAATCACAGAAACCCTGCTGGTGCAGTGGTTAAGTGCTACGGCTGCTAACCAAGAGGTCGGCAGTTCGAATCCACCAGGCACTCCTTGGAAACTCTATGAGGCAGTTCTACTCTGTCCTATAGGGTCGCTATGAGTCGGAATCAACTCGATGGCAGTGGGTGGTGGGTAGGAAAATCACACAATACCAGGAATCATGGCCCAGCCAAACTGATACACACATTTTTTTAGGGGACATAGTTCTATCAATGATAATACTTTATCTCATTTGATTCCCATATGAAGTTCTCCAAGATAGTGTTATCATTATCACTTGACATCTGAGGAAACAGATTACTCAGGTTAAATCTCAAAGTCACAGAGCTAGTGAGTCGTGGAATAAGAATCTGCACACAGTGTGTGAGCCTGCAGGACTAGTCCTGGGCCAGGCACTCGCCCTCACAGCAGTATGCTTCTCTAAAAAGGCAGAAGCACACCCAAGTTAAGAGTCTGGGTTTAGAGTCAGAAATTCCTGTACTGAATGCTGGGCATGTACTAGTAGAATATTTGCCCCAGGGCTTAGAGGTTGAAGATTACTTTAAATGAAGTAATGTAGGTAAAGCACTTAGCAGAGGACCTGACCAAAACTTGTGATCAATGCGTCCTATCATCTGCGGTAAGAATTGCTAGGAGAAGCCCTTACCCTGATTTTTGTGTGTTTTTCCCCTCCGTGAGCATAATATTTCAGGAGAACGTGCCAAGTCCTTTGATTATCAGGATAATTTCATACATAGAAAGAGATTTAGGGAGAAAGCACTTGCTATGTGCCAGACATTGTCCTAAGTGTATTAATTCAACCCTCACCACAGCTAGAAAGTGTCAGAGTTAAGATCCGTCTCAGGCAGTTGGCTCGTGACCCACCTTGCTATGCTGTCTGTCCTTGCTTTTGGGCTTGTGGACAAGTTTGGCACAGGAACAACTGTAGGAATTAGAGACCTCACCTGGACAGAGGAAACTTGTGCCTCACTCATTTGAAGTTTGTCTGAAAGTGCTGGCTTTTTAAGGGGTTGCTTTCTGTGTAAGATTTCAAATGACACACTTTGTTCTGAACGATTAACTTTGCAGAGCATGGATAACACAGATTATTAGTAGTAATATAAACAAAAGCAAGATGTTAATTAGTTACTTTTAAGAGCTGTAGTCATTTAATGGCTTAAAAAAAATAAAAACTCCCCACTCCAATATTCTATTACTGTTAATTCAAAAATTTCTAAAGAGAAATGCTGAAAGGGAGCAACTACTTATCAAGCTTCTAGATTTATATTAGCTCTCCACTGGACTAGGGATTTGCATCTTTATGTCATGATCCTCATAACAAACTCCTGGTTATTATTATTATCCCTATAGGTGAGGACCAGGAGGCTCAGAGATGTTAGCTTGCCGGTGTTCACAGAGCCAGAAACAGGGAAATGGAGCCAAAATTCCGTGACTCCTGGCACTCTTTCTACTACCATGCCCCTTCTAATTGAGCATATATAGAGCCTTAGAGATGAAAAACTAGTGAACGCTTATATCCTGGACCTGCATATTCCAGACCTTTCATATGTAATGCTGAATCCATGGCCAGTGGTAGGCCTAGAAAAAAGTGGTGCTATCTAGAGACACCAAGAATCTGCCTAAATGGTAGAACAATTCTAAAAGAATATCTGAAGCCAAAGCAGGCAGGACGATGGTGAGAGACTGAAATATATCTGAAGACAAAGAAAATACACTATTCAAAAACCTTAATGGGACCTAAAATGTTCAAAAACTTTGATGGAATCAAGACACCAATAATGAGAGTGCTGAAATTTGAGCCTTGGTCTGAATTTTTTTTTTTTTTTTTTTAAGCAGAAATGACTTATATATTCTTTTCCAGGATTGAGTCAGTTCCAGGGAGGGACAAGTCTATGCTTGCAAGTACAAATAGAGGAGTAGCTCTATTTTTTTGTGTAGAGGAGATGAGAAGTTGATAGTGAAGGTGGGAACTGACAGTAAAGAATGTGGGTTGTTCGACGTGAGGGTCATGGAGTAAACCTTAGATTATAGCAAAAGGCATTTTAAAGCAAAAGAATGAAGGGAATCGTGTGGAGAAATTAAACTTTTAAAACAAGGCTGAGCAATAGAACTTTCTGATGATCGAAATGTTATGTACCTGTGCAATCCAATATTGTAGCCACTAGCTGTGGCTTATTGAGTATTTAAAATGGGATTAGTGTGATTAAGGAACTGGATTTTTTTGTACTTTATTTAATTTTAATTATTTTAAACTTAAATAACTATGTGTGACTAGTGACTACCACATTGGGCAACACAGCTCTAAAAAGAAATACGATGTTTTCTGAGCAATTTAAAGTACAGTAAGTTCCTTTGATCAGGAAATACTCAAAGACTGTGAAGATTAAGATGAAAGATGGCAGAAACAGTTCTCAAAGAGTTTCGTAGCACCGATTGGGTCATGTGAGAGTCTATTTTATGATGGAAGAGACAACATAATAGAATACATACTATGCGTCAAAAAAAAGTTAGGTATTTATCCCAAATAAATTCTATAAGAACAGCTTTGTTCTAAAGCATGATTGAGTGATTCCATGGACTAGTTTTTTTTTGGGCGGGGGGGGGGAGGGAGTAGCTATTCCTAAGAAGGATAAAGGTAAACTAATGTTTACCCATTTTTTGAAAATTCATCTCAAAAGAGTGACCCGAGGGTTTCTGTAGCATTATATTATACAAGAATAATTTTTTACATGGTTAACTTTGCATTTTTCCATCTTTTAATGAAAAGCACTAAAAGAAACACCAGAATGGGTACAAGTCGGTCGGGTGCTACAAATAAATTCTAGTCAGTTCTCTGGTCAAAAGGGTCATTGTTTGTGAATGGTCAGTGTTAGCAGCTCAGCCTGGGGTGGTAGAGTGGAGGGGTTCATCCCACCACAGACACGTAGCCATCAGTATCACAGTCACTGTCCTACCAAAGAATTCCCCCTGGATATGACTCAGTAAGGCATGCAGTGGAGGTCAGTGCTTCTCTTTTCCTTCCAAAATGGTGGGAATAGACCTTGTTTGCTTAGAATTCCCAAGGCTGGGGGAAATGAAGGCTACTATCTAGAGAGTTTTCTTAAGTCTTACATCTTCTGATGCTCCCTCTGCCAACCAGGCATTTGATTTCTTCCTTGGAAGAGAATGTTTTTCAGAATCTGCCAATGGAGTGGGTCTTTCTTAGCAGCGGACAGAGTAAATGACTTAATAGTCTTATCACAACTTAATTTTGTTTTATGATTTTATATCCTGGGGTAACAGTGGGCAAGGCATGATTTTATTATTATTATTACTATATTATTACAGTTTTCCAGTCTTGCTCTTTGAAGTTTACAAGTTCAGACAACATGTGGTTGTGAGCCAGATTTCATAACCTTAGACTACCTTTCTTTTTGGCTTGCATCCATCTTATTCTCTTTTAGATCTTGTTTATGTTTGGTTTAAATAATGAATTGGCAGTGGTGTTTATTTTGCCACATGTCTGTAAGGCATCAGATGAAGACAGCATTTTGGATGGTATCTACATTTAAGCTCAGCTACAAAGCCGGGTATCAATGCTTGCCAACACCTGGTTGGGTGGCTGAGCTTTGGGTACCCATTCAGTGCCACCAGATCCCTCCTACTAGCCTCATGAGGGTGGGGGCTTCATACCTGCAGTCTGATTTCTTTGCTCAAACTAGAAAGCCTCTGTTCTACAAGGATACTTGTCTACTCTTGTTGTTGTTAGGTACCCTCGAATCGCTTCCAACTCATAACAACCCTGTGCACAACAGAACAAAACACAGCCCTGTCTTGCACCATCCTTACAATCCTTGTTATGCTTGAGCCCATTGTTGCAGCCACTGTCTCAATCCACCTTATTGAGGTTCTTCCTCTTTTCTGCTGACCCTGTAATTTGCCAAGCATGATGTCCCTCTCCAGGGGCTGATCCCTCCTGACAACATGTCCAAAGTATGTAGGATGCAGTCTCGCCATCCTTGTTTCTAGGGAGCATTCTGGTTGCACTACTTCCAAGACAGATTTGTTTGTTCTTTTGGCAGTCCATGGTATATTCAATATTCTTCACCAACACCACAGTTCAAAGGTGTCAATTCTCCTTCAGTCTTCCTTATTCATTGTCCAGCTTTCACATGCGTATGATGGGATTGAAAATACCATGTCAGGAGCACCTTAGTCTTCAGGGTGATATCTTTGCTTTTCAACACTTTAAAGAGGTCCTTTGCAGCAGACTTACCCAATGCAATATATTGTTTGATTTTTTGACTGCTGCTTCCATGGCTGTTGATTTGTGGCTACTGTAGCCACAAATATTAGGTGTATATGTGTGTATGTGTGCAGTATAATACAAAATAATAATAAAAAAAAAGTCCCTGATACAGATTTTTGAAGGTCTTGAATGCCAGGCTAAGGGGTCTATATCTTATAGTGTGGAGCAGTGGTTCTTCCAGTGAGATCCCTACAACAGCAACATCAGCATCACCGGGCTAGAAATAGAAAGCCCCGGGCACCATCCTTGACCTGCTGTACAGGAACTTTGGGAACAGGCCCAGCAATCTTTTGTTTTAACAAGGCCACCAGGTAATTCTGATATACTTTCAAGTTTGAGAAGCACTGGTGTAGAGAGTGAGGAGCTAGCTGAAAAGTGTTGGATGGTAGAGTTACATGTTCACATTTATGTATCAGAAAGATCTCACCTGGAACAGGAGAGACACGGGAGCCAGCTGAGAAGAGCAAACCAACTTTATTGCAAAACATAAAGAACATTTAAGCCAGGTTGTAGCAATGGTACTAAAACTCATTGAACTCATGAAAGCAATTAAGAAGGTAGAATTGACAGTGCTTGGTCATAGGTTAATTAATGAAGGTGAGGAGAAGAATTCTAAAATGACTCCTAATGTCTGTCATAGGCAGATATTGATGCTATTCAACAAGATCAGCCAAAACGAAGCCAGAGGATAAAAATTCAACAACCAATTGAATTTGTATGGTTTTGGCCACTTGGCCAGAAGTCTAGAGAAAGGATTCTGTTGAAAGTCAGACAATAAAATATCGACCACAATGTCATGAGCACAATGGGGCGTATTGAAACCACATGTCTCAAGCATCTGAATACATGTTATGATGGGTTCTATCATCACTTTGGTTGGGTACCTGTATTTTTAGTCATGAATGAATTGATTGTGAGGATTCAGGCTGAGAATGAATATAAACATGGAAGGATTCTGTTAGCACACTGGTGCCAGGGACTGGTTTTTGTAGGATGTTGCCTCCACACAGTGTTGTGTCAGATCTTTGACCTATGCATCTTTGTCATTTTAGGGATAAGGCTTTGTTCACGGTTCGCATGAATGTAGGGAGTCAGAAACCATGTGAAAGAATGTTTATTCTATGTGGTCATACCCAAATGGTCATAGCCTTCAAAAAGTTAGAGCCTAACAGAGCCGTAGAATTTTATAGCTGAAAGAGTTTTGAGTGAAAAGTTAATTCAGTCATTTTGGTTCATTGTTGTATTGTTAGTTGCCATCAAGTCAATTCCGACTCACGGTGACCCCATATATGCGGAGTAGAACTGCTCCCACAATTTTCAAGGCTGTGACCTTTTAGAAGCAGATCACAAGGCCTGTCTTTCGAAGCATCTCTGCGTGGGTTCCAGTGGTCAAGTAGTCGAGCAGTTAAGGATTTACACCACCTAGGGGCTTCACTTAGTTCATAGATGGGAGAATTAAGACTCGAGGAAGGAAGATAAGTTGGCCAAGGTTAGGGAGCTCATTTAGGGCAGAGCACAGAATGCCTTTCTATGTGTTATTTCTTAGCAATTCTTTCTTTCAGCTCACATCTCACTCAATAACAGTGATAAAAACTAACATTTACTGAGTTTTTTTATGTGCCAGCAGGGGCAGTGCTATGCATTTCAAATAAATCATCTCATTCTATTACCATACCAGGCTTATACATTAGGGACTGATGTTATTCCCATTTCAGCAGATGGGAAAATAGAGGCTTAGAAAAGTTGAGTATGATCCTAAGTTAACTCTGTGAGCTACTGAGTATCAGACCTGGTATTCAAGGCCAGATGCCTGACCTAGAACCTCTGATTTCAACAATGATGCTATGCTGTTCCTCTTACCTGTGAAGTTTTCTTGAGTCTCCCAAGAAGAGTTGGCCTCTTCCCATGTGTCTCAGCAGCTTCCATGCCTCCCTCTCCTACAGCACTGTTGTTATCATCTGTTGTGTCATCTACAATCCCATGAAAGCCTGCACTTCCACCTTGTCACCATTTTCATGTTTTGCTTACAGTCTGTCGCCCACCTGATCGTAAGCTCCACAGGGAAAGACACCACCTCCATCTTTTTTTTTTTTTTTACAGCTAATCAAGTGCATGCTTGACACCTAGTAAGTACTCAATAAATACTTTCTGAAAGAATGAATGTGTTGAGGGATGTGGGATTTTCCAGGGCAAGGGCCCTGTGTCAGTCATCTCGATTTCTCTTCCAAAGCCTACGACATTATTCTCACATGGTGAGTTCTGAAAGCATGAACCAAGAAGAGGGTTCTTCTCAGAATAAAGGACTAGGGTAGGTCACAAGTGGGTTCAAAATAAGACATTTGGTACAGAAAAGAGAGTTTGGATAATCTCAAGGGTAAGCTGTGGTAACCTCATGAATATCCCCCACATGTGGAATACTACAAGTCTGAGCAGCATCCCCTCCAGAGATGAGGGAGAAGAGAGGAATGATGTTTGCCTTCACTTACTATCTATGCTGATTGGCCCCCTCTTCCTTGGTCCCATACCTGTGCTCCTGTCCCTTTGGTTTAAAAAAAAAAAATTTTTTTTTTTTTTTTTTAAGAACCTATAAAATGCCTGTACCTAGTGGACACATTGTGGATGTCAGTGAGTGCATCCCCAAAATCACCAGTGATCCTAGTTAACGTTTGTTAAGAACATTTTACAAACCAGTCACTCTAAGTACGCTACACAGGTTATGATATAGACTATCATTATCCTCAGTTTATCGTGGAGGAAACTGAAGCCCTTGGGGACTCATATGCCTACCCATGGTCACAAAGAACAAGTGAAAAAGTGAGTTAGAACCCGGAAATCCAGCTTTTCTGCTTCTTACCACCATTATATTCAGCCAACTGTGAATAAAATGCCGTAGAAGAAAAGAAATGCTTCAGACCCAGGCTCATCCTCCTGGAACTCATATTTCTCTGACTGCATAACAGAAGGTAGACTGGGTGCTTAATGAGCAGTATATTATTTATCAGGCAGCATCTAGTAAGTGTTACTGGTAAAAGCACGGGCAGAAGCACAGAAGTACTTGCATGGGGGTCATGGGTGCTGGGTGGGAAGGGGTGGGAGTCAGTCTTCCCCCACACTTGCAGCGTATTCAGTCTCTTCCACACACGCTGTCCCTAAAAGATGGCCCAGGAAGTCCGGACTCTCTGAAACATGTTGATTAGCCAGTGGCCCATTGAAGACTCTGAGGGAGTCTTCCTGACGAAGTGGCAAGGGGACTGGATAAAATTAGTCTTGAAACCAGAGATTCATAGAGCTGGAAGCAGTTTTGTGCAGGATCTGCCATTCTACATCCTCAGATCACAGTCAGAGAATTGATGGCCAGGGGCCCCATAGTGAGTTACTGCTGGGACCAGGAAAAAAAGCTGGATGGGTGTTGCTGGGGTTCAGACCTACCAGCTTGGGGTTTTATCCACTGTCCAGCAGGCTTCACCTATTCAGCGGCCTGACTTGCTGTATGGTCCTACGGTTGTTGTTGTTGTTAGGTGCCCTCAAGTTTGTTCTGAATCATAGTGAGCCTACATACAACAGAACAAAACATTGGTCCTGTGCCATCCTCACAATCCTTGTTATATTTGAGCCCACTGTTGCAAACACTGTCAATCCATCTCATTGAAAGGCTTCCTCTTTTGTGCTGACCCTCTACTTTACCAAGTATGATGTTCTTCTCTAGAGACTGATCCAGCCTGATAACATGTCCAAAGTATATGAGACAAAGTCTAGCCATCCTCGCTTCCAAGGAGCATTCTGGCTGTACAGTACTTTTTCCGAAATAGATGTGCTCATTCTTCTGACAGTCCGTGGTGTATTCAATATTCTCACCAGTACCACAATTCAAAGGCATCAATTCTTCTTCAGTCTTATTCATTGTCCAGCTTTCAAATGCATATGAGATGGTTGAAAATACCATGGCTTGGATTAGGCACATCTTAGTATCAAAGTGACATCTTTGCTTTTTTAACACTTTAAAGAGGCCTTTTGCAGCAGATATGCCCAATGCAATATATTGTTTGATTTCCTGACTGCTACTTTCATGGGCATTGATTGTGGATCCAATGAAATCCTTGACAATTTCAATCTTTTCTCCCTTTATAGTGATGTGGTTTATTGGTCCAGTTGTGAGAATTTTTGTTTTTTTTTATGTTGAGGTGTAGTCCATTCTGAAGGCTATAGTCTTTTATCTTCATCAGTAAGTGCTTCAAGTCCTCTTTGCTTTCAGCAAGGAATGTTGTGTCGTCTGCATATCAAAGGTTGTTAATGAGTCTTCCTCCAATCCTGATGCTGTGTTCTTCTTCATATAGTCCAGCTTCTCAGATTATTTGCTCAGCAGACAGAGTGAATAAGTATGGTTGAACGTATACAACCCTGACACACAACTTTCCTGATTTAAAACCATGCAGTATCCTCTTGTTCTGTTCAAATGACTGCCTCTTGGTCTATGTACAGGTTCCTCATGAGCACAGTGAAGTGTTCTGGAATTCCCATTCTTCACAATATTATCCATAATTTGTTATGATTCACAAGGTTAAGTGCCTTTGCACAGGTAAACGTATTTCTGGTATTTTCTGCTTTCAGCCAATATCCTTCCGACATCAGCAATGACATCCTTCATTCCATGTCCTCTTCTGAATCTGACTTGAATTTCTGGCAATTTCCTGATGTATGTACTGTGGCAACTGTGTTTGAATTATCTTCAACAAAATTTTATTTGGGTGTGATATTAATGATATTGTTCTACATTTCCTGCATTCTGTTGAATCATCTTCTTTGGAATGGGCACAAGTAGGGATCTCTTCTAGTCAGTTGGCCAGGTTGTCATCTTCCACATTTCTTGGCATAGACGATTGAGAGCTTCCAGTGTTGGCATCTGATTGTTGAAACATCTCAGTTGGTATTCCAACAGTGCTTTGTTTTTCATCAGTAACTTCACTGCAGCTTGTACTTCTTCCAATAATACCATCAGCTCTTAATCACGTGCTACTTCCTGAAATGGTTGAACATTGACAAATTCTTTTGGTACAGTGATTCTGTTCATCTCTGCCATCTTCTCTTGATATTTCCTGCATTTGTTCCATATTTTCCCCATAGAATCCTTCAACATTGCAACTCAAAATTTGAATTTTCTCTTCAATGCTTTCAGTTTCAGAAATGCTGAACGTGTTCTTTCCTTTTATTTTCTAATTCTAGGTTTTTGCACGTCATAATACTTTACTTTGTCTTCTTAAGTCACCCTTTGAAATCTTCTGTTCAGCTCTCTTACTTCCTCATTTCTTCCACCTACTTTAGCTACTCTATGTTCAAGAGCAAGTTTCAGAGTCTCTTCTGACATCCATTTTGTTCTTTCCTGTCTTTTAAATGATCTTTTGCTTTCTTCACATATGATGTCCTTGATATCACCCCATAACTCATCTGGTCTTTGGTCATTAGTGTTCAGTGTGTCAAATCTATTCTTAAGATGGTCTCTAAATTCCGATGGGATGTACTTAAGGTCGTACTTCGGCTCTCGTGAACCTTCAGCTTCAACTTAAACTCGCATGGGGCAATTGATAGTCTGTTTCTCAGTTGCTCCCTGGCTTTCTTCTGACTAATGATATTGAGCTTGTCTCTTTCTACAGATGTTGTCACTTTGATTCCTGCGTATTCCATCTGGTGAGGTCCGTGCATATAGTCACTGCTTACATTGTTAAAAAGAGGTATTTCCAGTGAATAAGTTTTTGGTCTTGCAAACTCTATTGTGCAATCTCCAGAGCCATTTCTATCACCAAGCTCATATTTTCCAAGTTCTGATTCTTCTTTGTTTCCAGCTTTCACATTCCAATCACCAGTACTTATCAATGCATCTTGATTGCGTGTTTGACCAATTTCAGACTGTGGAAGTTGGTAAAAATCTTTAATTTCCCTCATTTTTGATATTAATGGTTGGTGTGTAGATTTAAATCTCATATTAACTGATCTTCCTTCAGTTGTATGAATATTATCCTATCACTGACAGCATTGTACTTCTAGATAGATCTTGAAATGTCCTTTTTGACAATGAATGTGATGCCATTCGTCTTTAATTTGTCTTTTCCAATATACTAGGCCCTATGACTGATTGTTTCAAAATGGCCAATTCCAGTCCATTCCAGCTCACTAATGCCTAGTATATCAATGTTTAGGCATTCCATTTCATTTTTTGACAACTTCCAGCTTTCCTAGATTCATACTTCGTTATGAATATTCCATGTTCTGATTATTAAGGGAAGTTTGCAGTTATCCTTTCTCATTTTGAGTCATGCCACATCAGTAAATCAAGATCCAGAAACCTTTACTTCATCCATGTCATTAAGGTTGACTCTACACTGAGGAGGTAGCTCTTTCTCAGTCATATTTTGAGAGTCTTCCAACCTGAGAGGCTCATCTTCCGGCACTATATCAGACAATGTTCCTCTGAAATTTATAAGGCTTTTCCTGGCCAATTTTTTTTAGAAGTAGATTGCCAAGTCTTCTTCCTAGTTTACTCTAGTCTGGAAACTCCACTAAAATCTGTCCACCATGGGTGAGGCTGCTGGTATTTGAAATACTGGTAACATAGCTTCTTAGCATCACAGCAACACTTAAGCCACCACAGTACAACAAACTGACAGACGAGAAGTGGCCCCTTAAAAGTTTGAGCTTTTATCTGTGGCGAGGATAGTGATAATGCTGCTCATCTCCTGCAGGTCCCGAATGGGAGTCAGTGACTGAAAAGACAGAGTCAGCAGCTGAAGGAGGAAGGTGGTCACAATGCAGTTTCCTGCTGGATCTGAGCCAGCCATAAAAATCCCACTCCTCTGACCCAGCACTCTGGTGACCACATCATGCCCTCCTTGCGGGTCTGGGTGTATGCATGTGTGCATGTGTGTGCTCATGGGCACCCGTCATGTCTGTGCCTGTGTGCATGTGTGCATGTATGTATGCTTCTGTAAAAGTGAAATGGTTCTGGTCAGGGAGCTATTTCTCTACAACTGGGCTTTTAACAAGGACAAGAGGTCTTGGTAACTTTGTCCGTGTCTCTGCTGACTCTGTAAGATGGATTCTGCACCCACTACCCCAACCTACTCTTCTTCTTGCCTCCCATCCTTTAACTCTATGCTTCTATGATAGGGTCCTTGGAGATGAGCCATTTATTAAGAGCAGGGTCTTCCATCTGCTGTGCACTTTGGCTGGGCATTCTGATCAAAGTTTGTGATAAGCATCAAGAGAATGCTTCTCAAGGTGTAGTCAAGAAAATAAGGGACATTTCTATAATCAGAACTTACTATGTGCCAGGCCTTGTGCTAGTTGCGCACTTTCAGGATTGTTAATTCTCAAAAATAATTCAAAGAGAAAGATCCTTTTGCACCATTTTACTAATGAAGATATGAGGATTCAGACAAGTTAAGTGAACTGTCCACTATGGTTCAATCAGTAAGTGGCTAAGCACTCGAGTCTTGATTTTATTATCCTGCCAAAACTTGTGAGAATGAGTTGGGCTGCTCCCAGAGCCACTGAGGTTAGACCCTTCTGTCATCTTCCCTCTGCTCTGGGAGGGCTCCGCAGACTGCTCTCCAGGAAAGGACTGTGGCTCATTTCCCCTTTTTGGAGCATCAATTCCTAAACCTGACATTTCTCTATGGAGAGCCAATCCCTGTGTTTCATTCTCTGATCTCAGCTTTGCCAAAAAAACAGACAGCCTTTTTTAGAACACACATACTTACTACTAGGCTGTGAGTTCTACTCCATGATCTGTACAACTGTGGGCAAATCCCTTTGTCCCTTTGGGCCTTAGTTTCCCCATCAGTGACATGGGATTGATTTTAGAGTAGTTTTTCCGGTCTTTCCAACTCTGACTTTATTTCATTTCATTTTATTCTCTCTAGATACCCTCTTTTTTTTTAGATACCCTCTAGGCTCTGAAATCCTTCAGTCCTCATGCAGGCTTCACCCCTCCTGGAGAGTCTGTCTTAAAGTGTAGCACCACCTTCTGGTGACTAGTTTACTGCCTTTCAATTTGGAGAATGTCTGATTCTTGGTTCCGCCTTTCTCCAGAAACTAGACTGAAAACCTGACTACTAGTCACGGTCCCTGGTTGTGAGGGATATCTCTGAAAACCTCAGACAGTCAGAGGTGAGTTGTGGCTGGCCCCAGCTTCCCCTGAGCAGAGCTGCCTTGCCTTCAATCAGATGGTACCCATGCTCCTTCCTGGAGCTAAGATCACACCATGAAGCTTCAGTACAGACATCAGGGCTGAGGACCACAGGGCATTGTGTGGCAGCAGCTCAAGGTACATGATTCACAAAGGAACTTGTTTCATTAGGAAGGGAAAGCATAAATAGATGAGGCCCACTGCACATTTTTCTTTGCTTTTTTTTTTTTTTTTGAGGTAAAAAAACTGTCTTCACAAAAACGTATCAGTGGACAAGTTTTAGAGGTTTTGATTTTTGTTATTATTTTTATTTTATTTTGGTTAAAGAGAAAATGGGAAGGGGAGTGTTCAGGGGTTTCTCTTTTTGAGGGGAATACAAAGGAATTCCTTGCGCATGTGGCCTTTGTCTTTCTGATGCACATCTCTTGAGCAGACGCCTTGAGCGACTGTCTTCCACCTTGCACCCATGGCTGCTTGGGGATTTAGCTCTCTGGGGCTCTTCCCCCAGGACCTGTTAGTTCACTGTCTACTTGGAGAGAATTTGGGCACTTTCTAGCCTCAGGGCAACTCAACTGTATCTAAATAGGACAGGCTATGAGTGGGCCTAAATGCCTGGAGGTACACTTGTTGTTATTTTCAGCCCACATTGGGTTGGTTCTGACTCACGGTGACCCCATACACAACAGAATGAAAGGCTGCCTGGTCCTAAGCTATGCCCATGATGGGTTGTGGATTGGTGACATTGTGGTCCATAGGGTTTTCATTGGCTGATTTTTAAAAGTAGATTGCCAGGCCTTTTTTCCTAGTCCACTGAAACCTGTTCAGCCTCAAGGCAAGATGCTCGCCTCCACCGACAGACCATGACAGCAGTGCATGAGGTACACTGGCTGAGACTGAACCCGTGTATCTGGCATGGAAGATGAGAGTTCTACCACTGAACCACCAGTGGCTCATGTAAGTACACTTAACCTGTTGCCGTTGAGTTGATTCCAACTCACGGGATCCCTGTAGGACAGAGTAGAACTGCCCGATAGAGTTTCCAAGGGGTGGCTAATGGATTCGAACTGCCAATTTTTGGTTAGCAGCCAAACATTTAACCACCACACCACTAGAGCCTGGTAAGTACATTTGTTGTTGTTACGTGCCAAGGAGTTGGTTCTGACTCATAGCAACCCTATGCACAAGAGAATGAAACACTGCCCAGTCCTGCGCCATCCTTACAATCGTTGTTATGCACGAGCTCATTGTTGGAGCCACTGTGTCAATCCACCTCTTTGAGGGTCTTCCTCTTTTCTGCTGACCCAGTACTCTGCCAAGCATGATATCCTTCTCCAGGGACTGATCCCTCCTGGCAACATGTCCAAAGTATGTAAGATGCAGTCTCGCCATCCTTGACTCTAAGGAGCATTCTGGCTGTACTTCTTCTAAGACAGATTTGTTTGTTCTTTTGGCAGTCCATGGTATATTCAATATTCATCGCCAGCACCACAATTCAAAGGCTTCAATTCTTCTTTGGTCTTCCTTATTCCTTGTCCAGCTAAGTACACTTAGCTATCGTTTATTTGGAAATTTTTTGCTGAAAGATCCTAGACCGGAGGTAGGAGCCTGAGTCCAGTCTTGCCATGAACTAAGAACTTCCCCCTTGGTTCACAGTTTCTTCTTCTGAAAGGAGAGAGTAGAACTTGGATATTTTCATGATTATTAAGCCCCATGCCATCCCAGAATTCTAAGATATTAGGAGTTCAATGATCCGGATTTTTCATTCTGACTTTTCCACTTCCCTGGTAAGCCAAGTGACCACCTCTGTTTCTTATCGTGTTGAGTGTTAAAGGGGTACTCTCAGAGTCCTCATGCATTGGAGTAAGGGTAGAGGGGTCGGGGCATGGAGGAAGTTTAAATCATCACATCCATATTGGCTCTACATGCTTTCAGGAGTGTTAGAAGGAAGCGTAATGCTCTGGTGAAACAGTACTGCTATGGATGAGGTGGGTCAGCATACACAGGGTACTTGGGCTTGACCTTGGGGGGAAGTTCATGGAAAGTAGACAGATGCAAGGGGAATAGATTTGATCCTGTTCTGAGAGTCACTAGTGGCCATCACCCAGATGGATAGACACAGTGGCTGCAAAAATGGGCTCAAACGTAACAACAATCATGAGGATGGTGCAGGACCAGGCTGTGTTTCTTTCTGTTGTATATAGGGTCACTTGGAGTCAGAATTTACTCAACAGCACCTAACGACAACATCTCAATTAAAATAAAGGGATTATCAGCCCTTAAAAAGAAATATAAACAGGATTCTAACCTGTGCATTTGTTTATTGTGTATCTTCATCCAGTCTGGTGGTCTGCGTTTGTTTGATGCCATGAGGCACACACGTGTATACCTACACAAGCACACACATGTGCATACACACTAAATGAGAAGGGCCATGTTAAACAAGGCCATGGAGGTGATAGGCAGCTGCCAGGTCTCAGCCTTGTGGGAACTGGCAAGAAACCGTTGGTAAATCACTTGGAATTCTGTGGGTACTAGCAATGTGTTCATTGAAGATATCATTAACACCTTTTGTCACAAGCCAGAAGCCCACAGTTGAGTCCACAGATGCTTGACTTAGCTTGTCCAGTAGTGAAATTAACATAATAAAACTCAGTTAACAGAGATGCTATGGATTTAATTAGTTCCTTAACAATTAAAAAGAATTATGAGATCTTGAGCCCTCCATCTTCAAAAGCAATTTGGGTAGATTGATGTCACTGTCTGACATCTCCGCCAAAATTCTGCCAAAGTCGATTTGGGAAATTGCTCATACTATCCTGCTTCCAGGCAAGTATGTACACTTTCCTACTGCCTTGAAAGGAAGCACTTCCGGGTAGCCTTCCGTCTGATCCCACGGAGCCTGAGGCTAAGCAGGAGGTGGGTAAATTCTGTCTTCAGGATTCTGGGGCTTCTCCTTTGGAATTCCATCCTTCCTTGCCCCCTCTCCCACAGCCCAGTGCCCCCTCTGTACCCCTTTACACTGTGCAGGCATTGAGTACACAGGGAGTGTTGTAGCACTACATTGTTCTTATAATGTCCTGTTTATTAAGTGTCTCTGCTGAACCTGTAGTAGATGCTATAAAAAGAGAATATGGCTAGTAAGCAGTTTGGTTTTGGCTGGTGGTTTTAGCAGTGTTTATATCCCACGGTAGGTGTCAGAGCTCAAACAGTGAGAGAAGTCTGGAATGCTCAATCTGGAGGCCACTGGCAGCTTGGTCTCCAAGTGCTTTGGTTATCTCAGTCATTATGGGAATCTCATTTACTAAGTGCCCCCTTGGCAAGAGGCTATCTATAGGATCCAGGTCTTCTGACACCAACCTGACATGAGTTATAAGGGTGTCCTTTATAACCTTGCTTCTGTGGCCCTCAGGGGGCAATAGCTGTTCAGTGCTAGAATTCTTGCCTTGCATGTGGGAGACCTGGGTTTGAGTCCTGTTCGGTGTACCTCGGGAGTGGCCACCACCTGCCTCTCAGTGGAGGTTTGTGTGTTTCTTGATGCTGAACAGGTTTCAGTGGAGCTTCTAGGAAGAAGAAATGGACTAGGAAGAAAAGCCTGGTGATTTACTTCCAAAAATCAGTCAGCGAAAACCCTATGGATCACAAGGGTCTGATCCACAATGGATCACGGGGATGGTGCAAGACTGGGAAGTGTTTTCTGTTGTGCGTGGGGTCACCATGAATTGTGGGCTGACTTGAGAGCAGCTAAAAATAACAACTCTGGTTCTGGACAGGCAGCATCAACATCACCTGAAAGCTTGTTAAGAATGCAGAATCTCAGCCCCCGCCCAAAACGAAAGCAAACCCATTGTCCTCGAGTCAGTCATGACTCATGGTGACTTTATAGGACAGAGTAGAACTGCCCTATAGGGTTTCCAAGGAATGGCTGGTGGATTCAAACTGCCCCAGAACCACCAAACCTAAATCTGAATTTTAACAAGACCCTGTTTGAGAGGCACGACTTTATAACACTGTGGTTTTCTGCCTTGTCCAAGAGTGCCTGGTCTGGGCACTGAACTAGTTGGGGAGGCAGCGCGGCTCCCAGTCAGTATCTTCCCTTTAGCAGGGTTCCTGTTCCCGTGAGTGAGGGCTGAGCACCCTGTGCTTGAGCTCTCTTGGGCACTGAGGAGGCACTCGCAGCCCTCACTGGTAGTTTCATTGGCTGGCCTTGAACCTTCACTCCTCGATTTTCCTTGGTGGTCAGATTCAGGCATTCTGCCAGTGTTGGTGAAGGCACCATGCCACCCTGACAGATGGCCCAAAGTAGGACAGACAGAAGAAATGTATGTTTATCAAATTTGGGTTGAAAAGACTGCGTTTCCCTAGCATAGACTGTCAAACAGCTGTCATGCAGGAGCATATGGTCCAGCGGTGAGAGGGCATGGACACAAGCTAATCCCACTCTCAGAGAGATTAGCTCTGAAGACTCGTAAGTGAGGAGAGTTGCCGCTGTTGTCAGGGTGCTGCCTTGTGAGGAGATGGGGGCTGGGGGCATGCCCTGAGGTTAACTCCCTGAATCACCCTCCCAGTGATCAGGACTCCTCTTTCCAAAGGGGAACCCAGAGTAAAAAGAGATTGATATCAATAATGATAACAATAATAATACCACAGCTATCATTTATCAATCATCTTCTGTGTTAATGAACGTGCTGGGTTATTTGTTTCTACTATTTTATTTAATCTGCTCAATGACTCTTGTCGTTGTTGTTGTGTGCCATTGAGTAGATTCCAACTCATAGCAACCATATAGGTTGGAGTAGAACTGCCCCATAGGGTTTCCAAGCAGTGGCTGGTGAATTCGAACTGCCTACATTTTGGTTAGCATCCCGAGCTCTTAACCACTGGGCCACCAGGGTTTCAGTGACCTGTTTAGGAAAGTATTATGTCCCCATTTTACAGATGAGGAAAATAGGTCTCTAAGATGCAATTGTGGATCCCCAAATGGTGGAAGGGATGGTCCCTCCGGTCTCTGGGCATACCCTCCTGCAGGATTTATATGCCTGGTTCTGGCCCCCAGGTAAGAGATGCTGACAAATAAAGCATAATGAGGGGGTAATGTGTGCAAAGCATATGCATATGAAATCATGACGAGATACAGTGCCCTAAGTGGGAGCTTGTGGGAGCGTTGGTAGTTCGGTGGTAGAATTCCCTTTCAGTCGGGAGACCAGGGTTTGATTCCCAGTCAATGACCTCATAGGCAGCTACCACCCCTCTGTCAGTGGAGGCTTGTGTGTTGCTACGATGCTGAGCAGGCTTCAGGGGAGCTTCCAGACTTAGACAGAGTAGGAAGAAAGCCCTGGCAATCTACTTACAAAAATCAGCCAGTGAAAACCCTATGGGTTACAACTGTCTGAATTACAACCTATCATGTAGATGGCGCAGGGCTGGGCAGTGTTTCATTCCATCGTGCATGGGATCACCATGAGTCGGGGCCAACTTGATGGCAGCTAACGACAAACAACAGTAATAACAAAATAGGAGCTTGGTTTTTTACACTGCCAAGAGCTCAGGACTAAAGAAAACAGGACAGGCAGGCATAGCACAAGGGGATGCTTACTCTGGTTCAGCTGCAATCTTACCACTCCTGAAGGCAAGGCATGAGAAACGTGATTCCTGGTGCCTTCATCCCTGCTTGAAACTTCACACCTCAAGGGTGCCCTCTGCTGAGAATATTTACTGAGCACCTACTAAACGTAAGGGCCTCCTCTAGGCAAATGTTGTGAATTGAATTGTGTCCCCCCAAAATATGTGTCAACTTGGTTAGGCCATAATTCCCAGTATTGTGTGGTTGTCCTACAGTCTGTGATTGATGTAATTTTCCTATATGTTATAAATCCTGATCTCTGCCTGTAGTTAATGAGGCAAGATCGGGCTATATTAAAGAGGATTAGGGTAGAATGTAACACCCTTACTCAGGTCACATCCCTGATCCAACGTAAAGAGAGTTTCACTGGAGTGTGGACTGTATCACCTTTTATTTTACAAGAGATGAAAGAGAAGCGAGCAAAGAGTTAGGGACCTCATACCACCAAAAAAGCAGTCCCGTGAGCAGAGAGCATCCTTTGGACCCAGGGTTCCGTCGCAGAGAATTTCCTAATCCAGGGGAAGATTGATGACGAGGACCTTCCTCCAGACCCAACTGAGAAACCCTTCCCTTGGAGCTGGAGCCCTGAATTTGACTTCTAGTCTACTAGACTGTGAGAGAATAAACTTCTGTTTGTTAGCCATCCACTTGTGGGATTTCTGTTACAGCAACACTAGAAAACTAAGCAGCAAGTGTAACGTAGGTTGGCCAGAGAGTTATGGCCATATTTCCTCTGCAGGTAAAGGACTTTGATGGCTTCAGGAGATTAGGAGAGATGGGCAGGTATGTTCTGATCAAGCTGCTGTGAAGCAGCCTTTGCTGCAAGCCCAAGATATCTCCAGGTGGCTGGCATTTCAGAAATGATTCTGCTTCTGCAGCTACAGCTGTTATTTTTAGTTGCCATGTGCGTTTGTCAGTCTACCCAGGAACAGAAGGTGAAGCACTAAAATCCCTGTCCCATTTAGAAACTTGTAGAGAGATTCCAGCCTGATCTGAGCAGGGGAAAGGGTGCAAAATACGATATTAGAAATGAAAGCATATTTAATTGTATTATGTGTAGTACAGCCAGAATGATCCTTAGAAGTGAGGATGGCAAGACTTTATCTCACGTACTTTGGACATGTTATCAGGAGGGACCAGTCCCTGGAGAAGGACATCATGCTTGCTAAAGTAGAGGATAGTGAAAACAGAAAGATCCTTAATGAGATGGACTGACACAGTGGCTGCAAACATAGCAATGATTCTAAGGGTGGTGCAGGTCTGGGTGATGTGTCATTCTGTTGTACACAGGGTCTCTGTGAGTCAGAAGTGACTGAACGGCACCTAACAACAACATGTGTTTGGAAAAGTGATAGTGCTGATTGTTCCTTAGCTGAATTTTGCAAGGTTTCCCTAAATGACCTTGTAGTGCTCTTGATCCCAGTAAAAGTAAGCGTTTCAGCTCAGTGAACACTCATGGAGCATATACCATGTGCCAGGGAATGCAGACATGACTATGACATGGGTCTTCCCCTTGAGGGACTCATAAAGGAGAGGGGACAGACAGACAAAAGAACACAGTTCCCATGGTCTTGGTTTTAGCATTCATGGTTTAAATTATTAGAGGAAAACCAAAAGTTCATGATATGTATTTATGTGTAATATATTGGGGTCCGTGGTGGGCAGAATAATGGCCATTCAAAGATGTCCATGTCCTGCTCCTCAAAACCTACGAATATACTACCTTACCTGGCTAAATGGGGCTATGTAGATGTGATTAAGTTAAACACCCCGAGATGGGGAGATTATTCTGGATTATCTGTTGGGCCCAATGTCATCCAAGGGTTCTTATATTTGAAAGGAGGCAAGAGGGTCAAAGTCGTAAAAGGGGATGTGAGGATGGAAGCAGAGGTAGGAGTGGTACGGGGCTAGCCAAGGAGTGTGGGCAGCTTCTAGAAGGTGGAAAAGGCAAGGAAATGGATTCTTACTTAGAGCCTCCAGATGAAATACATTCCTGCTGACATTTTGATTTTAGCTCAGTGAGACCTATTACGGACTTCCAAACTCCAGAGCTGTAAAATAATAAATTTGTGTTATTTGAAGATGCTAAATTTGTGCAAATTTGGTACAGTGGTACTAGGAAACAAATACAGGGTACAAGCTCTATTGTACATGTGAGAATGGTCAGGGAGTGTGCCATCAGGCTAGTGAGTGACCCAATTTACTGCCAAGAAAATCCCTGTGACTAAAGTAGTCCAATCTATGCTTATTATCATGTATGTGGTAGCAATTATGGAGTCATTTTTTGCTATATTTTATGGGGAAAATGATAAACTGTAAGGGTATTTACAGGTCTGAGGGATTGTGATATCTAAGACTCTCACCCGTGGGAATGTCTGGGTTCAGCTATAAAGGCAAGTATAGGGCATGCTGGAGCCCAGAGGAGATGCATCTGATCAAACTGGGCAAGCCAGAGAAGACACATGGAGGAGAAGAGGGCCAAGCTCAGTTTTGAGGGATACATGGAACTTAGCCAGATGGTGGATGGCAAGGACTAAAAGGACAGCCTGAATAAACACACAGAGGCATGTGCGGTTGTGTATTGAGAGAACATGAATCACGAAGTAGAGAGTCTGGAGAGGAGTGCAGGTGTCAGATCATGAAAGATATTTTATGCCATGGAAAAGGGTTTGGATGTTACTTATTTTGACAATGACGAACCATTTAAACATTTTCAATAAGGATTAAAATTATTTAGAAAGATCACAGGGACTTATAGATTGAAGTTGTGTTGAAGGCAGCAGGGCTAGAGTCTAATTAGGGATTTGGTGGAGAATTCCACGAGAGATAGAGATTCCCTGGAGAAAGATTATCCCTAAGATGCTCTATTTTTCCTTCTACAAGACTAGCCTATTTCTTAGAGCTGCTCCCTAGGATGTGTTCTCTTACCATCTTAGTTATGTGGGTAAATGGGCTTCCCCCTTAGTACATTTATCATCCCAGAATAATGGGGCCCACACGATTTTCTGGTTTTCTCCTTGGGCTGGGACTTCATACAAGGACTCAGGGTCACTGTGAATGGTTGAAAGAATCTGTGTCTGAGTGCCTTATGTCCTGAAAGTTTAAATGAAACTGAAGATTTTGTTCTGGAGCCTCTGTTGTAATCTGCCCCAAATTACCAAAAGTCAGAGCCGTGTCCAAACTGGATCTAGTCGATACTCTTCTGCTTTTCACAATGTACAAAGTAAAGAATTCTGGAAGATATAGAAGAAGGGCAGCCCTGATGGCACAGTGGTAAATAGCTCAGCTGCTAACCAAAAGGTTAGCAGTTTGAATCCACCAGCTGCTTCTTAGAAATTCTATGGGGCAGTTCTACTCATCCTATAGGATCCCTATAAGTCAGAATGAACTCGATGGCAAGGGATTTGGTTTAGTTTTGGGTATAGATGGAGACTAGTGTTGATTTGCTACAGAATTCTAGAATAGATACAAAACCGATCGTCATGAGTTTGAGAATTCAGTGATTACAGTGAATTAACATCAGTTCATCAAGAATTAGGCCCGCTTTTCCATCCCCAGAACTCTAAGGAGACTAGATAAAGGGTAGATTCCAAGAATTCCAAAGAATCCATTTCATTAGCTTGCTGCAGCAAAAACACACACATATTTGTCATGGGCCTGTTTGACAAAGAGTAAATACCAATTCTGAGAGATGTGAGGCATGGTTCTCGGTGTTCCACAACTAGCAGAAGTATTTTTGTTGTTGTTGTGTGCTGTCGAGCTGATTCTGACTCATAGCGACCCTAAAGGACAGAGTACAACTGCCCCATAAGACTTCCAAGTAGCACCTGGTGTATTAAATCTGCCGACCTTGTGGTTAGCAGTCTGAGCTCTTAACCACTTTGCCACCAGGGCTCCTAGAAGTATTCTTGGGAGTGGGCGGTTGAGGGGGTGGGACCCTTTGCTTGCCCCACATAGGTGCCTAAAAGGGGCTGGATAACCTTGCTTTAGATGATCCCAGGTAGTCGGAGGGAAAGCAAGGCAATAGAGAAATTCTAGACGGGCTCTGAAGACTAGAAAATTTAAAGAAAAAAAGTGCTTTATTCTGTGATCCTATTATAGGATACTGGAGCTGGATCCACTTGATGGTCCATTCACTTGTGTATTTGATGATTTTTTCTAACTGCCTATGTGCACGAAGCGCTGCGTTGAGTGTGGAGAATACAGGAACAGCTTTCCCTGACGGGTGTTTCCCTGGCAACTGGTCTCAAGGTAGAACAAGAAACAATGATAAACAGTAATTTTGTGCCCGGCTCCTTTTCACACCAGTTAGATCAATGTTTCTGGTCGGCTCAATGTTTCAACTTGGGAGTTAGATGCAAAGGGAGTTTTCAATAGCTCTTTGATAGCATTTAGCTTTGAAAAGCATTTATTCCACTGTTATTACATTAAAATACAGTTTAGAAATATCAAGACATTGACTTCTTTTTCTGACAAGGAAAACATCAAAATCAGCAAGAGTCGATGCACCAAAATTCAGCCTTCTTAAAGGAATCCTGGTATCTTACTCTCAACATGAACACGCACAAACGCACACACACACACAGTTCTGCCCCTGAGGAGACTGGGTCATGATTTCAAAATATCACCAAGATATAGCTCATTTAAGGAAAGTATTTGAAATAATAGAAATGATCTTCTCTTGTGTTGTCTATGTCTTGAAGAAACATTTTAATCGGGTAACTTATTTCATAATTTGTAGGAATGCCTTTATTCTACATAACCAGATTCTTATTAAGTATGAAAAAGGAGAATGACAACTATTAAGTTATGGTCAATTTTCACTCTTTCCTTCAATCCTGAATCAAGATCAGGAGGCATACAGTTGACATCCAACTGTGAATGGACAACATCCTGGTTGATACTCAGGTGTAACCTTTTATATTTATATGGCAATGCCCTTTCTTATGGCACACATGGTTAGTCCTCTGACTGTTTGCTACCTACATCACAACCCACAAAGCGATCACTAAGAAAATGAAAAAAAGTCTGTCTATATATAGTGTGGCTTTACGTGACCACTATAACAGAAGGTCACTGAGTACCTTTCCTTTGTATGCCAAGAGCTGATTCATAATCTTCCTCTCAGTGGTGATAATAATTTTTCTTTCCCGTTGTATGCTATTGATACTATCTATCATCTCTCAGCACTACTTCTTAAGGTAGTTTCCGGGTTTTTTCCCCTCTCTCTCTTTGAGCACACACCATTTGTCATTAACTTTGTGGATGCTTTTACAAGCTCCTTGGCAATTGTGTAATTGTACCTGTTTTTGTGCTATGAAAATTTAACTTCAAATGATGCTGCTTCGATTTTCTTCTTCTTTTTTTCCTCTCTGCATTTAGTGATACAATTCATTACTTTCCAATTGGGAAGTATTTTACCCAATTTATTCTGAAATGCACTGATTGACTTAGTAGACATGTCAACAAACTTTGATCAAAAACTACTTTATAACATTTTGTGATAAAGTTTTAATACAGTGTGCCAGGAAATAAGGATGAATAGGCTCCCATTCAAAAACTGCAGTATTTGTTTATATATCATACGTATTAGCCACATTTTGTCTTTTTTGGGGTGCTTGCTCTTGCTGTAGTGAACAAAATCATCAATGGCAGTACCATGTACATCACCATATATGAAACCATATTCCATATTTGGTTTATTGTCATGTTCATTCATTCATTTCTGACCTTACTCTGAGCTGTAATATTTACTATCCTCGTTGCAAACTTTATACCTCTATAAATCATTTCTGAGCCATTGATTCATGTTTTGGGGAATGGGGATGTAAAAAAAAGAAAGAAAGAAAGAAAAATCCATTGCCTTCAAGTCAATCCTGACCCATAGTGACCCTATGCATAATACAACACAATAAATATAACAACATATATATATCTAACAAAATATGCAATAGCATGCAATGAGATTAAAAAAAAAAAGCTAAGACATCCTATTAGTTGAATATCTTAGGTGAATTGACAACATAATCCTTATACCATATGTAAAATCTTTAAACATGTAATGATTAAAATGTGAAAAGATTTCTTTGAAAAATCACAATTAATCTTTCATTTCAGATGTGTGAAGTGCATGTGAACATGGTCGTTTCATCATGTGTTCATCAGAAACTCTTGCACCACCTGTAAACCACTTGCAAGAGTACCGGGAAACACCAGGCCTGTGAACCACATCAGGAGAAACCCTGAGGTATGTGGAACTTGCATCCTTCCCATATGTCATCCTCAAGCTGGAATGTGCAGTGCTTGGAATCCCCACCACTGGCAGTATTCATCTTCCACATCCATCTGTGGCCTTTTCACAACCGGGTCACCATCAAATCGGTAGGCCCCAGAGCAGTGCTGCCTCATGCCTTCACATTCATAGAGAAACTCTGGTGCCCAGGTGTGAAGGCAACTTTCCTTCATCACAGTCCCCTCCCAAGGACTGGTTTTAACCCAGGGGCCAGGGCCAGGAGAAACTTTGTCAAGGCTTTGTGATGTACTTAATGGCCCCTCCCTCTAATCCTAAGTGTTCTGTCAGTCTGACTGACCTGTGTACCTGCCTCATCTGCCCTCTGGTAGGGCTCCTTCTCTAGGCACATACACTGCTAGGGGACTATCGGTGGCCCTGATCCTTATGGTTTGGCCTGAGAGATTAGCCTCTAGGGGTCTAATCATTGTCCATCGCAAATATTCCTTGGTCCTTTATGCACATATATTCCTCTGAGTCTATTCCATCAACTGTCCAGATATCTCTAGACATGACTGTATTTGCAATAAGGATCTAACTTAGTCTTGTATTCTGGGATTCCATTCCAATGTGTCACTAGTTGTGATGGCTAATATTGTGTGTCAACTTGGCTGAGCCATGATTCTCAGTGTTTATATGTGATCACCCCCATGAAGGGATCTGCTGTGAGTAGCCAATCAATTTAAAGGGAGTTTCCTTGGGCGTGTGGCCTGTATCCGAATATAAGTGGATGTTCTGGCTTTTGCCTGTTCTACATCTGGCAGCTGGCTCTTGTTCATCTGACCTCTGGTTCTTGGGATTTGAGCTAGCAGCTTACCTGCTGATCTTGGGTGTCATCAATCTTCACAGCCTGTGAGCAAGAGCCCTGCTCTCCCACCTGCTGATCTTGGGTCCACCAGCCTCTGCAGCTATGTGAATCAGAAGCCTCTATCTTGATTCACAGATTTGGGATCTCCAGCCTCTACAATTGCATGAGCCATTTCCTTGGTATAAATCTCTCTTTGTATATATTTATACACTTACTGGTTTTGCTTTTCTAGAGAACCCAGCCTAAGACACTAATGTTTTCAGAATAAAGTCCCAAGTCCTCAGTGTAGTATTCAAGGCCCTCCACAGTGTGTGTGGCATCCAGTCCTTCTGATATCGTTCCTCTACACTTCCCTGTACTGAGCCTGTTTCAAGCACATCTGGCCTCTGGTTATTCCTCAGGGTGTGACATGCTATTGCATCTCTAGAACTTTGCCTTCAAATTCACCTGAACCCTCCTTCTGCAAAAACACATGCTTTTCCTGGCTCTCGCAGCTCCAATGCCTTCTCCTTCATAAGCTCTCCATAGATCCCACCAGCGCAGGCTCTGAAACCAGACAGAGCCGAGCTCGAATTCCAGATCTGACTCTTACCATGTGGTTTTGTGTTTTGTCACTTAAGCCTTCTGTGGTTCAATATTCCTATCTGCAAAATAGGTGCAGTGATTTGTACCTCGGGAGGAAGTTATGGAAAATAAAGGCCATAATGTTTTTAGATTAAAGTGACCTGCTTAGATCCTTTCTTGCTCTGTGTTCTTTCAGCAAGTTGATTTTACTTCTGTTTTAGTTTCTATTTAATTTTCTTTGTAATTATTTACACATAAATCTGTGAAACTCTTAAGGTCAGGAAACATTTTATCTATCTCCTGGTTCCCCTCTGTGCCTAATTTAGAGTGGATGCTCAGTAAATGTCTGCTTTTAGAACTGAAATTTCAGTTGTTATATATATATGTATATAATATACAAAAATTCAATGCCGTCAAGTCAATTCTGACTCATGGTGACCCCGGGTGTTATAGAGTAGAACTGCTCCATATGGTTTTCTTGGCTGTAATCTTTATGGAAGCAGATCACCCGATCTTTCTTCCTCAATGCCTCTGGGTGGGTTCAAACTGCCAACCTTTAGGTTAGTAGTCAAGCACAAACCATGTGTGTCACCCAGGGACCTTCATATATATATATATGAGGAGAGAGAGAAAAGGAATGTAGGAGGGAGGGAGAGAGAGAGAGAAGGAGAGACAGAGAGAAGAAGAGAAAGAGAGAGGTGCAATGGTTAAGAGCTACAGCGTGCTATGGCCGTTAACCAAAATTTCAGCAGTTCGAATCCACCAAGCTGCTCTTTGGAAAGCCTATGGAGCATTTCTACTCTTTCCTATAAAGTCACTATCAGTTGGAATCAACTCTATAGCAACAGGTTTGGTTTTTGTATGTGTGTGTATACGTACACTATATATATATGTGTGTGTGTGTGTGTATAGTTTATAAATGCATCTTGGAAAGCAATGAAAATGAATACAGACTAGAGACTCACTGTTTCAGCTAACGTGCGATCTATCTAGAATAACAGGCTCTAACTTTTTAAGGTTTGTTTGTGTGGCACTGAGCAGAGAAAAAAAACGGGAAGTCAAACTGCTTCCTGCCCCATAAGAGCAAAACAAAAAACGAGGCTGACAGGATGGACAGACACGTTGGAGGAAGAAGAGCATGCTGTCCACAAAATCCTCTCTGCGAACTATCAGTGCTACTTTTGGACAGAGAAAGGGGGATCGTGCCAAATAAAAATACCTCTCTGGCAAGCTCATCCCAGACATCAAGGGTTAAAGGAGAGAAACACACACACAAACTGTTTTCCCTTGAAAGATCAGCACCACTTTTACCCAATGCCTGAATCCCCCCAACCATGCTCCTGTGTGATGATCCTTTGCCACACACAAGACTGTCATTGTATATTCATTCATTAGAGATAATGATTTTGAGTTTCTGTCCCCACTGACCTGTGGACAGATGGCTAGCATGAATGCCACGTTTATCTGGACACCAGATCAGCTCCGGCAGCCCTCTGATGGGTTTGATCACTGTGTGGCAGCTGCATTACAGACCTCCCCTTTTCTCCTCTCCTCCTGGGGGGCTGCCGACTGGGTGCACCGAATGTGAACTTCTACAGAAACGGTCCTTTGGTCATGAGCAGTTTTGCCTTCTTTTCATAACCATCTGATAAATGTCAGGACTGCTTAGAGCTAATCATGTCAGATGGGGATAAAAACAATTTAAGGTTCCAGACTTCTAGAAGCAGTATTCGGTTTTGAATAATAATTGGCTTCTCTTTTCTCTCCCCACCCCCCTTCCCTCTCGGTCTATTTGTCTTAATCCGTAAGTGTTCAAACAACGCATAGGAGTCGAACAGAAGTGTTGCATTTGTGAATCATACCTGGTGAACTTTTGGTTGTATTTAAACATCTGATTTCAGTGATATAGGGAGACCAATTCTTTTCTGGGATGATTTATGGCGGACCCACTTAGTGAAACACAGGCAAGCCACTAATTTGATCGTATTAGACAGATAGATGATGGTGGTAATTACTTTCATTTAACAAAAATTGTTTTCTCTTAGCAAACAGACTCACAATAGGGTAGTTTTAATCAGCTATTTCCTTGATTGCTTTTAAAAAGATATTTGACTATACTAACAATCCAGTAGTTTTTAGGAACAGATTTTATGAATGGAATAAAGTATATCAATTTTGATTCAATCATGGATTGCTAAACCTCTTGTAGAGTGGTTACATTTTGGGGTTCTGACAATTATTTCATTGATTCATTCAACAAACATTTTTTTTACTTATAAAATTCTAGAGCAAGATTTGACTTCTATATGTCAAGACAGTTTTTCCTTTCCCAGGAAAGCTGGACTATCTTTCAGACTTCACAAGTAAGAAAAAAAGGGTCATCTGAATTCAGAAATCCCCATGAGAGGTTTCAGAATTCACTTCCTCCCCTTAACGTGTTGCTGGTAATCATCTCTTCTACACCAGTAGTATTTTAAAGCTAGGTCTTGAATGTGTTTTAAAAAAGAAAGAAAGAAAACAGAAGGATGAAGGAGGAGAAGGATGATAGCTCCTTCTCCTCTCTCTCTTCTCCTCCTTGTCATCACCCATGCGATCCGAAGTTTCTCCCCCTCCTCAGCCCAGTTAAACATTGAAAAAAAGCCCTTTAAGCACAATGAAGCTACTAGTCCTTCTAGTTAAATAGCAAATTCCTTTGAGACCTTACATTGTTTGCATTTTTCTAAGCTCCTAACTTCCATCATCTCTACCTACCCGAATTCTTTCCATGCTTTAAGACTCAGCTCAGACTCCGCTTCCTTCATCCCTACAAACCTTCTCCAGCCTTCTCTTGGCCCTGGAACCTCTCATCCCCACCTGCCCTGCTTCTGTTCTTCTAACGTCCAGAACACTTTCCCACCAGCTGGTAAACCCCCTGCTCCTCGCTGCAGTTTCACATGGGATGAAGCTCTTGGATTGACCTGGCTATGTTCCCTGGCTTCTTTTTCTTTTCTTTTTTTTTTAAATGAATATGTCTTATTTTTTAGAACAATTTTGTTTTTACAGAAAAATTGAGCAGATAGTACAGAGAATTTCCATACCCGGCCCCCAGTCTCTGCTATTAGTAATATCTTACATTAGTATTGTATAAACCAAGCCAAATCTATTGCCGTTGAGTCAATTCTACTCATAGCGACCTCATAGGATAGAGTAAAACTGCCCCATAAGATTTCCAGGGACTGACTGGGGGATTTGAACTACCAGCCTTTCAGTTAGCAGCCAAGCTCTTAACCATTATGCCACCAGGACTCCTAGTATGGTATATATGCTAAAATTAGTGAGCCAATATTGATACAGTTTTTTTAACTAAAGTCCACACTTTTTTTTTTTTTCAGATCCCTTTGTTTTTTTAAACAATATTTTATTGTGTTTTTGGTGAAAGATTACACAGCAGCTTAGGTTCCCATTTAACAATTTCAACACAAGTTGTTCAGGGACGTTGGTTATACTCTTCACAATGCATGAATGTTCTCGTTATTTCTGTTCCGGTTGTTGCGTTTCTGTTAACCTACTTTCCCTGACCTCTTACATTTTCACCTTTGTTTTAAAGTAATTGTTGACCGTTTGGTCTCATATAGGTGATTTTTTATATGAGTACATTACTTATGGGTGGTATTCATTATTTTTTGAGCCAATTTTCTGTTTAGCTACAGGGTGACCTCAGGGATTAGTTTTGGTTCAAGGTTTGAAGAGTATCTCAGGGCAGTAGTCTCAGGGAGCCCTCTATTCTAAAAATCAGTCAAGTAGGATTTTTTTTATTTTTTTGGAATTTGAAGTTCTGTTCCACATTTTTCTCCCATTCTGTCAGCGTCCATCTATTGTGACCCTAATTAGAACGGTTGGTAGCAGTAGCCAGGTACCATCTAGTTCTTCTCATCTCAGGGTAGAAGAGGCCATGGTTCATGTAGACTATTTGTCCTGTAGACTAGGTTTTTCTTTGACTCTTTGGTTACTTTATTTCTCTTTTGCTCCAGATGAGCAGAGACCAACAATTGTATCTTAGATGACCACTGGAAAACCTGGCGGCGTAGTGGTTAAGAGCTACAGCTGCTAACCAAAAGGTCAGCAGTTCAGATCCACCAGGCGCTCTTTGGAAACTCTATGGGATGGTTCCACTCTGTCCTATAGGGTCACTATGAGTCAGAATTTACTCGACAGCAACTGGTTTAGTGCTTTGGTTTAGATAACCACTAGTAAGCTTTTAAGGCTCCAGGCACTACTCACCAAACTAGGAAGTAGAACATAGATTTATGAACTATAAGATTCCTTTATTTTTGTTTAACATCCTTTTTCTGTTCCAGGATCCCACCCAGGATACAACATTATATTTAGTTGTCATGCCTTCTTGGGTTTCTTTTGGCTATGAGGGTTTCTCAGACTTTCCTTGTTTTTCCAGAACTTGAGTTTTGAGGACTACTTGTCAGTATCTCTATTGAGATCCATCTGATATTTCTCTCATGATTTGACTGGAGTTATGGGTTATTGGGAAGATAGCTCCGGTGACCTACTTCTGAAAATCAGCCAATGAATACCTTATGGATCACAATGGTCCGATCTGCAGTTGATCATGGGGATGGGGCAAGACCTGGCATTGTTTTATTCCACTTTGCGTGCGGGCGCCACGAGTTAGGGGCTGATTCTATGGCAGCTATCAACAACACGGATTGCGAGGAAGATCACAAAGGCAAATTGCCATTCTCATCACATTATATTGATGGTACATACAATTTACATGACTTGTCACAGTTGATGTTGACCTTGTGCTTGTCAGATTTTTCTACTTAGTTTTTTCCCGCTTTTCAGTGTTTGGACTCTTTGAAAGGAAGTCACTATGCGCAACCCAGACCTAAGGAATAGAGAGTTATGCTCCATCTCTTTATTTCCTAATGACAAATTATTTGGAATTCTTTTGCAAAGGAGCTTTCTCTCTTACTCCTCTGGCTTCATTTTTATCCTCTTTCGAGGCTTGGCATATTCTAGGGCTATTCTCAACATGACATTCCTCCTGATTTAATCAAGAGTCTAGGTTCTAATACTTCAAACTGCTCCCCTTGGGCATCTCCGCCCTTCACATACACCTAGCCCTAAAACATCTCTCATTATAATTTAGCATAGCTTACAAAGCCAAGCTATTGCCATTACATGCCAGACCAGGAAAACAAACAAACCAGTTGCCATCAGTTTGATTGTAACTCGTGGTAACCCCATGTGTTTCATACTAGAACTGTACTCTGTATGATTTTCAGTGGCTGTGGCCTTTTGGAAGTAGATCACCAGGCTTTCTTCTGAGGTGCCTCTGAGTAGATTCGTACTGCCAATCTTTCAGTTAGGAGTTGAGTGCTTAGCCATTTGCAACACCCAGGGAATCTGTATGCCACACAAGGTCCCCCATTATCTAGCATTTTCTATCTTTCCGTTCTTACCTTCCCTTACTTCCCTATGCATGTACTATCTTTGATCCAAACCAAAGAAATTATCCGTCATTCCAAAACTTCCTAACATTTCGAGTCTTTCCACATACCTTTCTTCTTTTTTTCTTTTCTATCCAGGAAGACTTTTCGGCCTTACAGCACCACCCAACCTTCTCATCCTCCAGGAAGTTTCCCTGACCTACTCAGCCAGAGCTAATCTCCCTTTCCTTTATGCCATCAATCTTCTGGGTACGTTAGTCTATCACTATTCTTGCCAAGCAATATTTTAATTATTTGATCATATGTCTGTCTCCTTGTAGGATGAATATTTTAAGGGCAAGAATTGTGAATTATTCATCTCTCTACTACCAGTGTCTAGCATAGTAGCTGACGTTTAGTATCTGTGGAAATGAGTGATCAATGAATCGTTATGTAACTTTTCATGCTTCTACCTATTACTCTCCCACCAGCAGTATGACCTCCCAGAAGGCAGGGACCAGGGCTCACTATGCTTGGTGTCCCTTCACTGGGCCGGAAGGCTCTCCTACACATAGCGAGCCAACCGCACCTGTTATCCATTAATTGGCTAAGAGTCAGAGAGAAGTCCTCGAAGGCAGGGATGTTCCCCATGCCCAAAAACTGCTGATTATAAACAAATCATTGAAATAAGTGGCTGCTTCATCTGAAAGTTGGTTTTGGTTGCAGAAAAGTGCTGACCATTCTTTAATGCTGAGACAGGAAAAAGGCACTGCAATCAAACATAATTGGAAGACTACAGGAGCTCAAAATTACCCTATAGCAGAAAATTCTCTTTCATGCTAGGCAGAGAAACCTGGGCATTGATTTTTTCCCCCAAACTTTATGTGAGGAAGCCTCTTGAAGATAATCAGATACCCTGGCAGATTTTCCTGTTAAACTAATACCTCAATGGACATTGAAAACGAGCTTCTGCGATGGTGTCAGAAATAACATACTAACCCCTCATTAGCGTAATTTGGATTTGTATATATCTGAGTGTGCAAGACAGCTGTGCCAAACTCCATTTGCTCCTTGATTTCGTCCCTTGTTGTTCCAGTATAAGGCCGCCAGGTGTACAGTCAGGAGTGGGCCATCATATCCCACAATAGGCCATTAGTCTTTCTAAAGGCACGGACAACTGAGAAATACATGTTCCTGCCTTTACCCAAGTCATTATATATTCTTTTAAAATATTATATCCTCTGCACTCTCATACACCACTAGTGGGACTATAAATTGCTACCGTCTTTGTGGAAAGCAATTTGACAATACATTTTAAATGCCTTGGAAACACCCGTACCTAGTAATTTTATTTCTGGGCAGATATTTTTTTTTTTTCCAAACTTGTCATTATGGAAAATTTCAAACCAATACAAGAATAGAAGAGTATAATGAGATCTCATGTGCCCAACCTTCAGCTTCAATAATTTTCAATTCATGGCCAATCTTGTTCTAACTATACCAAAACCTCCCTCCCCACCCAACTGGATTATTGCGAAGCACACCAAAGATATCATATCATTTGTACCATTTCTGCTGTAAATATTTCAGTACATAGCCCTAAAAGACAGTGCCTTTAGGAAAATAACCCCAATAAAATCATCCCACCTGCAAAAAAATTCACACTTTTTAGTACCATCAAGTATTATGTCAGTGTTCAAAATTCTCTGGTTATCTCTTAAGTATTTTTTATGCTAGGTTTGTTCAGTCAGAATTCAAACAAGACCTACATGCTGCATTATGTTGAGGTGTCTCTTAAATGTCTTTTAACCTTTAGGCTCTCTCTCCTTCCTTTCTTTCTTTTTTTTTTTCCTTACTATCTATTTGTTGAAGAAACTGTGTTGTTTGTGTTGTGAAATTTCCCACATTCTCTATCTTTCTGTTTATATCTTTGTGCTGTTGTTCACCCCATTTCTCTGTGCCCTGAATTCCCTGTATGCTGGCAGTGAGATTTGGGGGCCTTATCAGATCTGATTTTGATTTTCTGGTAAAAATACTGCAAAAGTAGTTCTGTATGTTTCCATCAGGAGACATATGCCACCTGCTTGTCCCTTCTTTTGTATTATTCAAATTGATAGTACATTCAGATGTCTCAGTCATTATAAACTTTACCAACAACTTTTTACCAAATGATTTGAGCATCACCTCAATTCATTACTTCATTAAACCCAAATCAAACCTGCTGCCTTCGAGCCGATTCCGACCCATAGCGACCTTATAGGATGGGGTAGAACTGCCCCATAGGGTTTCCAAGGAGCTCCTGGTAGATTCGAACTGCCAGCCTTTTGGTTAGCAGCTGTAGCTTTTAAGCGCTACGCCACCAGGGTTTCCGTTACTTCATTAAAACAAGTGCTACGCCACCAGGGTTTCCGTTACTTCATTAGGGATTGCATAATGGTGATATTTTGATCTGGCTTCTTTCATAATTTATCAGCTGGAGTATTTCTTTAAAGAGAAACTTAGCCTCGTTCACTGGCTACTCTACCTCATTTGGCTACTCTGAGGTACAGGTCATAGGCCCACTGCCTTCAAGTCATAGAAGAAAGACAAAATAAATACTTCATCCTTTCCTTTATTTACCAGATTTCAGGGTAATGACTTGGTTCTCTAGCACTCTATGATGATGGCAGGCAGGACAATGGCCCCCTAAAGGAGCCCTGGTGGCACAGTGCTTAAGAGTTTGGCTGCTAAACGGAAAGGTCCGAAGTTTGAACCCATCAGCCTCTCTGTGGGAGAAAAATTTGGCAGTCTGCTTCTGTAAACATTCCTTGGAAATCCCATGGGGTAGTTTTACTCTGTCCTACAGGGTGGCTGTGAGTTGAAATTGACTTACCAGCAATGGGTTTGGTTCTGGTTTTTAAAGATGCCCGTGTCCTAATACTTGGACCTCACGAGTATGTTACCTTACATGACAAAAGAGACTTTGCATATATGATTAAGTTAAAGATCTTGAGATGGGAAGATTATCTGGATGGACCCAATATGATCACAAGGTCTGTGCAGTGCTGTGGATCGCTTTTATATGGATGTTCTCACCATGGTCTTCTAACTCCCACCAAATGACTCACTGGGTGGGACTACACAAATGAGGTGCTCGTGGCCCACTAAGGAGATTAGATAGCTTGCTAATAATGCAAACAAGGTGCATGGCAACTTTGTGGGGGTGGGACCATGCAAAAAATTGTTGGGATTGGTCAATATCGCCAACCTGCTAGGCTTAAATAGAGCCATCCCAGAGGTGGACGGGGGGACCTGACTACCATCAAGAAGAAGAGACAGGAGTGGAGTGAGTCCTTTGGACTCAAGGTCCTGTACTGAGAACCTCCTAGACCCAGGAGACAGAGAGAGCTGTAACATCAGAGATGATGAGAGATGGTGAGAAGTGGCAGCAGCAGAGCCAGAAGATCATCACGAGACAGCATACTAGGTTTCCTGGCTCACAGAGTAAGGAGATTACAGTTGGTGTTCTAACCCATAGAGGGAGAGAGCTGAGAACCTTTGGCAGGAGGCTTCCTGGCAGAGTGGGGTGCCCTTGGACACTTACTAGCAGAGCTAAAGAGCTTTGTAATACTTGCCCAAGCAGGGCAAAGGCTGGGCTGAAGATTCAAGAGGCCGACTACCAGAGAGTGGCCTGCTAGAGGCATGCCTGCGAAGAACTGTATCCTGAGTCCTTCCTGATCCTGAATTGTAACCTGTTGCTTCCCTAATAACCCCCTGATAAAATTTGAGTATGATCTGTGAGTTCTGTGTGGCCATTGCAATGAATCATTAACCCAACAGAGAAGTAGAGAGTGCCATGGGAGGGATGGCTGGTGTCAGAATTGGTAAAAAGATTGGAGGGTGAGGTATGTCTGACCTCCACTTCACAGGAATCAGACTTGGGCTGTTTATGTTGGTCTTGTTTCTCTTCCCCTTGTGAAGTTAGAGGATGTCAGACACCTCCACCACACCATTTTTAAGGAGAGAGTCCTTAAACGAGAGGGGCAGGAGTATCAGTATCCAGAGAGATGGTGCGATGATGGAAACCAAGGAATGCAGGTAGCCTCCAGAAGCTGGAAAAGGCCAGGCCATAGATTTTCCCCTAGAGCCCCCAGAAGAAACTCAGCCCTGACAACCCCTTTATTACTTCTGACCTCCAAAAATGTAAGATAATAAATTTGTGCTGTTTTAAGCCACTAAGTTTGTGGTAATTTGCAGCAACAATAATAGGAAACTAACACAGCAACCATTTTTTAAAAATCTGTTTAATTAACATACTCAATGTTTCTATCCATATTTTTTTTGATACTTAAATTAGCCTTGGGCACCTCAGTCCTGTAGACAGTACTAGAGCAGCTCTTAATAGCTTCTTTACTTTTTTTGTATTATAGAATATTCCAGGTTTATCTTGTATCTATTCTGGAATCAGTCATTTCTCCAAGGAACACTGGTCCATTTTATTGGGAAATGCAACTCAGAGACCACACAGTCTGAGTGATATAGATGCTCAGACTACTGAGTTGGTCATTTTTTCCTAGATTTTTCCAGTGCACAGAGCTTGGAAATATCATGAGTTCGTACCGGCATTTCTAATGCAAGTCTGGAATTACTGGACTGTTAGTTCTTCGCCATTCTACTGTATCTCTTATGCTGAAAATCTTGGTTCCTAATAACCTTACATAATGTCTTATTTAAGGGCTATGAGTGTGTACGTAGTTTCAGAATAACCCTCCTGAGGCTCTAACAACATGATTCTTGAACACACTTCAAGATTTCTTTGAAGTTCTTTTGCCTTTAGAGTATATCTCACTAAAAAAAAAAAATCTCACTAAGAATGTACAAATTACTGTGGTTTAAAGTCATTTAGTTAAGCTGCCAAATGGATATATGATTAATGTATTTCATTTTACTTTTTATTTTTAGGGATTGATTTTAAATTATTGGCTTAATTTTGTTTTTTTTTTTATAATTACCAAATGTTGCAGAGTTTTAAAGTCATCTCTGCAAAACACAGTATATTTAGGGAAGTTCAGCTCCTATTCCTGTACCTTCTACCCTATTCTCTTGCTTTTTAAGTATTTGGCTTCTTTTTCCTTTTTTTTTTTTAAGCGTATGTATCTCTATCCCAATCTCTATCTTTCTTTGTATCTGTATTTCTTTCTTTTATCTATATCCCGCCTAACTCTAGGTCAAAGGGTAAATATGTAGGTAATTTTGGAAGATTGCCTCCGTGTTCTCCACAAGAATTGAGCCATTTGCTTTCCCACCAGCAATTTATGGCAGTATCTGTTCCCTGTAGATTTTGTGGCCCAACTTTTAAATTTTAGATTTAGTATCTCAATGTACTTTTAATTGACATGTCTCTAATTGTCAGCAAAGATGAATACATTTCCATATGCTTAAGAACAATATTCATTCTGTTCATATCTCTAGCAGTTTTCCTGTATGACTGATGGCCTTTTTCTCCACTATTTTTAGAAGCTTTTCATGTATTTGGTACATGAACCTTCTATCTGTGACGTTCCAAACACTTTCCATTTTGACATTTGTCTCCTTCCTTCTAATGTTGTTAGTTTTGCCATGCAATTTTTATTTTACATGAAATTTTTTTTTTACATAGTCAAATATATCTAGTTTTTTTTTTTGGTTGCAGATTTGGGATATAGATGGAAATTTTTTCCCCCTCTCAAATTGTAAAGGAATTTACCCATGTTTTTTTCTAGAATTTTCGTGGTTTCGTTTTGTTTATTTAACATTTAAATCTAAAATCCATATAGAATTTATCTTGATGTACTGTGTGCAGAACAGAACCTGTCTTACCCATTTTCCTATTGGCTATTCACTTATTCTGATAACACATATTTAAAAGTCTTTCTTTTCCCCATAGGTTTGAGATGATGCCTTTAGCATACATTAATTTTCCATATGCAATGGGCCTATTTATCGATTTCTACTCTGTTGCATTGTCTATGTCTGTCAGCCACTGATTGTATTACAGAAGGCCTGAGAGTGTCTTTAATCTATTACCCTTTTTTTACAGCGTTTTCTAATTATTATTGCTTATCTCTCCTTCCAAATAATCTTCATAATCAATTTATCTATGCCTAGGAAAAAAAAAAAAAGATGTTTTTTTTTGTTGGGTCACATAAACTTAGAAATTACTTTTTTCATATCCAGGAATGTGGTATGTCTTTTCATTTGTTCAAGTCTGCTTTTGTATCTTTCAGAAAGGTATCCTCATAGACTTTTCATGTTTCTTATTAAGTTTGTGCCTAGATAATTTATCTGTTTTTGCTATTCTTAAAGGTGTCTTCTTTTTATTGTGTCTTTTAACTGGATTTTATATATAATAATAAAAAAATATGTAAGGTTTATTAATTTTTCCATGTTAGTTTATTGCTTATTAAATTATGGTTCACAGTAGTTTTTGAATTGATTCTTTTGGTTTTCAAAGTAATTGATAAAATTTTGCTCTTATTTTTCAATTCTTAACCTCTAATTTCCTTTATATTGTCTATTCACATATGCTAATTATTTAAACAAAATGTAAAAAAGTAGTGGCGATGGTGGATATCTTGTGTCCTTTCAGAATTTAAGGAGGAAGACGCTAGTGTTTTCAAAATTCCCCATTAAGTAAGGTGCTGGCTTTTGGATTGAGATTTGTGCGTGTGTACATCAAATGATATTCAGAATTCTTTTACTGAGCATATTTTACGTGAATGAATGATGATTTGAGATGTAGTTAGTAAATGGGAAAAGAACATGTCATTTTTTTTTTTTTTCTCCGCTATATTTTTACGATCGGTTACATTAATGGCTTTCCTGGAGTAAATATCACTTTTTGTTATTTATTTCTTTATTTTGTGGATTCTGTTTGCTAATGTTTTATTTGATATTCTTGCATAGATATTCTTAAGTGAGACTGGTCTGTAGTTTTCTTTTTTGGTGCAGTCTTTGTCAGGTTTGGCATCAATGGTACCCTCTTTCCGGAGAAAATAATTAGATATTTCTTTATTTTCTGTGCTGTGAAATATTTTAAGTAGCATTTTGGATACTTAATCTTTGCAAGTGTGGTAGAATTCCTACCTGAAATTATTCAGGCCTGGTGCTTTTTTTATGGGAGAGTTTCTCAGGAGCTTTCTGTATTTCTTCTAAGTGGTTACCTCAGACTTTCTGTCTTTGTTGTGGATATTTTTGATAAATTGTATTTCTCTATAATATCAGAATCAACTTGACAGCAATGGGGTTGGTTTGGTTTCATCCATTTCATCTAGTTTTTCTTATTTACTTGCACAGAGTTATGCAAAGTAGTCCTTTAGGAGTTTTAATGTTTCTTAATTATTTTATTATATTTTAAACATTTTACTTATAATAACTTCCTTCTTGTTGGCATCTATTCTTAATAATAACAAAATAACCAAAAGACAAATTAATAATGATTCACATTGCAATGAAGATTGTAATAGCAAAAATAACTGAAAAAGGGAAGGGCTGTAGGGGACACATTGATATCTAACAGCAGGAGTACAGGTAAATGAATTATAACATATACATATGTTGAGAACATCCTTTAGATGAAAAAGCCATGTATGTATAATTCTTAGTGTCAAAAGTAAATTATTTTGAATCAGTTTTAAATTTAACAGGAATTAAAATTATCTGTAGATCATGGTCTTAATAATGTAAAATAAAATGCCTGGAAACAAGACTGGGAGAAATACAGTAGATTATTAAAAATAGGTGTGCATATATAATACCTTCAGAATTCAATGTCCTTCTTAGAGATATAAAGGATGATTATGCCATACACTGGGTCTTTGGAGTGAAGTGGCTTGTGTGCAGGCTACTTTTCTTAAGGAAGAATTCAAACTGAGTGGGAAAGCAGGGCAGAATATTATATATCTTTAAGCTCTGTAGCTGAGGCATAATGACACCCCTAGGCATTAAAAAGTATTGTTTTATGGAAAGAATCTTTCCTTCCTTCTTGCCCTCCTCCTTTTCTTCCTTCCTGTGATGGTCAATGTTATGTGTCAACTTGGAGAGGCTATAATTTTCAGTAGTTTGGCAGGTACTGAACTGGTTGCCCTTTAATAATGTAATATAATGTAATCACTTTCCATGATGTGATCTGATGTGATCAGCCAATCAGGTGAAAGGGGAAGTTCTTTGGGGGTGTGGTCTGCCTCCAGAATATAAATGGATGTTCTGACAAAGCTCATTCTCTCTTGACCCTGCACTCTTTCCGTCTCCTGACCTCTGGTTCCTGGGACTTAAACCTGCAGAAATCTTCAGCCTGCCACCTGACCTGCCGGTTTTGGATTCACCAGCTCCTATAAGCCTTTGAGCCAACAGAGGTCTCTGGTTTGCTGCCTTACCTATGAATCTGGAACTTGCCAGCACACATAATTGCACGAGCCATTTCTTGAAGATATGTATACATTACAAAGCCAGTGATATGTATATATCACAAAAACCATATTACAAAAAATATATATATTCACCTCACTGGTTTTGTTTCTCTAAAGAAACCAAATTAAGACCCTTCCTTCCTCCTGTCCTTCCTTCTAAGAGCATTTCTGCTGCAATCAGAATTTAAAAGTCCCCAAAGATCAATAAAGTCAACATAATTCATTACTTTATTTATTCATTCAATAAGTATTTTATGAAGTTCCCTGCATTGGGAAAAAAAAAAAAAAAGAATAAGTCCCTCTCCTCCAGAATATTATGGTTTGTAGTGACTACATTAGTTTACTAGAAGTGTGATGAGTGCTTCTAGACCAGTGTGGTGCCCAGGCGAGTGGAATCAGCATCAGTTGGGAACTTGTTGCAAATTCTTGGGTTCCATTTCATATCTACTGAATTAGAAATTCTGAGTGGGTCTAGTAAAATGGGTTTTAATAAGTCCTCCAGGTGATTCTGAGAACCCCTGTACAGCAGGGGCTGGCAAATTTTTCTGTAATGGGCTAGAAAATAAATATTTTGGGCTTTGTGGGCCACATGGTCTTTGTCACAACAACTTAATTCTGCTAGTAAAATTAGTGTGCTGTAGTGTGAATGCAGCCATTGACTATACGAAAACAAATAAGTATGGTTGTATTTTTTTTTTATTCCCATAAAACTTTATTTGTGGGTACCGAAATTTGAATTTCATTTAATTTTCACTTGTCATGAAATATTGTTTTTCTTTTGATTTTTTTTTTTTTTCCAGTGATTTTAAAAGTGTGAATCATTCTTAGCTCACTGGTCAAACAAAAATTGGTGGTATGCCAAATTTGGATGCTGGGCTATAGTTTACAGACCCTGCATTGGATGGTTCCGATCCTTAAGACAAGTCTTCCCATGTTAAACTGATATCATTACAGCAGAATTTACTACCAGCAATCTTCTGAGGCTACGTAGAGTGCCTGTCCCATTTTCTCGTGATAGTCTTTAAGCTTTTTGAGGGAACCAATTATGCTTCCTGAATGGTCTTTTCTCTGGGATAAACATGCCTACCTTCTTTGTTTTCCTCACAGTGCACATCCTCATCGAACACCGTTCTCCAGTCCTAGTCTTTCTTCTTTAGGCAAACCCCAGGTAGCTATCATTTTTCTCAAAGTTCAGGGGACAGGCCACGACAGAGTATAACCTCCCTCATTCTAGACAGCAGGCTTCCACTGATGCTGCCAGACAAATACCAGCTATTTTAAGGGACGGCATCACACCACTCATTCACACATGACCTAGAAGCTCTAAGCTTATCCACACATATTGCTGCTTATGAATTAGCCCTGTATGTGAATTCTGAACACTTTTCGTCTTGCTTACGTTTAATGGCAGACACAGAAGGCTGGTCGGTTTCAGCACACAATGAAGCCCATGCATTTCTATGTCCTAATGCAGCACACACTTCCTGTTTATCTCTATTCAGGCCTCTCAGCTGTGGTCAGGTGACTACCCCTCTTTTCTTGAAACTCTCTTCTGTCTTGGCTTCCCTACTAGGGGTTCTAGTTTGGGTGCCTCACTTGCTTTTCCTTGTTTAACTTCTTTCGTGGATCCTCCTCCTTTCTCTAAATGTAAGTATGCCTGAGGGCTTGGTGCTGGTCCCTGTTTTCTTCTGTGCTCATCTTATTCACTTGTCCTGTCATCAGCCAGTACAGTTTTAAAAGCTATCCATGCTCCGAAGATTCTGATGTTATTTTTCAGCCCAGACTTCTCTGAGCTTCAGCTTCACGACTCCATCAACAAACTCGGGATTTTAACTGGCTGCCTCACAGACATTTCAAACTTAGCATGTTAAAAATGGAATGACTGAGTCAATATATCCATCAAATCTTGCCCACATCTGTAAATGGCGCCATCACTTATACATTGGCATATTGGCCAAGTCAGAACGATAAGAGCCATCTTTGATTTTTATTCTTAGCCTCTTGCATTATTCCTTTTCCTCACACCACATTCAGTCCATCAGGAAATCATGTTAGTTCTGTCTCTAAAATATATCTGGAATCTGTACACTTTTTTCTATTTCTAGGGCCATCACTTTAGTCATTTCTCACTTAAACTTTTGTTATAACACTCTAACATCTCTGCTGCAATTCCTGTTTCTTTCGAATCTATTTTTCACACAGCAACAACAGAGATTATGTCCCCTGTCTGCCTAAAGCCGTTCATAGACTCTTCTTTGCACTTATAATGATTTTAAGTGTCTTATTGTGGTCCCCAGAAGATGGCATGAGCTGATCCCTGCCTTTGCCTTTTTTCTCATTACTCTCACACATTTTGACCTTTTTATTTGTTTTTCAATTCCTAGGACACACCAAACTGCCATTTCCTGGTTCAGGGACATTGTTGTCCTTGTGATTCCCTTTACCTGGAATGTGCTTTCTTCCCATTTTTTGAATGTCTAGCGACTAATCTCCACCATCCATCTCTCAGTTTGTTGTACTGTGGTGTCTTATAAGTTTCTATGATGCTGGAAGCTAGTCCACCAGTATTTCAAATACAAGCAAGGTCATCCATGATGGACAGGTTTCAGAAGAGCTACCAGACTAAGACAGAATAGAACAGACTAGAAAGAGAGGCTTGGTGATCTACTTTGAAAAATTAGCCAATGAAAACCCTATGGATCATAGAATTTCATGCAAGACTTTGACTAGCTTACTTTGCATGCATTGTTAGGAGCGACCGATTACTGGAGAAGGACATCATGTTTGGCAAAGTGAAAAGCCAGCTAATCAATGAGATGGAGTGACACAATGGCCACAACAATGGATTTAACATACCAGTGATCATGAAGATGGTGTAGGTCCGGGCAACATTTCCTTCTCTTATACATGGGGTCGCCATGAGTTGGAATTGATTTGATGGCAACTGAAAACAACAGAAACTGCTCATCCTTGAAGACTCAGCTTAAATGCACTTACCTTCTCGAAGAGGTCTTTACCTCGTGCAAAGAAAGCCTCTTCCATTATTGTCTGGCTGTTTTTTTATTTTCACAACATATGTCACAATTGGTAATCATTACTTACTTTCTTTGCTTTTTTCTAATCTATCTCCCTTACTAAAGTGTAAGTTCCCTGAGGGTAGCTACCAGCTTTCTCATAATTGATATCATATTCCAGAGACTGATACCATACCTGAAACATGAATGTTCTCAAAAATAATTTTATAAAAAAAGTAAGTTAGTATTTACTGCACTAATGTGATGGGAAATACCAGAAATTTTGGCTTTTTCACTTCTGTATCCACAATGGCTAGTAGGTACTCAGTACATGTTAAACGGATGGAAGCATATAACATAAAAGAAATGGATGAATTAGTGAATGAGTAAGTGATTGAATGAAGACAGTATCGTGTTCCATTTTCTAACATATTTTACTTTCAATTGGTTTTAGCATAGTTCGGAAAATGTGGCAGAATTTCACAGAAGAATTGCTGCATTCCTTTTTGGTCCATAGAACAAAAACAGAAAGAGGGAGTGAAGTCTGGCGTGTTCGATCTTCCTGGCTACAAAACCCAACCATGTTTTTTTCCATCCTTTCCCTAAGACACGCAATTTTTCTTTGTAGACTTGAGTTAAAAGCATAGTTAGAGAAACACTAGAAGTAAACTTCCTCATTCTAATACAGGGCATCTTGAAAAACCTATAGCTAACATCATATTTAATTGTGAAATATTAAGTGCTTTCCCCCTAAGACTAGGAAGAAAGCAAAGATACCCGCTATCACCTTGTGATAGTTAAGATTGCATGTCAACTTGGCTGGGCCATGATTCTCAGTGTTTTGGCAGTTGTGTGATATTGTGGTTACTTCCCTGTTGAGATTTGGTATGTAATCACCCCCATGATGGGATCTGCTGTGAGTAACCAGTCCGCTGAAGGAGAGTTTCCTTGGGTGTGTGGCCTGCATTGAATGTGGGTGGACATTCTGGCAGGGCTCAGGGCCTTTTCCTCATTCTGGATCCTGTAGCTGGCTCCTGTTCATCCAACCTATAGCTCTTGGGACTTGAACTAGCAGCTTACCTGCAGTCTTGCCTGCCGATCTTGGGATTCATCAATCTTCACAGCCTGTGAGCAACAGCCCTGCTCTCTACCTGCCAGTCTTGGGTTCACCAGCCCCTGAGGCTATGTGAATCTGAAGAAGTCTGTATCCTGGCCCGTGGACTTGGGACGTTACAGCCTGTATAATCGTGTGAGCCATTTCCTTGATATAAATCTCTCTCTATATATTTATATGCTTTATTGGTTTTGCTTCTCTAGAGAACCCAGCCTAAGACACACCTCTTCTATTTATCATTGTCCTGAAAGTCCTAGCCATTGCAATAATGCAAGAAATGGAAATGAAAGGCACAGAGATCAGCAAAAAATAAGTAAAAAAGCTTATGTTCAGTTACCATAATTGTGAAATCTAAGAAAAAATGAGAAGTAACAATCAGTTTTTTTATATACAAGCAGCAAACAACTAAAAAATAAAAAAAAAATCATTTTCAATAGCACTGAAACACATACACAATTATAAAAATAACAATAGATGTGTAAGACCTATAAAACATTATTGAGAGAAATCAAAGAAGACTGAAATGCAGAAATACACCATATTTATGGATCAGAAGACTCAATATTGTCATGGTATAAATTATCCTTAAGCTAATCTATAGATTCAATGCAATTTCACTAAAAACTTCAGCAGACTAAATTATTATTTAATAGCATTTCATAAGCTTATTCTAAAATTTATATGAAAAGGAAATTACCTAGAATAGCCAAAGCAATGTTAAAAAAGAAGCATAAAGTTAGTCTTATACTTCCTTATTCTAACACCTAATATGAAGCTGCAGTGTGATATTAGTGACCTATAGATCAATAAAACAGAACACAGAATCCTGAAATACCATGTCAATTAACTTTTGACAAAAATATCAATTCAGTTTAATGGGAAAAGAAAAATATTTTCACCAAACATGCTGCGGGGGGAAGGGGGGGATATAAACCCTTACCCCACACCATACATAAAAATTAACTTCTAGAAGCTGTTCATTGACCTAAATGAAAGAGCTAAAATTGTAAAACCTCTAAAGGAAAACATAACAGAAAGTCCTTATGGCTTTGGAATAGGTAAATATTTCTTAGATAACGAAAAGCACAAACCATTAGAAAATAATAAATTGGACTTTATAAATATTAAAAAAAGAACCTTGCCCTTCAAAAAGTAAAGTTAAAAAAAAAAGAAATGCAAACTACAGAATAGGAAAAGATATTTGCAAAACGTATCTGACAAAAAGCTCATATATAAAGAACTCACATAACTAAAAAATAAGAAGGCAAACAACTTAATAGAAAATGGGCAAAAGGTTAGAGTAGCCCTGGTGATGCAGTGGCTAAAGCACTCAGCTGTTAACCAAAGGTTGACAGTTAGAACCCACCAGCCCTTCTGTGGCAAAAAGATGTGGCAGTCAGCTTCTGTAAAGCTTTACAACCTTGGAAACCCTGTGGGGCAGTTCTACTCTGTCCTATAAGGTCTCTATTAGAATTGACTCAGTGGCAGTGGGATTTGGGTTTGGGCAAAAAATTTGAAAACACACTTTAAAAAAGAAGAGATATGAACAGCAAAAAAGCACATGAAAATGTGCTCAACATCATTGTTCTTGTTAGCTGTCTTCCAGTTGGCTCTAGACTCATGGCAAGCCCATGCACAATGGGACAAAACTTTGCCTGATCCTGCACCATCTCCATGATCTCTTGTGGATTGGACCATTGTGAGCGATAAAGTTTTCAATGACTGATTTTCAGAAGTAGATTGCTCAGCCTGTCTTCCTACTCTATCTTAGCCTGTAACCCACTGAAACCTGTTCAGCCTCATAGCAACACAGAAGTCTCCACAGACAGATAGGTGGAGGCTGTGCATGAGGTTCATTGGCTGGGAGTCAAACCCAGGTCTCCCGCATGGAAGGCGAGAATTCTACCACTGAACCACCACTGCCCCCTCAACATCTTTGTTGTTATTAGTTGCTATTGAGTCGATTCTGACTCATGGCAATCTCATGTGGGTCAGAGTAGAGCTGTGCTCTGTGGGGTTTTGAAGGCTGTGACCTTTCAGAAGTAGATCTCCAGGCCTGTCTTCCTAGGTGCCTCTGTCTTAGTTGAAACTGCCAGCCTTTTGGCCAGCAGTTGAGCACTTAACTGTTTGCATAACCTGGGCTGCCTTCAACATCATTGTGGTTAGTTGCTGACCAGTCGATTTCGACTCATGGTGACCCCATGTGTGCAGAGCAAAACAGATTTATAGGGTTTTCAAGACTGTGAGTTTTTAGAAGCAGATCATCAGGCCTGTCTCTGGAGGCACCTCTGGATGGGTTCCAACAGCTGAACTTACAGCTAGTAGTTGAGTACTACACACATTCTAGATGGACTAAAGTGAAAAAAACCGACACAAAAAATGCTAATAAGGTTGTGGAGTAACTGGACTTCTTGTACAGCCTGGTGGGATTGTACAATAGAAAACCCATTTTAAGGAGCACTGGTTGCATAGTGGTTAAAGCACTCAGCTGCTAACTCAAAGGTCTGTGGTGTGAACCCACCACTGGACCCTCATGAGGCCCACCCAGCTTCCAACTGTGGGTCTGGCCAGCGTGGGCCAAGAGACTTAGGAGGTTTTTAAAAGAGTCCCATCCTGTTCTAGATCTGAAAGCTATTAACATCAGAAATTCTTCTCTTTTTTATGTCAGATATTTTCTGCTTTTCAGGAGCTATCACCCAGGTGGGAAGAAATCTTAGACTGAGAGTCAGCAGATTAGGGGCTCTTTCAGGAGCTTTTTGTATGATTTGGAATAATGATCTTCTCTACTCTGAGCCTTGACATTCAAATCTCAAAATGAGGGAGTTGACCTCATTATTAATTTAAGCTCCCTTGTTTGTTTGTTTTTTAATAAGATGATTTTTTTTTTTTAAGGAACGTATTTCTCAAAAATAGTCAATAATTAGGGAATTCAAACTCTTTAACATGAAGTCAGGAGCCCTGGTGACACAGTAGTTAAGAGCTTGCCTGCTAACCAAAAATCAGTAGTTCGAATCCACTAGCTGCTCCTGGGAAATCCTATGGAGTTCTACTCTGTCCCATATAGGGTCGCTATGAGTTGGAATCGACTAGATGGCAAAGGGTTTGGTTTGGTTTTGGTAACATGAAACCTAACGTGTTTCAGACCTGGCCCACTCTTCCTTTCTGGCCTCCCTTCTGGCCACTCCCTCCTGTTTATCCTCCTTTGCCCATCATTTCTACCCTGAGCTCCAGGCATATAGAGCTTTGCACCATTTCCCAAACATTCTAGAATCTGACTTGTGTGCTTTTGTATATGCTTTTCCTGCTGCTTAGAATGTTGTTCCTTACCCTCTGTGTCTGACAAACTCCTATTAATTCTCCATGTCCTGGAGGAAGCTCTCTTTCTGTCTCTCTCTTCAAAGTCTCTCCGGGCTTCCTTGGACACAATTGGTCGTGTCCTTCTCCGGATTGCCCCAGCACTCTTTTGAAGCTCTGCTACAGCTCTATCATGTTGTCTTATAATTATTTTTTAGTGTCTGCTCCTTCCCTGCATATTATGAATTTGGTTATTTTGGTTTTTTTAGTTATTTACCTAACCTCCATCCACATGTAGGAATTACATACAATAAAATTGGAAAATAAAAATAAAAAGTCACACATTGAGATCAGAAAATACATCAATTAGAGCCATAGGCATGAAACAGGGGAAAACAGGTGTGTCCAGTCATAATGTCTTACTCAGTTGCCAAGTTAGATGCAAATCTGACTCAGAGCATCTTGGAGTCCAAAGAAGAAACAAAAACGTAAGTTACGTGGTCCTTCCTGTCCCCAAAGAGAAAGCATATAAGCTCCCCAGAGAAAGCAAAATGTTTTCTAGCTCTCTGTTTTAAAATAAATGTCTTCTGGGTAGCTTCACACTGGGCACACTAAAAGAAAGAGTGGTCCAAGTCCTCAGAAACATTCTGAGAGGAAAGGCAGGACCTGATCTCACCAGGCTATTGTGTCATTCCATGAGAGCAAAGGGCAAGACATCAATCAGAACACAGCCCAAGCATTCAGTGGGATTAGGGTGTGGCGTTAGGGAATCGCACTGCAATAGGCTGCCTGTGTATAAGCTGTTAGCCATTAAAGTAACTCAGCTTGTGGGTATTATTGTTCCCATTCTACAGCTAAGGCTGAGAGATTAAGTGCTATGTACGTGATCTCATAGATCATAAGAGGCATGCATTCAGCAGACTTTTTTTTTTTTTTTTTTTTGAGTGCCTACTATGTGCCAGGCACTTTTATACACTGGGGATGCAAGAGAGAAGAAAGCAAATAACCTGCTCTCATTTTTTTTCCCATTCTAGTAGGAAGAGACAGACAACCAGCCAGAATAACCAGTACATATTTTATTCAACGATGATACATGTTAAGAAGAAAAGCAGTGTAAGGTAGATGAAGCAAGTAGGGAAAGGCTGTATTACTTGACATCAGGTGATGGGGAGAGTCTCTCTGCCTTTCTCACGGGGTGATGTTTGAACAGAGACCTTAGTGACCTGAAGGAGAGAGGCATGGACACTGGAGAGAAACCCATTCTGGGTAGAGGAAATAGGAACAGCAAAGACTCTGAGGAGGGACTATGAATGGAGTTGTCAGGCTATATACAGCACCCCCCACCATGGAGGCCAGAATTGCTGGAGCATGTGGATGAGAGAGAGTGATGGGAGACACAGTCAGGGAGATAGTGGGGCCCAATCACTGAGGCTGTGTAGGCCACAGCAAAGAATTTGGATTTTACTCAAAATGAAATGGAGTAACACTGGAGGATTCAGAGCAGCAGAGTGTGGTCTGACATAAAAGTTAAAGGATCACATCTCTGTTTTGTGGAGAATAGTCAGCACAGGACAAAGATAGAAGCAGGAAGACCAATTAGAAAGCTATTGCAATTACTGTTGAGAGAGATCAGTGGCTTAGGGCAAGGTGGTGACAGTGACAGTGATGCAAAGTGGAAAGACATATTTCAAATGTAGATCAAGTTTGAGACTCCTGAGAAATAGAGAGGAGATAAGGCTTTCTCCAAGGATGGAAGGGAATTGACTTTAACAGAGATGAGGAAGACTGGGAGAGGAGCATGTTTGGGGAGTTGGGGAACAATTAAGAATTTAGTTGGGGTTACGCATAGTCTTCCCATTAAATGTCAAAGTGGTGAAGTTAAGTAAGTAGTCGGATATTTTAGTCTGGAGTTCAGAAGAGAGGGTGGTACTTTAGATAAAATCGGTGAGTCATCAGTGGGACTTGATGAGATCAGCTAGGCAGTGAGTAGATAGAAAAGAGGTCAGTTTATGGAGCCTGGGGCTCTTCAGATTTAGCAGTCAGGAGGAAGAAGGAGAAATCAGCACAAGTGATAGAGAAAGAGCAGTCAGTGGTTGGAGAGCCAAGAATTGGGATTTTAATGAAAATATGTCTGCATGCAAACCCCTTTTCAATATACTGAGGGGAAGAATTGTGAATCATAAATCTCTCCATCTGTATTGGCTACGGTAGGGCCTGGCATGGAGCAGATGTCAGTGGTGTATCTGCTTTATGATGAGGGAGATCCAACACATGGCGCCATGCAGACTGGAACTCTACAGCAGTGATACCCAATATGACTGGGGGGAACAGGGTGGGAAGGAGGCAGTAAGTAAATGAGGGAAGATCTTGTCTTTCCTCCATCAGCTCAAGTGATTCTATGCCTCAAGAAGCAGTTGGTGGCCAGGAAGCCCTCAGCCACTCAAGGCAGCTCCCAGATGGAAAAGCTTAAAAGGAAAGCCAGTCAGACAGAAGGAAGGGCTCTCTGATATGCAGTGGGAGGAAATAAAAGGCAGAAAAGATGGGGCAAGAAAGGGGTGAAGATATGGCCATAATGAAGGGAACAACAGTGAAGGACCTAGGGGAGTGGAGAAGATTGAAATAGGGAGACCTGGGGTGAATGACATGGGAGTGGTATGGCACCGTGTGGCTGGGCTGCTAGACTTTTGCTTTAGTCTCAGGTCAATAACTTTTTATACCTCAGTTTTCCCATCCATAAGTGGGACTACACCTGCTCATTTCATAGCTTTGGGATGAGGATCAAACAGTATAATGCAAGTGAAACGCTTTGTAAATAAGAGTCCTATGACGGATAAGAGGTTAGTCTTTTTTTTTTTTTTTCATTTTTATTGTGCTTTAAGTGAAAGTTTAGAAATCGACAGTCTCTCATACAAAAATGTATATACTCCTTTCTATTAATTGCTCTCCCCCTAATGAGACAACACACTCCTTCCCTCCACTCTCTATTTTTGTATCCATTCAGCCAGCTTTTGACCCTCTCTGCTCTCTCATCTCCCCTCCAGACAGGAGATGCCAACATAGTCTCATGTGTCTACTTGATCCAAGAAGCTCATTCTTCACCAGTATTATTTTCTATCCCATAGTCCAGTCCAATCCCTGTCCGAAGAGTTGGCTTTGGGAATGGTTCCTGTCCTGGGCTAACAGAAGGTCTGGTGACCATGACCTCCGGGGTCCTTCTAGTCTCAGTCAGACCATTAAGTCTGGTCTTTTTACGAGACTTTGGGTTCTGCACCCCACTGCTCTCCCACTCCTTCAGGGGCTCTTTGTTGTGTTCCCTGTCAGGGCAGTCATCAGCTGTAGCCGGGCACCAGCTAGTTCTTCTGGTCTCAGGCTGATATAGTCTCTGGTTTATGTTGTCCTTTCTGTCTCCTGGGCTCATAATTACCTTGTGTCTTTGGTGTTCTTCATTCTCCTTTGCTCCAGGTGGGTTGAGACCCATTGATGCACCTGAGATGGCTGCTTGCTAGCGTTTAAGACTGTAAGGGGTTAGTTTTGAAGGAGGGATCAAGAGCAGTGACTTGGAAAGCAATACATCTGCAATTACAAGAATGCTAACTCTTACTGTGTCCATCTAATTTTGTACAACAGACATATATGGAGCTCCTAATTAATCCATGCCAAGCTATGGCATGACTCTCAAGAGCTCATTGTCTAAGAAAGGTGGTGGGTGGGGGGAGCCAGCTCAGCTTACACATTGTAATGCTTTGTATTCTTCTGCTATTTAATGAGTGTTTACTGTGTCAGTGGTTACACTGCTGTAGTCCTTGACGATATGACAATGAATAATAGAGCTCTGTATTTCAGCCTGTGGGAGGATGTCTTTATACAACAGAAGAAACCGTAAGCTGTGGAGGATTGATAGTTTGGGTATCACCTGGGAGTTTGTAGAAATGCAGTATCTATCTTGAGGTCCTCCCTAGTCCTATTGAATTAGAATCTGCATTCTAACATGATCTACTGGTGATTTGTAAGTACATTAAAGTTGCAGAAGCAAGAACACCATTGACATTTTGGTTTGGACAATTGTTTGTTTTGGGTAAATGTCCTGTGGCAGCATCTGTGGTCTCTAACACTAGATGATAATAGCGGTCCCCTTTTCCCCCACAGTTGTGATAACCAAAAATGTCTCCAGACATTACCAAATGTGCTGTGGGCAACATCATTGCCTGTTGAGAACTGCTGGATTAGAGCAGTGCTTCTCAAAATGTAAGGAGCCCTGGTGGCACAGTGGTTAAGTGCTCAGCTGCTAACCAAAAGGTTGGTGGTTTGAACTCACCAGCCACTCCATGGAAGAAAGATGTGGCAGTCTCCTCCCATAAAGATTACAGCCTAGGAAACCCTTTGGGACAGCTCTACTCTGTGCTATAGGATCACTATGAGTCATAATTGACTCGTCAGCAAGGGATTTGGTTTTTTTTTTTTTTTTTGGGAACTTGTTAGAAATGCAGATTCTCAGGCTTCTACCCAGACCTACTCAATCAGAACCTGTTTTCACAAGCCCTCTAGGTAATTCTGAAACACACTGAAGTTTGAGAACCACTGGGTTGGAACAGTTGTTCTCATCCCTGACTGCATATTAGAATCACCCAGGGAACTTTGATAAATATATAATATCCAGCCTCCACCCCAACCCAATTCAAGAAGAATTTCTGGAAGTGGGTGACCCAAGCTAAAATTAAGAACCCCAATCAAGACAAATGCAGGAGAAAGGATTCATTCAATTTCATTGAGGTAGCCAAAGAGAAGAAGAGACTAGAACTCAAGCCTTCTAACTCCCTGATTCAGGGGACTTACCTCACTAGAAAAATGATGCGGTGACAAACAGCCTCTCAAACTGGCAGCTAAAGAATTCCATACCCTCAGGACATATTTAGGTACCTCTTTGATTGAGTGTCTCTGTGTGTGCAGAACGCTCTCATCTTCTAGATGTTCTGTGACACAAAATACTTGGTGGGCTTTGCAGATGGGTTTAAGGAATTCATCATGTTCATAGTTTTCTGGATACCAGCTAAGAATTCCAGATCCAGATCTCCATTTCTCTGCCTACTGCTTCACCCCCAACACCCCAGAGACAGAACGTTTACTGACTTCTTTTCACAGGGCTCCATAGGTGATGTCGTCCTATCAGGAAACACCAGAAATGTCAGCACACACATAAAAATGTTTGTCACAGGTGATAACCCACACAGTCACTCAAGCACCACAGGACAAAAATAGGCAGAAGGAGCTTTTGAAATTCTTTCGAGGAAGATAGGCAGTAAGTGGGTTTCACACTCTTTTCTCAGCATCCTCACACCCTGTTAAAAACAAGCTCAGAATATGGCTCCTGGTGAAGCAGACACTGTCCATGGAGGGCTCTCATGTTCTGTCATGACCTGAATCCAAACAGCTCGGGGACCTCTTACGCTCATTATCTTAGTAATAGTCATAATAATTCTGCCTTCACTTTGCAACTGAGGAAACTGAGGCTCAGAAAGATATGGACAGTAGTAGTTCTGCCTCCAAAAGCTGTACTTTTCCCATACGACTGGCCAATCAACATTTATTGAGTGTTTACTGTTGAGGCTTTGTGCCAGACATAGAAGATACATGATGAGCAAGGTAACTTGATTTTTGTCTACCTTCATGGAGTCTATAGTCAAATGTAAAGGCCAATAATTTATGGGCGATGTGGGTTGGTACCAGTTATTTACCTCTCTTCTTCAGCCACATCCATTCCGTACTCTGCTTTGTGATGCTGGAGCTGGGAGTCTGTGAACCATATTTCCAGTGCTCCCTTGCCAGCTAGTTTCCTGTTAGGTTCTGGTGACAGGAGCGGTAACAGGGATGTCCTTCCTGTTTTTCCAGCTGTTATGGCTGGAGTCCAGACAGAGCTCCAGCAGCTCCTCAGAGTTTGTGGTACTCCAAATACCAGGTGCACCCCTACACTGCTATCTGAGGAACAACCATGCAGGTGTGGGAGGACCCCTGAGACCTCAGTGCCAACTCTGAAAGATCCCATCCCAGTCAGAAGTCCAGACACCAACTGTGAGGTGTCCTCTTGGAGGTCCAGCCCCAGACAAGTGGTGACTGCTTGGCCTTCAGAGAGCTAGCCCACAAGCCCTTGCTCTGAACTTCTAGATCCTGGCAACTCCACCTCTTCCCTTTCGTTCTCCCAATCCTATGGCTAGTAGCAGCTCTCTGAAGTTACAAATCAATCTTACCTCAGCACCCATTTTTTAAAAGCTTTTTCAGTCTTTCAACACCTATGTTTTAATGTCCTGCATTAAATCCACTGTTGAAATAACCTATTATGGTTTCTGAGCCTTGACTGGACCCTGCCTGTCTCAGGTAAGTTAAACTTGGATCTTAGGCTCTTGAAAAAATGACGAAGCCTAAGCTGGAGAATGGATAGGAGGTAACCAGGTGAACAGAAGAAGGAAGAGAGTAGTAGGAAGAAAGGAAAGCATGTACAAATGCTGTAGAGCGTGATACCTCCTCAGGCATTATGGGAACTGAGACAGCAACATATCTGGAACGAGAGAGGAGTGGAGCATAGTGAGAATGGGAAGGGGTGGAGGAGTATTGCGGAGTGCCTCTCTCCACATGGCTGTGGAGCTCTACCAGGGCTCCACGATGTGCATGGTTTCTCCTACCCAAATCAAACTATACCCATTGCCTTCCAGTTGATTCCTACTCCTAGCAACCCTATAGGACAGAGTAGAACCGCCCCCATAGGATTTCCAAGGAGTGGCTGGTAGATTTGAACTGCCAACTTTTTCGTTGGCAGCTGAGCTCTTAACCACTTGTGCCACCAGGGCCACAAAACTGGTTGCCACGGAGTCAATTTTGACTCACAGCCACCTTATAGGTGTGTAATGTGTCGGCCTTGCCTGTAGGTCATGGAAGACATGCTGGACATTATCTCGAGGGCCATGGAGACTCAATCACTAAGGGATTTTAAACAGAAGAGGTACATGATGCAATTTGTATGTATACGAGACATTTTTATTTGCAGTGTAGAGAATATAATGGAGAGAGGCTAAGCGGAAATAGGGAAGTCAGTTAGGAGGCTATTGTAGCAGTATCTCCAGAAAGAGAGAGGGAGGATTGGAGGATAGGGGTTCACTCCCTTTGTGACCTGGAGTTAGTCATTCTGTCTGTAACCATTATAAAATGTGAGGTTGGACTAGATAGGAATTCTTTACCTGGTGTCTGTAACCATCTAAGGGATGGAGTTCAGGTGGTTACAGAGCCTCTGAATTGTACACAAATGGTTGGGACTATGCTCATATACACTATGCCCCAGGGAAAAGTGTCCCTGGCTCTTACCACATTCTCAGAAAGGTTGATAACCCCAGAGTTTAAAACCACCAACCTTGCCAATCTCAAAAAGTACTTCTAATTCAAATTGTCAGTGATTCAAAATGCTGTGCCGTGCCGGTGAGTAATAAGTTCTTAAAATATACTGCTGGTGGTGAACATTCAGTAAGGAAGAGGAGGGCATCCTGACATGCTCCTGGAGGTAAACCAGTATCACCCTTGAGCTGCTCCAAATTCAGGTCCAGAGATAATGCCAATCACTTGTTCCTTTCTGAGCATGAGGCCGGAGGGCACCATTTCACTTAAACATCACAACAATCCAGTGAGGCGCACAGACAAGGAGACAGCCGTTGACAACAGCTTAGTAAACTGTCCAAAGGCTCCCTGAGGGTGGGGCAGCCAGGGCTGCTACTTGAGTTTGCCTGCCACCCTCCCTCCCTGTACCAGAACAAGGAGCAGCCAGCGAGGCCAGGGAGCTCGTCATGTCTGCCTTCCACTGCCACCCCCTGCCCCTGACTGCCTTCACCCCTGGCCACTGCCTTCTCTATGGATGCATTCTACACCCCCCCCCCCCCGCCCCTTTCCTTCAGCACAACTGTGTTCTCAGGAAAAACAAAATCGAAAGACATATCCTCCATCATAAGAATTGAGGTCACTGGGTCCCCTCTCCAGAGGGAAATGCAGCTTCTTGCCGCAGGGAGACTGGAAATTTGGCTTCTCCTGATGAAAATAGGTCAGGCACCAGGATATTTTAGGGGCTGGGGTCTTTTCATGGTGCCCCCAAAATCTCAGCAGGCAGGGCAGCAGCTGGCTTTTCTGTGTGTATGTCCAACCTCTCCCACGGGCTCAGCCTCTGGGCTCCATCCTTCACCCGGGGCTGATGGTGGAGAATACAAATGCCCCTCCTATGGCTCCCGCATGCCCCATCTTGCTGGGATTTTTCAAATTTCTCTGTGGAAGCACTTTACGGTCTGTGACCCTGGCCACTGCCGAGCCGAAAAGACAACAGATTTATGGCAGGCCTGGAGAGCTGCAATCCAAGGGTGCGCTTTCCCTGCTTTCAGTAGGTAATTTATTTTTAAATGATCTTTCTGTTATTTATGGGTCTGGGGGACTCTGATGGCCGGGGTGAACTGAATCTTATCAGACTAGCAAAACTAACCGGATTAAAAGAAAATCCTCACATTTCATCAAAAAGAGGACTCAGACCCCGGGCTTCTCAGAAGTGCAGCTGAACTGGGATGTCTTCTTTTGTCCTTGAGTGGCTCTCCTGGTGCAGTGCAAAGCACTCAGGCCTCAGAGCCAAACAGACAAGGGTTCAAGCCTCCACTGGTCACTAGGTACTTGCAGCACAGTGCAGGACATTCGGCTGGCTCCTCCTTGTAAAATACGGCTGAGGCACCCACTGCAGAGGCACACAGTGATGACGGGGGAGTCAGATAAAACAGCCGGCGCATGCGTACTCAAGAAATCCCACCTATAACATTACTATGACCTTTCTCACCTTATTCCCAGGTCCCCTCCAGGAACACACAACTCAAAGCCCAGGATGTAAGGATCACCATCTTTATATGGGGGTTTAACACTCTCAAAATGTAAATTCAAACAATAAGCCTGCTTGGGATCCCAAACCCTGATGTTTGAGTAACATCCGAAGGCAAAAAGTCAAGGATGCCAGTTTCTCTCTTTCCCACAAATGAAGATCTGCTTCCACTCCAGCATAATTACAGTTTAGCGGGGCCTTGTCTAAGGCTGATGATTTTCACAAGTATACAACTGTCTATTGTTCTCCAGTAGCTCGTTACCATGGCGATCTAATTAAAGCAGCATCTGATGCTGCCAGCCCATAGGTAGGGGCCCCCTGTGCAGCTCCTAGTGGACAGGGCGCGTGGCCTGCCCCTCCTGAGGCACTTCCCAAAATTCTCTAATGAGGGCTGGTTGTCCGAGATATGACCCAGAAAATGCCTTAGTTTTTGCAATGATCCGCGAGTTAGGCGCCACTCCTTCTGCGTTTTCTGACTGAAAGATGATGAGCTAGGCGCTGCAGGCTTGCTTTGTGACCTTGGGGAAGTTGCTTAATATGTACTATTCTCAGTTCCCTCATGTATAACCGGAATGATGATACCGACTTTGGGGAGTCGTTATGAGAAGACTGAAGTCTGTGAAAGAGCCTTAAACAAAAATGTAAGTGACTGTGAGCATCGATTTCGTTCTGCCACTTTATCCTTTCCCAATGGCAGGAACATGGTGAGGGTAGGAAAAGAGCTTCACCTTTATTGTCTGGTAGACTCTGGTTCAAATCATGGCCTTGAAGAAGCAGCTGAGTGGCCTCTCTGGAGCGGTTATGCAATCTGCAAGATAGGGACAATAAACCCCAGCCCACGTGATTGTCACAGGGATGCTGTGAGGTTATGTGAAATGCCTGGCACCTGCCTGGCACGCAGAAGGCCCTCAACAAATGCCAGTACCATTGGAATGAGAATTCTGTGCTCCCCAGTAGAGGACGCTGTGGCCCCTGTTTTTGGAACAGGTATGCAACATAGCAGTTGAGAGCATGGGCCCTGGAGGCATTATCTGGGGTTCACATCCTGGCAAGTGTGGCCTGAGGCAAGTCCCTTCATCTCTTTCTACCTCTTGTCTTGCCTGTAAAAAGGGACTAATAAGTGGTGGAGCTGGGGCTCAGATCCATGTCAATTTATTAAATGAATGACAAAAATGGTACATATATTTGACCTTGAATGGGAGGTGGAATTTCCTCCTTGGTTCCATCAATGCTAGAAGCTCAATAAGCCTCCTCCCTCTTCATAGACAGGGCTCAGCTCTTGCATATCACGAGCATGTTCCCATGTAATGAGTGCTTTCTAGGTGCTGAAATAAACACACGTGACCTTATTTAATCCTCATATCCATCCTGTGATGTGGGTACTAATGTGACCCCAGTTTTCAGAAGGACACAGACTTGGAGAGATGAGGTGACTTGCCCAGTGTAACACTGCTCATAAGTGGTGAGCCAGGGTTTGAACCGAGGCAGTCTGACCACCTCACCCCCAAGCTTATGCTTTTCCTTAACCACTATAAACTGGCACTCACTGGATTATCATTAAAACCTGTGAAGTAAGTTGGCTTTCTGGTCCTCATTTAAGTAGATGAGTGAACAGTTCTAGAGAAAGGCAAGGTTTTGCACAGGGCCCAACAGCTAGCTAGTCAGTAGGGCTGGCCCTCTGTGTTGTCCTTCCCCCAAATTCAAGGGCAAACGCTTTCCCATCACACTGTCCTAAACCAGTCTTCAAAATCATCACTAGCATTGGCGAGTTATCCAGTTAGCTACCTGCCAATGCCTCTTCTCCCTTGCCTTTCCTTACTGCCTCCCCAAGCATTTCTAGAGTGCTATGTGGGTTGGCAGGGAACCGTGGACATGTGTTCCTGATTATTTACAGGTCTCATCAAAGGCCTGGTCTCTTTCCTTGTAGCCAGAACAGCTCAACACCTCATCCACCCACCACAGCCCTCGTTTCCTTTTTATGAAGATTGGGGAGCAAAAACATTTCAAAGGCTACCAATTAAATGAATCCTGCCAAGCCTGTAACCACAGTGCACCTTTGGAGAGCCAGGGAGTTATACAGTCAGTAACTGACAGGCAAGCACATGTGGTCTTCATGATTCTCAGTTCTTCTCTTAAGATGTTGGTTGCTTTCTCTTGATTCTTGATACCCTGTATTCTGCTCAAATCAATCCAAGGGACAGGGCTATGGTTCCACCTGACATGTTTCCAGCTGGTCTCTGCTAACCCCAGGTACCCACCTACAGGCCTCCAATGCCCTACAGATCAGGAGGAGCCTATGGCCCTAAAGTGGCAATTTTAGAGAGAAGAAAGCCTAGATTTTGCATATCTAGTTGTGCACCAAAGTCTGATTGTGCTACATCCCCTGAATGTCTCCTGAACCTTACTGCTATGGATTGAATTGTGTCCCCCCAAAATACGTATTGTAAATCCTAACCCCTATATTTGTGGATGTAACCCCATTTGGGAATAAGGTTTTCTTCATTATGCTAATGAAGCCATATCAGTGTAGAGTGTGTCTTAAGCCAATCACCTTTGAGATATAAAATGAGCAGATTAGGCACAGAGAAGAAAGCTGAGATGGGGGAGGATAGATGCCAAGCCACAGGAAAATTGCCAAGGAACTGAGGAACAGAAGCTGAAAAGAGACAAGGACCTTCTCCTAGAACCTAGAGAGAGAAATCTTTCTCCTATAGCTGATACCCTGAATTCAGACTTCTAGCCCACTAAACTGTGAGAAAATAAATTTCTGTTTGTTAAAGCTATCCACTTGTGGTATTTCTGTCATAGCAGCAGTGGATAACTGAGACACTTCTTTTTCTCTCCATCTTATCTCTACTTCCCTCAGTTAAAACCCCGTCATCTTTCCTCTGGACTATCAGAATAGTCTTCTAAATGACCTCTCTTCCTCCACCAGCTCTAACTTCAATTCGTCCTTTACATGGTCACCAAAACAATCTTCCTAATACACATGTGTTTTACTCCCATATTTATTTATTTTTTTGTTGTAAAAATATAGATATCACAACGTTTTTCACATGTACACTACAGTGAGACCAATTACATCAATCATGTTGTACAACTCTCAGCAATATTTATCGCCAAGTTTTCCATCCTCTTGTAATCTTGTTGCCTATAGGATAGAGTTAAATCCTCCTAGGTTGGCATACGAAACTCTCTAAGATAAGGTCTCTGCCTGTTTTTCAACTCTGCTGCTCTTCTACTTAAACTCTTTGTCACAGTAACATTGAACAACATGAAGTTCCTTGTACACACAAGCCTTTTCTCACCTCCTTACTTTTCCTCATGCTGTATACTCTGCCTACGTTCTTCTTCACACAACTGCTCCTACTTATGTTCTACACAGCTCAGGCATCACCTCCATGGGTGATGACCATCCCAGCTCGGTTCAGGCCCCACTTCTGTCCTCCCATACATTTGTGGGCCTCCCGCTACACAGCACACGTTGTTTTACACCCATCATGATCTGATTTCTCATTCTTCTCCTCTGGTAGATTGATGGACGTCTGAGGGTAGACACTATACCTTATTCATTTTTGTAGTCTCATTCAGTGACTGTTCCAGAACAGACACTCATGGTCTGTTGAACTAAACCAAGATTGAGTTGGCTCAAGGGAAAAGAAACACCTGGAAGTCTGGGGTGAAGATCTTTGCCACTGTGGGCTGAGCTATGTGTTTCATCGGTCTTGAATGAGAAACCAATAAAGTAATTCACATGGCTCTGTTCCCAAGGAGGCTGGTGTTTGACAACTTAGAATTGTGTGTATGTATGTGTGTGACTTTTACCACCAATCTCAGATCAAGCAAGGGCTGAGTCTTGCAGGAATTGGATCCATGCCATAATGCATGTCTCAGGGTTGGAAGCGTTATTCTTTAATACTTCTATTAATCGCCAAACGAAAGCTGAAAGGAAGAGACATCTCCCTCCTCCCCAGGGTGACAAATTTGAAGCTCAATTCAATAAAATCAACATATAATGAGCATCTACTATGAGCCAGGAACAGGTCAGGTGCTGGGGAGACAGGAGTGATTCATTCTTGATCTATGTGAATAAGAAGTTCGTAGTTTAAGTGCAGGATCAGAAGATTATACAGACAACTATAACACATGGTGATGGGTGTTACAATCAAGGGAAAACTGAAAGGCTGCAGGGAAACCTCTAAGTCAGACAGTGTGTTCTAGAGGAGGAGGTCCTGAGCTCACTTTGAAAGGAACAGTAGAAATAATCCAAAGGAATGGGCAGAGGGAGCTACTGCTTGGTCAGCAGATATACTCAGCTGCCAGGTGCTATGTGCCAAGTTTCTTTGAGAGGCCACAGAACACCCAGGCTGCCCCATGCACTGAGAGAGATACCTCGCACGTGGTATCTTCCAGTGGCCTCTTTGAGTTTCCCTAGTAACCTGATCTCTAGGCCACTCTCTGAGCAGGATCATTGGTGATGCTAAACCAGGACTGACTCTTCAAGGTATTCAAGGTATGCCCTATGGATAATTGCTCTTAAGGCAATTAGACACATTTTGCAGATGTAGCTGGTGAGGTGGAATGATGGTAGGTATCCATGGGTCCCAGTCTTAACTTTATTCTGTACAAACTGTCTGATTTTGATTAAATCCCCTCAACTCTCTGAACCTCAGTTTCCCGATATGCACAGCACAGTTTCCCCTACGTGACTTTTAGGGCAATTGGATTAGAACCTCCTTCCTTTTGGGTTCGTTGCAGGAATATCTTCTTGCTGGCTGGGCGTTCGATCAGAGCTTGAGATGGTAGGTTAACCTGGGATTTTGGACACTGGGACTCAGGATTGGGGTGGGGTTGCCTATACCTGGATTTCCTCTGCTGGGCAGGCAGTGCTGCAACTCAGTGGGAGCCATTGCAGCTTGGAAAGTCACTGCAGACACAAAGGCCTTAGAATTACCCTGCAATGTACACAGGTCATGAAGCAATAAAATGCCTTTTAAAATGTCATCTGCTGAACTGCAGATTCCAACTAATAAATCCCTGTGACCTGGAGGTACCCAGGGGTCAAACATTTGCAATATGGCTCCTGGGGCTGCCCTGCTCCCTGGAAGATGAGCCTGCTTTATGAGCTTGCCGTTCTGATGGTTGCCATAGAGGCCAGCACGTCTACACGGGTTGGGGGCATGCTGAGGGGAACAGGGAGACTAGCAACATCTTGTAATTAGCTCAACATCCCAGTGAATCATTTGTCAGCACCCAGAGTTTGGGAAAACTGGGAGCTGCTGCTCTTCAGAGAACCAGCTCTGTAATCTGTAAAACAATGTGATCACCATCTGGGCCAGTGAGAAATGCAGACAGGGCTTCACTCAGTTCTCAGTAAATGAAAGGAAGGGGAAGAAAAAACAATAATGACAGTAACAGGGAGAAATGGTACCTCTGACATGTCTGGAATCACGCTAAGTCCCATCACCTATTTTATCTAATCTTCACATAGCTCTTGGAGGTTGGCATCATGGCCGCATTTGTCAGATGATGAAAGTGAGGCTCAGCAAGGCCTTTTAACAGTTCCAGGGCCGCCCGGAGAAGAGGTAAGACTGGGATTCGAGTCTAGTTCTTTCTGGGTGTAAAAAGGCCACACTCTTTCTTCAACCCTCTACTCCCTTCCCATAGCACCTTCCAGTGTGTGAGTCATTTCCCTCAGGCTCAGTGCTATAACAGAAGAAAGACGAAGACCATACCTTCCATTTTACAGATGAAGAAGTAGAGGCTTGGGGAGGTGAAGGGAATCGCATAAGGCACATGGAGAGAGAATGGTTTGAACCAGCCTTTGAAAGATGATTGGGCTTTGGGTAAGCTTAAAGGGGAGAGCCATCACAGGCAGGAGAAGCAGTGAGTACAGGCCTGGGTGGCAGTATCTGAGACATATTGGGGTCCAACAGAAGCAGTGCTTTGGCTAGATTCAAGGGTTTCTATGGTCTCCTGATGGAGCGAGGATTTTTATTAAATCACTTCCATCAGGCACTACTAGACAGCTCCTAGAAGACAGGTTGCCACCTCTGCTGCCTGACTCTGAGGGACTGGTTACCTTTTGGCCACAGTTTTTCTGTCTAGACACTCCCGTTCCTGAGCCCTTTGACCAGGCCTCATTGTCCCACATGCCACTCATTCCTTCTGCTATTTTAAAAGCCCCCCCCCCCCACCCCACCTTCTCTCTTCCTCAGGCCTGGCTAACCCTGCTTCACCTTCAGGGCCCAACTCCTCCAGGAAAAAAAAAAAAAAAATGCCAAGTCTCTGTGTGCCCACCACATAATCAACTACCAAATACAAACAGTTCCCCTCTCCAACTTTTTTTCGATAGATTCTGGGGTTCATCATAATAATGTATATAAAACCAAACCAAACCAGTTGTTGTGGAGCTGATTCCAACTCACAGCAGCCCAACAATGTCAGAGTAGAACTGTGCTCCATAGGTTTTCAATGGCTGCTACCTTTTGGAAGCAGATCACCAGGTGTTTCTTCCAAGGTATGAGTGGATTTGAACTGCCAGCCTTTTGGTTAGTAATTGGGTGGTTAACCATTTGCACCACTCAGGGAGTCTCTAACACTACTATATATTGACGATGTTATCTATAATGACATACATAATTTATACAGAAACTGCTTTTTTTTTTCTCTTTGTGACTTTGCAAAATTCTTATCATAGCTTACGAATTTGTGATCCCCCATGTGTCTGTCAGTTTGTCGTACTGTGGGGGCTTGTGTGTTGCTGTGATGCTGGAAGCTATGCCACTGGTATTCAGATACCAGGAGGGTCACCCATGGAGGACAGGTTTCAGCTGAGCTTCCAGATTAAGACAGACTAGGAAGAAGGACCCGGCAGTCTACTTCTGAAAAGCATTAGCCAGTGAAAACCTTAGGAATAGCAGTGGAACATTGTCTGATATAGTGCTGGAAGATGAGCCCCCCCCCCAGGTTGGAAGGCACTCAAAAGATGACTGGGGAAGAGCTGCCTCCTCAAAGTAGAGTCAACCTTAATGATGTGGATGGAGTAAAGCTTTCGGGACGTTCATTTGCTGATGGGGTATGACTCACAATGAGAAGAAAGAGCTGCAAGCATCCACTAATAATCGGAACCTGGAATGTACAAAGTGTGAATCTAGGAAAATTGGAAATTGTAAAAAATGAAATGGAACACATAAACATCAATATCCTAGGCATTAGTGGGCTGAAATGGACTGGTATTGGCCATTTTGAATTGGACAATCATATAGTCTACTATGCTGGGAATGACAACTCGAAGAGGAATGGTGTTGCATTCATCGTCAAAAAGAATGTCTCAAGATCTATCCTGAAGTACAATGCTGTCAGTGATAGGGTAATATCCATACGCCTACAAGGAAGACCAGTTAATTAATTAATTATTCAAATTTACACACCAACCACTAGGGCTGCTGCAGTCTGAAACTGATCGAACATGCAATCAAGATGCATTGATAATTCCTGGTGATTGGAATGTGAAAGTTGGAAACAAAGAAGAAGGATCAGTAGTTGGAAAATATGGCTTTGGTGATAGAAACAATGCCAGAGATCGAACGATAGAATTTTACAAGACCAAGGACTTCATTGCAAATACCTTCTTTCACCAACATAAACGGTGACTGTACACATAGATCTCGCCAGATAGAATGCACAGAAATCAAATTGACTACATCTGTGGAAAGAGACAATGGAAAAGCTGAATATCATCAGTCAGAACAAGGCCAGGGGCTGACTATGGGACAGACTATCAATTGCTCATATGCAAGTTCAAGCTGAAACTGAAGAAAATCAGAGCAAGTCCACAAGAGCCAAAATATGACCTTGAGTATATCACACCTGAATTTAGAGACCATCTAAAGAACAGATTTGATGCATTGAACACTAGTGACCGGAGACCAGATGAGTTGTGGAATGACATCAAGGACATCATCCATGAAGAAAGCAAGAGGTCACTGAAAAGAGAGGAAAGAAAGAAAAGACCAAGGTAGATGTCAGAGGAGACTCTGAAACTTGCTCTTGAGGATCGAGCAGCTAAAGTAAAAGGAAGAATTGATGAAGTAAAAGAACTGAAGATTTCAAATGGCCTCTCGAGAAGACAAAATAAAGTATTATAATGACATGTGCAAAGAGCTGGAGATGGAAAACCAAAAGGAAGAATACACTCAGCATTTCTCAAGCTGAAAGAACTGAAGAAAAAATTCAAGCCTCGAGTTGCAATAGTGAAGGATTCCATGGGGAAAATATTAAACGACATAGGAAGCATCAAAAGAAGACGGAAGGAATACACAGAGTCATTATACCAAAAAGAATTAGTTGATATTCAACCATTTCAAGAGGTGGCATATGACCAGGAACCGATGGTACTGAAGGAAGAAGTCCAAGCTGCTCTGAAGGCATTGGTGAAAAACAAGGCTCCAAGAATTGATGGAATATCAATTGAGATGTTTCAACAAACAGATGCAGTGCTGGAGGTGCTCACTCGTCTATGCCAAGAAATATGGAAGACAGCTTCCTGGCCAACTGACTGGAAGAGATCCATATTTATGCCTATTCCCAAGAAAGGTGATCCAACCGAATGTGGAAATTGTAGAACAATGTCATCAACATCACATGCAAGCAAAATTTTGCTGAAGATTGTTCAAAAACGGCTGCAGCAGTATGTCGACAGGGAATTGCCAGAAATTCAGGCCAGTTTCAGAAGAGGACGTGGAACCAGGGATATCATTGCTGATGCCAGATGGATCCTGGCTGAAAGCAGAGACTACCAGAAGGATGTTTACCTTTGTTTTATTGACTATGCAAAGGCATTCGACTGTGTGGATCATAACAAACTATGGGTAACATTGCGAAGAATGAGAATTCCAGAACACTTAATTGTGCTCGTCAGGAAACTTTACATAGATCAAGAGGCGGTTGTCCAGACAGAGCAAGGGGATACTGATTGGTTTAAAGTCAGGAAAGGTGTGCGCCAGGGTTATATTCTTTCACCATACCTATTTAATCTGTATGCTGAACAAATAATACGAGAAGCTGGACTATATGAAGAACGGGGCATCAGGATTGGAGGAAGACTCATTAACAACTTGTGTTATGCAGAGGACACAACCTTGCTTGCTGAAAGTGAAAAGGACCTGAAGAGCAAAGATGTCACCCTGAAGACTAAGGTGCGCCTGACCCAAGTCATGGTATTTTCAATTGCACCATATGCATGTGAAAGCTGGACAATGAATAAGGAAGACAGAAGACGAGTTGGCGCTTTTGAGTTGTGGTGTTGGCGATGAATATTGAATATACCATGGACTGCCAAAAGAACAAACAAATCTGTCTTGGAAGAAGTGGGACCAGAACGCTCCTTAGAGGCAAGGATGGTGAAACTGCATCTTACATACTTTGGACATGTTGTCAGGAGGGATCAGTCCCTGGAGAAGGACATCATGCTTGGCAGAGTACAGGGTCAGCAGAGAAGAGGAAGACCCTCAACAAGGTGGATTGACACAGTGGCTGCAACAATGAGCTAAAGCGTAACAATGATTGCAAGGATGGCCCAGGACCGGGCAGTGTTTCGTTCTGTTGTGCATAGGGTCACTATGAGTCAGAACCGACTCAGTGGCACCTAACAACAACAACAGTATATTCATGGAGCTCTGGTGGCATGGTGGTTAAGAATTTGGCTGCTAACCAAGAGGTAGGCAACTCAAAGCCACCAGGCACTCCTTGGATACGGGTTGGGCAGTTCTACTCTATCCTATAAGGTCGCTATGAGACAGAATCAACTCAGTGGCAACGGGTTTGGTTTAATATATTCATGCTATGGAGAATACCAGGTCCAGATTGATGGATGTTGCTGTGAAGATCTGAAAAAGAAAAAGGTCAGCTGAGCACACCTTAATACTTACTGATGTGATAATAGCATTACAACACCTTATGCTGACTGAAGAGAGCAATGGCATCAACCCCCCCAACCCCCATTGGTGTCAGATTGTTCCATTCTACTGAGTTCTTAGAGAAGGAGGCTCTAACATATTTGAACAGTCATGGTGTCTTTCTTAGTCACTAGTGCTACCATAACAGAAATATCACAAAGAGATATTTATTTTCTCACAGTCTAGTAGGTTACAAGTTCAAATTCAGGGCATCAGCTCCAGGGGAAGGCTTTCTCTCTCTGTCGGCTCTGAAGGAAAGTCCTCGTCCTCAGTCTTCCCTGGTCAAGGAGCTTCTCAGGCGCAGGGACCCCGTGTCCAAAGGATGTGTTCTGCTCCTGGTGCTGCTTCTTGGTGGTATGAAGTCCCCAACTCTCTGCTTACTTCCCTTTCCTTTTACCTCCTGAGAGATAAAAGGTGGTACAGGGCACACCCCGGGGAAACTTCCTTTACCTCCTTGGATCAGGGAGGTGACCTCAGTAAGGGTGGTATTACTTCCCACCCTAATCCTCTCAACCTAAAATTACAATCACAAAATGGAGAACAACCACACAATACCGGGAATCACGGCCTAATCAAGTTGACAAGTATTTTTGGAGAGACACAATTCAATCCATGACACACGGGTTCATGGGATACTGAAAACTACCAGTAACTGTATGTCACAAGGCAGAAAAACATTCAATACATATACTACTCCATTTTCCAGCTTTGTTCTGCTCATTAATTGCCTCTTCAATTAGAGCTCCAGGTCTCTGAGGACTGGAGTATCAGCCTATGCAGGGTCTGCCTCCTCCGTGGACCCAGGAGTCCTGGACATAGTGCGTGCTCCAGCAGCTTGTTGAGTTGTCTTTCCTTGCTGCTACAAAAGGAGACTGAGCAAAACTATCACAGTAGCCCCTTCTGGTGAAAGTGTCTGAGATGTTGGGATGCACTGCAATGTGTATGTAAATGTCTGTGGGTTAAAGCTGACTTTGCCACAGGGAAATATTGATGGGGGCCCTAAAAATAATGATCCAGCTAATTAATGGAAAATTACAGCAGGGTTCTTAGAGAAGTCCTCAGGATCTTTTCACTCAGAGCATAAATAAGAAATGGGGATGGCTGATTAGCCTGGTGCTGAGCCCTCAGTTTCTGCTTCGGAAGGTATTAACACAAGCGACATTAACTCTGCCTTATCGTATATGTGACTTTGAGGCTTTGAGGCCATCAGAGACAGGATCTGCGTATTCGTGATCCTAGACAAAGTACCATTTTTTAGTTCAGAAATAAAATAAATGGAGTGGAAAGGGTCTATGATTTGGAGCCAGGGAGACTGCAGGATTCACTCCTTAATTCTTAGACTAAAGGCTTGACTTTGGTAGGTTGCTTAACTTCTATCAGCTTGGTTTTCTCATCTGAAAAATGGAGATTAAAAATGCCTGCGACACAAGGTTGGGTGAAGATGAACACAGAGAGCTTTTTTTTTTTTTTCAAAGCTCCTGGCAAATAAAAGTTGCCTAGTGAATGTTACCCTACAAGCATATCTTTTCTCTGCCACAATACCACCACCGTCATTCTACTCTCACCCAACATAATTTTTGTGTTTTGCTTATCCTTTAAATATTCATAAAGGCTAAATCCAGACTCTTACCCAGTTACTGGTTATTTCTCCTTAGAACTGGATGATTAGTGGCTTAGTAACAGAATTTTAAAAACTGTGAGAATCAAATGTAGAAATGACAGAAAGTGAGGCCACCTCTTCCAGGAAGCTCTGACTAGTCAAGCCCAATCTGAGCTCTCCATTATATTATCTGTTTTTAATAATTTTGTGTCTTTAACAAGACAATGAATCATTTCATGAATCTGGATTCGATGTTAGGTAACCTAGCTACTAGTGAGCTCTACTACTTGCTGAGATCTTAGACAAGTCACTTAGACAATACATACTCTTTAGTCTTGATATGCACATCTATAAAATGGGGATAACAATACTTATTTCTTTTCTTTGTTGTAAGGATTAAAAGTGATCATATGCATAAGGCAAAAGCCCAGCTTAGCTGGGGTAGGGTAGGTACCACGACCTGAGTTATCACAGCACTCAAGAGAAGCCCAGATCTAGATTCCCACTTTCTCTCCTTCCCATACCCAATGTGTTTGACAAACAGTCCTATTCCACTGTCCCCTCAATGTCTCTCATGCATTTCTGAATCCTCATCTGTATTGCTGTTTTTCTTCTCCCTACTATGTCCTTCATCTTTTTACCAGACTTCACCTGAACTTTCTGGAACCAGGTCAATCCCCCCTTACTCTAGGAAGTTGCCTTTATCGCTCTTCCCCCAGGGGCCTCTCTCTTCTTGGATCCCACCAGGCACTCCTTCTCATCTTGTGACGAATGAAGAAAGGATGGTGGTGAAGGCTATGGGTGAGAGGTTGTTCATAAAAAAACAAACAAAAAACCGTTGCCGTCATGTCGGTTCCAACTCATGGTGACCCCACGTGTGCCAGAGTAGAACTGCTCCATAGCGTTTTCAATGGTTGGTTTTTTGGAAGTAGATCTCTCGCTCTTTCTTTTGAGACACCTCTGGGTAGACTCGAAAGTCCAACCTTTGAGTTAGCAGCTGAGTTAACTGTTTGTATCACCCAGGGACTTTGTTTATAAAAGATGATAGATAATAATCAGTACCTCTCATTAAGTATCTATTATGTGCTAGGATATCCATTTTCTGTGGCTGCCATAAGAAATTACCATAGAGCTAGTGGCTTAAAATGACAGAAATTTATTGTCTCACAATTCTGGAGGCTAGAAGTCTGAATTCAGGGTGTCGGCAGGGCCTGTCTCAGAAGGTTCTATGGCAGCATAACACCAACCCCCTTCCTCCTTCTTCACAGTGTCTTCCATGTGTGTGTCTCCTCTGTCTCTTCTTCTCTTTTATTAAGGACTCCAGTCATATTGGATTAGGGCCCACCCTACTCCAGTCTGACCTCATGTTAACTAATTACATCTGCAAAGACCCTATTTTCAAATAATGTCACATTCACAGGTGGGGGAAAGGGATATTAAGACTTCAACATACGTTTTTAGGGGACACAATTCAACCCATAAAAACTAGATTCTCCGATGGGTGCTTTATAAACGTTGTTTTTAATCCTCCAGAGTCAATGCTGTAAGTCCCATTTCACCAATGAGGAGCCGGAAGCTTAAAGGTTAAGTAACTTGCTTAAGTTCCTATGACATGTAAGCAATAGTGCCAGGTTCTGAATCCAGGCCTGTCTGGCTCCAGAGATCCTACTTTTTCATCAGCTACATGAAGCAAGACAAAGCTTGAAGAGTGGGCATTACAAGAACGCAACTTCTGAGCCAACACAAGGACGCTCTTTCTAATCACGGGAGCTGCTCCGCAGGGAAAGGATATGACCTTCCAGGTAGTGAGTGGCCCAACACTGGAATGTGCAAGTGGAAGTTGAAAACCTATTGGCAGGAATTGCTGTCAGGAGATTCGAAGCTCTTGCAATCCTCAAGTTAAACAAAATCAAAAGCAATGCTTTCTTTTCTCTTCTGGCTTTGACTCTTTCTGGAATTGCACTCTCTCTGACTGAAGCTAAGAGCCAGCTCAGTGGTGTAGAAGCATCTTGCCCTCCAGCAGCCACTGTGCCTCCATAATAGAACTCCCCAGCTAAGGGATGGGTACCTAAAATGATTGCTTTTCTAGCACCCGGGCACCTGGATTTCAGGAAGAAGCTGCTCCTGGAGGGCCTTGGCTCCTCCTGCACCCAGTTCTCAAACACCCACTTGAGTGGGACCCAGGACCCCTCTGCCTGCCTGAGTGAGGACTTGCTCTCCGGAAGGGTCCCCGAAAGCCAGGGCCCCACAAGGGGAGGCTTTGGCGGGGCCTGATTGCATGACAAACACCACACATATTGAAACACTCTGGCAGTTTCCCGGTGCTCCCAGTCAGAGACCTGACCCTTTTGACCTCAAACATCTTATTAAAGCCCATACAGCACCGCGTCCCTGTGAGGGAGAGAACGAAGCAACTCCTGGACGCATTCTCTTCCCTAATTCATTCAAGTAAGCCCCGGCTGAGTGGGGCCTGGGCCTTTGATGTTAAAGGCCCCTAATTGGAAGGAAGTGAAGTGTTAGCCTGTCAGCCTTTTAGTCTCTCATCAAATACTTTAAGAGGTATCCGCACAGTGTAGTTCTCACACTGGTGCCGAGAAAGCCCAGAGTGGACTGCTTTTTGTTAAAATGTTTAAACTTTACATCTGTCTAACAGAAAGTTCAACACAGATGTCACAGTCCCTTGGTGATCTTTCTTCCCTCTCACTCCTCCAACCTGCTGCCCTCTGAGTCTGGGAGGACTCGGTTTCTCTGGGCCGCAGTGCTGGCTCACCCAGAGCCCAGGGCCCTCAAGAGAGGAAGGTGGCAGCAGGAGCTGGTGGCTATTACTGGCCCCCAGAGGTAGGCCTGTGAGCTCCTGAGCTCCTGGTTCAGGCATCCCTCTGCTGAGCCCCTTTGATCTCTCTGTTTGGAATTGTGTCACTCCCCTGGAATGTGGTTCCCCCACCCCAATCTCAGAATTCCAGAGTGTTAGAGCCAGAAGAGTTGTGGAGTAACCCTTTAGTCTCACCTCCTTCTTCTCTTTCAGCACGGAAACTGAAGCCCAGAAAGGGAAAGTGACTTACCCAAAGTCTTACACAGGGTGCTTGCTGTGACTTCCTCATAACCCATCGCTTCTGACGCCCAGCACAGTGGGGTTCTGTGTAGCCTCAGTTCTTCTCTTTTGAAAAAACGGGCAATCTCTTGAGCAGCTGTGATTTGAAAAATTGAATATGTATGTATTAGGATTAAACTTGCCTAGAGAGGAAGGAGTGCTGGTGGCACAGTGGTTAAGAGCTGAGGCTGCTAACAAAAAGGTTGGCAGGTGGAATCCACCAGCTGATCCTTGGAAGCTCTATGGGGCAGTTCTAGTCTGTCCTCTAAGGCTACCAGTTGTGATCGACTTGACTGCAACAGGTTTAGAGAAGTGGGTAGCCCTGGTGGTACAGTGGTTAAAGCAAACGACTGCTAAGCAAAAGGTCAGCACTTCAAAACCACCAGTGGCTTTATGGGAGAAAGATGTGGCAGTCTGCTTTCATAGAGATTTACAGCCTTGGAAACCCTATGGGATTGGTCTGAGTTGGAATCAACTTGATGGCAGTGGGTTTGGGTTTTTTTTATTTAGAGTAGCAGATGGAGTCTCTAAGAAGTGAAAATGGTTAACGCACTCCATGGTTAACTGAAAGTTGGAAGTTCAAGTCCACCCAGAGGTGCTTTGGAAGAAATGACTGGTGATCTACGTCCAAAAGGTCAGCCATTGAAAACCTAATGGAGCACAGTGCTACTCTGACACACATGGGGGCACCATGAGTCCCAGGTGACTTGATGACAACTGGTAACTGGTAGAGTAGGGGACAACAACCTCGATGAAGCCTCCCAGTGAGCAGAGACACCTGGATACCTGAGAGGGCAAAGGGGCAGAAGTGGTTCTTGCCCTGGTAGAGTGTCTTCTAACTGGGTGTTCTCAGAGGGACCCCAGCTCATGTGGCTATCCCATAGAGAAAAGGGAAGCCAGAACAAATGGGGAGAGAGAAACAGAGAGAAGATAAGAGAGCAGAGAGAGAAGGAAGAGTTCTGGCTTGAGGCAGGGTGAGTAGGATGAGGACAGAGAACAGAAGATCTGCAATGGGCCATGGGGAGGGGCAGGAGGTAAAGACACTGGCAGAGAAAGGGAGCTAGAAGAGCAGGATACGCATGAGTCTGGAAACTGAAATTGGTTCCATTTATCCAGAATGCATAAAGTGAGGGAGGAAGCAGAAAGATGGTGGCAGGAGAGGTAAGAAGGCCACAGTCTGAAGGGTTTCCAATATTTGGAAGGCACCGGTGCCTCAGGACTCTCAGACCAGCATCATCCTGTATGCCAGTGTTACTTGCCCCATGATGTAGTGGCAAAAGGAGGGCTGCCAGGCTGAGCGTGGACCAAATTCAGGGTGCACCTGTGCATTGGTTTTGTGGATACTCTAAGTTTCTAACTGATGTTTTGTGGCTACTGGAGAGGGCGGCACAATTCCTGCCTCATAGGACGTTAGAGGGCTCCCACAAGGGCCATTGTGATATAGTACAAAGCACTGAATATCTAACGTATACCAAGCCAAACCAAACTCGTTGCTGTCCTGTCGATTACAGCTCATAGCAACCCTATAGGACAGAGTAGAACTGCCCCATAGAGTTTCGAAGGGGCACCTGGTGGATTTGAACTGCTGACCTTTGGTAAGCAGCTGTAGCACTTTACTACGTCACCAGGGTTTCCATCTAACATATACCAGATCAATATAATGCCAGAGCAGTATAATTCCTAAGCTCATTTTTTACTTCCTTCAGTTACGTAGCAGATGCGGAGCTCTAATAAGACCCCAGTCAGAAGCCTAAGTTGAAATATAAAACATTAAATTATGAAACAATACAAGTTGATCTAATTCATTCCTGGTCCTAAGGTCCCCAAACTAGAGTGACCTTTCAAATTATAAATTATAAATGTAACTATGACTTGATTACTGTGTTTTCAGGGAATTTGTTCTCCAACATACTCATCACGCTCCCGTTATAGGTCAAAATGGCACATCTCATGTATCGTTTCTCTCCAGTGTGCTTTTCTACCATTAGTGTCTCTGTAACAGAGAAAGGGAAAAGCTAGTGTTCTCTGTTTTAAATGGGGGATAGATGCTGGCCCTGCCTACCTGACTCCACTTGACTGCAGGTAATTTCCATTTTAGGCACAATTTCTGCCCAGGTTTGCCATTGCAGACCACGCACTGGCAATGGAGCACATACAGAAAGTCAGGCATCTGACCATGTGCTAGGGTCAGGGCCAAGGAGTGGGCTGACACTGATGTAGAAGACTAAGGTCAGTGTCAGCTCTCACCAGGAAGGCCCTCATCTCAACCCACTTCATCAGAAAACCCAATGCTTAAGAGCAGACCTGGATTCTGCTCCTTTTGATTTTGGGATCTTGACAGACTAAGGGTTTGGAAATAAGCCAGAGAAAGCCAAGTGTTCTCTGGGAGAGAGACGCAGGTAGGTATTATTGGCCTGACCAGAGAGGAGATCCCTAACCATCCAGGACACCCTTCAATCTGATATATATTCATCTTAGATAATCCAGTGACATCTCCATCAAGAAATTCTCAGGAAAAAGCTCCTATTAAAAACACATGCCTAATGTAGACGAGTTTGGAAAAGGCCTGGCACAGTGGCTGAAGTGCAGACTAGGGGCTCTGGATCCTGGGTTTTTGTATTGATATACCTAATGTGGGTCCCAACGGCACTCAAATTCTTTGAGCATTTATAAAATGAAGCTATTAGACTAGATTGGCTTTAAGATCTGTTCCAGAGTGAATGTTTCATGATATTGTGAGAACACCAGAACACATGGAATAGTTTAATTATCATTACCAAATATAATGGTCCCCAGGTTGCCAAGCATTTGAATGAAAACAGAAAGAAAAAGCCTGGTTGTCTAAGTCTGTTTTTATAAAGTTCCATGTCATTTTGAGATTGTTACATTCCATCTGAATATCCCATGTCAGTGTAACCTAACCTCTATGTTAGATCCTCATAACAATCCTGCAAGGTTGGCATAATCACCACCTTTGCTATGTGAGGAAATTGAGTCTTAAAGAAAAGCAACCAGCTTCCGATCTCACAGCCAGACAATGCTGAAAGAGAAACCCAGTGTCCTGACCACCATACCAAGCTGATCCTTTCAAGTCCTCCTGAATCTTGACTACCACCCAATGGGTTCTTTAACGTGGCAGCTAAGGAGAGCTATCTCTTCACCCATCAGATTGAATTTTTCACTTTTCATCCGCTGTTGGCATGTTGTAAATAAAGCTACAAGGTACTCTATTTTGTTCGAGGTGGCACATAGTAAGTAACTGAGGGAAGGTCAGACCCTCACTTTTCTTGGAGTTCGGATTCCATGGAAATGCTTTAATCTCGGGGAGTCAATTCATTAGTAGCTTCTAAGACTTTAATCAACTAAAATTTCTGTACTAAGGCAAAAGCAAACAAACAATTTTAAAATGAAAAAGGGCCATTTCTAATCAACTTGACTCCCACTTAAAATGCTTTAACTAGGGATCTTCTCTGGCCCCTCTCTAATTGTCTAATTAATGCAATATTAAACTGACACCAAGCAAATGGGAGCTGAATTGTGTGCTAACAGTTTGGGCAAGCTGAGAAGAAGTGTAATTTCTGTGCATAAGCCAGATGGGAGGAGAGAAGAAAAAGGGATATGTGCATGCTAATTTACAGTTTGATGGATTTTCTATGTAAAAATAAACATTTTTGGAGAAGCCTAAGGAAAGCAAATGTCATCCGTTTCATATCACACAATGCCTACTTGTAGATATTGAAAATGTGCATTTTACAATAAGAGTCACATCTAATTAAAGCGTTGAAATTTGCCTCTTTATACTATCACTGCAGTAGTGGTTGTTAGATGCAAGGAGACTTGAGCTGAACTGAAGAGCTACACCCAGTACCGTGCTGGGGGGAAGTGTTCCACGTTCCTTGTTCTGGAATTGGCCAGAGGCCCAGGGGATTGAGCAGCACTCCAACATAAGAGGTTTGCAGGTACAACATGCCTGCTAGAGACAAGGTCCAGGGAGGAAACATTGTCCTGGCTTACCTCCTCTATCAGTCTTTGGATACCTAGTTTAAGGGGTGGGGGGGGAAGATTTGCTGCACCCCATCCCTGGACATCCATTAGAGACTTTAGTTAGAATCAAGGGTTTTGTTGTTGTTAATTACCATTGAGTTGATTCTGATTCATGGTGACCCTATGTGTGCAGAGTAGAACTGTGTTCTATAGGGTTTTCAAGCATGTGACTTTTGGGAAGCAGATCCCCAGGCCTGTCTTTCAAGGCACCTTTGAGTGGGTTCAAACTGCCAGCCTTTCAGCTAGTAGTCAAGTGCTCAATGGTTTGTGCCACACAGAGACTCCTCATCAAGAGTTCTAGATGAGGGATAATGACCAGCAGAGCACTGTAAGCTTTTTTCACATCCTTACTAGAGGTAGACATGGAAATGTGACACCCAGATCTCCCTTCAAGGAAGGACTTGAAGTCCCCCAGTCACTGAGAGTGAAATCAAGAGTCAAGCTCTAGCTGTGAACTACTTTAGAATCTGTCTCAGCTGCAGAGCTGCCTTGTGTGAAGTCACACTGTCCCAGCAAGGCAAGAGGGGTGATACGGATTGAATTGTGTCCCCCTAAAATGTGTGTCAACTTGGCTAGGCCATGATTCCCAGTATTGTGTGGTTGTCCTCTATTTTGTGATTTGAGGTAATTATCCTGTGTGTTGTAAATCCTAACCTCTATAATATTAGTAAGGCAGGATTAGAGGTAGAAATGTTACTGAGGCAGGACACTATCTATAGGATTAGGTTGTATCTTCAGTCAATCTCTTTTGAGATATAAGAGCAGAGAGAGAGAGAGGGACCAAGAAAGAAGAACCAGGAGTGGAGCATGTCCTTTGGATCTGGGGTCCCTATGCCGAGAAGCTCCTAGACCAGGGGGAATATTGATGACAAGGACCTTCCACCAGAGCTGACAGAGAAAGCAAACCTTCCCCTGGAGTTTGTGTCCTGAATTAGGACTTCTAGCCTTCTAAACTGAGAAAGTAAATTTCTGTTTGGTAAAGCCATCCATTTGTGGTATTTCTGTTATAGCATCACTAGATAACTAACATAAAAGGTATAGAGAACCAGCCATTTCATTCCGGTGTGAAGCACTTTGATGGGCTGTACTCTTGTCAGAGATTCCCTATTGGTTGATGGAGACTTTGCTGGGCCTGGATCACATTTCAACTTTCCCTTCTGCCCAGCTGCTTCCTCTTCCCTTCATAGGTAGTGATCTCTAATACACATCTTACACCGAGAACTCTATCTCAGCAACTGCTTCCGGAGTATCCGACCTGGAATACTCCATTTCTTGCTTCTTTTGTTCTTGTCTTTTTGGTGTATGGCTTAGCAATAAATTCCTGTAAAATAAAAGAGCCCTTGTATTGGATTTCAGGAATATCAGTGAGAGTTTACACTACTTTGTCCCTCTTGGACTCCTTGGGACTTGGGGCTTGGGCTAGGAACCCTGATACTGGCTGGCCCTTAGGGTCTATTCATCAATGAGGACAATAGTTTTGCGTAGCTCAGTCCCTATGTAGTCCAGAGTGGTGTAGCAGAGTCAGGAAGGAGATGGTGGCAGGAGCACTACCACTCAGGAGTTAAGCAGGTTGCTTTGAGCAGAAGCCTTTGAGGACACAATCAGATTAATTTAGATAGCCAGGCTATCGCTTCTGAGTTTATTGAATTAAGCCCAAAGGCCAATTCAGGGCTGGAAAGTAGCTTGAATATTTGTGTTTCTAGGCACACACACACATACACTGATTTGTCTCCCTCAAAGGGCAGCAGATCCCCAAGATGGAAATGAGCCTGAGGGCTCCACAGCAAACTGCCTTAATAGACACAGCCACAGACTGTGGCTCCCATATCCCTCAAATGTCACTAGGCATGTAGGAGGATGGGGTGGCGGTGACCTAGAGAGAGAACAACCACCAGTACTAAATGCCCAGTATGAGCGCCGTAGGGAGAGCAATTCCCAAACCAACCCTGTGTAATCTCTCAGGAGTCACAGGGAACCCACAGTGAGGAGCCCTGGTGAAGATATAAGATTGAGCTATCCACAAGAAATTAAACCCATTGCAAGCAACATCCAAAGACCAGACATTTTACCACGACGAGCTCAAGCCTTCTCCAGAACATGAGAAGGAAATGCTGTGGCTCAATATTTACATGAAGCTAATTGTTATTTTGACTTTATTTGTGGCTTAGAAAGATAGCTCATAATTAAGGCTAAAGTGTCTCTGCTACCACTGTAGTGGCAAAGCTTCAAACCCAGGGGCGGAGGAAGTATGTTAACTCAGAAACTGGTAAAACAGGAATTATTAGAAAACGTACTGGCATCTAGTGATTAGAGGAGAGTGGATCCTAAATTGAAAACAGGAGACAAAACCACCATGGACTTTTTCTGCAAACCACAGCGTAGGATGCAATTTCAGCTGAACTGAAACGAGCAAGACTTAAGAATGGAGGAAGATTAAAGATAACTCATTTAGGGACGTTCCAATGGTCCTGATTTGATACTTGATGGTCCATTAGAATTCTTGAAAAGTATAAAAGGAGAAATACATGGTTGCAAATTACGAAAGGGTCATCAGGCAAACACCTTCTGGCCTGCCTTCCTGGTGGCCATTCTGCATAGATCTCAGCTTTCTCAAGGACTCTCCATAGAATGAGAGAATGCTAGAAAAAAAGAAGATTTTGAGATGCTCCTATGCCATAGGGGAGGAAACTGAAAATTAACTGGGATGGGACCTGCCCAACTCCACAAAATTCCCTGGTACTGCATAGGGACCAGGCTTCCTACCTTCTAACCCATACCCTTCATGAGGGGCCATGCTGACTTGCAATAATTATGCTTAGGATTTTCAAGACAAAAAGCAAAGAAAATCTCATTGTATACCTAAACTTCTGTAATGTCACAACACGCTCTCCAAAAGCTTGGATCATCTTGAGCTCCTGCATTCTTGGCCTTTGGTAACCACACAAAGCCTTTCTGAGAAAGATCAACAGCCAGAGAGACCATTTGCAGAACCCAGCTTGTTCCTTTTTGGATATTGATGAAACAGGTCTGTCTGGTCATCTGGGGAAAGCAGAACAAGAAGGAAGAAGGGAGATCTCCTCTGCACACCTGAGGGCAAACCAGGGAGGCGGGGACAGGAGATCAGTGGTGGTTTAATCTGTCCTTTCTTCCGTTTGGAAACCCTGGTGGTGTTGTGGTTAAGAGCTACGGCTGCTAACCATAAAGGTCAGCAGTTCAAAGCCACCAGGCGCTCCTTGGAAACCCTGCAGGGCAGTTCTACTCTGTCTTATAGGGTTGCTATGAGTCTGAATCGATTCGACAGCAACAGGTATGTTTTGTTTTTTTGTTCTGTTTTACCCCTCTCTTCCAGAGAATTCTGTCCTCACCCCTCCCCGGAGCTATAAAGAGGCTCAGATAGAGACGGGAGGTCGTCATCACTCAGGCAGAGCTCACAAAGGACCTCAGAACTGGATACAGGTTCTAAAGAGCCTATCATCAAAAGGCTCAAAGGAGCTGCTGGGGGCCTGTGTTCGGTGCTAAATGTGATAAGTAAGGGACGCAGGGAGCAGTTCTCCCCACATGCCACCTTTCCAATAGTCACCAGTTGCTTTGCCAATTATTAGTTATTTTTTCAAAGACTGGATACAGTTATGAACTATACGGCTCAACGGAGTGCTTAGACCACCGTTCTCGTTAAGATGCAGAGGCTCTTAACTGTGACCTCAGATGTGAAACTGACTCCTGCCTACTGATTCGGCTACATTAACACCTCACCTGTATGAGTTGACCAGTTGGTGGTTTAATTTTTCTTTTTTTTTTTTTTTTTGCTATGTAGGTCCAATAAAGCCCAAAGATCAGGCTACAGCTAACTGAAATGGTGAAAGTTCCTCAAAGTTGACATAGACAAGGCTGTGGTGACACTCAGTTCTCCATTCATATTTAAGAAGGGGACATTAAAAAATGAATTGTGCGTGTATGCGTGTGTATATGTGTAGAGGGAAAGGAGGTTTGTCAGCTCTTAGGGTGATCCTGTTGAGCTTTGGTATTATAGGAACCCTTAATGTCAGTGCCCCTGTGTTGTTTTTCTCAGGCTGGTGGGATTCCCCAAGGGAGACTCTTCCAAACTCCTCTAAGAATTGCAAACCTTGCCTCCAGAGTTCTGAGAGCTGGGCAAGAGAAGAGGACTGGCTGGTGTGTGTGTGTGTTCGTGCGTGCGTGTGTGTGTGCATGTGTGTGTGTGTGTGTGTGTATGTGTGATAAACAGTACTCTGCTTTCACTTAATCTCAACTGTGTTCCAAGCAACTCTCCGCTTTTCAGTCACTGAGAATGAATCTCAGTTCTTCTGCTGGCGTGAGGGATGAGATTTAGGGCTTTATAGCATCAGACAGAACTCCGGCTGATCTTCCTGTCTTCAACCCACTTTTATCTCCACTTCTAGAGGTACTAAGAGTTTTTGGGTGGTGCAAAACTGTTCAAACCCACCCAGTGACAGCACTAAAGAAAGGCCTGGAGATCTGCTTCTGGAAAAATTAAAGCCGAGAAAACCTGTGGAGCAGTTCTACTCTGTAACACGTGGGATCACTGAGTTGGAACTGACTCAATGGCAGCAGTCTGAGGTTTGGTTTAGGGGCACCCAGTGCCTCATATTTATGAGACTTTCGAGATTTCTTCTGTTACCAGAAGCTTTCCACACTACTGTCTTGGGATATAGCTTTCTTGAGTTGCGTTAGTCAGTACACTCCTGGTCCTTCTGCTTTCCAGCTTCCAAAGTTATGTTACAATTAACTTTTTTTTACTATTCTCCTTGTCCTTGTGAGTTTATGACTTTAAAAAATCAATTTACTGGGGTTTCTAGAAGGAATTGAGGGTAGCGTGCATGTTCAAGCCACCATCTTTAATGGAAATGCCATAATTACTTCTTTGCGTCTTCTGTTCAGGATTGGATGAGAGTCTCCAGCTTTAACACTGATAACTACTGAAAGTTGGGGCAAAGTTTGGAGGCAACCAAGGTAGTCTCCATTATCTTCAGAATCTCTTCTGCCTTTTGTTCTCCTCTTTTTCTCAGAAGTCACTCTCTAGACTCACTGATTAGTTGACTCACCCAAACATATAGAGGTCAATGGAGCACAAAACAAGACATGCATGGGTCCAGAAGAAAAGGAAAGAAAGAAATTCCAAGTGGGAAATAAGGCTGGTGCAAATAGAAGCAGGGGAGAACACTGTGTGTTGGTGGACAAAGAAATCTCTCAGTAGATCTGACAGGCATACGAGGTATGTGTTGGCAGTATGGAGTCCATCTGGGTAAGTAAGTTGAACTTTGGCCATATATTCTCTCTCCACTCCTCCTTTCATTCTCCACTTCCACATGGCTCCCGCTTACAGGTTTCTAGAAGTATCAGCTAGTTTCATGATTCCATACCTCTGTTCCTGGTGTCCCTTTGCCTGGAATAATCTCTGCTTTGTATATTTGGATAACTCTGCTTTTCCAAAATTCAGTTCAAAAGGTATCTTCTCTCTCAAATCTATTATAAACCCTACATCTTATTCCCTCTACCTAGGTCACTGCTGCTCCCCTTTTATTCTCACAGTTACCTGGACAGCCTTCTATCATTGAAATGAATGCTTACAAACTTGTTTTTCTCAGGGCAAAAACAATGTCTTATTCCTCTAGTACTTGATGGCAACTGTTTTGTTTTTGTTTTCTTTCATAGAATAAAACAGGTGATTAGGGGCATATTCTCTCCTTTTCTGTTGTCTAAAAGACAGAATACATTTCTTGAATGTTTGGTAGAATTTGCCTGCTCTTTGTGTTTTCATTGTGGAAATATTTTCTTCATTCAATAAATATTTATTGAACCCTTACTTTGAGTCAGGCTTTATGCTAGGCTCTGCAGAGTTTGGTAGAAAGATAGACACAATCCTTGCTCTCCTCCCGCTTAGAGGAGGTGGGGAGAGGGAGAAACAGACTTGAAAAACTAGACACTAAATATGTAGATAATATACCTATCAATGTGGCCCTTTAAAAAGTCAGTTCCCTGTAATATGCATTGGGAGATTAAAAGGTGCATCTTTTTTTCCTACTAAAAAGTCCAACCAGCAATTGTTCCAGAGTACCCAGGGCTTCCCCTTTTGTGCCAAGGTCTGCTCTGGACTTTGAGACTGGTAGCTGTCCAGAGCTCCCAACCATAATCACCCTACTAGGTAAGTATGGGGAGGGTACTGTCTCTTGATGTTTCACAACACAGCCACAAAACCCTTTACTGAAGAGCTAGGTTAATTAAGGAAGATTACTTACACTATATAAAAAAAAAATAGGAGGGGAAAACTAAAATTGTCAGCTAAAATAGGTCTTTCCTCAATAGTTCACAGGAAAAGAACCCAATTAATGCATTTAACAAATACATGCTAGGTCTTTCCTAAAGTACCCAAGACAGATAATATTTTTTACCTGTAGAGCTTTCATTTGGCTGGTCAAGTTGGCTGATTATGCCTTTTAGCTCTTCTTTACCTTTGTTGAGTTTCTTTCAAGATGTTCCTTCCTTTACCGAGAGTGGTGTGTTGAAGTCTCCTACTGTTACTATGGAACTGCAAATTTCTATTTTCAGTGCTGTTAGAGTTTGTCTTATGTATTTTGGAGTGCTGTCATTGGGTGCGTAGATGTTTATTATGGTTATGTCCTCATGATGGATCGTCCCTTTATTCATTATATAGAGCCTTTCTTTGTCTTTTATGGTGAATTTTGTTTTAAAGTCTATTTTATCTGAGATTAGTATTGCTACTCCTGCTCTTTTTTGGTAGCTGTTTGCTTGATATATATTTTTTCTATCCTTTGATTTTTTAATAAAATTACATCTTTGTTTCTAAGGTGTGTTTCTTGTAGACAGCATATTGGTGGATCTTGTTTTTTTTTATCCATTCTGTCACTTTCTGTCTTTTTATGGCTGTATTTAGTCCATTTACATTCAATGTAATTATTGATAAAACCCATAAGTGTGAGTTTATTGCTATCATTTCGAAGTGCGTTTTTTTTTTTTTTTTTTTTTGATGGTGCTGACGTTTTCTTTGTTCCTCTTACTCTTCTGTGCTGAATTCCTTTCATTCGTGGACTTTTTAAAAAAAATTATTTCTTTTGTTTTTGTAGATTTAGTTTTTACTGTGACTTTATGTTTTTCTTCATTTTGTTAATTTTCTTTGTGGTTACCTTGAAATTTACCCTTACCTTCCTAGGTTTAAACCAGTTTATTATCACTTGGTATCGCCTTGCCTTCTTCTCCAATAGAAAGTTCTATACCTACACTGTTTATTCCCTCTTTTACTGTTCTGACATTGTTGTCATTTACAGATTAACCACTCTGGTTCCCTGTTGTACTTCTTCTGGTTTTAGATAGTCCTTGAGAGTTCATTTCCTAGGTTGGCATCTGGATGGTACAATCTTGCGTCCTAGATTCAGGTTGTGGTCTGATGTTGTTTGTTCTCAGTCTGAAGGACTTCCTTTAATAATTCTTGTAAGTTTTGTTTGATTTTTACATAATGCCTTAATTTCTGTTTACCTGGGAATGTCCTAATTTCACCATCATATCTGAACAAGAATTTTGCAGGGTGTATTATTCTTGGTTGGCAATTTTTTTCTTTCAAGGTTTTATATGTGACATCCCATTGCCTTCTTGCCTGCGTGGTTTCTGCCAAATAAGCAGAGTCTAGACTTATTGTTTCTCCTCTGTATGTGACTTTTTGTTTTTCTCAAGCGGCTTTCAGAATTCTTTCTTTTTCTTTGGTTTTAGCAAGTGTGGTTATGATATGCTTTGGTGATTTTCTTTTGGGTTCTATCCTATATGGGGTTCATTGAGCTTCTTGGATGATCAGCTTTTCATCTTTCAAGATATTAGGGAAGTTTTCTGTCAGCAATTCTTCAATGTTCCTCTCCGTGTTTTCCGTTTTCTTCCGCTGTTCCAGAACTTCTATCATTTGCAAATCTTTGCTTTCGATTGTATCCTTCATAATTCTCAGGGTTTCTTCATTTTTCTTTGTTCTTTTTTCCGGTTTTTCCTCAGAGTTGTATCCAAGTGTTTGTCTTCAATTTCACAGATCCTGTCTTCCATCATTTCAAACCTGCTCCTCAGCCCTTCTATGACGCTGTCCATTTCTGACATGTTGTTGTTTATCTTTTGAATTTCTAATTGCTGTTTTTGTATAATTTCTAGTTCTGAATTTGTTTTGGCATTTTGTTCCTGTATTGTTTTTATGAATTCTTCCATTTTTTTGGTCTGTATTTTCCATGAATTTGTCTATTTTTTCCTCATTTTTGTCTGCTTTTTGCTTCATCTCTTGGATAGCTCAGAATATTAGAGATTTCAATTTCCTATCAGGTAATTTTAGTGCCTTTTCTTCTACTGGAAAGTCGTCTGGTGTTTTATTTTGGATGCCTACTGGAACCACCCTGTACTTTTTTTTTTAAATATGTTTTGATATTGCCTGCTGTTTTGGGGACATTCAGTGGCTATTTTATTCATTTATTGATTGTAGATTTGTTTGTTTCATCCTGCTTTTTTGTTTTATTTGATTATGTCTGAACAGGTGAGCTGTGCATTCTTTGTTGTTTGCTTGTCAGTGGGAATGATACTTTTTACCTCCTTGTCCAATGGGCAGGGCCAGTCACTCAGCTGTGGTGCAGCAGGGCAGGCCCCGCTGAAAGGGAAGGGTTGGGATGGGTTGTTTGTGGCACATACTAGGGCTGACATGCTAGGGTAGGTGAGGAATCAGAGCAGGGCAGGTTCCAGTAGGCCGTGCCTGAGTTGCTTGGGGATGTGATGTTCAGTGCATGGTGCAGATAGGCAGAAAGGAAGGGGGAGGTAGTGATATGTGGGGCTAAGATGGGTAAGGAAAAGAGGAGAGAGGGGAAAGAGAAATAGGAGCCCCAAACAAAGTGCTAAGGGAGCGGGTGCTCTGCCTCCTGCCAGGAGCTCCAGGAAGCTAGCTGCTTTCCTGTACTCCCTGTCCATCGATCTCTGAAGTGGGCAGGGTGAATCCAAGTGGCATGGACCCTGCACTTCCCGGCTGGCTGAGCTACTGTAGCCAGCTAGGAAGAGGTGGAGGTAGAGCAGGGGGAAGAAGGATGAGGAGTGGGAAAGCATGTATCACTGGTTACTGGATGTTCTGTCTCCTCCTGGGAGCTCCAACAGGAGTCAAGATGGCAAATCTGTGCTGCGTTAGCTGATAGGGGACCTCTGCACATACCTATCCTCCCTTTCTGTTCTCTGTCAGTTTCTTATTCCATTCAGCGCTTGGCTGAGTTCTTTATCTCTTCATTTGATACTTAGGGTTCTGAGATTGACGTTTGCCTCTGTTTTACGTAGTTTTTTGGGTCTTTGCTGTGGAGGGATGGCATGGTGTTTCTGTCTATAGCATCATGTTGGCTCGGAATATTTTCAATTGTAGCAACAATTTAATAGTTATAAGAGAATTCAAGTTCTTATTTTTTCTTCAGTTACTTCTTGCTAAGTTATATTTTCATGTTTTTCCATTTTACCTAAGTTTTCAAAGTTGCAGGCAAATTGCAGCAGTATTTTCCCATATCTGTTCTGATCTTTCTTTGTGTCTATGGCCCAAATTTATCTCATTTTTCATTTATTATTTTATTTGTATCTTATATCTTCTCCTGATCAATCTTGTCAGAGATTTATTTTATTTTTTTTCATCAAATTTTGGCTTTGTTAATCTTCTCTGTTGTATCTATGTGCTTTGTTTTGATGGTTTCTGCTCTTAATTTTATCATCTTCTACTTTCCTTAGTTTCATTCTGCTATTCTTATTTCTTAAACCAGATACTTAGGTCCTTAATTTTGAAGCTTCCTTCTTTTCTAATTTAAGTATTTATGGCTTATATTAGAAAATATAAGTTACTATAGCTCACACAAGCTTTGATATGTTTTGTTTTCATTGTCATTGAGCCCTAAATATTATTAAAAGAGTCACTATGATTTCTCCTTTAACAATTTAGCTATTTAGCATCCATGCAAAAATTTTCAAATGAAAACTCTAAAACTTTTTTTAAACTTACAATTATCTTGTGTTCAAAGATCAGGGCCTGTATGATTCTCTTCTTTGAAATTCAATTTAATAATCCTTTCTTTTTATCTCAATACATGATCGGTTTTTCTAAATGGCCATGTGTACTTGAGAAAAGTGTATATACTGTACTTATTGGACGAAGAGCTCTATATTTGCTCTTTAGCCAAGATCATTAATTGAGTTTTTCAGATATTCTGTAGCCTTGAAAATTTTTGTCTGCTTGTCAATACTCAAGAGGAGTGTGTCTAAATCTCTGGATGTGATGAAAAATTTATCTTTTTCTCCTTGTAAATTTTGCTTCATATATGTTGAGGATATTTTATTAAGTTCAAAAAAATTTTATGCTGTAACTTTGGAAGTAATGGAAACTTTTGTCATTGTATAGTGTCCCTCTCCACCCTTAATAACACTTCATATCTCAAAATCTATTTTACCGTATTAATATAAGTAAAACTCCTTTCTTTTAGTATTTGTCTCATATTTTTCTCATAGTTTTACTTTCAACCTTTTGTTATATATTTATATATCTTGTAAATAGCATGCATACAGATTTATGAAATTTAATTGCTCCAATTCTTTTAATTGGTGAATTTGGTCCATTTTCATTTATTTTAATTACTGATATACTTGGAATTGTTTCTGCCATCTTAGCAAATTTTTCCAGTGTGTCTCACATTTTATAATTAAAAAAAATGTTTATTATGTTAAAAAAGTTGATATCTGTATCTCCACACATAAGATAAGAACTTAGCAACTTTGCTTATCCTTTAAACTCCCCACTCACCTCCATCATAGTGATAATGTCTAAAATTTTAAATTCTGGATTAGTATAGTTATTTTCCTTTTTCTTTAGTCTTACTTTTTATTTATTTATTTTTTAAACAATTGCAAATTTTACCAAAGTATCTGGTCACCTTTTCTTCATAAACCTCCTGAATTATTTTCTTGCTTTCTCCTGAATTATTCTATCCTGTTATTTAAATATTTCATCCAAAATTGCTTTTAATTGTGCCTTTGGAAGGAAAAACTAAAGCATGGTATGCCAAAATATATTGCCATCATACCTTCCTATATGATTGACAATTTGGCTAGGCATTAACTTTTGGGTTCTAAGTTCTTTTCCTTTAATACTCTAAAAACACTACTTCATTATCTTCTTGCATCAGTGCTGCAGCTGAGAAATCAAGTGTCATTAGATTCTTCTGTGTTCATGTTATGATCTCTACTTTTCCTTTGGAAGTTGTAGAATTTTCTCTTTAATATTATTAAACTTCATTTTAATATGTCTAGACATAGTCCTCATGTCTCCCCTTTAAATATGAAGTCTTTCATCTTTTTTTGAATTCTGGGAAATTTATTTCCATTAATTATTCAAATATTTCTTTTTATAAATTTTTAATTTTTATTTATTCTGGGACTCCCATTAGCTATATCTTAGAACCTGTAATCGTATCATCCATATCTTTGAGAATTTATTTTGTAATTTGTTTTGTTTTGTTTTCTTCCATATAGATTTTCTTATTATTGTCTCTCTCCCCCTTCATTAATTTATTCCTTAGCTATACCCATTCTGGAAGCCCTGGTGGTGTAGTGGTTAAGTGCTACGGCTGCTAACCAAAAGGGTGGCTTTTGAAGCTGTCAGGCACTCCTTGGAAACTCTGTTGGACAGTTCTACTCTGTCTTATAGGGTCGCTACGAGTTCGAACTGACTCGAAGGCAGTGGGTTTGGTTTGGTTTGGTATACCTATTCTGTGTTTATTCCACCTATTGTGTTCTTTACTTCAACCAGTATATTTTTTATACCAAAAACTTTGTCTTGTTCCTTTTTATGTTTTCAGATTATCTTTTCATTTTGCTGATATTTTTTCTTATCTTCTTTAATGCGATTGTTAAGCTAATTTTAAATTCTTGTCCCATCTGTTCTAGTATCTCTACCTTGTCAGAATTGGAAATCCAGTATGTCATTTTTCATTTGAAATGGCTGTGTTCCTCAAATATCTTGTTATTTTGGTCTATGAACTTATTTCTCCTGGGGTATCAGCTACTATGTCAGACAATGTATATGGAGCATGATAAGCCCCAGTCTGGGTCCATCCCAGGGAACTCAGAGGTGGTGGTGGTGGGAGTAGATGGTCTTAGTATAGAGAGGTGCAGGCACCAGAAAATCTCAGCCAATCACTCTTCACTTCACAAAGTAGATTTTTCCAGTCAGATCTTCTCCCATTGCTCCCCTTCCTATCAGCAAGCTAAAAATTAGTTAGTCATAGTTCCATGGATACTGCCAAAAAACATAAAACTCCTTGGACTTTATTACTCACAACAAGTCACAGCACTGATTAGCGTATCAGTATTGTGCTGGTTTCACGCATCCCAGTTCCCACTGGGCAGGTGAAGAGGGTTAGATAAAACCTGCACATGTGTTAGGTTGGTTATAGGAGGGGAACCCTAAGATTAGAGAACTCTAATCTTTTATAATGGGCTGTAAGCATGCCTACCTTTTGCCTTGGAGGGAGACACTATCTCTCTCTTCTAAGACTGTTTACTACATAAGCATCCTTATAAAGATAAACTGAAACAGTCAGTCAGTGCTTCTGCTTGCAAGATGTGTAGACACATGAAAAACCCAAGGAGAATTTTCTCTCAACACGCAAATCAGCATTAGAAAGAGGCACTCCTTAGATTATAATTCCCCTAGGAGTTCGGAGGTGGAAAGTTGGGGAAGCAAATGCCCAAGGTCAGTTAGCCCTTACCTTTTTTTTTTTTTTTCCTCAGCTTCTGTTAAGCACAGTATTTCTGGGCTGCCTGGGTTTACTCATGTGGACACTAGTACCAGAGTTCTGAGTCCCTGAAGGTTCTGGAGCAGGCACTGTGATGTCCCATGGCAATCAGTTGGGGAGGGTGAGGAAAGAAGAGAAGAACTCCCAAAATTTCTACTACTTCATCCTTCAGTGTTTAAGAGTTCAGCTGCCAGCCAAAAGTCTGGCAGTTCAAAGCCACCAGCTGCTCCTTGGAAACCCTATGGGGCAGTTCTACTCTGTCTCATAGGGTCGCTATGAGTCAAAATCAACTGGACAGGAATGGGTTTGCTTTTTTTTTTTTTTTTGGTTAAGACCCCTGTTACGCCATACCAAAGTTACAACCCATCACACACTCTAGTGAAAAACTCACCCACTCCCTATTACCTCTGTAGTTTTCCACAATTCTCCCTGCTTTCCCTCCCTGATCCCACTAAGGTTGATTTGGTAGAGAGCCAGATTCTGCAGGTGAAGAAGATGCTCTAACTTTTACAAACAACTGTTATATTATTATCTTCATTCAATGTCATTGATAGTTTTAGTCCCCATTGGGCAAAGCACACTTTTCTAGATGGAGTTCAAGAGAATGATGATGAACTCACTGATAATAATACTTAGTACCTGTTCTAACAACCTTAAGGTCCAAATAGTTGGGATTTTTTCTTCCCTTACCTTGAAACATCTATTTGTATGTTAGTGTCTTTACCACTAAATGGCTCCAGATTAAGTGCTTAAAATTCATTTCTACCCTTGTAATTTTCCTGATTCAGCTCTCATGGTCAGAGTTTTAGCTGCCAACTCTCACTTCTAGTATTCTTCTTCTTGGATGATCTGTTTGATAAAAATGTATACAAAGAAGTTATTGATAATCTCCATGTAGGGCCTGGAGTATGTCCAATGAAAAATGAGTATAGGTTTAATGAATTTTTTTGCTTGCTCAGAGATCTTGCTTACTTCTTCCAAATATAATAATTAAATAATTAAATTTGTGCATTTCAGTAAAAAAAACTAAAAAAAAAAAAAAAAAAAAACCTTAAATTTATATGCAGAGATCGTCATTAATGTGGATCTTTGGGAAGGCATGGAATATTAATTGATCCTTGCACTGGAGCCAGAAAGCAGAGGATAGCTGGGGTGAGGGGTTACTAAGTCATGGAGCCCTGGTGGTGCAGTGGTAAAGAGCTCTGCTGCTAACCAAAAGGTAGGCAGCTCAAATCCACCAGCCACTCCTTGGAAACTCTAGAGGGCAGTTCTACTCGTCCTATAGGGAAACTATGAATTAGAATCAACTCCACAGCAATGAGTTCAGGTCTTTTCCAATGCTGATTCTGTATCTCAATGGGGCCTATTTGGCTTCCAATTCTGAATCTCCCATAACCTCATTATATGAGTTTATCTAAGGTAATTATCTTCACTGGCCTCTGCTTCTCCATCCATACAGTGGGTTCATTTTGGAAAAGCTCTACAACCTATTCCAGCTCTGAAAAATAAATTTTCCCTGTTGGAAGAAAGCTGAGTCCCTCACAGATTTAAAATACTATGGTTTGGCAGAACTATTTGTGATAAGCTACCAAGAAAGTTAGACCTGTTTTTAGAGCCAGAACAATCACCATCTGCTTCTCAGCTTTATGGGCTAATCCTGCATTGCCTAGTGGCTTCAAAAGAGATCTTGCTGCAATGACTATACAATTGAGTCTTTAGAATTAGATCTGAAACACTCAATCACAGATATGGTTGGCTGATGACTTAACACTTACCATGATACTTTCTATACTCCATACCGGTGTTTGCCAGTCCAAGAAATACAGCCTGTTCTCGTTGTCCAGTCAATTTTGACTCATAGTGATCCTGTAGGACAGAGTGAAATCACCCCACAGGGTTTCCAAGGCTGTAAATCTTTATGGGAGCAGACTGTCACATCTTTGTCCCGTGGAGCCACTGGTGGATTTGAACTGCCAACCCTTCGGTTAGCAGCTGAATGCTTAACCACTATGCCATCAGGACTCTGGAAAAATATATACACAACTTAGTGCATATATTTAGTGTATGTTATTAAAATTTTATAGGTATATACTGTGGTAAAACAACATTAAAAAAAAGATTTGATTCAATTATTCCTGAATTAAAACACAAATCATATTGAATAAATCAGAAGTTAGTTTTTATAATAAAGAACTTCCATTGTAAAAGTTTTCAAGGTCATGAAGATTATTATTGGTTTCTAAATGACTTTAGGGAGTACTGCTCAGTACTAATAAAGTTTTTTTTTTTTGAAATATTTTCTAGGTTACAACTCTTCCTATGGTCACACTCTAGTGTAAGACAATTCCTGAGCCCTTTATGAAATTTACTGGTGAGTTGTGGGCCTTAGCCAAATCCAAAGCAGCCTGTTAAAAACAATTGCAAAACACTTCTTCCTGGTATAATAAATAAAGTATTTAATTGTTCATTTTGGGAAATGAAATTAAAATGGTGCATTGATAGAATGGGAAGAAAGATATTTCTTTAAAAATTAGAAAGAGGGACAACCATGGAAGAAAGAAAAGTATTGGGAACACTTAACTGCCAAACCACAAGACCTATTTATGTTACAGGTTAAGATTTCCATTCAACATGGTTTGGAAAAAAACTTAGTAACATAGTGACAAGGAGGGAAATGGTTACAAAGGAAAATGGAAGAAGGTCCAGCTTGCATTGTCCACACTGATGTTCCTTCAGGAATGTCTGTGATTCAGAGAGTAAAGAAGACTTGAAGGCTTAGACTAGCTCTGGTGGGGCCTGGCCATGATAAGGTACACATGATTGGTGCAACAACTTTAGAATTTTACTTTTTTTTTACCTGCTCACATATTGCTATAAACAATGGGTTGTCTTCAATGTTTCTCAAAGGGAACATTTTTGGCATTTCATGTGGGATGATTCTTCCAGGTGCTAGACTGTTCTTTGCATTGCAGGATGTTTTCCATCCTCAGTCCCCTGCCCATCCATTGCTACTAACCCTGCCCTAATTATTATGACACCCAAAATACCCCAGTATGCTTCCTAGTGCCCTCAGAGGGCAGTACTGTCTCTGGTTGATTGCCATTTGCACCTCATGATCTTCTGTGTAATTCATCTCTGTGAAGTGTTATTTTTTTCTATATGTTATACATTTTCACCATACCTGGTGGTGTAGTGGTTAAGTGCTATGGCTCCTAACCAAAGAGTCGGCAGTTCGAATCCTCCAGGCTCTCCTTGGAAACTATGGGGGCAGTTCTACTCTGTCCTATAGGGTCGCTATGAGTCGGAATCGACTGGACAGCACTGGGTTTGGTTTTGTTTTGGTTTGGAAGAACACACTGAAGGAAGGTAAGTCATTATGTTTTGGAAGGCATGTAAAGAACCACTCATTCTTCAAGGCTGAGATCGAATTTCACTACCATCTGGAAGATTTCCTTGATTTTGCTAAACAGAGGTGATTCCTCCTCTGGGCTACCCTAAAACCAATTTAACCCTCTTTTATAGCAGTTGCCATGTTGCTGTCATTCCCTGAATTTGTCTTCCACCTTGACCTCAGGCTGCAAGCTCTTTGAGAATAGAGACTGTACATTGTTTATTCTCTATCTCCAGTACACAACTTAGTTCTGGCTTATCAGAGGCACTCTGTAAAATGTTGTCAAATAAATAAATAGATGAGAGAATAGCTGAGATGAAACTTCTGCTTTTTCCACATGAAATTTTTTCCTCTTAAGGAATTTTCATCGTATTTTCCCCTTAATGAACTGAAATGAAGAGTTAAGAGATTGAGTCAGGTTGAGAATAACAATAACAGCAACAAAGATAATAACAAATGGCATTAAGAATAAGTCAAAATAATAATTATGAATACCATTACCTGAGATCTTATTATATGCCTGGTCCTGTTCAATCATTTTATTTACCTTATTTCATTTAATCCTCACAACATGGCCAAGTCTAAGGTGAGGCAAATGAGGCACCTAAGATCCGACTTTAAGGAGACTTTGCTTTCAGAGGGTTCTCCTGTACTTGTACTACCCTGAGAGTGAGGGCCACCCAGGGCACCTTGCTAGCCTCATCCTAGTCCCAGCCCTGACTCACACTAATTATCTTAAATAGTTTTATTCTCATTTTATAGATGAAGAAACTAATATTCAGAAAGTTTAAGTAATTGCCCAACCAAGCAGGTAATAAGTGATGGAAAGGAATTAAACCGAAGTCTATCTGATGATGAAGCACAGGCTTTTAACCATTAGGGACAAGGCTGTTGCCGGGCCATGAACTATTTGCTACTGGTCCAGGAGGAGATAACCACAGCACCAGAGAGTACACATTTAGGAAAATTTTAGCAGTTTATCATTGCCATGATAACCACACTCATGATCAACGAATGCATCTCCAACAGAATGGAGATACAAAACTCTCAGCACACTGTGGATTGGGAAAATCAATCAAACGACCACACAAACAAAATTGTCCTTTACCCTAGATAGTTTGAGAGCATTACATTAGGAAATATCAGAGAAATTAGAACACCATGTATTAAAACTTTTTATTTCTTTGCAGTTATATGACGAACTAAATAATGGATTGGGTACTAACAGAGTAATGCAATAATGTGAATTTTTTTAGTTTCACATTAATTTAGTTCAGGCATTTTTTTCCTACTTCAATTTTTTTTTTTATCTTTTTAGACAATTTGGTACCTCAGGTACATCCTCCAGGTTTTCCTCAGGTACGTAGAGTTGTATTAATCATAATCTATTATTCATTGGGCCTGTAGGTGATACAACCAGTTTCTGCTCAGCTACTAAACTAAAGGTTGTCAGTTCAATCCCACCCAGCTGACACTGTAGAAGAAAAGGCCTGAAGATCTGCTTGCATTAAGGTTATAGCCAAGAAAATTCTATGCAGCACAGTTCTACTTGATAACGCATGAGATTGCAATGAGTGGGAATCAACTTAACAGCAACGAGCAAGAACAACGTTATTCATGATACAATCTTAGTCATGCATGACCCTCTTTTATTTTATTTACTCATTTATATAATATGTTAGAATGTAATAATATAATGAATATCCATGTCACTACCCAACACAAGTCATACAATTCTACTAATTTACAGCAGACCTCCTAAGCAGTCCTCCGTAATCCTATCTGGTTCCCTCTCCCTTCCTTCAACATTCTAAGAGTTGTCCAAGTTGTAGCTTCAGATGTTGTCTCACAGCGTTGTTATTCATTCATTTTCATGGCGATAATATTCCATTATGTGATATATTTATTTTCTTATTGATGCACCTTTGTGTTGTGTGTCAGTTATCAATTTATTGACTTTCAGCTCTTGAGCTACCCTCCATTGTCTGTTCTGTGACAATGGAGCTTGCCCTAGTAAATAATGTACCTTTGCAAACTGGCACAATGTTAAATTTTGTCAATTACTAGTATTGGGACGATCACTGGTACACAGGACATCTTCTCCAGTTCCATCATGCTCCTTTTGGAAGACTTCTACCACATGTGTGGCTTCTCCAGTACCAGGCTCCTACAATACATGGCAGGAAGCAGCACCTGGTGACCAGCAGCATGTAAGACTACTCTTTGGGAAGCTTCGCATGGTTCACTTTAGATGGCTTTACAGCTAATTGTGAGGCACAGCACCTCCCTGTGGACAGTTGGAGGACGTGTGGCAAGTTCCAAGGCAGAGCACCTTCCTGTGAATGCTCCCTGACACCCTAGGAAATGGATTCACTGACTGTGAACTTCTCACCACCCAGTGAGCTGTAGTTACCCTTCTCCAGTGAATCTGTATGTCAGCCATGGGTAAGGGAACTCCCTTCCAAACTTGCTTCTTCCTTCAGTGATCTAACTCAGCTGTAATGGTAGTGGCTTTGTCTTATATCTGCCAATCCTATATTCCCTTTACACCTTAGTAGCCAATCCTCTGTTACTCCAATCTCCTGTTAGAGCTAATTAAAAAAAAAAAAGTTAAATATTCCCTATTCAAATTACTGTGTAATTTTTGTCTCATGATTGGACCCTAACTGACACAGTTTTTTACTTCCAGTGCTTCTTTGAATATTCTGCTGTACATGTCTGCTGTGCACATGTGTACATTTTTTTAAATTTTATATATACGTAGATTGTAATTGCATGACCATGAAGTGTGCAAAGATTAAACTTTATAAACCCCCCCCAAAACCCAACCCACTGCCATTGAGTCAATTCCAACTCCGCATTCTTATAGCCAGGAGTAGAACTGCCCTATAGGGTTTCCAAGGAGCAGCTGGTGGATTAGAACTGCTGACTTTTTGGTTAGCAGTCAAGATCTTAACCACTGTGCCATCAGGGCTCCAAACTTTGTAAGGTGACCCCAAATTGTTATCATTACTAGAAGTGTTTGAAAGAGCCTGTCCATTACATCTTTTCTCTACTACTTAGGATTGTCCAACTTCTCAATTTTTGTCAATAAGGAGAGCAGACAATTATATCCCATTGTGGTCTTGATTTCCATTTCAATGATTAAAAATGAAGTTGAATGTCTCTTCATATTTATACTGACAATAAGTTTTTCCTCTTCTCTGACTTGCTGCTCATGTCTTTGGATTATTTTTCTACCGAGTTGTGTGTCTTTTTTCACTTTGATTGTTTAGAAGTTCATTATACAGTGGAACCTGTGAGAGTCAGAACTTGAAAAGACTGCTTTCTTTCTCTGGGTCTTGCAAATTTTACGTCTTTGACAGGGTGCAGTGTTTTGTCATTTTGCTGTTGCTTTCTATTCCTGAAAAACATTTGATTTTTCCTCCTCTGATGGGTTTCCACCTTACACAGGTTCTGACAATAGAAATATGAAATAACAGGCTCTTTCAAACATGCCTAGTAGTGATAACAATTTGGGTTACTTTATAAAGTTTAATCTTTACACACTTTATGGTTATGTAGGTTTTACTGTACATATATATATTTTTTCCTCTGTTATATACATGGCAAGCATCTTTGTTGAGTTTGTGTATTACCAAGGAAAAATTTTTTTTTGGTAATTATTTTTGTTGTTGTTGAAAATATACACTGCAGAACATACAGCAGTTCAACAACTTCTATATGAACGATTCAGTGACATTGATTACACTCTAAGTTATGCAACCATTCTCACAGTCTTTTTCTGAATAGTTCCTTCCCCATTAACATAAACTCACTACTCTCTAAGCTTCCTATCTAAACTTTTGAGTTGTTGTCAATATGATCCCATATAGACAGTTCTTAAAAGAGAACAATGCTTAAGACAGACATTCTTTACTAGTTAAGCTAAACTATTTCTTGGTATTAAGATGACTTCAGGGTATATTTTTGGTTTAAGGTTTAAATATTATCCCAGGGCAACATTTTCAGGTGTCCACCCAGACTCCACGGCTCCAGGAAATCTGGATTACATGAGAATTCGAAATTCTGTTGTGCATTTTCTCCCTTTGATCATGATTCTTCAAAAGAATCTTTGACTAAAACATTCAGTAACGGTAACTGGGCAACATCCAGTGCTTCTGGTCTCTTGGCAAAGGAGGCAGTTGTTCATGTAGGCAATTAGCCACACATTCCATTTCTTCCTCCTATTTCTGACTCTTCTTCCTCTGTGGCTCAGGCAAATTGTGACCAATAGTTGTATCTTGGATGGCCACTTGAAAGCTTTTGAGACTCTAGTTCCCTAATCAATGAACTAGGAGATAGAATAGAAGCACTAAACATGATATTAGGCCAATTAACTGGGATGTTTCATGAAACCATGACCCTAAACCTCCGAACCAAGAAACCGAATCCTATGAGGTGTTGGGTTGTATGTAAGCAGACTCAGTAGCTGCTCTTTTTGTTATTGTTGTAAATATATCCATCACGTAATTTTTGCCAACTCAACTTTTTACAGGTGTGCAATTTATCTTTTTACATAATTTTATCATTTTCTTGTTGTTGAGAATATACACAAAAACATACACCAATTCAATAGTTTCTACATATGCCATTTAGTGAGATTGATTACATTTTTTGTGTAACCACTCTCATTTTCCTTTTCTAAGTTGTTCCTCCCTCATTAACATGAATTCACTGCTCCTTAAGGTTCCTATCTAATTTTTGGGGTTGCTATTGTCAATTTGATCCCATATAGATAGTTCTTAAAAGAGCTTAATGCTTGAGGCAGATCTTTTTTACTAGTTAAGCTAAACTTATTGTTTGGTTGTAAGATGGCTTCAGGGAATATTTTTGGTTTAAGGTTTAAAGATTATCTCAGGGCAATAATTTCAGGGGTTAATCCAAACTTCATAGCTCCAGGAAGTCTGGAATCCATGAGAATTTCAAATTCTGTTTTGAATTTTCCCCCTTTTGATCAGGATTGTTCTATGAAATCTTTGGTCAAAATGTTCAGTAATTGTTGCCAGGCACCATCTAGTTCTTCTAGTCTCATGGCAAAGGAGGCAGTTGTTCGTGGAAGCAATTAGCCATACATTCCATATCTTCTTTTTATTCCTGACTCTCTTTCTTCCTCTGTTGTTTCAGGTGAATGGAGACCAATAACCCTATAGGCTGTAATCTTTACTGAAGCAGATTGCAGACTGCCACATCTTTCTCCTGTGGAATGGCTGAGGGTTCAAACAACTGACCTTTTGGTTAGCAGCCAAGTGCTTAACCACTGTGCAACTAGGTCTCCTTTTAGCCCTCCTAGTGGGAGTAAAATGGTATTTCATTGTGGTTTGCTATGAGTCAGAATTGACTCGAGGGCAACAGTTTTTTTTTTTCTTCATCGTGGTTTTGATTTGCATCTCTCTGATGGCTAATGACGCTGAGTATCTTTTCATGTGTTTGGTGGTCATTTGAATGTCCTCTTTAGTGAAATGTCTATTTAAGTCCTTTGCCCATTTTATGATTGGGTTATTCAAAGCTTTATATATATTTTGGTTATTAGATTCTCAGCAGATATATATTTTTTAAAGATATTCTCCCAATCTGTGTCTTGTCTTTTCACTTTTTTGGTAAAATCTTTTGATGAACAAAAGGTTTTAATTTTTATGAGGTCTCATTTATTTATTTGTCTTTTCCTATTTGTATTTTGTTATTATATTAGATAATCCACTGTTAAAATCTCAGCCTGACAGTGTTGTCCCTGCTTTTTCTTCTAAGAATTTCACAGTTCTAATTTGCACATTTAGGTCCTTAATATATTTTGAATTTGTTTTTGTGTATGGTGTGAAGCATGGATCCTATTTCATTTTCCTTCATGTGGAAATCCAATTTTCTCAACCTTATTTACTGAAGAGACTCTTCTTTCCCCATCAAATGGACTTACCCTGATCAAAAATCTGTTGACCATACATGTGTGGGTTTATTTCTGGACTCTCAATTCTATTCCGTTGGTCTGTGTGTCTATTGTTATACCAGTACCAGGCTGTTTTGATTATTGTAGCTGTATACCAAAAAAACGAAAACCAAACCCATTGCTGTCAAGTCGATTCCAACTCACAGCAACCCTATAGGACAGAGTAGAACTTCCCCATAGAGTTTCCAAGGAGCACCTGGTAAATTTGAACTGCCAACTTTTGGTTATCTGCACTTAACTACTACACCACCAGGGTTTCCTGTATAGTATGTTTTAAAATCAGGAAGTGTGAGCCTTCCTACTTCATTCTTCTCCTTCAACATTGCTTTAGTTATTCGGGGCCTCTTGCCATTCCATAAAAGCTGACAATTGGTTTTTCTATATCTGTAAAGAAGGCTGTTGGAATTTTCATCAGGATTACATTGAATCTATAGATCACTTTGGGTACTATCGAGATTTTAACAGTATTAAATCTTCCAATCCATGAACATGGAACATCTTTCCATTTGTTTAAGTCTCTTTCAGCAGTGTTTTATAGTTTTAATTGTGTAAATCCTTCACATCCTGGTTAGATTTACTCCTAGGTATTTTATTTTATTAGAGCTATTGTAAGTGGAACTGATGCCCTAAGTTTCCTTTGAGATTTTTGTTTGTTGACTTTGTACCCTGCAGCTTTGCTAAATTTCTCTATTAGCTCTGGAAGTTTTCTTGTGGACTCCGGGTGTACAATTTATTGACATCAATTACATTAATTGGCTGTGTAACCCTACCCTTCATCAATGCAATTTTTCTATCACTACAAACAGAAACTTAGTGCTCCATAAGCAAAAAAAAAAAAAAGCCCAAAATTGTTTAAAGGAAGAGATTTCTATAGACAGAATTTTACATTTTAATGGAACCCCAGTGGTGCAGTGGTTAAGAACTCAGACTGCTAACCAAAAAGTTGACAGTTCAAATACACCAGCTGCTCTTTGGAAACCCTATGGGATAGTTCTACTCTGTCCTATAGGGTTGCTATGAGTCGAAATCAACTTGACGGCAATGGTTTTTTTTTTTTTTTTAAGGTATTCAAATCAATCAAACTTTATGATTTGTGTTTTTGTGTATTTTAAAATAAATTTTTATCTATGCTAAAGTCAGATATATTTTTCTCTTATATTGTCTTCTAAAATTTTTGTAAGTTTTTTGCTGATCTTTAAGGGCAGAAGTTAATATTTGTGAATGTTGTAAGTTAGTAATCCTGCTTAATTTCTCCATGTAAAATATTTTTTTCGGATCTATTATCACTTTTTTACCACACTGAGCTTCCGTAGCTTCTTTGTCATGTGAAAATTCCGTATGTGAGTGCATCTGTTTCTGTGCTCTTCATTCTGTTCCCTTATGGACCTTATTTTCTATATAAGCCTTACAGTCTGGATGATGAAATGCTAGTACTTGAGGCAAAAGGGGCATTGACAATTATTAAGAAACTACAAAGAATTGCACTGAGCAATTTACACTCAATTTATCCTTTAATCCTAGCCATAACCTCAGAATTATATACCTCATTATCCATACTTTACATATGAGGAAATTAAAGCTTAGGATGGTTCTGTGACTTGATTAATCTCATGCAGCTTGTAAGTGGTGGAAGCCAGGATATGAATCCAAAATCGGTGTTCTTTCTATCATACTATATTGTTTTCCTAAATCTTACAAATTAAATTAATTCACATCTTTAAGAATTGAAGTGGGAGTAGGATCAATGTAGAATAATTCTATAATTTAATTTATGCTTTTTTTTTTCTAGTTAGAGGACAGACTTTGGAACATATAGTGAAGATGAAATATGCAAGCATCTGTGGGCTTGTCCTTGGCATTCAGACAATGGGCTTTGGGCCACTCATTCTGCCGCCTACCAGCTGGTGGGGTTGGGTTGTCACATACCACCAGGTCTTATTCTTATTGGCTGATGGAGTAAGTAAGGTGGAGCCCACAACAACATGCTGGAGTGACAGGAGCAATGAATTTGAAACCCAAAAGATTGCAATCCAAATTCCAGCACAACCACTTACTTGTGCGTCCTTCAAATGTTAATTTCCCCTTTTGCATGGCTGTTGTGGGACCTGTAGCTATTTACTAAATGTGCAGTACAGTGGTTGGCACACATTAGGCAATTAGTAGGCAGCTATTTTCTTCACTAGGCAGGTGGTTGAGATGAGAGCAGGTAGAGACTCTCCAGGCTACTCTTACAGCTCCTTCTCACTTTTACTTCTTTTCCAAAAATACTCTTTCTTGCAGTTATTTTTGTTTTGCTGGTGAGAACTATAGCTCTCTTTGGATTCAGACCACTGAGTATAGACCTTACTACTCTAAACACAAAAAACAGTCAGATGTGTATGATCTTCCCATGCTGTCCTTAAACAAGAAGTCATCCCCTGCAGGACAGGGAGTACATTGCAGCCACTTAGCACTGCATTACATTTACTTTCACACCTTCAATCTTGCCTATTGTAGAGGAAAGTCAAGCTATAAGATGTCAGAGTAAACAAGACATCCAGAGCCAGCTGATCTAACCCACTTATTGTGCTGATCGAAGAGCTAAGACCCAGAGAGAGAGAGCAAAGATGTCATCCAGGACCCTATAGTAAGCCTTTAGAGAGCTGGGGCTGGAACTAAGATCCTTTAACCTGTCCATATGCTACTGGTGCCAACATTTCCAATAACCGTTTGAGAACCATATTCTGTTAATAATAAGATGTCAACTCATTTTCTGTCTGGATACTATCTTGTCTTTTAGTTTTAACTAAAATGGTTATTGCCTTTTAATGACATCTTGCTTTCTTCGTGTATGATGTCCTTGATGTCATTAAAAAGACAGGAAAGAAAGAAAAGACCAAAATGGATGTCAGAAAAGACTCTGAAACTTGCTCTTGAAAGTCGATTAGCTAAAGCAAAAGGAAGAAATGATGAGGAAAAGAACTAAACAGAAGATTTCAAAGGGTAACTGGAGAAGACAAAGTATTATAACGACATGTTCAAAGGCCTGGAGATGGAAAACCAAAAGGGAAGATACACACTCTGCATTTCTCAAGCTGAAAGAACTGAAGAAAAAATTCAAGACTAGAGTTGCAATATTGAAGGATTCTATTGGGAAAATATTAAGCAACTCAGGAAGCATCAAAAGAAGATGGAAGGAATACACAGTCACTATACCAAAAAGAATTGGTTGACATTCAGCCATTTCAGGAGGTACCATATGAACAAGAACCAGTGGTACTGAAGGAAAAAGTCCAAGCTGCACTGAAGACATTGGCGAAAAATGAGGCTCCAGAAATTGATGGAATACCAGTTGAAATGCTTCAACAGAGAGATGCAGCACTGAAAGTACTCGCTTGTCTATGCCAAGAAATTTGGAAGACAGCTATCTGGCCAACCGACTAGAAGAGACCTATATTTATGCCTAGTCCCAAGAAAGGTGATTTCACTGAATGTAGAAATTATCAAACAATACAATTAACGTCACGCACAAGTAAAATTTTGCTGAAGATCATTCAAAAGCAGCTGCAGCTGTATATTGACAGGGAACTGACAGAAATTCAAGCCAGATTCAGAAGAGAATGCAGAACCAGGGATATCATTGTTGATGTCAGATGGATCTTGGCTTAAAGTAGATAATATCAGAAGGATTTTTACCTGTGCTTTATTGACTATGCAAAGGCATTCAAATGTGTGGATCATAACAAATTATGGATAACATTGCAAAGAATGGGAATTCCAGAACACTTAATTGTGCTCATGAGGAACCTGTACATAGATCAAGAGGCAAACATTCAAATAGAACAAGGGGATACTGGGTGGTTTAAAGTCAGGAAAGGTGTGTGTCAGGGTTGTATCCTTTTACCGTACTTATTCAATCTGTATGCTGAGCAAATAATTCAAAAAGTTGGACTATATGAAGAAGAATGGGGCATCAGGATTGGAGGAAGACTTGTTAACAAACTGCGTTATGCAGGGGGCAGAACCTTGCTTGCTGAAAGTGAAGAGGACTTGAAGCACTTACTGATGAAGATCAAAGACCACAGCCTTCAGTATGGATTACACCTCAACGTAAACAAAACAAAAATCCTCACAACTGGACCAATAAGCAACATCATGATAAATGGGGAAAGGATTGGAGTTGTCAAGGATTTCATTTTACTTGGATCCACAATCAAATCAAAGCCCAGCAGTCAAGAAATCAAAAGACACATTGCCTTGAGCAAATCTGCTGCAAAAGACCTCTTTAAAGTGTTGAAAAGCAAAGATGTCACCTTGAAGATCCAAGCCATGGTGTTTTCAATCACCTCCTATGCAAGTGAAAGCTGGATGATGAATAAAGAAGACTGAAGAATTGACACCTTTGAATTGTGGTGTTGTTGAAGAATACTGAATATACAATGGACTGCCAAAAGAACCAACAAATCTGTCTTGGATGAAGTACAGTCAGAATGCTCCTTAGAAGCAAGGATGGTGAGACTATGTCTCACATACTTTGGACATGTTGTCTTGAGGGATCAGTCCCTAGAGAAGGACATAATACTTGGTAAAGTAGAAGGTCATCGAAAAGAGGAAGACCCTTATTGAGATGGATTGACACAGTGGCTGCAACAGTGAGCTTAATCATAATAACGATTGTGAGGATAGTGCAGGACTGGGTAGTGTTTTGTTCTGTTGTACATAGGATTGCTATGAGTCATAACTCACTCTATGGCACCTAACAACAACAACAAAATGGTTACTAAAATATTCAACAGACTTACAACGGTAACTTCATGGCCTATATAATGATCAATATATGCAAAGCACTTACTATGTGTCAGGCTCATTTAAGTGCTTTATAAATCTTAGTTCATTTAATCCTCACAATAGGGCTATAAAGTAGACATGATTATTAATCTCAGTTTTCAGATGAGGAAGCTGAAGCACAGAGATATTTTACAACTTATCCAAAGTCACTTGGTTCTAGAGTTTACATTCGTAACCACTCTGATATAGCCTTATTTGCTCTGATGCAAAAGAACCGATACTATTACAATTGTGTAGAAGCGATTAGGTTTAGGACACACTCTACTCTGGTACGATCTCACAAATACAACAAAAGAAAAACTATTTCCAAAGCCCTTGAAGTTAGATTCAAGACATGACATTACTGTGCTTAGTTTATATTTTGTTTCAAGGACCTATGTTTCTGGGTGGGAGTTCCCCAAAAAATTGCTCAAGTACTGAATTGGATTGTTATTCAGAGGACGAGTCTGGGGAGTCCTCTTTCATAAATTCAGTGGTGTGAACAGGATTCAAAATGTGCCTGAAGGGCCAGAATGCAAACTCTAGGAAATGTCCAACTTCAAGAATTAAATATTAGAAATATGAAGCTTAGGATTTCATTAATAAGTGCATATCTACATAATAACTGGAATTCACATATTCTATAACTCATGTAAAATATAAATAGGAGTTTCTCATTGTCAGATCAGGGTACATTATCTGAGACTTCACAGTTACGAGGTTTCAAAGAGAAATTTTAAATAGTAATGGCCATGTATAAAACTGGTCTCTAAACATCCCTTCCAACGTAACACTAACATGTATCTCTATGCATTGTTTCAATAACTTCGATCTTTTGTTATTTTTTAGTATTGAGTATTTATTATATACATCTAACTATATGATGAAAATCACATGCAAAGTGAGGTTACTTGTTTTGTAAAAATTCGAGACTTCATGAAGTTGATGAAAGTAATATTAAATACTGCATGGATCATATAAAACTGTTGACAAATCAGTAACTGGCAGAGACTGCCCAGTAGAAATAAACAAGAGAAGATAAAGGCTGTTGACAGGATAGGCTTTCAAAGTCCCTTGGGGAAATCCATTAATAAAGTCCTTGACTTTCTTTACTTTTTTTTTGCCAAAATATATGATCTTTATCAATGCACTGAAATAAAAATGTGAATTTAAAAATATGTTGCATTATGCAATTTTGCCAGGAAAAAAAAAAAAAAACTATGTCCCTTCATAATCTATGATTTATCTCATAGTAGCAAATATAAATTAAATTATATAAAATATGGGATGAAAACTATTTTTTGTTTCATGTTTAAGATAATTTCCAACCAAAACTTATTTTTTCCAGATAAAAATCACGGAATTATGTCCCCATGTTGAATTGAAATCATTTAAAATTTGTCTTTTCACAAAAGCCATTATCCTTGATTAGTGAATACCCCTTGTATTTATATGTAAGCCTAAATATAAACTAATGTATACTTGAACAAGAATTTTTAGAAAAGACACAGTACAAGTGCCAATCTTATTAGTAACTAAGTTGCTATTAAGTGTCTACAGCAACACAATGTATCAGAAATGGAGCCAACTGATTATAGTTAGAAGGCTCATATTTAGAACATAACTCTTCAGTTATCTCACTGTCTAATATTCCTAGTGATGCTGTTTAAAAATAATAATATAACATGTGGGTGGTTTTTAAGAACAGAAATGTATTTTCTCTCAGTTCAGGAGTTTTTAAGTCTGAATTCAGGGCTTCAGCTCTAGGAGAAGGTCCTTCTTCATCTCTTTCAGTTTCCAGTAGCTCCAGTTTCCAGCAATCCTTGGAGTTCCTAGACCAGTAGACACATCTGCCTCTGTTATCTCATGATTTCTTCCCACTGTGTGTGCTTTTCCATGTCTATTTTCCCTTTTTATAAGATACCACACAGAAAGGACTAGGGTTAGAACCCATCCTATTTAGGCATGACCTCATTAACATAACAAAAGAACCCCCGTATTCCCATGTAGGGTCACGTACACAGGTACAGCGGTTAGGACTTCAACAAACCTTTCTGGAGGATACAATTCAATCCACAAAGACTTCACCTTTGTTGTCATTGTGTGCCATCATGCCTTTCCCACATGCAATACATTCACCTCATCCCAGCATCCCCAAAAGTCTTAACCCATTGCAGCATCCACTCTAAGTCCAAAATCTCATCTTCTGAATCACCACATTAGATGTGGGTGAGACTCTGGGTGTGATGCATTCTGCAGCAAACTTCCTTTCCACCTGTGGACTTATGAAACCTGGAATACAAGTTATCTTCTTCTGAAGTACAATGACAACAGGCATAACATAGACATTCACACTCCAAAAGAGAGGAATTGGAGGGAAAGAAAGTTGCATGAACACCAAGCAGGTTCAGAAATCAGAAAGGCAAATCTCATTACAGCAGAAGTCATGAAAATAACTCTTTGCTCCCTCACACCATCTGGGCATTAGACCTTTCCTCTAGACTCGGGACTCTGGGCAGGGGCCTTTCACTGTTGAACCTTGACCCTGCTGCCTCAACTTTGTATGACCCCAGTTTTTGGACTTACCAGGTTTGTGACCATGCCCCCTCAGCCATGGATGGCCCAGGTCTCTTAGCCCATCAACATGGCAGAACTGAGGGGGTGACTTTACCCTTTGGAAATGAGGGAGCAGCAGCCCAATCCCCATGCTCCTTCTGACAGTCTTGTTGGTCTCTGACTGTTCCCAGGATCGTTCTTTCCTTTTCTTGGAGGGCAACAGATGTTCCCAAGTAGTTCCACTGGGCCATTTCCTTCCTTTAGAGTTCCAGGAATCATTTGGCTTTCCTTCATTCTGTCCCTCCTCTGTCTCCTTAAACTCACTATGTTTCTGCTGAGGTGGTTGATTGGATCTATAGGTCACATGCCCAATCTCTCCAGCAAATGGCTGCTTAGCTACACTCTTGGTGTCCTCTCTAGAGCATTCTTTTCTAATTTTTACAATAGAATTTTCAAAATCTTCAAGTTTTGACTCCTTTTCCACAGTTCATTTCTCAGTTCATATGTTTACTCCCATATTTTACCATAAGCAGTAAGGAGAAATCATGGCACCTCTTTAAGACATTGCTTAGAAATCTCCTCAGCCAAATACCCAAGTTTATCACTTACTGTTCTACTTTCCAAAAAATTCAAGCATAATTCAGCCAAGTTCTTTGCCACTTTATAACAAGGATTACCTTTCCTCCGGTGTAAGTAATATGTTCATCGTTTCCTTTTAAGATCTCATCAGAAGCACTTTTAACATCCTCTTTCCTATCAACAGTTTTGTTCATGACTATAGAATCTTCCTCTACAGATTTTTTCATTTCTTTCTAAGCCTTCATTAGAATGATCCTTAATGTCCCCAACTCCATCAACACTCTTCAAGGCAATCTAGGCTCTCGTTACCAGCCACCTCAAAACTCTTCTAGTTTCTGTCCCTTACCCAGTTCTGGTGCCAATTACACATTTTTAGGTATTTGTTAGAATGGTACCCCACTCCTGCTGCCAAATTCTGTTTTAATGTTCCCTGGAACTACTGTAATAGAACTATCACAAATGGATAACCCTAAAGTACAGAACTTTATTTTCTTACATCTCAGGAGGCCAGAAGTCTAAATTGAGGACAACAGCTCTAGGGGAAGGTCCTTCTTCTCTCTTTCAACTTCTAGTAGCTGCTGGCAATCCTTGGCATTCTTGCACTTGGAGATGCATCTGTCTCCATTGTTACGTGGCACCTTTTCCCTGTGTGTGTCATTCCATGTCTGGTTTCCCTTCTTATATGACACTACTCAGAAGGGATTAGGTTTAGAACCCACACTCCTCCGGTATACCCTCATTAGCATAACAAAAGAAAACTCTTCTTTTCCATCACGGTCACATTCACAGGTACAGGGGACTTCCACAAATATAATTCATAACATTCACTGATGAGTGTACAGACAAAAAATAAGAAATAAGCAAAAACTTCTCAGGCACTCCAAACAAACACGAGAAGCTATCATTCCTGTATACAAACAAGTGGTATTATGGTTGGTATGACATTATTGACAATCATGTTTCTCAGCTTGACAGTGAGTCAGGAAAGAGTAAAGAAGGAGCAGCTTACTATGTATATTAATCATCTCTGTTATCTCGTGCAGAAAAGGTTCTATTGTTGATTGACTTTATAGCGAACCTTTCACAAGAGAAGGAAGAGAGATAGACAATGAAAGGCTGATACAAGAGCTAAGTGTAAGGATACACTCTGCTCTTGATTAAATCGATTAGATCTTCACAGCTAGCTCTTACACAGCTAGCTAGCCCTCTCCTTCTCCTTGGAATGTTTGTCATTCATTGTAAGGCGTGGCACATGCAAGTTATTGTTTTCAGTGGCTTGATACGCAGAGAATTCATTTCTGGTTTGTAGGAAGTAATCTATATCTTTCTGGTATTCCACAAAGGGGACTAGGAATAATAAGATCCTATCTGTTCCAGGAGGCACATTTTTCAGTTCCTGCTCACACCTCCCTCTGCAGCTCTTTATTTTACGGCATTGCACTTGTGAAATTGTAACATATGGTGAAGGATAAACCCACAGTGTGTTAATGGCCATGTAAGAGGTCCCAAGAAAAGGAGGCTGGGAATCACTTCCTGGCTAGTGTAAAAGAGATAGGCAAAAATTTGAATATTTAACAAAAGGAAATGTTCTTTCTCTGTGAAACTGTGACTCTTCAGCCAAGTCTTAATGATTTCAGAATAAATGTAGCACTTGGGTACAAGATTGACCAGTGATAACTAGGGTGACTGGGATCTCTTTTAAAGTGAAAGAGAACACTATTAATGATTAGTTTGGGATAAAATGCATATACGGTGACTGTCTTGGATGAACTGGGATTTATGGCCATTCTAGTGATAGTTAACTTCAGAGAGAAGGGAGTGTGATGCCTCTAAGACGTGATAGAGTGAGTGTACTTAATGTCCACACCTTTCTCATTGTAAGGGAGGCCACTTCTCAAAAGATTAAGAATATGCACTGTGAAGGTAGAGACTTTACCTGGACTGGCAAAATTAACATTATTTTATGTTATAAAATATATAAATCTAATGTTGTGTAAGTGTATCAAACATTTACAGAAGACTAGAATGAAGAGTATATATCAACTTCTGCATGTTTCATGACTCTAATAAACTGGAGCATTGCCATAGAAGGCACTGAAATGGGTGTTACACAGGCAACATTAAGCCAACATAAGATGGATGAAATTTATTTTCTTAAGAAGTTTTTTTATTAATATTTCTTTTAATTTTTATTAAATACACACATACATATAATATATATAAGTGAATAAGTGCAACTATTACTATTTTTATTCTTCTGAAAATGGTTTTTTCACTCAATATTACATTAATGAAATTTATCCATGTTGATCCATGCAGGAAGAGTTCTTCAATTTTCATAGCAGTATAGTATTTCAGTGTATAAATATATCACAGGATATTTATCCATTCTTTTATTGACACGTTTTTGCTATTATAATTATGATACTATAAATAGTCCACCGATGCACATATAAAAAATCTTCACTAGGATATACCTCCCCCACATGTCTGTCAGTTTGTCATACTGTGGGGGCTTGAATGTTGTTGTGATGCTGGAAGCTCTGCCACTGGTATTCAGATACCAGCAGGGTCACCCATGGAGGACAGGTTTCAGCTGAGCTTCCAGACTAAGACAGACTAGGAAGAAGGGCCTGGCAGCCTACTTCTGAAAAGCATTAGCCAGTGAAAACCTTATAAATAGCAGTGGAACATTCTCTGATATAGTATTGGAAGATGAGCCCCCCAGGTTGGAAGGCACTCAGAAGATGACTGGGGAAGAGCTGCCTCCTCAACGTAGAGTCAACCTTAATGACGTGGATGGAGTAAAGCTTTCAGGACCTTCATTTGCTGATGTGGCATAACTCAAAATTAGAAGAAACAGCTGCAAACATACATTAGTAATCACAACCTGGAATGTACAAAGTATGAATCTAGGAAAATTGTAAAAAATGAAATGGAATGCATAAACATCAATATCCTAGGCATTAGTGAGCTGAAATGGACTGGTAGTGGCCATTTTGAATAGGACTATCATATAGTCTACCATGCTGGGAATGACAACTCCAAGAGGAATGGTGTTGCATTCATAGTCAAAAAGAACTTTTCAAGATCTGTTCTGAAGTACAACGCTGGGGTAATAGCCATACGCCTATAAGGAAGAGGAGTTAATACGGCTATTATTCAAATTTATGCACCAACCACTGGGGCCAAAGATGAAGAAATAGAAGATTTTTATCAGCTGCTGCAGTCTGAAATTGATCCAACATGCAACCAAGATGCATTGATAATTACTGGTGATTGGAATGAGAAAGTTGGAAACAAAGAAAAAGGATCAGTAGTTGGAAAATATGGCCTTGGTGATAGAAAAAATGCTGGAGATAGAATGATAGAATTTTGTAAGACCAACAACTTCTTCATTGCAAATACCTTCTTTCACCAACTTAAATGGCAACTATACACATGGACCTCACCAGATAGAACACACAGAAATCAAATTGACTACATCTGTGGAAAGAGACAATGGAAAAGCTGAATATCATCAGTCAGAACAAGGCCAGGGGCCGGCTGTGGAACAGACCATCAATTGCTCATATGCAAGTTCAAGCTGAAACTGAAGAAAATCAGAGCAAGTCCATGTGAGCCAAAATATGACCTTGAGTATATCCCACCTGAATTTAGAGACCATCTGAAGAATAGATTTGATGCATTGAACACTAGTGACCGAAGACCAGCTGAGTTGTGGAATGACATCAAGGACATCATCCATGAAGAAAACAAGAGGTCACTGAAAAGACAGGAAAGAAAGAAAAGACCAAGATGGATGTCAGAGGAGACTCTGAAACTTCCTCTCAGTCGTCGAGCAGCTAAAGCAAAAGGAAGAATTGATGAAGTAAAAGAACTGAACAGAAGATTTCAAAGGGCGGCTCGAGAAGACAAAGTATTATAATGATGTGCAAAGAGCTGGAGATGGAAAACCAAAGGGGAAGAGCACGCTCGGCGTTTCTCAAGCTGAAAGAACTGAAGAAAAAATTCAAGCCCTCAGTTGCAATCGTGAAGGATTCCGCGGTGAAAATATTAAATGGTGCAGGAAGCATCAAAAGAAGATGGAAGGAAGACAGAGTCATTAGTCAATGTTCAACCATTTCAGGAGGTAGCATATGATCAGGAACTGATGGTACTGAAGGAAGAAGTCCAAGCTGCTCTGAAGGCATTGGTGAAAAACAAGGCTCCAAGAATTGATGGAATATCAATTGAGATGTTTCAACAAACACATGCAGCACTGGAGGTGCTCACTCGTCTATGCCAAGAAATATGGAAGAAAGCTTCCTGGCTAACTGACTGGAAGAGATCCATATTTATGCCTATTCCCAAGAAAGGTGATCCAACCGAATGTGGAAATTATAGAACAATATCATTAATATCACACTCAAGCGAAATTTTGCTGAAGATCATTCAAAAACGGCTGCAGCAGTGTATCGACAGGGAACTGCCAGAAATTCAGGCTGGTTTCAGAAGAGGACGTGGAACCAGGGATATCACTGCTGATGTCAGATGGATCCTGGCTGAAAGCAGAGAATACCAGAAGGATGTTTACCTGTGTTTTATTGACTACGCAAAGGCATTCGGCTGTGGATCATAACAAATAATGGATAATATTGCGAAGAATGGGAATTCCCGAACACTTAATTGTGCTCATGAGGAACCTTTACATAGATCAAGAGGCGGTTGTCCGGACAGAACAAGGGGATACTGATTGGTTTAAAGTCAGGAAAGGTGTGCGTCAGGGTTGTATTCTTTCACCATACCTATTTAATCTGTATGCTGAACAAATAATACAAGAAGCTGGACTATATGAAGAAGAACGGGGCGTCAAGATTGGAGGAAGATTCATTAACAACCTGCTTTATTTTTTATGCAGATGACACAACCTTGCTTGCTGAAAGTGAAGAGGGCTTGAAGCACTTACTAATGAAAATCAAAGACCACAGCCTTCAGTATGGATTGCACCTCAACATAAAGGAAACAAAAATCCTCACAACTGGACCAATGTACAACATCATGATAAACGCAGAAAAGATTGAAGTTGCCAAGGATTTCATTTTATTTGGATCCACAATCAACAGCTGTGGAAGCAGCAGTCAAGACATCAAAAGATGCATTGCATTGGGTAAATCTGCTGCAAAAGACCTCTTCAAAGTGTTGAAGAGCAAAGATGTCACCCTGAAGACTAAGGTGCACCTGACCTAAGCTATGGTATTTTCAATCGCACCACGTGCATGTGAAAGCTGGACAATGAATAAGGAAGACCGAAGAAGAGTTGACGCCTTTGAATTGTGGTGTTGGTGAAGAATGTTGAATATACCATGGACTGCCAAAAGAATGAACAAATCTGACTTGGAAGAAGCGCAGCCAGAAAGCTCCTTAGAGGCAAGGATGGCGAAACTGCATCTTACATACTTTGGACATGTTGTCAGGAGGGATCAGTCCCTGGAGAAGGACGTCATGCTTGGCAAAGTACAGGATCAGCAGAAAAGAGGAAGACCCTCCATGAGATGAATTGACACTGTGGCTGCAACAATGAGCTCAAGCATAACAAGGATTATAAGGATGGTGCAGGACTGGGCAGTGTTTCATTCTGTTGTGCATAGGGCCGCTATGCGTCGGAACCAACTCGAGACGGCACCTAACAACAACAACAGGATATACCTAAGAGTAGAATTGCTTCTATACACATGATCTATTCGCTACATGTTGTTTATTTGGTTTTCAATTTTTATATACTTGTGTTGACAGTATGTATGTTCCAGTTGCTCCACATTCTTGTGAACGTTTTTATGTTATCAAATTTAAAAAATGTTTGCCTATCCATTGAATGGAAAATGGTATCTTATTGTGGTCTTAATATCAAGATCCCTAATTAACAGCTGAGAATCTTTTCCTCTGTTTCTTGACCATTTGTGTTTTGTCTCCTGTGAAGAAGGAACCCTGGTGGAGCAGTGGTTAAGCACTTGACTGCTAGCCAAAAGATTGGAGGTTCAAACTCACCAGCCACTCTGCCGGAGAAAGATGTGGCGGTCTGCTTCTATAAAGATTACGGCCTTGGACACCCTTTGGGACAGTTCTACTCATTCCTATACCTTCATTGAGTTTGGAATTTACTTGCTAGCAAGGAGTGTTTTTTTGTTGTTGTTGTTCTCCTGTGAAAGCTTAGTTCACCTCTTTTACATATTTTTCTGTTGGGTTATTTGTCCTTTTTTTCTAAATGATTTTGAGATCATTATTAAAATAGTATGGATGTTAACACTTTGTGGCTAATACCTTCTCTTGGGGTTATGATTTGTCTTTTCATTTTATTTGTGGTGTGTTTTAATAAGCAGGAGCTCAAATGTTAATGTAGTCAAATTATCTTTCTTCTTCTCTGTGATCTGCTCTTTATTTATTTTTTTTTACTCAACCCAGACCTGGAGGTTATAATGATAATATCCTACTTTGTCCTCACTATGTTTTCCAGTTTTGACTTTAACAATAAAATCTTCAATCCACAATAAAATGGAGTTGATTTTTGTACATGGTGTGAGATAAGGGTTCCATTTTTTTCCCTTATGTGGCTAACCAATGATCCCAGTACTGCTTGTTAAATGACTCCTCCTTTCCCCCTAAACTGCAAAAAGAGGATCAGAATCTGTTTCTGGGCTCCCTACTTTCTTTCTTTCATTTCTTTGTCAATCTCTAAGCAAAAACAAACAAGCAATAAAAATTGTCTTCATTACTACAGCTTTATATTATAAGCTTGATCTCTAGTAGGACACTTTCTTCTATTCCCACTTTGCCCTTTGCATTTATATTTAAGTATTTGAATCAGTTGGTTAAGTTCTGTGAAAACTCTGTTTGAATTTTCATTAGAATTGCAATGACCCTCTCATTTGATATCTTCATGATATTGAATCTTCCAATCCATGGCTTTAGTATATTTTTCCATTTACTTCGGGTTATAATAAAACAGTCCATTGTTTATTTTGTTGCTGAAATTGCTCCAGCTTTGGCCACTGGGAGCTCTATCAGGTTGGTTCTCATGTCCTTTTGACATGCATCCATCCTTTTGTGTTTTTGAGCACTTCCTTACTTTCTGGTATTACAAGATACTTCCAGCTCATTTTGTATTTAACTTTTCATCGACTTAAAATTAGCCATTTATCCAGTGAGCTCTCCTTTTTATTGAAGAATGGTATGTAGAAATCAAGATGTGGATGCTGGGTGTCTTCATTGGAAGTTAGGTGCCATTGCTCTAGTCCCTCTCAGAGGACAGAGTTAGGTAATATATGTATGTATACCAATCCATGTATTGACCTGTCTATGATTGCTACCGTTTGTATCCATCTGTGCATTAAGCTAAACATGAGTTCTTTTTTTTTTTTTCCTCCAAATGTAATCCTCTACCACAGGGTTCATTCTATCCTTCTTATTTTGGTTACCTGTAATGTCCCTTTCCAACAGTGAGAAACTTGATTCTCACTATCCAACATTGTGATGGTTAAGATTGTGTGTCAAGTCGGCTGGGCCATGATTCTCAGTGTTTATATGTGATCACTCCCATGATTGAATCTGCTATGAGTAGCTAATCAGTTGAAAGCGGGATTCCTTGGAGGTGTGGCCTGCATCCAAATATAAGCAGATGTTCAGGCCTTTTTGCTTGCTCTGCATCCTGCAGCTGCCCCTGATCATTTGACCTCTGGTTCTTGGGACTTGAGCTACCAACTTATCTGCAGACCTTGGGATTTGTCAATCTTCACAGCCTGAGAGCAGGAGTCCTGCTTTCCGACCTGCGGATCTTGGGTTCACCAGCCCCTGCAGCTACATGAATCGAGAGAAGCCTCTGTCCTGATCCACCGATTTGGGATGTTCCAGCCTCTACAACGGCATGAACTGTTTCCTTGGTAGATACAAATCTCTCTATATATTTGTACGTTTTACTGGTTTTGCTTCTCTAGGGAACCCAGCCTAAGACAAACATCCATTTATTTATTTGTTCAATCCCAATATACAGGTAAAGCAGTTTTAGAATTGCTACCCTATACCCTTTTGTGAAGTACATTTACCAACTAGAGTACAGTGTTTATGTACCGTTTCTTTAGAATTAGATTTCAGTCAATAAACACTGTAGTGCCTTATATTTTCAGGTATATCTTTTTGTAATCATTAGGTAACTAGATTTCTTTTAAGTCAGTATCTTAGTCTATGAACTAGAGAATTTAGTTCTTTACATATATTGTGACTACCAATCCATTTTTTTCTCCTTTATTTTGTAGTTTCTATTTGTCACACTTTTTCTTTGTTTCTTTATCTCTCTCTTTTTCCTAGCAAAGCTTTCTCTTTGTTAAAAATTCTTATTGAGCCCTGGTGGTGCAAGTAGTTAAGTGGTCAGCTGCTAACTGAAAGGTTGATAGTTCAAGCCTACCCAGTGGCTCTGTGGGAGAAAGCCCTGGCAATCTGCTTCTGTAAAGTTTATAGCCAATAAAACCCTGTGGACAGTTGTTCTCTGTCACATGGGGTCACTATGAGTCAAAATCGACTGAACAGCACCTAATAACAATAATGATACAACATCTAACAATCCTCTTCCCATTCTAAAAATCACTTTATTTTATAGAACATGAGATCTATAGTTTTCCTTGAATTTGCAACATCTTAATCAAAGCTGCCTCATGGATGCAAGTTATTTGTCATAAAGAGTATGCTAATTTTATATCCTCAAAACTTCAAGCACCTTGGTTTCACCTAGAAGATGAAACCTTAAGTTCAGCATATTTAAAGTCACCAGTCACCTTGGAGAGTGGGAAGATACTTTCCGAAGTGGGATAAACTTTTAAAATTGTGATCTTTGAGACTTTTATTTCTGGTAGGGGGAAGCAGTGAATTTCAGGAGTCAAATTATCTTAGTGACAGTGAAATACTAGTGAAGGTACCTTTCTTCCATAAGAATGGAAGCTGGTGTCCCAGAAAAGAACAGACACCTCTCATCTGCACATTCTTTCCAAGAGGGAGATATCAAATTTACTAAGTGATGCTAAGTGATACTCTGTCATTCAGATCCTTACCACTCTGTTTCCTTTTCTGTCTTTGTTTCCTCCCTCCCTCCATCCTCTTCCCTTCTCTTCCACCTTCTCTTCTGCCTCTCTCTTTCCCTCTTCTCTCCCTTTCTCTTTCTCTCCTTTTGTTTCTTCAATCTTTCTCCCTTTTCAAATGTGGGTTCAAAGCTTGGCTTTCACCCTCATTAGCTGAATAATCTTACGAGCTCACCTTTTTACTCACATTGTCTTTATTTTAAAATGTGGCTAACAATACCTACATTGAAAAGCTTTTGTGGGACTTATAGATAAAACTTATAAATAAGCTGCAAATTACTTGGCACAATAGCTGACACACAGTAGGTATTCAACACATGGTAGACATCACTATAATTATTTTTCTCCTTTAAAATTCTACTCTCTGACTTTCTTTTTCTCTCATTTCTTCCTGAGTGACAGAAAGCCAAGTCATTGAGGAAGGTGTTCTAGAACTCCTGTAAGTCCTCAGACACCTACATTGTACCCAGGGGAAGGAATAATTTTTCCATCTCTCTAAAACACACGAGGATGAGCTCAGACGACTGTGCCAAGTGAGAGTTGTATCCTTATCCAGCACCATGGTGGAAGATCCAATTAAGAGACTGCTTTTTTTTTTTTTTTAATTAAAATGTTATAATTCAGATATTTGCAACCAAGAGGAAAGCATGAGAAAGAGCTTGCCTGGTACTGGTACTAGTTAATGATGGTGGCACACTAATAGCTTATAGTTTGTAAAACCCTTTCAAACCATTATTTGATTTGATGCACTCATTGACATTAAAAGGTAGTCACTACTATACTGAATGTGATAAGGAAAAGAAAAGGAAAGGAAAGAAAAGAAAAGAAAAACTGAGTGCAGAGATATAAAATGTTTATATGACTTAAACCTTGTGCACATTTCTAGATTCCCTCAACCACCAACTCTGCTGTGTTGGTCAGAATGCTTCCCCCACATAGTTGTCCTTTCCTTCCCAGGGCTGTGTGGAAGACCACACAGTGGGCTGTGATCTTGCTTCATAATCAGCCACCCAGAAGCCAGATGACGTAGCCTCAAAGGCCATTAGCTCTTTGCAGAATGAACCTTAACCAGAACTGTGGGCAACTTTGAGGTGCAGTTTTTCTAGCAAACCTTCCAGAGAAGCCTCACATTTCATGTGATCATGTCTTTGCTATGTTTACTAACAACTTGTGTAGAAACACTGGCTAGCAGGGGTGAAGCCTCATATGGCATTGTTTTCTGCATTGTCTTTCCCTTACTTTCCCTTTTTTCTCATTCTCACTGTCTTGGCCTTCTAAATAAAGCATCAGCACTTCCATCCTTGCCTTAGGCTCTGTTTTCTAGAAAAACTGGGTTAATACAGTGGTTCATCTAAAGTGACAGCTGAGGCTAGAACCGAGGTCTTTTAATACCAAATCTCATGATATTTTCATTACCTCAAATTTGTCATTCATTCATCAAAGTTTTATGGTAGCCTATGATATTCAGGGCATTGCTGGACACCAGACATGCTGTGATGAACAAGAAATGGCCAGAAATCAAGGTACCCACAATCCAGAATGACTACGTACAACACAAGTGCACTATGTAGAAACACAAAAGGATGACTTAACGAGCAAAAACAGCTCCTTATCTTTTGTTATTATTAGGTGCTGCCAAGTTGATTTCGACTCATAGTGATCCCGTGTGACAGAATAGAACTGCCCCATAGAGTTTTCTGGGCTGTAATCTTTATGGAAGTAGATTGCCAGGTCTTTCTCCTGTGGATTCTCTGAGTGGGTTCTAACTGCCAACCTTTGGATTAGCAGCCCAGTGCTGAACCATTGTACCACTAGGGTACCTTATGACTTACTTACTTCAAGATGCCAAGTTCTAGGATATGCCGTTGGTGGATGGAGAAGGCATTACAAGTAAATCATGTTCAGATAACTAAAACTAAACACAAGTAGGGCTGCTACAGTACTTAAACTGAAAAGACACAGAACGCCAAAGACCAAAGGCTTATGATACTTACTCATGAACACTCCTGAGGCCTTCAGAGTTTATGTGACTGAAATGTTCTGTGCCTAGGTTTATACACACAGAGTAGGTAGTCTCTCCTGTTCTCAGCAATGCTCTGCAAACTTCATACTCCTCCAGTCAAAAACTGTTAGATCCAGGAACCAACCATTCCTCCGCATTCCTACAAGAAAAGCACACATCGTTACTCCTGGTGACTTCTTAAAGCTCAAATAGCTGTGTTACTTTCCTTGTAACATGAAACAATATCACTTCTCCATTGTCTTAAGTTTCTCATAGATAAAATTTTAACCTAAACTGGAATATTAGCCCTTATTTGGCCTATATTCTTCCCAGATGAAGGAGTAAAACAACGTACCTAAAAAGAAAGTCCATTTTAATCACTTTCAAAATAATCTCACCAAAATTAACGTTTTACTTATTTATTTGTGAGGGCATTTTACATTAAATATCTCTAAATGGCACCACAGAAAAGCAAGGGCTTTAAACTAGCTTCTGTTTAGATGAGATACTTAAACTTGGAGCCTTAGTTTTCACATCTGTAAAGTATAGTTGATAACACCCACCTTACTACTGCAAAAATTGAATGAGATAATCATGATGAATCCTAGTTCTGCTTCTAACTAGCTGTCTGAGGTTGGTCAAGTTACTTATAGTCTCTCTGCTTCACTTTTTTTTAATTGGCAAAATAGGAATTATACTAAGCTACTATTACGGCTGTTATAATAGGGCTATCATAAGGATAAAGTTAGGTAAAATATGTAAGGTGCTATAATTGTTCCGGGAAACCCTGGTGGCATAGTGGTTAAGTGCTACGGCTGCTAACCAAAGGGTTGCCAGTTCGAATCCACCAGGCGCTCCTTGGAAACTCTGTGGGGCAGTTCTGCATAATTGTTCCTAATACATAAAAAACATTCAGCAAATGTTACCTATTTTTATTTGTGGTCTTATTGCTGTGAATGCTCATATTAAAATAGCAGCTGCTCATTTGGCTCCTTAAATATCATTTGGCTTTTTTTTTTTTTTGCTTCTTATTTTCCTGTATGTGGAAAATACCTGTTGGAACTGATAGTGAAGAATTGCCTGGGAATATTAATTTTCACACAAGACTTTATTTCAACCAAAGCATCCCCTTGGCTGGACTGCATGCTCCACGAAGTCTGATCATCCCACCATCTCATCAGCTACAAACCCATGGAAGCTCAGTGTTTCCCTCTCTATTACTTTCCCATGACTTGTCAGCAAGCCTGATAGGCCCACAGTTGAAATTTGTCTCTACTTTGTTCCTTCTTTTCCATTCTCATCACCACTCACTCACTCTGCACTGTCCAATATGGCAGCCACCAGCCACACATGGCTACTGAGCACTTGTAAGTATAAAATACACACTGGCTTCTGAAGACTTAATACGAAAAAGTAATGTAAACATCTCATTAGTAATTTTTTGTATTGATTAAATAAAATATACGAAATTACATGAATGGGCTAATAGATGGGCAAAATAAAATACGTTATTAAAAATAATTTATCTGCTTGCCTTTTTAAAGCTTTTTTTTTAATGTCTTCGGTACAAAATTTTCAATTACGTTTGTGGCTCACATTATATTTCAGCTGTACACTGCTGCTCTAGATCCTTATTACCTTGCTTCTTTCTTAGAAAAATTGACCCCTGCTCTCTATCTCCAATCATTATACAGTATTGCTGGGCTATTCCTCCCTAAACATTGTTTTCACATAGTCACTCCCTGACTCAAATTCACCATGGCTTCCTATCACCATGAGCCAGTGCAAGAGCATCTAGGTGTGCTGAACAGAAAAGGTATCTCACTGCCACCTTCTGTTCTTCCTAAGGTAGACATGCCACTTGAACCTACCATGTACTTTCACATCGCTGCCCCTTTGTCTATGCTTTCCCTTTTGCTTGGAATGATTGCCACTCCCCTTTTCTTCTGCCTAGTGAATTTCTACCCAATCTTAAAGACTAGATCCATGTTGTTAGTTGCCATTGAGTCAGCTCCAACTTATGAAGACACATGTACAGCGGAATGAAATGTTGGTATGCTTGAGTCCGTTGTTGCAGCCACCGTATATTTTGAGTGTCTTCCAAACTAGGGCATTATCTTCCAGCACTCTATCAGACAATATTCTGTTGTGATTCATAGGGTTTTCATTGGCTAATCTTGGGAAGTAGATTGCCAGGCCTTTCTTTTTGGTCTATCTTAATCTGGAAGCCCCACTGAAACCTGTCCACCATGCTGGTATTTGAAATGCCAGTGGCATAGCTTCCATCATCACAGCAATATGAAAGCAATCACGGCATGACAAACTAACAGAAGAGTGGTGGAGAACCCTTGCAACATTGAGATGAATAATCACCCTTTGTCTTCTGCTCACATTGCTCTTACAACTGTCTTCAGTTATTGTCTTTTCCATATTTGGTCATTGGTCCAGGTGTCACTCTGAAAACAAGGCTGGGTTAAGCCTTATCCCTTTTTATACCAGTACTACCTAATATGGTCTCAGCAATGTTGCTGGGTATTAAATGACTCATATAACTCCTGAAAAAGAGAAATAGGTGAGATGTGGATTATGTCTTGGTAATCATCATCTACTTTGTACACAATAATTAGAGATGCCAGGATGTGGTCTTCGTTAACCCACCCAACTTCAACCTCAGTTCTCCTGGTCATGATGTTTTATGCCTACAACACTTTCTTTGTTCATGCTCTTCCACCTACCTGGAATATATTTCTTCTGCCCTCCACATCTTTCTAGAACTCCTGTAGAGGTCAGTTGGACAGTAAATTTGGAAAATAATTGCAACAATAGGAGAAAAAGTTAATGGTGTTTTAAACAATGATATAATCTCAACGTTTAATTATCATTAATTGTTGCATGGATATTGGTTATGTTTTCTCACTTTAGTTAAGTCTCTGAGGCCAACACTTGGGTTTATCCTGTCTTGCTTCACCGCTATACGCAACGCATGGCCAGAAAAACATCAGATGGGAATGTATAAGATAATAGAGGAAAGAGCTGTGAATCCAACATAAAATATACTCTGCACTTGAAGTAATGAAGGAAGTGTGGTACTGATGCAAGAAAAGAGGGGTAAATCGATAGAACAAAGAGGTAATCAAAACGTTCTGATACAGAATTTAACATATGATAAAGAGTATCACAGATACGTTGAGATGAGCAGACTTATTTAATAAATGATAAATACCAAATAGCACCAATAGTTTACCTATTAGAACATAATCAAATTAGAATACACCTAATGAAGTAAAACTTTAGAATACACCTTATAAAAGCAATGGCAAGGCAATGAGTGAAAAATTTTCAGAATTGAATAAGGACAGGACCCTCGGATAAAAAATATTCACTGTATGCTAAGCAAAATAAATACAAAAAACCCATACCTAAATACATCATGGTGAAACTGTAGAAATACAAGAGACTAAACTAAATGGTAATAGTTTACACTATTTTTATTTGTTAAATTTATTGGCATAATTTTGTCCTTATTACTCTTTTTAGCTATATAGAATCTTTAGTGATGTCACCTTCCTCCTTTCTGATATTGGTAGTTTGTGTCTCCAGTGCAGGTGTTTAATGCTATGAATTTCCCACTAAATACTGCTTTAGCAGCATCCCACAAATTTTGGTATAGTGTTTTCATTTTCATTCAGTTCAAAATACTTTCTAATTTCTCTTTTTGATTTTTTTCTTTGATCCATGGGCTATCTAGAAGTACACTATTTAGTTTCTAAGTATTTTATGTTATTGATATTTAATTTAATTCCATTTTGGTTACACTTGTTATGATTTTAATTCTTTTACATTTATTGAAAATTGTTTTATGGTCCAGAATATGATCTATCTTGGAAAACGTTCCTTATAGACTTGAAAAGAAAGCATATTCTACTGTTGTTGAGTATTCGATAAACGTATATTAGGTGAAATTGGTTGATAATATTGTTCAAGTCTTCTATAGATTTAATAGTTTTCTGTCTACCTACTCTATTGACTATTGATACAGAAGGGTTGAAATCTCTGACATATTGTGGAGTTGCCTTTCTCTCTAAAGATCTATCAGTTTTTTTTTTTTTTTTCATGCTTTTGAAGCTCGGCTACTAGATGTTTAATGTTTAGGAGCACTATGCTATGTCCTGTCAATGAGTTGATCCCTTTATCATTAGCAAATGACCCTCTTTATACCTGGTAATATTCTTTGTTCTGAATCTACATCGTTTGATAATAACATACCTATTTCATTTTTATTTTGATTAGTTAGTGTTAGCATGATATATCTTTTTTCATTCTTTTATTTCAACCTATTTGTGATTGTATATTTAAAATGAGCTTTGTTTAGGCAGTATATAATGGGTCTTTTTATCCTATCTGATAATCTCTCCCTTTTAATTGCAGTGTTTAGTCCATTTATATTTAATGTGATAATTGATACGGCTGTTTTTAAATCTACCATGTTATTTGTTTTCCACTTGTCCAGTCTGGTCTGTTTTCTTTTTTCTGTCTTCTTTTGGATTAACTGAGTTTTTTTTTTTTTTACAATTTTATTGTATCTCCTTTGATGGCTTTTTATTTTGTGGTTGCTTGAGCGTTTATAGTATACATCTGTAACTTACCACAGTTACTTTCAAGTGATATTGCATCTCTTTTTGTGTAGTATAAGAGCCTACAACATCATAATTTCATTCCCATCTCCCAAATTTTGTGGTATTATTGTCCTTCAGTTTACTTCTACATTTGTTATAAAATCCACAATACTTTAAATCTATTAATTAATTATTATTATTATTGCTTTAAATAGCCAATTTTCTTCTCAATAATCAGAAAAAGGTATTTTATATTTACTCATATATTTCTTTTTTTGGTATTATTCTTTTGTGTAGATCTAGATTTCCTTCTGATGTTATTTTTATTTTTTGCCTGAAGGATTGCCTTTTACATTTCTCATAATACGAGTCTAATGATGAAGAATTCTTTAAACTTTTGTGTGTCTAAGGAGGTCTTTATTTCATCTTTGTTTTTGAACAATGTTTTCATTGGTATAGGATTTTAGGCTGATGGTCCCCCCCCCCTTTTAGGAGTCACTGAATGGTACAAATGGTTAAGCACTCAACTACAAGCCCAAAAGTTGGTGGTTTGAGCCTACCCAGAGGCACCTTAGAAGACAGTCCTAGCAATCTGCTTCTGTAAATTCACAGCCTTGAAAATCCTGTGGATCAGTTCTACTGTGCACACATAGGGTCACCATAGGACGGAAAGAGAGAATTGACTCGATGGCAACTAGCAACTTTTTTGTTTTTTACTTTCAATATTTTAAATGTCTTCCTCCATTGTAGCTTTCTGTCATTCTTTTCTTTCTTCTTCTGTATATAGTGCCTTTTATTCTTTGACTGCTTTTAAGGTTTTGTCTTTATCATTGGTTTTAAGCAATTCGATCATGGTGTGCTTGGGTATAGTTTTCTTTTCTTTATGTTTATTTTGCTTGGGGTTTGTTGTACATCTTGAATCTGTGGGCTTGCGGTTTTCATCAAATTTGGAAAAAAATGCTGGATAGCAAATGTTTTTTCCTCTTTCTTCTTCAAGGACTCCAATTGCACACATATTAAACCATTGTAAGTTTTCCCAAAGATAACTGATGATCTGTCTGTTTTTTCAGGTTTTTTCTTCTTTATTTCATCTCGGATAGTTTGCAAGTTCACCATTTTTTCTTCCTTAAAGTCTAATTGGCTATTAGTCTCATCCAAAAGGATTTTCTTCTCACATATTGTATTTTTTATCTCTAGAAGTTTGATTTGTGTCTTCCAAAATCTTTGATGTTCTCCTTAAAATGATTATATTTTCCTCTATGTCAGGGTTTGGAAACTATGATCCATGAGCCAAATCTGGCCCATAGTTCTGTTTTGCACATCATGAGACTTAAGAGTGGGTTTACATTTTTAAGAATGGTACATTACTGTCAACCTAATTGTCATTCTCTTGTAGGTACACTCTCTTACATCTGGTAGCTTTTAACTTTCTTATTACCCTTGACATTCTGTAGCTTCATTATGATGTGTCTATACATGGATATCTTTTTATTTATTTTGTTCAGGCCTCAGTGAGTACTTTTGTCACAGGGGCCATGTCTCTATTCAATTCTAGAAAATTCTTAGCCATTATCTTGCCACTCTTTTCATTAAGTGTATTCTAGAATTGTGCTTTTCATACATTAATATGCATACAAATCACCTGAAAATCTTATTAAAATGCAGACTCTAATTTTTTAGTTTGGGGTGAGGGCTGAGATTCTGTATTTTTGACACACTCCCAAAAGCTGCTGATGCTTCTAGTCTATGAATCACTCACTTGAGAAGTAAGGTCTAGACTATATCTATCTACCCTGCATAATTCTTAACATTCTTTTATATTTTTCTACTTCTCTGTGCAGTGTTCAGAAGCAATCCTTCAGTATTACGTTCCTGCTTGAGAATTCTTTCCTTGTTGTGTCTAGTCTAAAATTTATCCTGTCTGCTAACTTGCTAATTGAGTCCTGGTGGCAAAGCGGTTAAGAGCTCAGGCTGGTAACCAAAAGATTGGCAGTTCAAATCCACCAAATGCTCCTTGGAAACCATATGGAGCAGTTCTACTCTGTCCTATAGTGCTGCTATAGGGTCACTAAGAGTCAAAATCGACTTGATGGCACAGAACAACAACAACTTGCTAATAAAAGCAAAAGGCCATTCATTCAATTGAGTTTACCTTTGAAGAGTCATCTAATCACATATGTGTGTGTCTCCCTTTTTGTATAAAACCCTAGAAACTTTCAGACTCAAAGATGCTGCCATGTACATGGAATGGCACTCAGGTTTCGTAGTACCTCCAAACTTATAATAACATCCCTCGTTGTCTTTCCTCTTCTTTAACTCTCTTTGCATATGTAATTGTTACAAGAACAGCAAATCATTTCCAGCACTCTAAGAAATTCCTTTGGCTATGTATGTCATTTCAACTGTTACATTACGAAGTACATGTGGTATGTATCATATGGATCTAGTAGGTACTGAATACATTAGATGCTTAATAAATCTCTGCTGAAATCATCCTCAACCTGCCTAATTACAGTTCTACCTCTCCCAGAATGGAGCATGGAAAAATAAAAAGAGGTGGTTTGATAAGGTGGTAGAATTCTGTGTGATTTCCTTCTTTAGTTTAAAATCCCAAATTTTGGTATTAGAATGGTTTTGTGCAGTGAAATAAGATTTAGCATAAGTTCTTTAGATCTTTTGAGTTCTCCACAGTTGGGGTTGTGGTAGGGAATATTCGTTCCCAGAGACTTAAGTTCCAGTGCCGGACCATTTAACACCAGCATGGCCATAGCAAGTCACTTTGTCTTTTTGAGTCTCACATCATTAGCTGAAAAATAGCAATAATGATACTGGCATTGAAGGGTTGCCCTGAGGCTTGATCAAGGTCACCTATCTAAAGCCCCTGTGAATAGCAGTTAGGAAATGCAAAAGCTCTTTCCTCTCTCTTCCTCCCCTCCCACAATATAAATAGTTGGATATATGAAGTAAGTCCACCTTAGATTCCCTCAGGGGAACTTTGCTACAGCTGAAGGGTTTCCAACCTGAATTCCAGAGTGGTTGTATCTGGATGGACAGACACTCATCTTGTTAATGTTGCCCCCTTTGAGGATGCACACCACAGATATCTCAAGAGGTTGGGCTACATGTTCCCCTGGCCCAAGGGAATTTCCTTGGGATTATCCAGGTCACCTTTTTAATTTCTCAGACACCTCTGACACTGCCTTTCATCTCAGGATCCAGTAGAAGAGAGTTTGATTGGACCTGTCAACATCTCTGAGGAGTCCACTTAAGAGTCATTTGAAGAATTCCCACACCGAAGAACATCTCAGAGCAGCTGGGAAGGTACAAGCAACTTTAATTCTGAGGTCCTTGTCTTGCCCCAGGCTGCTAGCTTCTTAATGGAAAAGGGCCTGGTCTGTGTGGGATTATCGAGAGGGTTCTTCAGGTGTGAGTCAGTGATTTTGCAACTCATTACAGTAGTAGAGAATACCACACAGACTAACCAGACAGGGAGTTCTTTTTCTATATAAAATATTGTCATCATTAGCTCTATTATTGATAAATATATAACACTCATAAAATACTATCAGGTATCAAACACCCATTATGCTCAGGCACTCTGCTAAATACATATCAGCAGTGGTGTTTTTTTTTTTTTTTTTTTTTACCATTTATCTGACCCTAATCACCATCTTGAAAGGTAAGAATTGCCATCTCCATTTACAGATGAAGAAACAGGTTCACGGAGATTATGTGACTTTTCAAAGATTAATTGGTGGAGAAGTCTGAATTCAAATTTAGGTCTATTTTACTCCAAATCCTGTGCTTTTTGTAATGAATCTAACTGCCTTTCAATAAACATACAGATAGTTTGATGGGGAAGAAATATGGTCAGTTGCAAATATTAACAGTCAAAATATGCAGAAAAAAGCCAATTTCCCTGGGCTGATGTTTGAGTTAAAAGGTTCTTGCTGGTATGAGCCACAGTTAAACTGGCACCAATTAGAGTCAAGTGTAATGCAAAATAAATACAGCTGAGCTATTAGGCTAGCTGCTATGGCCCAGCATCTGTCAGCACTTCTATTATACATTGAGTTTTTTTCAAAGAATTATAAGGGCTGTAAAAATGTGTGCTATAGTGGAACTTGGCAGGAAAAAAAAAATGTTTCCACCTAGAGAGCTTTTCAAATACATTTTCTAAAGTTTCTAAAAATTAAGTTTGACACTTTAGGTATGAAGTTGTTGTTGTTGTTGGGTGCCATAGAGTTGGCTCAAACCCATAGTTATCCTATGCACAACAGAAGGAAACACTGCCCGGTCCTGAGCCATCCTTACAATCATTGTTATGTTCAAGCCTATTGATGCAGCCACTGTGTCAACCCATCTCATTGAAGGTCTTCCTCTTTTTCTCTCACTCTCTACTTTACCAAGCATGATGTCCTCCTCCAGGGCCTGATCCCTCCTGATAACGTCCCCAGTGTATGTGAGACGAAGTCTCGCCATCCTTGCTTATAAGAAGCATCCTGGCTGTGCTTCTTCCAAGACAGGGTTGTCTTTTCTTCTATGTTCAATATTCTTCACCAACACCATAATTCGAAGGCATCAATTCTTCTTCAGGGCTCCTTATTCATTGTCCAACTTTCGCATACATACGAAGCAATTGAAAATACCTTAGTATGCAAAGTGACATCTTCGTCATGAAGTTAGCAACCATTTAAATAGCCCAACACATTTTAATCAACTGCTGGAGTGAAAAAGTACTTCAGCACCAGGACAAATATCTCCATGGGGTTTTCCTTAGGCTTATCAGGGGCTTCTACCTCAGCATTTTCTTCCCCACAATGCCCTCGTTGCTCTCCACAGCAGCCTGAAACAACAGAAGCAGGTGCTGAAGAGGAGGGTGTGAGGGCCCAGCAAAGGCACAGGTTGCTATTACAGGAGACGTTACATCCACTGCACCAAGAGGCTCCTCAGAAAGACCATCCAGAACTCCATTTCATTGGAATGGTTTCCAGGGCTGGAGGTTGAGGACTGTCTTGAAAAGGGAATGAGAAAAAAGATTGGAGCTGAGGAAACAAGTGGGAAACGGGGAAGGCTGAAGAAGTTGGGGACAGAAAAAAAGGAATCGGAAGCTCTTGTTTTTATTTCAATTTTATTTATTTATTTTAAAGAAGCTCTTTAAAAAGAAGAAGAAGACGAAGAGCTCTAGATTCCAAGATCTAAAACTGCAATGTAGATGCCAGCTTTGCCACTATCTTCTGTTTTGACAACGTGCAAGCTGCTTAATCACTTTGGGCTTTAGATAATGTAATTCTGAATGGAAATTATAATATTTATATAAATCTCAGAACTGTGGGATAATGGGAGTAATGTGTGTAAAAATACTCTGTAAACTTTAAAAAGATATGAAGATACAATGAACGATAGCCATAATGAAACATTTGTTGATTATTTTCTAAGGATCTCTTCTTAATAGTCAGGCACCGCAAAGGGGAGAAATGTGAATAAGGCATTTTGTCTGCAACAAAAACCTAAAGAACAGTTGGACCAAAGTGCATATAGACAAATGCCCACATTCAAGGCAGGGACAGTATTGCCAGGACACAGTGGGCCGAAAATCAAGCTGTCTGCCTCAAAGTTTCACCAGGAAAGTTCCAGCAAAAGAGCTACCATTAATTCCCACTCCAGCAGCCTCGCTCTTCCAAAATTCTATCATTACCTATCAATATGCCCATGCATGGGCTTGGTGTTTCTTGTCATAAATTTGCCAATAATGCCATAGTCAGCACTCAAGTAATATTTCTGCATAAGCCAAACAGGGATATTATGCACACCCATGAAAGTAGTGGTTCTCAGACTTGACTGCGTAGGGCTCCCTTGCAGATGCTCTGGCCCTCCCCCAGAAAGTTCTGACTCTGTTGGCCTGGAGGCCTGGAGACCCCAGATCTGAAATTATAAGAAACTGAATTTCTAAGAAAGTTCTGTTAGAAGTAGACCACATGGCCATACTTTGAAAAGTGTTGAATTTAGACTTCTCTGAAATGACCACATGAACCCAAAATTGCAGAGTTCAAATACAAATTCCTCATTTTACCATGGAGAAAAATTTAAGGGGAGGAAATTAGTGTCTATTGTGCACATACCAAAACCAAAAACCAAACCGATTGCACATACTAGGTGTCAAATGCTCTGCTGACACTCACCAAATTACACTGAAGGGATTTAGATGTATTCCAGCTTGAGATGAATGCATTAAACTTTCTCTCTGCTCCAGGAACTGGGTAACTGAACAAACAAAAAATAAAAACAAGGAGTCTGGTGCCACTGAGTATTCATGTGCCCCATTTCAAGTGGAACCTCAGGGTCACCTGCCAAGCATTACACTTTTGGAATTGCTTCCTGTCCCATCCCTCAAAAAGTATGTCGACATCTACCTCTCTCTTTTTAAATTTCTTACCTGATTCCAGCCCTTCACTAAGACAAATAAAAAAAAATCCTGCTCCTTCTTCATTAAGAAAATTATCACTATAAGCCATGATCTCCCTCAGCTTCCCATTTGTCAGCCACAGGCTTATCTACATCCATCCCCATCTTTGCTTCCTTTTCTCTAGCTCTAGGGCTGAGGCCCCTCTTCTCCTGATTAAGGACAATTTCTTTTCTCTATATTGGGTTCATTAATTTCCCACCACATCCTGCCCCTTCCTGTGTTCAAGTCTCTTCCATACCAAATCATAGCCTCCTTTGATACTTTATTCCTTTCTATCCACTCTTCAACCTCTCTCCTTTTCCTCTTATCCAGACCTCTTGGAAGAGTGTTCTTTCCTCTTTCTAGTCTCACCTCCCATTCACTACTTAACCCATTGCAATCAGGCTTCTAGTCATTCTCCTCCAATAAAATTCCTTTTGGTAAGGTTATCAGTAATGTACTTGTGACCAAATCCAATGAATATATTTTTGTCCTTCTTCATTTGTAAAAATAAGGATATTAATACTTACTCACAGGGTCATTTTAAGAATGTGGATATACCCTCATTGCAGTCGAGTCAATTCTGACTCATAACAACTCTATAGGACAGAGTAGAACTGCCCCATAGAGTTTCCAAGGAGCAGTTGGTGGATTCAAACTGCTGGACTTTTGGTTAGCAGCCATGGCTCTGAATTAGGATATAAGTGTATGAAAACTGCTTAGTACAGTGTGTGGCACAGAGTAAGCATTTAATAAATGGTTCTCTTTCCCTTTCTCCTCCTCCTTTCTCTTCCTTATCATCATTATTGTTGTTGTTATCATTACTTTAGGGCCGTTCACTGGTATTTAATACCATCAAACATTCCTATTTTTGGGGAAACTTTTGAATTCCACGACATTCTATTGTCTTGGCACTATCATCCTCTGACTCTTCTTAGCCCTTAAATCCCCCGTAGGACACCTTCAAAGATTGATGTTTCCCAGGAGTCTATCTATGGCCCTCAGCCTAAATGATTCCCTGGTACATTTTCATGCTTTCAGTTGCCACCTACATGCCAATAAGTTCTTTTTTTTTTCTCTCCAACTTACACATGCCTCTGAGCCACGTATTCAGTCTGCTGGACAGATCTTCCTATTTTATGGGACCTGCAACATAGGAGATGCTCAAAACCTGGCTGTCCTCTCTCCAGCCCCACCTGGCTTCCTAAAAAAAAAAAAAAAAAAATTACTTTGTATTAAATCCTGAGGCACAGTAGCCTTGACTCTAACCAGGACAGACAGATGTGTACGTGTGTGTATGTGTGTGTGCATGCATGCATGCATGGGTGTATGTGTGTGTTAGTGGGATCTCTGTGCTCTGCTTTCTTCTGTTGGAGATGGAGCACATTTGGCAATGAAGGACTTTGGGCATGACTGCCTGATAGCAAGCAGCCATCTGGTGAGAAGCAAAAGAATGAAGGATAGGGATGAGGAGCCTAAGCCAGCACTATGCAGAGGTACTTAAGAAAACTTCCCCAGTGATATGGAGGGTCTTGGTCCTGATCTAGGAGCTCTGGTACCATAGCAGTTAGAGCGCTCGGTTGCTAATGAAAAGGTCAGCTATTCAAACCCAACAGCTGCTCCAAGGGAGAAAGACGTGGCAGTCTGCTTCCATAAACATTTACAGCCTTGTAAACTCTATGGGGTGGCTCTACTCTGTTCTACAGGGTCACTAGGAGTCAGAATCAACTCGATGGCAGTGGTTGGGATCTTATCTGGCAGAAATCATGACAGAGGTAAAATGGAATTTAAAAGTCTCAGCGACTAAAGTAAAGGTTTATTTCCAAGTTCAATTCACAATGCAAATTTCTTACATGCTTAGCTTTCAACTTTCCATAAACGTGGGCAGAATTGTTGGCACATAAAGATACCACATCCCTAAACCTGGCATGGAACAAAAATAGAAATGTTTGGATTCTGGGTTTAAACAGATTTAGGTTCAAATCTTGGCTCCTCTTGCTAACTGTATGACTTCGGTCAATTTATTTAACTTTTCTGAGCCTCAGTTATCTGTTACCGGGTGACAACATTTGACCCACTGAGAGCCTTGTAAGTCACTGGTACCAAGCTACACATGAAAGTGCCCAGATGACTGACATGTCCTGGCCCTCAAGGACCTCAGAACAGAAGAAGAAACTGACACACGAGTGGGATAGAGGTGCTCAAATGGCTCTGATGCATGAGAGAAAGAAAGGGGCCAAAGATCATGCCCATAGTCCTGGCTTAGAAATTAGAAGATGATGGGATCATTCAAGGAGAGAAGAAGTACAGGAGGACCAAGCTTAGGATGGGGGAGAATATAAGCTCAGTTCTGACCACATGGGATGTGAGGTGCTTGTGGGGTATTCACATGGAAATACCTGGTAGGCAAACAGGGTCACGCATCTGGAGCTTGGGAGAAACCCAGGAGTTAGAAATATATATTTGGAATCTTTAGAGAAAGCATACTGAAAAAGATAATGACAATCTCCAAAATATCACCATCTAAACAAGCACAAGGGGAAGACAGTCCTGAGAAGGGGCCATTACATAGGAAGAAATGTGGAGACTATAGGAACATAGAAACTAAAAGAAGAGAGAGTGTCGGTAGTTTTGAATATTGCACAAATCAAAGAAGAAGACAGCAGAAACAAATTCAATGGATTAGCAACAAGAAGTTCTTGGTGACTGTGATGGTTAAGGTTATATGTCACCTTGGCTAGGCTATGATTCTCGGTGGTTTGACAGGCATTGGACTGATTGCTCTTCCATAATGTAATCACCTCCATGATGAGATCTGATATAAAGTAATCACCATCATAATGAGATTTGCTATGAGCAGCCAATCAGTTGAAAGGAGAGTTTCCTTTAGGATGCGGCCTGTCTCCAGTGTATAAACAGATGTTCCAGCAAGGCTCACTCTCACTCTGGATCCTGCATCTGACTTGTCGTCTTCTGACTTCCAGTTCTTGTTACGGGAGACGGCAGCCTGCCATCTGACCTACCTATTTTCAGTTAGCCATCCTCTGCAACCACATGAGTCAGGAGAGCTTCCAGCTTGACGTCAGCCTGACTCATGAATTTGGGACTTACCAGCCTCCACAACTGTGTGGAGACTCCCTTGAATTAAAGCTCTCTCTCTCTACACATTTCATGGTTCTGCTCCTCTAGAGAACCTTGCTTAAGACAGTGACCTTGGCAGGAGCAGTTTCAAAGAAGTAACAAGGCTGGAAGACCTAACCTTAGACAAGAGAGCTCTTACTTCATCTAGTAGAATCTGAGGAAGGCTGGAAAGAATAGAGATGTAAGTAAGCTTGTAACCATTTTTGCAAGACATTGTAGGGTTTTCTCTTACATATTTTCTCATTTGTGTGTGTCAGCACGAGTGACATTTGCTAATAATCAGGGCAAGTGTGTGGGGTGGGAGGTCAAGAGAGTGAGGAGTATTTAATAAGGGTTCTGGAGCCTGGGCATGGGCATGAGACAGGAGCAGGAGACATGGAAGGATTTCCAGGCAGCATCACTGTCTGCAGTGATGGCAACCTGAGTGGCTGTTATTTTGTGCACTGATGTGCCACATTCCCAGCGTAGGTACAGAGAAAATGGAGGGTGGATTGATCCAAGGCTTCAAAGCGTCCAGGAAAATTTGAAGAAAGAAGAGTTGAAGTCTGGACAAGCTGGTGGTTGGGGGTAAAGTTAAAAGGTTAAGAGATAAGAGGTCTCAAAGAAGCCAAATAAGTGGACTGACTGAAGTAGTGGAACTGAGAAAAAGCTGAAAGGGTTTAGGAGATCATGATCAGAGACAGACAGGTCTACTTTCAAAGCTTCAGAGCTGAAGCAGCTCTATGCAATAACGAGTTCCAAGGTGAAGTCATGAGAATGGGTGGCTGAACTGGGGTAGAAGGAAAGGTGAAAGAAAATGAGAAGTTTAAGGAACTGGAAGACTAAGCATTGCTGAGGTCGTTGAAAAATGATGGCTGCACTGGGGGTGGAGAGAAATCCTGAGATCCTGGGTTTAAAATCTCCAGTGGGAGGAGATTGTTGAGGAAGCTGAACAGCTGGTTTGGGAGAGTCAACATTTACTGTTAATCAAATCTGGGACTGCAGAAGAATACGAGTATATGTACATGGGTTGGGTACTCTGCCTCGATCCTTTGGTACCTTAGTAATGTGCTGCTCCTCCTGTAGTTCCTTGCAGTGCTGGGCAAAGTCAGATCTTTTCCACAGCCCCTTCATACTGCTAGTGGGTGCATCCCAGGCACCCGCTGTTTGCAGAGGCTGCAATTCATCAACCAATGGAGCCCTCAGCAGAGCCTTGACCTCGTGGTTGGGGAACCACAATTCTAAGCTCATTAAGAACAGAGTGGTCCCCACAGCTTACTAAAGGCTATTTCTTGGAATTTGGAGGCAAGTTTTGTTTAGATATGGCTTGACCATGGCCACCGAAAGATGTTTTAGACTTGTTCCTGGAGACTTTGAGCAGCAGAACATTAGATGGAGCATTTTAAGACTTCAAAAAGAGTTGCATTGCCTGTCCCACCCTAAAAGTCCATACGCAGATGTCTCGTTTACCTGTGCAATCCCAGTGTCTGAGCCTGATAAATGGGCGAATGCTGTCAGCAACCTCAGTCACTCCACAAATGGCGCTCAGTTTAAAGTTCAAGTAATAACTGGATGGTAACTATTTGTCTATGACCAACACTCAGCACCAAAAAAAAAAAAAAAGGTTGCACTTTTTCTAAAAGGCAGCAAATGTGGACAAATATTAGCTCTTGGAAATAAAGGGGGAAGTTATTCATTCACTCAGCAACATTTTCCGAGCCATCAATCTTCCGGGGATTTCTATTGCTTTAATCATCAAGGTTGTTTACTTGGAGCCATTTCTGAGAGAATAAAAGTACCTTTGGCCTTTATCTGCTGTCATCAAAGCTTCCATTAGGGGGCTGGAGCCCTGTAGGGAGCTCAAGGGATTATTCAGAGAGGTTTTTTCTGAAACGCATAGGAATTCTGCTCTTTTTCTTCCCTGGTGTGGCAGTTGAGTTTAAACTGTAATCTGAAAGGGTGGGTTTATCTTCAGGTTTATACCATTTGAACAGGATTTTGTTCAAGGCAAACCTCCAGATAAAAGCGTTTTAAGTAGACTGGAACAAAGGCCTGCCTGCCTGGAGAAAAAAAAGAAGAGATTGGGTTATTTCTCAACTTGCTGGGAGCCTCAACAGTCTAACAATGGTGCAGTAGCCTCCTCAGCAGCCTTAAAAATAACAGGGTCGCTCATCTTCTGGGTGAAGGACAGTGGAGAGAAGCAGGTAAGGGGCTGATTTTTCCTCAACTTGCCCAAAGGTGAATGTTTACTCAGCTCGGTAAACCGGAAGTGGGATGAGAAAGAATTGAAAGTATGTGGGTTCTGTGGGTACACACACACACACACACACACACACACACACACACACTCACTACTTTGTGCCCCAACTACAAATGCCCCCACCCAGGTGGGGGCTAGTCCCTTTCAGCTTTATCTCTGCCTAGAATGCCAGCTCCACCCTTCTGCTCCTCATTCCTTGCTCTCCTCCATCTCCATTGCAAACTTCACCTTTTCAGACCTCTTAGACCAGACTCCACCCATCAGATATGGACCATTCCAAAAGACAAAAAGACTCTCTTTCTGTGGGTGCCCTAGGCTGTCTACATTCTCTGGTACCTTAGCGATCAGCTGTTGGGGAGCAAGGGTTAGGAAAAGTTTGCTGTTCGGAAAATAGTACAGGAGTAGCTGTTTCTTTTTTCACTTTGAGCAGGTGAGGGAAGCTTGTCCGTTGCTTCCTCCTGAGGCTTCTCTCTCAGTATTTTGCTTGTGTCAGCTGTGTGCTCAATGCTCACGGAAAAGCCAGGTCAGCACTAACCTGCACAGAGACAGAGGATACGCGCGGCACACACAACACACAACCAAGAAACATCTGCAGATATATACACCCCAGAGACCTCTATAACACACGCCACAGAGACATCTACACACACACACACACACACACCACACACATGTACCACAAAGACAGTTACACACATATATCACAGAGATATCTACCCATATACACCAGAGAGACACACACACAGAGGCAGAACATCAGCACCTAATTGCGCACACAGACACAGGGACACAGGCAGATGCGCTACTATTTGCATGTGGCTCCTCTCTCCCCCCAGAACAGCTACATCACAGACACGTACCTGCTCACACCCAAATATGTAAACTCCCATAGCGACCCCAACCAGCCTGTGTTAGTGGTATGTCTGGAATGGGCCAGACCTGGAAGAGAGAAGGGGCAGGTCTATACCTGCCCAGGTTCAGGCGGGAAAGGTAGACAGCGTTAGCAGAGGGGGCTCTCTAGATCCTAGAGATCACAGAACATCAGAGCATCAGGTCCCCCAGATCAGAGGGGAAACCTCCTCCTATGACAAGTGAGGAAGAGACCAAGAGAGGCAGGAAGTACCAGGCACTGTGGAAAGTGTGGGATCTGGGCCAGGACCTGAACCTTAGCTCAGGCCCTGTCATTGACTTTCTTTATGACCTTGAGCAAGACTGTCCCTGTTCTGAGCCTCAAATTCCCCATCTGCAAAATGGTGCTAATGTGAAAAGCAAATGAAAAACAGATGTAGAGGGGCTTAATGACTTCGAAGCTTCTTATACAGGTGGGAGACTATTGCTACCTTTGTTGTTTTTCTGGTTACTTCCCAGCAGAACCGGGATGAGCGCCCAGCTCTCCTGAACTTTGAGTCCTGGGCTCTTTCCTCCTCTTTATGACAAAGCCCTAACTTTTTGTTTTGTTTTTTTGTTTGTTTAACAGTATTGTGAGAATAATCTATTTTCATGTTCCAGATTCTTTGGAGTCCCTGAGGAAGTGAGTGAGGGGAAGGGGAGAGGGCAGCAGCAAAAGAAGCAGAGAGGGACTGTCGTGGCAGTGCCTGCCTGCCTGTAGAGGCCCAGCTTTGAGCACCCGGGTGGGTGCTGGCAGCTGGCAAGCCCTCTGCTTCATCCTGGTGACCCTTTCACTACTAGGACAGTGGCCCTCACTGTCCTATCCCTGTGTCTGAGGTGTTCCAGTGAGCTGGCTTTGTTCTCGCCATTACATGCCTAGTGCCTAGCACAATATCAGTACACTTTAAGAAGCTAATACTTATCTGCTGAAGACAAAAATAAATAAAGGTGTCTAGAAACTCCAGAAGACTCTTCAAGACATAAAATGAACACCTCTTCCTGTGTGAAGGCTTGTCTGAGCCCCTGTTGTCCCAGTGCCCTTGTTATGCCACTGTGCCTTGGGTATTCCTCTAACATAGCATGGATCCTAACTGATTTGTATCTGTCTGTTTTGCCCACTAGACTCTGAGCACCTTAATCTCCAACTCTTGACACAGTATGTATGAAGTAAATGCTTGCTGAATCATTTAGTTAAATTGCATTCTCTGGTCCTGTCATTGCAGGGAACCCTGTGAGTGAAGGTGCCACAAAAGAATTAGATAGTTAATGGTAAGTGTCACAGAAGAGACGTGCAAAGAATTTCTGAGTTCAGAGGAAGGGAGGCACATCTACTTTGGAACACTAAAAAGTGTCCTGAAAGAAGCAGCACTTGGGATGGGTCTTATAGGATGGATGGACTATCTTGCTTTCAGTCTTCCACCCTTATAGGTATGGCTCCTCCATTTTTGACTTGCAGGCCTAATCACTGCTGTGTATGGAGTCCTGGAGGCCATCTCATATATTCACTTGGGCTCACTCCATTTTCCCTCTGCAAATAGGCAAATAGACCTAACACATGACTACTAACCAAAAGGTTGTCAGTTCAAACCCACCCAGAGGTACCTTGGAAAAAAGGCCTAGTAATCTGCTTCCCAAAAATCACAGACATGAAAACCTTATGGAACGACTGTACTCTGTAACACATGGAATTGCTGTGAGTTGGAATCAACTTGATTGTAACTGAACTGGACTGGAGAGTGGACAGCTGCCTCTCAGAAGCCCACATTTTACTGTGCATACTCTATTACAGCCCTTATCATGTCATAAACAAAACAAAACAAAACAAAACCAATCCCATTGCCATCGATTCTGACTCATAGTGACAATCTAGGACAGAGTAGTACTGCCCCATAGGGTTTTCAAGGCTGTAATATTTGTGGAAGTAGATGTCACATCTTTCTCCCACTGAGTGGCTGGAAGTGTTTGAACCACCAACCTTTTGGTTAGCAGCCAAGTGTTTAAGCACTGTGGCTCCACCGTGTTGTTACTAAAATCCACTTGCTTATGTGTCTGTTTTCCCTCTAGAGTGTGAGCTACTTGTGGCCAGATATTTGGTCTTCTTCATTTCTCTTCCCTTCGCCCTAAGGATCATACCTGGCACACAGTAGATAGTAGGTCTCCAGAAAGTAGTTTCTGAAGGTTTGAAGGAGGGACTAAGACATTGTGTGGGTATCTGGAGGTTGGTAGTTCAGAGCTCCTTAGTTAGATTGGTGGTTTGTTTGTAAATATCTCCCCTCAAAGTTTTCAGCACATAGGGTTGGGTGGGTGGGGGATGAAGCTTCCCAGTTAAAGTTAGTTGAGGGAGCTGAGTTTTGGAAAAGAGCCTTTACATGCCTATCTAGACAAGCATGCCATTAATAACAAAGAGGGTTCATCTTCTTATTTTGCTTGGCTATTCAAAAATAGAGCTAAGTCTTACAACCAAGTCTGATCATTTGAAAAATGTGTTCTAATCAATTTTTTGTTATTTAAATTTTAAAAAATCTACAAAACAAAATGTATTACAATTATAAGAGGATTCAATTATTAGTTTTTATTTCCTTCTCTCCTCATTCTATGCTTTCCTGAAAATATGGGGTCTCTTGCTAAATAACCAAAGTCAGCAATTTCTCCAGGGCAGTGTGTACATTTGCTTTGAACTCCTAACAAACAAAATCTAATTTAGTCAGTGAATGTAATAGAGCCTCTGCCCGCGTCATTCCTGTTCTCTTCTGCTCTCACAGATGATCACAGGGGCATAGAAGGGTCGTCACAGGCAAAATGGGAGCAGAGGCCAGCATTTGTCCAATCAGTTTCTGACTGAGTGGGAGTGGTGGGGTTAGTATAGCGTGGTAGAAAGAAAAAAGACTAGTCTTGAAACACTTCATATCAAATCTTGACTCCATATTGATCTAGCTATGTTTATGTCTCCAAACTTCTCTCAACCTATTTTATAAACTGTAAAATGGGACTTCTATTATCTAACTAAGGATAAAGTATTTGTAATGTACCTAACACTGACTTGGCATATAGCAGATACTGTATTAAAAAAAAAAAAAAAAAAAAAAAAAAAACTCTGCCGTTGAGTCAATTCCAACTCATAGTGACCCCATAGGACAGAGATGGAACTGCCCTATAGGGTATCCAAGGAGCAGCTGATAGATTCGAACTGCTGAACTTTTTGATTAGCAATTGATCTCTTAACCACTGTTCCTATTCTTATCACATTTTGGGGAACAATAAGTGTTAGAAATTCATATGACATTTGGTTCCCAAGTCTTGTAAAAAATGAAAATATTCACCTAAGAAGGCAGAGCTATTTATATCTATTCTATCTCCATCAAAGCCAATGCAGACTTCTACTCTTTCTCAATGGATTTAAAAAGCACATTGCTGTTGCTGTTACATGCCGTCGAGTAAGTTCCAACTCATAGAGACCCTATGCACAACAGAATGAAATGCTGCCTGGTCCTGCGCCATCCTCACAATTATGGTAATGTTTGAGCCCATTTTTGCAGCCACTGTGTCAATCCGTTTCATCAAGGGTCTTCCTCTTTTTCAGTGACCCTCTATCTTACCAAGCATGATGTCCTTCTTCAGGAACTGGTTCCTCCTGATAACATGTCCAAAGTACATGAAACAGAGTTTTGCCATCTTCCCTTCCAAGGAATACTCTGGCTGTACTTCTTCCAAAACAGATGTATTTGTTTTTCTGGCAGTTCATGGTATATTCAGTAATCTTTGCCAACACCATAATTCAAAGACATCGATTCTTCAGTCTTCCTTATTCATTGTCCAGTTTTCCCATGCCTATGAGGTGATTGGAAATACCATGGCTTGGGTCAGGTGCACCTTAGTCCTCAAAGTGACATTTTTGCTTGTTAACACTTTAAAGAGGTCTTTTGCAGCAGTCTTGCCCAATACAATGCATCATTTGATTTGTTGACTGCTGCTTCCATGGGCATTGATTGTGGATCCAAGTAAAATGAAATTTTTGACAACTTCAATATTTTCTCCATTTATCACGATGTTGCTTATTGGTTCAGTTGTGAGGATTGTTGTTTTCTTTATGCTGAGGTGTAATCCATACTGAAGGCTAATCTTTGATCTTCATCTGTAAGTGCTTCAAGTCCTTTTCACTTTTAGCAAGCAAGGTTGTGTCACCTTCATATTGCAGGTTGTTAATGAGTCGTCCTCTAATCCTGATGCTGCATTCTTCTTCATATAGTCTAGATAATTGGATTATTTTCTCAGCATACAGATTGAATAAGTATGATGAAAGAATACAGCCCTGATGCACACCTTTCCTGATTTTGAACCACGCAGTATCCGCTTGTTCTCTTCGAACGACTGCGTGAACACAATTAAGTGTTCTGAAATTCCCATTCTTCACATTGTTACCCATAAATTGTTATGATGCACAGAGTCAAATGCCTTTGCATAGTCAATAAAACACAGACAAACATCTTCTGGTAGTCTCTGCTTTCAGCCAAGATCTATTTGATATTAGCAATGATATGTCTTGTTCCATATCCTCATCTGAATTTGAAGGCCATCTCAGAAATATATTTGATGCATTGAACACTAATGAATGAAGACCAGTTGAATAGTGGGATGACATCCAGTACATCATACATGAAGAAAGAAACAGGTCATTAAGAAGACAGAGAAGAAAATAAAAGACCAAAATGGATGTCAGAAGAGACTCTGAAACTTGCTCTTGAACATAGAGTAGCTAAAGCAAATGGAAGAAATGATGAAGTAAAAAAAGCTGAGCAGAAGAGTTCAAAGGGTGGTTGGAAAAGACGAACTTATAATGATATGTGGAGTTAGAAAAGCAAAAGGGAAAAACATGCTTGGCATTTCTTAAGCTGAAAGAACTGAAGAAAAAATTCAAGCCTTGAGTTGCAATACTGAAGAATTCTATGGAGAAATATTGAATGACTCAGGAAACGTCAAAAGAAGACAGAAGAAATACACAGAGTCATTGTACCAAAAAGAAATGGTTGATGTTCAACCATTTCAGGAGGTAGCATATGATCAAGAACCAATGGTATTGAAGGAAAAATTCCAAGCTGCACTGAAGGCATTGGTGAAAAACAAGGCTTCAGGAATTGACAGAATACCACTTGAGAGATATTTCAACAAATGGATGCAGCGCTGGAAGTACTCACTCATCTCTGTCAAGAATTTGGAAGACAGCTACCTGGCCAACAGACTAGAAGTGATCCATATGTGTGCCCATCCCAAAGAAAGGTGATCCAACAGAATGCAGAAACTGCGGAACAATATCATTAATTTCACATGTAAGTAAAATTTTACTGAAGATAATTCAAAAATAGTTGCAGCAGTAGATAGAAAGTGTCAGAAAAAGCACATTACAAATATTTAATTATATCAATTTTTAAATAAGTATATTGATTAGATCAAGATTTTAAAAAAGTTTCGGTAGATGTAAGCTTTCAAATTCTATTTAGACTTAAGAGTTATAGATCTGTGTTTACATACAGAGGTGTGAGTGTTGTGTGTACAATATATATTATACATGTACCTATTAATATATGTATAAAAAAACCTGCTGCAAAAGACCTCTTTAAAGTGTTGAAAAGCGAAGATGTCACCTTGAAGACTAAGGTGCACCCGAGGCAAAACATGGTATTTTCAATAGCATCATATGCTTGCGAAAGCTGGACAATGAATAAGGAGGACAGAAGAATTGACACCTTTGAATTGTGGCATTGGTGAAGAATATTGAATATACCATGGACTGTCAAAAGAAGGAACAAATCTGTTTTGGAAATGCAACCAGAGTTCTCCTTAGAAGCAAGCATGGTGAGACTGCGTCTTACGTACTTTGGACATGTTGTCAGGAGGGATCAGTCCCTGGAGAAGAACATCGTGCTTGGCAAAGTACAGGGTCACCGGAAAAGAGGAAGACCCTCAACAAGGTGGATTGACACAGTGGCTACAACACTGAGCTCAAGCATAACAAGGATTGTAAGGATGGCGCAGGACCGGGCAGTGTTTCATTCTGTTGTGCATAGGGTTGCTAGGAGTTGGAACCGACTCGATGGCGCCTAACAACAACAACAAAAATCTTACACAGTAACTAATATGTGTGTAATACTATGTGGAGATGTTGTTTTAAAAATATTAATATATGCATATTCCAGGTGTCATCATTTTCAGATATCCGTGTCCTAAGAGGCTTGTTGGAAACTTAATCGACAAATACTTGTCCCCTGTTTCCTACTGCTTGTGCCAGCACCTCTGACCTGCATGAGGAGCAGGGGCATAGAACCCAGAGGACGGATGAAAATGTCAGGTACAAACTCACCTGAAAACTCCAGAGGGCCAAAGTCCTACATTGCATCACATATATTTGACCCAAAGTGGGGCTGTGTTTTGTCAGAACATGCTTAGTTCCTGTAACCCAGGCATGAGGCCCGCTTGACCTCACTGGACAAGTCTGTTCAAGAAACAGCATGACCGGGAAGTTGCTTCATTTATCTACTTAAAATCTCTCTGTACTTCTCGGTCATTTCCTTTTCTTCAATCCTCAGGGAGGCTGAAAGAGCAGGTCGTGACCCGTCTTATACTTACTCTTGGCCTAGCAGGAGCCATAGAGATAACAGCCAGCTCTTCAAAGCTGGTCAGATCCCCTGATAATTCCACAGGTTTTCCTGGCACTTTCAGGGAAGAGGGCTTGGGGAAGCTGGCAGCTTATCGAGCTGAGGGGCTATTACAAGGACTGGACATGGCTGAGACATAACAAGTGCACTGCTTCGGGGGATAAAAAGGCTCTTCGGGGTAACGCCTCTGCTGCTGAAGCCTCTGGGAGCCACAGGTAGCAGCTCCTTATGGCTGAGGTGGAGGACAGATACTTACCAGAGTTTCTTTTAGGTGGCTTTAAGAAGTTTTCCAAAGTTTACTTTTGGCTTGAAATGACCAGATGGGAGGGTAGGTTGGGGAGTAGGATTTAATATATTCTTTAAGACTCACTTTGAAGAAATTTCACTGCATTAGTATTTCACAAAGGTCCCTAGGTGGTGCAAATGGTTTGTGATCTACTGCTAACCTAAAGGCTGGCGGTTCAAACCCACCCAAAGGTACCACAGAAGAGAAGTCCTGGGATTGACTTTTGTTAAGATTAAAACCCAAAGCAAACTCAATGCCGTCAAGTTGATTTCAACTCATAGTGACCCTATAAGTCAGAATAGAACTGCCCTATGGGATTTGCAAGGTTATCTTTATGGAAGCCAACTGCCACATCTTTCTCCAGAGGAGGAGCTGATGGGTTCAAAGCACTGGCCTTTCATTTTGCAGCTGAGCACCTAACCACTGTACCACTGGGACTCCTTCATTTGTGAAAACCCTGTGGAGCAGTTCTACTTTGTAACACATGGAATCACCATGAGTCAGAATTGACTCTAGGCGACTAACAACAATTACAAGAACAGTATTTAACTAGGACTACAGAATTTTTCTTGAAGCCTTGGTGGTGCAGTGGTTAAGAGCTCAGCTGCTAAACAAAAGGCAGTAGTCCGAATCCACCAGCTACACCTTGGAAACTCTATGGAGCAGTCCTACTCTGTCCTATAGGGTCATTATATATTGGAACTGACCCGACAGCAACAGCACTACACAGAATTTTTCTTAGCTCATGAAGCAGTAATACTTACCATATCTTGTTCTATGCAATTTAATATTTTTTATCTAATTGAATTTTTGTATAAACCCTGTTATAGATATCAAACCTATTTTACAGATGTGGAACTGAGGGCTTAAGAGTGTAACTTTCCCAGGATGACATTTCTCAAATAGTAGAGCTGGGCTTCAAACCTGAGACTTCTGATGCCAACATCCACTGTTCCTACTGTTATGATTGGTACAAAGATGGCTTCAATTGTGGAAGGACTGAGTTTAAAATTATGGACTACCCCGACATACCTGTAAATGTGGTCCTGAATTATTTGCTTTTAGTTGACACTATTATCAAATTGTGAAAATGTAGGTGCTTTGTATGGAAAGAGGAAAAGGATATTGCCGTTCTCCTAAGGCTACCTTATTCCCCTTGTTAATAAATTAGGGCTCTTGACTTACCAATACTTATAATCCTAATAATATAATTATTGTGCAACAGATGTTTATCACATGCCTACTGTGTGCGAGGGACAGGGGACACAGCAGTGAAGTGCATCTACAAATGTCCCTATCTCAGCTTACATGAAGGGGTGAGGAGTTGTGACTAACCCTGGCTCAGTGAGGAGTGTTTATAAATACAGATATCTCAACTCAACTTGGACAAAGTGAGGGAAGTTGCCTCACCTGTCTAAGAGAAAAGAAGTGGTATGGCCTGACCTCCGGGATGTCTGGAACCAGGGACTGAGACACTGCAGGGTCACACTGCACTTTCTTCATCAGTCATTTGGTCTCTCTTTGTGAGTGGGCTCCTTCTGCTTAGGCTGGTCTTCCCCATTTTGCCACAACAAGGCCTTCTGGAGCTCATAGTTATCTCTGGCCCCAATTCTAAAAACCTGGAGAAAGGCACTAATTGGTCCAGTTTGGATCATGTGCCCATCTCCACATCTGCTGAAGGGGGGGAGTGAGGCTGAATCTATGAGAAGGTGGTAACTCTCATTTGGAACTTGGGGCTGCTTGCTTCTATGGGAGAAGACATTTCGCAGTAGGAGGGGATTATCATGGGCAAGTAATAAACGCTGTCATTAGCTTAATACTTCACTGTGTACAATGGCTTTCCTGGTTGTTACTCTACTTGAATTGACATCAGGTTTCTAAGACAGAAATTATCCTCATTTGAAAGATGAAACTGATGTCATAAAGGTAAAGCTGGGCCAGAAATCACACATCTAATAAGAAGCAGTCAGAATGCAAATGTTGATTTTCTGAATTCAAATTTTATATTGTATAAGAAACTAAAAGGTCCTCTGAACTTCCAGACAGATTCAATCACGCTTTGTATAGTTGTAGTGTTACCTGTTTGCTTGTGTGTGGCTGCCTTCAGCACTGGGGATTCTAGAACAGCTTCAGTAACAGTTCTCTATTGACAAACTTGTTGGGCCAGTAAGAAACATGGTTCCCTGGCTAAGCTAGATGGTAGATATTTTGTAATAGCATTGTAGCTTTGGGTGGTATGTGGCAAAAAGCATTAACTGGATTTTTCAAAGACATCCACTTTATCACTGTATGAAATTCTACAACATCTATCATGGCTGCACGTCAAAGGTTTTTTGTTTTTCTGAATGATTGTCCTTCTAAAGCCAGCATAGAATTAAGATTCCAGTAACATTTACTTCCTCATCCATCTAGTCAACTACCCATTCACCCATCCAAACATCCTTCCACTGACACATCCATCAATTATCCATCTATTCATTCAAAGGTTTATTTACCATGTGTTCTATGTTAAGCTCTAAGCTAACCGTTGAATGGAACAGAGATAATAGAACACAAACCCTTTCTCCACTGTGCTGTCAGTCAAGGTTGGGAGATATCATGAGTTAACAGATAACTCTAATACCAAAGGCAGCTCTAATGATTAAATAAATACTCAATGAATAGTAGGTAGTAGAATGTTTTCAGGCCATAAAACCTTGTTGCTTGATTATAATGTAATGAGGCATTAGTATAGTTAAGGCAAAGGTACCAGTAGAAGTGTGCTCAGAGAAAAGCAGGATTAAAAGAGACAAATGTCAAAATCATCTAACACTGTCTAAGCGGTAAGTATGTGTAGACTCAGTCTTCATTCTCTATGGCCCTTCTGAAAACAGCATATCTGATCTCCCAGAGTTCAGGTGCAATATCTTCCCCTAAACCATCCTCTTCTCTTGTTCAGAGTACAGGCTAACCTAACAGAAAACCAGTACCAGCTGCTGCCCAGCCAATCCCAACTCATGGTGACCCCATGCATGTCAGAGTAGAACTGTGCTCCGTAGAGTTTTCAGAGGTTGACTTTTCAGAAGCAGACCGTTAGGCCTTCCTTTTAAGGCACCTCTGGGTGGATTCAAACCTCCACACTTCTGGCTCACTGCCAAGCATATTAACTGTTTGCATCACTCAGGGATGCTGAGTCAAAGGATGGGGTGCCCCAGATAGAGGTTGCAAGTACTTTAAGTCCCTAGAAATGGGTAGCCTTAATATTCAATGAAAGTGTTAATGTTCTGATTTGCATATCAGTATTTTTAATTAATTTGATCTCATCGATGTGCTTCTTTTGAGACTAGGTACCCAACAGATCGAAGTCAAAACTCCAGAACAACATCAACAACAACAGCAAAAGAAATCGGTTGAGGTACTGTCCTTAAGGAGTCCTGCATGGAACCAGTTAGCCCATGTACATGGCATCTCCATCTGCATTTCATCTTTATCTCCAGCTCATTCCATACCTACCCACCCTCCCTCACTAGCCTCATCAAAATCAGCAGATTCCAGAGTGAATGGAGTAATTCAGACAAGCTCAAAAGGAGGCACAAACTCTTGACTAGATTGAAATAGATAGTAGATGGGAAGTGGGATTTTGAGTTGAGCCTTATATGTGAGCATGATTTTGATAAGCAGGGGATGTAGGTAACTGTATTCCAAGCTGAGGGAAACACATGATCAACTGCTTGGAGGTCAACACAGAGGAAGGTGCCCGGGGAGGCAGCGGAAGCTCAGGAAGTTAGCAGATGAGGATGGGAATGCTGATTGGTTCAATGTTGTGGGTATGTGCAATGCTTCATTAGGGAATTTAGTTTTTGTCCTAGGGAATTAGAACCTACTCTATGGTAGTGGGCTTGCCTAGGGAAATAAAGGTGTTAAGCAGGGAGAATTACATGATCAGATTTACATTTTGGAATGATCACCCCAGAAGAAGTATGGAGGATGGGCTGGAGCCTGGAGACAGTGAATACAGTTAGGGGACAGTTTATAATCAATTTCTAATCTTTGAAGCTGAATTACAATTTTACAGAGACCCTGGTGTTTTTTATATATGAGATCAGATTTGCTTCAGAGCCACTATGAATATGTCCATCCTCATAAACTACTTTGCATATTTTAATTTATTTAACCAGTTATGCCACTCAAACTGAAAATGCCAGTCACACTGTTTCCCACGTACACCCAAATATCTGCGGCATTAAACTCAACTCACTAATATTTACTGAGCAAGACTTGTGCCATACCCTGTGTGGATACAGAGAAAAGTCACAGGATTTGGGCTTGTCTCCTCATCAGTTTATTTCTTATTTTATCAGTGGGATAAGTCATGGCTGTTCCAAATCACAGGAGACTTGGCTTTCTCCATGTGCTCTGGATTGATTTGACAAGATCCTTGGCCTGCAAAGAACCAGGCATCTCACAGTGGGTTCTGAAGTCAAGAAAAGTAGTTCTCAGGGCTTCTGGGAGCAGGGACCATCAGAATGAGATTCTTTGTTGCCTTTGGGATGAGGTCCTGAGCAAGGTGGTTAATGGGGACTAGCACCAAGGCTGTTAGCAGCTCAGCGGAACAGTTCCAGAACTGTTGGGGCGCAGACACACGTACGTTCATGCCTGATGGGATCACAGCCTTGCAGAGATGATGGTGTTGTCAGCGCCATGTTATATTCCTTTCCTGGAGACAGAAGGAGTCACCCATGGGCACACTCGGCTGGTGGTCTAGGCCTGGCTAGAGCAGGATGGGACTGCTCACTGACATCCAGGAGCAACAATTAGTGATCAGGACCCAAGTTGTTTTGCAATCCTCCTAGCCTTTTTCTCTTTCCAGAAACCTGAGCCAACAGCAGTTCTTGGTGACGTATTCGAGGTCTATGGTCTGAGACCGTTTGTGGGCAGTGACAAGATTTGTACTGTACGCACCTAAGAGGTATGCTGAGAAGAGAACCAATAGCCTGGAAGATGGGGGTCCTGAGTAAACTCTTGGCTACCCCGCATTTCACCTAGGCAAATCCTAGGAATAGTAATGAACATTTGAGCAAGATATCTCTGTTACAAAAAACAATTTCATTAATCTTTACAATTTTCCAGATGAGAGAATTGAAATTTTTAGAGGACATTGCACTAGCCCCAAAGACTTGCTAGACAGTGGCAGAGCTGGAACTGGAACCCAAGTCTTCCATCTGCAATCCTTGTGTCTTTCTGTCAAAAAATAAAAGTCAATTAAGCCCCCACGACCCCCAGTATTAGGGTTTGTAAATTAAAGATAACATAACAGATAGTTAACAAATGTTTAGGGTATTACAAATATCCTCTCAACACAACAAAGAGAGTTTTGTGAAGCTCAGTGAAGGTAACATTCATTTGTTCTGTCAAAAAATATTGACTGAATAGCTCTACTGTGGATAAAACTAAACCCACCAAACCCATTGCCATTGAGTCGATTCCAACTCATAGCAACCCTATAGGACAGAGTAGAACTTGCCCATACAGTTTCCAAGGAGTGCCTGGTGGATTTGAACTGCCAGTCTTTTGGTTAGCAGCCATAGCTCTTAACCACTATGCCACCAGGGTTTCCCTACTGTAGATAGTACTGTAGATTAAGGATTTTTCAGTACTTTAAATACAGCGCCACATTGAACATCATCGGCAACATGACATGGAATTATGATTACAGTTGTTTGTCCCTCAGTATCTTTGGGGGGTTGGTCCCAGGACCCGCACGGATACCAAAATCCGCAGATGCTCAGCCCCTTATATAAAATGGTGTAGTATTTGCACATAACCTACACACATTCTCCCGTATACTTTAAATCATCTCTAGATCACTTACAATGTCTAATACAACATAAGTGCTGTATAAATAGTTACATCGTATTGTGTAGTGAATAATGACAAGCCACCACGCCAACAATGATCAAACCACAAACAACAAGCGCTGGAGAGAAAGACTAGGATCTGCGAAATGGCGAGAGGCTACGGCAGGATATGCCAACACATCACTTCATTCACATGGATTCAGCCAAGTGCTCTGCCTGCTGCAAATTCACATTTTGCTTTTTGGAACTTTCTCCCCCCCCCCCCCCCCGAATGTTTTTCATCTGCAATGGGTTGAAACCGCGGATGTGAAACCCGCAGTTACGGAAGGCCAACTGTATTTCCATTTCACAGATGAGGAAGATGATATTCAGGAAATGATATAAAGCAATTCCCAAAGTTACACACCTAAAGAATGGTGGAGCAGGGATTTGAACTTGAGTTTTTGCTGCCAATCTCATTCTCAGAAAGAAAGAAAAGAGAAAGGTGAAAGTGCTTTGGATTTAATGGCAAGCTTATTCTGTTCCCTTCCCATTTGCCCCGCTTTCACTTGCACTGAAATTATTAAACTGACAAGGGGGGTGGGTGGGTGGAATGCAGATACTATTGCTTTCAGAAAATGAGGCTCCATCGGGCGACTCTTTCTTACTGTCTCAGCTGGGGAAAGAGCCCCTAGCCAGAGGGAATCAAATACTTTTCAAATGTCTCATTAAAATAAAAAGGTGATTCTTGCATTGGTACCATGATAAAGACTACAAAGCAGCAACATGAAAACTCCCTGGTTTACCCTTCTGAATAGGCCTCAGCTCCAGCCACAGAATCAATTAGCGGCCACCCCATTATCTGTGACCCTTAGAGAGCGCAGCCCAGGCTTTGATCTGCCAGTGTCAAGGAAACTGATAAAAACTTGTTCTGTTTCTAAGCTTTCCAGGCCTGAAATTCTCTTTTCCCTTTAGCACACTATAAATGACCCTCTGAAGTGGCTGGGCATTCTTTCACAGCCTTGTTTCCAATCTATTCATAACCACGGTTATCAATTATTATACCAGCTGGAATTTCTGAGGGCCAGGAGGCTGTCAGGAGCTCTAATTGTGGTTCAGGGATAAAAGCAAAAACACACAAATTTTAACCAATCATAATTAACTTATTCTCCAAGTGCAAGGAAAAAAGAAACCCCCCCCAAAACAAAACAACACAAAACCAAGGCCTATGAATCCCTCTCAGCTAATCACTCTTGAAAGCGGCCATAGAGGGGGAGAGGGACGCTTTTATTGCTATGGTCGCTCCCGATTGGCCTATGGCTCCAGGTTCCCCGGGAATGAGAGGGGCCAACTGGCAACCAGAGACTTCTCAAATCATTGGAGCTTTATTTATCTCAAATCTTAAAAAAAAAAAAAAAAACCCTCATTTTTCAAAGTAGCATGATGTTTTCCAAGCATCTGACAGAGCTTTGAATAAAGAGGCATCACTTTCTCATGGAACCAAAACAACTGATTGAGTGGCCCCAAATATTGCATTTAAAGTAAAACAGTTCAGTGGCAGCTATCACGTTAATAAGGGAGACGCGTGTGACCTGGAAGGAGGCCTGAGTGATCCAATCCACAGGCGCAAGGTCAGGCAACAGAAGGAGAAGGGAGAAAGCCTTAGCACAGGGGCTGGCACTTAGTAGGTGCTTAAGAGGTTAGCCCTTGTCCCTGCCCTGCTCCCCCCTTAGACTGGCCAATAGCCAAATGTCTTGAAGGCATCTGGCTAGTGGCAGAGGCATCTGAATGGAAGGCACATGATGTCATGGAAAAAGCATGGCTTTGGACTGTGACAGGTCTCCATTTTTAAGCCTCTCTGAGACTCAGCGTCTCTATTTTACAATGGTGATAACGTGCCCAATTTGCACAGTGGCAACGGGGGTTAGAAAAAAAAGCTCCTTGCAAAGTGTCTGGTACAGGTAGGTGCTACAAAAAGGTTTGCTGTGGCTCCTGATGGTGCTTTGGGGACGTGGCCTAAAAGAATGTCATCTCTGGCAAAGGGCTGCAATGATCACCTCCTGCCCCTTCATTGTTATTTAGAATTTTCACATTTGGTCTTTTATAGCACCTTGTTAGGACAGCAGATCTGAGAAAAGCTTAAAGTCTTCCTATAGCAAAGGTGATGAGGAAGTACATCAAAAAAAGATGCATAGCGGAATGTGTTTCAGGAAAAGTAAAACAAGGCATTAGTGAAACCATTAAACAATATCATTATTTTCATATAGAGTATCTGACTAGAGAAAATGATATTTGTATTTTGACCCTGGTGTTTAGCTTTGCAAAAACTGCCTAAGAAGATCTCCCCAGCGTGTATATGGTTATATTGCTCTATGAGATCAAGAATCCAAGTGTGTTGGTGACATTTGTTGTTTTAATTGCAGCCCAGGAGTTTGGAACTTTGATGCATCATTGAATAGAAGTTGTGAAAATATTCTCTTGGTAGTCGTTCATGGGAGCAAACATAACCATGTCCTGAGGTTTTTCACAAAGGAACATTTTCTTGACACATACATGTGGTGGAAAAACTAAACCCATTGTCATCAGGTCCATTCCGACTCATGTTGACCCCATGTATTGTAGAGTACGACTGCTCCATTGGGTTTTGTTGACTAAAATCTTTACAGAAGCAGACGGCCAGGCTTTTCTCCATGATGCTGCTGGGTGGGTTCAAACTACTAACCTTTAGGTTAGTCGTTGAGGGCAATTTGTACCCACCCAGGGATCCTATACGTGTGGTATACCCCATTGCCACCAAGGCAATTCCGACTCAGCGACCATATAGGACAGAGTAGAACTGCCCTCATAGAGTTTCCAAGGAAGGCCTGGTGGATTCTAACTCCCGACCCTTTGGTTAGCAGCTATAGCACTTAACCACTATTCCATCAGGGTTTCCATACGTGTGGTAGGAAAGGGTATTTTGAAGAAGAGATCCTCACTGTGTCTGAGTTGGAGAATATACCAGTCAGTATAATTATCAGCAGCTGTTACAAGAGTCAAACTCTAAAATTGTAATGGCTTAACATAATAATGTTTATTTCTCACAGAGGTGATGTCAGGGGAGGGTGGACATCCAGATTCCATTTTGTTGCCATGCTCTGGGAACTGGGCACCCAGGGCTTTTATAGCGTGTGAAGAAATGGAGGGAGGAGGTACATGAGCTCATGACAGCTCCAGCCCAGAAGGATACCACTCCAGTAATTCTTCCTTCATCACTTTTACACTCTCCACTGAATAGTTCCTTCAGAATAAAAACATGCTGTTATTTCTCTCATCTTAAACAAAATCAAAGCTAAAACGAACCTTCACTTGACTCCTCTCACTCCACCAGCTACTGTCTCACCTCTTGGTATTTCTTTGCAGTGACCTTTATCAAAAAAGCCGGCTTTACTTGACATTTCCAATCCCTCTTCTCCCATTCTTTCTTAAACTTAGTTTAATCAGGTACTTGCCCAAAGACAAAAATGAAACTGCTCTTGTTGAGGTCCCAATGACACCCTGAGCCAAACTCAATGATCAGTTTAGTCCCCATCTTACTTGACTTCTGAGCAGCAGTTGATAAAATCTACCACCCCCTCTTCTTCGCTCTTCAGTGGCTTCTAGAACACCACACTCTCTCCTCCTACCTCACCTGCTGCTCTTTCCCAGTATCTTCTGCTCATTTCTCCACTTTTCCCACAGTCTAAACTTTGGCAAGTCCTAGGGTTCAATCTTTGTTCCTCTTCTGTTCTTTCTTCACTCACTATTTTCATGTTCTTATTCAGCCTCATGATTTAAATGCTGTTTGTATGCCAGTACCCTCAGATCTCTACCCTAGACCTTTCTCCTGTTCTCTAGACTTGTATATCCCATTGTCTACTCAACAGATATACATGACTGTCAATCAGGCATATCGAGCTCAACATATTCAAACAGAAATCTTAATAACACCCCCATACACACAGACATAGGGGTTAAAGGCATCACTATCCTTCCAGTTGCTTTATACCCCAAATATTAGAATTATCCTTGACTTTTCTTTCACGCTCTATATCTAATCCACTAGGATATCATGCCAGTTCTGCCATCTCTGTCTTTCTACTGCTACCAGCCAGACTCCAGCCATCATCTCTCACCTGGATTACTGCAGTAATTTCCTAATTGGTTGCTCTGCTTCTTTCATTGCCACCTATGCCCTCATTTATTCTTAAGAGAGTAGCCAAGTCACTCCTCTTAACACAGGTCAGGTTATATCACTCCTTTCCTTAGTCCTCTCCAATGATTCTGCATTTCACTCAGAGTATAAGCAAAGGGCCTTTAGGGCCTAGTCCTATGTGAACTCCCCCTACCTCTGTGACCTCCTCTGTAAGTCCTCTGCATTCTGCCCTAGAACCTACCTTCTCTCTGTTCCAGCCACACTAAAACCAGAAAACCAAACCCATTGCCATCAAGTCAATGCTGACTCATAGTGACCCTATAGGACAGAACAGAACTGCCCCATAGGATTTCCAAGACTGTGATCTTTACGGAAGCAGACTGCTGCACCTTTCTCCATGAAGTGACTGATACGTTTGGACTGCCGACCATTTGGTTAGCAGCCGAGCGCTTAACCACTGTACCACCAGGGCTCCTCCTAGCCACACTAACCTTCTTCAATGCCAGGCACCCTCAATAGCTTAGAACTTTTTTTTGCTGGTTTTCCTCTCTACCTGGGATTTCTTCCTCTAAATATGAAAGTCTTTTCTCAAATATCATCTCCTTAAAGAGGACTACTCCAACTACCTTATTTAATATGGCAAACTGCCCCCTCCAGCATTTTTATTCTTCCTTTTTTTTTTCCCCACAACACTTGTTCCCTTCTAACATATTATCTTCACTTATTTTTTATATCTGTTGCTTATTGTTTTCTTCTACTAGAATGTAAGCACCATTAGGACAGGTATTACTGTCTGTTTTGTTCATTGCTTTATCCCACTTGCCTGAACAGAACTTGGCTCAGTGTAGGCACTCAATAAATATTTGTCCAATTAATGAGTCATTAACTATGAGGCAGTTATGGGTTCAGACAATTAGTAACATTCTCTATTCTCAAGAAAACACTGGCAGCAAGAGATAGACTTGGGAAACTGTCAAGAAGAGGCAGAACCAGGACAACCTGGAATGTCTTGGCTTCCGTGCCAGCTGACCAGTGGTCAGAGGTTCACAAGGCATGTGGCTAAGTGGGGATCCCTGCATGAGAGGCCTGCATGTCCCAGATAAGGAGCATCATGTGCTGTGGCTCTGGCTATGATGAGTGCAAGGACTATTTTTACATAACAGAGGGGAAGATAATCCTACAGGCATGATGTGAAGGTCTGAAACATGTTGTACCATCTCAGGAAGCCTGGTGAGTTATTCTGTTCACCCCAGGGATACTTCATTCACTGACAATGTTTGAAAGCCTCAGGAAGGAATTTATACGTTGTTTCTGGCCAGGAAAGCATTCCCTTGCACTCTCATGGTACTCCATGACTTACGGGTGCTCCTGGGAACTTTCATAGAGTGGAAGAATCATGGGTTTGGGGGCAGGAGAAAGGGTTTAGAGTTATGTCTCCATTACTTATAAACTCTGTGACCTTGAACAAATAACCTCTCCGAGCCTTGATTTCCTCTTCTTTGCAGCGGGGATAAAGGTGTTTACTCTTTCAAGATTGGGCTGAGAATCAAATGAAATAACACATGTGAATGTTTTTTATGAATTCTGATGACCCACGTAAGGTAATTCTTAAATGATTATACACCAAAGCAGAATGAATGGATTACTAAGCCAAATTTGTGAAGTATCTTTTAATTAGTAAACCCAAAACAATTAAAAAATATTTATTCAGCATCTACTCTAAAACCAACATTGTGTGAGGGATAGAAGGTCTAGAGCAAGGTCATTATTCTCAAGAAGTGGACAGCCTTGTTGTGCAGTCCTGGAGCAAGGCAGGATCATATAGACAGAAATTCTTAAGTGTACTCTACTGGTTATATTCAGTTCAATTGATATTTACTGACTTACTACTATGTTCTGGGCCTTCTAAACTAAATTACTTCCTGAGATACAACTACTCAGGAAATATTTATAAATCCAGCTTGCAGATTACGAATTGTAGGTCCAGTAGGTAAAGTGGTTTTTCCAATATTATCCAGTTATCATACATGTTGTGAGATGTTTCATAGATTCATCATTGTTCTTTATTGTTGCATAGTATTCCATTGTGTGTATGTACCATAGTTTGTTTATCCATTCGTCTGTTAATGGGCACTTAGGTTGTTTCCATTTTTTTTCTATTTGAATAATTCTGCAATAAACATGAGTGTGCATATGTCTATTTGTGTGATGACTCTTATTTCTCTAGATATATTCCTAGGCGTAGGATTGCTGCATCCTATGGTATTTCTATTTCTAGCTTTTTAAGAAAGTGCCATACCATTTTCCAAAATGGTTGCATCATTTTGCATTCCCACTGGCAGTGCATAAGGATTCCAATCTCCCCATAGCCTCTCCAACATTTGTTATTTTCTATTTTTTGATTCATGCCAGTAATGTCAGAGTAAGATGGTATCTCATCGTAGTTTTGATTTGCATTTCTCTAATGGCTAGTGATCATGAGCATTTCCTCATGTGTCTGTTAGCTACCTGAATATCTTCTTTGGTCAAGTGTCTGCTCATGTCCTTTGCCCATTTTTTAGTTGGATTATTTGTCTTTTTTTTTTATATACAGGTGTTGAATTTTCCTATAAATTTTAGAGATTAGACCTTTGTCAGATATGTCATAGCCAAAACTTTTTCCCAGCCTGTAGGTTCTCTTTTTACGCTTTTGGTGAAGTCTTTTAATGAGCATAAGTCTTTAATTTTTAGAAGATCCCAGTTATCTAGCTTATCTTCTGGTGTTCATGTGTTGTCAATTATGGCTTGTTTCCTAATTATGCCATATATTAGAGCCCTTAGTGTTGACTCTATTTTTTCTTTCATGATCTTTTTTATATTTGGGTCTTAGATAGATTTTGAATTAACTTTCGTGTATGGTGCTAGGTATGGGTATTGTTTCTTTTTTTTTTTTTTTTTTACAGATGGACATCAAGTTTTGCCAGCGCCATTTGTTAAAAAGACTGTCTTTTCCCCCATTTAATGCACAATGATGAATCTGTGAAACATTTCACAACGTGGATGAATCTGGTGGGCATTATACCGAGCGAAATGAGTCAATCACAAAAGGAGAAATGCTGTATGAGACCACTATTATAAAAACTCATGAAAAGGTTTACAAGCAGAGAGAAACTATCTTTGATGGTTACGAGGGAGAGGAAGGGTGGGGAGGGAAAAACACTAACTAGATGATAGATACGTGGTAACTTTGGTGAAGAGTATGAGAGTAAACAACACTGAAGAAGGCAGCACAACTTGACCAAGGGAAAGTCATAGAAGCTTCATAGACACACCCAAACTCCCTTAGGGACCGAGTTACTGGGTTGAAGGCTAGGAACCATGGTCTCAGGGGACAGCTAGCTCAATTGGCATAACATAGTTTGGAAGGAAAATGTTCTACATTATACTTTGACCAGTGGCGTCTGGGGTCTTAAAAGCTTGTGAGTGGCCATCTAAGATACATCTACTGGTCCTACCCTGTCCGGAGCAAGGGAGAATGAAGAAAACCAAAGACACAAGGGAAAGATTAGTCCAAAGGGCTAATGGATCACAACTACCACAGCCTCCACCAGACTGAGTCCAGCACAACTAGATGATATCCAGCTACCACCACTGACTGCTCTGACAGGGGTCACGATGAAGGGTGCTGGACAGAGCCTGAGAAAAATGTAGAAATAATTCAAACTCACAAAAAAGACCAGACTTACTAGACGGACAGAGACTAGAAAAACCCTGAGAGTATGGTCCCTGGGCACCTTTTTAGTTCAGTCAAAGAATAGACAGGCCTATAAAACAAACGATAATACACGTAGCTCAACCACATATACAAGACTAAATGGGCACACCAGCCCAGGGGCAAGGATGAGAAGGCAGGAGGGGACAGGAAAGCTGGTAACGGGCAACCCAAGTTATATCTCACATCTTTCTTCTGCGGAATGTCTGGTGGGTTTGAACTACCAGCTTTCCTGTTAGCAGCCAAGCATTTAAACACTACACCACCAGGGCTCCTTCCATTCTGTTTGTAAAAACAGCAAAATGTGGTTCAGAAGTCAAGTAAGACTTTTTGGCAAGAGACACATTGGCTAATTTATGATTGTCCACATGCACTCACAGCTGCACACGTGTGTGTATGTAAAGTGGCTAATGTCCAACATTATCCAGAAGGACCATCTAATAGCATAATAGAAGGACAAATGTGTTGGAGTAGGAGATGAGGGAAAAGAGACCTAGACCAAAATGTGCCACCAACAAGTTTTGTGATGCCCACTTCTGTAAATAGAAATAATTGATTTGTAAACTTCTCAAGGGCAGAGGCCATGTCGTCTCTCTCCCTCTCTCCTTTCCCATCTCTCCCTGCCTGCTCCTTCTCTCTTCCTTTCATTTTTCCTCAAAGAGTTTCCTCAGAGAGTTGCATACCTACATTGTGCAAGCATTGTATTAAAACATAGCTAACAGCAAAGCAGACATGGCCTCTCCCCTCATGGAACTTATAGCTAAAGAGCAATACAAAGAAAAAAGCAGTAACATGAAGTGTGAAAAGACACTCTGATACAGAGAAATGCACACATTTTATATTACTTCCCAGATTAAGGGATGGTTTTATTCATGTTTGTATTTCTAGTGTTTAATAAATGGCCTAATACATAATAGGTACTTCCCAGTACTCAGTTGCCATTGAGTTGATTCTGACTCACAGCGACTCCATGTATATGACAGTAGAACTATGCTCCATAGGGGTTCGATGGCTGATTTTTTTGGAAGTAGATCTCCAGGCCTTTCTTCTGGGGTACCTCTGGATGGATTCAAACTGCCAAACCTTTCATTTAACAGCCAAGTGTGTCAACCGTTTGCACCACTCAGGACGTCCACGATAGGTGCTTAGTACATGTTTTTTTTTTGACTGGCAGTGCAAACAAAAAGAACAATGTGTGAGGATGTTGAATACAAAGAACTCTGAGTTCTTCCAGCTCCTTGATCTTAAATGTATGTGAAGATTATGCTGTAGGTTAATGTTTTTTACAGTCTTTAAGCTTCTGCTTTTGTCTTCTATGTATTTATTCATCAAATATTTGTGCCCCACACTGCTCTGGGAATGAGGGAACAGCATTAGACAACAGAGTCAAAGTCTCTGCACTCAAGGAGCTTACACTTCAGAATCAGAATGAGAACTAGATCACAAACAAATAAGTATAGTATTGAATATAATTTCAGGTACAGAGAAGTCCAAGTAAGATGCCAGAGGGTGAGGGAGATTCTGTTTTAGAAAAGGTTGTCAGGGGAAGACATCTCTGAAGTGAGAAAATTTGAGTGGAGATAAGAATAACTTGATATTTTATAAAAATATGTCCTTTATACCACAAGTTATCACGAGCCCAGTGCTGGACCTTTTTGACTATAACCTGTACCCAGGGCTGAAATGATCTCTGCAGTGGCCTTGCCATATGGACAGCTTATCTTGATTTGATGAAAGATGTGAATCTTCTCACCATATCACAAGGCAGTGTGTTGTATTGTCAGATATTTGAAATTATGAAGTGGATTTGCCTTTTATTGAGTTCAAATGTATCTTCCTTTAACTTCCACCCATTGAAACTAATTTTTCTTTCGGTGGGAAGAGATTGCTAGCTGTTTATCAAAATCTTTATTAGCTTCTTCCTGGACCTCTGCGGTACTCGATTTCTCAGTCCCCTTTATAGTTAGTGTGGATTGTGCCTGAGTTGTAGCTGAGCCAATATGGGCAAATTGATGTGCATCACTGTTAGGCCCGGTCCATAAAATCTGCTGGCATGAGTGCCTTATACATTTTTCTCCTCCGCTATCTGGTTGCAGACAATGATGAAACCCTAAGCATAGCTGAGTCACAATTTGGAAGGAGTCTGTGTCCCAGAATGACTGAGTGAAAGAGAAAAATCCCACAAACTTATTCACTTGCCCAGAATAGTCAACATGAGCAACAGAAACAACAGTCCACAGAAAGAACCTTTGATTTTGTCAAGCCAATATGTATTAGGGTTTAGTTCTACAGTTGGGATAAGCCAACTGTGATGTTTGGGTTTAATGCTATAGCAGCTAGTTTAGTAAACGTAAGTAGTACACCTCGGAACAGAACAACATATCTGCCAGGCATACCCCTGGCTTTCGCAATCTCTGATATCATACATGATTCATTCTATTTGCAAACATGTCCTTTGATGAAGATCAAAGACTACAGCCTTCAGTATGGTTTACACCTCAACATAAAGAGAACAAAAATCTTCACAACTGTACCAATAAGCAACATCATGATAAATGGAGAAAAGATTGAAGTTTCAAGAATTTCATTTTACTTGGACCCACAATCAATGTCCTTGGAAACAGTAGTCAAGAAACCAAACAACATATTGCATTGGGAAAATCTGCTGCAGAAAACCTCCTTAAAGTGTTAAAAAAGCAAAGATATCACCTTGAGGACTACAGTGAGCCTGACCGAAGACATGGTATTTTCAACTGCCTCATATGCATGTATAAGCTGGACAATGAATAAGGAAGCACGAAGAAGAATCGATGCAGAAGGGACCAGTCCCCGGAGAAGGATGTCATGCTTGGTAGAGGGTGAGCAAAAAAGAGGAAGACCCTCAATGAAATGGATTGACATAGTGGCTGCAATAATGGGCTCAAATATAGCAATGATTTTGAGTATGGTGCAGGACCGGGCAGTGTTTCCTTGTGTTGTAAGTAGGTTTGCTATGAGTTTGAACTGACTCGATGGCACCTAATATCTAATGTTTATGTAGAACCTCAAGGTTCCCAGAAGACAAGATAAGGGAGAACACAAGCACATGTACAGTTTTTTTTAAAAACTTTATTTGCACCGCAGAGTACATGAGTTGGCATAGCAGGTGGTCAGCAAATATTTGTCCAGTGAATGGAAAAGCGTGCTCTGATCTGATGGGCTTTATCCACGAAGTGAGTAGAGAGTGCTGCTCTTTAACAGGTTTCTTATCTGTGAGCATTTATGGGTTGAAGTCTGTAGATGGCTGCAGACACCAAAGAGAAACCTTGAACTTTATACAGAGCCAAAGTAACAAGCTGTCTTACTTTCGGCTAAGGAAAGATAGGATGATAATAGCCAAAAATGGTTTTTCCCACCAGTTTTATTATCATGGGGATTTAAATTATAAAATTGAAATTACATATTCTCCAAAAAAGGATTTTAGAGGTAAAACTGCCAAATCGCTGCTGGACCTAGGGTCTTAGCACAGCTTACCTGTTCAGCCTTTAATATTGCATGTTTCTTCCTTCTGAAGGGACTGGTTGTGCAGGCCTCAGCTCTGGCCTTGTGTTTACACTTTTCTTTACAAAATGTGTCAAGTACTTACTGTGATGTGCCAGGCACAGGGCTGTGTTCTTTACATACATTAAGCAAATAAGTCACAGTCCTCAAATTCTGAGCTGGTCATATGGGAAGCGATGAACATCATGCCTTTGGCAGTGTTCAGGCAAAGCTCACAGTCACAGGCTTGTGAGCTTATAAATTCTTTCTGGATATCAACTATGTTCCAGGTTTAGTTTAGGCTATAGGGTAGAGAGATACAAAGATGACCACTCCTTATTTACTACTCTTATACATTTTTCTTGCAAAAATACCTATGGTAATTTATGAAAATGTAATTAATGCAATAAGCGAACAAAAACACAATTAAAGACATGTGATTAATCGCCACAGTTGACCTTGCAAAATTGGAAGAAGAGTAATGCTAATATCCAGTTGCATATTCTAATGTCCTGCACAGCCATTCATGATGAGCTGTAGTTTTTTTTTTTCTTAATTTTTTTTTTTGTAGTTTAGACTTTGAATTTTTTAGCAGCCAGTGTAGGAAGAAATATGATCACAATTCAATCACACAGGATGAAAGCTCATCAGTTGCTCAGGAAAAGCACCTGTTCCTAGAAATAAGGTAAGGAGAAATTTCTCTTGTGGGGTCCCGTAAGGACAACTCACTGTGTTTCCCTGACCACATCCTCCATAACATTTTTGCAACAATAGCAAGAGTATAAAATCTTTCAGTGTTGGCCACTGTTACAATGTCAATATGCTCCTCATAGGATTAATGAGGGGAGGGCTGGAAGTCTATGGGGCAGTTCTACTCTGTCCTCTGGGGTCGCTATCAGTTGGAATCAACTCAACAGCAACTGGTTTGGTTTGGTTTGGTTTGAAGGCCAACGTGATACTGTTTAGGAGCATGACTTACTAATAATGGTCTGATGCAATGAGAGTTTAACGGATCTAACATTCTATCTCATGACAAAGTTTGTATATTTATTTTTCCATAAATGAGTTATTGATAAGCCCTGAAGAACAAAGCTTGAGATCGTATCTCAGTGCCTGATTTGAAAAATCCCAGAGTTTAACAATTGTTTGTAATGCCAGTTTCCCACTTTTCCTCTCTTCCCATGCTCAACGTCCAGGTTTCTAGAGATGCTTCCTGTCTCCTTTTCCCTCATCAATGCCCTACTCTTAGGAGAGCACCTTTTGGCCATTCGAGCACCAATCTCTGTGCCCCACCTTCCATTTTAGCAAGGCAGTCATTGTTCTTGAAGTCATTTTAAAACTTCTGTGTCAAAATGGCACCCGATAGCACCTAACATAAACTTTTATAACCTCTCATAAATAGAGCAGTCGAACTATTACGAGACTCTGGGAGGAAATTCTATCAACTCAATGACTGGGGAGGTGAACTAATAATTATGATTTGTAATTGGCATATAATTTGCCATATAAAAGATAAATGCAGCCATCCTGGAAAGAAGGTCAAGAGCCACTGTCCTCCTCCCTATGGCTGCATTGTGAAGATGTGGAAACGCAATGGCTGCCTACCAGAATCCGGCAGACTTACCCTTCTGATGCTCTTCTGGGAGGTAGTCCACCTCAAAAAAGTGATCTTCTTTGTACCTTTACTGCCCTCCACACTCTCTCCACCATTAGAAACATCCATTGACTATCTGGTCAAAGACTATGATTGCCAGAAAATGAAAGAGAAGTGGTAGAAGACTGGCAATAGAATATTTCCTCCTATGAGGTGTAAGTATTCAAAGCAAAGCACTGTCAATGGAGATTAAGACAGAAAAGAGTTCTGGGGGTAGTGACATGAGAAGGAGCTTCAACCTGCACCAAAAATGGAGAAACATTTAGACACTGAAAACAAAAAACTGTCTTAATATGAAAAAGACTATCTAAGTTAAAGTTAACAACTTAATGGTGAAATGCTACAGGCATTTCTAAATCTTGTGATGTTTCTAAAATCACAAAAGGACAAAAAATGCCCTCTTATCACTATTATTTCTTAGCTTTTTTGCAGATGTTTTTCACTTGCAGATGTTCATTCAATCTGGCTTATCATTTGCCAGATGGTGTGTTAAGCATTGGGGACAAAATGATGTGCAAAAATAGATATGGTACCTGGCCTCATGGAGCTTTTAATCTGTGAGGGGTGTACATAGACATTCGTTAAAGAATCACACAGAATTTATATACAATTGTATCAGTGGCAAATGTTGCAAGAGAGAGCCTCATGGGTGCACTGAGCACATACAAGTGGGAGATTTGACATAGAGAAAAGGTTTCCAGAGAAAGTGAGTACAGAGCTCAGGTGGGAGATGTTAGGAGTTTACTAAATGAAGAGGAATGTATGGAACAGCAAGCAGAAATGATACGTTATAGGAGGAACCAAAGGCCAGTGGGGCTAGAGCTCAGAGAGGTAGGTGTGCGTGGCGTGAGCTGAAGCTTGGAAGTAGATGAGGACCAACCAAGCTACAGATTGTAGGCCACATTAGGGGGATGTGTCTTTGTCTTGAGGGAAATAGAAAAACACTGGCTTTTTTCAGGGATTGGGGTGACACGATCATTTACGTGTTGAAAAGATCATCCAGCCTGCGTCTGAGAGTGGACTGGGAAGATTGGTAGACTTGCCAGGAAGCTATTGCCTTAGTGAGGATGAGAGTTGATGCAAGCTTGCATAAGAGCGGTGATGGCACACATAGAGACATGTGGACAGGTGGACAGTTTCAACTAGAACACCAGCATGTGGAGCAGAATTAAGAGGAAGAATATTGGGAAGGAGGAGCACAGCGCTCTTATTTACTGACAATCAGAGATTATCAATGCTAATTCTTTTAAATTATTGAGTTCAATACAAAGTTAAATGATAGACTATTACGTGAAAACTCTATATTCCAACAGTAGATTCTATAAGGAAAAAAAAAAACAATGTGTTTATAATAGCAAAAATAATACAAAAATACCCAATTGTAACCTAAATAAAAAAATAAAGGAATATAAGAGAATAAGAAAAAAACGACAGATTTACTGATTAATATTAAGAAGATACAAAAGAATTATGTTTCTCAAAGGAAAGACTGCATGTTGTAAATATATCAACTTTTTACAAACTGATTTACAGATTGAGTACAATACTGATGCCAAATATTTCAGTAAGATTTCAAAAAATCGTGATAAAATCAGTTGGCAATTCACTTGGAAGATTAACAGTTGAATTTAAATTTCTGTTGTTTGTTTTAAATTGTTGTTTTTAAGTAAAAATGAGGTGGAAGAATTTTCCCTCCCAGATATTAAATGTCCTAAAACTCCAATTATTTTACAAAACTTAAATATGATACAAGGTAAGGCTCACCTGACATCTATGGAAAGGAGGAGCTTTGGCCTTAAAGCAGATACCAGTGTACAATAAAAGTATCATCACAACCCCGTGGAGAACAGATGGTTTATGTAATAAATAAGGTTGGATGTAGCTTTATGGCTTTGGGAAAGACTCCCATAGGGGTGTCTTTTTTTTTTTTTTTTTGCTTTGAACCATGATGATTGATCAGAATTATTATGGTTTTTTTTTTATTGTTATATTTGTGAATTTTTTAAGTTTTGCATTTGAAACTCGTTGAACTCTTTCATGAACTAGTATTAATAACAAATGTAAAGTTTTATTCCAACTCTTTTCTGTGCAAAGAGAAGATAAAAGTGCCATGATACAAGGGTTTTGTAATATTCTTTCTCTGTTGTAGGTATCGCCCAATTTGGTGATAAAGTGTGAAGAGCCTATAAATTGAAAATGTGTTTTATCTCCTCAGGGCCCCCAAATATTTTTGTCCAGTGTGTTCTGAAAAGTTTTTTATTCTTTAGATTTTGTAAAGTGGTCCCTAGAACAACTGACTTAGAAGTATGTCAGCATATACCTGTATTTAGGGATCTTCAGTGTATTTAAATGCTACTCAATGGGAAGAAACACTAACACATTTTCTCTCTCTCCTCTCTTTCTGCAGTGACTAATTCACTCCCATAAAAACATTCAGAGTAATGAGACTCGAGAAACATCTAAAGTTTATGCATATTTCAGAATATTTCTATTTTTGTTTCAATTTCCTAGGAGACCTGCAATTTCTAAATTTATTAAGCCCAGCGATTAAACAATAAATGCCACATTGGAATTATGGAAGAGAAATGCAGATTCAGAGCAACACCATTTAATTCAGAGGCCTTTTCTGAGCATCTGTGGTTCAGGCATTATGAAATATGTGGCATGGAGTCAGAGATGTCTGTCCCCTGGGACCTCACCATCTGTGAAGAACCACCATCTTGGGCTGTTTTTGAACCACCACCCTCTTGCCTGACCTCCCATTATGACCAATTCTATTTTCTCATGGGGTTACTTCTTTAATCTGTGAGAAATGATATGATTTTGTAAGTATCGAACCTAAACTTCATTCTTGGGCTCCAGCATGGTGTTCTCAACCATAACACAGAGAAATAATTCTTTCCAGTTTAAAATTGGGTAATCATGAACTTGGTTTTTGGAAAAGAGGGAGGTTGGAAACATTGGTCCAGGACTAAATCCAAAACTAATATTAGTTTCTAATTGCCATTTAAGCAAAAAAGGACCTTCCCAAGAGTTCTCACTCTTTTGAAACTATAAAGGTTGGGAAACTATAAAGATCAGCCATCCTCTTGACTTTTCTTGTTCAAGAAAATTTCCTACTTGAGAGAACAAAGTACAGTCTAGCATCAACTATGGAAAAACAATGACATCTTTCCATTCCGGCCCTATATAAGAAAAAATAGAAAAGGAAATTTGTTTCACAAGTTACAGGCATTTTATTGAAGTACAAGATCATGACAGGGTTAGGCCTTCGCTTGAAGTAATAAAGAATTAAGGCAAGGATACATGTCAGAATTTCATGTCCTCTACTAAAGTTGCAGCCACTCCCCATAACAAATCTGTCTTCTTTGTGAAGACCTGGATAGTTCATTGCTCAGTTGTAGTCCCTTTGATCTAGCTAGATTTTGCCTAGCACATACTATCCAGGTGTTATCCATTCTATACAAAACCAGACCAAACCCCTTGCTGTGGAGTCAATTCCAACTCATAGCGACTGGCCCTAGTGTTTCCAAGGAGCAGCTGGTGGATTCAAACTGTTGACATTTTGTTAGCAGCTGAGCTCTTAACTACTGCACCACCAGTGTCCCATCCATTTTATAAAATCCTGCTATTCATTGATCTCTGACTACATGCCAGGTACTATTCTAGGGGCCTTGCAGGTGTAATCTTACCCAATTCTCACCACATTTAAGGTAGATTTTATAATTTCCATTTCACATGTTTAAGAAAAAATAACCAACAGTGGCTTTGAAAAAAGTTTTTTTTTTTAATCCTATTGGATTCATCAATTTATTATGATATGATTGATATGTGGCAGAAATTAAAAAAAATGCCAGATCTTTCTCTGAATAGGCAGATACAGCAATATCTTAGAACAAATTTTACTTAGTATGTGAGGAATCACTTGAGTGGCCTTCTGAAGTCACAGATCTGTAAAGCCAGTAGGTATCTGCTGAATTAGGGGAAGATTCAACAAAAACTATTGGGTTTGATTGAATCTATTCAATGCCAGAACTGCTGCTAGTATGAAGAATACAGACATTAATAACCTGCACACTTTCCTTAAGGAACTTGGTCTGGTGGAAGGTTATAGTGGATGATGGTGGGTGGTAGTATATAATACACTAAAAGTCAAATAACGATACGACTCACTATGAGTCCACTGATACCAGCGGAGTTGCCAACCCCATGTGTGGCACAGGAGCACTAAGGTAAAGAGAGTCCTGAAGACCTGTGGGTCAGTGAAGACAGCTTGGAGAAGGTATGGCTTGCCCTGGCCCCTAGGCACGGTTTATCTATAGCATATCATTCCAACTCAAACTGGCTTTGACAATAAAACAATCCTCCCATATAATAAGGAGTCCATAAGGAGAGCTGACTCCTGGTGCCATAGGTCAGGGCCCGAGATCTGCTTCTATGCAGTTTATCTAAGCTATGAGCTTCTCTGAGTTTTGAAGTGTAGAATGATGACATAGGTCTTGGAGCTAAATCCAGACAGAGCAGAAACCAAGAGGAGGAACAGAACTTTCTCTTTCTCTGCTTCCTTCCTAGGAGCAATGGAATTATTTCCCAGAATTCCTACATCAGGTTTTCTTTCAGAGCTCATTGGCCAGAATTGAATCACATGTCCAATACTAAACAAATCACTGTCCAGGGAAGGAGGAATCACCCTGACTGGCTTATACCCAAAGATTTACTTCCAGAGCTGGGGAATGGTGTGAGTTTAGGAGGGGGTGGATTTTTGAAAATCATTCTGTTAGAAGAAAGCCAAGGATCATAATGACATTGTGTGGCAGACAACTGAGTGCATTATGCACATAGATATTATTTAATTAGAACAGTGAGAGGGCATTCTAAACAGGGGCAAAAATGAGAAATTTCTCATTTGAGGAGGAATGATTAATTTGGTTGGAGCATAAGGTCAGGAGGGGGACATAGACACACAGAGTGGGGAGGAAGAGGGTAGGGGCTGAAATATCCTTTCTGAAGCATTCCTAAGAACCTTAATATCATTTCTTCAAGTAGTCCTTGGTGCTGATGTGTTCCTGGTTAACTGAGGTGCTGATTAAACGCGAGGTGGGTATTCTAGATGATAGAAGTTGACAAAGTAAAAATAGCTCATATGAAATCGGCTGAAAAGACCATCAGATGTAAGAGACCAGACAGCTTTTACCTCCACTCAGATATGCATGGTATCTGGTGGTTGGCATTCCTGTATCTTGTCCCCCTTCAAGGAATTGTGTGGTCCTTTCCTTCTCTGTGAATCTGATTGCAGCAGCCTGTCCAGTTGGGACAAATGCAATATGTCCCCAGTTGGTCTTTGTTGTGAATGTGACAGTGCTCTGGCCTTTCCAGGCATGAGGAAGACCAGATTCCCAGTGAAGGAAAATGGGCAGCCTCACTGCCCTGTGTGTATGCAGCATGTGTGTAAGGCTGTGACAGAGAGAAGGAATCAGGGTGGGCTGCTTTGATATGCTGAAACTCTGAATGGTAATGACAAAAATGATACCAGAGAAATTTTAATTTCTCAAAGTATTTTATCTGACTCTTATATCAGCTGTAAGAGGAAAGAAGAACAAGAATCCCCAGAGGAATCTGAAGCCCAGAATCGTCAGGCAAGTCTTCCAATATCACACAGCCAATAAATGACAAAGCTGATAGAATAAATGACCAAGCTGATAGAATTCAGGTTTCCTGACTCTCTGCCTTGGGATCTTTCAACAATTTCTTGGCAATGAGTTGAGGCAGGTGTACTAGTTATCTGTTTCTGCATAACAAATTACCCCAAATAGTGGCTTAAATAATACACATTTATTAACTCATAGTTTTTGTAGGTGAGACATTCAGGAGTGGTTCAGCTGAGTGGTTCTGGTTCAGCTGAGGTTGCAGCCAAGCTGTCCTGAGACAAGTGTCCTAAAGGCTTGACTGGAGCTGGAGAGTTCACGTCTAAACTCACTCACATGGTTATAGGTAGAAAGAAGTTCCTTGTTGGTTGTTGGCTGGAGGCCTCAATTTCTCACCATGGGGACCTTTCCGTAGGTACTCTTGAGTGTTCTCATGACATGGCGGCTGGCTTCCACCAGAGCAAGTGATCCACAAATGTGTGTATGTGAGAGAGAAACAGCAACATGGAAGCCACAATGTCTTTTATGACCTACACTTGAAAGTCACACTCCATCATTTCTGCCACGTTTTGTTTGTTAGAAGAAGTTTGTTTAGAGGTGAGTCACTAAAAACAGCCCACACTCAAATCCATTGCCGCAAGTCACCTCTGACTCATAGCAACCCTATAGGGCGGAGTAAAACTGCCTCATAGGGTATCCAAGGAGCGGTTGGTAGATTTGGACTGCCAACCTTTTGATTAGCAGCCAAGCTCTTAATCACTTCAGGGCTCCTACCCACACTCAAGGGGAGGCAAACTCATTTCCACTTTTCGATGGGAGGAGTATTCAAGAATTTGTGGGCATATTTAAAACCACCACAGTGGCTAAAATACAACCTGTACCATGACATCTGAGACAAATTCCCCATAGAGAAATCACTAAGTCTGAAGGCATTAAAATACAAAAACGGCACTACATAGTAATGTTAGACTTACTCAGTAGACAGCATGCGGAGATCTAGGTTTGACTAAGGATCATTAGTTGAAAAAAACAACAAAACCATTGCTCTCAAGTAGATTCTGACTCCCGACGACCCCGTGCATTACAAAGTAGAACTGATTTATAGGGTTTTCTTGGCTCTAATCTTTACTGAAGCAGGACATTCTTACATGGTTCCACTGGCTAGGTTTGAACTGCCAACTTTTAGATGAATCCAAAAAAACCCAAACCATTGCTGTCTAGTCAGTTCTGACTCAGAGGTTAAAAGAAGAGCACAAACTGTTTGCGTTACTCAGCAAGCTCTATGCTGATTCCTTAGCTGTGCTTAAGTGTGCAGAGAGCACCTCATATGTAGGTAGGGTGGTGGGAAGTGGGTGCAATTTTCTGGTAACACCATAGTAAATGCTCTCTCACTATTATAACCAAACCAATACTCCGTCCACTACTTCTGCTGGCTGTGAGACCACAGGGTGCCTAGGTCTTTGCTCTAGGGGAGGCAGTTTTCCCTCATAATCAGAAAACAGAAGGCATTCTGTCACTAGGATCCTCTTAGCCGTTTCCAAAATTCTGGATAGCACTGGGCATTTTGGGGGCCAGAAAGGCAAGCACAGAGTGGTACCTCACCTCCCCCAATGGCCCCACTGGGACTTTCAAGGCGATAGCTCCATCCTTGGGAGAGATGGCAAATACTCTAAACAGATAAAAGATAATTGAACAAGGAGTGAGTAGTAAACGGTGACAAAGTGCTATTTCCATAATAAGCTTATCTGAGTAAACTTTCTCAGAGCCGCTGAGTGCCCGAGCAGGGTGTGGATTTGGCAATAGTAAAGAAACAGGCCGCGCCAGGAATGTCTGGGGAGCTAATGAATGCCCCTGAAGTGGTTGACGTTCCTATCTCTGCTTTGGATCCCTGCCACCTTGACGTTAATGTCAGACGGTGTTTAATTGGCAAACAGGGCTTCAAAGGGTTGCTGGGCCCTGCTCCCAGGGCCCTGGGGGCTGTTAATGTTTAATTGTCATGTGCAAGGGCCCACTAGCTCTTGGTAGATTTGGGCGTTTTATTGCACTTTGAAAAAGCAGTATTATTAGTCTCCTTCTTGCTGCATGGGCCTTTTTACAGACATGCCTCGGAGTCACATGTCTGCCTAACCTAAACTGCAAGCGGTAGAGGCACCAAATGATTCAGCAGGGGCAGAAAGAGTCACCTTCAAACTGGAAGCACTCCAGATTGACGGCATTTGTCCTAAAATCAAGCAGTACCCAGGGAACATTCAGGACAGCAACAGAAAAAATTGAGTTGGGGGTTTGGGGTTGAAAGGAATGAAAAGTCACAGAAGTGAAATCATTGCTAAATGGCAAATTATACTATTCCACCACTGAGGGCTGCCAGTGCTCACTCTCGGCGGAGCTGCCTTCGTTACTCATGGGGCCTGGCTGGAAATGCAAAAAAAAAAAATTAAATTCACCTCCTGAAAAAGGTTGATCTGCTTTATATTGTTGATGCAATTTAAAAAGTCAAAAGAGACTGTCTTTACAAGAAGATATAACCTTCAAATTACATAAGGCAGGAGAGGAAAGAACAGAAGACAAATCCATTTTTTTTTTTTTTTTGCAAAATCCATGGAAATTGTGAATAAAAGAGTGGCTTTTAACTCCCTGACAGTTGACAAGCACTACTCTGAACGGAGTCGGACTGATTCCTTTGCATTTTCAATCCAATTCAGTTTAATAGAACTCATCTTTATTGAGTGCTTACTAAGTGTTCATATCAAATAATTTCTTTAGTTTTGAATTAGTGGCTTTTATAGAAATTGTTTCTTCTGTTCAATTCTGGAAATGTCTGGGTTTGTTTTTTTTTAATCGTCCTTTTGTTGATTGTGAATATCTCTGTAAGGAAAGAATGTAAACAGGAATATTTAATTACATCATTTATATCAGAATGGCAAAGTGTATATTTATCTTGTTTGTTAATTACATATGTCACATCTGAAGACCAAACATCAACTAATACTGACATTAGCCAGAAGGGTCTGGTACACCTCAAGCTAGGTGAATAATAAATAAAAAAACAATATACCAAATGGAAAGCATATACATTAAAAACAAACAAACAAACAAAAAGAAACCCTATAGGAAATAGCGGAACTGCCCCACAGGGCTTCCAAGGAGCAGGTGATGGTTTTGAACTGTTGACCTTTTGGTTAGCAGCTGAGCCCTTAACCTCTGTGCCACCAGGGCCCAAAGAAATAAAAAAAAATATACTGAATGGAAAGCACATATATTGAAAACAAACGAACAAAATACCCTGTTTCCACCAAGTCATTTCCGACTCACCGCCACCCTGTGTGTTAAGAACAGAACTGCTCCACAGGTTCTTTTTTTTTGGCTGTAATCTTTATAGAAGTAGATTGCCAGGTCTTTCTTCCGTGACACCACCAGGTGGGTTTGAACTGCCAAATTTTAGGTTAGCAGTAAAGTATAAATCGTTTGCAACAACCACATGTCTTTCATATATTTACATTAACTCACAATCTCTTTTTTCTCCTTTTTGCTCACTTCTGTATTCTAACCAGTCAGACTTCCACATCAGGGATCTATGAGAAGTAGGCTTTCCAGCAGAATCACCCTTATGAGTATGCTTCAGGGCAGGCCAGCATGAGGTCAGGTTTTTAAGGCAATGTGGCAGGTACTTACAGTCTTTGAAAGGATTTCATCTCTTTTCTCTAATTCTCTCATTTACCTTGGTTCCCAGTCCTTCCATTTCTACCACTGACTTAGCGATTCCTCTCCTTTGCTGAGAGGTAAGCAGACAAGCCCTTCCAATCAGAGCCAGCACCTTGAAGTTCCAATCACCTCCCAGAGTTGCCAGCCCCAAATCCCCAGCCATCTATGAATGTAGATGCAGGAGCAACCTATTGTGTACAAACCAAGTGCCCTCCAGACCAGACCCATAAAAAAAAGCAGGAGCAACCTATTGTGTACAAACCAAGTGCCCTCCAGACCAGACCCATAGGCACAGTTAATTACTTTAGAGCCTTAAAATGTTATGTGATTCCTTTCCTAGTAGAAGAGAGAAGTGGTAAAGACGAGAGGCTTGTATTCACACTTTATCAGCCATTTTTAAATTAAAGGGTATATTATCCTCTGGATAGATTTACAAGAACACACATTATGCACCGAACTGCTATTATCATTAATGGCGGTAAACGCATGCATGCGCAGGCACTGAACTCTGGAGTTTACACAAGAAGCCACTCTTTCTTCTGTTATTAACAATTCCTGCATCGCATTTCTTTAATATCTGCAAAGTAAAACAAAACATTGTTCAGGGTTTAAAGACTACCTGGGTGTGTGTTTAGCACAGGAAATCAGATGGGTACATTACACAGGTTTGCAAATTTACTTTATGATAGGAAATGATTATGACTGCTGCTCACTATGAATCTCTTAGGGGAAAGCATAGGGACAGTGGCTGGTGCAGGGTTAGGGTAGGGGAGTGAGTCCAGGTTTCCCATGTCAGCACAGTATCAGACTCTGTTAGAATCTTCAGCTTCTCGACTGTTTCCTTTCAGCACTGGTGAAGCCAGGATTAATGAGTGGAAGCGATAGACACGTTGAGAGTATAGACTGCTTGTTAAGCAGAGTTTCCAGTTATAGGGGAGAGACATTCATCCATCCATCCATTCCGTACTCAACAAATATGTGTTGAATAGCTTCTGGGTGCCAGGCAGTGTGCTGGGCTGTGAGGATATAATGGTGCAAGAGCCATCAAGGTGATGGGAAGTGGTTGATGAAAAGCTTGCCAGGTGGAAAGAATATGTGCAAAGCCCCTGAGGCAGGCAAGAAAGGATAATGGAAATTCACTTCATGAATTTAGTGGGAGGTTGAGCTTTAAGTTCCCTGCCACCCCAGAACCCCAAAAGTCCCTCCAACTTGAGCAGCACTGGCCAGGCTAAGGTAGGTGGCAGGCAAACCTGGGCTCTGACCGCGGCCCTGCCACTAAATAAAGAGTAGTAAGAATGCTTCGACCTTCCTTCTGAAGTGATGTACAGAAGGAAGCCCTTACTTTCTCTCCTTTGCTAAAAGTCTTGTAATGAGGATTACCAATTGTCATGAATCAGCATGCCATGAAGCTCAAGCTGGACTCTAGCCAAGTAAACTTTCAATTCAGACTGTAAAACCAGCAGTGCCCCTGCTAGCCCCCCAACACACACACACAACAAACACATACACAAGACAAATTACTTCTGTGTTCCCTCCACACAGGCTTGCTTCTGAGGGATGGGCCATAGAAACTCTGTGCTTCTCGAGTTCTCTGTGGTGAAGGACCAGATTTTTAAAAATCTGCTGTGAACTGATACTTCTGCCAAATACGATGAGCATGAATCACTACAGAAACCACCATCATATTAATTGCAATAAAATCTTCTAAATCCTTACTCTCAGTTTACATATTTATCATGTAGATTGGGAGTAAACAGTTTTCAGGCCAGACTTCCCCTTAAAGATTAAGACTATCATTGTGCTTCAAAAATTACCTCATTGACCTCCAGCCAATCTATCATCCAGAAATATATCTACAACACTTGAAATGATTTACATTTCCTGACTGGGCCCCCTCTTGGGCAAGAGGTTTCCTTGGGTTACTCCCCCACAGCAAGGGGAAGGGTTTTCTTTGATAAACTTTTGTTCTTAAAGCTTCAAGAGGCACTTACCCCAAGTCCTGGTATTTCCAGGGCCCCGAGGGTAATCCCAGGTGTCCCCTGTTTCATGCCTTTTTTTATTTTAAAAACTTCAGTCTTAAAGAAAAAACGTGTTGTGTGCTGTCAAGTCAATTCTGACCCACAGCGACCCTATAGGGCCTCATAGGGTTTCCTAGGCTGTAATCTTTCCTGGAACATATCACAGGTCATTTCTCCCACAGAGCCACTGATGGGTTCAAACAGCCAACCATTTAGTGAGCAGTCGAGAACACTTAACCATTGTGCCACCAGGGTACCTTAAAGTAAGAACTAGGATTCTAAAATCAGCAGATATGCCAGGCTGGAAAATCTGGGCTAGGAACTCTCAGTATACCCTCATGTATAGGCTCCTTCTATGGATGGGCCTGTGAGTCTAAGAAATCTCAAGAAATGTGAAACCTGCTCCTGGGTACCTGTTGCTTGCTTTTCTTCCTCTACATGACTTTAAGGGCTTAGAAAACTTTAGTACTTAGTTCTGGCCTCTTTTATCTTCTTACTCTACACTTTTGTCCTAGATTATCATGCTTACCCACATAACTTCAATTATTTCATCTAAAGTAATGTTTTCCAAATTATATCTCAAGCATGCAGTCTCTGCTGAGCTGCAGATCAGATATCAAATTAACCTTTAACCTCTTGTAGTAGGTAGGAAAATGGTCTCCCCATGATGTCCACATTCTAGTCCACAGAACCTGTGAATATGTTACCTCACATGGCACGATGGACTTCGTGGATATGATAAAGTTAAGGACCTTGAGGTGGGAAGAATATTCTGGATTATGTGGTAGGCCCAATGTTATCACGAGGGTCCTTAAAAGTGAAAAAGGGAGACAAGAAAGCCAGAGTCAGAGGAGATGTGGCGATGAAAGGAAAGTTTGGAGTAACGTGAGGCCATGAGCCACAGAATGTAGGCAACCTCTAGAAGCTGTAAAAGGAAAGGAATGGATACTCCCCTGGAGCCTCAAGGAACACAGCCTTGACTATACCTTGATTTTGGCTCATAAGACTCATTTCACACTTCTGATGTTCAGAACTACAAGATAATAAATTTGTGTTGTTTTAAGCTACTAAATTTGTGGTAATTTGTTACTGGAGCAATAGTAAACTAATACATCCCCTGGAAGTCTCACAAAAAAAACCAAATCTGTTGTGTTGATTCTGACTCATAGTGACCATACAGGACAGAGTAGAACTGCCCTGTAGGGTTTCCAAGGAGTTGCTGGTGGATTTGAATTGCCAAACATTTGGTTAGCAGCCATAGCTTTAACCACTGTGCCACCAGGTCTCCAGGTATCTCACAAGCAATCCAAATTTGTCACCTGCCCTTCAAAGTGTGCTGTTCCTTCTGAACTAGCTATTTCAGTGAGTGGCACCATGACTCACCCAGTTACCCAAACTAGAAACATAGAAGCCATCTTGGTCCTTAAAGAGGCCTATATCTCCCACTGGCTCACCCACCATGTCCAATGGCTTCCTGCTATTCTAAGTTCAAAATCCTTAAAGAGCCCTATAGAGCCCTGAGCAAGTGTCCTCCAGTTCCATTCTCTGGCTACACTGGCCTTTCGTGAGTGCTAAGACTTACCAAGCTCTGTTTGCGTCAGGCTTTCTTACTTGCCTCTCCACCAGCCCAGAGTGCTCCTTCCTTCCTCCATCAGTATTGGTTACTCCTTGAGACCTCATCTCACATGGTTTTCCTCAAAGAAGTCTCCATTTCCCAGGCTTAAGTTAGGTGCCCCTCTTGTGTGTTTTACTCAATGCGGCTATACAACATTTACCACAGTTATAATGAGCCCTTTAGTAGTTATTTGTTGAATTTATCTCTTTCCAGTTATTCGGGAAAGAAGCAAGGATGGTGAAACTTCATCTCATGTACTTTGGATATGTTATCAGGAAGGAGCAGTCCCTAGAAAAGGACATTATGCTTGGTAAAGCAAAGGGTCAATGAAAAAGAGGAATAACCTCAAAAAGATGAATCAACATAGTAGCTGCAACAATGGGCTCAAACATAGCAACGATTGTGAGGATGGTTCAAGACCAGGCAATGTTTCTTTCTGTTGTACATAGGGTCACTATGAGTCAGAACTGACTCGACGGCACCTAACAACAACAGTTATTCTGCTGTCCCTTGAAGGCAGAAGCTATCTCTGTCTGGCTCAGGACTTTGTAATAATATTTTCAGTAATATTTATTGAAAACAAAAACAAAACAAAAGGAATGGGAGAGTCAGATTTGGACAGGGCTGACTCAGTCCTTGACATCTAGGATGTTTATGTCACAGAGACTCAGTAAGTCTCAGACACTCTACTCAACTGGGAAGATACTGACAGGCGGTTTTGTTTGACCCTTGACTGGAATGCATTCCATGGATCTGATCTGACAAGTGAGGGCTTGCTGGCTCCCCTGTTGTGGTTAGAGATCTGGGTGGGATATCACAATAAAAGCTATAGTTTTTTGATCTCTTATTGTGTGATAGGCATAATTCCAAGTGTTTTACTGGATTAACTAATTCAATCCTCACGTCAACTTCATGTTGCTGTTATTATGTCATTTTATAAATGGAAAAGTTGAAGTAGAGGGAGGCAAAGTAGTTTACCTTAGGTCAGATAACTAATAAGTAACAAAGCTAAGTTTTGAAACCAGGCACTCTGACCCCACCCCATCAGGTCTTAAACACTATGTTGTGTTTCCTACAGAATGAAGCCTGGGGCTCTCTGAGGTTACAGAGTAAGCTTTTATCCATTGCTATTGGATTATTTATTCATTCCACAAATATTTCCTGCTGACCTACTACGTGGGAGGCACTGTAGTATTAGGAACAGGAAGATAAATACGATGTGCCTTCAAGAAGTGCACATTTTAGTTGGAAGACAAGGAGAAGTGATAGTACGATACAACATGGCAAGAGCAGCATTAGGGTAGAAGAACAAGAGAGAACTTAAACCCGCTAGAGGGATCAGGGTTAGTTTCACCTCCTTGGGTATGGAAAGGGGTCTGAAAGTATGCCAGGCAGAAGAGAGAAAAGGAAGGACAATCTGGGCAGAGGGAAAAAGATGTGCAAGAACCCAGGCCAAGGAGAGCAAGGAACTTTTGAATGAAGCCCTCGTAATGCATCCAGCTCAGTGTGGCAGAGTGTGGGATGGCAGTGGGAGATGAGACAGGCTGGGGTAGACCATAAAGGCTGGGAACACTATGTTAAGAACTCCTGTCAGATGACATCATTCCCATTGGCCTAGGAAGGCAGGGGTGCCTTTCATCTCCTGCCTGGGTCACCACTCATTTTCCCATTCTGAAGAGATTTTTGCAAACCATTTAACAACAGGTACAATGGGTGTGCCCACAACTGGTATATCCTGGCTGCATATTAGCTTAGCTTCTAGCAACAACACATGATGACCCTCACTCAAAGTCTATGAGGACACCAGAAAGGGGTTGCAGTTTGTTGTGTCTTAAAGACAGAAAAAGGATAGATTTATTTCTTAGTGGGAACAGTCATATTCTGGGATTACCCAGAATTCCCACAGGAAGGATTTCCACAGGATAAGAGGGAGGGAGCAAGGTAAGGGGAGGGAGTCCTGAGTAGGGATTGAAACCTCTGACTAGGGTTCAAAATTGGGTTCTACCATCAGAGGACCCACGGACACTGAGTAATTTGTTTTCCTTCTCGGAACTCATTTTTCTTACTTGCAAAAAAAGTTAATCATACTTGAAGGGGGTTGAATAGTGTTCCCTCAAACTAATGTCTACCTGGAACCTCAGAATTCTTCCTTATTTGGAAATATGGTTTTGCAGCTATAATTAATTAAGATGAAGTCATACTGGATTAAGGTGAGTCCTACTCCAATGACTAACATCCCTTTAAGGAGCCCGGGTGGCACAATGCTTAAGCACTTGGCTGCTAATCAAAAGGTTGGTAGTTCAAACCCATCAGCTGCTCCAAGGGAGGAAAAAAAAAAGTAAAGATTATAGCCTAGGAAGGCCTATGGGGCAGTTTTATTCTGTCACATAGCGTTGCTGTGAGTAGGAATCAACTTGACAGCACCCAACAATGACAACAACAGTGTCATATAAGAAGAGGAGAGGACACCCAAGAAGAAGGCCACATAACAACGGAGAAAGGGATTGGAGTGACGCAGTTTACAAACAAAAAATGGCAAGGATTGGTGACAGCCACAGAAGCTAGGAGAGAAGCATGAAATAGATTCTCCATCAGAGCCTTCAGAAGGAGCCAACCCTGCTGCCGTCTTGATTTCAGACTTCTGGCCTCCAGAACTGTAAGGTATTTTGTGGTAATTTGTTGCAGCAGCCCTATGAAATGAATACAATACCCTATGTAGTTGCTGTGAGGCTCAAATAAAGCCAGGTGTAGGAAAGTGCTTTATAAGCAGTAACAAACAAAAAACAAACACAAAATGACACAAAACAAAACAAACACTAAATGCCACAAAACAACTACTGAAAGGACTGAGTTCTAAATGACATGGAACTTTTTTTATTTGCCTCTTTTAAAGACCATTCATTCCTTCAACAAATAATGACTGAAGTCCTACTATATGCTGGACTTTTATGCATTCCAAGAATCATTCTTATTCACATACTTTCAGGAAAGTTATCATTTTCCATTGTGCAGAAGATGCCAAGTGCAGCCAATAGCATATCTCCCCCCATCAGTACCCATGCATCTGTACCTGAAGCCCTCTGAATCATTCTGAATTCTTCCTCTAACATTTTTTTCCTAGTCCCTTTCATCAGCAGTAGTAGCCATGGTGTCTTCCTTTAAGATGAGCTCCAGTGGTCCAGACAGTGCAGATAAACTACTACAGGCTCATTTGTTAGAGGGAGGCAAGTCTATTTGTGCATTGTTCAGCCAGGACATTTCCATTTTCTTAGAGGCCTTCCAGAGTCACAGGGACTTAATCTAAATGGGTGACTCCTCATGTGAGATCACCAGTTCGGAGTGAGCCAACTGAGGAGCCATTTATAGGCGCAGGGGTGATAATTTGCTTACCGTTCAATCACTGTCACATGTCCCCCTTCTGAAAGAGGACTGCCTTTACTAGCAGATCTGCATTGATCCTTTCAAACTCAGCTGTCTCATTCATATAATTGGGATGATAATAATATCCCTCTTTCAGGACTGTTGTAAGGGATAGATTGCAATGATGTACAAGAATCATCTTTGTCAATGATAAATCCTAGTATTTATGTAAAACGATGTTATTATAACACTCAGTGCTCACCTTGGAACGAAACATGATTTGGTCATGCAATTTTTTTTAAAAGAAAATCTTTGGAAAATGAATCATGAATTAGTAGGGAAAATTTTTCTTTTGTGCTTAGGAATATAGTAAATATTAAAAATACATGTAGTACAAATACATTCCAAAATCAGAATGTGTCCTTTTATCTTCTTTATTCACCCACATACCGGTTATGCTGCCCTGCTCTTAGAAGCTGATATAAGACAGGACTTCTTCATGAAGTATGCACCCTGGAGATCTCCAGAAGTCACTGAATGGTGAATTATTTCTCCAGGGAGAGAGCTGGCCCTGGCCTGTGCACTGAGCCTGCACAGCCCCTGAGCCCCAAAATGGAGATTTGGGCCCTGGACCTCCCAGGGCTTGCTCCCATCAACTTCTCCCTTGGAGTCCAGGAATATGGGAAATTATACATTAGATCAGCTTAACCAGCTGACTGAGAACAATCCTATCTATCTATCTGAAATCTTACCCAGTATTGAAAGGCCCAAATGAAGAGACACTTTTTTGAATAGAAATGACATTTTGAGTAATTTCTTTCTGGAGCTGTTTCATCCAGGTGTTCACATTCCAATGGACTATAGAAAGGAGGTGAAGATGGCAGAACTTTGAGGATGGGAGAAATTTGCTGAGGACATAAATCTAAGATCATTATTCGTGCTTAGCCTGGTCATGAACGGGAAATTAGTCAGCAGCAGAAATAGAACCAAAATGTATCTTTAAAGGTAACCATTGAAGTAATCTTTCTATTCTGGGAATTCAACAACATATCAAAAAAATAATTCCTATGACCAAGTGGGATTCATACCAGGTATGCAGGGATGGTTCAGCTTTAGAAAATTAATCAGTGTAATCCATCATATAAATAAAACAAAAGATAAGAACCACGTGATCTTTTTTTTTTTGAACAAGAAACACACTCCTCATGTGTATTATTTTGTTTTATAGTCCTGTCTAATCTTTGTCTGTTGTTTTTATCTTTTTCTGAAGGGTGGGCCTCAGGAATGGTTTCAGCTCTGGATCAACAGACAGTCCGGGGGCCATATTTTTGGGGTTTCCTCCAGTCTCTGCCAGACCATTAAGTCTGGTCTTTTTACGTGAATTTGAGTTCTGCTCCACACTTTTCTCCTGTTCATTTGATTCTATGAGTTTCTGTATTCTGTCCTTGATTTCATCTAGAACCCAGTAGTTTTTAAGCAAGGTGTTGTTTCCACTTTTATTTATTTATTTTTTTCTTGCTGTTTCTGTTATTGATTTCTACTTTTATGGCATTATGGTCAGAAAAGGTGCTTTGTGATATTTTGATGTTTTGGGTTCCATTATGGCTTGCTTTGTGGCTTAAAATGTGGTCTATTCTGAAGAATGTTCCATGCGTGTTGGAAAAGAATGTATAGTTGGCTGCTGTTGGGTGGAGTGTTCTGTATGTATCTATGAGGTCAAGTTGATTGATCGTGGCATTTAGATCTTCCATATCTTTACTGAGTTTCTTTCTAGATGTTCTGTCCTTCACCAAAAGTGGTGTGTTGAAGCTTCCTACTATTATTGTGGAGCTATTTCTCTTTGTTTTATATACTTTGGATTCCTGTCATTGCGTATACCTATATTTACTATGGTTATGTCCTCTTCTTGTATTAACCCTTTAATCATTATGTAGTGTCCTTCCTTATCCTTTGTGGCAGATTTTGCTTTTAAGTCTATTTTGTCAGAGATTAATATTGCCACTCCTGCTCTTCTTTGGTTGTTGTTTGCTTGATATATATGTTTTCCATCCTTTGAGTTTTAGTTTGTCTGTGTCTTTGAGTCTCAGATGTGTCTCTTTTAGGCAGCATATAGACAGATCATGTTTTTTTTTAATCCATTCTGCCACTCTCTGTCTCTTTATTGGTGCATTTAGTCCGTTTACATTCCCTGTAATTATTGATAGGTATCTTTTTTTTATGAGTTTACTACTGTCATTTTGATATATATATATATATATATACTTTTTTTTTGCAGTGCTCATAGTTTCTTTGTTCCACTTAATTTTCTGTTCTGAGTCATTTTTCTTAATGTATTTTCTTTAAATCTTTTTCTTTATAGTTGGTTTTGTGTTTACCGAGTCTTTATGTTTTCCTTCTTTTTTATTTTGATGCATAGGTTTGTTAGCTCCCTTTGTGGCTATCTTAACATTTACCTTTATTTTTCTAAGTTTAAACCAATTTTATTTTTTGACATCATTTTGACTTCCTCTCTGTATGGAAGTTCTGTGATTATGCTGTTTATTCCCTATTTTTTGCTTTGACCTGGTCATCATTTACGTATTGACATCTCTAGTTACCAATTTTCAGTCTTTTAGCTTTAAACTTGTTTTTGTGACTTCTCTATCTGAGTTGATAACTAGTTGATCTGTCCTGTGTTCTGGTATTGGATTGTTGTTTGATATTTTTAATTCTCTAACCAAAGGACTCCCTTTAATATTTCTTGTAATTTTGGTTTGGTTTTTACAAATCTTCGTATCTTCTGTTTATCTGGAAATGACCTAATTTTGCCATGTATTTGAGAGACAGTTTTGCTGGATATATAATTCTTGGCTGGCAAGTTTTTCCTTCAAGGCTTTACGTATGTCATCCCATTGCCTTCTTATCTGCATGGTTTCTGCTGCGTAGTCACAGTTTAGTCTTACTGGCTGTCCTTTGTAGATGACTTTTTGTCTATCCCTAACTGCTCTCAAGATTCTCTCTTTATCTTTGGTTTTGGCAAGTTTGATTATGACGACTTGTTGATTTCTTTTGGGATCTACCCATTGAGCTTCTTGGATAGATATCTTCTCATCTTTCAAGGTATCAAGGAAGTTTTCTGCCAGCAAATCTTCATCAATTCGCTCTGCATTTTCTGTTATCTCCCCCTGTTCTGGTACTCCAATCGCTTGTACGTTTTTCCTCTTAATAGTGTACCACATAATTCTTAGGCTTTCTTCCTTTTTTAAAAATTCTTTTTTCTAATTTTTCCTCAAATGAATTGGTGTCAAGGGATTTATCTTCAATCTCACTAATTCTGACTTTCATTGCCTCAATTCTGCTCCTATGACCTTCTATTAAGTTGTCTAATTCTGAAATTTTATTGTTAATCTTCTGGATTTCTAGTTCTCTTGCTGTCTCTATGCTTTCTGTTAAATTTTCTGTTTAACAGAAATTTGTCGTTTTGTTCTTGTATTGTTTTCATGAATTCCTCTATTGCTTTGTCTGTGTATTCCTTGGCTTGGTCTGAGTTTTGCTTTATCTCCTTCCTGGTCTCTTGGAGAGCTCTGTATATTAGTATTTTGAATTTTAACGCAGATAATTCCATTACCTAATCTTTCTACAGAAGGTTTCCTGGTTCATTATTTTGGTCTCTTGCTGGAGCCACCTTGACCTGGTTCTTTATGTGATTTGATTTTGACTGTTGTCTCTGAGGCATCAATAAGTTATTATATTTATTTATTGTATGTTTGTTTACTGTGTCCTGTTTATTTTGTTTTGTTTTGATATGCTCAAGTAGGCTGGGTTAGTGAGCTGCTTCACTTATTGGCATTTTTGAAGCTCTCATCTCCTGCCTCCAGGTGGTTAGAGCTACTACTAGATGTGTGAGCCCAGGAGTCTATTCACTTTTCTTGGGCAGGTATGGCACAGGTGTCCAGGTCATCAGTCACCGAATGTGTGGCACAGACTCTGACCTACAGTCCTAGATGTGCAGGGTTGCATAGGGGTGTTCAGAGCAGGCACAGGTATCTGGCTGCAGTAGAGGGCTATGTGCAGAGCAAGGCAGGGGCTGGTGGCTGCCACCTGGTGCCCAGGTGGAGGGCATGTCCCTATCCCTTAGAGTGCAGAGTGGAGGGTATTATAGCCAGTCCTTGGGCACCTGGTGCTGTTGGCAGGGGAGACTGGGAGGTATCACTTATTCTCAGATCCCTGTCATGGGTTGCTAGACTGAGTGGGTGGTACCGCTGGCCAGCAGGACCCTCATGTGGGTGGGTGAGGTCCCTGCTTAAGGTGCACAGTGGTGTCTGCAGCTTCCCCTTGGCTGCTGTAGTTGAAAATAGACTTCAGGTATATGCCCTGCTGTTTTTGCTAATGAGGGTATGTGGCATTGAATTGGCCCACACAGGTCTAGGCAGGGGTGAAGTGTACTGCAAGTCTGTGAACCCTTTATGTCAGTGGCTGGATGAAAAGGCAGGGCCTCATGACCCATCCTGAGTTCTGGCTTGGGGGCATGGCAGTTGTCGAATACTGCCAGGTTGACTTAGAAGCAGAGCAGAGTAGGGGGGCTGTGAAAGGAAGAAATCGCTTCTCCACTGTGAAATTCCTGGAGGAGGAGGGGTTATTTTTCCCCTGCATGGCAGGTCAGATGTTTGCACTTAACTTTCGCAGGTCAGGTGCCACTTCCACCTGGCTTCGGAGGTGTATGTAGATTCTCTTCTGCCCAGCCTCACCCGATGTAGTAAGATTCATCCTGAACGCTACTTCTCTCCACAATCCATGTGCGCTGGCTGGCCCAACCAGCAGAGCACTGGCAACCTCGCTACTGGCACTCCTTTGCAGCTTTTGAATTGTCCCTCCTTCCACCTGCCACTCAGTCCAACTTTTCAGCTTTGCCTTTGATGATAAGGCTCCTAGATTGTCGTATATAATTGATTCACTTCTTTTTTTTTTTTTTTTTTTTTGAGTCTTTCTTGTAAGAGGAACAATAGGAAGCATCTGATTATTCTGCCATCTTGGCCCCACCTCCATAATGAGAATCTTGATGTTGGGTGAGTATTAGGTTTGGTTTATTCAGCTACTTAAATACGTCAGTGAGGACTTGTCTCTCTGGCCCACCAGCCACAGCTTCACTTCCATCCTAAAGCCCTGGGGTTAAGATCGTTGCCAGTAGCAAATGGGACTTCTTGCTTCCTTGTCCATACCCATGGCAAAGAGATAAAGCCTCTCCTCAAACCATAAATCCTTCAGTCTGTTTGTGGGGCCAACTTTGGTCTTATGTACAACCCCAGCCCAGTAACTGTTGTCAATGAAATGTCATACTGTGGCAGGCCAAGATGGATTCTTGAACTGGTCTCTGGCAGGGGGACTGGAGGTACCAAGACCTGATTAGACTACTAAAAATTCTCAGATGATCAACATGAAACCACATTGCCTGTCCACAGTGGGGAAGATGAAAAGGTATTCTGGAGGTAATTGTAGCACAGATCTAACTCTACCTATTTCTTATTACTGTTTTAATTAATTTTATTTGAAATTTACATGCACATACTTTTATAAAAGTCAAATAGTGCTAAAATGTTTATGATGAAAAAATCAATACTAAAAACTCTTGTTTTAAGTCTCAGAGGTAATTGCTTACAAGTCTTTCAGCTGTTTCTCTTTGGTTTCAGCACTCTGTCTTTAAATATGCTGATTTTAGGAGTGCTTGGGTTTTTTTTTTTTTTTTTTGGGTGGTGCAAATGGCTAAGCACTCAACTACTACCTGAAAGGTTGGCAGTTCAAACCCATCCAGAGGCACCTTGGAAGACAGGACTGGTGACCTGCTTCCAAAAGGTCACAGCCTTAAAAACCCTATGGAGCAGTTCTACTCTTCACATACCAGGTCTCCATAAGTCAGAATCTATTTGTAGGCAGCTAATAACAACAACATGCCAATTTTTCCTGATGAACACATTTAAACATTATCTACTGAATTTCTGTATTGGCAAGTGAGGATTTAGCTTCCTGCCCCACCACCATCACTATCCACACATACTCTTCCCTTTTCTCTATTCTAGGGATCTGCAAACTGCTACCTGTGAGCCACATCTAGCCAGTAGCCTGTTTTATTATGGCCCTGGAGATAAGGATGGTTTTAACATTTTTAAAGAGTTGGAAACAAAAACAAAGAAGAAGGTGCTCCAGAGACCATATATGACCAACAATGCCTAAACTATCTATTGCCTTGCCCTTTACAGGAAAAGTTTGTCAAATCATGCTCTACCCTTGAAATATAGTACTCTCAAAATTTTAGCAAAACAGCTTATAATTTTTTATATTGTTATTGAATAAATTTTGTTTGTGTTAGGCCCAAGTAACACACCATGATAATATTCCCTTTCGCCTGCCAACATTTTTTTTTTTTTGGTCTGGATTAATAATTAGTGTGCTTTCTCACCTGTCTAGTTTTTCATCTATCCTTAATCTTTTTAATAGGTTCCATCCAACATATCAAACATTTATTAACATTACTTTTAACATTTCAAGACTACCATACCCAACCAAAGATCCCAAACCCACTGCCATCGAGTCAATTCCGACTCACAGAGATCTTATAGGGCAGAGTAGAACTGCCCCATAGGGTTTCCAAGGCTGTAATCTTTTAAGGAAGCCAACTGCCATGTCTTTCTCCCATGAAGCAGCTGGTGGGTTTGAACTGCTGACCTTCTGTTTAGCAGCTGAGCACTTCACCACTGCACTACCATGGCTCCTGGGACTTTTTTCCTGGGTCCATTCATGCTTCCCTTCCAACCTGGACTGTCTCTAGGCACAGGTGTACTCCTGACAATTTTCCCCTGTTTTGAATCATCTTGAATCCATTCTTGGATCCTACATCTTCTTTTCCTTGGTTTACATTTTTTTTTTTTTTTTAATTTTCAAAAGAACGTCCTCCAGGGTCCTCCCAAGAAAGAAAATATAGGAAATAGGTTTTTTAGCCCTTTCACATCTGAAAATGTCTTATTCTACACTCACACAATAGACATTTTATCTGAATAAAGAATTCTATTTTGCGTGTAATTTTTATCTCAGAATGTTGGGGCAGGATTCCATTGTCTTTTAGCACTCTTATGTCTTCATTTCTTCATAAGACTGGGTCACTAGAAACCTCTGTGTGTATGTGACAAAGCTTGTTGATTACTTGGCTTCACTGTACGACGATAAGGAGAAGGCAGATGTGATAAGCTGGCCTTCTTCTTAGGAAATGCCCAGAATTCTTTATCTGAACTGTTCCATTTCAATAGAAAACATCTCCTACACTCGCCTCTTGAGAAGCATGTACCTGGCTGCCAGGGTCCTGGGAAGAAGGCTACAGTCCTGTCCTGTGCAGTGTACCCATTTTCTCCTAATCATCCTGTTTTCAGCACTGTATTTCACCTCTTCCCTTTCCTGTCTCTGAGTCCAGAGTGTGTCATTTTGGTTTCTCCGGTGAATAAACTTTTAGTCTCCTGCTTGTTACTTAGGGTACAGAAGAAGACCTGGAGATTCAAATGTTCTGCATTTTGATTTTCAGCCAAACCAATCGTTGTAGCTCCAGGCTTCAGTCACTTCCCTCTCCATTCCTTCTCCTCTCCACTGTGTATGTAATCTGACATTCACAAGAGCTGGTTCTTCGGGATTCTGGGTTCACTGTGCAAACACTTCCTTCAGGTGATAGCTTTCCTCTCTGTACAATTTTTTTTTATTTCCTTTTGATCTTTCAAAATTTTGTTGAATTCTTTTATCTGCTTAATGATTCCTCTCTTATTTTTCTGTTCTTATGGGTTTATAACCTGTTTTTTCTTTAATTATTATTTTAGTTGGAGGAGAGTAGATCATAGATCAAAACATACGATCAACCCATCATGCTTAAGGAAGTCCAAGTAACTCTAATATAACTGAAATGTTAAGTACAAGAAGAGAGGTAGGGATTGTATGTTATGAAAGATCCAAGGATTACTCTTTGGTGACAATCAAGGAAGATTTTATGGGAAAAGTGATGTTTGAGTTCAAATTTGAAGAACTGCTATTATTTGAACAAGTGGACACGGCGTATGGAAAAGAAATTCGTGTAGTGGAAAGAGCAAGAACAAAGGCCTATTGGATGTGAAAACATGGAGCACTTAGAGAATAGAGCATTGTAGTCTGATTTGCCTGGGAGTTTAGTTACTTATTCCAGGAAGGGGAGAGGAAGAAATAAAAGATGAAATGAAAGAAAGCCTTTTGAATGGTAGAAAGGAAAGAAGTGACTCATCTTTCCAAGAAGACTGGCCTCTAGGTCTACGGAGTGAGTTGGTAGGGAATGAGTTGTAGTAGGTATGTTCAGAAATGATGGTGTCTCCACATTCACTTAAAAAATGAAGTGCTTATTATGTTCCAGGCTCTATACTAGGGGATAAATAAGTGTAAAATTTGGTCCCTGCACTTAAGGAGTACAGAGCCTGGGAGTAGTGGGGGTACATCCAAATAAATCCTCAGTTGTCTTTGGGTTTCCTGGAGCCTTCTCACCAATAGCCTGAACAAATTCATTTTTTTCTTGCTCATGGGACCTGGGTTAGGGTATCCTCCAAGCTTGGACCCTGTCCGATGGACATGGCTCAGTTTATCAGTACTTGTGAGGCTGAACTCTATTCTCCAGGTGCAGGGCCCAAGGACAACCCACAAACCAACTCTTATTGATACATTTGTCTCAAAATACTCATTATAATTCTATAAGATAGCTAGATCCTGATATTATAAAAGAAAAGCCTGGGGTTAAAGGAGTGAAGTATCTTGTCAAAATGTCTGCTTGAAGTGTCATGGCCAGATTTTTGCCCTGGTCACTTTGAATCATAAGATTATACCCTCAACCACCAAGTTATATGGTGTCTCATTTTGGGTAATTGCCTTTTTCTCTTTGAATGGAGTCAAGTGCTCTGCATAGTAGGAGAAATGGTGTGGTGGGTGCCACAAAACACATATTTACATCAGATCTTAAAAATTCCAGCTCAGCCTCCATCCTGGGTCAACCCTATAAGCCAGAGTATACCTGGTTTCATACAAAGTAATTTCTAGTTCCCAAACCTCAGGCAAATGTCACTGAAATGAGAAATGACTTCATTCTAAGCCTTTTCCCAATGCACAGAGAATGAAGGAGCAGCAGAGGAATGAGCACTTTCTCTTTAGTGCCCAAAAGCTCTGAGATGATGGGCACAAATGAAATCGGTAGGTCAGGATTCACTAGAACTAAGGTTTATTAGTCCAGTCTTTGAACCCATTCAAACCATAGGCACTCCAAACAGAGGCCACAAATCATCAGGCTGAGAACCTGCTGATCTTCCTGCTTTTGAATGCCCCCACAGGACAGACAAGACCCCTGTGGCCTCAGAAAGTATTATGATCTATGGCATTCTGTAGTGAAAGAAACAGGCATCTTCCCTCAATCAACTGCCCTTGACATGCTGAGAACATGATTCATGATTCATGAGAGCTAGTTCTTCCTTCAGAGCGACCCTTTGGTTTTGCTTTGGTCCCAGGAATAAACTGGCCACAATCAACTCTCCTAAAGAAGTGGTTTCCCCACCACATAACTCTTTCCTCTGAGGACAATGGCTTTGCTCAATGTGGTAAAAGAGAAGTTTAACCAAAGGAAAAACTGAGCCCACACTGATAAAACATCAGTGTTATCAAAGGTCTGCCAGGTGTGAGAGTTGAAGTACCCTTGCTTTGCGGAGACTTTATAAATACTTTTTGTATACATTTTCCAACTGCACCTAAACATAGATGTGTTCACAAGACATAGTACTGGAAACTAAAAAAAAAATAGAGTTCAAGAAATTTTGCCTTTTTAACTTAGGCTTTCTGTCCAACCCTTTCCCAGCAACCCTTACTACCATCAGTATATAATCATTGTTGCCTTTACCAAGGTTCAAAATGATACTTTTGGTAAAGAACATGACACCTTTCTGGAGGCAACCTTGTGTGGCCTTGTAGAAGCAACATATGATTTAGAATAACAACTGATACTGATTTTTCAACACTTAGTATGTACCAAAGGACTGTGCTAGGTGCTGAGATTTGTTCTCTCATTTAATCCCCACTGAACTCTATCAGGAGAGTATTAATTGCCTATTTTAAGAAACTGAGGTTCAAAGAGTTGAGCATATTTCTTAAGGTATTATACTTACAGAGCAGGATTTAAAACTAGGACTGCCTGATGCAAAAAAAGTGTACATCAGTTGCCACCGAAAATACCTCTTTCTATTTTAACCTACTGACTTTGCCTAAGGGAGGAAATGTGAAACACAGGTATGCTTTTGTATGGAGTTTAGATAAACCTTTTATCTCCTCTAAGTTTTAGGGTAAGAAGTTTTTCCGATTAAGAAACATATGCACCAACGTTTTTAGTGGGTAACATTGTCCACTCTAGGTGAAAACTTCACATACAGAGAGATCTTTTAAACGTCAAGTTGAAACAAAGTGAGATAGAAAATAAGTACTTTCTTTCCAAACTGAAAGTGCCCTGGGCTTTGCCTTTTTAGGCCTCAATTCCTGCCCAGCCAACCAAGGTGGATAGCAGGGGTGCTTCCTCAAACCACAAGGCTAAGCCCCCATCAGAGATCAGTGTTTTCCTGGCCCTTCCAGAGTGATACATCCACTCACTCTAGAGCAGCAAGACCAGGAGGGCCCCAAAGATTATTTCTTGCTCACCCCTTCACTATTGTCCCAGCTTATTCCTAGCTTAAAACCACAGTAAAAAAGAATGCTTCTCTTACTTACACACCATCAGTGGTATTCAATTCTATTAAACCATTTTCTGTTGAGTCAGTTCCAACTCATGGTGACCCCACATGTGTCAGAGTATAACTGTACCCCAAATGGTTTTCAATAACTGGATTTTTGGAAGTAGATTATCAGGTCTTTCTTTCAAGACACCTCTGGGTGGGCTCAAGTCTCCATCCTTTCAGTTAGCAGTCAGGTATCTTAATGGTTTACACCATTCAGGGACTCCATTCAATTCTATTAGACAATTATACTTTTAAACTTCTTTTTTAACAATCTTGGAATATTTGGGGCACTCAGCAATCATACAGATAAGACACTAAGAAGACACAAAACATTTATTTTTGGTCTGATGTAGTAGGCATATCAACCATGATGTACCCAGTGGTAGCAACAATGGGCTCAAGAGTAACAACAATCATGAGGATGGCTCAGGACTGGTCAATGTTTTATTCTGTTGTACATAGGGTTGTTATGAGATGAAATTGACTAACAACAGTAGGCATATGCATATTAAGCAAAATGATCTTTAGGAATATAGAAAAATATTAGGGCATCTATATTTTCTCCTTTATATTTGGTTTATAATATAAGCAACAAATTATATAACAAATTAATATGCTAGACATGTGTATTATTTATAAAGAATGATATTCAAATATTTTGGGGCACAAATATTTGGTGAGGCATATGATGAAAAGTTTTTTTTTTTTTAACTGATAAATGTATGTAATCATAAAAGTTTGGATATGACTATAATCTAATGAGGCAGACTGATGTAACCAGAAAACAGTGTAAACTACCATAGTAATGACTAAAACAATATACATATATGACTGGACATGGGGAAAGGGGCAAAGAGGATGCAGAAGGAAAAGACTATTATAGATATTAGTAGCAGTATTTAGAGAAATTGTTTAGACTATCATTAAATATTATTTTTAAATTATTTAGCTATTATTATTTAGCTCATTACATATGATTATTAGTATCATTAGATCAAATTTATTTGAATTTTCAGAGTTCCATTCTCCTTTTTCTTTGTATAGGATTTTGGGATATCATAGATGTTCCATTTAGAGCTAATGTTCATAAGAACATTATTTCTCAGGATAGAACGACCCTGTACAGCAAAGCCTTGACCGTCCTGGGGGGCTCCCCACCTTGCATTTCTATACTGCCTGTAGATTAGGGTCTGAGGAAGAGGTGACAGGGGTGGGGGTAGGACAGGAACCTCACTATACAGACAATTATGAACCTCATTCTCTTACTCTACCAGAGACAGAGACAGCCTTTCCTTCCACTTCATACGCAGCAGGCCCAACTCTGATGCTCCCTTCCCTGAAGTACACCATTCCTTTCACTTTTCTTTCTTTCAGAGAGTGTATGCACCATCCATCCTAGTCTTAGAGTCAACCTAGAGTTCCCTTGATCTCTTATCACCAGCCTCCACATATCCTCAGGTAATTGATTGTCCTCTGGAGTCCACTCCTAAATATTCTGTCTATTGCCTCCTCTCTGTCTGGACTGCTGTGACCACGCTTCAGTCCATTGTCATTTATTACCTATACACCAAGACAGCTTCCTAACCTTTTTCTCTGCTCCCAGACATGCCTCTTCTAATCCAACGTTCATTTTGCACTCAAAGTAAAGTTCCACAAATGGACTGCAAGGTAAAACCTCTTTTCTATCCTTAACTTCAACCCTTGCTAAGTTGCCCAAAAAGCCCCAGATAAATATGAAAATGGAAAATACTGTTAGAATCAGTTGGTATGTAAGGGAGAGATGGAACCTAGCAATATTGAGATACACTTCAGAGATTCACATATTCCATGGATCCAAGAACAAAGGTTTTTAGAGTGAAACTTGTATTATGTAGAAGTGATTAGGAGTGAGGGAAAGGTTGTCGGTGCTTTATTTGTATCCTGCTATCCTCACCCTCACCAGGATAATGTGATTAAAGTTGTTCCCCCAACCCAGCTGATTTTTCTCTCTATTCTTCTTTGAGCCACTTTTGGTACATTTTATGGACTGAATTGTGCCCCCCCCCCCGAAATATGTGTTGTAAATCCTAAACCCCATATCTGTGGTTATAACCCTATTTGGGGATGAATTTTCTTTGTTACATTAATGAGGCAGTATTAGTGTAGGGTGTGTCTAAAGTCCATCTCTTTTAAGATATAAAAGAGCAGATTGAGCAAACAGAGATGGGGAAGATAGATGCCAAGCCACATGAAGATCCCTGAGGAACACAAGGTCAAACGAGACAAGGACGTTCCTCCAAAGCTGACAGAGAGAGAAAGTCTCCCCCTAGAGCTGGGACCTTGGATTCAAACTTCTAGCCTCCTAACCCTGAGAAAATAAATTCCTGTTTGCTAAAGCCACTCACTTATGGTATTTATGTGATAGCAGCACTAGGTAATTAAGATAATACCTTTTGAACCCTCCTCTTGGTCAGTATCTCAGTTACCTAGTGGTGCTGTAACACAAATACCACAAGTGGGTGCCTTTAAAGAACATACATTTATTTTTTCACAGTTCTGGAGGCTATAAATCCGAATTCATGGTGTGGCTCTAGTGGCAGTTCTTCCTTTTCTACTTCAGGTTCTAGTAAAACCAAAAAAAAAACAAACCCACTGCCGTGGAGTCAATTCCGACTCCTAGCGACCCTATAGGACAGAGTAGAACTGCTCCATAGAGTTTCCAAGGAGCCCCTGGAAGATTCGGACTTCTGACTTCTTGGTTAGCAGCCATAGCACTTAACCATGACACCACGAGGGTTTCCCAGCTTCTAGTAGCTGCCAGAAATTCTTAACATTTGGCCTTAAAATGCATCTGTCTCTATTATCTGTCTTTCTCTTCCCTCTGTGTATGTCTCTATATCTATTCTAGAAGTAATTAGGTCTAGGACCCACACTTCTCTGGTATTAACTTAAACAAAAGCAAACAACAACAACAAAGAAGCCGATTTGCAGACAGAATCACATCCACAAGTACAGGGGTTATAACTTCAACACATATTTGGGAGGACACAATCCAATCCACAACAATCAGTCACTCAGTTCTCAGGGGCATGTCAGCTCCGCTACATCTTTCTCCAGAGACTGGGTGAATAAGGAGTGATGTAGACATCTATGCAATGCGAAGAGATGGAGCTGGAGGCGAAGGTAGTGAAAGTCATAAAAGATGAGCCCACTTAGCTAGCTACATCTTTTTCCCAGGCCTTACTGCTTTCAGCAACTCGACTAGCAAGGATACTTGGATTGGATTGACCAGTGCTCTGAAAAATTAGCCCTAGCTTCTGTGAAAGACAGATGTGTTTTTCTCAATTCTGGTTTCAGAGAATCACCAGAAGCAGTTTGCCTTCAGTTGAGAAGGCCAGCAACTCACCTCCACCATCTTACCTCAGAGGTATATCAACTCTCCAGCCCTATGTCATGATTTAGTCTGCAGGGAACTTGATTGCATTTCCCTTCCACAAGATATCACATTAATCCATTACATTGATGACATTATGCTGATTGGACCTAGTAAGGATGAAGTGTCAATGACTCTGGACTTATTGGTAACATATTTGCATGTTAGAGGGTGGGAAATTAATCCAACAAAAATTTAGGCACCTTCCACCTCAATGAAATTTCTAGGAGTCCAGCAGTGTGGTGCATGTCAAGTTATTCCATCTAAAGTGAAGGATATACTATTGCATCTGACCCTTCCCACAACTGAAAAGGAGGCACAACACCTGGTGGACCTTTCTAGATTTTGGAGACAACATATTGCTCATTTGGGTGTGCTACTCCAACATATTTATCAAGTGACTCAAAAAACTGCTAGTATTGAGTGGGGCCCAGAACAAAACAAGGCTCTCCAACAGGCTCAGGCTGCCATGCAAGCCACTCTGACATCTGGGCCATATAATCCAGCTCATCCAATGATATTTGAAGTGTCAGCGGCAGATAGAAATGCTGTTTGGAGTCTTTGGCAGGCCCTATTGGTGAATTACAGAGCAGACCCTTAGGATTTTGGAGCAAAGCCCTGCCATCCTTTGCAGAAAACTACTCTTCTTTTGAAAAACAGCTTTTGACTTGTTATCGGACCTTAGTAGAGACTGAACACTTAGCCCTTGGTCACCAAGTCACTATGTGGTCTGAGCTGCCCATCATGAACTGAGTGTTCCCTGACCCATAGAGCCATAAAGTCAGATGTGCAGAGCACCACTCTGTCGTTAAATGGAAGTAGTATATACAAGATCAGGCCCGAGCAGTACCTAAGGACACAAGTAAATTGCATGAGGAAGTGGCCCAAATTTCCCTGGTCTCCACTTCTGTCACATTACCTACCCTCTCTTATTCTGCACCTATGGCCTAATGGAGAGTTCCTTATGATTAGTTGACTGAGGAAGGGAAAACTCATTCCTGGTTCACAGAAGGTTCTGCGCAATGGGCAGAGACCGCTCAAAAGTGGACAGCGGCAGCACTACAGCCCCTTTCTGGGATCTCCCTGAAGGACAGTGGTGAAGGGAAATCCTCCCAATGGACATAACTCTGAGCAGTGCACCTGGTTGTTCAATTTTGCTTGGAAGGAGAAATGGTCAGATATGCAATTGTATATGGATTCATGAGCTGCGGCCAATGGTTTGGCTGGTCAAGGAATTGGAAGGAATATGATTGAAAATTGGAGACAAAGCTTTATGGGGAAGAGGTATGTGGATAGACCTCTCTGAATGGGTCAAAGAAGTGAAGATATTTGTGTCTTATGTGAATGCCCATGAAAAGGTGACCTCACCAGAGGATGATTTTAAACAATCAAGTGGATAGGGTGATGTGTTCTGTGGGAACCAGTCATCCTCTTTCCTCAGCTACTCCCATCATTGCCCAATGGCCTCATAAACAAAGTGGTCATGGTGACAGAGATGGAGGTTATGCACAGGCTCAGCAACATGAATTTCCACTCAACACAGCTGACTTGGCTACAGCCATTGCTGAGTGCCCAATCTGGCAGCAGCAGAGACTAAGTCCCCAATATGGCATCATTCCTTAAGGTGATGAGGCAGTAACCTGGTGGCAGATTTATTACATTGGACTGTTTCCATCATGGAAAGGGCAGTGACTTGTTCTTACTGGAATAGGCACTTACTCTGGATATTGATTTGTCTTTCCTGCATGCAATGTTTCTGCTGAAACTACCATCCATGGACTTACAGAATGTCTTATCAACCATCATGGTATCCCACACAGCATTACCTCAGATCAAGGGACTCATTTCACAGCAAGTGAAGTGGGGCAATGGGCACATGCTCATGGAATTCACTGGTCTTACCATATTCCCATCATCCTGAAACTGCTGGCTTGATAGAATGATGGAATGGCCTTCTGAAGACACAATTCAGTGGCCAGCTAGGTACCAACACTTTGCAGGGTTTGGGCAATATTCTCCAGGAGGCTGCATATTCTCTAAACCAGCATTCAATGTATGGTGCTGTTTCTCCTACAGCCAGGATTCATGGGTCCAGAAATCAAGGGTGGAGTTGGGAGTGGCACCACTTACTATTACCCCTAGTGACCTACTCACAAAATTTTTGTGTCCTGTCTCCATGACCCTAGTGGGTCTAGAGCTTTTAGCTCCAAAGGAAGAAATGCTCCCACTGGAGACACAACATAGATTCCAGTGAACTGGATGTTAAGAACTCCACCAGGCCACTCTGGGCTCCTTATGCCTCTGTATTAACAGGCAAAGAAGAGAGTTACCATATTGGCTGGTGTGAGTGATCCCGACAACCAAAGGGAAATCAGATTGATTTTGCATAAAGGAGGTTGAAAAGAGTATGTCTGGAATACAGAAGATCCCTTAGGGTTTCCCTTAGTACTGTCATGCCCTGTGATTAAAGTCAATAGAGCACAACAACAATCCAGTTCTGACATGAATACTAATGGCCCAGACCCTTCAGGAATGCAGGTTTGAGTCGCCTCACCAGAAAAAGAACAAGGACAAACTGAGGTGCTTGCTGAGGGTAAAGGGAACATAGAATTTATGGTGGAAGAAGGTAGTTCTAAGTACTAGTTATGACCACATGATCAGTTACAGAAACAAGGACTTTAATTATTATGAGTATTTCTTCTTTGTATGTGTGCATCAAATGTTTTTTTTTTCTTCATTTATAAAATATAAGGTGTAAACAGGGCTAGTGCATTTTCAGTTATACACATATTAGTTGTATCATGTTAGGCCCAACTATGACTTTGCAATTCTCTTTATTTAGAGATTGTGTATGGTTTAAGGAGGTATGTACAGGCATCGAATTGACAGGGGGTGGATCGGGATGGTTAAGGTTGTGCGTCAACTTGGCTGGGCAATGATTCTCAGTGGTGTGGCAATTATGTAATTACGTAGTTTGGTGTTATGTAATGAAGTAGTTCGGCAGTTATGTAATGATGAAATTTAGAAGTTCTGTAAGGATGTAATTATCCTCCATTTTGTTATATAAGGTAATCACCTCCACGATGTGATCTCATGTGATCAGTCAATCAGTTGTAAAGGGAGTTTCCTCAGGGGTGTGGCCTGCATTCAATGTGTATGGATATTCTGGCAAAGCTCTCTGGCTTTTGCTCACTCTGGATCCTGCATCTGGCTCTTCATCATCTGACCTCAGGTTCTTGGGACTTGAGCCAGTGGCCTGCCATATTGCCTACTAATGTTGGGATTCATCAGCCTCCACAGCCTGTGATTCAGCAGCCTGCCATTTTTCTTGAAGATCAAGGATTCATCAGCTTCCACAGTCCGTGAGCCAGAGGCCTCGTCTGACCTGCCAATCTTGGGTTCTTCAGCCCCTACAGGTTTGTGAGTTAGGAGAAGCATCCAACCTGATGCCTGACCCATGGACTTGGGACTTGCAAGCCTCTACAACTGCACAAACCATTTCCTTCAGGTAAATCTCTCTCTCTCTTTCTATATATATGTGTACATATATATATATATATATATGCTTCACTGGTTTTGCTTCTCTAGAGAACCCAGCCTAAGACACTGTTCAACTACAGACACTGACTAGCTTTCCTGTAAAAGGAAGGATAACTCAGAGGGTGGAATCAAGATCTCAGTGAGTGGAGCCAATGGCCATGGAGAATTATTTCAGCGCAGGAGTAGAACTGAGTCTTAATGAAGAAACCCAACAAAATCCTGGCTGGATTTCAGAATTGCTTCAAATTACTGGCTGCTGTGTGTCTTCATTTCCTTCCTTATTTGAGCATGAGTGTCTATAGTGATTATCCTACGCAAAAAAAAAAAAAAATTTTTTTTTTTTTTTTTTTTATTCCACCACTGTATGTTGGGTGTGTGTGACAAGGTGACCTGTCTCTCTAGTTCTTCAGATAAAGAGTCTGTACTGGAGATGTCATAATCAAGGAACCAGACAGATCTTTATTTCCATCTACACCTGATTTATATCTTGAAACCTTGAGCATCAAGCTAATGCTACAAGGGATGAGTTTCGGGGGCTTGGGAGTGAGTGAGAGTTTTGCATGTGAAAGGACATAGATCATTTTGGGGCCTGACAGAGGGGGACTGTGGTAGGCAGCCTCCAAGAAATCTCCAATGATCCATGCATTTTGCTATTCAAGCTCTTATGTAGCCCCTCCCCACATTGAATTGTGTTGAAACAATACAATGCCTTTGTGGAAAAGATAACCTATGGCTTCAAGGTTCTTGTTGTTGTTAGGTGTCGTCAAGTTAGCTCCGACCCACAGCAACCCTATGCACAACAGAACGAAATACTGCCTGGTCCTGTGCCATCCTCACAATTGCTGTCATACTTAAGCCCACCTTTGCAGCCTCTGTGTCAATTCATCTCATTGAGGGTCTTCCTCTTTTTTAGTGACCCTCTACTTTAACAAGCATAATGTTCTTCTCCAGGGATTGATCCCTCCTGACAACATGTCCAAAATATCTAGCCATTCTTGCTTCTAAGGAGCATTCTGGTTGTACTTCTTCCAAGACAAATTTGTTCCTTCTTTTGGCAGTCCCTGGTATATTCAGTATTCTTCTCTAACACCATAATTCAAAGGTGTCAATTCTTCTTTAGTCTTCTTTATTCATCATTCAGCTTTCACATACATATGAGGCGATTGAAAACACCATGGCTTAGGTGAGGTGCACCTTAGTCTTCAAGGTGACATCTTTGTTTCGCAACACTTTAAAGAGGTCTTTTGCAGCAGATTTGCCCAGTGCAATGCATCTTTTGATTTCTTGACTGCTGCTTCCATGGGTGTTGATTGTGGATCCAAGTAAAATGAAATACTTGACAACTTCAATCTTTTCCCTGCTTATCATGATGTTGCTTATTGATCCAGCTGTGAGGATTTTTGTTTTCTTCATGTTGAGGTGTAATCTATAATGAAGGCTGTAGTCTTTGATCTTCATCAGTAAGTGCTTCGAGATCCTCTTCAATTTCAGCAAACAGAGTTGTGTAATCTGTATAACACAGGTTGTTAATGAGTCTTCCGGCAATCTTGATGCTCCATTTTTCTTCATATAGTTCAACTTCTCGGATTATTTGCTCCGTATACAGATTGAATAGGTATGGTGAAAGGATACTACCTTGACACACACCTTTCTTGACTTTAAATCACATAGTATCCTCCTGTTCTGTTTGAACAACTGCCTTTTGATCTATGTACAGGTTTCTCATGAGCACAATTAAGTGTTCTGGAATTCCCATTCTCCGCAATGTTATCCATGATTTGTTATGATCCACACAGTTGAATGCCTTTGCATAGTCAATAAAACACAGGTAAACATCTTTCTGGTATTCTCTGCTCTCAGCCAGGATCCATCTGACATTAGCAATGATATCTCCAGTTCTGCATCCTCTTCTGAATTCGGCTTGAATTTCTGGCAGTTCCCTGTGGATGTATTGCTACAGCTGCTTTTGAATGATCTTCAGCAAAATTTTACATGCCTGTGATATCAATGATATAGTTTTATAATTTTTGCATTTCGTGGGATCACCTTTCTTGGGAATAGGCATACATATGGATCTCTTCCAGTCAGTTGACCGGGTAGCTGTCTTCCAGATTTCTTGGCATAGATGAGTGAGTACTTCCAGTGCTGCATCCATTTGTTGAAACATCTCAATTGGCATTCTATCAATTCCTGGAGACTTGTTTTTCACCAAAGCCTTCAGTGCAGCTTGGACTTCTTCCTTCAGTACCATTGGTTCCTGCTTATGTCATACCTCGTGAAATGTTTAAGAGATGACTTCAAGGTTAGGTCATAGAATACTTTGCAACTTCCATCTTGCTCTATTTTGGAATCACTTGCTCTGGTGCAAGCCACTCCATCTCATGGGGCCGTTCAGCCTACGGAGAAGTCATTTTGGTGAGGAACCGAGTCCTCTTGCCAAAAGCCAGTATTAACTTGCCAACATGTGAATGAGTCACATTGCAAGTGAATCCTGCAGTGCCACTCAAGCCATCTCACAAGAGACCCCCAAGCCCATAGCACACAGTAAGCTGCTCCCAAATTTGTGACTCTAGAAATTGTGAGAAATAATAACAATTTATTGTTGTTTTAGAGATCCTCAGTTTTCTCATCTATGAAAAGGTGCCTGACTTAAACAATTTAAAAAGGCCGTTAGAGTTCACACATGTAAAAATCATCTAGCTTCTTAAATTCAGCAATACCAAGACCTAGCTCCTTAGTGCAGTAGCTGTTGGTTTCAGATAAACCCCTGCATATTCAGACTGGTGATACGTTGGCAAAGTAATAAGCTGCATATGCACAGTTGTCCTAAAATTGTTGTAGTTAGGTGCTATTGAGTCAGTTCCGACTTACAGCAATCCTATGCACAACAGAATGAAACAATGTCTGGTCCAGTATCATCCTCACAATCGTTGCTATGTTTGAGGCCATTGTTGCAGCCACTGTGCCAATCCATCGCATTGAGGGCCTTCCTCTTTTTCACTGACCATTTACTTTACCAAGCATGATGTCCTTCTTCAGGGTCTGATGTTTCCTAATAACATGTCCAGAGTGCATGAGACAAAGTCTTGCCATCCTTGCTTCCAAGTTGCATTCTGGCTGTACTTCTTCCAAGACAGGCTTGTTCATTCTTCTGGAAGTTCGTGGTATATTAAGTATTCTTCTCCAGCATCACAATTCAAAGGCTTCAATTCTTCTTTTGTCTTTTTTATTTATCATCCAGCTTTCACATGCATATGAGGCAATTGAAAATACGGCTTGGGTCAGGTGCACTTTAGTCTTTAAAGTGACTGCTTTGCTTTTCAAATACATAAAGTGTTCTTTTGCAGCAGATTTGCACAATGCAATACATCATTTAATTTCTTGACTGCTGCTTCCATGGGTGTTGATTGTGGATCAAAGCAAAATGACAACCTTGACAACTTCAACTTCATCCATTTATCATGATGTCTTTTATCAGTCCAGTTGTGAAGATTTTTGTTTTCTGTACATTGACATGTAATCCATACTGAAGGCTGTAGTCTCTGATCTTCAACAGTAAGTGCTTCAAGTCTTCTTCAGTTTCAGCAAGCAAGGTTGCATCATCTGTTAATAAGTCTTCCACCAATCCAAATGCTAAGTTCTTCTTCATACAGTCCAGCTTCTCGGATTATTTGCTAAGCATACAGATTGAATAGGTATGGTGAAATGATACAACCCTGACACACACCATCCCTGACTTTAAACCACACAGTATCCCCTTGTTCTGGTTGAACAACTGCCTCTTGATACATGTACAGGTTCCTCATGAGCACAATTAAGTGTTCTGGAATTCCCATAATGTTACCCATAATTCATTATGATTCACACAGTTGAGTGCTTTAGCATAGTCAATAAAACACAAGTAAACATCTTTCTGGTATTCTCTGCTTTCAGCCAAGATCCATCTGACATCAGCAATTACATTCCTCATTCCATGTCCTCTTCTGAACCTGGCTTGAATTTCTGGCAGTTTCCTGTCGATGTACTGCTGCAACAATTTTTGAAATATCTTCAGCAAAATTTTGCTTGGGTGTGATATTAATGGTATTGTTTGATAATTTCTGCATTCTCTTGGATCGCCTTTCTTTGGAATGGGCACAAATACGGATCTCTTCCAGTCGGTTGTTCAGGTAGCTGTCTTCCAAATTTCTTGGCATAGACAAGTGAACACCTCTGGTACTGCATTTATTTGTTGAAACATCTCAGTTGGTATTCCATCAATTCCTGGAGCCTTGTTTTTCTCCAATGCCTGAGTGCAGCTTGGACTTCTTCCTTCAGTACCATCGGTTTTTCATCATATGGCTACCCAAAATTTCATGTGAGCAATTGATGGCCTCTTCTACAGTCAGCCCCTGGCCTTGCTCTGACTGATGATATTGAGCTTTTCTGTGGTCTCTTTCCACAGATATAGTCAATTTGATTTTGTTTTTCCACCTGGTGAGACCCACATGTATAGTTGCCATTTACGTTGTTGAAAAAGATATTTGCAATGAATAAGGAGTTGGTCTTTCAAAACTCTATCATGGGATCTCTGACATCATTTCTATCACCAAGGCCGTATTTTTCAACTACCGGTCCTTCTTCATTTCCATTTTTTGCATTCCAATCACCAGTAATTATCAATGCATTTTGATTTCATGTCTGATCAATTTCAGACTGCAGGAGTTGGTAAAAATCTTCAATATCTTCATCTTTGGCTTTAGTGGTTGGTGGATAAATTTGAATAATAGTTGTATTAACTGGTCTTCCTTGTAGGGACATATGTACTTTCCTATCACTGACAGTATTGTATTTCAAGATAGGTCTTTTTGACAATGAATGAGATGCCATTTCTCCTCAATTTATCATTCTCAGCATAGTAGACCATATGATTGTCCAATTCACAATAGCCAATACCAGCCCGTTTCAGCTCACTAACGCCAGGATATAGATCTTTGTGCATTCCATTTCGTTTTTGAAAACATACAATTTTCCTAGAATCATACTTTGTACATTCTGAGTTGCAATTATTGATAGATGTTTGCAGCTGTTTCTTCTCATTTTCTGGTGTGCCACATCAGTAAATGAAAGTCTTGAAAGCTTCACCTCATCCATGTCATTAAGGTCGACTCTACTTTGAGGAGGCAGCTCTTCCCCAGTTATATTTTCAGTGCCTTCCAATCTGAGAGGCTCATCTTCCAGTACTATATCAGACAATGTTCCACTGCTATTTATAAAGTTTTCACTGGCCCACTTTTTTCCAGAATAGACTATTAGGTCCTCCTTCCTAGTCTGTCTTAGTCTGGAAGCTCTGCTGAATTCTGTCCACCATGGGTGACCATGCTGGTATTTGAAATACCAGTGACATAGCTTCCAGCATCACAGCAACACTCAAGCCACCACAGTAGGACAAACTGACAGACATATGATAGTGTCCCAAAATACTGCCTGTTTATCACTAGGAATAAATATCACCAAAATATTCACACAAAATGAAATTGGGCTCTTGCTACCAAAGCTTTTAACAGCTTAACAAGTTGTAATTAATACATTTGGAAGTTGTGTGGGATAGGGGAAAGACTTCTTGAGCTTAGAATCTTGCTCTGCCCCTAATTGGCTGTGTCACCTTAGGAATGATAATCATGTTTCAGTGTCAGTTTCCTTATCTGTAGAATAGAGATAATAATGACAACTTAATTTTTTTTTTTTTTTTTTTGTGACTATTGAAGAGCAAATGCATATGAAAATAGCTTTTGTTCATTTGTCTTTCCCTTGGAGGGGTTATTCTGGGGCAAGTGGGAAGCTGAGTAGAAGGTTTCTTGTGTTAAATTTTTGGCAAGATGACATCTAATATATTAAGATTCAATTGGCACTTTAGACTTATATTTGGAGGGACACAAGTAATATCAACTAATCCAAAAGAACAGTGTTGATAACATGCTCCCCCCCCACCAAAAAAATGTGACATAATGTTGTGAAGTCAGCAGCACAATCCTCAATTTCCATTTTAATTTGTTATTAGAGAGTCAGATAAACAAGATGATTTTGCTAGGAAAAGTGATCCAATCTTTTCTGGAACTTCTCCTTGACCCCTTTTCTCAAAGAATGTCTACAGATAACCATTTGATTATATACAATTTTCAATTTCTCTTCTTTAGGCCGTAGCCTTGCAACTATTAGGATAGTTTATGTTGAAAGAAAAGAAGGAATGAAGGAAAAGAGGGGTTGAGAGAGGGAGGGAGGACAGAAGGAGGAAGCAAGGAAGAGAAGGAAAGAGGGAGAGAAAGGAAGGAATGGAAGTGGAATGGAAAAGGTAGAAAGTAAGGAGTTATTGCTTATCTACTAGTTACAAGCCCTATTTTGGGCAGTTTCACTTATGATAGTAATACGAGGTATTATTATCTTCATTTTACAGAGGCAGGAACTGAGGCTTAGATGTTTACCAAAGCTTATGAAGCCAGTAAGTGATGGATTGATAAGACATGCTGTATTAGGTAAAGGACAAAGAAAGAAGGCTTGAATAGAGGCCGGTGAGGAGAGGGGCTTGCTGAAGGCTGGGACTTCAGCTGGGAGACCCTAAGAAGTGATGCTATTGGTATGCAGAATGTGAACAAACTGGGCGATTGAAAGAGAGTAGCTGTTGGATTGTAAATTTTTTTGGCGGGGGGAAGTGGGGTTGCAATAATTATTATTATTCAGTATTTTTGGAATGTCAGAGCTGTTAACAAAGCTCAAACACTGTAAGAGACTGAGGGTCTAGGGGGTACCACGGCCAGACCTCCATCCTCTACAGAGCTCCACAGAGTTGCTAATCTCGCCCGTGGGTCTAAAGAAAGCTGTTAGCAAGCTGAGTATCTTTCAAATAGCATCTCCCAGCCAATATGTGTCTCTGATGGCATGTATTCTTCTCACCAGGCTGTGACAGAATCTTCTTCCCGAGTCATCTCCTCTGCCCAACCCTACCTTTTCTCAGTCTGAGCTCTCTCTATGGGATCTCATCTCTTTCCATGGCTTCAGTTGCAAGCTATATGCTCATGATTCTCACAGCTCATCTTATGTCCAGCCCAGGTTTGTCCTCTGAGCTCCAGACCCAAGTTTCTCATCACCCAACCAACAGCACTCGTTGAATATGCCATACTTGAGCCTCATTCTCCAAACTCTTAGTAATACATTTGTATGTTGTTCCTTGCTTATCTGTGAACAACTAGTTCTAAATTTGGTGGCGGACTGATGAAAGGGACAAGATTAATGTCGACTTTAAAACCTCAATACTCTCCACTTTACAGATAGGGAAAAGTGAGCCCTAAGCTAATGTAAACTGATTTCAGAGGTTAAAAGTATCACCCAGGGCCATTTACATTAAGTAACAGAGTTGGGATCTAAACCTGCATTTTTTTTCTGAAGCCCAAACCTACGATTTTTTTAGTACAGGCTTTTTGGAGGAGGCAGACATAAGTCAGAATAATTCATTTAACCATGTTGGCATTTAACTCATGACCATTTATTAAGAGCTTTGAAATTATCAAGGATGAAAGACAGGTTTAAGTATCAGTTGTCATCATCATTACCACTCCCCTCTTGGTTTGGGATAATAACAGTTGCTGCCTCCAACCACTGACTCCAGCCAAGTAGCCTCCAGAATTTTGTTTTACAGGTGTGTAAGGCTTGGCCTCAAAAACAACAAAAACAAAACCTTTCTTCTACCAATACTTAAAACTTATGCCCATTACTTAAAATAGAAATATCAAGGAATGCGTTGCCTTATGTAGACTGCATTTAAATATGACAAATCACAGATCTGAAAGAGATATTTTTAAAAGAGACTCAGGGCATATCTCTTTTGTACTTCAAAAGCCATTTGGTCCTGGGCCCAATAGGCTAAGTGGTTATTATGGTCCCATGTGGGAAAAGGCGGGTGAGCCTGGAATGTGCCCAGTAAACTTGAAACCCCATCACAGAGCTCCGCTTGCTCCTGCTGCTCTAGTGAGGCTAATTGGAGGAGAGCAACCTTTCTGAGAAAGGAAAGAAATTTCTGGATTTGAAGCAGATGTCTGAACCTTGCCGAATCTACAATGCAGTCTTTTAAAGGGAATATTGCAATAATTAGGAGTCCAGTTTGAAGTCAATGTGTTGCTGTAAAGACTAAGGATGTTTACAACTGTGGGAAGGTTCTCTTTAAAAACTCAATTCTGATTCCAATTTGCTAGCAAATTGCATCCTGGCCCCATGGAGGGAGAGATCAGGGAACCTGTTTAGTAGATCAATATCCACAGTGTCCAATGAAGTGAAGAGCTTCTACTTCTGTTTTTGAAATACAGGTATTAATCCCAGGTATGATCCAGAATTCAAATGCAGGGCTTTAAAAACCAAAAAGATAGTTGGGAATTTGGAAGCAAACTGAATGTTTTCGCAGTTGACTTTAAGCAAATAAATAAATATATAAAACAGAAAAGAAGACTTGGCTTTCCTCGTGTGGTCCCTGTAGTGGGAAAACTAGTATTTGCTAAAATTGCCTCAGTTTCTTAGATATTGGTTAGTCATGAAACACTGTATTATATTCAGTTCCAGGGACAAGAAATCAGATAAGGTATGAATTGAGTTTCCTCGTAGTCACAAGTAATTATTAAGCATCAAGAAAAATAATTTTACTTGCACGTATCAGAAGGGAAGAGGCCCTGGTCGTGCAGCAGAAGGGGAGGAGAGGCTTAAATTTATCAGTCATTCCAAAATATGACATTAAAGTAGAAAATGCTGCAGTAAAGGGGCATTGAAGTTAGATATACCTCAGTTCAAATTCAATGTCTATTGCTTCCTAATTTTGTGACCATGAACTTTTTGGACCTCATTACTCAACTATATTGGGGATAATAATAGGTAGCTTTTATTGCTGTTTTGAAAATTGATTATAACCATACATGTAAAACACTTATCCTAGCATGGCACACTATAAAAATAGCTACATAAAAAATAATACCCCCCCCCACTCTCCACCCACACCTATGGGACAGTTCTACTCTGTCCTATAAGGTTGCAAAGAATTGACCTGATGGCAGTGAGTTTTTGGTTTACACACACACCCCAACGCTCATGCCTTACTTTTCACTCTAAAGTACTATATTTACATATCAATAGGTCAATGTTAAGGAGCCCTGGTGGCACAATGGTTAAGCACTCAGCTGCCAATCATAAGGTTGGCAATTCGAACCCACCAGGGCTCTATAGGAGAAAAGACCTGGCGAGCTGGTCCCGTAAAGACTACAGCCTAGGAAACCTTATAGAGAAGCTCTACTCTGTCGCATAGGGTCACTATGACTCAGAATCGACTTGACATCACACAACAACAACAGGCCAATGTAGTTGGAGGGACAGTACATCTCAAAGCAGTGCAGAAAGGAAGGGAAAAAATTGTGGCAGAGCCATCTAAATGTTCCCTAATGCCCCTTCTACCTCTTAGTAATAGAACTCTCACATTTGAGTTGGGCTCGTGATTGTTCAGCTAGGGGCTACATTTCCCCACTTCTCTTCCAGTGGGGTGTGACACGTGACTGGAGATGTTAATAGAAGTGATATGTGATTTCTAAGTCACTTGCCTTTCACCTCCTCCTTCTCTTCTTCCATGGGCAAGAACAGGTATACAATGGTGGTGAGTCAATTTTGACCCTGTAGATGAAAGCAACACCCCAAGGGATGGAAGGGCACAAATTAGGAGTGGGCTAGGTCCCTAGATAACTCTGTGGAGAAGAACTTCCTAAGCTTCTAGGACCATCTGTTGCTGTTAGGTGCTACTGAGTCAGTTCTAACTCATAAAAAAAATTTTTTTTTTTTTACTCATAGTGACCCCATTTATAACAACAAAATGCTTCCTAGTCCTATGCCATGCTCACAATCATTGCTATGTTTGAGCCTATTGTTGCTGTCCCTGTGTCAATCCATCTCATTGAGGATCTTTCTCTTTTCACTTATCCTCTATTTTACCAAGCATGATATCCTTCTCCAGGGACTGGTTTCTCCTGATAACACGTCCAAAGTGCGTGAGACAAAGTCTCGTCATCCTCACTTCTAAGGAGCATTCTGGCTGTACTTCTTCCAAGACAGATTTGTTCTTTCTTTTGGCAGTCCATGGTATATCCAATATTCTTTGCCAACACCATAATTCAAATGCATCAATTTTTCTTCAGTCTTCCTTATTCGTTGTCCAGCTGGGACCATCTACTGCTTCAGAAATTTTCATGAGAAAAAAAATTAGAGCTATGTTATTTAAACCATTTTTTATTTTTGTTATTCTTAAAACACCTAAACCAATATCCTCTTATAGACACTTAACTTTTTTGTATTCTAAAACACAAATTAAATCATGTCAGTCCTCTGATCCAGAAACTTCTGTGGCTTCCCAGTGTGTTCAGCAATGAATTGCATTTAGGGTGTTCTAGGCATAACTGATGATAAGATTAAGAATGGACAGTTTTGAGGCACAGAGGAGACCAGCTTAGCTGGGTTGGTAGGTAAAGACTATTGAGCAAAGGGAGATAAGCTTGGAGATGTTCACTGAGACCACTTGTGAGTGACTTTATTTAATTATCAAGCCAACTTCAGGTTATTCAGTTAAGGAAGTAATTATTGGGATTTTTATCTAGCCTGGCTGAATGCTAGATGATTCGGTTTGGTTTATCTATTATATTTATCTGTCATAATACCTTCATTTTTTTAGAGGGCCATTTTGGGTATGCAAACAAACATTGAATTGCCACTGGGCATGTTCTTTAAGGCTCGCCTCTAATGTCGCCTAATTCTTGTAGACTCCCCCATTGTCCTGGATTATCTCAGTGAGAAGGAATTGTGAGTTTCCCTCTGCTCTGCAGCACTCAATTATTCATTCACTAATTCAAAGTTCATTAATTCAACAGAGTATATAGAGCACTTACTATGTGCCTAGTCTGTGTGAGGTACTGTGATTACACATGTGGATGGAGCTTGGACCTTAATGTCATGCCCTTTTTTTTTTTTTAACATTTTATTTTGTTTTAGGTAGAAGTTTACACAGCAAAGTGGTTTCCCATTCAATAATTCATGCACAAATTGTTCCATGACATTCCTTGCTATTCCTCCAATAGCAACTCTCCCCATTTCCACCTTGCCTTCCCTGTTTTCATGCCTACAATTTCCCTGCCCCTCCTGGCCTTCTCATTTTTGCTTTTGGGCAAATGTTGCCCATTTGGTCTTGTAGAGATGATTGTTCTAAGAAGCACACTCCTCACAGGTGTTATTGGGCCAATCTATTATTTGGTTGAAATGTAACCTCCAGGAGTGGCTTCAATCCCAGGTTAAAAGGATGTCCCAGGGGTTCCTTCAGTCTCTATCAGTCTGGTAAGTCTGTTTTTTTTTTTTTTTTATGAATTTGAGTTTTGTTCTACATTTTTCTCCCATTCTAACCAGGGCCTTCTAATGTGTCCCTGGTCAGAGCAATTGGTAGTGGCAGATGGGTACCATCTAGTTCTTCTGGTCTAAGACTAGGGAAGGCTGTGGTTCGTGTGGGCCATTAATCCTGTGGACTAATCACTTGCTTGAGTCTTTTGTCTCATTCAATTTCCTTTGCTCCAGATGGGAAGAAACCAATAGTTGTGTCTTAGATGGCTGCTCAAAAGCTTTTAAGATCCCAGATACTACTCACCAAACTAGGATGTAGAACATTAACTTTATGAACTATGTTAAGCCAATTGATCTAGATGTTCCCCAAGACTATGGTGCATAGCACATAGGGGGCACAGTTAAGGAAGCTTCTTAGACATATTCAAATACCTTGTGGGGCCCAGTAACTCAGTCCCATGAAGTGTTTGAATATGTCTAAGAAGTTTTCATAACCATGTACCCTATGTGCTCTATTTATATATATATATGAATATATATGCAGCAATATAATTATGTATGTACAAATGACCAAAAGTATACCTATATATGCACATGCATGTACTTCTGTATGCCCTCCTATATTTATATAGCATACATATCTACCTATGTCACCACTCACAAATTTTTGGTTGTTATTACTGTTGTCGAAGAATTGTATATGTTAAAGCATTGATTGTAGTTGTTCTGTATTCTTGTACACCTCCCAATGTCTTCATTTACTTTGGTCACATTGTGCTTGTCATGGAATTTTTGGTCTAGGATTTATTAATACTCAGCTGTCAATGACTGGGCTTCCCTTCTGAGCTTGGTTTTTTGGGAAATGCTGTAAGGAGAGAATCTTTGTCTTGGGGAAGGCTATGATCCACAGTTATTATTAAATGCAATCCTCATTGGATTCTACCTTGTACTTATAGAGAGTGGTGTTTCTTGCTTGGTCTTATTACTAGGGGGTGAGTTTTTTGCAAGCAAGAACTGTGTTGCGTTTATGTCTAGTCTTCTCTCTCTCCAGAAAAAAAATATGTCTGTGCCTAAAAAAAAGAAAAAAAAAATTTTTTTTTAAATATTTCTGTGCCTAGCACATATTAAATAGTCCATAGATGTTTGTTAAAAGCAAATTAAATCTACACAGTAAAAGGCATTCCCCCCAAATTGGGCATCTCCCTTCTACAAAGCCAAAAGCATGTGTGGAGTCATTTTTTTTTCTTAAATTTTATTTATTTTGTTTTTGTTGAGAACATACACAGAAAAACATACACCAATTCAAGTTTCTACATGTATAATTTAGTGACATTGACCACACTCTTCAAGTTATGCAACCATCCTCACCTTCTTTTATGAGTTGATCCTCCCTCATTGACATAAACTCACTGCCCCTTAAGTTTCCCATCTAATCTTTCCAGTTGCTTTTGTCAACTTGATGTCATATAGATAGTTCTTTAAAGACCATAATGCCATAGGCAGAGTTTTTTTTACTAGGTAAGCCAAACAATTGTTCAGTTTTAAGATGACTTCAGAGAATATTTTTGGCTTAAGGTTTAAAGATTAGAGCAATATTTTCATGGGTTCATCCACCCTCCATGGCTCCAGAAAGTCAGGAGTCCATGAGAACTTCTGTTCTGTATTTTCCCCTTAATCAGTGTTCTTCTATGGAATTTTTGATCAAAATGTTCAGTAATGTTAGCAGGGCACCATCCAGTGCTTCTGGTCTCATGGCAGAGGAGGCAGTTGTTCATGGAGGCAATTAGACGCACATTCCATATCCTCCTCCTATTTCTGACTCTCCTTCCTCTGTTGTTCCAGATGAATAGAGACTAATTGTTGTCCCTTGGATGGCCATTTGCAAGCCTTTGAAACCCCAGGAACTATTCAATGAACTAGGAGATAGAATAGAAGCACTAAGTGTGTTATTAGGCCAATTAACTGAGATGTCCCATAAAACCTCCAAACCAGGGAACCAAATCCCATGAGGTGTTTGGTTGTACTTAAACAGCCTCAGAAGCTTCCCTTTTGTTGTTGTTGTTGTAAATATATCTATCATACAACTTTTGCCAATTCAACTTTTTATACAACTTATTGACAGCAATTACCATAATCGGTTGTGCAAATCTACCTTTAATCAATGTGAATTTTCTATCACTGTTAACCCCTCTATTTCCCATCCCTCCTACCCCAGTAACCACTAATGAAATTTGGTCTCTGTATATTTGCCCTTTCTTGTCTTTTTTATATAGGTGAGTTCATACAATATTTGTCCTTTTGCGATTGGCGTATTTCTCTCAGCAAAATGTCTTCAAGCTTGATCCATGCTGTAGCATGTATCAAGACCTCTTTCCTCCTACTGGCTGAGTAGTATTCCACTATATGTATGTACCATATTTTGTTTATTCATTCATCTCTTGATGAACATTTAGGTTGTTTCTGCCTTTTGGCTATTGTGATTAGTGCTGCAATGAATATTGGTGTACAAACTTCAGTTTGAGTCCCTGCTTTCAAGTCTTTTTGGTATATACCTAAGAGTGAAATCCCTGGGTCATATGGTAGTTCTATTTTTAGTGTTTTGAGGAACTGCCCACTGCTTTTCACAACGTCTGTACCATTTTGTATTCCCACCAGCAATGGGTAAGTGTGCTATTTCCCCACATTCTCTCCAACATTTGTTATTTTCTGTTTTTTTTTTTTTTTTTATCTTAGCTGTCCTAGTGGGAGTGAAATGGTATCTCACTGTGGTTTTGATTTGCATCTTTCTGATGGCTAATGACACTGAGCATCTTTTCACGTGTCTGGTGGCCATTTGAATGTTCTATTTGGTGAAATGTCTCTTCAAGTCCTTTGCCTGTTTTATGCTTGAGTTGTCTTTTTGTTATTAAGTTGTTCAAGTTTTATATATTTTGGTTATTAGATTATTATTGAATATATGGTTACCAAAAAATTCTTCTAGTCAGTAGCTTTTCAATTCTCAAACAAAAAACAATCACGACTGCTTTAATATTCTTCCTCACTTCTCCTTTGCTAATGGTGAGAGGTAGTGATAATTTATTTCTTTTCAATGTTTTACAGAACAACTTTCTTTTGTAACTGGTAAAACTCAAGTCATTTTTTCACTTCATTTATAAAGTAGTAACTGAGGTACATGTCCAAAAGTTATTTGGAACTAGTTCCTCAAGACAAATTATAATTTTTAGTACCAAAATCTGCATTTGCATAAAAGGGAACAAGTTCATGACTCAAAACACTTCTTCAACCTTAACTCATTTTCTTTTGAAAAAGATAAAATCATTTTAGAAAGTGTGTTCTAAAAATACATCCCAATATTCTAATTAAAACAGCAACTATAGTATTAGATTAAGTTTTTCAACAATGCCAATCAGTTCTAATGTATACTGACACATATATGCCAGAGCAAACTTACCTTTAAGATATACCAATTTGTTCTGATGTCCCAAGAAATAGAGATGATTGATAAGAACTGATCTTTTTTTTAAAAAAATTGTACTTTAGATGAAGGTTTATAGAAAAAATAGCTTCTTATTAAACAGTTAGTACATGTATTGTTTTGTGACATTGGTTACCAACTTCACGACATGCCAGTACTCTCCCTTCTCGACCTTGGGTTCCCCATTACCAGCTTTTCTGTCCCCTCCTGCCTTCTAGTCCTTTCCTCTGGGCTGGTGTGCCCCTTTAGTCTCATTTTGTTTTATGGGCCTGTCTAATCTTTGGCTGAAAAATGAACCTAAGGAGTGACTTCATTAAAGAGATAAAAGGGTGTCCAGGGATCATGCTCTCAGGGTTTCTCCAGTCACTGTCAGGCCAGTAAGTCTGCTTTTTGTGTGTGTGTGTGTGAGTTAGAATTTTGTTCTACTTTTCTCTCCAGTTCTATCCAGGACCCTCTATTGTGATCCCTGTCAGTGCAGTAAGTATTAGTAGCCGGGCACCATCTAGTTGTACTGGACTCAGTTTGGTGGAGGCTGTGGTAGTTGTGGTCCATTAGTCCTTTGGATTAATCTTTCCCTTGTGCCTTTAGTTTTCTTTAAATAATTTTTATTTTGCTTTAAGTGAAAGTTTCCAATCAAGTCAGTCTCTCACACAAAAACCCATATACACCTTGTTACACACTCCCAGTTACTCTCCCCCTAATGAGACAGCACACTCTCTCCCTCCACTCTCTCTTTTCATGTCCATTTCGCCAGCTTCTAACCCCCTCCACCCTCTCATCTCCCCGCCAGGCAGGAGATGCCAACATAGTCTCAAGTGTCCACCTGATCCAAGAAGCTCACTCCTCACCAGCATCCCTCTCCAACCCATTGTCCAGTCCTATCCATGTCTGAAGAGTTGGCTTCAGGAATGGCTCCTGTCCTGGGGCAACAGAAGGTCCTTCTAGTCTCAGTCAGACCATTCAGTCTGGTCTTATGAGAATTTGGGGTCTGGATCCCACTGGACTCCTGCTCCCTCAGGGGTTCTCTGTCAGGGCAGTCATCGGTTGCAGCCAGGCACCATTTAGTTCTTCTGGTCTCAGGATGATGTAGTCTCTAGTTCATGTGGCCCTTTCTGTCTCTTGGGCTTGTAATCACCTAGTGTCCTTGGTGTTCTTCATTCTCCTTTGATCCGGGTGGGTTGAGACCAACTGATGCATCTTAGATGGCTGCTTACTAGCATTTAAGACCCCAGACGCCACTCTTCAAAGTGGGATGCAGAATGTTTTCTTAATAAATTTCATTAGCCAATTGACTCAGATGTCCCCTGAAACCATGGTCCCCAGGCCCCTGCCCCTGCTACGCTGGCCTTCAAAGCACTCAGTTTATTCAGGAAACTGCTTTGCTTTTGGTTTAGTCCAATTGTGCTGACCTCCCCTGTATTGTGTGTTGTCTTTCCCTTCACCTAAAGTAGTTCTTATCTACTATCTAATTAGCTAATGCCCCTCTCCCACCCCCCTCCCTCCCCCTACTTGTAACCACAAAAGAATGCTTTCTCCTCAGTTGAAACTATTTCTCAAGTTCTTATAATAGTGGTCTTATACAATATTTGTCCTTTTGCAACTGATTAATTTCACTCAGCATAATGCCTTCCAGGTTCCTCCATGTTATGAAATGTGTCACAGATGCCTCACTGTTCTTTATCGATACATAGTATTCCATTGTGGGAATATACCATAATTTATTTATCCATTCATCTGTTGATGGGCACCTTGGTTGCTTCCATGTTTTTGCTATTGTAAACAGTGCTGCAGTAAACATGGGTGTGCATATATCTATTCATGTAAAGGCTCTTATTTCTCTAGGATATATTCCAAGGAGTGGGATTGCTGGATCGTATGGTAGTTCTATTTCTAGCATTTTAAGGAAGCGCCAAATCGATTTCCAAAGTGGTTGTGCCATTTGACATTCCCACCAGCAGTATATAAGTGTTCCAATCTCTCCACAATCTCTCCAACATTTATTATTTTGTGTTTTTTGGTTTAATGCCAGCCTTGTTGGAGTGAGATGAAATCTCGTTGTAGTTTTGATCTGCATTTCTCTAATGGCTAATGACCATGAACATTTCCTCATATATCTGTTAGCCACCTGAATGTCTTCTTCAGTGAAGTGTCTATTCATATCTTTTGCCCATTTTTTAACTGGGTTTTTGCAGTTGAGTTTTTGCAGTATCATGTAGATTTTAGAGGTCAGGCACTAATCAGAAATGTCATAGCTAAAAACTTTTTCCCCGTCTGTAGGTAGTCTTTTTACTCTTTTGGTGAAGTCTTTGGATGAGCACAGGTGTTTGATTTTTAGGAGCTCCCAGTTATCCAGTTTTTCTTCTACATTCTTTATAATGTTTTCTATACTGTTTATGCCATGTATTAGGGCTCCTAACATTGCCCCTAGTTTTTCTTCCATGATCTTTATTGTTTTAGATTTTATATTTAGGTCTTTGATCCATTTTGAGTTAGTTTTTGTGCATGGGGTGAGGTATGGGTCTTGTTTCATTTTTTTTGCAGATGGATATCCAGTTATGCCAGCACCATTTGTTAAAAAGACTGTCTTTTCCCCATTTAACTGTTTTGGGGCCTTTGTCAAATATCAACTGCTCATATGTGGATGGATTTATGTCTAGATTCTCAATTCTGTTCCATTGGTCCACGTATCTGTTGTTGTACCAGTACCTAAGTTCTAAAATCTGGTAAAGTAAGGCCTCCTGCTTTGTTCTTTTTCAGTAATGCCTTATTTATCCGGGACCTCTTTCCCTTCTATATGAAGTTGATGATTTGTTTCTCCATCTCATTAAAGAACGTCCTTGGGATTTGGATTGGAACTGCATTAAATGTATAGATCGCTTTTGGTAGAATAGACATTTTTATAATGTTAAGTCTTCCTATCCATAAGCAAGGTATGTTCCTCCACTTATGTAAGTCTCTTTCGGTTTCTTGCAGAAGTGTACTGTAGTTTTCTTTGTATAAGTCTTTCACATCTCGGGTAAGATTTATTCCTAAGTATTTTATCTTCTTGGGGGCTACTGTAAATGGCATTGATTTGGTGATTTCCTCTTCGATATTCTTTTTGTTGTTGTAGAGGAATCCAACTGATTTTTGTATGTTTATCTTGTATCCCGATACACTGCTGAACTCTTCTATTAGTTTCAGTAGTTTTCTGGAGGATTCTTTAGGGTTTTCTGTGCATAAGATCATGTCATCTGCAAATAGAGATGCTTTTAATTCTTCCTTGCCAATCTGGATGCCCTTTATTTCTTTATCTAGCCTAATTGCTCTGGCTAGGACTTCCAGCACAATGTTGAATAAGAGTGGTGATAAAGGGCATCCTTGTCTGGTTCCCAATCTCAGTGGGAATGTTTTCAGGGTATCTCCATTTAGGGTGATGTTGGCTGTTGGCTTTGTATAAATGTCCTTTATTATGTTGAGAAATTTTCATTCTATTCCTGTTTTGCTGAGAGTTTTTATCATGAATGAGTGTTGAATTTTGTCAAATGCCTTTTCTGCATCAATTGATAAAATCATGTGATCCTTGTCTTTTGTTTTATTTATGTGGTGGATTACATTAATTGTTTTTCTAATGTTGAACCATCCCTGCATACCTGGTATGAATCCCACTTGGTCATGGTGAATTATTTTTTTGATATGTTGTTGAATTCTATTGGCTAGAATTTTGTTGAGGATTTTTGCATCTACATTCATGAGGGATATAGGCCTATAATTTTCTTTTCTTGTCTTTACCTGGTTTTGGTATCAGGGATTTGGTGGCTCCATAGAATGAGTTTGGTAGTATTCTGTCCTTTTCTATGCTCTGAAATACCCTTAGTACTAGTGGTGTTTACTCTTCTCTGAAAGTTTGGCAGAACTCTGCAGTGAAGCCATCCAGACCAGGGCTTTTTTTTGTTGGGAGTTTTTTCGTTACCTTTTCAATCTCTTCTTTTGTTATGGGTCTATTTAGTTGTTCTACCTCTGTTTGTGTCAGTTTAGGTAGGTAGTGTGTTTCTAGGAATTCATCCATTTCTTCTAGGTTTCCAAACTTGAGTACAGTTTTTCATAGTAATCTGATACAATTCTTTTAATTTCAGTTGGGTCTGTTGTAATATTGCCCATCTCACTTCTCATTTGAGTTATTTGCTTCCTCTCCTGTTTTTCTTTTGTCAGTTTGGCCAGTGGTTCATCAATTTTGTTGATTTTTTCAAAAAACCAGCTTTTGGTCTTATTAATTCTTTCAATTGTTTTTCTGTTTTCTATTTCATTTAGTTCAGCTCTAATTTTTATTGTGTTCTTCTGGTGCCTCTGGGTTTCTTTTGTTGCTCTCTTTCTATTTGTTCAAGTTGTAGGGATAATTCTTTGATTTTGGACCTTTCTTCTTTTCGTATGTGTGCATTTATTGATATAAAATGGCCTTTGAGCACCGCTTTGTGCTGTGTCCCAAAGGTTCTGATAGGAAGTGTTTTCACTCTCATTGGATTCTCTGAATTTATTCCATCCTTAATGTCTTCTATAATCCAGTCTTTTTTGAGCAGGGTATTGTTCAGTTTCCAAGTGTTTGATTTCTTTTCCCTGCTTTTCCTATTATTGATTTCCACTTTTATGGCCTTATGCCCTTATGGTCAAAGAAGATGCTTTGTAATATTTGGATGTTTTGGATTCTGCTAAGGCTTGCTTTATGACCTAATATGTGGTCTATTCTACAGAATGTTCCATGTGCACTAGAAAAGAAAGTATACTTGGTTGCTGTTGGCTGAAGTGTTCTGTATATGTCTACTAGGTCAAGTTGGTTGATTGTGGCATTTAGATCTTCCGTGTCTTTAATGAGCTTCTTTCTGGATGTCCTGTCCTTCACCGAAAGTGGTGTGTTGAAGTCTCCTACTGTTATTGTGGAGCTGTCTATCTCACTTTTCAATGCTGATAGAGTTTGTTTTATGTATCTTGCAGCCCTGTCATTGGGTGCATAAATATTTAATATGGTTATATCTTCTTGGCGTATTGTCCCTTTAATCATTATATAGTGTCCTTCCTTATCCTTTCTGATGGATTTAACTTTAAAGTCTATTTTGTCAGAAATTAATATTGCCACTCCTGCTCTTTTTTGATTGTTGTTTGCTTGATATATTTTTTTCCATCCTTTGAGTTTTAGTTTGTTCGTGTCTCTAAATCTAAGGTGTGTCTCTTGTAGGCAGCATATAGACAGATCTTGTTTTTTAATCCATTCTGCCACTGTCTCTTTATTGGTGCATTTAGTCCATTTATATACAGGGTTTTTTAATTATGGATAGGTATGAATTTAATGCTATCATTTTGATGTCTTTTCTTGTGTGTTGACTGTTTCTTTTTCCCACTTGATTTTATGTGCTGAGTAGATTTTTTTTATATATTGTCCTTTCTTCGCATTTGTTCTTGTTGATTTTGTTTCTGCTGAGTCTCTATTTTTCCCTCGTATTTTATTTTGACGAGTAGGATAGTTTGTCTCCTTTGTGGTTACCTTATTATTTACCCCTATTTTTCTAAATTTAAAACTGACTTTTGTTTCTTTGTATCGCCATATCTTCCTCTCCATATGGAAGGTGTGTGATTACATTTCTTGTTGTTGTTGTTAGGTGCCGTCGAGTCAATTCTGACTTATAGCAACCCTATGCACAACAGAACAAAACAGTGCCCGGTCCTGTGCCATCCTTACAATTGTTGTTATACTTGAGCTCATTGTTGCAGCCACTGTGTCAATCCACCTTGTTGAGGGTCTTCCTCTTTTCGGCTGATCCTGTACTCTGCCAAGCATGGTGTCTTTCTCCAGGGACTGATCCCTCCTGACAACATGTCCAAAGTATGTAAGATGCAGTTTCGCCATCCTTGCCTCTAAGGAGCTTTCTGGCTGCGCTTCTTCCAAGTCAGATTTGTTCATTCTTTTGGCAGTCCATGGTATATTCACCATTCTTCACCAAAACCACAATTCAAAGGCGTCAACTCTTCTTCGGTCTTCCTTATTCATTGTCTGGCTTTCACATACATATGATGTCATTGAAAATATCATCGCTTGGGTCAGGTGCACCTTAGTCTTCAGGGTGACATTTTTTCTCTTCAACACTTTGAAGAGGTCCTTTGCAGCAGATTTACCCAATGCATTGTGTCTTTTGATTTCTTGACTGCTGCTTCCATAGCTGTTTATTGTGGATCCAAGTAAAATGAAATCCTTGACAACTTCAATCTTTTCTCCATTTATCATGGTGTTGCTCATCGGTCCAGTTGTGAGGACTTTTGTTTTCTTCATGTTGAGGTGTAATCCATACTGAAGACTGTCGTCTTTGATCTTCATTAGTAAGTGCTTCAAGTCCTCTTCACTTTCAGCAAGCAAAGTTGTGTCATCTGCATAGCACAAGTTGTTAGAGTCTTCCTCCAAACCTGATGTCCTGTTCTTCATATAGTTCAGCTTCTTGGATTATTTGTTCAGCATACAGATTAAATAGGTATGGTGAAAGAATACAACCCTTACGCACACCTTTCCTGACTTTAAACAAATCAGTATCCCCTTGTTCTGTCCGAACAACTGGCTCTTGATCTATGTAAAGGTTCCTCATAAGCACAATTATATGGAAGGTATATGATTATATTTTTTAGTCCCTCTTTATTATTTTAATGTTGTCTTGTTTTATATAATGACATCGCTGTTACCCTATTTTGGGCTTTTTTTTTTTTTTCTTTTAAATACAATCTTGCGTTGTTTTTTTGGATTTCCCTGTCTGGGTTGACTTCTGGTTGCTCTGCCCAGTGTTCTAGTCTTGGGTTGATACTTGATATTATTGATTTTCTAAACAAAGAACTCCCTTTAGTATTTCTTGTAGTTTTGGTTTGGTTTTTACGAATTCCCTCAACTTGTGTTTATCTGGAAATTTCTTAATTTCACCTTCATATTTAAGAGACAGTTTTGATGGATATATGATTCTTGGCTGGCAATTTTTTTCCTTCAGTTTTTTAAATGTGTTATCCCATTGCCTTCTTGCCTGTGTGGTTTCTGCCGAGTAGTCCGAGCTTATTCTTATTGGCTCCCCTTTGCAGGTGACTTTTCTTTTATCCCTTGCTGCTCTTATAATTCTCTATTTTTGGTTTTGGCAAACTTGATTATAATATGTCTTGGTAACTTTCTTTTAAGATCTACCTTATGTGGAGTTTGATGAGCATCTTGGATAGATATCTTCTCATCTTTCACAATATCAAGGAAGTTTTCTGCCGACAAATCTTCAACAATTCTCTCTGTATTTTCTGTTACCCCTCCCTGTTCTGGACTCCAATCACTCATCGGTTATTTCTCTTGATAGAGTCCCACATGATTGTTAAGATTTCTTCATTTTTTTAAATTCTTTTATCTGATTTTTCTTCAAATATATTAGTGCCAAGTGATTTATCTTTGAGTTCAGAAATTCTAGCTTCTACTTGCTCAATTCTGCTCCTCTGACTTTCTATTGAGTTATCTAATTCTGTAATTTTATTGTTAATCTTCTGAATTTCTGATTGCTGTCTCTCTATGGGTTTTTCCAGCTTATTAAACCTTTCATTATGTTCCTGAATAATCTTTCTAATTTCTTCAGTTGCTTTATCTGTGAGTTCCTTGGCTTGTTCTGTGTATTATCTCATTTCCTTCCTGATGCCTTGAAGGGTTCTGTATATTAAACTTCTGTATTCTGTATCTGGTAATTCCAGGAATGCACTTTCATCTAGAAGATCCCTGGACTCTTCATTTTGAGAACCTGTTGAGGTGATCATGGTCTGTTTCTTTATGTGACTTGATATTGACTGTTGTCTCCGAGCCATCTATAAGTTATTGTATTTAGTTTATGCTTGCTTACTGTGTCGTAGCTGCTTGCTTTGTTTTGTTTTGGTATACCCCTATGGGCTGCTTGAGTAAGCTAACTTGATTATTTTCACCTTTGGAGTTCTGGTGTCCTGTTCCCAGCTGGCTAGAGGTGTTATTAGGTATCTCAATCTAGGAGTCCATTCAGTCTTCTTGTATGAATTCAGCTCAGGTTTCCAGGTAGCTGATCAACAAGTGTGTGGTACAGGCTCTGTCCTACAGTCCTAGACGGTCAGGGGTGATTGGTGTATATACCGGTATCTGACTGCAGCAGGGGGTCATGCTCTGAACAAGGCAGGGGGCTGAGAACCAACCCCAAAGTGTCTCTGAGGAAAACGCCTCCCTGTTCCCTAGAACGTGCTGGTGGGTGGGTTCTGCAGAGGGACCATGGGCAACCAAAGTTTTTGGTTATAAGGACTGGGAGGTACCAGTTATCTTTGGACCCCTGTCACGGGTGGCTGGGTGACCTGAGTTCAGCTAACAGTCCTTAGGTCTCTGATGGGGGTAGGTGAGGACCTTGTTTAATAGGCAAAGCAATGTCAAACATTAAACACCCACCTCTCCACTGCACAGCTGAAATGGTTGGAGTTTGCCAATAAGGGCCTATTCTCCTGAAATAGGCCCACACAGGACCATGCAGAAGGGAAAGGTGCTCAAGGTCCATGGGCGGTTTATGCCCGGACAGGAGCTGCTTCTGTCCTGAGCTCCCCCCGTTAATAGAGCTAGCAAATTATCTTTTCTCCCCAGTTGGAAATTTTTTCCTTCCCCAAGGCTGGGAGGATGGCTTTAGGTGCAAACCAGGGTCTATCTCAGTCCCAGGTATTCAGCTGCTGAAGCTGGCTTGGGGTTGGGGGGGCGCAGTAAAATATATGCAAGTACTTAGCTTTAGCTGAGAGTGCTGTTCTCCTCAGGTTCCGGAGGTGTGAGTGGGCTGTGTGGCTGGCTGCTTCTCCCTGAGGAAACTGCGGCGGAACGCTAGTACCAGCCCGCCACCGCCGCCGCCGCTCCGGGAATGGTGCCTGAGGGCTCTTCGCGATTCAGGTTCAGTAACTCCTCTTCACTTCTGAATGGTCTCTTCCTCCCCCTGACGCTCAGTTCATTGTCTAAGCTTGCCTTTGATGCTCAGGGCTTCTAGCTTGTCACAAACATACTCCTTTCACTGTTTTTTTGGGGGGGGTCTTTGTTGTAAAGGGCTCTGCAGAAGCGTCTGTCTATTCCGCCATCTTGGCTCCACCTCTGTCTTTAGGTTTTGAGGAACTGATCTTAAAGATTGAGTGTAAGGAAATCTTTTAAATATTCTTCAGAGGCCCAGTGGTGGTAATGAAAAGCCCTTACTAAGGCATCATATAGAAACACTTCCCTAATATTGGCCTCATCTAAGTACTTACTAGCTAGTAAGTGGAAAAGATGAGATCTGAACCTAAGTAATCAAACTCCAATTCATTCATCTCTGTATTTCCAGTGTCTAGAAAAATACCTGGCACGGGGGGACATTCAATAAATATCTTGAGTAAGTGAGTGAATGAATGAATGATTTGTTTACCTTTTCTTCTCTTTTTCTGAAATAGAGTTTTATTACTTTTGTGATAATACTGTATTTGCTCATTTTATAGAATTCACAAGTAGAAAATCGTGAAGAAGAAAGTAAAAGCCATCTGAAATCTTTCCACCAAGAGGTAACCATGTTAACATTTTGATGACTTTCACTTTACAAATTTATGGTGAATACAAACTGTATAAACATTTTATATAAATGGATTATTATACATGTTTTTCTATAACATACTTTTCTACTCAATAATATATCATGGACAATTTTTCAACCCAAAAATATAGAACTGTATATCGTACTATTTAAAAAATTCAAAGAATAGCATAATTTAACTAACCATTCTTTTCTTCATGAAAATTTAAGTTGCTACCAGTTATTTTACTTTTTTTTTGGTTTATTTGTTTTTTGGCTGCTATAAACCAATGATATGCTGAATATTCTTACATATACTTCTTGGTATATTTGTTTGATTATGGCTTTAGGGTTAATTTCTACAAGACGATATTTTGAATCAAAGTATAAATACTTAACTATAAACTTCTTTAACTAGGATACATATTAGTAAACTACCTAGAAGAGATATATCAATTTACAGTCCCACCAATCATTTATGAGAGTCAGAGTGCTTATTTACCTACAGCAGGGCTGAAAATCCTAGATGCCCATTAAAATAAGCTGGAGAGTTAAAAAAAGAAACAAAAGCAAAAGAAAATGAAGCTCAACCCCCATCCTAATATCAACTAGATTTGAATATTTGGAACAATTTTCATAAGGCTTAAATTTAGATCATTGATTTGAAATCTTTCTTATTTTCTAATGTAAATATTTAATATTATAAGTTGAGGAGGGGGCCCAGCTTGACGGCAGCTAACAAAGACAACAAGAATAAGCATTGCTAGCATCCTACAAATATTTATATTTTGTGTTTTCATTTTCATTTAGTTTAAAATATTTTTAATTCGTTATGTAGTTTCTTCTTTTAACAAATTGTTTCGAATTTTCAGATCTCAAATTTCCAAATATTTGTGTGACTTTTCAGATGCTTTTCTGTTACTGATTTCTAGTTTAATTCTACTGTAGTTTGCAAACACACACTGCATAACACGAGTTCATTTGTTCAAATAAAGTATATTGAGTATTGCTCACTGGCCCAGAATACGGTTCACGTATATTTGAGAAGAATGTATATATTCTGCTCTTTTTGATTTAAGTGTTCTGTAAATGGCAGTTGGATCAAGTGGTTAACAGTGTGAATTGAGTCTACTATATCCTTAATGGTTTTTCTATTTGTTTTATCAATTACTGAAAGAAAAGCGTTGAAGCTCCAAGTATAATTGTGGGTCTGTGTATCTCTTATTGAAGTTTTGTCAATTATAGCTTAAAAATTTTTGCTTTACACAAATTTATAGTTGTTTTATTTCCCCGATTAATTTCCCTTATTATCTTTATGAATGTGTCTCTTTATCTCTGGTAATATTTTTGTTCTGAATATTACTTCGTCTGATATCGATATAGACACTCCAGCTTTCTATGGATTAGTGTTTGTATGATAGATTTTTTTTTCCCCACGTTCTTTACTTTTAACCTATCTATGTCTTCAGATTTATAGTGAGTTTCTTGTGAAAAGAATATTGTTGAGTCAGTTGGGTCTTGCAATAACCTCTGCATTTTAATTGACCATTAGACCATTTTTTTTAATCACTTTTTTTTTAAAATTTGTCACATTTTTCTTTGCCCTTTTCCTTCTTTTGGTAATCCTGGTGGCATAGTGGCTAAGACCTCTGGCTGCTAACCAAAAGTTTGGCAGTTTGAATCTGCCAGGTACTCCTTGGAAACCCTATGGGGCAGTAGTTGGAATCCACTAGATGGCAATTTTTTTTTTCTTTTTTCCTTTTATTTTTTAATTAATTATGTGTGTTTTAGGATTCTACTTTTTCTCTGATCTGGTTTATTTTATTTTACTAAATTTTACTTATTTTGTTGTTGTTGAAAATATCCACAGCAAAGCATGCACCAATTGAACACTTTCTGATATGTATAATTTAGTGACATTGATAACATCGTTTGAATTGTACAACCATGCTCACTCTTTTCTGAGTTGTTCTTCTCTCATTAACATAAACTTGCTGCCCCCTAAGGTTTCTATTTAATCTTTCAAGTTGCTGTTGACAATTTAATCCCCTATAGATAGTTCAGGAGCCTTGCTGGTGCAGTGGTTAAACACTTGACTGCCAACCAAAAGGTTGGCAGTTTGAATCCACCAGCTGCTCCCTGGAAACCAAGTGGGGCAGTTCCACTCTGTCCTATAGGGTTGCTATGAGTCAAAATCAACCCAATAACAGGTTAATGGGTTATAGTTAGTTCAAGGAGCCCTGGTGGTACAGTGGTTAAAGCAATCAACTGCTAACCGAAATATCAGTGATTCAAAACCACCAGTGACTCCGCAGGAGAAAGATGTGGCAGTCTGCTTCTGTAAAGATTTAAAACCCCAAAACCAAATCCACTGCTGTTGAGTCATTGCAACCCTATAGGACAGAGTAGAACTGCCCCATAGAGTTTCCAAGGGGCACCTGGTGGATTCAAACTGGTGACCTTTTGGTTAGCAGCCATAGCTCTTAACGACTACACCACCAGACAGCCTTGGAAACCCTATGTGGTTGCTATGAGTCAGAATCAACTAGATGGCAGTGGGCGGTAGGTTAGATAGTGCTTAAAAAAGCATAATGCTCAAAGTAGGCCTTTTTCTACTGGTTAAGCTAATCTATTGTTCAATTTTAAGATGACTTCGGGGGATACTTTTGGTTAATCTGGCTTATTTTTAATTAAACACGGGTTACTTCCATTTTTCCCTTGAGTTCTTTATGTTATTGTTGTCATGTATTCAGTGAATGTTATAAACCCATACTATATTATTATTACTTTGGCTTTAAGTAACTTATTAACTTTTTTTTAGTAATTTTTATTGTGCTTTAAGTGAAAGTTTACAAATTAAGTCAGTCTCTCACATATAAACTTATATATACCTTACTGGATACTCCCATTTACTCTCCTCCTAATGAGTCAGCCTGCTCCCTCTTTCCAGTGTTTCCTTTCGTGACCATTTTGCCAGTTTCTAACCCCCTGTACCCTCCCATCTCCCCTTCAGACAGGAGATGCCAACATAGTCTAAAGTGTCCACCTGGTGCAAGTAGTTCACTCCTCATCAGCATCTCTCTCCAACCCATTGTCCAGTCCAATCCATGTCTGATGAGTTGGCTTCGGGGATGGTTCCTGTCCTGGGTCAACAGAAGGTTTGAGGACCGTGACCGCTGGGGTCCTTCTAGTCTCAGTTAGACCATTAAGTCTGGTCTTATGAGAATTTGGGGTCTGGATCCCACTGTTCTCCTGCTCCCTCAGGGGTTGTCCGTTGTGTTCCCTGTCAGGGCAGTCATCGGTTGTAGCTGGGCACTGTCTAGTTCTTCTGGTCTCAGGATGACGTAGTCTCTAGTTCATGTGGCCCTTTCTGTCTCTTGGGCTCATAACTACCTTGTATGCTTGGTGTTCTTCATTCTCCTTTGATCCAGGTGGGTTAAGACTCATTGGTGCATCTTAGATGGCCACTTGCTAGTGTTTAAGACCCCAGATGCCACACTTCAAAGTGGGATGCAGAATGTTTTCTTAATAGATTTTATTTTGGCAATTGACTTAAATGTGCCCTGAAGCCATAGTCTCCAAACCCCTGCCCCTGCTTTGTTGACCTTCAAAGCATTCAGTTTATTCAGGAAACTTCTTTGCTTTCGGTTTAAGTTGTGCTGATCTCCCCTGTATTGAGTGTTGTCCTTCCCTTCACCTAAAGCAGTTCTTATTGACTCTCTAATCAGTAAATAACCCTCTCCCACCTTCCTTTCCTACCCCCTCTCGTAACCACAAAAGAATGTGTTCTTCTCAGTTTAAACTAATTCTCAAGTGGTCTTATACAATATTTGTCCTTTTGCAACTGACTGATTTCACTCAGCATAATGCCTTCCAGGTTCCTCCATGAATAACTTATTAACTTTTAAGAAAGTTAAAAAAAAAAAATACCTTCTATATTTAGCTACATAGCCACCATTGCTGGTACTCTTTTTTTTTTTTCCTTTGTATAGATCCAAATTTCTATTTGGTATCATTTTCCTCCTGCCTAAAGAATTTCCTTTTTTTAAATAGTTCATTCTGCTGCAGCTTAATTCTTTCAGCTTTTCTTTGGCTGAAAAGTCTTTATTTCGCCTTTATTTGTGAATTCATCTGCTAATGAATTCTAGACAGACATTTTTTTCCTTTACTTTGAAAATGTTGCTCCACTGTCTTCCAGTTTGCATAGCTCTTTTAATAAGTCTGCTGTATTCTTTTGTTTGCTTCTCTGTATGTGGTGGATTTCTTTCTGTCCATTTTAAAAAGTTTTGTCACTGAGTTTTAGAAATTCCACTATACTGTGCTCTGTGTGGGTTTCTTTGTGTTTTGCTGCTTAGATTCACTGAGTTTCTTGACTCAATCTGTTGAGTGTTTATAATTATCATTGAATAAGGAAAAATTTCAGTCATCATTTCTCAAATATTTTTTTCTGTCTGTATGTATGTTTCCTCTTCTGAGACTTCACTTAAGTATATGTTAGACCACTGGATATTTTTCTATAGGTCACTAATGCTACTGCTGTTGTCACTTTGTTTTCTTTCTGTGTTTTATTTCGGATAATTTCTAATGCTATGTTTTCAAGTTTTCTGATGATTTCTTCTGCCTGTTTAATCTACTACTAATCTCTTCTGGTGTATTTTTCATGTCGTATTTTTCATCTCTTGAACTTCCCATTGGGGCTTTTTTTTATCTCTCATTTATCTTCTCATCATGTCTATGTTTTTCTTTACATTCTTGGTCATCTAGAGTATATTTATAATAGCTGTTTCAATATTCTGTCTGCTAATTCCATCATATCTCTCATTTTAGTGTCTGTTTCTATTGATTTATTTTTCAGCTGATCATGGATCATATTTTCCTGCTTTGTTGCATGCCTTTTAATTTTTGCCTGCTCGACATTGTGCATTTTATGGTGTTGGGTTCTAGAAGTTGTAATCCTTCAATTAGCATTAGATTTTTTGCTGTTGTTATTTCTATCATGCAGTTAAGTTACTTATCATTTGCTTAACCCTCTTTTTTGTTGTTGTTAGGTGCCATTGAGTTGGTTTCAACTCTTAGGAACTCAATGTGACAGAGTAGAACTGCTCACAGGTAGGGTTTTCTAGGCTGTAACCTTTACAGGAGCAGATCTTCAGTCTTTCTTCTGTGTAGTCACTGGGTAGTTCAAACCACCGACCTTTAGGTTAGCAGGCAAGTGCTTCACCTTTGCACCACCAGAGCTCCTTTGAGCCTCTTTAGCATTGCTTGTAAGATTTTTTGGAAGGGCTAGAGTACCTTTTAGTCTAGGACTGACTTAGTCCCGTTAGCCAAAAACCAAACCAAACCCAGTGCCGTCAAGTCAATTCTGACTCATAGTGACCCTATAGGACAGAGTAGAACTGCCTCATAGAGTTTCCAAGGAGGGCCTGGTGCATTCGAACTGCTGACCCTTTGTTTAGCAGCTGTAGCACTTAACCACTATGCCACCAGGATTTCCTTAGCCCCCTTATTAAATCAATATTCTTCTGATGAGTATACCCACTTTTAAAAGCCCAGAGTTATTCAGTCTACTGTTTCCTGCTGTTTACCCTACCTGACTCATGAGTTTTACCCCAAACATGCACAGATTACTATTCAGTCAAAGATTTGAGGGGACCCTTCTGCAAGCCTCCAGAATCTCTATCTCTAGTTTCCTCCAGTTTGGAATTCTGCCCTGAAAATTCCTGTCTTCTTGGCATCCTAGAACTCTGATTTTATGTCTCCAACTCAGTGAGACTAATGAATTTTGTTTGGGTTCTCTATCTGCCTTGTGTCTTGGAAACCAACTTCAGGCAGCAAGCTGGACAACTGTAGGACTCACCTAATTTTTTTTTCTTCCCTCAGGGATAGTAGTCCTGTTCTACCTATTGCTCAGTATCTAAAATGAGTTTTGTGTATTTATCTGCTTTTCTAACCGTTTATGGTAGGAGGGCAATTCCCATAGCAGCTAATCCTTCCCAGTCAGAAGCAGATGTTGGCATCAATATTTTATAAAGTTCTTGTGTTATTCTATTGTGTGGCCAGGGCTTACACACAGTGCTTTAGACACTCATCAATAGCAGTTTTATTTCTCTTTTAAATTCTTGTCAATCCTTTAGATGAAAAATGATGCATCCATTTTCTTTGTACTTCAGTTATTTGTGAAGTTGAATGTCTTTTCATATTTAAGGTTATTTGCATTTTTTTCTTTATAAATAGCCTGTTTATGATATTCAACAAAATTTTTTATTGAGAGATTTGCTTTTTCTTATAGGTTTGCAAGAGTTCTTTATATATAACTGATATTACCCTTTGCCTGTCATTTATATTGAAAATGTTTTTTTTTTTTCTATTTTATTATGAGTATTTCAACCTTGTGAATGGTGGTTATGATGTGGAAGGTGTGGAGAAGAAGATCATAGCTTGTGCCATGAAGACCTTTCTAATTTTATATACAGTCAAACGTATCAATTGTTTCCTTAAGATTTCTGGTTTTCATCCCATCTTGTGAAAGGAGTTGTTCTCTGACATAGTAAAACCCAAAAAAATCCAGTGCTGTCGAGCCGATTCCGACTCATAGTGACCCTACAGGACAGAGCAGAACTGCCCCATAGAGTTTCCAAGGAGCACCTGGTGGACTTGAACTGCCGACCCTTTGGTTAGCAGCTGTAGCACTTAACCAGTACACTACCAGGGTAGACCTATTTTATTTTCAACAGCTATGCCTAAGAACATCTCTCCCAGGAAACATTCCAAGCAGGAAAGGATTTCTTTTAGTAGTACTTTGCCTTTTTCTGGTTAACAGACTCTTAGGAATCTGATAGAACATAAAAGATCCTATAACCTCATAAAAGTGTGCATGTGCACTTATGTTCAAAGTTTGCATATAATTCCAGATCTTGGCCTGCTGGTTAACTACCCTTACTGTAGACTGGCAAAAGAGGAATGCATCACTAATGTCCGTGAATGTAACAGCTAAGAAGGCCACAAAAGCCCTCCCTATAGTCACCTGGGAAGTGGTATTGCTGTGGGAGGAGCTTAGGCCACTTTTTTCTCATAGAAAGGAATTTTTTAGCCCAGATTTTGCTGTTTCACTCTTTGGTGAAGTGCACGGTAGAATGGAAGGAGGTCTGAGTTAGAAATGAACAAAGGATTGAGGTCACTTTGAGGAAAATTAAATTTCCTAGGTGATGCAACTGTAAGATTACTGGTTTGAACCCACCCAGAGGTACCATGAAAGAAAGACCTGGTGATTTGCTTCTGAAAAATCAAAGTCTTGAAAATCCTACAGTTCTACTCTGCATATATGGGGTCGCCATGACCTAAGCAGGGAGTTAACTTTCAATCATCACAGTGTACTGCCACTATATAAAGTTATGTGTAATTTTGAGCCAATAACTTTAATTTTTCTGATTCTCAGTTTCCTCATCTGTAAAATGGACAATACCCCCCCGCCTACATCACAGAGTATGGTGAGAATTAAGATGAAATGTTATGTGTGAAAATACTTTAGACTAAGAAGTTGTGAAACAATCTCTCCAGCATGTAATAGAGAAAGGTATCCAAAAGTAGCTCCTTGATCTAACCTTCTTTCTTTTCCTTCATCTTCCTGCTCCTAGTCCTGCAAGACTGTGTTGAGGACCACTGTGGTGGTTAGCTGCATAGGTCACCTCTAATATTCTCTCTGTACCTCTCTAAATTGCACACACCTCTGAATAAAAGAAACTTGGCATAACTGTGTTGCTTTCTCCACAACATGACAGTGCTTAACATAGTGCCTCAGATACAGTAGCAGTCCAATAAATTTTTTTGGTTTTTTTCTAAAGTACATGTAAGTACTTTAGCACAAGAGGGTCAGCATAATCCAGCCTGGTGCTGTGACTCTTATCCAGAGGTGTTAGAATCATCTAAGGAGAGTTTTCAACATATACATATCCTAAGCCCTTCTAACTACCCCAATAGCTTTACTGAATTAGAATTTCTATCAGTGGAGTACAGGCATGTGCAAACTGAAACACTTTCCCAGGTGATGATGTTACACTTACTTGCTTAAATATAATTTATCAAATGGAAGAATATCAGATTAAGAGTTGGGGGTCGGGGGGGCCAAGATGGCGGACTAGGTAGACGCTACCTCGGATCCCTCTTGCAACAAAGACTCGGAAAAACAAGTGAATCGATCAAGTACATAACAATCTACGAACCCTGAACAACAAACACAGATTTAGAGACGGAAAATGAACAAATATGGGGAAGCAGCGATTGTTTTCGGAGCCTGGAGCCAGCGCCCAGTCAGGTAACCTTTGGTGCCCGATTTAGGGCAGAGCCCAGGGGAGCTGATGGTGCAAACAAGGGGCCCAGCCCTACCCCCCAAACTCACCCCGGGAAGGGGCCCAGCCGGTTCAAGCAGGCGGCATGGCGATGCAGCCGGTGGGAGAAGTCCCCGGGAGGCAGTGACTGGTCTTGGAGCTGGGAGAGCAGCGTCCCAGCCGGGGAACCGTCCCGCCGGGATTTTGACTGGGTACTGGTACGGCACAAGCACAGAGAGCTGCTCCACTCCCCTGAACTAACCCCGGGAGGGGGCCCAGCCAGTCCGCGGAGGAGGCGCAGCGACTCGGCTGGCAGGATGAGAAGTCCCCGGGAGGCAGCAACTGATTTTGGAGCCGGGAGTAAAGTGTCCCAGCAGGGGAACCTTGATGCTGGCAGCGGGTGGCTTCAGAGGGCCAGACCCCCGGGGGCAATCTCCACACAGCCAGCACACATAGACAACACGCCCCGCGGGAATCTCAGATATAATAGTCATTCCAAGCAAGACAAGCAACTCTGGCTATATTCTGAGGTGCTACTCTCCTATCTCTCAGATCCCTCCCCCACCCTTCCCAGGTGGCTTCATTAACATTGGAATTGCCTGAGCCAGAGGGAGAACGGCTTCGACTCCACCCCCTTTTTTTTTCTTTCTTTTGGTCTTTTCCTAACCCACTCTTTGGCCTGAGAGACGGAAAAAAAAAAAAAACCAGGGACCAAAAATCCACCCCTAATTGGACTAAAAACACAGAACCAGCTACAGCCAAGCATATATGATCCAAATCTCAGACTTTCATCCTTACAGGGAACAAGGTGGTGGTTATAATCCAAAGGCAATTCTGATAAGGATCTGACTGCATTTGTTTTTAGCAGGTTTTCTGGAAAAACTAGTTTCCCAGTGATGGCTCGGAGACAGCAGTCCATATCAAACCACATAAAGAAGCAGACCATGACAGCTTCTCCAACCCCCCAAACAAAAGAATCAAAATCTTTCCCAAATGAAGATACAATCCTGGAATTATCAGATACAGAATATAAAAAACTAGTTTACAGAATGCTTAAAGACATCACAAATGAAATAAGGCAAACTGCAGAAAAATCCAAGGAACACACTGATAAAACTGTTGAAGAACTCAAAAAGATTATTCAAGAACATAGTGGAAAAATTAATAAGTTGCAAGAATCCGTAGAGAGACAGCATGTAGAAATCCAAAAGATTAACAATAAAATTACAGAATTAGACAACGCAATAGGAACTCAGAGGAGCAGACTCGAGCAATTAGAATGCAGACTGGGACATCTGGAGGACCAGGGAATCAACACCAACATAGCTGAAAAAAAATCAGATAAAAGAATTTAAAAAAATGAAGAAACCCTAAGAATCATGTGGGACTCTATCAAGAAGGATAACTTGCGGGTGATTGGAGTCCCAGAACAGGGAGGGGGGACAGAAAACACAGAGAAAATAGTTGAAGAACTCCTGACACAAAACTTCCCTGACATCACGAAAGACGAAAGGATATCTATCCAAGATGCTCATCGAACCCCGTTTAAGAGTGATCTGAAAAGAAAAACACTAAGACATATTATCATCAAACTCGCCAAAACCAAAGATAAACAGAAAATTTTAAAAGCAGCCAGGGAGAAAAGAAAGGTTTCCTTCAAGGGAGAATCAATAAGAATAAGTTCAGACTACTCAGCAGAAACCATGCAGGCAAGAAGGGAATGGGACGACATATACAGAGCACTGAAGGAGAAAAACTGCCAGCCAAGGATCATATATCCAGCAAAACTCTCTCTGAAATATGAAGGAGAAATTAAGATATTTACAGATAAACACAAGTTTAGAGAATTTGCAAAAACCAAACCAAAGCTACAAGAAATACTAAAGGATATTGTTTGGTCAGAAAACCAATAATATCAGATACCAGCACAACACAAGGTCACAAAACAGAACATCCTGATATCAACTCAAATAGGGAAATCACAAAAACAAATTAAGATTAATTAAAAAAAAATACTCATAACAGGGAATCACAGAAGTCAATATGTAAAAGATAACAATAATCAAAAAGCGGGACTAAATACAGGAGGCATAGAACTGCCATATGGAGAGTGATACAAGGCGATATAGAACAATACAAGTTAGGTTTTTACTTAGAAAAATAGGGGTAGATAATAAGGTAACCACAAAGAGGTATAACAACTCCATAACTCAAGATAAAAGCCAAGAAAAACGTAATGACTCAACAAACATAAAGTCAAACACTACGGAAATGAGGATCTCACAATTTACTAAGAAAAACGTCTCAGCACAAAAAAGTATGTGGAGAAATGAAATTGTCAACAACACCCATAAAAAGGCATCAAAATGACAACACTAAACACTTATTTATCTATAATTACGCTGAATGTAAATGGACTAAATGCACCAATTAAGAGACAGAGAGTCTCGGACTGGATAAAGAAGCACGATCCGTCTATATGCTGCCTACAAGAGACACACCTTAGACTTAGAGATACAAACAAACTAAAACTCAAAGGATGGAAAAAAATATATCAAGCAAACAATAAGCAAAAAAGAAGAGGAGTAGCAATATTAACTTCTGACAAAATAGACTTTAGACTTAAATCCACCACAAAGGATAAAGAAGGACACTATATAATGATAAAAGGGAGAATTGATCAGGAAGACATAACCATATTAAATATTTATGCACCCAATGACAGGGCTGCAAGATACATAAATCAAATTTTAACAGAATTGAAAAGTGAGATAGACACCTCCACAATTACAGTAGGAGACTTCAACACACCACTTTCGGAGAAGGACAGGACATCCAGTAAGAAGCTCAATAGAGACACGGAAGACCTAATTACAACAATCAACCAACTTGACCTCATTGACTTATACAGAACTCTCCACCCAACTGCTGCAAAGTATACTTTTTTTTCTAGTGCACATGGAACATTCTCTAGAATAGACCACATATTAGGTCATAAAACAAACCTTTGCAGAATCCAAAGCATCGAAATATTACAAAGCATCTTCTCAGACCACAAGGCAATAAAAGTAGAAATCAATAACAGAAAAACTAGGGAAAAGAAATCAAATACTTGGAAACTGAACAATAGCCTCCTGAAAAAAGACTGGGTTATAGAAGACATCAAGGAGGGAATAAGGAAATTCATAGAATGCAACAAGAATGAAAATACTTCCTATCAAAACCTCTGGGACACAGCAAAAGCAGTGCTCAGAGGTCAATTTATATCGATAAATGCACACATACAAAAAGAAGAAAGAGCCAAAATCAGAGAACTGTCCCTACAACTTGAACAAATAGAAACTGAGCAACAAAAGAATCCATCAGGCACCAGAAGAAAACAAATAATAAAAATTAGAGCTGAACTAAATGAATTAGAGAACAGAAAAACAATTGAAAGAATTAACAAAGCCAAAAGCTGGTTCTTTGAAAAAATTAACAAAATTGATAAACCATTGGCTAGACTGACTAAAGAAATACAGGAAAGGAAACAAATAACCCGAATAAGAAACGAAAAGGACCACATCACAACAGAACCAAATGAAATTAAAAGAATCATATCAGATTATTATGAAAAATTGTACTCTAACAAATTTGCAAACCTAGAAGAAATGGATGAATTCCTGGAAAAACACTACCTACCTAAACTAACACATTCAGAAGTAGAACAACTAAATAGACCCATAACAAAAAAAGAGAATGAAACGGTAATCCAAAAACTCCCAACAAAAAAAAGCCCTGGCCCGGATGGCTTCACTGCAGAGTTCTACCAAACTTTCGGAGAAGAGTTAACACCACTACTACTGAAGGTGTTTCAAAGCATAGAAAATGACGGAATACTACCCAACTCATTCTATGAAGCCACCATCTCCCTGATACCAAAACCAGGTAAAGACATTACAAAAAAAGAAAATTATAGACCTATATCCCTCATGAACATAGATGCAAAAATCCTCAACAAAATTCTAGCCAATAGAATGCAACAACATATCAAAAAAATAATTCACCACAATCAAGTGGGATTTATACCAGGTATGCAAGGCTGGTTTAATATCAGAAAAACCATTAATGTAATCCATCACATAAATAAAACAAAAGACAAAAACCACATGATCTTATCAATTGATGCAGAAAAGGCATTTGACAAAGTCCAACACCCATTTATGATAAAAACTCTCACCAAAATAGGAATTGAAGGAAAATTCCTCAACATAATAAAGGGCATCTATGCAAAGCCAACAGCCAATATCACTCTAAATGGAGAGAACCTGAAAGCATTTCCCTTGAGAACAGGAACCTGACAAGGATGCCCTTTATCACCGCTCTTATTCAACATGGTGCCTGAAGTCCTAGCCAGGGCAATTAGGATAGACAAAGAAATAAAAGGCATCCGGATTGGCAAGGAGGAAGTAAAATTATCCCTATTTGCAGATGACATGATCCTATACACAGAAAACCCTAAGGAATCCTCCAGAAAACTACTGAAACTAATAGAAGAGTTTGGCAGAGTCTCAGGTTATAAAATAAACATACAAAAATCACTTGGATTCCTCTACATCAACAAAAAGAACACCGAAGAGGAAATAACCAAATCAATACCATTCACAGTAGCCACCAAGAAGATAAAATACTTAGGAATAAATCTTACCAAGGATGTAAAAGACGTATACAAAGAAAACTACAAAGCTCTACTACAAGAAATTCAAAAGGACATACTTAAGTGGAAAAACATACCTTGCTCATGGATAGGAAGACTTAACATAGTAAAAATGTCTGTTCTACCAAAAGCCATCTATACATATAACGTACTTCCGATCCAAATTCCAATGTCATTTTTTAAGGTGATAGAGAAACAAATCACCAATTTCATATGGAAGGGAAAGAAGCCTCGGATAAGCAAAGCATTACTGAAAAAGAAGAAGAAAGTGGGAGACCTCACTCTACCTGATTTCAGGAGCTATTATACAGCCACAGTAGTCAAAACAGCCTGGTACTGGTACAACAACAGGCACATAGACCAATGGAACAGAATTGAGAATCCAGATATAAATCCATCCACGTATGAGCAGCTGATATTTGACAAAGGCCCAGTGTCAGTTAATTGGGGAAAAGATAGTCTTTTTAACAAATGGTGCCGGCGTAACGGGATATCCATTTGCAAAAAAATGAAACAGGACCCATACCTCCCACCATGCGCAAAAACTAACTCCAAGTGGATCAAAGACCTAAACATAAAGACTAAAACGATAAAGATCATGGAAGAAAAAATAGGGACAACTCTAGGAGCCCTACTGCAAGGCATAAACAGAATACAAAACATTACCAAAAATGACGAAGAGAAACCCGATAACTGGGAGCTCCTAAAAATCAAACACCTATGCTCATCTAAAGACTTCACCAAAAGAGTAAAAAGACCACCTACAGATTGGGAAAGAATTTTCAGCTATGACATCTCCGACCAGCGCCTGATCTCTAAAATCTACATGATTCTGTCAAAACTCAACCACAAAAAGACAAACAACCCAATCAAGAAGTGGGCAAAGGATATGAACACACACTTCACTAAAGAAGATATTCAGGCAGCTAACAGATACATGAGAAAATGCTCTCGATCATTAGCCATTAGAGAAATGCAAATTAAAACTACGATGAGATTCCATCTCACCCCAACAAGGCTGGCATTAATCCAAAAAACACAAAACAATAAATGTTGGAGAGGCTGTGGAGAGATTGGAACTCTTATACACTGCTGGTGGGAATGTAAAATGGTACAACCACTTTGGAAATCTATCTGGCGTTATCTTAAACAGTTAGAAATAGAACTACCATACAACCCAGAAATCCCACTCCTCGGAATATACCCTAGAGAAACAAGAGCCTTCACACAAACAGATATATGCACACCCATGTTTATTGCAGCTCTGTTTACAATAGCAAAAAGCTGGAAGCAACCAAGGTGTCCATCAATGGATGAATGGGTAAATAAACTGTGGTATATTCACACAATGGAATACTACGCGTTGATAAAGAACAGTGACAAATCTGTGAAACATTTCATAACATGGAGGAACCTGGAAGGCATTATGCTGAGCGAAATTAGTCAGAGGCAAAAGGACAGATATTGTATAAGACCACTATTATAAGATCTTGAGAAATAGTGAAAACTGAGAAGAACACATACTTTTGTGGTTACGAGGAGGGGAGGAAGGGAGGGAGGGAGAGGGTTTTTTATTGATTAATTAGTAGATAAGAACTGCTTTAGGTGAAGGGAAAGACAACACTCAATACATGGAAGGTCAGCTCAATTGGACTGGACCAAAAGCAAAGAAGTTTCCGGGATAAAATGAATGCTTCAAAGGTCAGCGGAGCAAGTGTGGGGGTTTGGGGACCATGATTTAAGGGGACTTCTAAGTCAATTGGCAAAATAATTCTATTATGAAGACATTCTGCATCCCACTTTGAAATGTGGCGTCTGGGGTCTTAAATGCTAACAAGGGGCCACCTAAGATGCATCAATTGGTCTCAACTCACCTGGAGCAAAGGAAAATGAAGAACACCAAGGTCACACGATAACTAAGAGCCCAAGAGACAGAAAGGGCCACATGAACCAGAGACTTACATCATCCTCAGACCAGAAGAACTAGTTGGTGCCCGGCCACAATCGATGACTGCCCTGACAGGGAGCACAACAGAGAACACCTGAGGGAGCAGGAGATCAGTGGGATGCAAACCCCAAATTCTCATAAAAAGACCATACTTAATGGTCTGACTGAGACTAGAGGAATCCCGGTGGCCATGGTCCCCAGACCTTCTGTTGGCACAGGACAGGAACCATCCCTGAAGACAATTCATCAGACATGAAAGGGACTGGACAGTGGGTGGGAGAGAGATGCTGATGAAGAGTGAGCTAATTATATCAGGTGGACACTTGAGATTGTGTTGGTATCTCCTGTCTGGAGGGGGGATGGGAGGATAGAGAGAGTGGGAAGCTGGCAAAATTGTCATGAAAGGAGAGGCTGGAAGGGCTGACTCATTAGGGGGAGAGCAAGTGGGAGTACGGAGTAAGATGTATGTAAACTTACACGTGACAGACTGACTTGATTTGTAAACGTTCACTTGAAGCTCAATAAAAGTTAATAATAAAAAAAAAAAGAGTTGGGGGTCAAGCGTTCTAATCACAGCTCTGCTTCTACCTTGCCTTGTGACATTAGCAAATGAATCTCAGCCTCTGTTTTCTCTTTGGCACCTAGGATTAATAACATCTGCATCAAAGACTCCTACGATAAATGTCAAGCACACAACCTGACCCATTCCAAAGGGCTCTATTAGCTTTGTTCCAGTAGCTTGACCTCTGCCTTTTTCCCAGAGTTCCACTCAACAGTTCTATTGGCTCCAACTCCTCAGGTGTACCTGTGTCCTAAACATCCTACCTGTAAACCCAGCCCTGCCCTGCCTCAGAGAGAATCTTGAGTGGGAATATATTTGTGGTCTTAAGGCCATCATCCTGTGAGGTTTAGAAGCAAATCTTGCTAATTAACCAGCCTAGTACCTGGTGAATAAGTCATGAGCTCTGGGAGCTCCCACGGCCTCTGAATCCTGGCTACCTAACGTCCTCCCCTGTTGCTAGTCCTGCCTGAGGGTAGACTGCTGGCTTTAATGTCATACCCTGGAAAATAACACATTCTTTGGCTACCTTCATCCTACTAGATCTTTCTAGCCCATCTTTCAGTGATATGACTGGCCACAGTGTCCCACAATGCAACTCTGTCTGACTGTTGCCTTAGCAACAGAAACCAACAGAAATATCTTCTTATCTAACAGATTGAACTTCCCACAAAGACCAGTCTTCTCTGGAGTCCTTTGACAAGCAGGTGGAGTCCAGGCCATGAAAAGGAGTTTATGTTGCCTTCAATGCCCATTCTATGGTCAAAGATGACCCACCAAAGGAAAGGTTTTAAGTGATTGAGGTATGGTCAGATTTGAATTTCCAAAACCTCACTCCAGGCATTCTGTGGGGGTAGCGGGTGGGTTCGAGGGGGCTAAGTTGAAGTCTATTGCAGTCACCTAGGCCAGAGACATAGAGGATATAAACTTCAGTCGTGGCCCTGGAAACTAGGCAGAGTGGAAGTATCCAAGAGAAGAGAAGCAGTAGCAGGATTTGGTGAGCATGGGTGGTGGCAGGTGAAGGCACACAGTTGAGGCAGACCCAACATTTCCTAGCTTCAGGGCCCCCAAACGTTCTCCCAGAAAGACTCCATGGAGCTTCAGCCCCAGGGCAGCTGTTCCTCTCTTTCTCCAGGGATGACATGGAGATGCCTCAAAACAATCAGGTGCAAGAGTCAACGTGCTCATGGGTAATTGCTGAGTACATTTCTAGTCAGATTCTAATCACACCGGGAAACACTTATTTGAAATTCTTAGCATGGGAACAGTCCTGTTACACTACTGAAAATTGGCAAAATATAAAAAGAACCTGGTCTACATGACTAACCTGGATGTACCAATTAAGGTAACTAGTGGCAGTTTATGCAGTTGTTTTGCCTCTGGAAGCCTGGGAAATAAGAAGGGTTTATACATCACAGACTCAGATAACATTAGACCAGCAGGATACACAGGTCAAATGCCCTAGTATCACAGTTTTCAGCACAGCAAGAACCCATGAACACTGTTTGAACCAGCTCCCCAGTTTCAGGAGGATGCTACTCCCATGTAACTGATGAAGTTATGGCATCACTGACATATCCAACAAGTACCCTAGAACCAAGCATTTAAATTATTTCATAGTTGTCAGGAAAGTGATTTTAAAAATAAAGGATAAAAAATATCAACCTCACTTTAATATAAAATTACTCTATTCATTTGATCTTTTTGAATTGATATTAAAACATAAATGGGAAAAATACATGTGCCAATTGATAACAACTTGGAAGGAAGGTTGGGAGATAGAAGAGAAAGTGAAAGGCTGAGAAGTTCTTTTCTCTTTGGAGTCCTCTCACTGAGCACAGTCCTGATGCATGAAAGTACCAGATGAAAGGTTTTTTTAATTAATTGATATTTGGGATTTGGCCATCATGTCCATGGTTTCATTAATCATAACCAGTTATCTATGAAAACATATGCAAATCAACAGCTACGATAACATTTTTTCTTTCTCCCAACATACAACCCACCAGTAAGCTCAGGATTCTACGCTCATGGGCTGTAGCAGCATAGAGTGAAATGCTGTCCTTCCTTTGTGGAATACGATGTGTATCTCCTCTTGATTCCACAATGTACAGAACACCCTCAAAGTCCTTCGACATATTTGCAAATGCTTATTATGACGACCATTCTTAGAACTGCTTTGAAGTTGGGAATGTCCAAGAGACCCAAAGAGGATTTTCAAGAGAAAAAAAAAATTTTTTTGCCATACATTACACGTGCACTTACCTACCTACCCCATTCTCCAAAGGACTCGCCTCTTCTTGCGCTTTTAGTTCAGCACCCTCAAATAACCAGCCATGTGGAAAAGCGGCTCAGACTTCAAGTTAGACCTCAGTTTGAGTCCAAGCTCTACCATCATCTAATTGTGGGTGTTCGGGTGAATTGCTTCTCCTGTCTGTGCTTCAGTGTCCTTATCTGTCAAATGGAGGTGGGTCAAGGGTCATCGTGAGAATCAAAGGAAGAAACAGAGAAAAAAATGCGAAATCCTTTTATAAACTTTAAAGTGCTATGTAAATGTGAAAGTTTACTAGCATTTCTACATGACGTAGATAATTGTATCTAATGCCAATCTGTCCCCAGTTCTACTACGTTCAGAACCCCCTAAAAAAATGCCTACAGAGGGGCAGCATGACGGGCAGGCAACATGTAAGACTGACAGCGAGGGTAAACGGGAAACTCCTGTGATACCCTACCTTGTACATTCACTACTCGTCGCATTCCCGTTCTTGTTGTAGCATCACCTTTGTTGTTGTTAGTTGCTTTTGAGGCTGCAACCCCGCGTGTGCTCCTTAGGGTATTCAAGGCTGTGACCTCTCAGAAGCAGATTGCCAGACCTCTCTTCCAAGGCTCTTCTGAGTGGGTTAGAATCACCAGCCTTTCCATTAGTAGTTGAGTACTTAACTATTTGTGCCACCCAGGGACCCCTTGTAGCATCTCCATTGGAGGGATATTACTCAGCCAAAAATCTTTGTATAGTTTCAGATATATCACTGACGACAGAGGTCCAATGTCACATGCTGAAGGAGAGGGAACCAGAACCTTGGCCTCTTGTTTCCCAATCTCTTACATATTTCTGTGTCTGTCCAAGTATATTCTTTAGAAAACGGAACTGGAAGATATGGTACTGTTTCTAAAGGTTCTCATATTTTGAGATTTTCAAATGCAACATTTGAACAGCCACTCAAGGTAGATACAGTAGAAACTGTCAATTTTATATTTGGAATTTGGTGGTGGTTGTAGAGGTGGAACAATAACCTTTAAGGATCTTCTGACCCTTAGCTTCTATGAACTTCTGGTCTATCCTGAGTTTATAAATTCAGTATTCTCAGCTCCTAAAGATTAAAGTGAAAAGAGAGCTGGGGATCAGGGACAAGACATGAGTGGGCACTGAGGTAATCTTATGTTTGCCAGCTGAGTTTTCGTACAATGTATTTTAGAAAATTCCCATAGACTCATTGATGCCTTTCACAGCTGTGCACAGGGAATTCAACCAGATGTGTAGGTGGTCAAAAACACTCTTATGAGCTGTCATAACAAATGTACTTTAAGTTCTTATCCAAGCATACTTAAATCAAGAGGCAGCCAAACTAACATCCTGAGCAGGGTTTACCCAGCTTCTTGCAGCTTTCAGAGATGGGCAGCTCCTACTTCCTGAGACAGAGTGCTTCCATTTGTGGTTAGTCCTGTTGAAAGTGCCAACTCAATTCTACACCAAGATCTTTCTCCCAGGTACAAAGAGGGAATTAAGCAATTCTATATGCCACAAAGTTCAATTTTAGCCATTGGAGAAGGTATATAAAAAATCCAAGTCTTTCACGTGCAGTGAGCTGAGAGCTGTGTTCTCAGTCTATTTTCAACACCTCCATATGAATGTTGGTGTGAGAAAAGCCAGTAAAAGAAATCCTTTTTTTTTTTTTTTATAATCTAAAGGTCTTTTGCTTTGTTCTGGTAGCAATAGCAACAATCTGAGTTTCTTTCTCTGACTCCTTTTTCTTTTGGCCTCACTTTCATCTGTTTACTATGACTTAATATAACCCAGGTACTGTGCTAGCTGGTGAAATAAAATGGTTCCTGACCTTGGGAAGTATGGGAAATAGACATACAATAAGGGATTATGAAGCCCTGTAGTCCGTGCTATGCTTGAAGGATGCATCAAGTGTGTAAATATCTGGCTGTGGAGGTTGAGGAAAATTTAAGAGGAAAGGGGGCATTTGAGCTAGACCCTGGAAGTAATTCAGGAGCCCAAGGGCTGATGGAAATGGGAGCAGTCATATTCATAGGTTCAAGAGAGGGTGAGGTGGGTCTAATCCTGGATCTGCCACTACATTGCAATATGAACTTGGCACAAGTGATATCCCCTCCTGGACCTCAGTTTCTCCGTTCATAAAAGGTTTGTTGATTCTCAATTCAGTGCAATCTGACTCCCCCAGTTGAAGCTGAAGTGTTAACTTCGTAATTACCCGAAGAGGCACTTTTTAGACCTTTTCTCTCTTAACCACCTCCTCATGAAAATGTTCTTCTCCCTGATTTTCCCACCGTGTTTCAGACCATTCCTTTTGCTACCAACATGGCTCATGTATGGTAGTGAGGGCAAGAACGTTGGCGTTGGGCAAAGCCGCCTTGAAATCCAGCTCTGCCATGTACAAATGGTCTTATCCTGATCTTTGTTAGCCTTGTTCTTCTCATCTGTAAATTTTGGAAAATAGCGATAATATCTAGCACACAGATTGTTTTAAGAAATAAAAAAGGTAATTTACATAAAGCATTAAAAAACAAACAAAAAAAAGCATAAAATGTTACAACAGGCACACTATGTGTGTCAGGTAATGATGAGTTTCTAGTTGTAGGCTCCTAAATTATCAGGGTTTCCCATAGTGTTCCCTCTTTTCCATCCCTGCTGCACAGATCTTATAATTAAAAAAGAAATTCTGTACTGTAAAAAAAAAAAAGTTTGCCAAAATGACTCTTAAAGACTCTTTCAGTGCTGACACTGTAGAACTTGATAAATATAAACAAAGGTGAGGAAAAAGAAACAGTTAAAAGAATTCAAAAATAAAGTAGTCTGGGGGGCTTTCTGACATTCTAGACTTTGATGTTTCTACGCAAAAGAAAAAGAAGAAAAAAAAAAAATAAACCAGTTAAAAGAATGAAAAGTACATCAGGGCTTGTTGTTGTACAAAGTAAAGATCCTACGCACTTTGATAACTTCTATATATGTGTGTGAGGGGTGTGGGGATGTGGAAAGAATAATTTTAAGACCTCTTTCCTTGGTCTTTCTCTCTCCCCCACCCATAAGGAAGGAGGAGATGCTAGCAGTTGCTTAGGGCATCATGACATTATGTCCCAGTACCAGTGCATATTACATGGGATGATCCTAAGCAAAAGATAAAATTTTCTCCATATAGGAGGTAGAAGAGCATATAATTCATTTTAGAAAATTTCCAGCCAAATTGGCTAACATGTTTTAAATTATTAGTGCTTCGTTGGACAAGCTTCAGTTATTAGGTAACCCCTTAAAAATAGAAGAGTCCAATTCCTAAACTTGCCAATTTTTTTTTTTAATCTTATTAGGAAAAGGTTCTGTGGATAAGTCATAACAGGTGCTATGTCCTTGCTGTGCACCTACTGTCATGGCAGGTGCTATATCCTTGACCCTTCACCAAGCAGTTGCAGTGGCACTAACGTCAAATGGAGTTCAGGGCCATGGAAAGACATTCCACAGAACTGGAGACTGAAAGAGCTCTGTGTCTTCTGACTATTGCTTCCAATCCAACCCAACTATCACATCTGGTCTAGAATACTGACTTCACCCTGTCATAACCACTTCAGGAACTAACAGCATTTCTCAGTTATCCATTGGTTAACTCTTCCAGGTGCTCCTCCCAGAATTTGGGATCTGTAGGTTTTTGCCTTTTTCTCTGAGTCTAAAATACCTTTCTCCTCTCTGCATTTGAATATCCATATTCCTTCAATGTTTAAGCAGCTCCTTAATGTATCTGGAGATACCTTCCTAAATCACCGTGATCTTTATTTTCCTCCATATATATTTTTTTTTGCCTTCACTTTTGGAAATGGTGTCTGTCCTTGTACCTTCCCAGAGACAGTCCTATGTAGAATCAAAAGAAGGAGACATTATTCACAGTGGGAAGGAGTGAGAAGGTTGTAGAAGAGAAAGAGACATTCCAGTGGACTTTTTGGGATGGATGTATTGTGCTGGTGGAGAAATGTAATTAGGGTAAAGATCTGGGGAAAGAACATTCCAAGTGGAGGGAATCAAATGAAGGAGCACCTTTGTATGGGTTGTAGGAGGGCGTCTTCGTTTTCTAGTGTTGCTGTAACACAAATACCACAAGTGAGTGGCTTTAAAGAAGATAAATTTATTTTGTCATAGTTCAGGAGGCTGAAAGTCTAAATACAGGGCAACGGCTAGAGTGGAGGGCTCCGTCTGTTGGCTTTAAGGGAAGATCTTTGTCTCAGCTTTTATAACCCCGGAGCCCTGGTGGCACAGTGGTCAAAAGCACGGCTGCTAACCAAAAGGTCACTAGTTCAAATCCACCAGCTAGGGTTGCTGTGAGTGGGAAGCTACTTGATGGCAACAGTGGTTTCATAGCCTTGGGTATTCCTCCATTCCTTGGTGATCCTCAAGTGGCATCTTTCTCCCACCTATGCTTGCCTCTGTGTCTAATCTGCTTTTTATAACTCAGGAGTGATTAGGTTTAGGGCACACCCTGCACTGATATGGCCTCATTAACATAACAAAGAACCTTATTCCCAAAAGGTATCATACCCACAGGTACAGGTACAGACTTTAGGATTTGGACGCATATTTTAGGGTACACAATTAAATTCATAACAGAGGGAAGAGTGACTAGCCAATTTTGGGTCAAGCAAGCAGTGTATGTGAAGGACATAGGGAATAATGCCTAATGAAGGAATTCAGCACCTTCTTATTGCTGCAAAATGTCAAATGAAACTAACACAAAAACCCTTCCACTCCAGTGAGAAATGTTTTATAAAATATGTAGCTAATTCATCAAAAATTGTCTCTAGGTTACTCCATGTTCCACTTTTCTGTGCAACCTTGTACCTATGGATGCTCGAATGTGCAGAACTCATTTCTTCTTGTTTAGGAGGTCAGTGTTCCTTACAGAAGAGTCCCTCAAGCCCCAGGCTGTCTGTATTGCAAACTAGTGGCAGCTGCTCCTCCTTCCTCCTGCATCCCACCTCAACCCTGGCCTTCTCCTTTGGCCTGAAAACGAGGCATACTTTATCCCAAGACACACAGTGCATCAGCCCAAGTCAATAAGAGGCAGTAGGGATGAGTCACACCTCTGTCAACCAAGGCGGTCTCAGAGTGCCCTAAGGCAATAGAGGGATCAGGAGGCCTTGCTCGTAAGAAACAAGGGGCTATGTGTGGGGGATTGGAGGACTGCAGGATAGAATCAACTTGCTCTGCTCAGCCCACCCTCATTCTCTTCCAAATGTTTCCCAGGCCCTTTAATACTTAAAAGGAACCTCTATCATGCTGAAACACTGGCCCTTGATGGGAGTTACCTGAAATACATTCCATTCGGAAGATTCTACTTTCACATAGAGAAATCCAAGTGAGGACTCAAAATCACATGCTCTGAGGAGTAGCTGAAGAACCTAAGGTTAATTAGCCTGTAGAAGAGATGTTTCAGGGGGACATGTCACTGCCTATAAAACTCCATAGAAAAAACAGATTTGTTCTGTGTGCATTTGTTCTGTGTGGGGGGCAGAGTTGGGACCAACATGGAAACAATTTAGATACAACTTAAGGAGGAGATTTCTGATGGTAGGACTCTTTCAATGGCGCAATGGGCTGCCTTATGAGGAAGAGTGTTCCAGTTACTGAATGCACACGAGGTCAGGTTGGCTGAACTACTTTATGCATTCATTCAACAAAGAATGAATTAATAATTAAATAGTATTTACTGAGCTGCTATTCTGTGCTTACACTGTGCCTGGCAATGGGAACACAGAGACAAATAAATCACATTCGCTGTATTTTGGCAATTTATAACCCAGAAAAGCTATGGAGACACTGGTAGTGATGTTATAGAGAGGACTGAGTATTGGTTGAAAAAAGCAGATTGTCCCTCTTGATCTTTATAGATGTTTCCTGTATCTAAAATTTCATGAGATTCTCTAACTTGACCATTTTCTTTTTTATTTCATATACAAGTAGTCCCCAACTTCCTACATATTAAAGTAAGCATGAACCATGCTTACCACCACCTTTTTTTTTCAGTACATCTTATCATTAGTAATATGTACTACAGTTCATACAATGTTGCTGCACATAATTTGATGATGCAGGTGTTCAAAGATAGCATTTATAAAGATACTGATAATAAAAGGCAATACTACTGAGAACAACAAAAAAAGAAAAAAGAAGCATTCAACTTATGTTAGAACCAACTTAACACTGGAGCCATCAGAGTGGGAATCCATCGTAAAATCAGGGACTACATGTATGTTCCTTCAAGAGTTGGTAAGACCAAATCGGGATGGGTAAGGAGTGTAGAGCCCCTGGGTCAGTGGCAGGCCAGATGGCTTTGTCCTTTTGTTCCATATCACAACTCTTGTCTTTAATAAGTCTGTGTCGAACACAGGATTTGGAGAGTGCTTCAGAGGCATGCTTGATGCAGAAAACTGTGTGAGCAGGGGTGCATAAGGCAAGGTCATATGAGAGGAATAGCCTGTGTCAGGGGAGAGCATATATAGAAGGTGAAGGCTCTGGGGCCGGGGTTATACTGGGGAGAGCCTGCATTTCTACCATTCAAATCACTTCACTTTGACACTGTGGATACAATCTTCTTCTAAGATTGTTTGTAAACACAACTCAGAGTTATTGTGAGAATAGCTAATATAATACAGATCATGGTAATTATCTAATAAAGCAACCAGTAATTACATATGACATGAATGTCCTAAAACTTAGTAATTAGACAGTGATGAGCAGTATGATTTCAGGACACTGTTAATGGTTGGCATATTGACAGAAAGGCGCCCTGGTGACACAGTGGTTAAGCACTCAGCTGCTAACCAAAAGATTGGTGGTTTGAACCCACCAATCACTCCTCAGGAGAAAGATGTAGAAGTCTGCTTCTGTAAAGATTTACAGCCTTGGAAACCCTATGGGGTAGTTCTGCTCTGTCCTATGGGTTCACTTTGAGTTGGAATCAACTTGATGGCAATAGGTATATAAAAAAAATTGCCTACCAAACTGAACATGCAAACTTGTGCATGTACAGACCACCTAATGAAGTCAGTCTGCACACATGCACTGGTGGGGCTATTGTGCAAAACTCTCACCTCGTAACCCCGTTACAGGAATGGTCAGGACCTTCTTGGTACAATGTTCCAACTCAGAGGACTATTGTGAAAGGGTAACACTGTTGGAAACAAGGCAAAACAGTGATGGAGTACCCATGTAGCCAGAATACCTACTGTCATCCATGGGAGTCAAAAGGTAGAAGAAGCCTATTTCTCACATTAAAGACAGAAGGAGATCCTTATACCAGGAGCGTAAACAAACCTCCAAAGAAATGCAAGTCCTCGGCTGGAGAGAGCCCCAAGGGCTACCCAAATCAAAAGAATAATAGCCCATATGACACACATAGAGCAAGCTAGGTATGTGGAGAGCAAATGGAGGGACTTAGGCTCAGTTTCAATTGCTATCTAGGACATTGACTTGGGCTAACTAGTTCTCTCTAAAAATCCAAGGAAAGAATGTATGGTAGAAGCTTCCTACTCCCTTGCTTAGGGGAAAACCCAGAATTGAAAATTGAGGAAAAACTTCAGAATGTATTAATTTATGCAGAATATCTGTTGCTGAATATATGTACTAATCGTACTTCTATGAATTGAATCAGGTTACTTCTACAAATTGAATCAGAAAAAAAAACCAAACCCATTGCCGTCAAGATGATTCCAACTCACGGCGATCCTATATGACAGAGTAGAACTGCCTCCTACGGTTTTCAACGCGCACCTGGGGGATTTGATCTGCCAACCTTTTGTTTATCAGCCATAGCTCTTAACCACTATGCCACCAGGGAACTTGCAATATAAAGGAGTTTTAACTTTTGTAATTCAGATAATGGTCATTAAAGTTGTGAATGCAAATGTGTGTATCTATCAAGTGTTCAAGTGACGCCTGCCCTTAATAGTATTGGGCTATTATCTTCTCCATTTTCTTATGCCAGACTACTGAAAATGCTTAATTGTAACCAGGTCTGCCTGACCAACATGAAGCAAAAGAATTAAGAAATTCCATGGAGGAAAAGTGCCCTTAATCTAAGTGTTCAAATCACTGGGGGGAATTTGCCTAAAACACATGCCTCCTAGGTATTTTTTCCAATGTCACACCAATTTTCTGAGTAAAATAATAAAAGAATTCCTTAGATCTGTATCCTACTCCCTAAAAAAAAAAAAAAAAAAAACCCTTTTCACGTCTAATCCTTACAACAGTTCTGGGATATAAATCAGCTGAGGGCAATGACCCCCTTTTACGGAAGAGAAAGTTGAGCCTCAGAATGCACCGTCCTGCCACACGGATTGGGGCAGTATCACAGAGTCACAGTGGTGGAACTCAAGCTAGAACTAGCCTGGCATTATGCCCATTAGAGCATTCCTTTTCCTTTTATATCTGCTTCCTTGTTGAAACAGAAGGTGTTGGCCTAGGAAACAGAAAGTTTGAATTCTTTTCTCAGCTCTGGCATAAACCCACTCTGGGATCTCAAACAAACCATTCCTTCCTCTAAGTCTCTAGACTCAGTGGAAGGCTTATGATCTCCTCAGGCATCATTGCAATGGAAGCCTAACTAGTAACTCTGCTCCCAGGCCCCTCTTCAGAGCCATCACGTGGGGATACCTGCCAGAATGGCCTTTCCTCAGCAAGCACCACTTATCATATCTACTTGCCTAAAACACTTCAATGGTTTTTTATTCCCCCCCAAATAAAGGTCAAGCTTATTTTTTCAGCTTAGAAGGTCCTCTGTGAGCTAGCGCTTGCCTATCTCTCCAGCCTCATTTCTTGTTATTCCTTCCTCCACGTTCTATGCTCCAGGCCTATCAAAATGGATGATGGCATACATAGGTTCCCTTCCTCGGCCTGTATTGTCCTTTCTCATCTCCTTTCATGAATCACTTTGCCTAGGAAACCATCTATGACCCCTGCATGTCCCATCATTCCTCAGCAGAGGTTACATTAGATATTTCCCCTCTGGAATCCTGTAATTTGATGTGAATATCATCACTGCATTCCAACTTTTAAAGAAATCATTTATTGTCATGGTTGCTCCTCAATTGACTTTTTCTTTTTTTAAGATTAAGATTATGTCTGAGTCATCTTTTTTGAGCCCTAGCATCTAGTATTTTATCTAGCACATAAACCCAAAAAACCAAACCCGTTGTTGTCTAGTAGATTTCGACTCATAGCGACCCTGTAGGACAGAGTAGAACTGCCCCATAGAGTTTCCAAGGAGCACCTGATAGATTTAAACTGCCCACCTTTTGGTTAGCAGCCATAGCATTTAACCACTACCCCACCAGCGTTTCCTCCAACACATAGTACATGCTAAAGAAATGTTTGCTGAATACGTGAATACATAAATAAATGAGTGAATGAATAGCAATGAATTACAATATTTAAGGGCATTCTATTTATGATATTTCAAGAAGTAGGAATGGAGGTCTGGTCCATGTGCATATCCAGCACATATTGCCAGAACAGATTTTCTTTCCCCCTTATTAAGACTTTTGTGTTGCCTTTCAATGTGAACTCCATTCTAAGAAGCACATGGAAGAATTGTGAGCTGAATGCCTTGCACTAGAACCCACAGGAACAAGGAGCTGGACAAGAGCCATTGTGGCTGGCCTAGCTAATCCTGGTGGACAGCTCTGCCTGCAGTGACAATGAGGCCACCCAAGCTGTCCTCTGATGTGGCCAGGGCAGGCCTGAGCATGGGTGGTCAGTCCCTCTGGTTGGCCGAGGCGTGGGTGTGCAGGAATCTGATCCATGCCCACACAGCCCAGGATGCCGGGTCTTGCCTGGGGACAGTTTAGGGAGAAGGCAGGCCCACTCCTCCTCCTGGGAGACAGGCCATTCAGGACCTCGCTAGACTTTTCCAGATCTCAGAGGCACAGCCAGAGTTTAACCTGAGAACTGAACTGAAACAGAGGAAGAACTTGATCTCGAACAGACAGGAGCACTAGAGGTGTAATTACCTCCAATATTCTCACTGTACAGGTAAGGAAGCTAATCTTAGAGAGGAGGGAGCCTATTATGGTCACTCTCCAAGTGAGCTTCAGGGTGTTTAATTTTGCATTGCAAAGAGAAAGCAGGAAGTGTACCTAGTCATGCCTGTGTGCTCAGGAACCAGGGTCCACCACACTCTGATCCTGAGAAGTTCACACTGTCACATGCTCCTGGCTTCTGTCTCTCACTCTGCTTCCACGCGCTCCTCTAAAACTATGGCCGATCGCACTACATTGTTGACTAAACATCTACTTTATATACACTGCAGGTATACATCACACAGTTCACATACATTGAGAGGCAAGACACTGTGGAAATTATGAGCACAGACAGTGAAGCCACGTAGTCTGGGTGTCCTATCTCAGCTCTGCCACTTACTAGCTCTGTGGCCTTGGGCAACTTCCTTACCTCTATGTGCCTCAATTTTCTTACCATTTAATTGGGTAATAATAATTCCCATCTCACAAGACTGCTATTTTAGCTATGACTGTCTTTATTTGAAACCCTGTAATGTACTGGGGCCTTTACATACATACATAACCAGCTAATTCTCACAGCACCCTGAAAAGTATACAGTATTATGATGACTTTTTTACACATAAAGATACCAACTCAGACTGTAAGAGATTGAGCCTAGATTCCATACCACATTTTTCTGACCTCAAATCCAAAACTCTTTCCTTTATACCTAGAGTAATGTCATATCTGTTTCCCTAGAAAGTTCTAAAGTCTATTCTTCAGGAGTCATTATTAATAGTGCTCTTTTCGTTTTCAACTGTCTTGGTTTGGGCAATAAATATGGTTGCTCTACTTGCTCCATATTTCCTCTCTGAGAAGGAGAATCTGTACCTTTCTATAAAAGGCACATTTGCTTTGGAAATTCTGGCCAGAAGGCCATAGGTATCTGGACAAGATGTCCTGGTATGGTAAATAAATTTAGCATTTTGGTTTACTGAGCTGCATCTGAGGGATTTTGGGCCAGTCAGGAAGAAAACACAGAATGAAATGCAGACTACATCTCTTTATTTTTTAAGTCTTGGTAAATGCATCTTCAATCACTGAGCCTTTTCAGAAGTTATTGTGGAATTTAAGGCCTGTTTTATGGTGGTTATCTGGTCATTTACCCTTAACAGGGATATTCTCTCTCTGCAATATTTTGTAAGTCATGCCACGAGACCTGAGAAAGGACAGAGGGTGATAGGATCAGAAAACTTCTATGGAAATTTACTTATTTTTCTTTCTAGGTTCAGAGTTGCAATCCTTTAATAACATTTCTCCTTCTTTCCAGAAAATGTTGATATTGAATAGAGAAGCAAAAACAACAACATAATGATGAAAACAAAAAGGAGAAAGCAAACAAACAAAACAGAAACAACAATTACAGGTGATAATGTCTGTCTTGTTTTGAAATCAACAACAGAAATCATTCTTGAAAGAGGGAGAATTATCATTCAGAAAGGCTTAAGGGAAGAAAGGTGAGGTCACGGAAATTGTGATGACTTTGATGTCACCATGTAATTGGTCTCCTAGACTTGCACTTATTCTGAATCCAAAAGATCTACACTGGTGAAATTTTTTTAGAAGTAGGTTGCCAGGTCCTTCTTCCTTGTTCATCTTAGTCTGAAGCTCCACTAAAACCTGTCCACCATGGGTGACCCTGCTGATATTTAAAATATCAATAGCATAGCTTCTAAAATTACAGCAACACGCAAGCCACCACAATACGTCACACTGACAGATCAGTGATGGCCAGTGAAAACCTAATGAACAGCAGCAAAATATTATCTGATATAGTGCTGGAAGATGAGCTTCTAAGGTTGGAAAGCACTCAAAATACGACTAAAGAAGAGCTGCCTCCTCAAAGTAGAGTTGACCTTAATGATGGATGGAGTAAAGCTTCAGAACCTTGATTTGCTGATGCTGCATGACTGAAAATGAGAAGAAATAGCTGAAAATATACATTAATAATTGGAATATAGGATGTACAATGTATGAATATAGGAAAATTGGAAGTCTTCAAAAATGAAATGGAATGCTTGAAGGTAGAAATCCCAGGCATTAGTGAGCTGAAATGGAGTGGTATTGGCCATTTTGAATTGGAGAATCATATGGTCTACTACGCGGGAATGACAAATTGAAGAAGAATGGCATCACATTCCTTTTCAAAATGAACATTTCAAGATCTTCCTTAAAGTATAATGCTGTCAGTGAAGAGACAATATCCACATGCCTACAAGGAAAAACAGTTAATAAGATTATTACTCAAATTTACACACCAATCACTACTGCCAAAGATGAAGAAATTGAAGATTTTTACCAACTTCTGCAGTTTGAAATTGATCAAATGTACAATCAAGATGAATTGATAATTGCTGATGATTGGAATGGAAAAGTTGGGAATGGGAAGAAGGATCAGTAGATGGAAAATATGACCTTGGTGATAGAAATAACAACATAGATTGCATGACAGAATTGTGTAAGACCAATGACTTCTTCATTACAAATACCTTTTTTCACCAGCATAAACAGCAGCTATACACATGGATCTCACCAGATGGAATACACAGGAATCAAATAGATTACATCTGTGGAAAGAGATGATGGAAAAGCTTAATATCATCAGTTGGAACAAGGTCGGGGCTGACTGTGGGACAGACCATCAATTGCTCATATACAAGTTCAAGTTGAAACTGAAGAAAATTAAAACAAGTCCATGAAAGCCAAAGTACGACCTTGAGTATATCCCACCTGAATTTAGAGGTTGTCTGAAGAATAGATTTGATACATTGATCACTAATGACCAAAGACCAGACGAATTGTGGGATGACGTAATGATATCACACATGAAGAAAGCAAAAGACCATTAAAAAAGACAGGAAAGAAAAAGAAAAGATCAAAATGGATGTTAGAAACTTGCTCTTGAATGTAGATAAGCTAAAGCAAGAGGAAGAAATGATGTAGTAAAAGAGCTGAATGGAAGATTTCAAAGGGCGGCTTGAGAAGACAAAGTAAAGTATTGTAATGAAATATGCAAAGACCTGAAGTCAGAAAACCAAAAGAGAAGAACACGTTCAGCATTTCTCAAGCTGAAAGAACTGAAGAAAAAATTCAAGCCTCATGTTGTAATTTTGAAGGATTCTATGAGAAAATGTTGAATGATGCAGGTAGCATCAAAAGAAGATGGAAGGAATAGACAGAGTCAGTGTACCAAAATGAATCAAACGACATTCAACCATTTTAGGAGGTAGCATACGATCAACAGCCAATGGTATTGAAGGAAGAAGTCCAAGATTCACTGATGGCATTGGTGAAATAGAAGGCTCCAAGAATTGCCAGAATACCAATTGAGATGTTTCAACAAAGGGATGCAATGCTGGAAGTGCTCACTCATTTATGTCAAGAAATTTGGAAGAGGGCTACTTGGCCAACTGACTGGAAGAGATCCATATTTGTGCTCATTCCAAAGAAAGGTGATGCAACAGAATGCAGAAATTATCAAACAATACCATTAGTATCATATGCAAGCAAAATTTGCCTGAAGATAATTAAAAAATGGTTGCAGCAGTATATAGACAGGGAACTGCCAGAAATTCAAGCCAGATTCAAAAGAGGATGTGGAACCAAAGTTATCATAGTTTATGTCAGATGGATCTTGGCTGAAAACAGAATACCCAAAAGATATTTACCTGTGTTTTATTGACGATGTAAAAGCATTCTCCTGAGTTGATCATAACAAATTATGGATAACATTGCAGAGAATGGGAATTCTGGAAGATTTAAAACTGTGCTCATGAGGAATCTGTATATGGACCAAGAGGCAGTGATTCAAAGAGAACAAGGGGATACTGCATGGTTTAAAGTCAGGAAAGGTGTGCATCAGGGTTATATCCTTTCACCATATTTGTTCAATCCATATCTGAGCAAATAATTGGAGAAGCTGGACTATATGAAGAGGAATGAGGCATCAGGATTGGAGGAAGACTCATTAACAACCTGCAACATGCAGATGACATAACCTTGCTTGGTTAAAGCAAAAAGGACTTGAAGCACTTACTGATGAAGACCAAAGAATACAGTCATCAATATGGATTACACCTCAACATAAAGAATACAAAAATCCTCACAACTGGACCAATAAGCAATGTCATGATAAATGGAGAAAATATTGAAGTTGTCAAGGATTTCATTTTACATGGATCCATAGTCAATGCCCATGGAAGCAGCAGTCAAGAAATCAAACAATGTATTGCATTGGGAAAATCTTCAGCAAAAGACTTCTTTAAAGTGTTGAAAAGCAAAGATGTCACTTTGAAGACTTTAAGGTGTGCCTGACTCAAGCCATGGTATTTTCTTTTTCAACTTACAAAGTTATTTATTCAGGGTGAGAAGTAACTAGGAATAAAATAAATTCTAAGGATTGACTTTATTCACCTTATTACTGGAATTACACAATAAAATACAGCTATTAGAAAATTAAATTACCTGGGCTACAATTGGACTTACATGAACATATGCATATGGGAATGCCTATACTGATGAAGATCAAAGACTACAGCCTTCAGTATGGATTACACCTCAAAATAAAGAAAACCAAAACCTTCATAACTGGGCCAAGCCATGGTGTTTTTATTCACCTCATGTACATGCATAGAGCCCTATTGGTGGAGTGGGTAACAACTCAGCTGCTAACCGCATTAGCAGTGGCTAAGAGCTTGGCAGTTCAAATCTACCAGCTGCTCCTTGGAAATCCTATGGGGTGCCTACTCCCTCCTATAGAATCATGATGAGTCAGAATTGACTTAACGGCAACAAGTTTGGTGTCTTTGCATGCATGTGAAAGCTGGGCAATGAATAAGGAAGACAGAAGAAGAATCGATGGTTTTTGAATGGTGTTGGTGAAGAGTATTGAATATACCATGGATTGCCAGAAGAATGAACAAACCTGTCTTGGAAGAAGTACAGCCAGGATGCTCCTTAGAAGCAAGGATGATGATACTTTCTTTCACATACTTTGGACATGCTATCAGGAGGGACGAGTCCCTGGAGAAGGACATCATGCTTGGTAAAGTAGAGGGTCAGCAAAAAAGAGGAAGACCCTCAAAGAGATGGATTGACACAGTCTGTGCAACAATGAGTTCAGACATAGCAAAAATTATGAGGCTATACTTAGGGTTGCTATGAGTTGGGACTGAATGAAGAGCAGCTAACAACAACTGAATCCATAGGATGGCATAGACTTACTCCCTTCCCACCCATCAGATTCCCAATCATCTCCAGCTCTTGATCTATGAGCTTCATGACCTTGGGCAAGTCATTCTCCACTTCTCTGCCTCAGTAATTAATCTGTAAACTGGAGAGTTGAAGGGTGATTTCCAAGGGTGCGTCTGAGGGTCTTGCTCTAAATCACCACAACTCTATTCCGTTTACTGCCTACTATCTTTTTTTTTTTTATCTTTTGTTAGGCCAAGTCACTAGACAATGTAATTGTTGTGGGAAATATGTCAAGATAAACCAGAGACTGACTAGGTTATTCTTCTTATTGTAGTTGGGCTTGGAATCCTTGGCCCACATTTTCACCTGACTTTCATTCTCGTATTTTTTGAACTTTTTGGGAGATTGTGTTGTTTTTGCCATAGTATATCCTGTGTCTGATACAAGAATATTTTCAATAATTATTTGTTGAGTGAATGAATGAACAATTTTTATCATTGCATGGAAGTGTGAAATCTTGCTCTAAACTTGAGCATCTCTTGATGTATATGAAAGAATAATTTTTGTCTCAAATCCTTCTATAGAATTATGTGGGAAAAAATAAAGGGTAGAGTTGGAATCTACTCAGCAGCAACGGGTTTCTGTATTCCTTGTTGTGCTTTATTTTAAGGAAAAATATGACTTGCTTACACAATATATACTGTTGTAGGGAATCTAACCATTTGGCTCATTTGGGCTAATCCAGGCTCAACTAAAATGCAAGCATGGTGTCATGTGGGTATTGTCATCATGATAAACGCTGCGGCTGAAAATTGTTCATTGCCAAGAAGAATAAAGTCTTACTGAAAATAGGGTGTTTAAGAAAAATAATTGAAAGAGCACTAAAGACAGATTTTAGGATACAATAAATAAAACTTCCGGGAAAAATCTCCACTTTCAAACAAACCAGATCTATTGAAGTTCAAAGTTTAATTGGCTAGACAGTCCTCCTCCCATTTTCTATACAGCTAGATTCCACCTCATTTTACAGTGCTTGAATGTGCCATGACCAACTTGAAATGCACTTCTATTCTCTCTTTTTTTCCAAGTCTTTGCAAAATGCATCTGTAATCACCTGAACTTTTCACAAATTATTGTGAAATTCACAGACTTGTTTTGTGGTGGTAATCTGGTCATCTACCTTTCAGCTGGGATACTCTGTCTCTACAGTATTTCATAGGTCAAGCCACATAGTCTGGGCCAAGATGAAGGGTGGTAAGAAATAATTTCTAGCATGTTCTCTTGCTTAATAGGACTACGTCAAATCTCAAGTATCACCAACACTTTGACATACAATTATAAACTTGTGCCAGGTTTAATCCATAAATTGGCAAGAGATTATTTGATTTTCTGACTGTAAGTAACACCTGAACTAAGCAGACTGTTCCCTCCTCCCATCTCTTTCTCTCCACATCCCCTGAGAACTCCCCTATATTGTCAGGGTGGCTGAGTAAACATGGTAATCCGACGGGGTTGAGGCAAGCAGTAGGAGATGCTTCTACCCGTAGTTGCGGAAGGGAGGTGTTCGGGGATGTGCAAGTTGAGATCTGTGGATAATTAAACTTAAGAAAAAAGTCCAAATGGGTTGTCAAAACAAAGAGGGCCTGAGGCATATGTGGGGAATCAGATAACAGATTCGGGTGTGGGAGAGACAGTGAGATTGAGAAAAAAAAGAGTAGAAAGAAATAGATGTGTAGGGGGTTCTCTGCATGCCTATCAGTCACAGGTACTGTTAAGCATGACTGAGCTTTTACATGTCCCCTGTGACATGTTATTTGGTTGACTGGAGCTACTAACAGAGTTTGGGATCCAGAAGACCCTTCATCTTCTTCCTTTTGCTCTTTCAGTCTCTTACTTCCTTACTTCTCCTGAACCTTCTGTTTACATGCCATAGTCTTCACCCCCAAGAACTCTCAATTTAATTTAGGTTTTCTAGCATAATACATCTAATGGTATTACTGTACAAGGCCCCAAGCTATCATGTATCATGCTCATGAAGTGTGTGGGTAGGTATTGGGGTGGGAGGAGGAAAGGAGGGAGAAAATCATCTAGAGCTAAGGCTTATTTCTGAAGGAGCTCTTCTTCTCAGATCCCCAAGGCCCAGGTTTAATATCCCCAAGTCCGTGGGGTTTCTAAACATAACTCTTGTTGATATTCTTACAGAGAAGAAGTGTGATATAGAAGAAACAGCACTGATTTCAAGGTCCCTTGACTTTAAGATCCAAAGCTCTTTCCATAACACTGTATTTTAAATTTTGAATGAACACTTGTGTTGACTCACTCCCAGGCAATCTAGGAGAAACAGAAGATGGAGAATTCCTTTCTTTAAGGAGGACAAGATATAGTAAAGGAGATGACACCAACACTCAGTGCAATTAGAGAACAATGTACAAAATGATACAAAACAGGGTGAATTAAGTGCAGTTAGGCCTACAGATAGGGGAGGAAATCAAGAGGATAGAGTAGGAGAATGCTGCAAGAGGTCATCTTTGGATCCCATCACCCAGACTCCAGAAGTTTCACATTAAAATGGTTGTGATTATGATTAAAAAAAAAAATTACAGCGATAATATAGCTACCACTTTGAGTACCTATTGTATGTTAAGACATTATACTAGGTGCTTTATTTTGGATTGTTTCCAATTTAGCCTCACATGGAAGTTGTTATGGTTGACATGGAAGTTGTTACCTACATCTCATAGAAGAAGAAACTGATTGTACAGATTAAGACTCTGATCAGTGTCACGTAGCTAGCAATAGATGGAACAGGGGACATGTCCCAAATCTGCCTGTTTCCGATAGTGCCTGATACTCTTTCCTCTATGCCATAATATGTCAAATCAGCAATGGATTCTTAGTCCACACTCTTTCTATAAGTGCAGGCAAATCAGCCCTTCAATGGGGCCTGTACTCTGAATTTCAAAGAAAGATTCTCAACAATTGCTTCCTCAGTTAATTTACAAAAAGACACAGCCACAAAGCATCCCACAAATATGATTCTTAGCCAGAAAGTAAACTGGAGACAGGAGACTTTGGAATTTCTTTGTGTCTTATTTTCAAGTTCCCTAATGGGTTCAAAATAACCTATTAAACTATGTGGTCAAAACAAATTGACAGAAATATTTATTATTCCAATTTTCCTTCTAAATCTTTCATCATTCTTATTGACTTGTTTATTTAAGAATCTAAATTTAATTACTAAGTGACATACTTGTTATTAATTCCATTTGTTTTTATAAAAGAAAACACATCTCTCACTGAAACATGAACCACACAAGCTCAGCGACTGGCTGCCTTCATTGCAATAGGTAAGCTTGATCTGATCAAGACAGAGCATCTTTGCCTGGCCACAGGGAGCACCACTGCTCCAACCCAGCCCTGGGGGAACGCCACATCTGACCTCAATCACTTTGCTGTGACAAGAGAGGGTTCAGTTTTTTTTTATTCTGCTTTTGAAGACAACATTATAAAAGTATGAAAGCCACTAGGATAGGGTATACAGTGTGTGTGTTGAAGAGGAATGGGGAAAATGCTGTGTGAGAGAGAGAGAAAGAGAGAATGAAAACCACCATTTATTGAGCATTAACTCTCTGTCAGACACCAAGGATCTCAGTGCTTTACCAAAATCATATATCATTCTCATAATGTTGAAAAGTATCACCATTTGACAGGGAGGAAACCTATTGAAACTTAGCAAAGTTACGAGACTTCCTCAAGACCATGGAGAGGTCCAGCTGATTCCCAAGCCCATCCTCATACCTCTACAGCCCTGTCAGACATTTTCTGAATGCCTAGCCCTGTGCTAGTAGAGTCAGGGAAGGGGAGAAATCTGAGAGGTGGGGAAGATGAAAGAACATGAATTTATTTATATTCATAGTATCTTGACATTGAGGAAACAGGTCTGAAACCTCTGTTCACCTGTCAAGAGTTAAAGTTGAAGGCTTAGCTGAAGTAGTTTCTGCTAAAACAACTTGTCTGTTATACTCCAGAGTCAAAGTGTGAATACACAAAATGTGAGGGGAGAATCTTAATAATTTCTAGTCAGCATATAATTCTAAGAAGTTTGACCATTTGGAAGTTCAGGTCACAGCAATATAAAATTAGGCAAGGGACAGATGATACCATTACTATTGGTGAATAGATGGTCTGAGTTTGAAGATAAAACAAAAACAAAAAATTTCTGAGGTAAATGTAGATCTATGGTACCTCATGCCATTACAATATACACTCAAATGGTAAACATGAGGTCTCAAGAAAAAATAAATTTATGTTAAGTAATGTGTTAAAAAGAATATTAGGGATTGGTAAAATATTTTCATCTAAAAAGAGAGTGTATGATTTCATAGATAGTTATAGAAACAGATGTAATATACCTGAAGTTCTAAGCTTCAGCTGAGAGGCAGTAGACTAATGGAAAAAGTCATACCTTTGAAGTGAAAGGAAATGAGTTGGAATTCTGACTTCCCCACCTGCTGGCCATAAATCTTTGGGCTTTTCCCTCTGTAAAATGGGCAAAATCATCCCAACCCTACTTCACTCCAAGGACTGTACCAAAACCAACCAAACCCATTGCTGTTGAGTCGATTCTGACTCATAGTGACCTTATAGGACAGAGTAGGACTGCCCCTTAGGGTTTCCAAGGAGTGGCTGGTGGGTTCAAACTGCCGGCCTTTTAGTTAACAGCAGAGCTCTTAACCTCTTCACCACCAGGGTCCCCCAAAGACTGTAGTGAAGCTCAAATGAGAGGCTAGCCGTGAACATGCTTTATAAATTCTATAAATACTGTCATGCTCATATTATGGGTTGAATTGTGTTGCCCAAAATGACACATTCAATTCCTAACCCCAGTATCTGTGAATATGACCTTATTTGAAATAGGATCCTTACAGATATAGTTAGTTAAGATGAGGTCATTAGAATAAGCCCTAATCTCTTTACAACTTGTATCCTTAGAAGAAGAGGAAAAGAGGCACAGAGATACAGGTAAGAGTGCCATGAGATGACAGAGGCAGAGATTGGAGTGATGCTTCCACAAATAAAGGAAGCTCGGGCTACCAGAGAAAATCCTGGTGGCCTAGTGGCTAAGAGCTATGGCTGCTAACCAAAAGATTGGCAATTTGAATCCATCAGGTGCTCATTGGTAACTGTATGGGGCAGTTCTACTTTGTCCTATAGGTTAGCTATAAGTTGGAACCCACTCAATGGCAATGGTATTGATTTGGTTTTGGGGGCTACCAGAAGCTGAAAGAGAAAAGGAAGACTCTCTCTCTAGAGCCTTCAGAGAGAGCATGACCCTACCAATACCCTGAATTCAGACTTCTAAAACCGTGAGACAATATATTTCTGTTTGTTGTTAAAGCCACCACTTCACAGTAAATTTGTTACTGAAATCCTAGGACAACAATACAGTCACCATTGGGAAAATCTTATTTGGGCCCCCTCATTTCTTCATAAGACAGGATCTATGAAGGAGCGTTGCACCTGGAATAGTTGCACAATGTGACTGGTAATTCCATCATAAATTTCTTCATTTTACTGTTTCCAGAGTCTTCTTAATCCCTAGCAAGGAGAACTTTGTATTTTGACTTGATGGTCTTGCTCCATTCATTGGGCCTGATAGAATAGCTCATCTACTAGGGATGTGGGTTCTTTCAAATGACTAGTTGGGGTAATGTCATAATCTAATGGGGTTGTCCTGTCCTGACTACAGGGATAGGAGTTTTTAAGAGAGAGAGAAAATTGGACCAGGCAGGCTTCAGACAGAAGAGCAATGCCTCCCTCTTTACAATCCTCCTTCTCTTAGATCTGGACTCCTTGGGTTATGTGTGTGTAGACAATATGAGACTCAAATCTGATGTGGAAGGTCCCTGAAATTGGCTCATTGTTAACTAGTTTGCTTTATCTGCATCTTTACTATGAGCATGGCTGTCTGTTCCATTATATTGAGGATGCTTTCTTTGGACCCAAAATTTATCTTTTTACAATGTACTCACTTCTCTGTTTTTTCCTTCACAAACTTTAGCTTGGGATAGTATTTGGTTCGACCATTTTCAGACTTATGAGGCCTCCCTTTTAACAAACTTAGATTCCCTTCTCATTCTGTTTGTAGATAAATCAGTTGAAACCTTTTATCTTTCCTGTAAGACCTAGCGGAAGGCTGCAAGACAATGCCAATATTTCATTGAATTCTTCTACCACCTCCTCTAAAGCTACAGCTTTGGAGGGTACATGGTTGTCTTTCCAGAGTAAGTATGAGCTGGTTTCACTAAAGTCTTTGGAAATGTAAGTCATTTTGGAAATGTAGAGTCATTGGAAATGTAAAAACAGGGTTCTTTAACTTTCCAACTTGACCTGGAGTAGTCTAATCATTATTTGTGACCCACTCTAACACTTTAGCTGGCTCCTCATTTTGGGGTGTGTTATTTTAAGAACCTTCTTAATGTCTAATCCTACATAAGTTATGCTGATTTAAGAGAATGATTTTCTTCTCCTCTCACCACCAGCAAACACAACATCTTTTTATTTCAAAGAGTTTGTAATATCCCTTTACTATTCTATAATTGAAATCATAGATAATTTGACCTACCTATTATGTAAGTAAGAAAATACATCATGCCCTAACAGTACAAGATCTCATCCAGAGGAAGGGAAACACCATCTCTTCTTATGGCTCTCTCTCATGGACAGATTACCCAACAAGCAAGGTACATAGAGGCTTACTTGTGCTTACTTACTAATCTGTAAGTAGTGCACAAAGATGTGGCAAAGCCCGTGTGAAATTGTGCACTACAGATTAATAAGTAAACACAATCAAGCCCGTATATACTCTGCTTACTGTAACTTTGCTTAATGGTTAATTCGCCCCTGGGAGTCTCTCTTTAAAACAAGAAAACTTCTTTTTCAGAAGCACCCACAAAATCCCATTTAGATCTCATTGAACCAAGTTGTGACTTTTTGATTCCTGAACCAATCACTAGAATTACTCTATAACCTGGGAGTGGGTTCAACTTTCTTAGAAGCAGAGCATTGGCTGGGGATTGGGTGGATCTCTGAATACAAGTCATGGATAAAGGTAGAAATGGATTCTGTGTAGGCAACCGAAAATGACCCCTGCATATTGGAAATTGATTTGTGCCTTAAAGACTGCCTGGGCCAGAGGTTACATACATGTGATATGTGATTGGTTCCAAAGATATAGCCAGAGTAACTGCGAAAGGATAGTGGGAGCCTGGGAAAGGAGGAGGCAGGCCCCACAAGTCCGCACGAGCTGCCTCTTAAAAGGATCAAAGTTCTGTGAGATCCTTCTGCCAAAGCTCTTGCAGTGTGTGACAGGAACCCAGGTGAAAGACGGGTCTGAGTGGAAATGGAAAGAGGCTCCTTGATGGTTTCCTTAGGAAACTCACCTGTTTGGCAATGACTTTGCTCTGCAAGTTTTCCTTCTGCATCCACATGTCCTCATCAACTCCAAACTCATAGGAAAGCATGATGGTTGTGAAATTGAAAAACAGCTCTCGGCACATGCAGGTAACTCAAATTCAAAATGAGATGTTATAGAGTACTTTTGGTACCCACATTGTCATTTTGGACTCTTCCTCACCTTTGCCCTGTCCTCAGGTGCTTCTCTTGCAATGTCCATTCCATATACACAATCTTTCACAGCCCATTTAATAACCACTCCTGCTACTGCCTTAGCATAGTTTTCTCTCTCTCTTTATCTGCCTTCAGCTTTTTTCCTATTGCCTGTTACAGACAGTTAGATTTTCTTAAAAGAAAGCTCTTGAATTTTATCCCTCTCTGCTCAAACACTTTCTGAGTGCCCATTGCCTACTGAATTAAATACGATCTCATCCAGAATATGGCCAGACCCAACAGAGTTCTAAGTCCAGGAGTTTTGTGAATGTATATTGAGCTGTACCATTTACTGGGTAGGGTACAAGAACTGCTGAGCACAGCTTCTCACCACTCCCCTTCTTGTACCCTATATTTCAGTCCAAATCCTTTCCCTCCTTCAAAGTCTGCGGAGTACGGTCTCTTCTTGTAATGCTTGGGTTACATTTCTCTCATGACACCGCCTTACAGCCATTTGTGTTCTTGACCTATGTCTCCAACATCCTAGACTGTGAATCAGTCTGGGCTGAATTCTATCATCTCCCTCTAATGATGCTGGCACCTGGGCCAGTTGTGGTAAAAGGTATATACTCATTGAGTAGCTCCTTTAGTTCTGGGATCTTAAAAATGGCCACAATACTCTGGGACTATTACGAAGTGTTCCACCTCTCTGGTCTCCATTCTATTGAAAGCAGAAGAAATTGGTCATTCTCGCAATTACCTATTGCCGTCAGGTCAATTTTATTTTTAGTAAATAACATTTCAACCTTGATGCTGATTTTTCCCTTGCGTAACACTTTTATTTTTTTATTTGAAACAAAGCTCTCATATGATTCTTTTGTTTTCATTGCAGATTTGAAACTCACCGTCCCACCAGCTGGCATAACTGGTGAGACACTACTGCTGACATTTGGTGTATGTCCTTCAAGTCTTTTGTCCTAACTAATGTTTGCCGTTCAGAAATTGCAAAGACAATAAACATTTTTTTAATCCTGCTTTCTTAACATTGTACCATAATTTCCCTGCACAGTATTTTTTCCAGAAATGTTTTACTCATTGTCCTTTTTTTGCCACCATAAACAACAGTGTGATGAACATCTTTGTATACAAAGACTTTCTCACATTTGTGATTATTTACTGAAGATATAATTCCGGAATTGGAATTCCTGGGGCAAAAGGGTAAAAACACTTTAAGACTCTAAATTCATACCTTGGCTTTGCTTTTAAATATATGTTTAAAGGGACCACCATGAATGGAGGCAACTGCTTAGCAGAGGTTTGAGGGGGGCGTGAGTCTCCAAATTCCACCATCCCGGACTAATTTATTTCATGAGTATGTCAATGTTTGCTTTTTCCCTCTTCTCAATTTCAAGAAAAAACATAAAACACTAAAACTGGATTCAGAGACAGCCTCTCCCTCTCACATATAAAGTGTGCTTTCTTGATGTGAGAGAGTGAGAACTTTAAATCTCTCTCTGGAAAAACACACAATGAAACTGGAGATGGTGAGACCCCAGACCCAGAGTCATCTTTAACAGATATGTTTTCCTAGTGCTTCAGTGGATTGAAAACCCTAACAAAATAAAATGAAGATCAACTCCACATAGCTCATTTTCTTAGGGAAAGAGCCTTAATTCTCTATGACTGGGAGAGATTTGTAATGATGCGAAACACAGAAGACAGACTGTCATTGCCTTTAGTTATAAAACAGTGATTTCTGTTGAAGGTCATTTTTTTTTAGGGGAAAAAAAACAAAACAAAAACCTGGTACTTGGCAAGGAGGTCATTGGGGCTGGTACGACTCTGCCAAGGACCTTCACTATGGGTGGCCTGGGAGAACATCCACCTCACCCCAGAGCAGGTCATGGCCTGGGTTACAAGGGAGGAAGAAAGAAGATAAAAGTCAGAATAAAATGAAAGAGAGAAGCTTATTCTCTGAACTCTCTGGCTTAAAATTAGAGCCTTCCTAAACAAATTTTAAAAATTATAAAAAAGCAACTGGATGTTTGATGTACCATATTTTATTCTGGCTACACAATTCTCCTCACAAGAGTATCTTTATTCTAAAATCAGGATACTTGAAGGGGGGAGTCATCAGCCCCATCACAGATCTGTGGAAGGAGCTGGGGCAGATTGGCCACCTCTCTCAGCCCAATTAAGGAGGAAACAGAGCAGGAAACACCCCCTTCACCCTACCTGACTCTACCAAGAAAGGAGTTTATGGGAAGTGAGAGCCTGGAAGCAGTGTTAACACTTTTCTCCAATCAGAAGGTTCAAGAAGGGCCACACACGATTCCTCTAGTTCTGGTCTATTGTCAGACTCAGGTATCTCCTTACCCACCATGCATCTTTTATTGATGGTCCAACAGACACAGCAAATTCAACACGTGGAAAGTGAATTTTTCTCCTAGGATGGTTTCTCCTCTTGTATCTTTTATCTCAGTTAAGGGCTTTATGAAATGTCTCTTTACTCAACCCAGAAACCTGGGTAACTGCTTCCTCTTTCGTGCCACACAGCTTGACAGTTCTCTTTTCCCAACGACTTTGTTTCCTCCCCTACTTTCAGTCACACTGCTCAGGTCAGCTTCATTTTGTTTCTACATTTGCAAAAGTCTTCTAATGGTTTTCTCTTCTCCATCTCTTTCCCACCTTTCCTGCCCCCTCTTTTGCCCCACCTTCACCCCCCCATCCATTGTCCATACCAGTGCTAGAATGATCTTCCTAAAACACAAATCCCCTCAGGTTACTCCTCTGCATTTCAGTGGCTCCCCAATATTCCCAGGCGGAAGTTAAGTATCATAGCACAGCAAGTAAAGCCCTGTCTAGGTTTCTCAGGTCTTGCCACGTTCCACCTCAGATTCTATTCTCTGCATACCTGTGATCCAATGTGCCAGGCTCTTTCAACTCTCCACCCTTTGAAACATGTTTTGCCTCTGCTTGGAACGCCCTTCTTCCACACTTTTTCACTTAACTAAGTCCACTGTCAGACTCATCTACAATGTCAGCCAGTGCCCTCGCTGATCACAGAGCAGCCGATACACATTCCTGCTATAGCATTTATCAACTTTTGTTGGAATGATGAGTCTCTAAGCCCATATTTCCCACTGACATGAGAGCCCCTTTACAGCAAGAGTCTTCTCTTCCACATTTAGGAACCTGAAATAGTCTTAGGCATGTAATACATATTTAATAACTTCAATGAAATAATAAATAAACAATGGAAAAGAATTCTGTGCTCTGGGCTATCTCCTGGGTAAAATTGTATTACGTGGCCCCTCAAGATCTCTCTATAAGAATAGTCACAATCTCCCTAATTTTCACTGTGAGTCGAAAGCTAAGAATAGTGTTTGTGTATTTCTGTGTGTGCATGTGTATGCACACACACATATTCCTGTATAACTGTATTCCCTAACCTGTGTTGACTATGGATATTATTTTTGAGGGATATTCTGATAATAGGATGATTAGAAAATAGAAACAAATGTGTTCCCTAACAAATGCATTTTCTAAAGAAGCCTGATACTTCCCATGGAATAAGATCAAATTCAAATACAGTAAATTCAGGATGAAAACTTCTGATTTGTAACCTATGTCCATTGATGAATGTGATTCTGATCTACAAAGTGATCTCATTGCTGCTTCTTTACAGTAGGTCTCGCCTGTTACATGAATTAATATTTAGGCTCCCAGGGTGACTTCTCCAATACTGTATATTTAACAATTCAATTAGTCATTCCCAAGTGAAGCATTCTAATTGATTATTTTTCAGTTTCTGTTGGTGATAAAGATAATGGATGTTTTTGTGGAGTAAATTGGCTTCCTTGCTTAATATCTGTTGCTTGATGTCATTGCCCAGCAAATAAATGGTGAAGTGCACTGCTATAAATAGCCTGATGGCTGGCAGAGGAAAAAAATAGCTGTGTTTCCTGACAGTGCAAATTTCACACTGTTTTAATTACCACAAACGTTCACTCCTATCTCAGAGAGCTGGGCAGGAAACTGGGAATAACTGAACATTTGTAGACACTGCTGAAATGACAAGCCTGGGATGCAGCCTTACACCAGTGTGGCTAGGGTCTCTATGACATTTTCTGGGAGCTCAAACTCTTGGTGGTAAATGTGGACCCTCTGGGAATCAACCAGATGAAACTTGGAAATGTGTCCTGCTATTTGAGCTGTTGCCGCTTTTCAGAAGGAGAGACACCTGTCTCCCTAAAATAAACAGTTTGCATTTGAAAAAAAAAAAAAGCAAAATAAAAGCATAGAGTGCTGGAATTTTGCTATTCAGGCAAACACCTACACACAGTCACAGTTCACAATTTAGGCAGTGTTAGAGAAATAACAGGGATAAGGTTACCTTAAGATATTTTCTGAATGCTAGACTTTCTGTCTCCATCCACTGAGTATTAAGACCTTTTCTCTCAGGTGGCTGGCATCTTTTTCCATGTACTCAACAATCGCCCATCTTCCCTCCCACCTTTTCCACTCTGTTCTATTACTGGGAACCATCTTTCCTCTTCCCTGAACTCTGGACACTTTCTGGTTCTTGTAAAATCACACTTCAACATGAGAATGGTGCAAAAAAAAAAATCCTACTCTTGGGCCTTTGGCTAATTTTGCATTTGGGGTGATAAATCTCTGGCTTAGGCCCAAATTCTCTGTATTACTTTTAGTAATGGATAAAGCATGCATTGGCACAGACACATATAATTTACTCTAACCTCTCTTACACTTTTTCCCATGTTAGGGTAAATCTCTTTGGATTTAGACCCAATCAAATTGAAAATGACAGTATCTTATAATTATTCGGAACAGTTTTAAGGCTTAGGTAGGTGATAGACAAGGGAACGTATCTACTTCCCATAGTGATAAAGATGTAATTTCTCACAAAGAATAGAAGGTAGGCCTCCATGGCTTGAAGGTGGACCAAGGGGAGTTGGCGAAGACCAAAGGACCCAGCCAGTGCAGCAGTTCTGTAGACTGAGAGGAAGTAGCCTTTCTCACCTAACACAGAATAGGCATTCAATGAATATTAATTGATTGAATAAATGAATATCCTAACCACACAAATGCCACAAAAGGGTGCAGTGTGGATTAAAAAAACATTTACAGGCATTTTAACTGAATGTAAACTTAATAAAAGTCACAAGCATGATATGGAAGCCAAAGTCCTTACCATCATATTATATTTTAGTACCTGAAAAATGTTGTCTATACTAAAGAAAGTACCCTATTTTCTTACTCAGTTCTGTGCTTATCAATAAATGTTCTAAGGATTGCAAGAGATAAGCCTAAAGGTGGTACTGGTGGAAGTTACAGTGAAGAAGACACCAGCTTGATAGAAAGAATTGCATATTGAACCTGAGTAGTCAAAGGGGTGGACTGTACTGGTTGTTATTGCCTGTTACATCCAAATTGCTTCTTCTTTCCTGCTTTGTGAAAATAGAGCTGAGCCCTTTCAACATTTTTGCTGGCTGACAAAATGGATGCTAAGCTTTGTCATTACAGGGCACTGAAGAGACATTACAGAAGGAGAATCTTTTGTTTTCTCATTCCAATGTGTTTGCTGAGCAGCCTTCTGCAGTGCACATGGCTTCTCCAGGACCAGGGGCCTGCATCTCACACAGCTTCCCCAATGCTGAACTCCTGCATCATGGTGGCTCCCACAGTAGCAGGCATCTGCAGTGTGCACAGCTTCTCCAGTGCTCAACTCCAGCAGTGCATGGAAGCCAGCAGCACCCAGTGACTACCATCTCCTGGCACTCTCAGCTTCAGGTGGTTTGTAGCAAGGCTTCTCTGGTGAGACACCTCCCTGTGATCAGCTTTCCCTGGCACCTTAGAGGGTGGCTTTCCAGCAAGTTCTGTTGGTACAGCACCGCAGCAACTTCTTTGCCATTCAGGGAGCCCTGACTGCGCTCACTGCAATAAGGTCTGGATCTCAGCCATGAAGGACCTCTTTCTTAGGTGCTCTGTCTCAGCCCTAGGTGTAGTAAAAAAAAAAAAAAAAATTTTTTTTTTCTTTAGCTGCTCCTTATATTTTCTGTTCTTGTGTATTCTTTGGTGTTCGTTCTTACTAACCAATCCGTCACTATGCCAATCTCCTGTTATTGTTAATAATTCCTTATATTAGATATTCCCTGCTCAAATTACTGGTGGTTTCTGTCTCCTGATTAGAGCCTGGCTGATACACCTAGCACTGCACTGGGAAAGGATAGAATTTAGGTAAGCATGGAGGAAGGAGACTGAGATATTCAACACAGTGAAAGCATTAAGGCTCATACTTCCTGTGTTACTATTACTTTATCAATATGAAAGGCAGCAAAAAAAGTCTCATTTGATTGTAAACTCCTTGAGGCAAGAACTATATCTTGATTCTTCTGTTTTTAAAGCCTTTCACAAAGCCTGTAATGTGTAATGCTTTATGAAAGTACAAAATATTCTCATCATTGGCTGGTCAATTCGTTTAACCATAACTGAGAACTTGGAAGAAAGAGCAGTCTTCATTGTAGCACTTTGGAAATGATAATAATATTAATAAAGAAATTACTAATGTCAGAAGAAAAAAAAAAAGCCATTGAGCAATTACCGTGTACTAGGCTTTATGTGAATGAACTCATAAGTAAGGATCCTGAAAACATCTATGAGGTAAATGTTATTATTATATCTGAAGCACAGAGAGGTCTTGTAACTTGTCTAAGTTCACACAACTAATAGGTGGCCAAGCTAGGATTTAGACCAAGACAGTCTAGCTATCGAACCCCGCCCCTGATCACTGTATAATACTACTTCCTAACTATGCTTGAAATTGTGACTACACACCACAATAATGAAGATATTTCCTTTCAATACTTAAAAAAAAAAAAAAAAAAACCTAAACCCATTGCCATCAAGGCAATTCTAACTTAATAGCGGCCCTATAGGACAGAGTAGAACTGTCCCATAGAGTTTCTGAGGACTGCCTGGTAGAAATGTTGTCTTTATACATTAAAGTGTTTGGCTGCTAACCAAAATTTTGGCAGTTTGAATCCACCAGTTGCTCCTTGGGAACCCTATGGGGCAGTTCTACTCTGTCCTGTAGGATAGCTAAGTGTTGGAATTGACTCCACGGCAATGGGTTTTTTATACATTAAAGCAAGGTTCTTTTTCTTTGTAAATTGCGATGCCTTCCAATGAGGGCTCATAGCAACCCTATAGGACAGAGTAACCCTGGTGACATAGTGGTTAAGTGCTACGGCTGCTAACCAAAGGGTCAGCAGTTCGAATCTGCCAGGTGCTCCTTGGAAACTCTATGGGGCAGTTCTGCTCTGTCCTATAGGGTCACTATGAGTCAAAATCGACTTGATGGCAGTGGGTTTGGTTTTAGGACAGAGTAAAACTGCCCCATAGAGTTTCCAAGGCTGTAATCTTTACAGAAGCTGACTGCCACATCTTTCTCCTCTGGAGTGGCTGGTGGTTCCGACTGCCAGTCTTTCCGTTAGCAGCTGAGCGCTTTAACCACTGCACTACGAGGGCTCCTTAGGGTCACTACGAGTCAGAATCAACTCTATGGCTATAGGTTTTTGTTTGTTTCCATTGAGGGCAAGGAAAATGAAGCATTTCGGGAATCTTCTGTTTCCAATATTGGGTACACAAATCTGTACGTTACTCAACACACCTTCTTATAAGGAGTTGTGTATTCCTGGATTTCTACCCTCAAGGGTATTTATATTTTTATACCCATCCTAAGACTATGTGACTTTGAATGTTTGAGTTTCATTATAAAGATTCAAAAAGAAGTAGACTAGTGTCTTCTTTGGAGCAAAATTTCTTTCCGGATCACCTAAAATGATCTCTTTTCATTATGTTCAAGACCTGCTTTAATTTCCTTATCAAATGATGAAGTTCTTGGAAACTCATGCTGTCCCACACCCAATTTTTCCATCCCTACATGATATACTTTTATTCTGGAGAATTTGGACTCTGGGATCCATCTTTTCCTACCTGGGTAGGAAAATTCCACATGATCCCACTTTGGCTAATAACACATTTGAATTGCCCTGGCCTATAAAACATTATGTGAATTGTTTCTTCCACTTGGATGTTTTTTGGGCCTTTGTCTTCCCTCCTTCTCATACCACAAGACCCTACTCAAATAAGATGTCTTTTGTGAGGTCTTTTCCAGCTCCTCAGAAGAATTAGAGTCCTCTGCTGTGTTCCCAGACACTTGGTATATATCTCTGTTAGGTATTATTATGTTACACTGGGACTGAGATAGTTGTCTGCCTTTCCTCTAGACCAGAAGTTCTTGGGAGGTGGGAGATGATATATCCATATTTGTTTCCCACAGCCTGACATTATGACTAGGACTGAGAAGCTGCTCAATAAATGTCTGTTGCTTAAAGAAATAAATGAATAAGTGAATAGATTAGGGCTTTTCCCAGTCCATACAGAATTTGTAGACTTGGGCAAATTCTGTCACCTCCTTTAACCTTAGAGTAATCACCTACAAAATGAGTCAATGTGATGAGACAATGTTGAAGATTCCTTTAAATTCTGGTATCTTATGGGTATGTAACTCTGCAATTGTTTTTATATGTTGTCCCTGAGGCTGACTGAGAAACTTTTATAAATCTAAAGCCTTTTATTACTCCAATTATTATACATAACTTCAACTCCAAAGATCTCATGTAGAACAGTCCTGGCCATCTCTACTTCAGAAGGCCCATGGGCTCAAATGAAAACAAAACTTAGCCTGACTATGGACAAAACTGTCAAATGTATGGTGTGTTAGAGAAAAGTCATCATTAACTTTTTAAGCACTTACGTATCTAGCCTCATCAGTCACAGCTCGAGAAGTTCTGACTGTAACCTATAAGTCTGAAAAGAGGGATGAAATTGGCTCATGCAATACTGTGATCAAAACCCTACAACATGCCTTCTCCTTCACTCTTATTGAGAAGTTTGGAGAAGGACTAGCTGCTCTCTTGCCAACCTTATTTAAATGGCTGGTACAGGAAGCTTTAACCTACAAAATCCAACAAAAGTCTTCTCTTTTTTTGACATCTTGAGCCTAAGAGCACAGAGAGGAAAAGTCCTTTCTAAGAGCTGTAGGTTTGAGACATTTACATGCAAGTCCAAATTATAGTTTTATGAGGAAACACAATTATAAGGAAGACTGCACTCTCAGGGAGACTTCTATATGTTGTCATTGTGAGAACAGGCAGTCCAAACCTTCAAGGCCTGGGACTCTGGGCACAATTAGAATAATATCTTGTAAGATTTTCAATGATAGAAGATTATCATTTTGGTCCCTTCCTCAATTTGAAACCAGTTATTGCATTATTATCATTTTAACTTTATTGAACTATGAAATCATTAATTTCTGGGAAGCACAGGCTTTCTTTGTGCTTGATCAAGAAGTTAAAGGTACAGTTCACAGTGCAGTCCCATATCCATACAGCAGATTCTTGCTTGTGAACTAGAACCTGTGGTAACAGACTCTCATCTCCCTTCCAGATGCCAGGCATTGCACAACCACAAGTTATTGGCTGATAGATGCCAAGGGAGGCAATGCCCCCATCTGGCCACACGGAAGAAGCAAGATGAAAATAATGATGAAGAAATTAAGGTGTATTTATTGCCTTCAGTTTATAGATGAAGAAATAGGCTCAGAGAGGGTAAGTAGCTAGCCCATAGTTACAAAGTTAATAAGCCTAATTCTAAAGTCGGTACTTTTCTGTATATATAAGTGCATGTGTGTTTGTGTATGAAACCCAGACTACATTTAAAAATAAGAATTTATTCAAGTCCATTTGTTTCAAAGAAGAAAAACTGAAAGTGAAACATGAGATACTCAACATGATAGTAGCTGGTAGTAGGGTCATGATTGGAACCTCAGTCTCTTGAGTCTGTCTGCATTAATCTGTGTAGAGCACTCCATGGAGGATGCTGGACACATTCGGGGGAGAGTCCACGGCATGGTTGGGGCTAAAACCTGGGTTTTGCACTTATCAATTGACCAAGTTATCATCTACAATTTGCCAATAACTAAAATCAAGCTCAGAGATGATAACCACATTTTACGCATTTATGAAGATTAAGTGCAATGATGTATGTAATGCCTATATATTAAAAAATATATATATATTAAAGACTCAATAAATGGTATTTTTTCTCTCCTTACGTTTGTTGTTGTTGTTAGGTGTTGTCCAGTTGGATCCGACTCATAGTGACCCTACGTACTACTGAATGAAACACTGCCTAGCCCTGAGTCATCCTCACAATCTTTGTTGTGTTTGAGCCCATTGTTGCAGCCACTGTGTCAATCCACCTCTTTTTCACTGGCCCAGAGGGGAAAAAAAAAAAATTTTTTTTTTTTTTTCCTACCAAGCGAGATGTCCTTCTCCAGGGACTGATCTTTCCTGATAGCACGTCCAAAATATGTAAGATGTAGCCTTGCCATCCTCGCTTCCAAGAAGTACTCTGGTTGTTCTTCTTCCAAGACAGATTTGTTCGTTCTTTTGGCACTGCATGGTATATTCAATATTCTTCAACAACACCCTAATTCAAAGATGTCAGTTCTTCTTCCTTCTTTATTTCTTGCCCAGCTTTTACATGCATATGAGGCAATCAAAAATACCATGGCTTGATTTAGGCACACCTTAGTTTTCAAGGTAACATCTTTGTTTTTAAACACTTTACAGAGGTCTTTTGCAGCAGACTTGCTCAATGCAATGCGTCTTTTGATTTCTTGACTGCTGCTTCCATGGCTGTTGATTGTGGATCCAAGTAAAATGAAATCCTTGACAACGTCAATCTTTTCTCCATTAATCATGATGTTGATTATTGGTCCGGTTGTGAAGATTTTTGTTTTCTTTATGTTGAGGTATAATCCATACTGAAGGCTGTGGTCTCTGATCTTCATCAGTAAGTGTTTCAAGACCTCTTCACTTTCAGCAAGCAAGGTTGTGTTATCTGCATAACACAGGTTGTTAATGAGTCTTCCTCCAATCCTGATGCCCCATTCTTCTTCATGTAGTCTAGCTTCTCAGATTATTTGCTTAGCATACAGATTGAATAGGTATGGTGAATGGATACAACCCCGACGCACACCTTTCCTGACTTTAAACAACACAGTATCCCCTTGTTCAGTTTGAAAAACTGCCTCTTGATCTGTGTACGGGTTCCTCATGAGCACAAGTAAGTGTTCTGGAATTCCATTCTTTGCAGTGTTACCCATAATTTGTTATGATCCACACAGCTGAATGCCTTTGCATAGTCAATAAAACACAGGTAAATATCTTTCTCATATTCTCTGCTTTCAGCCAGGATCCATCTGAGATCGGCAATGACATGCCTGGTTTCAAGTCCTCTTCTGAATCCGGCCTGAATTTCTGGGGGTTCCCTGTTGATATACTGCTGCAGCAGCTTTTAAATGATCTGCAGCAAAATTTTACTTGTGTATGGTATTGTTTGATAATTTCTACATTCTGTCGGATCACCTTTCTTGGGAATAGGCATAAATATGGATGTCTTCTAGTTGGTTGTCCAGGTAACTGTCTTCCAAATTTCTTGGCATAGATGAGTGAGTACTTCCAGCGCTGCATCCGTTTGTTGAAACATCTCAATTGATATTCCATCAATTCCTGGAATCTTGTTTTTTGACAATGTCTTCAGTGCAGCTTGGACTTCTTCATTCAGTACCATCGATTCCTGATCATATGGTACCTCCTGAGATGGCTGTATGTTGGCCAATTCTTTTTGGTATAATGACTCTGTATTCTTTCCATCTTCTTTTGATGCTTCCTATATTGTTTAATATTTTCCCCACAGAATCCTTCAATATTATAACTCAAGTCTTGATTTTTTCTTCAGTTCTTTCAACTCGAGAAATGCTGAGTGTGTTCTTCCCTTTCGGTTTTCTACCTCCAGCTCTTTGCACATGTCATTATAATACTTTGTTTTGTCTTCTCGAGCCACCCTTTGAAATCTTCTGTTCAGTTCTTTTACTTCATCATTTCTTCCTTTTGTTTTAGCTGCTCGATGTTCAAGAACAAGTTTCAGAGTCTTTTCTGACATCCATTTTGGTCTTTTCTTTCTTTTTAATGACCTCTTGCTTTCTCCATGTATGATGTCCTTCATGCCATTTCACAACTCATCTGGTCTTCAGTCATTAGTGTCCCAACACATCAAATCTATTCTTGAGATGGTCTCTAAATTCAGGTGGGATATACTCAAGGTTATACTTTGGTTCTCATCTGCTTATTCTAATTTTCTTCAGTTTCAACTTGAACTGGCATATGAGCAATTAATTGTTCCACAGTTGGCCCTTGGCATTGTTCTGACTGATGGTATTAGCTTTTCCATCATCTTTTCTCACAGATGTAGTCAATTTGATTCCTGTGTATTCTTTCTGGAGAGGTCCATGTGTATAGTCGCTGTTCATGTTGGTGAAAAAGGTATTTGCAATGAAGAAGTCATTGACCTTGCGAAATTCTATCAATTGATCTCCAGCATCATTTCTATCACCAAGGCCATATTTTTCAACTACTGGTCCTTCTTTATTTCCAACTTTTGCATTCTAATCACCAGTAATTATCAATGCATCCTGATGCATGTTTGATCAATTTCAGACTGCAGAAGCTAGTAAAAATCTTCAATTTCTTCATCTTTGTCCTTGACGGTTGTGCATAAATTTTAAAAATAAGCATATTAACTGGTCTTACTTGTGGGTGTGTGGATGCTATCCTCTCACTGACAGTGTTGTGCTTCAGGATCGATCTTGAAATGTTGTTTTTGACAATGAATGGCACGCCATTCCTCTTCAAGTTGTCATTCCCAGCATAGTAGACCAAACGTTTGTTCAATTCAAAATGGCTAATACCAGTCCATTTCAGCTCACTAATGCCTAGGATATCGATGTTTATGCCTTCCATTTCATTTTTGGCAATTTCTAATTTTCCCAGATTCATGCTTTGTACATTCCATATTTCAATTATTCATGGATGTTTGCAGCTGTTTCTTCACATTTTGGATCATGCCACTTCAGCAAATGAAGGTCCTGAAAGCTTGATTCTGTCCACATCATTAAGGTCTGCTCAACTTTGAGGAAGCAGCTCTTTCCCAGTTGCCTTTTGAGTGCCTTCCAACCTGGAGGGCTCACCTTCTGGCACTATATGAGACAATGTTCCGCTGCTATTCGTAAGGTTTTCACTGGCTAATTCTTTTCAGAAGTAGGCTGCCGAGTCCTTCTTCCTAGTCTTAGTCTGGAAGCTCAGCTGAAACCTGTCCGCCATGGGTGACCCTGATGGTACTTGAACACTGGTGGCATAGGTACCAGCATTACAGCAACATGTAAGCCCCACACTATGACAAGCTGACAGACAAGTAGGAGCCTTATATAGGGCTACTTAATTTTTTTTTTTTTTTGTAACTATCATCATTAAAAAACTAATCCATGTTTATGGTAAACATTTTTTAAATGCACAGAAAGTTAAAGGAAAGAAAACGTAAACCTCTCCCCATGTTCATTCCATCGTGGTAATCGTTTGTAAGGAGCCCCTGAGTGGCACAAACAGCTAGGCTCTTGACTACTAGCCAAAACGTTGGCAGTTTGAAACCGCCAAGAGGTGCCTTGGAAGGCAGTCCTGGTGATCTGCTTCCAAAGAATCAGAGCCTTGTAAACCCTATGGCAGTTCTTCCTGTACACATGGGGTCACCATGGGTTAGAACCTGTTTGACAGCATCTAACAATAACCATTTTAACCTTTTCTGATTTCTGTTATCCTGGTTAGTTAGCAACAGAATTTTAAATATTTATAGCTCTAGTCCATTATTTATTCACTTGGTTACTTTAAATAATATACTTAAACTTCTATTTCTTATTCCACCAGCTGTTGGTAGAGTCTCTTCTTTCATAGGACAGGATAAAAAAAACTGTCATCCTCTATTCTTCTCTTTAACACTTCCTACTGTCAAATATGGCAGCTCTAAAAAAAAAAAAAATTTTTTTTTATGATTTCATTTATGTTGTCAATATTTACCACATAATTACATTTTATTCTGCTACTATAGTTAAGATTTTCATATTTTGTCTATAAGGTGAGTCTATGAATGGAAACCAATAAACACAATTTTAAATATTTTATTATATGTATATATTAACTTACTAATTTATAAATTTGTTTGATTATATTTATTAATGTATTATTCATTGTTAGACCAAGTATTGTATCTGGATCAATACGGAAGGGAAATGGAATCCTTTGTCACTAAAACTGTATCATTAAACACGAGTGATACAAGCAACATGTTCCAAGTGATTCTTTTTTCTTTTGCTCATTAAATATCCCAAATCATGACACATTTCAGTTTATGTTTAATTCCTAAATTTATAGTACAGTTTTATGCTCTTGGTCTTTCCAATTTCTTTCTTCCTTGGTTATCAGAGAAAGATATGCTTTCATTACCATAAAACCGTAGCTCTAAAATATTCAGGTTTTTATTCTATCATATTGATTGTCTAACAGTCCCATTTGGGCTGATTATTTTCCCAACCTGCTGCATTGCAGTCTGACTGGGATTTTTTTTTTTTTTTTTTTTTAATTTACTCCAGGTATAGTTTTACTATTCTTGAATCTTGTGTCTTCCTTTTAGTGTGTGTGTGGGTTGTTGATACTGTCTTTGTTTTGCTGCAATATACCCTCAAGCTTTTTATCTCCAGAGAGTGGATAAAAAGTAGCTTTCCACATTCTCGCATAAATAAAAATGTCTTTATAATTTTTAAGGACTTCTCCATTTTCTTTTAACACCTAATGTTGCTGATGAAAAGTCTGCTGACAAGCTGATTCTCATTTTTTTTGCTTTAGTTTTCTAAGTTCCTAAGCCTGTCTTTTTACTTTCAACAAAGATGTGTGCATAGGAATGTGGGTCATCTTTCAATATTGCATTTATTCAGCTTCTTGATCTTTTGTGGTCCTTGCACATAAAGACCTCAGCTCTGGGAACTTTTATTCTATTAATTGTTTGACAATTTTCCCTTTTGGTTTTCTCTATCCTTTTTTCTGGAACATCTGTTTGTGGGATTGTAGATGCTCTCACTTGGTCTTCCATGTTCTTAAATTTTTCTCTTTCATTTCCCTCCTTTAGGCTTTTGTTTTGTTCTGCATTCTGGGACTGATTCCTGATTTTGTCTTTTATACCTTCTATTGATTTTTGCCAATTATGGATTTTTGCCAATTATGGTTATTAATAAATTTCAGACAACTCCTTAATCTCCAAGGGTCCCTCTTTTAGTGATTCCCATTTTTAAAATAATTTCAATATTACCTAAAATCTCTCTTTTGATAGTAATTATAGTTTTACATTTTCTTTTTTTTCCTGGATTATTTTTACTGTTTGTTTTTGAGGTGACCTATTCTCATATCTTATGACTTTCCCTTCAAATGTAGTGCAAATCTTAGTTGCCCATTCATATTTTTGAATGAAGAATTCTTTGATTAATATAGGTAGCTGTCATGGTTTCTTCCAATATTATGATGGTTTGTTTTCCACAGCAAAACTTTTCATGAAGGGGAGGACTGATTGTGATCTATGTGTGAGTGTACATGTTTGTGTTTATTGGCAAGATTGGGGATGGGCTGAATGAACAGGCTGCCTTGCCTGCCCCTTCCCACCTCTCAGCAATCTGCCGAAAAAGATGGGTTTTACTCTGGGGCCTGCTCTTACACTTGGCGCCTAATGCTTCCCTCTGACAATTGTTCAGTTTCTATAGAATTTCTATAGACAAGTAACTGCAGTTTGTTCAGCATAGGGAGAGAAGGTAGAATAGTTCAAGTGTTCCATGAAGAGTCCTTTTATTAAATAGCACAGATACTACTCCATAGTTTTTGGCTTTCCATATCTCTTTGGGATCTGTTTATGGCTCCATTAATGAAAACAGCTCCCATCTCTGCTGTAACTTTTTCATCTTCTGTTCTGGTCATTCACTTTCTCCACTCTGGGTTAGCTATTAGTTAGATTTAATCAGTTTTCTATCTTTCAGAAATTTGTTATATTTCCTTATATGCTGGTGGTTCTATTTCTGTTCTCTACAGTGTTATTGGGGCCCTAGGGGTACAGTGGTTAAGTATTTGGCTGCAAACCAAAAGGTCAGCAGTTCAAATCCACCAGCCACTCCTTGGAAACCCTATGAGTTGGAATCGACTCAACGGCAATGGGTAACAGAGTACAGTTTTATTTTATATGCCCTGGTGCTTTTTTTTCTGTTATCTCTATTGAAATTGGGAAGATGAGGGAAAAATATATATTCAGTCCTCCATCATGAACCAGAAATCTCCAGCCACTTCAAAAATGCTGTAAAGTTTTGAAGAGATTATTTATATTTTCTTATTAATCTCTAATCAGTTTATCACAGAGGGGAAAAAAAGTCTGTGTGGTTTATATTATTCAATCCCAAACTAAAATTACACTTGGTTAAGATCTAAAATTTAGCACCCAAAACAGTTATAAGTGTAAACTACTGAAACCAGTTCTAACCTATGATTTTAAAAATTGAAAAAGAAGGCATAAAAGACAGTGAACTCAGCACGAGTAGGTACAGACGGAATCTGTTACACGCACACACGCACACAGCCATCTGTATGTGCACAGTCCTACATTCTTCCCTGTCCCCACTGGGGATAGGATCTCCTAAACTACTGCACACAACTTCGAACTCATTTCCTTAGCTGCACATATTTGTAGGTGCCTTGCTGGACCTTATCTTATTGACAAAAGTACATGGCAATTAAAATGGCATTGACAACCTTCTGATCTGAACTTGTATAATAAAAAATCCAGATTAAGGCAAGATTATGCTAATGGGGTAGATGATTTTAGGGTGAGAAGGGCTTTTTAAAGACCGTTTGTTTAGTTCTCCATTTGATACACACTTTGTGTCTGTAATATCCTGCCTAATGATCTATTCTTGATCATCTCCAGTAACAGAAACCATGTACCCTCCAGAGGCAGAATTTTTATCTCTAGATAAAATGTTGTTTAAAAGGTCTTTAAATGTAACCCCAATCTAGCTCTCTGTACCTTCCAGTTGTGTGCACTACTGTGCTTTCTAGAGACTTACAGAAAAATCTAAACCACTGTCATGTGGAAGAGGAGCTTGATATTCAGTATGTTTAACAAGACAGGTAAGAAAGAGATCTTTTTAATGTCAGAGACAGTTGTCACTTCCATATCTAAAGATGTTTGCATTCCACAAGTGTGTCTTTACAAAAAAACAAGCCTGTTAAGTGAAAGCTTTAAAAATAATTCCATTACCCACCTTACAGAGTGACAGCTGATCATTAGAAGAAGAAAGTCTTCACGGATGATGAACAACTTGCAAAAGATGCAATTTCACCCATTATGAAAGGAGAGGCACAATAAATTCCCATCAAGACAAGTTGTGTGTGTTGGTGTCCTACATCATTTCTATAGCTTTCATTTTTAGATGAGATTCTTTGAGAGTCCCCCTCAAAATGTTAAGAATTTCTATAGCAAAAATTGTTTGGATGTCTTGAAATGCCTAAAACTTCAGCCATCTCTCTGGCTGCCTGTAAATTTCAGGAGCATGGGCAGCCCATGTTGCAGTTCCTAGCACAATGTGCACTAAAGGATCTGTGTTCATCTCAGTGTTCCATTTTCTGCCCTGTGGGTAAGGCTGAAATAACAGAAATCTGCTTCAGAAAGTAATCAAAGTCCACAGACCACACAGCTGGAAAGTCCTTGGAGTCTTCATCTCCAATTCTCTCATTATATAGATACAAATATGAAGCCTGGAGTGGGGAAATTAGACCCAGAGTCATTGAAGAAGTCAGTGGCAGAGAAAATAGAATCTAAGACTTCCTTTCCCTGATGCAGAGATCACTTTTTCTTCCCTTTACTCTCTCGTTGTGGTCTATGGTTCTTTACACCTGACCTCCTCTACCTTCATTTCTTCCAGTCACACTGTTATTTCTCACTATTCTTGAAACACACCAAGCAGGCTCCCACCTCAGGATGCTGGCATGCTGAGTACTTCCTTGTCTCTGGTCTCCTTTTCCGATTCCTAGTTCAATTCAAATATTCACTGAACCGTCATTCTGTGTTAGTAACTGTTCAAGTGGAAAATTAGAGTTCCCAGAGACCCAATACTTGCCTTTTAGCTCAAAGTCTAGTGGAGACAACTGTAAGTAAAACTAACCACAAATCACTTTGTAAATGCAGAAGTAGAAAGGCTGGCATTAATCTAGAAAACACAAAATAATAAATGTTGGAGAGGTTGTAGAAGACTGGAACGCTTATACACTGCTGGTGGAAATGTAAAATGGTACAACCACTTTGGAAATCAATTTGGCACTTCCTTAAAAAGCTAGAAATAAAACTACCATACAATCCCGCAATCCCACTCCTTGGAATATATCCTAGAGAATTAAGAACCTTTACACAAACAGATATGTGCACACCCATGTTCATTGCAGCACTGTTTACAATAGCAAAAAGGTAGACGCAACCAAGGTGCCCATCAATGGATAAATGGATAAATAAATTATGGTATATTCATACAATGGAATACTATGCATCGATACAGAACAGTGATGAATCAGTGAAACATTTCATAATGTGGAGGAATCTGGAAGGCATTATGCTGAGTGAAATTAGTCAGTTGCAAAAGGACAAATATGGTGTAAGACCACTATTATAAGAACTCGAGAAATAGTTTAAACAGAGAAGAAAATATTCTTTGATGGTTACGAGAGAGGGGAGGGCGTGAGGGGGGAGAGGGGCATTAGCTAATTAGATAGTAGATAAGAACTACTTTAGGTGACTGGAAAGACGACACACAATGAGGTGAGGTCAGCACAACTGGACTAAACCAAAAGCAAGAAGATTCCTGAATAAACTGGAATTCTTCGAAAGCCAGCGTAGCAGGGGCAGGGGTTTGGGGACCATGGTTTCAGGAGACATCTAAGTCAACTGGCATAATAAAATCTATTAAGAAAACATTCTGCATCCCACTTTGAAGAGTGGCATCTGGGGTCTTAAATGCTAGCAAGTGGCCATCTAAGATGCATCAATTGGTCTCAACCCACCTGGACCAAAGGAGAATGAAGAACACCAAGGACACAAGGTAATTATGAGCCCAAGAGACAGAAAGGGTCACATAAACCAAAGACTATATCAGCCTGAGACAAGAACTAGATGGTGCCTAGCTACAACCTATGCCTGCCTGACAGGGAACACAACAGAGAACCCCTGAGGGGGCAGAAGAGCAGTGGGATGCAGACTCCAAATTCTCATAAAAAGACCAGACTTAATGGTCTGACCGAGACTAGAAGGACACCGATGGTTATGGTCCCCAGACCTTCTGTTGGCCCAGGACAGGAACCATTCCCAAAGCCGACTCTTCAGACAGGAATTGGACTGGACAAGGGGATAGAGAGGGACGCCGGTGAGGAGCGAGCTTCTTGGATCAGGTGGACACTTGAGACTATGTTGGCATCTCCTGCCTGGAGGGGAGATGAGAGGATAGAGGGGGTTAGAAGCTGGTGGAATGGACATGAAAAGAGAGAGTGGAGGGAGGGAGTGGGCTGCATCATTAGGGGGAAAGTAATTGGGAGTATGTAGCAAGGTATGTATAAGTTTTTGTGTGAGAGACTGACCCGATATGTAAACTTTTACTTAAAGCACAATAAAAATTAAAAAAAAAAAAATGTGGAAGTAGAAAAACAACAGTGTACTAGGAGACACCTAAACATTGAGGGGAAGAATATAATCTGGGATACAAAGTGACTTCTAGGGAGTGAGGAGAAAAAGTTATCTAGAAGAGTTCATCCCAGTAAAAGGGATGATGGCATTTAAAAATGCCAAGAGAGTTTGAAGAAACCAGACTCAGAAGCAAAAGGAACTCAAAAGACAGGGAAGGTCAGTCGTCAATGCAGATAGTTATTGATGCTTAGAATGCCAAGAGAACCACTGCCCTCCAGGAAGCTGTGGCCAAGCACATTTCATTTGCACTATTTTGTCAGCAACTTGAGGACAGGGTTTGAATCTGTATCCAGGGCCTGGCCCACAGCGCTGTACACTCAACAGAAATTAGTTAAGTGATGAACACAGTAAGTGGTTTAAAGGGTACTTACTCTATTCCTCACCTAGCAAAGTGAATAAGTAGTAGGATAAGTACAACGGACTAGGCATCAGAAGACCTAGAATGCTAGTCCCTGTTCTACCACCATACGATCCTGCAATCCCACTCCTTGGAATATATCCTAGAGAATTAAGAGTTTTTACACAAACAGATATATGCATACCCATGTTCATTGCATCGGGTCACTATGAGTCGGAATCGACTCGAAGGCACTGGGTTTGGTTCTACCACCAGTTGTATCAGTTTAGGTAAGTCCCTGTTCTATTTGCAATTTCAGTTAATTATCAAATAATCCATTAAAAGCAGATCAAGTCTAAGAGAACTTCCAATTCTCATATCCTAGAATATTAAGAAATACACTCTTAGGCTATTTTCTTCTTGCAGTTGGCTAGTATTAATTGATTTTAGAAGCACCATCGCATTTGCGGGCCATTAGGAAATTCATTCTTTACCACAGCAAGGGCCAACATCCTTTCAAGTAGCCAACATGTTAAGCCACAATTAGACTCCATTTATCCACAGGTCCATTTCCCAGCAATCTGACTCATTCAGGACCTTTTGATCTGGAACATATCAAAAGAGCCCTCTAGTCACTCACTTTAGCTGTCAGAAAGTACCAGAGTTAAAGTGTGAGCACTGTACTCCTCATACCCTCTTTCAAAGCCTTATAGAGTCTAGATTCTTGTTTTAGACCTATTACTCAAGGACACTATTTCTTCAGAAAATCTTGGTGGCATAGTGGTTAACTGCTACGGCTGTTAACCAAAAGGTCGGCAGTTCAAATCTACCAGGTGCTCCTTGGAAACACTATGAGGCAGTTCTACTCTGTCCTATAGGGTCGCTATTAGTCGGCATAGACTAGACGGCAATGGGTTTGGTTTTTTGGTTTTCTGTTTCTTCTGCTGGAAATTCTGCTCCCTGTCTGTTCTTCCTGGTGAACTCCTATATGTTCTTTGAGACCTATCTCAAATTTCCACTATCCTGGAGCTGTTCCATCTTCTGTGTGCTCGCCCTAACACGCGCTTATAGTCTCTGCCCTCCTGTTTTATGATTATGCTTATTGAGAATTTAAGCTCATCAAGGTCAAAGTCACATTTTATTTACTCTGTTTTCCAGGACAGAGTCTGGCATCTAGTTCGTATGCAGCAAGTGTTTTCTGGGGACTTGTAGTTATTTGGTCTCCTGGATCTTGGCAAAAGAAAAAAAAAAGTACAGTGGAGGGGAGTGGTTGTGAAAGTCCTTCATGAGAGACACATACCCGAGCACTAAGTTAAAAATCACAGGTGATATCACATGATACTGAAAGAGGAGACAAAAAAAAAAAAAACCTAAAACCAGATATAGAACTGTGATACCACTTAGAATACTAATGCATCTTTAGAATGACAACCTTGAGTGATTTTGAAATTATGTAGTTCTGAATGCCAGGTGGGAATTCAGAATTTCTGGAAATGTCAAATGCATTTTAGAAGAACACCTATCAAAAAGGGATTAATACACCTGTTTGGTGCTTGACAGGGTGAACTTCAGCTATCTAGAAAAGATAGCATGATTTTATAAAAAAATATCATATGCCTAGCATTACACAAAGTGCAGAATAAAGAAGCAAGGGCTGGACTCTTTCAAAATGTCCTTGTTGAAAAGACAAAAATGGTACACCTAAAAAGTTCAGAGAACAAGTTAGCACCCAACTGAATGTCAGAAATCAGTCAAGAGGGAGAAGTCAGGGTAGGCTGGAACAGATGGGGAAGGAAGGCTTCCTGCAGGAGATGGGACTTAGGCACACCTTGCAGACTGGGGAGGACTGAGATTAGCAAAGGGAAAGTCGAAAGTCATGAAGTGAGACTGGCTAGAGGAATTCAGACCAAAGCAGCAGGTAGGGTAGCATATCTCATGGGGTGTCAGGTTATGGTGTGCTGGTGGTTGCACAGAAGTACTTGGGTTTAGATGGAGTAGACAAGACAAGAAGCAAACAAACAAAAGAAGCTAACAAATGAGTAGTAAAAATTACCTGGCCTAATTGCCAAATTAGTCAACTCATAAAGCAGCCAAATCATGCTGGGATATTCCACGTGAAGGTAAAGGTCCGCAGTGTCTGGAATGTCCTTACTTCTCTCTGCCTCCCCCACAACCATGCCCTTGGGAAGGAAGGGGCAGAGTATATAAACAACACTGCACAGATTAACTGACTCAGGCTTTCTTCCCTAGGGTCTTCCACTGAATGCTTCATCTAAGAATGGACCAACTCATTTGTTTTACAGATGGAAGAACTGAGTTTAGAGAAATGAAGTGATGAACCCAAGTTGACATAGCACTAGTGGTGGAGCTATGACCATAACCCAGATCCCAGTCCAATGACTTTAAAAAAAAAAAAAAATTTAGCCCCAGGCAATTTCTATTGCATCCCAGTCCTTTCTGCACTTGCAGATAATCTGTTTATATCCCAGCAGGAAACTGATAAATGCTCTATTTACAGAAACACAGCAGGATGAAGGGAATCAACAAGGGAGAATGAAGCACCCAAAGACTATCAACATCAGAATGCAATGACCATCCTCAGACACGAAAGCTCTAGAGAAAGTGGTGGTTACCGGAATCTGGTAAGAGCTATAGCAGTAGGAGAGGGCCTGGAATGGCCAAGACTGGAGAAACCCAGCCATTGATAATGCTGCAGCCCAGAGATGGTGGTGATGGGTGAGGTGGAAGGGTGGTAAAATATCCTGATTTCTCTCTTCCTGCGAAGGCAGTGGGTTTTTTGGTTTGCTTTCTAATTTCCTGATAAACACAACCTGAAGCCTGAGGAAAATGGAGTTAGTTAATGGACTCTGTATAATTCACCACTCATGGCACAGAGCTAGGAAAAAAAAAAAAAAAGAAGGGCAAATAATTAATTTGAAGGAGCAAATGGTGATGCTTCCCTGTGCAGTTCTGTTACTGTTCCTCTCAACCATCCCCCCCCTACTTTGTGCCCCAAGACCAATACCAATGTCTTTCTCCCTGTAATGGATTGAATAGTGCCTGCCCCGAATCCGTGTGCACCTCGAAAAGGATCTCAGAATGTGACTGCCTTTGGAAACAAGATCTTTGTAAATGTAGTTAGGTAAGATGAAATCATACTGGATTACAATGGGTGCCTGACGCAAGCCATGGTATTTTCAATTGCCTCATACGCATCTGGAAGCTGGGCAATCAAAAAGGAAGATGAAAGAAGAATTGATACATTTGAAATGGGGTGTTGGTGAAGAATTTGAATGTACCATGTATTGTAAGAAGAATAAATAAATCAGTTCTAGAAGAAATATGACCAGAACTCTCCTAAGAAGCGAGGACGGTGAGATCTTGAGTCGCTCATTTTAGACACATCATTAGGAAAGACCAATCACTAGAAAAGGACATCATGTTTGGCAAAGCAGAGCGTCCACAAAAATGAGGGAAACCCTAAATGAGATGGATTTACACAAGAGCCAAACAGAGGACTCAAACATACCGCAACTATGAAGATGGCATAGGACCAGATGACATTTTGTTTCGTTATGTATAAGGTTGCTATGAGTCAGAGCTGACTTAATGGCACCTAACGACAAATCCAATAACTGATGCTCTTATAAGAAAAGGAGAGGACACAAAGACAGACTTATAAGGAGAATGGCCATATGAAGACAGAGATGGAGATTGTAGTTATGCTGCCATAGGCCAAGGGATTCTTGAGGCTACCATATGCTGGAAAAGACAACGAAGGTTCTTTCCATAGAGCATTCAGAGAGAGCATGGCCCTGGCAACATCTTAATCGGGACTTCTAGCCTCTAGAACTAGTATGAGAGAATAAATTTCCGTTATTTTAAGCTACCCAGTTTGTGGTACTGTGTTATGGCAGTCCTAGGAAACTAATACATGTCCCTTCTTCCCCTGAAGGGGCATAAAGCTGGGCACAGGAGATGAATTCCTTTGACTACCCTATGCAAACTAACACCTCCATGGAACTCTATATCCCTATTATGCTGATTCTTTTTTTTTTTTTCCTGACACTTATCACCAGCTAATGTTTTATATATTTATTTCTTTATCTGTCTACTGCCTTTCTCTTCTCACTGAGACTCTCCCTCAGAATGTTCTTTAAATCCCAAGGTTCTGCTTTTCACCACTGTATCCCCAGTGCTTAGGACAGTGCCTGGCAAATAAAAGAGCTTAATAAATATATGCTAAATGAATCAGTGAGTGAATGAACAAATTGTGAACCTGTAGGAAGTTTCAGTAGACCCATAAATTCATGTCCAAAATTGTGTGTTATATATATTTTTTCCAATTGCTTTCCAAAATATTCAGCAGATTCTTTAAGGGTCCATGACCAATGATTTTAAAGAACTTTACAGGACACAAATAAACATCAGGATACCTGATGTTTACTCATCCTAACTGTGACATTTAACCTACCTGAGGCTCAGTTTCTTTCATCTGTAAAATGAGCTTAATAATAATATCTATCTCATTTCTATAACATTTGTAAAGGCCAACGTTGTGGTTTTCAAGTGATATTTCATGAGGGCTTGGGTACGGCTCACCTTAGTCCTCAAAGTGACATCTTTGCTTTTCAACACTTTAAAAAGGGCTTCTGCAGTATATTTGCCCAATGCAATACGTCCTCTGATTTCTTTATTGTTGGTTCCAAGAAAGTTGATTGTGTATCCAAGTAAAATAAAATCCTTGACATCTTCAATATTACTCCATTTATCATAATGTTTCTTATTAGCCCAATTGTGAGGGTTTTTGTTTTCTTTATGTTGAGGTGAAGTCCATATTGAAGATCGTATTCTTTGATCTTCAACAGTAAGTGCTTCAAGTCCTCTTCACTTTCAGCAAGCAAAGTTGTGTCATTTGCATATCGCAGGTTGTTTAATGAGCCTTCCACCAATCCTGAAGCCACATTCTTCTTAATATAGTCCAGTTTCTCAGATTATTTGCTCAGCATACAGATTGAATAAGTATGATGAAAGGATACAACCCTGACACACACCTTTCCTGACTTTTAACCACGCAGCATTCCCTCGTTCTATTTGAATGACCATCTCTTGGTCTATGTGCAGGTTGCTCATGAGTACAATTAAGTGTTCTGAAATTTTCATTCTTCTCAATGCTATCCTTAATTTGTTATGATCCACAGAGTTGAATGCATTTGCATAGTCAACAAAACACAAGTAAACATCTTTCTGGTATTCTCTGCCTTGGCATTTCTCCAGCTGAAAGAACTGAAGAAAAGTTCAAGCCTCGAATTGCAATAATGAAGGATTCTATGGGGAAGACGTTAAATGACATGGGAGTTATCAAAAGAAGATGGAAGAAATACACAGAATCACTATACTAAAAAGAATTGGTTGACATTAAAACATGATCAGGAACTGATGATACTGAATGAAGAAGTCCAAGCTGCACTGAAGGCATTGTCGAAAAACGAAGCTCCAGGAACTGACATAATACCAACTGAGATGTTTCAACAAATGGATGCGGTGGCGGAAGTGCTCACGTGTCTATGCCAAGAAATTTGGAAGACAGCTACCTGGCCAACTAACTGGAAAAGATCCATATTTATGCCTATTCCCAAGAAAGGTGATCCAACTGAATGTGGAATTTATCGAACAATATTGTTAATTATCATACAGAAGTAAAATTTTAATCATTCAAAAGCGGCTGCAGCAGTACATCGACAGAGAACTGCCAGATATTCAAGCTGAATTCAGAAGAGGGCATGGAACCAGCAATATCATTGCTAATGTCAGATGGATCCTGGTTGAAAGTATGGAATATCGGAAAAATGTTTACCTGTTTTTTATTGACTATGCAAAAGCATGTGACTGTGTGGATCATAACAAATTATGGATAACATTGCAAAGAATGGGAATTCCAGAAAACTTGGTTGTGCATTGGGCAAATCTGCTCCAAAATACCTCTTTAAAGTGTTAAAAAGCGAAGATTTCACCTTGAAGACTAAGGTCCACCTACCCAAGCCATGGTATGTGAAAGCTGTATAATGAATAAGGAAAACGGAAGAATTGACTGCTTTGAGTTGTGTTCGAGAAGAATACTGAATATACCATGGGCTGCCAAAAGAATGAACAAAACTGTCTTGGAAGAAGTACAATCAGAATGTTCCTTAGAAGCAAGGTTGCCAAGACTGCGTCTCACATACTTTGGACATGTTATCAGGAGAGATTGGTCTCTGGAGAAGGACATCGCACTTGGTAAAGTAGAGGGTCAGCAAAAAAGAGGGAGACCCTCAATGAGATGGATTGACACAGTGGGCTCAAGCATAAGAAGGACTGTGGAGGTGGCGTAGGACCGGGCAGTGTTTCATTCTGTTGTGCAGAGGGTGGCTATGAGTTGGGATCAATGCAACAGGACCTAACAACAACAACAACAATAACTGCCTTCAGCCAAGATCCATCTGACATCAGCAATGATATCCCTCGCTCCATGTCCTCTTCTGAATTGGGCTTGAGTTTCTGGCAGTTTCCTATTGATGTACTGCTGCAACCACTTTTGAATGATCTTCAGCAAAATTTCACTTATGTGTGATACTAATGATAGTGTTCAATAATTTCTGCATTCTGTTGGATCACCTTTCTTGGGAATGGGCACAAACATGGATCTCTTTCTGTCCACTGGCCAGAAAGCTGTCCTCTAAATTTCTTGACATAGGCAAGTACGCACCTCCAGTGCTGCAACCGTTTGTTAAAACATCTCAACTGGTATTATGTCAATTCCTGGAGCCTTGTTTTTTGCCATTCCCTTTTGTGCAGCTTGGACTTCTTCCTTCAGGACCATCAGTTCTTGATCATATGCTACCTCCTGAAATGGTTGAACATCAACCAATTCTTTTTGATACAATGATTCTGTATATTCCTTTCAACTTCTTTTGGTGCTTCCTGCGTCTTTCAATATTTTCCCTGTAGCATCCTTCCGTACGGCAACTCGAGGCTTGAATTTTTTCTGCAATTCTTTCAGCTTGAGAGATGCTGAGTGTGTTCTTCTCTTTTGGTTTTCTAACTCCGGGTCTTTGCACATTTTATTATAATACTTCACTTTGTCTTCTCGGGCTGCCCTTTGAAATCTTCTATTCAGCTATTTTACTTCATCGTTTCTTCTCTTCACTTTAGCTACTCTACTTTCAAGAGCAAGTTTCAGAGTCTCTTCTGGCATCCATTTTGGTCTTTTCTTTCCTTCCTGCCTTTTTAATGACCTTTTGCTTTCTTCATATATAATGTCATTGATGTCATTCCAGAACTTGTCTGGTCATTAGACTTGTTTGGTCATTTGTGTTTATGTTGGTGAAAAAGGTATTTGCAATGAAGAAGTCATTGTTCTTGTAAAATTCTATCATTTGATCTCCAGTGTCGTTTCTATCACCAAGACCATATTTTCCAACTACCAATCCTTCTTCTTTATTTCTAACTTTTGCATTCCAATCACCACTCCCTCTTTAGAGTTTAGGAGATTGGAGCTCAGAGACAGAGGGTAAACAACTTGCTCAAGCCACACACCTAGGCTGAGCTGGGATGAAAATCCAGGTTTGTGGATTCTAATACTTTGTTCTTTCTACTACACCAGAGACAGAGACAAGTAGGGCCTGATTCATGTCACTGGAGAGGCTGGGGTCTAGTGAAGTGAGGGTGGGGAACAGACATGATCAAAGATTGTAACAGAGGCCTGCCCAGAGAATCAGGAAATGGAAGGAAGAGTCAAAGCAGAAGAACAATCCCAAGATGCTTACACTGTTGACTCTGAGGAATTTTGCTAGCCACCAACTCCGTGTGAAGGCACGGGGACCACTTGGGAGGTGCTCTAAAGATTAGGGGCTAATTCTGGCTCCATCAATACCTTACTATGTGAACTTGGGGAATTTACTTCCTCTCTGTGGGCCTGAGTTTTCTCATCCATCAGGAGTGTTGGGCAAAGTGCTTCTCAAAGTCCCTTCCATTTCTAATCTGGTTGCACATAGGGGAAGTGAATTCTGGTACGGGCTGGTTAACAATGAGAAGTAAATAGAGGTAGATTCAGCTGGTGTTTTTTGGTCATTTTTCTTTTCACCAGGAGATGTTTCTTCCATCATTTTGTGATTCATCCTAAAGTGTGAGACAAGACTCAAAAGGATGTCTGTGGGGAATGTTGGCAGAAAACTGACTGCCCTGGGGTCCATAACATTGCTTATATTTCCCTGGAGTTTAGGGAGCAGGATGCCCCCTTCACTGGATAGAGAGTAACACAGTTGTAGAAGACAGAATGCCCACGGGAGAAAGGCTGGCCTCTGCTCTCAGCATTGGGAATGGAGGATAGATGAGCCAGGAGATGGCGATGAGTAAAATGGATGTGGAGAATCACCCACTTCTCCCAGCTGATGCTCTGCCTTTCAACCAGCACCATTTTGTTGGTGAATGGGAAAGCTGAATACCCAGCCATGGCTAGAGGCTGAGCTATTATACAGGTCTGGGCAAAGGCAAAACTGGGGCTAGAATGGACTTCTGTTGAGGCAGAACTTTCAAAAGGTTTGCTAATAGTTTCTGTTGGCACACATGAAGTCTGCTGAGTCAAAACTGAACCTCTCCACAAATTCACTTTCTTCCCGCCTTTTCCGTTTCTCTCTTTATACTTTACTAAACAATATCATGAAATAGTACTTTTTGCCCAGTTTCTGGTGAAAACACATTAGACTCTTAGCAGTGGTGTGCTCAAGCCGACTCATTAGCTAATTGTTAAATTTTCAGGAATTTTGTGATTTTTTTTTTTGTTAAAACAGCCATTATTAAAAATTAAGTTATATAGCTTATGCTTAAATAAATTATAGTAAAAAAGCGATTATAAATACTCAGAACCATGGCTTCTTAATTACTTTGTTACATTTTATTATTATCTATGTTGTTGAAGTTATTTATTTTTATATGTTGTTGAAGTTATTTATGTCTATTAATTAAGTCAGTATGGTGAAAATACTATGTAATGGTGTATACATCTCTTTCCAACCCCACGTTCAGTGAAATCACCTCAGCAGTTTGAAATTAGCCATGTTTAGATACCACATAAATACCACAGGAATCTGCAAACACTGCAAATCAGGGTTTGATTTATTGATTTGTTGATTGTCTAGACTTAAAGTGATTGGTAAAATGTTAACAACGCAAATTAAAGTTTAAGGAGTGTCATGTCTGCAGCAATTAGTTGTGAATAAAATAAAAAATTGAGAAAATATCATTTGAGCATTCAAAAACCATTGTCTTGAGTCAGCAAAGAAGTTCCTAACGACATTGACCAACAACTCAGATGCCAACAAATATCTTGGTTACTTCACTTTCATCTTATTTGTCAACTGAATTGAAAATATCAGCTAGCATTCATGGCTAAACTACATTCATCATTCATCAATAGCAACCGTAGGTTGGCAATAGGTGCAAGAATTTGGCAAAAATCAACAAAAGCATTCTGTAAGAATCAATTGGCTGTGTGGAATTTGCAGAGAAGAATGTTATATATTTTATTGTTATCTTAAAAATGTGCACTACATGTTTATATATGCAAAGTTTAAAATCAAATTATGTGTCAGTATATATATATATATACTCTAAAATTTTTTTTCAAACAGCTGGTTGGTAAATATTTACCAACATAGTACATCATTTGACTGATGGAAAAATGGAAGCTTGTACAAAATGTCACTGTTTGTGACATTGGACCCGAATAGCATCTGACCCAGAGTAGATGCCCAGTTGTCTTTGATATTGAGGACTTCTACCAGGATAGAAATGTGATGCTCAGTTATAGCTAGGTGGCAGAACTCAAAAGGAGGAAGAAGACTCAGAGAAATGCCTCCTATAGCAAGCTCTCACTTTCTCACTTTGGTTTGGTATGTTCAATGAACTCTTTGAAGAAGCAGCGTAACAACAAAAATCATAACAGCAAACATTTACGTAGTGTTCACCATGTGCCAAGCACTGTTCTAAGTGTTTCGTACAAACTAAACTAACTTCATTCTGAAAACAATCTACAACATAGTTAATGATGACAGAGACTGCTGGCTGTTTTCTGTAACCCCCTCTCTTCTCGGGCACACAGCTAAGGCTGTATTTCCCAATCTCCCCTGGGATAGGTATGGCATGTGACTGAGTGCTGGCCAATGGAATGTGAGTGGAAGTGACACTTGCCTCTTCCAGGCCTGCCATAGAACTCCCGCATGCTCCCCTTGTGTTCTTCTCCCCCAGTAGTCTTTGGAAATCAACTATTACAGTTGTTAGAACAGCTGTCAGCCTGAGTTCCCTGAATGACTGGAACAGAAATCCCTGTTCACCTGGAACTGCTCTCAACTATTTTGTAAGTGAGAAATAAACTTTTATGTTGAGCTAACACACGTTTGAGTTTATTTGTTATCATCGCCTAGCCTACTTTAACCAAACATTATGTAATTATTATCACCCCCACTCCATTTCACAGGTGTGGAAACTGAGGTGGGGGTAACTGGCCCAAGGTCACACACCTAGCATGTGGTATAGCTGAGTGGTGCAAATAGCAGTGCTTGGCTACTAACTGAAAGGTTGGCAGTTTGCATCTGCCCAGAGGAGCTTCGGAAGAAAGGCATGGTGACCTACTTCCAAAAAGTCACTTTGAAAACCCTGTGTGCAGTTCTACTCTGACACACATGAGGTTGTCATGAGTCAGAATCAGCTCAGCACCAACTGGTTTTAGTCTGGCTCCAGTTCATGTTCTTAACCATTTTACTATATGCCCCCTCTAGCAGTTCTACTCTGTCCGGCTGGGTCGCTATGAGTTGAAATTGACTCGATGGCAACGGGTTTGGGTATTGAACTGAAGAAAGTGGTCTGTGAGAACACAAACTTGACCAGGGAGGTGGCCCTGGGCACCACACAGTCCCATGCCCCTTCTATGTGTAGCTTGCACGGATGGGTAAATTATTAAAAGAGGCTTCCCCGAGATCCCTCAACAAATTAGTCAAATAAGTAGTACTAGGACCCATGTTTCCTGATTCCCAAGTTTCTCTGAAGCATCATTTAGCCTGGCTAATAAACATAACAATCTGTATTACTTCCTACAGATGTGTCAGTTATTCTATTCTACAGGTGGGGAAGTGAAGGCTTGGAGAGTTGAATTAACCTGTCCAAGGTCACCCAATTAGTAGGTGCGGTAGGACTGCGGTTCAAATCCAGCCTGCCTCCAGAGCAGTTATTTTTAATCAGCACTCAGTATGGCTTAAGTTGAGCTAAGCTGTATAGAGGGAAGAGCTGGAAATACCAACCTTATAAATTCAAAGTAAAATAACGTGAGTCTTGAAAGGGACTTTAGAATCAAGGTCAATCACCCTCATTTAGAGGGAATAATGTTCACAGCTATCATATGGTTTTCCGGGCATTTTCATAAGCGTTATCTTCGCTGGAGTTCCTCCTCTCAGCATCCGCTCTCCTCTTGAAGCTCCTTGTCCTGTTTGGTCCATCACCGAGCCTCCTCCAGGACAAGGGCTGTGTCTCATTCATCTTGGAAACCCCAGTGCCCAGAGCTGTTCGTGGGCGTAAGCAAGTGTGCAGAAAACGTTTCCGAATGTACAAAAGAACAAGGCGGGGCAAGCATCTTCATCCCCACTTTATAGATGGGAAGAGCTCAAGGCCGTGAAGGGACATGCCCAGGCCCCACGGTGGCCAGAGTTGCCAGTTTCTTCCCACAATCGCTCGGCATGTCCCTTGGGATCCAGGTTCTGAGGGTCTGTAATCAATGACATGTGAACCTAGGGAGTGGCAAGAAAGAGCCTGCCAAAACACCACCACACCAGGGCCTTGCGTAAGGACAGGCTCACGCCCAGCTCCTCAGGGACCCCCGGGTGAGCCCAGGACTACCTGCTTCTCTGCAGGGGCCTGTCGAACTACCTACCCCCGCCCCAGGCCTGCCCATTCCCGCTCTGCCCCCGCCCCGAGCGTGGCGCGGGCAGCGGCTCCTTCGGCAGAGAAGCCAGACGTCCGCATTGCAGGGGTCCCTGCAGGGCCGCCCGGTGGCTGTGCCCGGCCGGTCCTTCCTTTGTCCCGGCCTCGCCGCCGCCGCGTCTGCTGCAACCTCCGTGTGCGCGCTGCCAGGCGGGGCGCGTCAGGCCTCCTGCCTGGTGCACCAGCACCATCTAGGGGCTGTCCGGGTCGCTGGAGGTGGCGCTGCCGAGGGGGAAGAGCGCTCCGCAGGGATCCATGTGTCACCGTGTGGTCTTGGGCAAGCCGCCACTCCAGGCCTGGTCTCCGTTTCCCAGATTCCCGTGGAAGTGATAATCATGGCCGCCCCTATCAGCCCTTCTGGCTGGTGGTGCCTTTTTACCCCTCTGATCTAATTTACGAAACCGTGGCGGCGTAGTGGTTAAGAGCTATGGCTGCAAACCAAAAGGTTGGCAATTTGAATCCACCAGAAGCTCCTTGGAAACTCTGTGGGGCCGGTCTACTCTGTCCTATAGGGTCCCTATGACTCGGAATCCACTCGACGGCAAACGGTTTGTTTTTTTTGTGTGTGGGGGGATCTTATTTAATCATCCCTACAGCCGCTGACAGGCAAGGATGGAATCTGAGACTCTGAGAGGTTAAGTAACTTTTCCCAAGGTGCACAGCATCTCAGGAGCAGAGATAAGAATCAAAACCAGGTGCATTTGAGCCCCCAGGCCATCCATCTGACCCTTCTGCTGCACTGTGGGAAAAGCTATTATCTTGGTTCTCCCTTGTCCTCTGTTAGCTACTTCCTGTGTGACCTTGGCCAAGTCATATGACCTCTCTGAGTGTCAGTCATGTCACTTAACCTTTATCTCCACTCATGGGAATATGTGTGTTAGGCATGGAAAGGCTTCTAAATTAAAATTCAGCCCAAAACAGGTAAATCAAATTATGTGAGTCATGGTGAGGATCAAGAAGAAAGGAACTCTGAGAAAAAAAAAGAACTAGCTCCATAAACTTGTCAAATTATCATCCCCACAAGCCCAGAGCGCCACAACTCTCCAGGTGGAGACAGATTTCCTTTAGACCCTGGCTTTGAGGCCTGCAGCCCGTGTCATTATCTCCATTTTACAGCTGAGAAAAATGAGGCACAAAGAGGCATAGATGTTTTCTCAGAGTTGCAGTACTTGGTGAGTCAAGACTGACTTCATTGCCTGCTGTTGCTGTACTCAGGATGCCCTCTTCCAGGCCAGGCGAGTATCTGCAGAGGACTCTGGGATGGTCTGAGAGCACAGGGACCCCTGAGCCTCAACTGCAGGGGCCCACCCTGAGGTTAGTTTGCATCAGGAAGGATGAAGTGAGAGTGTTGGCTTGGAGAAGAGAAGCCCCAGAGGAACGTGGAGGCTTTCTCTAAATAGCAGAAGGGCTGACACATGGCTGAGTAAGCAGAGGTATAAGGCGGAGAAGGGATATACAGGCAGGCCCCTGGTTACAAACATCTGTCTTGTGGACAACTTAGACTTGCTCTTTAATGTTATGTACATTTGTCCTTCCTTTGAAACAATTGAACCAACTCCTACTCACAACAATTTCTCCATTACAATCACTTTCACTTGCTGCACATGCAGCTTTTAAATCATTGAAAAGCCTTCCTTTTCTTGCACAAAAGGCTAAATAAGAGCTCTATGCACCTGTTCTGACTTACCTACAAATTCCACTTAAAGACACAGGTACTGATCTCATTCATAACCTGGGGATTGCCTGCATAGGGTGGAGGGCAAAGTGGTTGGGTTTTAGCAAAGGGAGCAATAGAAGCTGAGACAAATGAATCCCTGCTGCTAAATGGCAGGTGTGATAACCTTCTCCCCAAAGCTTTCCTGAGTCCCTCTCGTCTCATTGGGGCCGGCTGCATGGCTACTGGTTTCCTTAGACACCCTTGTTTAGCTTATTCTCAAAGGCATCCTGACAATAAGCCTATGGCCGCAAACAGGAAGTGTAGGATTTTGGAAAGCGCATTTGTGTCCCGTCCTCTCCTCCCCTGCACCCCCAACAAGGTCAGGCTGGACCAGTAATTTGTACAGGTTTTCTAGCTCTCATCAGCTCTGAGTAATCTCCATTACTTCAGCATCGCCAGAGTGAGAAAGCCTAACTAATGCAGGCCTACATTCATTTGTTCTTTCTCTGAACCATGTCTTGGGTGTGAGTCCTGTTCCCCAGATACTGAAAGTCTCTTCCGTTCTCTGACTTACTTACCCTCACACGATGCTGACAATAAGAAAGTGTTTTCTAGAAGCACTGTAGAAGTGGTAATGCTATTCTTTTTAGACTTAACCGTTCATTCCATCTATAGTCACTCAGGGGCTTACTGTCACAAATATTGGCTGAGTACCTAGTACGTGTGCTCTGCCAGATTCAACTTACCTGGGTCTATACCCAGGTAATACTTAGTACACACTGGTAAATTCTCCTGACATGCTTGTAAAGGCAGATTGTATTGATCCCCTTAGACATGTGACTGATAGGAGTTATTTCAGCAGCATGGGAATGACAATAGTCAAATATTTTTGTTTTTCAATTAATCATCCAAGCCCCATTTGCCCAACTTAGCAGGAAGTTCTCTACTTCTCTTTCTAGGATAATCCCTACCCTACTTCCAGTTGTCCACTAATGTGTCAATAAAGAGAGAGCTGGAGTCTGACTAGTACTACGGTGCACTTCAGTGGAAAACTGGTCCTGGTCACACTAATGAGTCCCTGTCCACCGTTTGTAGGATGTCATGGTCTGGGTTCTGCCATGGCCCCAGCTCCCAAAGTTGCACCTCTTGTAGCTTGCATTCACATGCTCAGTTATTGTAACTAAATGCCCATCTGGGCCACCCAGGCTGAGTCTGGAGAGGCTTCCATCCTCAGACATGTGTGCTATGACATCCTGCCTTAACCTCCTAACACACCTGCTGTTGAGCTTGGACCACCTAGATCCCCCTGATAGGGGCCTGCAGTAGGGCTGTCTCATTTCATCAGAGAGGGGCCAATAATAGTAAACTACAAATGAGAAAAAATTAGAATCCCAGCATCTTCCCTTCCAGAAGATTCCTTGGCTCTTGTGAAAATGTGCCCATGGCTTTCTCACTAATCAACTCTGCTGACCAAGGCTATCAGAAGGCTCCAGTTTTGTTAGGACAGAAAAAGGCTCATAGCTCCCTTCTCCCAGAGCAGTGGATGACAACTTACTTATTTTTATCTGAGGAAAGACAGCTACTTGGCTGATTGAGCAGAAAAGATATGCCTGGCCGTCTTGATAGAGAAGAGCTCCAGGTCCTCTCACCAAAATAAACAAGCAAGCAAATAAATAAGCTCTGCTTCACCACACACTCTGTAACAGCAGATGGGGAAGATGCAAGTCAGCAAAGCTGAGTGCTTTGTACAAGGTCACCTAGCTAGTAGAGGAGAGAGCCAGAATTCCATTCTAGGCCTGCTTAGCTCTAACATCTGTGGCTTTTCCATTATTATTCTTTCTAGTGGGGGTATTCAGCCATAGACTTTTGGCTATCTGGTATTTTTACTGACAGTACCATTTAAAGGGAAACCCTTGTGGTGTAGTGGTTAAGTGCTGCAGCTGCTAACCAAAGGGTCAGCAGTTCGAATCTGCCAGGTGCTCCTTGGAAACTCTATGGGGCAGTTCTACTCTGTCCTATAGGGTCGCTATGAGTCAGAATCGACTCGATGGCACTGGGTTTGGTTTGGGTGTTTTTTTTACCATTTAAAAGACAGCTCCCTGACCACACCATTCCACAGGCTCTGGTTAACACATGTTGGAGTCATAGGCCTGTTTTTGCTCTCTGATTCTCCATGTAAGTCTGTGGCCATTGTTGGGTGTTACATCACACTGACTGATAAGGTATACCAACATGATGCCCTTAGCCAGCACACACAGGGTATCCCTCTGAGCCAGATGTGGCCCTGGACCTTCCTTCTCTGGGCACAGACAGATCCAAGGGGAGGAACTTGTTCAATCTCTCCTTTGGAGGGTGTCCACATCTCTGTGGGGGGGATGGGCAAAAGGTACTGGGCCTTTCCAAGAAACCAGAACCAAATGAAGAACAAGGGTTGTAAGCTGTTAGAGCTAGATGAGTCCCAAGAAGGCATTTAGATCACCCTTTCATTTTTTCATTATACAGTTGAAAAGACAGTGGCCCAGGAAAGAGAGATAATTTTCCTATGTCCACACAAAAATGTCAGTGGAACTAGGATTAGAGGTTATAGGTATCATAGAGCCTTTTTGATTAAGCATTGTCTTCTCTAATGTTGCCTTTTAAACACATGACCACTGAGAAGTATGGAGGGCGCGTATTGATATCATTAATTTGTAAATAAGGAGACTGGGTCCCAGGTAGTGAAACGTCTTGCTCAGGGTTTGCCTGGTTGGGAGTGAAACCAGAATTAGGATCCAGAGCTCTTAACAGAGAGTTGTCTACTCTGCTTCCTCTGGCCAGAAGTGCTGAGAACGTTGTCAGTACATGACAGGTAAGGCTACCTTTAGACTTCTTCTGGGAAGAAAAGAAGAGAGACATTTTGGTATTACTTTGAAGGAGCTGACACCTCTGGACATGCCTCAACAAGGACGCAATTTGCCCCATGTCCCATTCCCACTTGCCTTTGTGTTTAGATTGTGGCAAGGGAAATAGAACTCAGGTTTGGTGTCATAAAGACTTGGGTTAAGTCCTGACTCCATTTCTTAACAATTGCGTGATCTTAGGCACAATTCTTCAAGCTAGAGTGTTGTTTCCACTTCCCAGCAGCAAATAAACACTTTTGCTTCTTGGCTTTTGTTTCTTGATCCCAAGAACTATGCCCAGTAAAGCAGGCTCTGCGTTTAGCCTTGGGCTTTGCTACAAACTCCCCAAGTACCTTCTTTGGGTGTGAAGCTTTTGGCCCAGCAGGCACAGAGCCCAAGTTGGCACTATTCCTGTCCAATTTTCACTGGTCATAGGGGTCCTTTGATCCTGGCTGCCAATGAGTGGACCAAGCCTTGGGCAATTTAGCAAATCTAAAAAAAAAAAATTTTTTTTCCTAAAGAGGTACATTAGTCATTTTCTAGTAGGACAACTTCATTGGTCCAAATGAGATGATTGCTCCCAATAAAGGATACCATCTTGTCCATGGCTACACTTGCTTCCTTTGACTCCTGAGACCTTCTAGACTATGAGCCACCAGAGGAAACTAAGTACAGGTGGGGTTGAGGGTACCCATAAGAGGCTCACTCAGTGTTAGGCCATCTGTCACTCACAAACATCTTAAAAAACAAAACATTATTTTGCAGATCTGCATCAGCACAAGGTTTGAGACTATGCAGGAAGAGGAAGGAGCCCAGGGAGCTGCTTCAACAGGGTCTTCAGGCTGGGAACACAGTCAAGGAAATTTCTGTCCTTCTGTCCCCAAGTTATTGTCCAGTGCAACTGTTTCAATTATTTCCTCCTGCCTACATGTCATGGGCAAGGTCCTCCCTCTTCTAAATGCACCAGTCTGTTCACCTGCTATGCCGTTATGTCTGAGACCTTGGAACACCCTAAAGTTAAACTACTAAAGCCTCCTTATTCTTCATAAGGCAAATTAAAGCCCAGAGAGGGACAGTAATTTGCCTAAGATAACCCAGCCAAGACTTACTGCCAGGTGTCTTGATCCCTGGTTAGGACTTTTTTTCACCATGAGGTTCCTGGGTGGTGCAAATGGCTTGTGGCTGGCTGGTAACCTTAAGGTTGGTGGTTAGAACCTACACAGTGGCACTGCAGAAGAAATGGCCTGGCAATCTGCTTCTGAAAAGATTACAGCCAAAAAAACTGTATGGAGCAAGTCTAGTCTGTAACACATGGGGCCACCATGATTTGGAATTGTCTTGATGGCATAAAACAACTCTTTTCACCACAGCACACAAGAGGGGAAAGACTCAACAGATCTTCACAAGCCATGCTGGCAAAAATAAAATGCTGAACAGAATAGAGGAGAGAAGGTTGAGCCAATGAGTAAAATGACTGAGACAGTCATTGTTGTTGAGAGCTGGTTCCTCTCCTGGAAGGGAGGTACAGTCAGAGATTTTAGTTTGTACATATTGCTTTCTGCTGCTGACATCTTGATCTTCTGCCTCAGAGGATGTTACAAGCAGAGGGAGAGAGGGAACAAATATGAATAATTGTATTTCCATTAGTTAGATAGACACCTGCCACTGAGTCAACTCCTACTCCTGGCAACCTTATGTACAACAGAATAAAACGCTGCCTGGTCCAGCAACATCCTCACAAGTTCAAGTCCATTTTTGCTGCTATTATGCCAATATATCTCACCGCGGGTCTCCCATGTCCCTATCAACCCCCTACTTTACCAAACACTATGTATTCCTCCAGCAATTGATACCTCCTGATGACATGTCCAAAGCAAGTGAGCCACACAATGTTCTATTGTGATTCATAAGGTTGTCATTGGCTAATTTTCAAAAAATATGTCACCAGGCCTTTCTTCCTATCCTGTCTTAGTCTAGAAGCTTTGCTGAAACCCATCTGCCATGATGACCTTGCTGGTATTTGAAATACTGGCGGCATAGCTTCCACCATCACACAGCAACATGCAACCTACTACAGTATGATAAACCAACAGATGGGTGGTAGGGATTCCCAATAGACCCAAAGAATTATGTACAAGAGAACTTTACCTTGCTCTTTCTGCTTCTACCTTGTGAATGGGGAATTGAAAAAGGTAAAAGTGAAAAGATGGAGACACTGCCTTTTCCCTTCCCTCTGTTCATTTCTCGCTTCTGTTATTGTGGTAGAAAGGAAGGGAGTTGTGGAGAGAAGTAAAAACCATTCTAAGGCTCAAATAAGGGAAAGATTCTGTTTGGTAGCAATTGGCTACTAAGGGGGAAGATGACAGAAATGCAGAGTCATTGGTTTCTTTTAAAGAGATCCAGGGTATTCCATTTACAATAACATGAAAAAGAACAAAACAATTAGGGATAACGTTAGCAAAAAAATTCAAGACTTGTACACTGAAAATTACAAAAGGTTGCTGAGAGAAATTAAAGATGATCTCAATAAAAGGATAGATATTCCATGTTTATGGAGTGGAAGACTCAATATTGTTGGGTTGGCAACATTCCCCAAATTAATCTACAGATTCAATACAATCCTTATCAAATTTCCAACACATTTTTTGAGGAAATTGACCAGCAGATCCTAAAATTTATATTAAAATGTAAAGCATACAAAATACCCAAAGGAATTTTGAAAAAGAAGAATAAATTTGGAGGGCTTTCATTTCTCAATTTCAAATCTTACTATAAAGCTAAAACAATCAAGACAGTATGGCACTGGCATAAGGACAGATATATAGATCAATAGAATAAAAGAGAGAGTCCAGAAAAAAATCATGTTTGTATTCAGGTTGATTTTTTAAAAACAAAGCCAAGGCAATTCACTGGAGAACCAACTAGTTGTCACTGAGTCGATTCTAACGCATAGCGACCCCATGTGTATCAGAATAAAACTGTACTCCATAGGATTTTCAGTGGCTTATTTTTCTGAAGTAGGATTGCCAGGCTTTTCTTCTGAGGATCCTCTGGGTAGATTGTAACTGCCAACATTTCTGTTGGCAGCCAAACTCTTTAACTGTGTGCACCACCCAGGGACTCCTCAGTAGGGAAAGGATAGTGTATTCAACAAGTGGTGCTGGGACAATTAGCTATCCGCATGATTAAAGACAAACCTTGATCCTCCCTTGCACTCTACACAAAAATTAACTCAAAAAGGATCAGAAACACACAGGTAAAAGCTAAAACAATAAAAATTTTACAGGAGAAAATCTTTGATACCCTGGTTTAGGCAGATATTTCTTAGATATGACACCAAAACATGGTTCATAAAAGAAAAAAAAAATGATAAGTTGGATCTCATCAAAATTCAAAACTTTTGCAAGACACGATGAAGAAAATAAAATGATAAGCAACAGATGGGGAAAAATATATGCAAAATATATACCCAATAAAGAACTTATATCCAGAATTCACAAAGAACACTTGCAACTGCATAATAAGAAAACAAATAGTCCAACAAAAAATGGGCAAAATATATGAACAGGCATTTCTTTAAAGAAGATATATGAATAGCCAGTAAGCACATGAAAAAATGCTCAAAGTCAGTATCAGTAGAGGAACAGAAATTAAAATCACGATGTACCTACTAGAATGCCTGAAATAAATAAGACAAACAATAAAGAGTCAGGGCAAATTAGAAGGAACTACTATACTTTGGAGACTTGTTGGCACAGTGGTTAAGGGCTCGGCTGCTAACCAAAAGGCTGGCAGTTCGAATCCACCAGCCGCTCTGTGGAAACTCTATGGGGGCAGTTCTACTCTGTCCTATAGGGTTACTATGAGTTGGAATTGTCTTGAAGGCAACATGTTTGGGTTTTTTTTTTTGCTTTACTATACTTTATCTTGAAATGTTCTTCAAGTTGCCATTCCCAGCATAGTAGACGATATGATTGTCCGATTCAAAATGGCCAATACCAGTCCATTTCAGTTCAATAATGCCTAGGATATCGAGGTTATGTGTTTCATTTCATTTTTGACAATTTCCAATTTTCCAGGATTCATACTTTGTACATTCCAGGTTCCTATTATTAATGGATGTTTGCAGCTGTTTCTTCTCATTTTGAGACATGCCACATCAGCAAATGAAGGTCCCAAAAGCTTTACTCCATCCACGTGATTAAGGTTGACTCTACTTTGAGGAGGCAGCTCTTCCCCAGACATCTTCTGAGTGCCTTCCGACCTGGGAGACTCATCTTCCAACACTACATCAGGCAATGTTCCTCTGTTATTCATAAGGTTTTCACTGGCTAATGCTTTTCAGAAGTAGACTGCTGGGTCCTTCTTCCTAGTCTGTCAGCCTGGAAGCTCAGCTGAAACCTGTCTTCCATGCGTGACCCTGCTGGTATCTGAATACTGGTGGCATAGCTTCCAGCATCACAGCAACATGCAAGCCCCCACAGTACGACAAACTGACAGGAATTCAGGCTGGTTTCAGAAGAGGACGTGGAACCAGGGTTATCATTGCTGATATCAGATGGATCATGGCTGAAAGCAGAGAATACCAGAAGGATGTTTATTTGTGTTTTATTGACTATGCAGAGGCATTCGACTGTGTGGATTATAACAAATTATGGATAACTGTGAAGAATGGGAATACCAGAACACTTAATTGTGCTCATGAGGAACCTTTACATAGATCAAGAGGCAGTTGTTTGGACAGAACAAGGTGATGTTGATTGGTTTAAAGTCAGGAAAGGTGTGTGTCCGTGTTGTATTCTTTCACCATACCTATTCAATCTGTATGCTGAGCAAATAATCCGAGAATCTGAACTATATGAAGAAGAACGGGGCATCAGGATTGGAGGAAGACTCATTAACAACCTGTGTTATGCAGATGACACAACCTTGCTTGCTGAAAGTGAAGAGAACTTGAAGCACTTACTAATGAAGATCAAAGACCACAGCCTTCAGTATGGATTGCACCTCAACAAAGAAAACAAAAATCCTCACAACTGGACCAATGAGCAACATCATGATAAACGAAGAAAAGATTGACGTTGTCAAGGATTTCATTTTACTTGGATCTACAATCAACAGCCATGGAAGCAGCAGTCAAGAAATCAAAAGACGCATTGCATTGGGTAAACCTGCTGCAAAGGACCTCTTTAAAGTGTTGAAGAGCAAAGATGTCACCTTGAAGACTAAGGTGCGCCTGACGCAAGCCATGGTATTTTCAATTGCATCATATGTATGTGAAAGCTGGACAATGAGGAAGGAAGACCGAAGGAGAATCAACACCTTTGAATTGTGGTGTTGGCAAAGAATATTTAATATACCATGGACTTCCAAAAGAACGAACAAATCTGTCTTGGAAGAAGTACAGCCAGAGTGCTCCTTGGAAGCAAAGATGGCGAGACTGCGTCTTACATACTTTGGACATGTTGTCAGGAGGGATCAGTTCCTGGAGAAGGACATCATGCTTGGCAGAGTACAGGGTCAGCGGAAAAGTGGAAGACCCTCAGTGAGGTAGATTGACACAGTGGCTGCAACAATGAACTCAAGCATAACAACAATTGTAAGGATGGCTCAGGACTGAGCAGTGTTTCGTTCTGTTGTGCATAGGGTCGATATGAGTTGGAACTGACTTGAGGGCACCTAACAACAAAAACAACATACTTTAGCTTGGAGAAGGAAACTAGGGTGAAACAAAGAAGTTGAGAACCTAGTGATTAATGATAAGGGGACTACACTGTACTTGGTTTCTTTCTTATTAGTCTGAAAATAAAAGACTTTAAAAAATATTATGCCTAGCTAATTTGAAATATTACCATTTTTAATGTAAAGAAAAATAAATGTGAATTATTTTGTTCTGATCTGAATCTTAAATTAAAGCATGGGTCTTGCAGTTTATAAGGCATATCAGCCAATTAAGGCTGATAGAAATGTCTCCAAATTGAGCTTGCAAAAATAAGCACTTAAATTAATTACAGAAATGATACTGGATTGAAGACTGCACTGTACATGAGATACACTAAGTGGGACCTGTCTCATGCAGGGGTATCAGGAATAAGAGAAGAATAATTAGATAACAATAATAATAATAATAAGAGAATAATGATTAGTGAAGTCTAATTATTGAGCAAGGAGCCCTGGTGGCACAGTGGTTCATCTCTTAGCTGCTCATCTAAGGTTTGGCAGTTCGAACCCACCAGCTGCTCTTTGGGAGAAAGATGTGACAGTCTGCTTCCATAAAGATCATAGCCTTGGAAACCCTATAGGATAGCTCTACTCTGTTGCTATGAGTCAGAATAAACTCAACAGCAATGGGTGTGATTTTGGAAGAGCCGTTCTTTCTCAATTCAAGTAAAACATTTGGTGTCCTGATCCTAAGTGTCGGTTCAAGAAAGTCTTGGCTGAGCCTTGGTCCCTCTTAAGCAATGCAGGATGTGTGAACTTCAAACACGCATGTGTACCTTGTCATCTTAGTCCTTCTATTGATTGTCCAGAATTGAGTTTAATGAAGACAGAATGTCTCATGTAAACAAATCATTATCCCTGATCAAAGAAGTGTAAACAGAACCTGGCCTGGGAAACAGGCTTTTTGTGTCTCCCTACCACAGAGTAAAATGCCTGGGCCCTGGGGATTTGGTAGAGTCTGGAGTCAATAATGAAACTTCCTGAAGCATAGGGGGAAGACCCCAAAACTGGAGGCGCCAAGAGCTTCTTCACTTAGATAGATTCTTACTCTAAAAATTGGAAAGATAGAAATAACTCAGGAAAAGGGGAGACTTACTGAGAAAAAACAATGCAAAAGTAGATATTAAAATGCCAGTCTACAAGGGGATGGTTTTGTATTACAGGAGCATTTACTGTAACAATATATTAAATTACAGGCCCTAGAAAATAGAAATTAGAGTGAGATTCAAATTACTTAAAAAAAAAAAACAACATTTTACTTTCTCTCCTTAGACAAACCATTAAAACCTCTTAATTCTTCACCTGTCTACTTTATAGGATCTTGTTTTTTTGTTGTTGGTGGTGAAAATAAAACTGCTTTCACAATTATGAAGTGTCAGGTGAATGAATAGAAGAGGTTTTATTCATAGTAAAACAAAACAAACAAACAAACAAAAAACCTGTTGATGTCAATTCCAATTCATGGCAACCCATGATTTAAAGAATAGAACTGCTCCATAGGATTTTTTTTTTTTTTTTTCCTATAACCTTTACAGAAGCAGATTGCTGGGTCTTTCAACTGCAGTACCACTGGGTGGGTTCGAACCACCAACCTTTAGGTTAGTAGTCAATGACAAACCGTTTGTACCTCTCAGAGGCTTCAGACAGATAGTAGGCACCCAATAAATGCTTGCTCTTATGATTGTTATTGTAATTATCATAAGCTATCATTCTCGTCATTTAATTACCCCTGTGTAAGGTGAAGAATATAAGTGTGTTCTCATTAATAATGTAATAATGGCTACCTATTATTCATCGCGAATTATGTGCCAAGTCCTACACCAGGTGCTTGGCATACAAATTCACATTTTAGTTACCTCAAGAACCCTGAGAGAATAACTTATAATCATTTTACTGAGCCTCAGAGAAGTCAGACATCTTGTACACAGTCCACAGGGTCTATTTGGAAGAGTCTTGGTTCCAAGCCAAGGTCTGTCTGACTCCACATCCTTGTTCTTCCACTATATGCACTGCCTGTTTTGAAGAGACTGACAAAACATTTTAGAATTATTATTTAAAGCCCTCCCTCAAAGGTATGTCATTCACACCTAACTATAAAACTTTCTGAAATATTAGATGAACATCTTGAGAGACAACGCAAGCCTAGAGATGCTTCTTTGGAAAGCTCAAGATCTTCATTCCCTTTCCATCACACTCGTCATCCTGATCCTTGCCATCCTTACTGGCACTGACTTCCTCAGTGTTTCCTGAGAGTCAAGAGGTGCTCACCAACTGCTTGTGAGCATTTTACATCATCAGCCTGCCTTCCCACCCTTGATCTGTCCACTCATTTTCTAATTAGGACTTTTGGCTCCAGGATCTCCACGCAGTAGCAAATACCCAGAGACATGAATAAGATGTGGCAGACATGTTTCCAGTGAACCTAAACTCAGGGAGTGGCTGCATAGCAGTGCACACTTAGCAAAGTGCTCTTTAAATACACTTAAACACTTCCAATAACAAGGTATCCAATTCCCAAGGAAGCCCACTTCATAACTGAAAAAAAACTCTCGTGACACAGGCATTCCCATATGAAAATTTGTTGTTGGGCGACATGGAGTCAATTTCAACTCATAGTGGCCCCATATGACAGAGTAGACCTGTCCCACAGGATTTCCAAGGCTGTAAATCTTTACAGAAGCAGACTTCCACAACTTTCTCCCATGGAGCAGGTGGTAGGTTCGAACCACCAACCTTTAAGTTAGCAACCATGCACTTAATCACTGTGCTAAGAGGGGAACACAGATTAGCACACTCTTTCTAGAGGACAATTTATCAGTATATGTATCACAAGACTTAAAATTATTCATACCTTTTTTTTCAATCAGCTAATTCAAACTATTGCTACTAGAAAATCATGCTACCAAAAGAATACAAAATAAATGGAAAATGTTATATCTATTGAAGCTAAAATGACATTATCTACATCTTACATATTGATTAATATAGGCATAATTAAGAATATGAGTCATTTTAACTGTTGCTCAGACAACATGATGTCTAGATCCTAAAAACTGACTTTCCAGAATAGTGTTTCTTCACCTTAACTCCCCGCTAGAATGTCCTTAAAAAACAAACAAACCCATTGCCATTGAATCAATTCTGACTCATAGCAACCCTACAGGACAGAGTAGAACTGCCCCATAGAGTTTCCAAGAAGTGGCTGGTGGATTTGAACTGCTGACTTTTTGATTTAGCCCTTTCATTAACGCTTAACCACTGCAGAAAAACTCTGGGGATAAACTTGGGCATCAGTATTTTTTTAAGCTGTCTAGGTGGTTCTCATGTATAGCTAAAGAACCACAGTTCTAGAAGAAGGTTCATAGTCATCAACCTGGCTTTTTAAAATGAATCTACCTCATATTCTTCAAAAGGGAGGCAGAAGAAAAAGGCATGCCAGCTGCTTTCTACAGGGCTGTTGTGGTAATGAATAACTGTTTGGTACTAGTACCTCAGGGCCTAGGAGGTTTAGCACTTGGGCCTTCCAATTACATCATGTTCACACCCAGGTATCAAAGTCCTCTCATTAGCTCGTCATCAGCTCTAGAAACAGCTATGCTAGCACTGGTGGGAAGTCCAGCTGACTTAGAGTTTTGAAGCGAGGAGGTTCAGGTATGACAGTCAGGCTGGGCATCTAACTTGCTGTGTAATTCTCCTTATGTCATTTCCCAACTCTAGGCCTCAGTTTTATTTTGTTTTGAAAAATGAAGATAATAAATCCTGCCTTCCCAAGATGGTGTAGGTCTTGAAGGAGAGGGTGGGAGTGGAACCACTTTGTGTTCTGTACAGGATAAACTGTCCTCACCCATGGGAAGTTGGCTGGGTGAGGAAACAAGCACCTCACACTGTTCCAGAGAGTAGGAAGCTGAGCGGACCGCACTGAGGAGCCTGGGATGTCAGAAGCTAACCTGGGTGTGTTTTTCCGGTGACCAGCCCCTTATTCCTGCCTTACCTGTGAGGTCCCCTCACGGTCTCATTTTCTCTGGATGATTCCTACCCACATCGAGCCACACCCTGGTGTTTCTGTTCCAATCTGCCACCTTCTGTGTCCCTCACTGACATCCTCATCCCTTCCAGGTATTGGCTTCTCTCTTAAATTAACTTCACAGGGATTAAGATACCCAAGATTACCCCTTCTGGTTATTTCTATCACACAAATTGGAAGAAAGCATCAAAAATGAAACCAAAAAGTTCCCCCCTACAAAAAAAGAAAAAAAGCTGCTTCTTTTCAGATAATTCACAGTTTCTGTTCCTTCACCTTCTGTGTCCCTCAAAGTGGCAGGGATGAGGCCAAAGTTCGGTATCTGGGAGCAAGTCTTTGAGGCCCAGTACCTATATCCTTCAGGTCTGGTACATCTATATCTATCTCTCTGTCTGTCTCTCTGTGTGTCTGTCTGTCTGTCTATCTATCTATCTGTCTGTCTGTCGTCTGTCCGTCCATCCATTCATCCACCCACCCACTTACCTATCTGTATTTTCAAGGAGAGCGTTGTTGTTGCTTCCCTACCGTGCAGTTTTAGGTTTATGGGGACATTCTTGGTTGGACACTTGACTGGAGTCACAGGACAGACAACTGGGAAGTAAAAGGCAAAATACATCCAGAATCTGACTATATCTCACCATTTCTACCCCTACCTCCCTGGTCCAAGCCACCATTGTCTCTTATCTGGATGACTGCCTAGCTTTCCAACTCATATCCCTGCTTCCATTCTTTCCCCTTGCCTCAGTTCACAGACTGGTGTAAACAAATAAGTCAGGGTGTTCTTTATAACACATCACTCCTCTGCTCAAAACTCTTCAGTGACAACTCACCTTATTCAGAGTAAAAGCCCATATCCTTTCTATAACTTACGAGGCATTCTGTGGTCTCCCCCTGCCCCTCACCCCAGTCCCAGCTCCCTGACCTCATGTTCGCATGCCCCTTATTCTAGTCCCTCAGCCTCCTCAGTTATATACAAACGCAGTAGGCAGGCTCCTGCCTCTGGGGCTCTGTACTGGCTTTGCTCCTCCTCCCCCTCTTTCATTTCTTACAAATTCAATCCAGGGCAGTTTATTTTGAAGCCGGCTTAAGAATGTTGAATTAGCTGAAGCCTCAGCACAGGAGACAACAGGGCGGTCTGGAGTCTCAACATGCTAAGAAACACTAGTCCGTTCATTAAGGATTTCCTAGTCGGCCTCTACCTGAAGTCAAACATCTGGTTGGAATATGAAAAAGCCAGACCACATATTTGGGTGTTCTTCACATGTGAGTGTTTGCAGAATGCAGACCATCTGGGAACTGCTGCAGCTTTCACTTTTTATCCTTGAGTTAAGGTTCAGTGGCTTTAAATTCAACAAACATTTGTTTACACCAACTTTTCGCTAGATCCTGCGCTGGATTCTGGGGATACAGAGCTGAACAGTTCCTGCCATTGAGTATGGCAGGCTGGAGGGATGGGCAGACAAGGTCATACATAATTTGATTCAAGGCAACAAGTGCTACATGAAGCCTCCAGATCCAAATCCAGGGGATGTCACAGGAAGGTCTCTAAGCCAAGTCATGGGCAATCAGTGAACTGAGACTTGGGAATTTTATAGTCTGTCCAAGTAAAGAGACACAGCCTGAAGCTCAGTTGTTTAATCTGAACAATGGGGAGAAAAGTCCTGGATGTCCACGGATAGGTTAAACCCGTTGCAGGAGAGTCAAATGCGACTCATAGCGACCCTATGGGACAGAGTAGAACTGCCCCATAGCATTTTCAAGGAGCACCTGGTGGATTCAAACAGCTGACCTTTTGGTTAGCAGTCGTAGCGCTTTACCACTGGGCCACCAGGGCTCCATGGGTAGGAAGTGAGGAAAAATATTTAAGAGCCAAAATGTAGGGGCAATGCTAGCCTTATCACAAACGGGAGTATGTAAGTGCGTGCAAACAAAACAAAACAGACCTTCCTTCTGTTGGAAAGTTCAGCTTAACATGGGCTAACCCAAAATAGAAGTTTTACTCTTAAAATAGATCCCTCCGCTGCTCTCTCAACTGGGTAAACTCATACTTGCCACTAACTGTTCCCCATTGTCCTAGAGAAGTCTTCTGTAACTTACATTCCCTAAGATATATTTGTAAGCTGGCTAAGCCCTACTTAAGTTCCTATTACCCCTCATTCTGATTGTCTATATCCAGGCCCTCACACAGACTGGAGGAGGGAGAGAGCATCTGCTGCTCCCCAGAGACATTAGGGCTTACCATCCTTCACACTTCAGTGTGGTACCTTCTCCAGACACTCTCTGGGAAGCAGATTCTGAATGGACAATTGGGGAAGGAACGTAAGGACACTGGGTACCTGGGATAGGGTAGGGGAGAAGGAACGAAACATCACCTGGGTTCAAATAGTGACAAGCCCTTTAGTTTTTTTTTCAGGAGGGGACATGGGGGACACAATAGAGACAGTTTCTGATGTGCAGCATTCTATATAGAGATGTCATGAAGCTGGATTTCAGGGTTCTCTTAGCTTTCTCCTTCTATTAACTCTCTCCCTATATATTTTTTTTCTTTCTCTTGCATCCTTTTCTTTCTTCCTCATTTACTTTTTTTTCCCTGCCTTTCTTTTCCTTTCTACATACACTGTTCAGCTCCTATGCCTTAGGAAGGCCTGGGCCCCGACAGCCCAAGGGGAACTGAGGAGGGGGAGAAGAGCAGTGGTACTGAGCAAAGGAGGTGAAGCACACCCACTGCCTTGTGCTTAGTGGTTTCCATGCACTGTCTGATGTATTGCTCCTCACCACTCTGTCAGGTAGATTTTCTTGTTCCCACTTTGCAGAGGAGAAAAATGTGACTAGAGAGATTAAGGACCTCTCCAAAATCACACAGCTACTAAGTGGTAGTCATTCCATTTCTCTGAATGTCAACTTCATACTGCATCCTATGCAAGCTCCAGGAGTCGAGAGCTGAACCTGACATTTGCCTGAAGGTCTTATCATCCAGAAGCAGCAAAGCCCCTGTGATTCTGCTGAGATTTGGCTGTAGCATGTTGCCTGGCACAATCAAACCCCAATTTTAGGAGAAACATGCTAAGTAAAAGTGAGCCAGGGGTTAGAGATGGAGCAAGAATGAGAAAACGCTGGCGGTGAGTAAAGTGCGGTAGAGATTCATCATGCTAGTTTCTTTACTTAGTTAACATTTGGGGAAAGAAAAAAAAAAAAGGTCAAGGTGCTCATAATTGTGTCTTCTCAGACATGGAGACTCTCATGTTCAAAATGGAGCATCCTTTCTCAGAAATCAAACCAACCAGTTGCCCTCAAGTTGATTCCAACTAACGCCAACCCTATATGTGTCAGAGTAGAACTGTGTTGCACAGCGTTTTCAAAGGCTGCTTTTTCAGAAGTAGATTGCCAGGCCAGATCGCCAAAGAGGCTTGCCTCTGTAAGCCTTCTTCTTGCTCCCTGGCTAGGACAGGGTCCTACGGGTAAACGTGGCCCTGGAGAAAGGAGGAGAACAAATACCATGAGTAACGCATGTTCCATCTGCTTGAGGATGCAGACAGGAGGGGCCCCAAGGAGTGAAAAGCTTCCTATCTAACTGGGACATTATGGATACTCTAACCTTTGTTTTCCAAGCCTTTTGTGATATATGCATTATTTATAACGTTTCTTTTAGAAGGCAAAATCATTATGCTCCCAGATACGTGGACAGTTGCTGTTTGGACTTTGGACAACCACTCTCTCTAAGATTTTTCTTCTGCCCCTCCTCTCCCATCCCGCTACCTCTGCCCTCATCTGGTCCACCCACCGTCCCTTGCCTGACCTCCCTCCCTCAGTTTTCCATCCCACCCATTCTCCACTCTGAGGCCAGATAGTGGTTCATGGCATTTTCTTTAGCAAAGCTTGTTAGTGACTCTCCATTTCCCTCTGGCCAAGCCTGGCTAGTCACCTGAAAGTCAGATGCTTTCCACGATCCAGGCTCATGAGACATTTCCCATCATTTTCTGCTGCTCTCCTTCAGGAGCCAAATTGGCTCTATGTTTTCCTGGGTCCAGCTCACATCTTCCTGACTTTTATTCTGTCTGGAATATTCTTCCCTTGGTCGAAATACTACCTGTCCTTCACACTTGCTCAATGACACCTCTTACATGGAGCCTTTCCTGATCTTACAATCTTTCTTTTCTCTAAATCGCTTTAAGATTTCTGACTGTAGAGGCATTATGAATAGAGTGGAAACTTTATGTAAAAGTAGCTTGAGGTTGAAGTGTGATTAAGCCACTAAATAGCTATGTGCTTATAGGGAGTTAAGCACTCTGGGCCTCAGTTCTTCTGTCTGTGAAACGGGAAATGATCACACCTCAAACATCTGCTGTAACGATTAGAGATAATACGCAAAGCACTTAGCAAAATGTGAGGAGTCCTGGGGGCGCACTGGTGAAGCCCTCGCCTGCTAATCCAAAGGTCAGAGGTTCAAACCCCTCTGCTGCTCCATGGGAGAAAGATGTGGCAGTCTGCTTCTGTAAAGATTTACAGGCTTGGAAACCCTAGGAGGCAGTTCTCCTCTCCTATAGGATTGCTATGAGTTGGAATCAACTGGACGGCAGTGGTTTAGCAAAATTCGTCTAGTAGGTGCTTGATAAAGATTAAGCCTTGCCATTGTTATTATTATTTTTCATGCCCATTGTTCTACGATACCTTTAAGCTATTTGAGTATTGGCCAAAGTTCCTGTACTCTGAGATCTGTGTCCATCCCGGCCTGCCCCTGAGCCCTGCCCTGGTGGGTGACGGGGATGGGCTGCATTCACTAAAGGGGGCCTGGGAGTCTGCTCTGGGGATGCTGAGGGCACAGAGCGGTCACAGAGAGCAGCAGGCCCAGGGCCGACATTATCAAAGGCCTAAGGCACTGCAAGGACCAGCTTGTTTCATTAAAACAAAAGGAAAAGTTTCCTTGAAAATCCCACTTTTTCCTCCCCCAGATTTCCCTCTTGGCTGCTTCTGTGACCACACATGTTTCCGATGAATCCACATTCAAATGAATTTCGGCCGACAAATAACTCGATACAGCTCTTTGGTGGGAGAGAATTCCTTCAGGATGAGGTCACGGTTTGGCTACACTAAAATTAAAAATAACCCAGAACCCCCCCACCGCCCAGCCTGGCATCAGCCCAGCGCAGTGCATTTGGGAACCATTACCGGGTTTATCGGGGTAACGTATCACAGAAAACCTGCTTCTGTTTATAGACCATTTTATTATTCCGTTTTGACATTTCCCTTTTTTATTCAACCTTTTTCCCCCTTAAGCAAATATCTACTAGACGGAATTGAAATGTGATCCAACCAAATATACTCTTTTTTAACTTCAGGCTAAAGCAGGTCTGACTAGAAGCAGAAATGCTTAAGTGAAAAGTTATGATTTACTTTCTCTCTAAAGGGGAACAGTGTCAGAAGAGGAATTTTATGTGACAAGGGAACTTGTGGTGTACAGAGCCGGGCTGGCAGCTGACACAGACATTTGCAGGAAAAGTGATGGTGCCTACAAGGCTTGGCACAGGCCCCATCTAGCACTGCTGGTGGCAACCCCAGGACACCCAGGGCAGACAGGGCACAGGTAGACCAGAATTACTTTAAAAAATGGCAAAGTCCCCAGAGCAGATTGTAGAAGGATGATTGGTCGGATCGGGAAGGGAACTCAGAGAGTATGGCCATACATAGCCCCATTACTTTAATGTTGGGTAAACAAAGGCTCACAGGGAAAGCTACAGTGAATTGTCCAAGGTAATTGTGTTGAGCTATGGTGGTTTTTTTTTTTTTTTTTTTTTTTTATGGTTTATAGGGCAACCCTGGTGGTGTAGTGGTTAAGTGCTATGGCTGCTAACCAAAGGGTTGGCAATTTGAGTCCACCAGGCGCTCCTTGGAAACTCTATGGGGCAGTTCTACTCTGTCCTATAGGGTCGCTATGAGTCGGAATCGACTCAATGGCACTGGGTTTGGTTTGGTTTTTGGTATGGTGTTCAGGGGCCGAGCCTTAGACTAGAAGTGAGAAGATATGAATTTGAGAACCAGGTAGGCCATTTTGTAGCCATGTGGTCTTAGACAGGAGACTTTACCCTATTGTACCTCAAGCCCATCATCTATAAAAATCTTAACTTCTCTGTGCATCTATCATACGGTTATGGAAGGGTTAAGTGAAGAAACAGCTAATATAATACATATTGACTGCATGCTTTCTACGTGCCATCCACTGTTCTAAGCCCTTTGCACATCTCATTTACCACTCCCAGGAATCTACCAATTCGTTACAATAATTACCCTCATTCTGAAGATGAGGGGCTGGGTGAGGCACAGAGAAGTTAAGTAATTGACCAAAGTTAGTTGGAAGATGCTAGAGACTTGATTTGAATCCTATAGTGTTCTATTGGTTCCTGTGACCAATGAAATCAGGCCCCAGATGTGAGGGTGAAAGTTGGGATGTGAGGCTAAGCCAGAACAGAGACCAGGCCTCCTGACTCCTAATCCTGCATTTTTTTCCAAGACCCTGAACTGCCCCAACTTCTGGAGGGGAGGAGGTCCGGCTGCTTTCCTGCCCTGTCTGTCAGTCCCGGAGCAGAGTTTTAAATTATGAAATGGAAAGGTGGTTTGAATTCTCTTTGAATGCATCAAAGTACAGACCTGAAAGGAATGCATGTTCGTGAGGGTTGGGGTGAGGGGTGAGAGGTGGGGTTTCCCATGAAAGCCCACATGGGAAACAGCATTTCACGGGGCATGGCTGTGAGTTTGTGAGGTTCTCCACGGCTCAATCAGGCCCCTGCCCTTGCATTTGCACCCCTCCCTCTCTCCTCCTTCCTCTTCTATTTCTGATTGTTCCCAGGCATGACGACATCCTGGTCTCCCTTCTTCAAAAGACTCTTTGTGATCTGACCACCACCTACCTCTCTACCTCCATGTTCCTCTGCATTTTGCTCTCTGTGCTTCAATTGCACTGCTGTGTGTGTGTGTCTTGTTATTGTTGTATTTTAACACCTTCTCGAATGCACCAAACTCTTGTTCCCCTTGGGGTTACTTCCTCTTCCCTGCATGCTTCATCCTCCACTCTTTGCCCAACTAACATCAACTCACCCTTCTGGTCTTGGTTCAAATGTCTTTCCTTAGACACACACCCCCTGATCCACACTCTTAATTAATCTCTCTTCTGCATTTCATTACTTCTCTCATAGAATCCATTTCTTTTTGTTGGTGCCTTTCTTACGCTTTGTACTCATGTATGTATTTACTTCTTATCTATCTCTTCTTCTAGACCAGGGTTCAGCAAACTATTCATTACTGTAATAAACTGTTATTTCAACTTACATAGCTTGTGAGCAAAGACTCAATTTTACATCTTAAACGGTTACATTTCAAATGGCTATATAAATACCTGTATGAGAGCCTTGATTTTGTTCCTTGGCCCCACATAATGTAAAGTATTAATAGTCTGGCCTTTTAAAATAAAGTTTGCTGACCCTGCTTTAGACAGCAAGCTCCACGAAAGCAGAGAAAATGTCTATAGTAGATGCTTAATGAGTAATTGTCTATTGAAATAATCACTGAATTCTCTCTTCCTTCTAGTCTCCTCAGGGGCAAGCAGAAAGTTCAGTGGAAAGAGTGCATGTTGTGCCCAAAATACTTGTTTGAGTACTAACTCAGCTGTTTGCTAACTTTGGAACTCTAGGTAAGTCAATTTCTTTGAACCTCCTTTTCTCCATCCTTTAAATGAAGATAATACTTGGAGAGATTAAATAATATACATAAAGATGCTTTGACAAAGTGTAAAGGCTATATAAAATGTTAACTATGATTATAGTAATCGATGCTATGATGCTAAATATCAATTTATTGCCTTTCAGCTCCAAATTCACCTTTCTTTGTTTGCTCTGTGGTAATGAAGCTGGACCCTGTAATTATTTCCACTTCGCCAGCTTTTTGCTTTCGCAGTAGGGGATGTAAAAGGAACATAGCAGGAGGAAGGGAGTTCTCTTCCTGATTAGGATGTGCTTCTTCTTCTGGGGAGCCTGGATGGTGCAGTAGTTAAGAGCTATGGTGAGCTTGACTGCTACCTAAAAGGTTGGCAGTTCAAATCTACCAGCCACTCCTTGGAAACCCTATAGGGCAGTTCTACTCTGTCCTACAGGATTGGAATTGACTCCACAGCACCTTTTTTTCTTAATTTATTTATTCTTTTTCCAACCATGGAGCTGCCACCCACACATTTGGGGGACATCCAGTGGTGCTCATCTCCATCAATTTCTGGCAGGATTCCTGTCGACAACTTTCCATCGAGCTTCACAGGCACTTCAGAAGTCAGTCTTATCTGCACCATAGTAGGGCATTTCCAGCTTGCCAGTCATGGCTGTGGTTTCTTGCCTACCAGCTTTGGCCCATGAGCACCCCACAGGGATATTTCCGACCTGTCAGCCCTTGGTGTGGATCCCTGCCCACAGTGTCCACCTACCTGTTCCTGGGAAGATTGTTTCCTGTTTTCTAGTTTTGGTCACTGTTCTTGTCCATCTCCTTAGCCTGCTGGCTGTGGACCAGCTCTGGCCAGGCTAACCCACTGAATTTCTCTACCATCCAACAGACTGAAAACAGCATCTTTTCCAGTGAGTAAATTCCAGCCTTGGAGAGCAACTGCCTGCCTTGCATATTTGTTTTTACTTCAGATGCTCCCCCCTTAGCCTTAGTGAATTCTTTACAGTACTATTTACCCTTATGTAATTAATCTGTTGTAATAGTTAATAATTCTTTATATTAAATTTTCCCTCTTTGAGTAACTGTCTCCTGATGGGACCTTGACTATTAATACTGAACTGACACCAGAAGTTGTCTCAGGAGCCAGACACACAAAGACAGGGTTTGGTTGTGCCCTTGGACATTTGTGTAGTGCTGCATTCCTTGTCAATGGGAAATGAGATGCTACCCATCTATGGCATACAACGTCATCACAGTTAATTACGCAATCACCTATGGATGAATATGCTGAAACATCAACTAAAGCAATGTCTGGAAGTTCAAGTGGCTACTGCACTTGCACTTGACCATTCTGGCAGAATGATGACTACAGGGACAATGGTGTGGAATGGATTCTTCTGAAGTGTACTTGAATGGTTAGAGAAAGAAAACAAGCTCTGGTCCTTTAACTATTAGCCGAAGTTGCAGATTGAAAACCAGAGAGTTTTCATGACAGTCTTAAAATATGCTCTTATTTCTCATAACAACAGAGATGGTATTGTTGAAAAATCAAACTCAAAATTTATTATGTACGTTGCCAAATTATAAAGGTTGAATCCAGAGTCTTGTTAGCTTTCTCATGTGAAATGGCATTTATTGGGAAGGAATAGGATACTTAAACTTGGAATGATCTGTAACAAGATTCAAATGTTGGTATGTTTCAGAGATACAGGTACACACTAAGGTCCAGGTGGAAATAGTTCATACTAGAGAGGATGGTTAATTTTGCTAACATATATTGGTAGAAAACTGGCCCTCATGAGTTTGAGTGGATTCTATGGGTGTTAGCTCAAAGAGGGTAGAAGTCATTGATATTATTAAAGATTCCATATTTATTGTGTTAGCATGGCTATAGGTGGCTCTAGTAGCTTATTTGGCTGGTTGACTAAAACTTGGTCTCAATAGATAATGTTACATTAGATTATGTTAAACTGCATTACATTAGATAATGTTAAACTATGATCTATGAGCTATCTGTGTGCTTTTAAAATAAAGTTTTATTGGCATACAGCCACGCTTATTCATTTAAGAATTGCCTATGACTGTTTTACTCTATAACATCAGAGTTGAGTAGTTGCAACAGAGACCATGCGACCCGCAAGCTTAAAATATCTACTATCTGACCCTTAATAAAAAGTTTGCTGATCCTTGGTCTACATTTAATGAGGCTTAGATGCCAGAATTTCCCTGCATGCTTAAGGAGATATAAGTGTCTAGCTGGATTTTTTCTGTGTAATCTGTACACCTATTTCCCAACTACATTCTAAGAGAAGACCCAGCACACAATTCCTTCATTAATGCATTAAGAAATGCAATAGTAAGGAGAGCACCTCCATGATTGAAAAACTCTGTGGTTGCTCTCCCTTATAGGCCAGTTAAGAATACTGAAGATGCCACCATTGAGATGGACTCCTTGGTTTGACTGGGGATGTAGGAATCTCAGAGAAGCAACAGCCAAGTGACAACACTCAATTGCCAAGGACAAGATAAATACATCTATCGCAAAGTGCAGCAGGAAAATATCAGTAATCAGAATGCTTTGGCCCACAGAAAGCTTTGGTGGTGTCAAAGATACAGTATGATATCTTACTAGAGTATTTGCTTGATACACGAAACAGGCAAAACTCTAGGTCTGATAACAAAAACCCGAATTTCATTGGCATAGTGCACAGTCATGTGCTGTCACCCAGTTTCTAGACCTAAGCCACTTCACAGACCCAGAAACTCTTGATTGAAAGGAAGCCAGGTCTTCTTGGAAAAGAATCCGAAACCATTTTTCAAGTACATACAAAAATCTTCCTCCAAGCATTCCAAAAAGGGACCTGTGGCCACTTACTAGAGTGACTGTGTATTTGGAAAATTGACATACTTAGAATTTTTCACAATTACTAGACACTGGATCTGGATTTTTGCAAATCCATTGGGACTCAAAAGACCTCTGTGTCTCACCGGTCAAAAAGGGTACCAGATAATAGATGGAGTCTTACCTCAAGTCTGACTCTCAGTGGGCTCAGTTAATCCAGGACTCATCCTGTGGTTATTTCCCCTTTTTCTGAATCTGTAATTAGAATAGACATCTTTGGCAACTGGGTAAATACCCACATTGCCTCTCTAACTCAAGAGATGAGGATGATTATAGACTAAGTAGAAACCCCTAGAGTTCCTCTACCTTACCAAGTTAGTAAACCAGAAGAAACACTGCAACCCTTGGGATAAGTGCAGAGGCAAATGCTACAATCACAGACTTGAAAGAAGCAACGGTGATATTACCCACCACATACTCATTTAACTCAGCAGTTTGCCCCCTGCAGAAGTCAGATGGATCTTGGAGAGTAAATGGACTGTTTTCAATTTAATCAGGCAATTTCAGCTGTTGTCCCAGATGGATATCATTATTAGAATAAATCGGCACAGCACCTAGGAGTTGGTATAAAGCAATTGACCTAGATAGCACCTTATATCTACATCAATATGCAAGTACTACTAAAATCCAGTAGCTTTTACCTGACATGGCCAAAAGTATACCATCATAGTCTTATCTCAAGCCTCTGTGATTTCATAACAGTCCATGGAGTCATCTGACATTCTGCAAAACATTACACTGGTCCACTATATCGACAACATTATTTTGATTGCATCTGATGGGCAGGAAGTAACAAGTACTTTAGATGCCTTAGTAATACATATGTGAACTAGTGAGTGGCCATAAATTCCATTAGCTTTCCGGGGCCTACTACCTTAGCCTCAGTAACTCTCTGAAGTTTTAATAGTCTGAGCCATGTGAAAATATTTCCTTCAAGGCAAAAGACAAGTTGATGCACCTCATACCATCTACCGTGAAATAAGAGATGCAAAGCCTGGTAAGCCATTATGGATTTTGGAGGAAATTTTTATATATAGTTTTGCGTACCATCCTTTGACCTATCTTCAGTCACCTGTAAGTCTGCCTCTTTTGAGTGTGAAGAGAGTAATAAAAGGTTCTGCAGTGATTTCAGGATGCAGCCTAGGTGACCTTACCACTTGGTCCTTATGATCCCACAGACCCACGGATACTCGAAATGTTCACGGAAAAGAAAGAAGTCTCAGGAGTCTCTGGAAAACACCAGTAGAAGAATCACAGCACAGACCACTAGAATTTGAGAGCAAATCTTTGTTTTCCTCTGCAGGTAACTAGTCTCTTTTGAGCAACAGCTTCTGATTTGCGACTGGGTTTTGGTAGAGACTGAATACCTAACCATGGGACATTAGGTGAGCATGATGTATGAGCCTCCCATCATAAGCTAGGTGTTGTCTGATACACCTAGCCGTGAGGTTGGGCATATGAAGCAGCAAGCTAACCTCAAGTGGAAATTGTATTAAAAAAAAATAATAATAAGTCTTGATAGATCTAGAGGGTACAAGTGGGTTACATGAGAAGTTGGCTCAAATTCTTTCCACACCAACACCTGTTGCATTACCTCCTCTACCTCAATCCATGTGCATGGCCTCCTGGGATGTTTCTTATGATCAATTGACTGAGAGAAAGAAAGCTGAAGCCTGGCCTACAGATGTGCCTACCCATTATGCTGGAACCACTCTAAAATGAATGACTTATTATTCAGCCATAAAAAAGAATGAAGTACTGATACATGCTAGAACATGGGTAAAACTTATAAGCATCATGCTTATATAAGCATTATGCAAGAAGCCTGACAGAAAAGGCCACACATTGTGTGATTCAATTTCTATAAAATATCCAGAATTGCAAATCCATAGAAACAGAAAGCAGATTAGCGGCTGTCGGTGTTGTGGAGGGGCTGTGAGGGAGTGGGTAGAGAGTGACTAATTGAAAGGTATGGAGTTTCCTTTTGGAGGGATGAATCTGTTGTAGAATTAGATAATGGTGATGGTTGTACAACATTGTGAATGCGCTAAATGCCACTGAATTGTACATTTTAAAGTGGTGAATTTTATGTGATGTGTATTTTACCGCAGAATATAAAGCTTGCATGGTTGAAGCACCACAGCCTGATTCAAGGGTGACCCTGAAGGACACTCATGAGGGAAATCCTCCCAGTGCATAGAACTTAGAGCAATACACTTGGTTGTCCACTATGTCAAAAGTGGAAGGTGAGAGAAGTATAGAACTACACTGACTTGTAAGCAGTATTTAACAGTTTGACTAGAAGGAAAAGGATTGAAAGATTAGTGCCAAGAAAGTCAGAAGAAGAGCATGTGAATGGACTGCTCAGAATTGACACATACAGTGAAGTTGTTTATGTCCCATGTGAATGCCCATGACAAGGCCTCTACTAAAGAGGAGGTGTTATGGATTGAACTGTGTCTCCCAAAAATGTGTGTCAGCTTAGATAAAGCCATGATTCTCAGTATTGTGTGGTTGCCCTCAATTTTTTGATCTGATGTAATTATCCTATGTGTTGTAAATTCTAACTTCTGTGATGTTAATGAGGTGAGATTAGAGGCAGTTCTGCTAGTGAAGCAGGACACAATCTACAGGATTAGGTTGTATCTTGAGTCAACTTCTTTTGAGATATGAAAGAGAAAAGTGCGCAGAGAGAATGGGTACCTCCTACCACCAAGAAAGAAGAGCTGGGAGCTGAGCATGTCTTTTGGATCTGGGATCCCTGTGCTGAGAAAGTCCTAGATTCAGGGGACGATTGATGACAAGAACCTCCTCCCAGAGCAGACAGAGAAAGAAAGGATTGCTCTGGATCTGGCACCCTGAATGCAGACTTCTAGCCTCCTAAACTGTGAGAGAAAAAATTTCTGTTTGTCAAAGCCATCCACTTGTGGCATCTACCTTGAACAGTAGGAAAAAGAGAGCATGAACAGCCAGGGGTATGGTGTTCCAGGGAGTGAAACTCATATGGGCTGGAACAGTCAGAAAATGTTCCTTGGAAGAGAAGAATAGGGATTTGGTTGGAGTGGGAAATACGCCTAGGTGTGAGGAGACCAAGACAAAGGTGGGGGTAGGTGAAAGGGAGAGACAGGCTTTTAGATCAAGCTTGAAAGCATTCATGTCACAAAATGGCTGAACCATCAAACCATCATGCTGAGTGAAATAAGTCAGTCATAAAAGGACAAACACTGTACGATGTCACCTAGATGAAATAAATATATAGGAACCAAAGATTACTAGTGGATAATGGTAGTGAAAGGTAGGGTGAAAGTAAAAGTTTTTGCTTAGAGGGTGTCATGGATTGAATTGTGTCCCCCCAAAATATGTGTCAACTTGGTTAGACCATGATTCCCAGTATTGCATGGTTATCCTCCATTTTGTGATTGTGATTTTATGTTAAAGAGGATTAGGGTGAGATTGTAACACCACCCTGCAATGTAAAGGGAGTTTCCCTGGTGTGTAGTTTTCACCAACTTTTATCTCTCAAGAGATACAAAAGAAAGGGAAGCGAGCAGAAAGGGGGACCTCATACCACCAAGAATGCAGTGCCGGGAGCAGAGCGCAGCCTTTGGATCCGGGATCCCTGTGTGGAGAAGCTTCATGAGAAGGCCAACAGAAAGCCTTTCCCTGGAGCTGATGCCCTGAAATTGGACTTCTAGCCCACTAGATGTGAAAAAATAAATTTCTCTTTGTTAAAGCCGTCCACTTGTGATATTTCTGTTATAGCAGCACTAGATGACTACGACAGGGGGCATTGAGTTTATTTTAATGGTGGTAGAATATTTTGGAAAAGAATAGAGAGAATTGTTGCACAGTTTGAAGAATGTAAATCAATATCACTGAATTGTACAGCTATAAATTGTTGGGGAAAAAAGTGAAAGCATGGCCACAAGATCAGGGATTATGAAAATGTAGAACTTGACAAATGTCCCATAGCTGCTAGGGCATTCCAGGTTCCAGCAGGGCAGGGACACTTAGTTTGGGGTTTTATTGAGTACTTGACTTTCTAGGGCTGTATAGCAGCTTGGAGTTCATAGGCAGGATGCAGTACCAAACTGCACCAGACTTTAATGTACCCCAATCTGAATACAGATAAAACACATCCTCAACTTTCCCAAGCATCTTTGTCATGGGCAGAGTTTAAGCGACATTTTTAACTAACCAACTACTACTAATACTCAGAAGTCTAAAATAAGGCAATGCTATAAAAGTCAGAGTCCCAAAGAAAGAACAAAACAAGCAAAGCATGCTGAGTTTCCTTTCCATGCTAACTTATACATGGGCAATCTCTTCTGAGAGAACGGGGCACTCTTCTTCCTCTAGTTCACTGTTTCCTAGTCCCTTAAATAGGGCACTCTGAGTGAACCAAGCTTTAATTCTCAGAGTTAGAATGGTGCTTACAGGGTATTCTGGGTAACTCCCTCATTATACAGGCAGGGAAGTAGGCCCACAAAGAGGAAATTATTTCTTCAAGGTTTGAGCCATATTTCTTGGTCAGAACGGCTAGACTGTTACTGTGATGTAAAGCCATTCCTTTGAGTGTTGGCCATGACCCCGTGGGCAGGAGTACCATCTCCTCTGAACGGGACAGACTTTCTCATTGCCATTTATCTCAGGGAACAGGTCTGATCCTCAGCCAAGGACCTGGAATTGACAAGGAGGAGCTTAGTTTGCAGGTGTTTTGTAGCCTTTTGAGAATTCATTTTCTTGGATTCAGACATTGATGAGGGTAAGTATCCAGATGCGTGGGCCCCTGGGAGTAAAGTACAAAGTCACGTTTACCACATGTTAGGAGCTGAAGATGATTAAGTCATACTTTAAACATTGAATTATCACAATCCATCACACTATGTTTGTTTCCCTGTTGTCATCCTGAGTCTTTAGTAAAATTGCTTTTGAGCTTTCCAGCCAGTTGTAGTCTGTGCTACAGAGAACCAAATCCAAGGTCAGAACTTGGACCAGACCGTTGGAAAAGAATCAGAATCCCTACCCCTCCACGTCAGAATTGTAGTGACATTGGAAACCTGGTTAAAGAGTGACTAGGGCTTTGACTGAAGCCTGGTTAAGGAGTGCTGAAAAAAACTGGCTCATCTTCCCCACAAAGAGACCTCCTTTCATTCTTGCCTCCAATGATCTGATTCATATTGTAGAGGCATGATGCCTGGGAAACAGCAGAAAACAGGCAGTGACCTGCCTTCAACAGCATGTTATTGTCACAAAGCAAAGGAAAAAGATCAGGATGGTGGTGATAGACTGATCAACATGCCATGTGAGGGAGAACTGAAGAAACAGGGCAAAAGAACAGACATGTAGAAAGGGCTTAGTCACTATCTTCAGACCTCTGAAGGTCTATCATGGGAACAGGGAGTCAACCTGCTTTGTTTGGCTCCGGTTTATAATCCATTCCAGGACTTGGCATGAAATATCAGTGGCTGACCAGTTAATCTTGGCTCATGTGTAACCCCAGGTGTGTCAGAGTAGAACAGTGCTCTGTAAGGTTTTGATTGTGCCTGATTTTTCAGAAGTAGATCTCCAGGCCTTTCTTCTGAGGTACCTGCGGGCTGACTCAAGCCTACAACCTTTTGGTTAGCAGCTGAGCATGTTATCTGTGTGTACCACCCAGGGGCCCTTGGCATGTAATAGGAATCAAATAAATGTTTAATTGAATGAATGAACAAATGAATGAGTGGATCCAAAGGCAGGTTTAGAATCAAATGAATATAAAGTTAAAAAAAAAAAGAAGAAGACATAGTTGGGCTGAATATAAAAAACTTATTAAAAGCCAGTGTTAAATCATTAATCCATCAGTGTTCCTTCAGAGGCGCAGGCATAGGCTCTGGTGAGCGCAGGTATCAGTATCATGATCCTCTCCTAGGAATGTCATAAAGGGCATTTCTGAACTGCATACAACTCAGGGAACACATATCAAGCTGTTACAATTCGGGTTCCTGGTGATGAAACTGTAAGATAAATGTATGGTGGTAACCTGGGGTTGGGTTACTCCCCATGTCACAGCAGGGAGAGGAGCACTTCTTTTCATTGTGGGTCCACCTCTGAATTCATGGATATTACAACACTAATATCTCAGGACCTCAAGACTTTTCTTAAGTAAAGCACAGACTTGTGAAAAGGAATAAGGGAAGACACAGAAAGCTGAGTGACTGCCACGGGGCTAAATTGGATCTGTCATGAGTGATAAAATATAGATGAAATATACCTTATTATTTGAAATTTTAAACTAAATCTATTAGAAACATTTAATTACAGCTATAAAAGTTGTCATCAAAATGGCCTACCCTAATGGGAACATAAAAGGAGGAGACAAATGAAATCTTCATTAGTTAATTAAAATGTTTTGATTTAATGAAGCAAGAGTCATTCTGATAGATTAAGTTAAATAAATATAGTATGCCCTGTGTTTACAAATGAAACCCTGAAAATAAAAATGCTTGAAAAAAATAACACTTTCTTTGTTTCATTCATTTATTCATTCAATGCCAGTCCTTCAAGATAGTTAAATATAATATGCACTTATCTAACGTCAGAGCTAGGAGGATCCAGGACACTGGATAGACTGAAATTAACACTTTTTGCATGCACAGATCTTCTACTTCAGCGCTCAACCATGGCATATCCATGGGAAGAAACACTCTCTGCCAAGAGTACTTGCATGTTACTAAGGACAGAAGATTCCATCTAGAAAGATACTGCTCTAATGGTGGCATTACAGATATTATCTGATATATTTGGATAAATTGCTCAGTGTAAATGCCAATGAGCCTGTGTTAGGTTGAGCCTGGGATAAAAGAATGAGGATAATTGTGTGCCTGCCTCCCCCACTACTGCATGGCAATTATCACTTAAATTTCAAAGTGAGTTTAGAAAAATTACTTCATTACCAGACAAAAGGCCTAGCCCAGGGCTTGCTTTAGGAGAGGCTTCAGGTGGGTGCAGTAGCCTTGACTCCTGCAGGAAAGCAGGCCCACCTCAGAAACCCAGCGACAGCATTCTCCTGCTACCCAACTGCTATGTCCAGACCAATTTGGCAAAACTGTTGAAAACCCAAGGCCTAGATCAGTGTTTTTCAAAATAAATCACATAGATGCATATTAAAAATGCAGATTTCATGGCTCCCTGAAAAGAAAGGAGCCCTGCTGCCACAGTGGTTAAGAGTTCAGCTACTAACCAAAGAGGCCTGCAGTTCGAATCCACCGGCCACTCCTCGGAAACCCTATGGAGCAGTTCTACTCAGTCCTATAGGGTTGTTATGAGTCGGAACTGATTCTACAGCACATAACAACATTTATTACGTACCTGGAAGCCTGGGTGGTGCAAATGGTTAACACGCTCAGCTGCTAACCAAATGTTTGCCTGTTCTAGTCCACTCAGAGGGGCTTTGGAAGAAAGGCCTATGAATTTAGTTGTGAAAAATCAGCCATTGAAAGCCCTGTGGAGCACAGTTCTACTCTGATGCACATGAGGTCGCCTTGGAGTAGACTCAAGGACAACTGGTATTATAGCAATATACAGATAAACAAATCAGGGCTCCTTTCCTTAAAGAGCTCAGAATTTGATGGGAAAGATAATCAAGGAAACAGGTAATTCCAGTCACATCAGAAGAAGTAAAGAGATTCTGAGCTTGGCATATTATTTTTATTCATTCTGGATCCTTCAGCTTCTAGGCTCCATGATGATTCTATATCAGGCAAGTTTCTGCTTCCACAGTTAGAGCCATTGTGGAATTAAGCAGTAGCTTGCTAATTTTTTTTTTTTTGCTAATGGGGAGGGCCACAAAATGATTACAAACATAGGTTTTTATTCAAAGAATGAAGCAGTCTGAGTCAAATTCTTTCTAGCCTTTATTAGCTGTGTGCCCTTAGGCAACTTATCCAGTTTTCTTGTGCCTCAGTTTCCTAATCTGTAAATCAGGGAAAATACTACCTTTACCTCTGGCCATTTGTCGTGAGGAATAATGGGGGTAAAGTATGCTAAGTTCTTGTAGTGAGCTTCCATTAAACTAAGAGTTTATATAGAGCCGTGGTGAAAACAGGGGCTCTGGAGCTCAGCTGCCTCGTTTTGAACCCCAGATCTACCACTCACAGCTCTGAGATCTTGGAGAATTTACTCAACAGCTCTGTGCCTCAGGTTCCTACTCTGTAAAAATGGGATGAACTAAACAGTAGCACACTCATAGCAAAGCCCTGGTGGTACAGTGGTTAAGATCTCGGCTGCTAACCAAAAGGTGGGCAGTTTGAATCCACCAACGGCTCCTTGGAAGCCCTGTGGGCAGTTGTACTCTGCCCTCTAGCATTGCTATGAGCTGGAATTGACTCGGTGGCAATGAGTTTACTCTCATAGAGAGGTTAATATAAATATAAATAACTCACTGAAATAAGGCTTGTTCCTGGTTAAGTGACTTTCACTGCTATAGTATTTTTATGCAAATAACGCCTGTGTTATATTTTTTTGCTGACCACACCCTCCCCCTCAGGTGTTTTCCTAAGCACACTATGCTAATTTTTTTCACAGCAACATGTAAAAAAATTAGCATAGCATGCCTACAGGGGAGGGCGTGGCTGGCAAAAAAGATATGTGTTATTTGTGTAAAAATATGGTAATTGGTGGGTTTCTGTCTTCAATCCCTATTTCCAAGTCATCTTCCTACACAGCAACCAAAATAATCTTTGTAAAGCATAAATTTGACTGTGTCACTTCTCAGAATAAAATCCTTCCATATCTTCCTATCATCTTCAGGAAACCCCATCTCCTTCCAGAATTAAGACTATTCACAACACCATTTTATCTTCCTGTCTAGCCCCATCTCTCACTAAGTTCTCATCATTTACGCCATTCACCCTCCCCCCCCCAAAAGATCCCGAATAATCTGCACTACATCCATAAAAATTCTCTGAGGGTGCCATGCCTTCTCACCTTTGCATATGCTGCTACCTTATCCAAACATTTGACCCTTGCTCTTAACTTTCCTTTTGCTTTAGCTGCTCGATGTTTGAAAGCAAGTTTCAGAGTCTCTGCTGACATCCATCGTGGTCTTTTCTTTCTTTTCTGTCTTTTCAATGACCCCTTGCTTTCTTCATGGATGATGTCTTTGATGTCATTCCACAACTCGTCTGATCTTCAGTCACTAGCGTTCAATGCATCAAATCTATTCTTCAGATGGTCTCTAAATTCAGGTGGGATGTACTCAAGGTCGTATTTTGGCTCTCGTGGACTTGCTCTGATTTTCTTCAGTTTCAGCTTGATCTTGTATATGAGCAATTTTTCCACAGTTGGCCCCTGGCCTTGTTCTGACTGATGATATTGAGCTTTTCCATCATCTCTTTCCACAGATGTAGTCAATTTGATTTCTGCATGTTCCCTCTGGTGAGGTCCATGTGTATAGTCACCATTTATGTTGGTGAAAGAAGGTATTTGCAATGAAGTTGTTGGTCTTGCAAAATGCTGTCATTCGACCTCTGGTATTGTTTCTATCACCAAGGCCATATTTTCCAACTACTGATCCTTCTTCTTTGTTTCCAACTTTCGCATTCCAATCACCAGTAATTATCAATGCACCTTGATTGCATGTTCGATCCATTTCAGACTGCAGCAGCTGATAAAAATCTTCTATTTCTTCATCTTTGACCCTAGTGATTGGTGTGTAAATTTGAATAATAGTCATATTAACTGGTCTTCCTTGTAGGCGTATGGATATTTTCCTATCACTGACAGCGTTGTATTCCAAGATAGATCTTGAAACATTCTTTTTGGTGATAAATGCAACACCATTCCTCTTCAAGTTGTCATTCCAAGCACAGTAAACTATATAATTGTCTGATTCAAAATGGGCAATACCAGTCCATTTCAACCTCTTTAAAGTGTTGAAGAGCAAAGGTGTCACCTTGAAGACTAAGGTGTTCCTGACCCAAGCCATGGTATTTTCAATCGCATCATATGCATGTGAAAGCTGGACAATGAATAAGGAAGACCGAAGAAGAATTGACGCCTTTCAATTGTGGTGCTGGCAAAGAATATTGAATATACCATGGACTGCCAAAAGAACGAACAAATCTGTCTTAGAAGAAGTACAACCAGAATGCTCCTTAAAAGCAAGGATGGCAAGCCTGCATCTTACATACTTTGGACATGTTGTCAGGAGGGATCAGTCCCTGGAGAAGGACATCATGCTTGGCAGAGTACAGGGTCAGCGGAAAAGAGGAAGGCTCTCAATGAGGTGGATTGACACAGTGGCTGCAACAATGAGCTCAACCATAACAACGATTGTGAGGATGGCTCAGGACTGGGCAGTGTTTCATTCTGTTGTGCATAGGGTCACTATGAGTTGGAACTGACTCGACGGCAGCTAACAACAACAACAACAACAACTTAGCTTTCCAGGTATCTCTGTCTATTCTTCAAAGCTTATCTCTGCTGCCATGGCCAGGAAGACTCCTGACTTTTCCCCAGACCTGACTCAGGCTAGATGAGGGTTTCCATGTCCATCATATTATATGACTGTGTTGGGCTCTATCATAATAGCTATCAAAATGAACCATATTTTTGCACTTATCCCCCTCACTATAATGTAAGTTGTCCAACTTTCATCAATATATTCTTAGCAATTGGTACATTATACTCAGCAAAAGTAACTCAGTAACTACCAAAGGAATGCATGAGTGACAGTGTTCAGGAGGAGAAATGAAGGATGTTTTCACTGAGAGTTCCTCCCTCTATCCTTGGGTCAATGATCGTCACTTACAACCACAGAAATTCAGAGATATTAACTTGACGACCCTCTGAAAAATTGGTGCTAAGAAAACTCTAATTCCGTAGGTACGGTCTAGCAACCTTGAGGCTATAAAATGAGTTAATAACAGGTAGTTTAAAACAACATGCCATGCGTGGCTGCTTCTCAAACAACGTAACGCTGTCCAAAGCTAGAATGGGACATTTATTAAAAACACTGGCAAAGTCTGTCAAAGTGAAACCTTTCGTATCCATAATTCCCACCATCTGTAACATCTTATGTTACATAAGATCCCCAATTACCAGTAGTGGTGTTAATCCATCATCTGTCTTAAATATTTTTAGATGTTCTTTATATACTCTACTTAGTTCCCCTTTCTGTTTTTATAAGTGCAGGTTTTTTACTTGCCACAATTAATTTTATGCTGACTTTATCGTATGATGAAACTTTTCAAAATCATTTGGGAATGATTTTTCACAAGTAGAACAGTGTAATAACAATTTATTTTGAAACCAAAGGAAAAAAAAATTACAAGTCTGTTAATTAAGGAGAGGTGATCAAGTTTTCCCATTTTATCCTATAATATTACAAATATAATTCCCTTTTGAAATTATTATTTCTACCTAGATAAGAAGTCACTGTATAGGTCAGTGCTATTATCTGTAATAACAAGAAAGAAGACAATACTTTTTAGAGTCACTAATGTTAGTGATTTTGGAACGCATCTATTCTATCTATTTTTAATTACTTTAACTGTGGTGGACAGTTCCCACGATCATTTGTTAGTGGCTTTCCCAGGTACCTAACTCTGCCTCTTCACTTTTCTGTTTCGGAGCTTCCTTTGAAGTCAAGGAAGCTTGTCCAGCCCATGTACAGATGCAGCCTGGAAGGGCAAGATGGATAGATACTGTCTCCTGGGGACAAACCTCAATCAGTGGGAACTGAGAGCCAGTAGATAAACACCCCAATATCCAGTCCTTCCAAAAGACAATTTTGAGGAGCTTTGTACACGACTCCTCAAAGGATCATGAGAGGACAGAGCCCCAGTTTTCACCAGTGGTGAGTGAACTTCAAAATGCATTTGTTATTAGATGTTTCTCCTTCCCTGCCTCTCTGTTCTGTTGCCCCTGCTATCTGGACTCACTTCCTAAATAAATTAGCTGTGACAAAGTCCTAGTTAGAGGATTTGTTTTAAGGGAATTCAAGCTAAAACAGTAGTCTACAAAGGAAACCTTGGCAAATTCCAAAATGATAGCAATGGTATAGATCACACATTCTAATTGTGACACAGAAATATTAGACATCGTTGATGAAATTAAAATACAAAACTCAACAAAGTGCTCAAATACCTGGATATTTAAAATAGCCCCTAAATAACACTTGATCAAATAAACAATTATACAGAGTATATAACAGCTTAGCAAAAAAACAACAATGAAGTAGAGCTAAAGATAGTGTTACAGAAAAATGCTTTTTTTTCCCCCTGTGAAACCAGAGATATTCCACATAAGAACTTATAAAAATATTGAAAAAGTTAGACTAAGACAGGAAGAAAATAATAAAGATAAAAAATTTATGACACTAAAAAATAAAAACCAGTAGGCATATTAATAATTTATTACTAGCAATCATTAATTTGTTAGGATTCATGAGGTCCTCTGTTAATTTTTTTTTTTTAATAATGAAAATCACTTTATGGATGATAAACTGGGACACAAATAAAGCTGTTCAAGATCATACGTTTAGTAAGTCCTGAGACTTGAATGAAAACTCAAGCTGTCTGGATTTAGAGCACTTCCCCACCCCTTGACCCGTCAAGCCATTAACTGCTATTCAGGAGCTTTTCTTTACAATACTGTCTTAGATATCTAGTGCTGCTATAACAGAAATACCACAGGGGATGGCTTTAACAAACAGAAATTTATTTTCTCACAGGTTTGGAGGCTAGAAGTCTGAATTCAGGGTGCTGGTTCTAGGGGAAGGCTTTCTCTCTCTGTCGGCTCTAGAGGAAGGTCCTTGTTTCTTCAGCTTCTTGTTCCTGGTTCCTTGGAGATCTCCAAGTGTCTTGGCATCTGTCTTTCCCCATCTCTGTTCGCTCACTTGCTTATTTAACCTGTTTTATATCTCAAAAGACATTGACTCAAGACATACCCTACACTAATCCCATCTCATTAACATAAAAAAGACGATACATTTCCAAATGGGATTATAAGTGCAGACATAGAAATTAGGATATACAACACATATTATTTGGTACACAATCCAATATATAACAAATACATACACACTCACACATACACACACAAATTGCATATTTGTCTACTGGAATCTTATGCAAATAACGCACCCTATCTGCATTTGTTTGCCTTGCCATGCCCTGCCTCCATGAGTTATTTTCCTAAGCATGCCACAATAATTTTTTTTTTTTTTACAGCAACATGTGGAAGAAGACTGGACTGGCAGCACTTGTGAGGGTGCCTTGCAGGGGGAGGGTGCGTCTGGCAAACAAACTCAGGAGACAAGCGTTATTTTCGTAAAAATATGGTAATTAAGGTAAAAAGAAAAGAAACACAAATTCAAAAATATTAATTCTAGGAAAGAGGACTAACTACAGGTAAAGAGAAAAAAAATAAAAGAGAATAACTTGTAAAAGTGTTTGTTAGAATATTTTAACATGTAGATAAAATGAATTATTTTGTATAAAAACATAAAGTACTAAAATTCCAAAGAAACATGTAGACTACATGAAAAAAGGCTCACAAATATGGAAGAAAATTAAAAACATTGATTAAAATCTCCTCCCTAGGAAAAAAAAAAATATTAGGTGGAAATGGTTTCTTAAGCAACTGTTTTAGAGCTCAAACATAACAAAAAGGAAAAAAAAAAAACAAAGTCTCTCTGATCTTTTGAAGACGCTAGCATAAACTCTACAAAAAAGATTGTTTACTTACATACATGCACACGCACATATTGCATGATTCTATTTTTTTTTTTTGAATTTTGGAAAATACAAACTGATTTATAATGATAGCAATGATTGTGAGAATGACACAGGATAGGGCAGTGTTTTGTTCTGTTGTATATAGGGTTGCTATGAGTTGGAACCGACTTGAGGGTACTTAACTATAAGAAAAACAACTTATAATGACAGCAAGTAGATCAGTGATTGAGGACAGGAGGAGGGGAAATAAGGATGAGAGGAAGGATTACAAAGGTGCATGAGAAAACTTTGGGGTATGGATATGTTTATTATATTGGTTGTAATGATGGTTTCACAGTGTATTCATGTGTCAAAACTAACAAAATGTAGTCTTTAAAAATGTTGCCTATTGTATATCAATTAAAATTGCTTAAAAGGTAAACTAAAATTAACTGGATTTAATACTGTAGAAAAAACAAATTATATGTATCATGTATGTGTGTTTGTATATATTGTTGCTGTGAGTTGCCTTTGAGTTGATTCCAACTCATGGTGACCTCATGTGTGCAGAGTAGAACTGTTCCATAGGGTTTTCAAGGCTGTGACCTTTTGCAAGCAGATTTCCAGACCTGTCTTCCTAGGTACCTCTAGGTGGGTTTGAACATCATATGCATATATATATATACACACACACATATGTGTATATATGTATTAAAAAAATTTTTTTTCTATATATATTCACAGATATGTATATATAGTCTACTGTATTTATATATAAATATATATATAAACAAATACATAGATATGTGTGTATGTGCCTACCACCCACACACTATCATGGGAAGATGTTCATTATATGTTGTTGTTGTTGTTAAGTGCTGTCGAGTCGGTTCCGACTCATAGTAACCCTATGCACAACAGAATGAAACACTGCCCAGTCCTGAGCCATCCTTACAATCACTGCTATGCTTGAGCTCATTGTTGCAGCCACTGTGTCAATCCACCACGTTGAGGGTCTTCCTCTTTTCTGCTGACCCTGTACTCTGCCAAGCATGATGTCCTTCTCCAGGGACTGATCCTGCAAGGATCGCGAGACTGCATCTTACATACTTTGGACATGTTGTCATGTTGTTCAGTACATATTTTCAATGAAAAATCAGGTTACAAAATTGTGTATAGTATGACCCCATTTTATACAAAAATAAAATCTGTCTCTATAAAACCAAACCCATTGCCATGGAGTCAATTCTGACTAATAGTGACCCTATATGACAGAGTAAAACTGCCCCATAGGGTTTCCAAGGCTGTAATGTTTATTGAAACAAACTGCCACATCTTTCTTTCACGAGTAGCTGGTGGCTTCGAACAGCTGACCTTTCAGTTAGCAGCTCAGTAGCTGAGCTCTTTAACCATTGTGCCACCAGGGCTCCTTATCTGTCTACATAGGCTTAATAAAAATTATGCATGGAAAGTTGCCCAATGTAAAAGCTTTTTTTTTTTTTTTTCCGAGTAGTGCGTTATAGGTAACAGCTGTGTATTAAAAAGGTATCTTCCATACATCAGTTACATCAAACCTGAAGCTATGTACCCAGGGCAAGTGGAGTGAAATCAATCTTTACAAGTGCCTTTAGTTTAGCTTCCCAGGTTCAGTAGCTAACCCTCCATTATCTTTTTTGGTGCACCAGTCATTCACAGCTGTTGGCCCCAAACTTTACAGGTGGTTGGGTTTCACAAACCAATGAAAAGGAACTGTTCTTCAAAGAAGTTCATGTTGCATAGTGAAAGCATAGCCTTTTATCTACCAACATGTCTATATATTTCCCCTTGCTGAGGGCAATCTCTATGTTCCTAAACTAACCATCCTAAACACTGCCTGCCTCTTAATGGTAAGTTCATATAGCCATGATTGCATTGGACTGAGGCACACTGATGCACCTGGGCCTGTAGAGGTAGATCAGATCTAACCCTCTGAGAGCCTTGGTGTAGCCTGGGCAACTTTCTCCATTTAAGGTTGCTCACCCCTACCTCTACCTTCCCATCCTCAGATTTGGGTAGTCCCAAGGGGGTCAGTAATGCACATTTGTGATCAGTTCTCATTTTTCTCATGTGCTGAAATGCAAATGTGAATAATAACCCATATCTGATATCTACTTTAGCTTGAAAGACTCGGGAAAATTTTCCTGTTGGAACTTCTGATCATAAATTCTGGGGAGATTTATCTAGCTGAGAGTTGCAGAACTAAGAAGAGACAAATACACTGGTGGGGATAACAGGTATCCAATGGCTTCTGGAAGGTCTGGAGCATGGATATTGCAGCCCATATTCCATGTTGTAAGAATGCAAAAACATACTCCTTCCTCCAGGCTATCATAGCTCATGGCAGTACTCATGTCTCAGATAGTAGAGTGAGTGCTGAACTACAGCCTTCATTGGGGCGGCACCTATTTCAAACTGTATTTAGTGACCCTGGACCAGAATTATTGGCAAAATAAAGCCCCAACCAGAGGGAGGCCAGCAGGTAGAGCTGTATTTGTGCAAAAGCACACAAATCCACCTTGCCTTGAGTGGTGACATGGCCTGGATTTCAGCCCTGGGTGAAATTGAGGAATTCATTTAAACATGCGCTGAGCACATAATGAGTTCCAGGCATTCTGCTGGATGGTGTAAACAGAGAGATAACTTAGACACAGTCACTTCAAGGACTCTACAGTGCAGTGAAAAGAGATAAATAAACACATAAATGTAAAACACTTTGATGAACAACTCTGTCTACCTACCTGTCTATCTAGAGATGTGGGAACACACAGGAGAGAGTGATTAACTCTGTTTGGGTGGGTCATGGAGATGTTCAAAGAGGAAGAGGCATTTGAGCAATGTCTTCCAGGATGGCTAGGATTTCACCAGGCAGATGATGAAGGGGAAACAGAATTTCAGGTAAAAGGATCAGCATTATCAGATACATATAAATATGAGAAAAAAATAGATGTTATGTTCTGAAAATGGCAAACAATTTGGCTGCATAGAAAAATAGAATGCACTTTTGAGAGGAGGTGAGTGAGATGGGATAATTAAGCTCAGCTCAAATCACGGAGGTCTTGCATCCCAAGCTCTTGGGTTTGACTCATCAGCAGTGTTTCTGCAGAATACTAATGTTTGTGAGAAATACATAAAAATGTTTTGTATATAATTGCTATATATTTGCTACATACCATAGACTCCACCCTCCTATGGATGTCTATAATGAAAAAAAAAAAAACCTGTTGTCTTAGTCATCTAGTGGTGCTATAACAGAAATACCACAAGCTTTAACAAAGAGAAATTTATTCTCCCACTGTCTAGTAGGCTACAAGGCCAAATTAAGGGCATTGGCTCTAGGAGAAGCCTTTCTCTGTCACCTCTGGAGGAAGGTCCATGTCATCAATCTTCCCTCGGCCTAGGAGCTTCTCCATGCAGGAATCTCAGGTCCAAAGGACACGCTTTGCTCCCGGCACTGCTTTCTTGGTGGTATGAGGTTCCCCTGTCTTTCTGCTGGCTTCTCTCTTTTATATCTCAAAAGGACTTGGCTTAAGACACTATCTAATCTTGTAGATCTCAGCAATGTAACTGCCACTAATCCATCTCATTACATCATAGTGACAGGATATAGAACACATAGGGAAATCACGTCACACAACAAAATGGTAGACAATCATACAATACTGGAAATCATGATCTAGCCAAGTTGATAGGTATTTTGGGGGGAAACAATAAATCCATGACACTTGGTAATAAAAAAAATAAGAAAATTTATTCAGCAAATTTGTTTAACTTCATTTTACAGATACTTGAAAATTGAATCCCCCCCCCATGGGACACCAATTAGCATCTCTGAAAACATATTTTAGGGCATATTGCTAAGGGCAACTGTGTATGGTTAGATGTATGCCTCAGAAAGATGGATTTTTGGCTGTGAGAATGTGGACTGGAAAAGGGAAATAAAGCCTGAGAGATGTTTCAGAGAAGACACGATGAAGCTTATAGTAAATAAAGCAAAATGGACTTGGGAGAGGCTGATAGATTTTGAGAGATCTTTGGGAACAATACTGGTTAGGACTTAATGACTGACTGGAGGTGTGGGGGTGATGCTGAAGAAGAAGAGTTCCTTCTATGAGTTTGGCTTGAATCTAAAAACACCATGAATATTAAAATTCAAGATAATTCCTGGCTTTTTCCAAAATTACATCTTGCCCATTTTATGTGACATTAAGAGATCTCAGGACAAAGAAAAATCCCTTCTCAGCTACTTAGTAACTTTATTTTTCGGGAGGAAAATACTATCTTTGCTAACTAGAGTTCTAGAAAGTTGAGCCAGCTGAAAGGCACTAGACTTTTAAAGCCAATACCACTAACAGATTGCTATCCAAGGTACTGAATCGGTTATTCTGGCCATCTGAAACTCTATCTGTTGTCCTACCTCTGATTTACCTTAATCTCTGCTCTCCAACAAAGTAGCAAACTTTCCCCAGACCAAACAAGATCTGACTAGCATTTTGGCTGCCTACCCTTACTAGGAATTTTTTTTTCTTTTTTCTTTTTTTTTTTACCCTTACTAGGAATAGCTGACTCTGACTTTTGAACAAGACAACTGCCTAATTTCTCAGCTGGACAGCTGGCATATCAGCCTCAAGCTAGAAGCTCTCTGTGTTCACAGATTTTATGAATCTCCTGAAAGGTAGGTAAATATTCCCTCCAATATAAAACTGGCCAGCCCAGGGAGCAAATGATTTGTCATCGTGGATGGCTGGTGAGCTGTAGAAATTAATTCTCAGAGTTTTATTTCACCAGCTCTGGTTTCAGAACACTGAAGTTTCTCTTGGATTGGTCACTGGCCTGTGTTGAGCTTGGCCCTCTGAGAGATACATCCTCTACCCTCAGGAACTTACAGTTTAGTTGAAACAGACGAACAGATGATTTAAAATAGTGTGCAGTGGCCCTATACTTATTACCAAAGGAATTAAATGCATTAGGGATTCAGAAGAGCCAAGGATTAACAAGGGCTAGGGTCATTAGGAAAAGTTTCATGGAGGAAGTAGAGGATGACCTGAGTTTTGATGTACAAGTAGGCTTCAGATAGATAGTGTGGAAGAGGGCATGCATTAAAGAAAACATTCCAAACCCCCAAACCAAGCCTATTGGCGTTGAGTAGAATTCTGACTTGTAAGGACCCTATAGAACAGAGAACTGCCCCAGGGTAAGGCTATAAGTTTTTATGGAGGCAGACAGACACACCTTCCCCCCACGGAGCAACGATGGGTTCAAACCCCTAAACTTTTGGTTAGCAGTTAAGTGTTTAACCACGGTACCACCAGGGCTCTTTTATGGCACAGTTCGGAAATTGTAAATATGTGGTTCAGTCTAGAGCTCCCTGTCCATTTTGTTGCATGCTCTACATTATCTTCCCCACCTACATTCACATGTAATGCAATTGCCCTTATAGCCTTATCCACTGTGAATATATTATTTCTCTCATACAAAATAAAAATCCTTTCAGTTAGATTGACTTTTGGAAGAAAATATTTGGTCACATCCCTCAGCCCTTTTAACTTTTTCAGAGACATACCTCCTCAAGGTATAAAGAGACTCTTAAACTACTGGTCTCCAAGTGACAACAGTGAAGACATTAGCTGTTGCCTAGCTTAGACATGGTTATGTAAATACAGCTCCCAACGGGAAACAAAGCCTGTCACGGCACAAACAAGGACAATTTAGAAATGAACAGAAAGTGCAGACAGGGAGAAGAAAGAATTTGAAAGCATGAAATTTGATTGGAAAACTGGAAGATTTCACAGAGAAAAGATTTTCTTAAGTGAGGCTATAAGAGCTTTCAATCTCAAAGACCCCTTTCCAACTAAATATTGATTTCTCTAAAGTCCTACAGCATTTTGAAGAAGGCATTTTGCTGAAGGTATTTGTAGAACAGAGGAACTCTGGAAGCATAGCTGTTAAGCACTTGGCTGCTACCTGAAAGGTCAGCAGTTCAAACCCACCAGCTGCTACATGGGAGAAAGATGTGACAGTCTGCTTCTGTAAAGATTACAGCCTTGGAAACCCTTTGGAGCAGCCCTACTCTGTCATACAAGGTCACTATGAGTTGGGATTGACTCAATCGCAATGATTTTTTTTTTTTTTGGTAAAAAGTCCACCCTCAACTGTTCCAGGTTTTCAGAGGAAAACAGGCCAGCCAGGGAATAGCTGGAGTAGTCAAAATACAGGCTCTAGAACTACATGCAACCAAGGCAGAAAAGCTTCCTTCTTTGGAGTTTGACATTGGAGCTACGGCAGAGTGGCTGAGGCCACCCTTCATTTAAGGTGTGAGATGTAACATGCAGATGTGATCACCATGGATGTTAGACTAGTGGAGTTGATGATTTTGGTACTAAATGGATGGAAGTAGTTAATGAATATAAATAATTTAAGTATATGAATCAGTATTATTTATATTATCTGTGATGACCGCATAGACTTCAAAATTTTCAAATCGCAAAATTCTAGAAAGTCTATTTGTTTATAAGCCAAAGGGTAAAGTCAACTGTGAATATAGATTGCAAATATCCACCGGGCTTCATGAATGTGGCCAGCTGAAATCCTCACCAGAAACCTGAACTATCACCAACTTTCTGGATGGTGTGAAGGGTATTCTGAAGCACACATTCCTCAATTCCCTGCTAACTGTATTGCTATTGACAATCAAACATATACTCTATTCCCCATTATTGCATGTAATTTATTCTCAACATTCATTTAATTAGATACCTTCCCTCCCCTCACACACACACATACCCCTTTAAAGGCCTCTTTCCTTCTGTCTCCTTTCAATTTTTGTTTACTTACAATTTGTCCATTTGCCAATTTAAGGAAACGTTCCCATTATTATTCAATTCTTTCTGCCACTCTTTGGGTCCCAAATAGTCCTAACTGCTGTGCTTATGTTTTTTTTCTACAGGCAACATGGAAGGTCTCTCTTGTAGACTGTCCCACTGACAGCACACACAATTAGGTCTCAGGTGATCAGCTTAAATGTTGCAAAGATTAAAAGTAATGCTTCAGAACAATTTCAGTGTTAGATAGTTAAAATAATTGTTTCAGTGCTTAAGTTGTCTGAAAAGTATACCAATGTGGAACAGGTTGTTGATTTTTCTAAATCCATAAAATGCTATTACACTTTAAAAAAAAGGATCAAAGAGCATTTCTTAGTTATGCTGGGTCAAATCCACGGATATTTTCTGGCAGGGGTTATTTTTTATATCATCTTAAAAAATTTAGGCCATATAACCGGATGCATTCATATACAACAGTGACCCATTAAAGTTTGTCCCCATGAATTTGCCTAAATGTGTCTTAATTATTTCTATAACATGTTGTTGTTGTTAGGTGCCATTGAGTCAGTTCCGACTCACAGCAACCCTATGTACAACAGAATGAAACACTGCCAGGTCCTGTGCCATCCTCATAATCATTGTTATGCTTGAGCCCATTGTTGCAGTCATCATGTCAATCCATCTCATTGACAGTCTTTCTCTTTTTCGCTGACCCTCTACTTTCCCAAGCATGTTGTCCTTCTCCAGGGACTGGTTCCTCCTGGTAACATGTCCAAAGTATGTGAGACCAGGTCTTGCCAGTCTTGCTTCTAAGGTGCATTCTGGCTGTACTTCTTCCAAGTCAGGTTTGTTCCTGGAATTACTGGGCAATTGATTACTTATTTTATATGGAGCCGTATGAACAACACTACTACCTATTGTTCATACATTCACCCCTTTCAAACTCCATGTGTGTGTGTGTGCGTGTGTGTGTGTGTCTGTGTGTGTTGATATGCAAGAGGAAGCAGCAAGTTTTCTTAACATCCCTGGACAAAGTCTCATGTATGTTTAGATGTCAATCATGTCTGTTTTCTTTTTTCAGTAATGAAGATTCTTGGCTTACAAGAATACCAAGAGTGGGACACTTTGGATACTTCATGTTTTTGAAGAAACTGAAGCTTAGAGAGGTGACAGACAAATAGTGTGATTTCCTAGTCCCCAGAGCAGGTACCAAGCAAATATCTGTGTGGAATAACAATCATTTGTTTATCACCCACTCGACCTTGAACATCATACGAAACAGAAGCAACTTTTTAAATATATGTACCAAACTTTAATTTTCATTTCACACACAAAACTTCTGTACAAAAAGAGGCAAACAGGCAAAAAAAAAAAAAAAATTACAATGACATCAGCAAACAACATATGACAATTTTAAAACAGCTTTCTGTGTGTAACAGTTTTCATAGATGTAGCAGGAAAATTGGGTTCCAAAGTTTTTGGCTCTTTAAGGTAAGACTCCAATGTTTATCACTGACATCTAGAAAAATTAGTAGCTGTCTAGGATACAAGATTCAGTGGGAAATCTCTGAATTATATTGCACAATTGGGGTCCAAGATTGAGCATGTTTCCTTTTTCCTTGGTAGGAGTATGGAATTTTTTTTTACTTAACTATGATGATGTCTTAAGTGGCTCAGCTTACTATTAATACCTATATATCATGGTGAATGAAGACTGGGAGCAGATGCTGGTGAAGATGATACTAATAGTGAAAAGGTAATATTCAAGACTTTCTGACTGTTAAATATTGTAGCCCTAAAAAAAAAAAAAAAAGTTTTTTTTTTAATGGGTCAGTTCAATTAAAAATATTCATTTCCACTTTTTTTTTTTTCCAATTCCTACTGGCACATGAAAGGTTTCTGAGAACAAAGCTATAATTTCAAAGTAGCACTGCATCTGAAAAATGTCATTTTTACCTTGTTGCTTGCCCAAAATAAATATCAGAGCCATGAAAAACACTGTTTATTTAAAAACAAGGAGACATCAAATATGAAATATGGTTAACATTGATATTGACACTGTCTCTAGCACTTTCTCCTAAACCACCCACAGGTCTTGCACACATGTACATGCAGCACAAATAATTGGGATGTTCAAGGACTTCTGATGCCTGGCGGACAGTCTGTTAAAAGAATTTGTCTCCCACAGTAGCTCTGGAGTGGACCCAAGGCCCATCACCTGTTAGTGATCACAGACATTCAGTTAACCTGTCCTAATGATAACAAAGGCAACAGTTCAGGCCCTGGGCTTTTCAGAATCCATGTGTTGGTGCCTCATGGCTATGAGATAAGGTAGCCTGGCTAAACTGGGGCAGGCTAGCAGCCTCTCCCATATGGTTGGTCCTATTTGATAGAAATTCTAAAGAAAAATTTCAAATGTGCTCAACTATTTGCTATATATATTTTTTCTTTTAAAAAATTGACATATAACCCCTACCATTTTCTCCTTTAACTAGTTGAGAGGCAGCTGCGGTATAAACACCTGACTTGGGTTCAAGTGCCAGGTCTGTGCCTCATTAATTCTGTGATGGCTGGCAAGCCTTTCCCTCTCTCCAAGCCTTAATCTCCTCACCTCGTAAAGCAGGAAAATGGACCCAATGCCTGTAAACATTATTTGCTTCTGTAATTCTAGCCTTGACAGTTATTTGCCCAAGCATAACATGTGGCTGCTGTAATAGAAGAACATTTCTTAAACTGAATGGTTACTGAATTTGTTTACCTGGTGTTATCCCATTTTCTACCTTCCTTTAGGGTTTTAGAATCCCTAGGTTTGAGAAGATCCCAAAGGCTATCTACAGTATTTCTGTTCTGATGAGAGAATGGCCACCTAAGCAGCCTTGGTCAGCCTGAAAAGCTCCAAGGAAAAGGGCCTGTCCTCTCTTTGCTGACTAGCACTTAGACATAGACCAAGGAATCTGTAGAAAAGTACTGTTCTGCCACTTGTCTGCATTTCTTTGTTTTTTTTTAAGAACAACCACAGCAACAAACAAGATTTCTCCCCCTTTTTTGGAGGACTCCAGGGAATGCCAGCTGGCCACTAAAGTCCACAAAGCAATGGTAGCTGACAGCTCATTCCTTGGGATGTGGGTAATGATGCCAAACCCGGACATACCCAGACCCAACTTCTGGGACTCTCATTCACTAACTGTCTGGGCTATTCTTTCTTCTGTCAGAAATATACAAGTAATAATACAGGCCAGGCTAAGGGTTTATTTATAAAGGTCTGACCCCATCCTATATTATGTATCCATAGGCCACGTTGTGGAATAAAAAAAAGAGCATAGAGTCAGGATTGAAGCACCCTGGGTTCTAGTCCGACATGGAGGTGAGCCTGTGTAACTGGATTCTCTGTGGCTCATTTTCCATTGGAGGTCAGAATAGAACTTTTCTAAGATTCCATTCTATGCCCTTTGATCTACAGAATAATAATAACTCAAGGCCTTGTACTGTTATTAATTATCAAGATAAGGTGGGGTAGTGCTTACTAGACTCTGCTTACTAAAGAAGGAAGGTGGAATCAGTCATTTTATTGGCTTGTGGCCTTAAAAAGGCTCTTGAAGATTATCACCCATTTTATAGATGAGGAAGATAAGATGCAGAGAGCTGAAGCAGATTTCCCAAGATCACACTGTGACTCACTTGTAGGGCAAGGACTAGAATGCAGATACTCACAGGGCAGACAGAGCAACAGGCTGACGGTGAGGTGGGGGAGGAGCTGGCTTTTAAATATCAGGCATCTAGAAAATATAGTTTTGATTTTTTTTCCCCTTCCAATTCCTCCAGTTCTCTGCTAACTAATAAAGTGCCCTAGACCTCTGTCTCCACATAAAGAGACCACAGAGAATCGGACTAACCAGTAGGAAGGGTGGGAGTCCACCGATGGTACGAAAGTTTCATGTGCTTGACTGCTAACCAAAATGTTGAAAGTTTGAGTCCACCCAGAAGTGCCTCAAAAGACAGTCTGGGTGAGCTACAGTTCAGATCAGCCACTGAAAATCCTATGAAACACAGTTCTACTTTGACACACATGGGGTCACCATGAGTCAGAATCAACTCGATGACAATTGGTTTTGGGGGCACTTCCAGCACTCAGCAGAGAACTGAAAGGTCAGAAAACATATCCATAATTTCAAAGCCAGTGTTCCCTGTCCTTGTCCTTAAAAGCAGGGGGTTGAAGCAGAGTGATGACTGTCCTGCTGTCTGGGTGCCCCTCCTTGCCACTTGCCTCCCACTTCCAAGACAATCACCTTCATCAATCAGCCCAGCTACAGCAGCGCACCTACGCATTCTACTTCCTTCTCACAGATTAAAACACAGGTTCATTTTCCTGTTGCAAAATTAAAAGTGAATGTTAGAGGGGTATAAATCTAGACAGAAAGAGAGTATGCTGATGAATAAAACACGTGTCAACAGAAAACTTGCACGTGTGCTTTGCAGTTTGAGGAAAGAGAGGGGGGCGTGCTGAATTCCAAACACTTGGGTTTGATTCTCCACACACACATTTTTCTTTTCTTGGATTCCTCTCCCTCTCTCAGAATTACAGTTGTGTTTCTCATAGCTGAGCCGAGACAGAAAATTGCGTACTTTGTGTTTCTATAACTATACTTTCCAGAGCGATGACACATCTAGAATTAAAACACTATCACAAACTATTAGGGATTTCTGATTGTTACAGGTGTGGTTAAAGGACTCCAGTAGCAAAAGTCTCCAAAATTTGCCTTTGGAGCAGGGGTTTTCGTTTCAAACATCAAAGGTAAGGCTCTCAAGTCAATTTATGCTGTGCTGGATTGAGTCAGTCAGGATACAAATTAAGGTCCATATATTTCAGTGTCAAGAAGGAAATGGTTATGTAAATACACAAGTATTAACATCAATCTGTATTAAATTATGTAAACATATACATCTTCTGAGGTCAGTACATAGATCCTCTTCTCTGAGCAGTGCTCTACTGAAGCATTGCACGAATCTGTTTGGAAGTAGATTCATCATTCAAGTGCTTTGTAGTGAACCTGGTGGAAAGAGGGATGGAGGTCAGTGTGCAAAGAATGCTGTCCTAAAGCTTCAGTAATGACTCGCCAGCCCATCTTTACCTTGGGAAGCACAATGGATAGTTATAAATCAAGCTTTGGATTGGTTCTTAAGACAAAGCGCCACACTTCAATGCCCAGAGTATTCTCTGGCAGATTTAATAGTTGCTTCTTCCTTCCAAAGAAATTTTGTAGATCTTTCATCTCATCAACTAACTGCACAGAAGAGATGTTAAGGCTCTCATTTTCTGGGGAGGAAGTCCTCACCTGATTGAGTGCAGAATATCAAGTATCTAGGCTTTGCCTGTGAAGTCACAGATGTCAAAAACATGGATTTTCAGAGCAAAATAACCTCAAACTTATGAGGTGACAGTTTCCTACTTTGTGACAACTCTTATCCTCGTTGCCACCGCAAAGGGGCAAATATACAGGTAAACAAATAAACAAACAAAAAAGTGGTGCAGTGCGTATCCAAACATCAACCTGCTTTAGAAACAGTATGTGAAAAGAAGGGAAAAGGGACTTAGCATGTAATAAAACCTTGACCACGTTCTAGGCATCTGATCTAAGTTTTCATTGAAATCCTTACAAGTTATAACCGCAGGAGAGGTTAATGCTTCCATTTCACAGATGGGAAAGGTGAGGTTCACCAAGGTTATATGACTCATTTCAGATCGCACAGCTAGCAATTTGTGATTTGTGGACCATTTGTGATTTCTGATTCAAACCTAGGTCTGGCTGTCTTGAAAGCCTGTGCTGTTTTCGCTTTATCACGGCGTCTACAGGAGATACAAATTCCAGCACTCAGAACTCACCACCTAACATCTTGTCTCAATAAAGTCTTGCTCCATTGAGTGAGGCTTTGAGAAATTCTAAAGCTTCAGAAGCTAAAGCCTTTTTATTGCATGTAGAAAGCCAGCCTGGTGTAAAATGGGCACCAGTGGGGAAAGTCATGGATTACCCATAGAATCTGGAAGGTTCTTACGGTAGAGCTACATCTGTTCTGATGCGTGATGACTCAGCACCTCCTCAAAATAGCATCAACCTCAGTGTCTGGATTATTTACTTCATGTGCATCTCAGTTCCTTCATTTATCAAATGGAGATAACAGACTAGCCTTGCCTATCTGAGTTGCAATGATTAAATGAGACAATGTGATTGGAAGTGGAATATTAAACATAAACACTCTACATATGTATGGAGAGAATTACTGATCACTTATCCTTTCCACTTATACTTATTGAACACTTACTGCATACACAACATTGAGTGGAACTAGGGAAATCAAAGGTGAATAATACAGGAGGAATCATAAACCTCCCAGATCACAATCCAGTGTCAGAATCAGTTGCATAGTAGTAGTGATTCAACACTGTGTAGATGTACCACAACTAAACAATAAGAATCCCTTCCTTCAAGTAAATTAAGCCACAGAGAGCTGTGGAAAGCATGGAGGTGCTTGGGGACTAGTATTTAGCTGTGAGTATCTGTAACAAGCCATGGCTGAGCAAACGCTCAGGTATCTGGACAACGTAGAGCAAGCTTCTCAACTCCGGCTGCACATGGAAGTCACCTGGGGAGCTTTGAACAATGAGCAACTGTGTGCCTCGGCCCCTTCCTCAGGGATTCTGATTCATTTGGTCTGAGTTGGAGCCTTAGTATCAGTGTTTTTAAAAGCTTCCCACATAATTCTCATGTGTAGAGCGGGAGACCACTGGTGAAGGAAAACTGAAGCTCTTCTGAAAATGAGCCCACTGATCACAAGTCATTGAGCCCAGGAATAAGGCCCATGACCTGTGGGGTCAAAGAGACTGGGGTTTAAGTCCTAGCTTTGCCATTTACTGCACGTCTTTTGGCAAGTTACTTGACTTCTCTAAGCCTCAATTTCTTTCATCTGTGAAAAAGGAATGCTAAAGATGATGCTGATCTCATAGGGTTGTTAGAAAGTTAAAAGTGCTAGAATCCACAAAGGGTTAAGCCTGGTGCTCTAACCCTCAGTCCCAAGCAGCATGATAAATGTGCAAAAGGTCTGCAGGGGAGCTGTCCCCTGGTCAGTGGCTGGGGCTTACCTGAGGGCATTCAGCAGACCTTCCACACTGTCCGGGGCCTGTTCCTTCAAAACCTTTATGCAGCCTTTCATCTAGGCAGAGAAAGCACAAGGTTTTTTTAGTATCTTGGTAATTTCATCCATAACATTACCTACCCATAAAAGCATCTCCCCCATGTGTCTGTCAGTTTGTCGTACCGTGGGGGGTCGCGTGTTGGTGTGATGCTGGAAGCTATCCATCCAGAATGGGAATTCAGAACGCTTAATTGTGCTCATGAGGAACCTTTACATAGATCAAGAGCCAGTTGTTGGGACAGAGCAAGGGGATACTGATTGGTTTAAAGTCAGGAAGGGTGTGTGTCAGGGTTGTATTCTTTCACCATACCTATTCAATCTGTATGCTGAGCAAATAATCCGAGAAGCTGGACTATACGAAGAAGAAGGGGGCATCAGGATTAGAGGAAGACTCATTAACAACCTGTGTTATGCAGATGACACAATACTGCTTGCTGAAAGTGAAAAGGACTTGAAGCACTAATTAATGATCAAAAACCACAGCCTTCAGTACGGATTACACCTCAACATAAAGAAAACAAAAATCCTCACAACTAGACCAATGAGCAACATCATGATAAACAGAGGAAAGACTGAAGTTGTCAAGGATTTCATTTTACTTGGATCCACAATTAACAGCCATGGAAGCAGCAGTCAAGAAATCAGGAGACGCATTGCATTGGGTAAATGTGCTGCCAAGTACCTCTTTAAAGTGTTGAAGAGCAAAGATGTCACCTTGAAGACTAAAGTGTGCCTGACCCAGGCCATGGTATTTTCAATCTCATCATATGCATGTGAAAGCTGGACAATGAAGAAGGAAGACCAAAGAAGGATTGACACCTTTGAATCGTGGTGTTGGTGAAGAATATTGAATGGACTGCCAAAAGAACGAACAAATCTGTCTTAGAAGAAGTACAACCAGAATGCTCCTTAGAAGCAAGGATGGTGAGACTGCGTCTTACATACTTTGGACATGTCAGGAGCGATCAGTCCCTGGAGAAGGACATCATGCTTGGCAAAGTACAGGGGCAGTGGAAAAGAGGAAGACCCTCAACGAGGTGGATTGACACAGTGGCTGCAACAATGACCTCAAGGATAACAATGATTGTAAGGATGGCGCAGGACTGGGCAGTGTTTCGCTCTGTTGTGCACAGGGTCGCTATGCGTTGGAACCGACTCGACTGCACCTAACAACAGCAACAACATAATAGCATCTGTCTATAATGTCTAAAGGGGCTCTGGTGGTGCAGTGGTTAAGCACTTGGCTGCAAACTGAAAGGTAGGCAGTTGGAACCCACCAGCTGCTCCTCGGGAGAAAGATATGGAAGTTGGCTTCCATAATTACCCCAAACAACCAAACTTACTGGAGTTGAATCGATTCTGACTCATACCAACCCCAGAGGGTTTCCAAGGCTGTAAATCCCTACGAAAGCACACTGCCACATCTTTCTCCCAGGGAGCCGCTGGTGATCTTAAACTGCTGACCTTCTGGTTAGCAGTCAATCGCTTTAACTACCTTGCCACCTTGGCTACTTCCATCAAGATTGCAGCCTTGGAAACTCTATGGGGCAGTTCTACCCTGCCCTATAGGGTCGCTATGAGTTGGCAATGGGTTTGGTCTTTGGTTTTATGATAATGTCACATTATTTCTGTCCATAGAATCTAGCACAGGAGCAACCAACAGCCCTTTCTACTCCCCCAGGTTGGTGAGGTGCTTCTCCAAAATTCTGTACTATTCTCAGTCATATCACTCTTCCCACTATATTGTAGTTGTATTACTTTACTTGTCTGGCATTTGGAGACAAAACTTGAGACTTTCATCTTCTTGTCTCTGTACTCTGGGAGCCAAGTGCCAAGACTTTCCCTGTATCAGGCACTCAGCTACTATTAATTCCATGAATTAAAATATGACAATTTTATACCCTCTCTCTGCCCAGAATGCTTTCCCTCCCTCAGCTATTTGACTGGCAAACACTTAACAATATTTTTAGGACTCAGTTAAAGGTCACCAACTCTAGGAAGCCTTTCTTGACCTCACTGCCCCCACCAGGTAGTAGTAACTACCACCTTTGTGTTCTTAATATGCAGTTCTCTCCACTTAAATGTCTGCCCCCACCTCCTTTTTGTCTGCCTACTCATCCTTCAAGACTCAGCTCAAAGGTCATCTCCTTCTAACTTGTTGCAGTCAAACGTTTTATCTTTGTTCATATTTCAATAGCATTGAACACCATATTTTGGCACTTATTATGCAGCCTTGGATATCTCAGTGCCCAAATTAATTTGTCTCCCTCATGAGGCTCTATGCTCCCAGAGGTGCCCATCTACATCTTAATCAGCTTTGACAGTTGTTAAGAATATGAACCATATGGAGGCATGATGGCTGGGTTTTACCCAGGCTTGTTAGTTTAGTATCCCTAGGAACATAAGCAAGTTTATTAGCTTTTTCTGTCTTTGGAATGCAATTTGTTCATAATTTGGAAAGTGGATGAAAACTAAATTTATATAGATTGCATTATATTATTCATATTCTTTAGTGGGTTTTTTGGCAAAGCAAGAATCTTTCTTGCTTTCAAAGATGAGAATCACTCATTTTAGACTCAGATGTTCATGTAGTGTATTGGATTTGGTTATACTAAGAGTTTCTTTTACAGTGACACTTAAAAACAAGTATTTTCTGTGAGTCATGTTCTGGCATATCAAATTTTATCTCAAAGGCCTGATAAGCCCTGAGAGATTGATGGAGACAGCCGAGAGCAGAAGGTTGAGAATCATTTGGTGGTCACATATAGGCTCACCAAGAAAAAATGTTGTGGTCAATTCGAGATGTCTGTCATGGGCACGGGGCGGAGAGAGGTTACAACAAGCCAGGTGTGGGTACCCCAGGCCTGCTCAGTTCCAGGGATAGGATAAAGCCCAGGGATGAAGAGATTTGGTCCCTCTCCCAAGAAGCCCATGGACCACTGACAGACTAGAGACAAATAACTCATTATCCTAGTGTGATGAATCATCATCTAAAACAAGCCTAAGGATCAATGGGAACAGAGATGTAGGAAAGGGATGAAAGACCAGTGAGTACACTTTGGGGATTTCTAGTTCTATTCCAGGATGATTACATCATTGGGCGCAAGGTAGGGAATACCAGGATGTAGCCAGGGATGTAGACAAGGCCAGATCAAGTGCAGGTTTAATATCATGTTAGGAAGTTTGAGACCTTTACCTACAGAAAATGGAGAAAGCTTGAGAGGCAATGAACAATCTGGTAATGTGGTGAATATGGAAAGGGTTCAGAAGGAAGCAATACTGGTGATCTGGAGACTAGTTACGAGGTGCAGGGAGAGCCTATGAGGGTATGGAGTATAGGGAAGCAGTGGGCATGGAGAAGGGAGGGATGGGTAGATTAATCTGGATAGATTCTATAGGACTTGATGACTGACAGGGTATGGAAATTGATGGAGAGGGAGGAAGTTAGAATAATCCCTAGGTTTCTGCCTTAGAGATGGGTTGGATGATGGTGGAACACCTGAGGCAGGGAACCCAAGAGGAGGAGCAGATTATGGGGGCAGGATAACATTTAGTTTGGGGTATTTCATGTTTCAGGTGTTCAGGAGAAGTGGGGTCTAGAGTTCCGGGTGAGGTCTGAGCAGGGACAAGGATTAAGGAATGAGTGCTTATTAGGTCATTTCATGAGATTCTAAGGAAAACAGCTGAAAACAACATCTTACCTCTAGCCTGGCTTTTCTGGCACCCAAGATTGCTATCTAGTCTCCTAATGGCACTCTGACAACTCCCTCTGCCTAGAGTACTCTTCTGCCCATTTGAGAAAATCCTACACCTTCTTTGAGGTCCACCTCAAACATCACCCTCTGGTCCCTGCCTGCCTCTGCCTCTAAGCAGATGCATTTCCCCCTCAGCTGGGTCACAAAAGCTTACCACGCATCTGTTTTGCACTCCAGGGCACGTTCTTTGGAAGTGCATATACATTATTTAGAGCCCTGCTCGAGCAGTGGTTATGAGCTATGGCTGCTAACCAGAAGGACAGCAGTTCAAGTCCACCAGCTGCTCCTTGGAAACCCTATGGGGCAGTTCTACTCTGTCCTATAGAGTCATTATGAGTTGGAATTGACTCGATGGCAATACGTTTTTATAGAATATTTATTCCAGGGTCTGACAAATAAATACCTGTTTATTCACAGTTGATGCTGATACTCTAGAGATTTATAAACACAGTGCTTACAACTACTGGTCTAGAAATATGCAGAGACCTGGGAAAAGACCCTTTATGTCACTAAAAGAGATGGGTCATCTTGAATATGGTTGTATTTGGCAAACCTGAAATTTTCTTGGAGACACATGCAACTTCCAATATGAACAAACCTTTCTTAATGAGACCTTCACACACAAGTAAATTTCATCAAGAGTCTGTGTGGTTAGAGGTCCCAAAGAGAGATGGAGAAAAATGAAGAACAAAATTCCAACTCACAAAAAAAAAAAAAAAAAGGCCAGATTTACTGGTCTGACAGAGACTGGATAAAACCCTGAGAGCATGGCCCCTAGACTCCCTTTTAACTCAGTACTGAACTCCCGAGGTTCACCCTTCAGCCAAAGATGAGACTAGGCCATAAAACAAAATGAAACCAAATTGGTACACAAGCCCAGGGGCAAGGAAGAAAAGGCAGAAGGGGACCGCTGAAAAGCTGGTAATGGGGAACCCAAGGTTGAGAAGGGGAGAGTGTTATGTTGTGAGGGTGGCAACCAATGTCACAAAACAGTATGTGTATTAATTACTTAATGAGAAGCTAATTTGCTCTGTAAACCCTCATCTAAAATACAATAATAAAATAATTTTTAAAAAAGGAAAGACTATGTGTGGTTAGATTTTACGTTATACATTATTTATGAACTCAACAGAAATATTCAGTAAATGACAAGTAAAACCAAGTGTTTTAAAAATTAAGGTGCAAGACATAATTGTACCCAGTGTCATTTTAATGGTTAACTCTGTGACAAACTAAAAAAAAAAAAAAAAAGCTATGGTAAGTTGGAATGTCCTATGATTAAACCCAAAACAAAACAAAACCATTTGCTGTTGAGTTGATTTTGACTCATAGCGGCCCTATAGGACAGAGTAGAACTGCCCCATAGGGATTCCAAGGCTATAATCTTTCTGGAAGCAGACTGCCACATCTTTCTCCTGCAGAGTGGCTGGTGGGTTTGCACTGTTGACCTTTCAGTAAGTAGTTGAGTGCTTAACCACTGCACCACCAGGACTCCTTGTCCTATGACTACCATGTACTAAACTCAATACACATTCAAATGATAGTTATAAAGTCACTCAAAGAGTTATTTATACTCAATCTTAAAAATGTTAAAGCCTCACAAAGAACACAGTAAATATATTTATTTAAGAAAAATGTCCAAAATAAATTTAAAGCGAATTAAATGCACTTTAAAATGACATGTATAGCATGGTCCTAATTGGTTAAGTACATGCAAACAGACACACAAACATCTACGTAAGAAGAAGGGACATAGTTATGTTGACTTATTAACAGGGGTCATCTGTCAGTGGAAGGGTTATGAGAGATACATTTGATTTTCTGTATTTTTCAAATTTTCTATACCAACTATTTTCTTGGTAAACAGAAAGTAAATATATTAAAAATGTCATAAGTGGTGATAGCTGAACAACATGATGAAAATATTTAATATCACTGAACTGTACATGTAAAGATTGTTGAAATGACAGATGCTTTGTTATCTATATATTACAGTAACAAAAAAAAAAAAAACTTTATTAAAAAGCATAAAATAAATGTCATGAGTACTCTCTGAAGAGCTCTGCCTAACTCTGTTGGGGACCCAAAGCCTCAAAGTGAATAATCCAAGTTGCACTTTTCATTGAGACTTCAGTTCCTTGCATTTTTTAAGAACCCTGGCCACTCTGTGCATTTCGAGTTTCTACACAGTGCTGGAGCATCAGAGATGTTAATCTGTACAGGTGAATGAACATGTCAGCAGAAGTTAGCAAGTCAGTAAGAAGAGCGCCTGTTTGGCACTTAAAAGGCATTAAATTAATCCAATGGACACACTATGGGGTTTGATGCTGTAGGCAAATTCTGGGCTAAGGTAGGCGTATGCTTTATCCCACAACCAACAAGAAAGTTTCAGACTCATCTGTTTTCTGATTATATTCATTCAGAACATTGACTGAGTGCTATGCACTAGGTGCTAGGGACCGTGCGAACCAGTAGAGCAGACATTAGGTTTATAAATAATGGCCTCTGCCCTGTGACAAAGAGCTCAGAGTCTGTAAGGAAGTGAGAAAATACCAAATGGTATAAGTGCTGTGGAAGTCAGAGAGAAGGAAGGCTTTGACCCATGCAGGACACAGGAAATGTATCACTAGATGAAGTGATATTTGAGGAGTATCTAAGAGGTTTTTGCCTCTCAGAGAAGAGGAAGGGCATGCTGGGCAGGAGGAAGGGTTCAAGCACACTCAAGGTGACAAGGCATGGAAACTGGGTAGAGCTAAAGTTAGGAAGTGGAGGGACATGAAGCTGGAAGGGTCCTTTGGGATCTGATTGAGGAGTCTTATAATCCAGTATGTCCCAATGTCCCCTACTCTTTTCACATTAAGGCATGTATTATATGTGTGTAGAAACCCCATGGTATAGTAGTTAAGAGCTACAGCTGTTAACCAAAAGGTCAACAGTTTGAATCCACTGGTCACTCCTTAGAAACCCTAAGGGGCAGTTCCACTTTGTCCTATAGGGTCACCATGTGTTGGAATCGACTCGACGGCAATGGGTTTGGTTTTCGGTTTATTTGTGTGTGTAAATGGAATGGGCAGCTTAAAGCTCAGTGATGGTTCATCTTCTCAGCCGCACCAAGGCTGAGGGAATCAGCATCTTGGCATCCCTGCTACCTCTGGAGGTTGGGATGTTTTGTTGTAAGCACGCAGAGAAGACTGGACTTCTTGCCATGAAGACAACTGCCATGAGGGGGGGTGTATCCTGGAAAGATTACTCACAGTGGAGGGAGGAGCAGAAAGGGGGGAAGCAGGGTCTGTTTGCCACCATTTGCATGCTCTTATTTGGAAAGCCCACTCCTTAGCTGTTCTTACATCAATCTTGGATGTCTTGCAGAAAGCTCCCACTGGGTGGACGTGGTCGTAGAGGATAATGACCCCCACCATCACCCTCATGCAGAACATCAGTGTTTCCTCGCTTGTAAACCTACTCCTGTATTCCCTGGAAGAGAGGGGAGACAGCAGTGGTGTTACTTCCTTGTCAGCACATGTTCACCTCGAGCCCCACAACTGGTTACTTTAGACTCCTTCAATCCTCTCTTGAGAACAATCCCAGGCCTGCAACAACTGGGTTAATATGCTCTTAAAGAAACCCATGATGATAATTCTCCCTGAATCTATCCAAAGAGCAATTCAGTGTGAAAATAAGGTAAATTAGAGGGCAGTAAATTCTCTTCTCTTCTGCCCTTCAGCAGGCCGGCTGATCATGTACACCACTCCCCTGCCCATCAATCTTGAATATTTTATAGCTGGTCTCTCTGGTTGTCCACGATTATAGAGAATAATGGCTTCATCATGGAGAAAAACAATCAGGCTCATTTCTACAGAGCAGCTATCATGTCTCTAGCCACAGAAACCTCCTTTGTTTAGACACAGACTGCAGATGGAATTGGATTGGCAAAGATACCTAAAAGAAATCACATACCATTCACTGAGCTGAGAGTATTTGTGGAGTTTGAATTTAATTCGCTTACCTGGACAGGAGCCCTGATGGTTAAGATAATTCAGGCCAATTCTACAGGCTTTCTTAGCACCTATTTCATTATGAATTGGCACCACAATGAACATGATCACTACTTCTGTCTTGGATTACACCTTAACTTTGGTATTTTTTTTTTTTTTTTGGTATAAGCGAAATATTCAAAATTAATGCCACCCTAATTTGAACAGGGCATCAGATATTATAAATTTCCTGTTGACAGCTTTGCCCCCCTCCCCAAACATTCTGCAGGGTAGGTGGCATTATGGGCCCATCATTAGACAGGAAACCAAGGTCCAGGGAGGTCAGACCACTTGTCCATTGGCAGATGAGGGGCCAGAGACCCAGGTGGAATCCAGGCTTTCAAGTACAGATTTTCCCATCACCATGCTGCCTCATCCTCAAAAATATCAAACTTTTTTTTTTTAAGTGAGAACTGATTTAGGTAGAAAGAAACTTGTTGCCGTTGAGTCAATTCTGACTCAAAGTGACCCTATGGGACAGAGTAGAGCTGCCCCATGGGGTTTCCAAGGCTGTAAATCTTTATGGAAGCAGACTGCCACATCTTTCTCTGGCTGAGCAGCTGGTGGGTTCAAACCACTAACTTTTTGGTTCGCAGCTGAGAGCTTAACAACTGCACCACCAAGGCTCCTCTTACGTACAAAGAAACTGCTGAGAAAAAAAGACAGGGAGAGACAGAGAAACCTCCATTGCTATCCTTGCAAGAGACTTACTACATCTACTCTTGGTTCTAAATCTTTGCCTTAGCCTCCTCTCCAATGGATTTCTAGTAATGCTCAGTCATTTAACCCAACCCTCCACTTGCTCCTTACGTGTTTTCATCAGTATCTTTGATTTGAGCCTTGGTTCTGACACCTAATTATCTATGCAACATTTGGGAACTCCATTACCCAACTGGGGCCTCAGTTTCTTCAACTACAAAGTGGTGATACATACAACTATCACCCAAAGTTCTTTATGAGATTAAATAAGATATTATACATGTAAACTTCACCATGTAGACCCAAATGTTAGATGTTGTTATCACCATTATCATCAATGGATATTCTTCCTGGGACAACAGGCCCTGGCTGGGTGGACTCATGACAATGAGTTACATCTTTATTGATTTAACTTACGGAGTTTCCAGCATGACTTTGCAGACACTTGTCATTGTACTGAGGCAGTCTGTGGTATTCTCTATGGGCAGGGTTTTGTTCTAAATGGGAGACACAAACGTATGTTAGCCCTGCTAGCAGCTTTTATGTGCAATTAAAAAGAAAACATTTGTTGCCCAACCTCACTTACTTCAGAGACAAAATGCATCGTGGCATTGCTAAGGGTTTTCAGCATTGGCGTGGCTTCTGCATAAAAGAGGGACATTCGATTGGCCATTTCATTATTGACTTCATTCTCAATGTCTAGCTGATGAAAATAAGAAGAGAAGATGCAACTTGTAAAGAGATGGTTAAAATCCTCAAATAATGCCCTCTGGAAAGTGAATTACAGACAGGTAAGCAGTCTTTTTTCCTGTGTGCTTCCAGATGCAGGAAACAAAATCGCCACGGAGAAGGGTAGAATGGTCCAGGGAACCCGAGGACTCACATGCATGTTGTTGATCCTGTTGCGACTTATTGTCCTTCTGTAGTAGCTGAAGTCATTCTGAATAGCTGGGTTCCTCATCTGAAATCCAGAAGAGAGGAAAGGAAGTCGTCTCTCAGCATCAGAAGGAGATATACATTAGGACACTAGATTTTGTAAATACACCAGGACTTTTTTTTGTTACACAAGAGTCAACGCAACTTCTGATTAAAAAAAACAAGTACTTGTAGCTTCTTTGTTTTAAAATACTCTCAGTTTTTAGAGTAGACCAGACTCCAGGTAAAGTATATTTGAAGGCAAATTCTCACCGCCTCTTATGTCCCTCCAGGGCAGGAGCTATGTCTTATTTATCTGTCTGTCTCCCCATCCTAGAACACTAGCAGAGTGCCTGCACACAGTAGGTACTCAGTAAAGGTTTGCTGTTAAAGAGCCAAGGCAGTTTGGGCCTAACCTTCAGCTCATCGAATCGAAGGGTAAAATGTAAAATTTCCGCAAACTCCTTTGCCAGGGCCTGCTCCCTCTCCAGGTGTTGGGTTGGTGTGTAGGGTGGACAGGTCAGCGATTCTAACAAACTCTGAAGAGCTTTTTCTGAAAGTGAAAAGGATAAATATATGTATGAGGTGATAAACAGAGAGCCTTCAAATAGCACAATTCTCAGCCACAGTTGACAATCTCGGAGAGAACCTACTTGGGTCTTCCCGTTCCATGTCTCTCCCCCTAACTGAGCGAGATTTGATGTGTGTGGACAAGGACTAGGAGGCCCACGTGCTCAAGCAGACTGCTTCCACTGCAGAAGCCTCCTCCAGCCACAGAGTTCTGCAAATCTCTCTCTCTAAGCCTCACACACTTAGTAGTCTTAATTCCAAACACTCCCAGAAAACCACAAATATGTGCTTTTGGATTATGTACATGAGATATCCATTTATAATACAGGATGAGATAAAGCAGCAGTCCTGAACACACGGATCAGATGACATGCTTTGCAGAAAAAGATTTTTGGTCTCATATTAGCTCTTCTGCATCTACACTCCAATCTAATCCCAGGACTATTCTTCTACTCACCCATTGCCGTATCTTCCCCCATTATTGCCCTTGCAGCTCACAACTCCCACTCGTCTGTTTATAAGCATTCCCTCCAGTTTTCTCTTTGATATGTTTCTAACAGCACAGAGTCATTTAGTCAATCCTTTATACTTTTTTTTTTTTTTATATACTAGGGGTTGGAAAACTATGGGCCACAAGTTAAACCTGGTTCACATCTTGTTTTTATAAACAAAGTCTTATTGGAATATATACTCATTCATTCATTTATGTATTGCCTATGGCTGTTTTTGTGCTACAACAAGGCTGAGTAGTTGTGAAAAAGACTGTGTGGCTCATAATGTCTAAAATACTATATGTTCAGAAAAGTTTGCTAATTCTTGCTCTACATAGTCCTTAAATGTCTTCTATAGTATCTTTACAAGGGACGCCCTTAGTCTTTGATAAACATTTCCATGTATGGGAACACACTGTCTTATGAGGCAATCAGTTCTACCTTGACCTGCTCTGATTCTGAGGAGTCTTTTTTCTTCCGTGGAACTGGAACTTGGCTCCTTGGGATTCAAGCATTGGGCCTAGACCTACACTTTGAGAAAATGTAGAGAGAAGTTGACCTCTCTTCTACCTGAAAGCCTTCAGAAGCCCTCTCTCCTTGTAACATTGAATTGAGTTCATTCAATTACTCTTCTTTGGGCTTAGTTTTGAGTCATCTCAACATCATGCCTGTTACTCCTTCAAAGAATTTCAACTCATCTGATTTTCTCTTAAAATGTGACACTCATGGCAAAAGTAGAATAGAACCTGACTATTCCTTTCCTTGATCTAGATATACTATATTAACTAATGTAGCCTGAGAGAGCTTTACTGTTGTGGGGAGCAGTTATTATCACACTGCTGGTCATGCTGAGACTACTGTCAAACAGGTTTGGCTTTATTCTTGGTTCTGCAAAACCATGCTATACCTGTACAGTGTTTTTTTAAGCTTAAGGGCATATTTCACTACATTAAATTCATGAAATGACTCCAGCAAGCCAAGCTCTTTTTTAGCCTAGCAGGTAACCTGTATCTCCCAACTTCTCTGTCATTCAGAAATGTGATTAGCCTGCCATAAAACTATTAAAAGTTGGGCATAGCTGAGACCACAATCAAAGGGATATCTACCAGTAGAGACACACTAAATGGGCCAATAACTTCAGGGAAGGAACTTGGTGGTGGATTGAAAGAAATGAGAATGGCAGGTGCTGCCACCCATGAATGGTCTCTCATCACACACAATGGATGGATGTGGAGACATTTTCCAATATGGCGAGCTTCTCCTCCTGCCTTCTCAAATATCAACAGAAAGCTTCACACATGGGTCACGAGCACTCTAAACACATACTCACCTAGCCTTATGGAAAACTCATAAAATCTCTTTAGCCTCACAACCAGAGGACACACTGCATTCCAAGCTTTTTCTTGAAGCTGAATGTCATTGGGGTTTTGAATTGCCTACAAAAACATGACAGAATTATCTCCTTAAAAAGAAGCAATAAGCTCTGCATCAAATTCCCTAAAGCTTGAGAAATGATTTTAGCAGAAAATACAATCCCTGCTGTACTCTGTAATATATACTACTTAAATTGCATCAGTTCATGGGACTGTCCCCCAAGATGCTCATATACAATGGAGATTTTAACACTCCAACATAATGCATATGACTCTACATTAGATTCTGTGTTATTGGACTTGTTTCTGTTAGCCTGGATAATATATATATGGAAAAGGTCACATCTAAATTAGAGGCAATTTACCCTTCCTCCATCACCATTTGATTCTTCTAAAGTAGAGCTAGTGCTCATTATGAAGTGTAAATTCTATAGGTATTTTCCTTTCTCTATTATATGTATAATATGCCAGTCTGCAATGTTCCTGAAATTAGCTAAATTAAATGGTGACCCCAACTAGAAAAACTGCCTCTTAGTAGGCTGTTACTTTCTTAGAAATACTCTCTTGTCTGGGGCTCATCAGCTTGGGAATTGTGATGGCAGTGGTGTTCTTTTCAGAGGGACAGTGGTGGGTGGTGTGTGTGTGCGTACACACATGCTTTCGTTTGTTGATATTTCCAAAAGCTTAAGTATTTTAAATAAAGGGAGTGTGAGATTTCTTGTCTTTAAAGCATTATAAGGTTTTGAAAGTTAAACTGACAGTTCACCTTTTTTTTTTTTTTTGCGTTATCGTTTTGTTATTTATTTATTTATTTTATCTCATATGACATTCCAAGATAACAGACCTTAGGCTACTTAAGGTTAGGTGGTTTATGGCTATTGTTTGTGACACTGGTGCAAGCTGCCAAAATTCTTACAAAATGTTGGAAAGCATATGTAAACCCAGACCTCACAACTCATATTTCAACTGCTGTTCATAGACTTTACATGTAAGTGTTCCTTCAACGAAGTAATATGGTGACAATTTATTGTTTAAATGTGAGTCCTGTGGTATCTAATGTGTGTACAAGAAGAGAATGGCTAACTAATATTTTACACGGTCTTCAGCACTGTTTTGCTCAGGTTAATGTACTAGAGTAAAAGGGGCCATTCATACATTTTTTTTAAGGACACATTACCCTCCTTGCTTTTCCTAGTACTCTAGGAAATACTAGGGCTATTACTTATTCTTGCTGTGTGTGTGCATGTGGGGCTTTCCTTTCTTCTCCTGGGGTGCTGTCAGCTCAGTATTATTATTGGCATACGTCTCGGATCTCTGGCCCCGCTCCCTTGTAGGCCTGTAGATCTGTGAGGATGCTCTCAGAATCCTGGAGGACCGCGCTGATCTGGTTCCATATTTCTCGCTCTCCTTCTGTGGGCTGGGCATCTAAGCAGCAAGGAAACCAAGAGACACTGGAAGCTTGAGTTTACAAACAAATATTTTCATCCTACCCCATCAGTTATCTTTTCTACACATCACTTTACAATGCATCAATTTACTTATATTTTGTTAGAAGTTAATTTTCTTAAAAACATATTGTGTCAATTTGTGATTTTCTATGTAGGAGAAAATAAGGTGGTAGTTCAAAAGCCATACTGTTAGTAATGATCAATAAGATACAAAACATCCTATGTTTCTTATATTTATTTCTGATTTTTAAAACATTTTCCTAGTTTAGCAGTGAAAAAAATTTTTTTTAAAGTGCAATGGACAAAAGAAAACATTCAAACAGTCAAATATGAGCCATGTTTTCTTTTATTTTTCATTTTATGATTATATTTATTTACAAACAGCTTGGAAAAACACTGGCGTTCAGCTCTATCTGCTAGATGATCCTATCTTCTTCCCATGAGTTTGGGATTTATTTACATATTAATGTAATAGCCTGCTGCAAAGAGAAAATTAACAAAGCTTCTGCCCGTTGCTCAATTCAAAATATTCACTATTTTTTCTGCACACAGTAAGCTAACCATGTTGAAATCCTTGTAGGCACCCATTTGATTTTATTTGTGTGGAACACATGTTTTGCACACTTACCACGTGCCAAGCAGCGCCCTGGGTGATAGAAAGAATAAACCTTGTCTTTTGGGGTCTGCTTTTAATGGGAGAAGCTGTGGAATATTTATGATTTCATGGAAAAATCTGCGAATCTGAGCACAGGTGGGAAAATAAGTCCCCTTATATTTTCATATTAAAAAATAAGCTGAAAAACTGGATAATTAATCCATCAAATCCATGAGAGAGAAGTATTTTTCTAGAACACACTGCTATGTGGGGGCACTGGGACTTACTGAACATGAACTCTTGCTCCACAGTTTTGACAAAGAAGGTACAAGGGGTTCATGTTAAAAATTGTGGTTCTGCTTATCTTGGGTCTTGACTGTGAATGTTACCCACAGAAAAATAAGTGAAACATTCAAGCTTACATAAATGAAGAACATGTTCTAACAGCCACAGAAGGACCAGGAGGAAACTGCCCTCAGCTGATCAGTAAATTGTTACTTGATTTCATTCCTATGGTTCTTGACCCCAGAGATAATCTATGGTGGAGACTAAGTGGTGATAAAGATTGGGATTTATTTATCTCACAATTCCCGTAGAATAGCCACTTGCCTGGCTAGTACGGAGTTTGTCATCTGATCTAAAACAAAGGCACTGGTAATGGAGAAAGGAGACACATGTCATTTCATAGACTTCTGTTCTCAAATATCTAAATCCTACGCTCTGAATTCTCTCAGCTGACTTCATTGATGAAAGCACAAGGAGAGAGCTGTACCTAGTATAACATTCTCCAAATCAAATCTCAGTTCTGACTAATCTTTGTGGAGGTGCAGAGGGGTAATAATTCCCTAACCCTACTCTGGTGTATAAAAGCCATAATTCACAATACAGGTGAGATCTAAGCCAGGCAATGACCACGCTGATGGGTCACTAAAAACGAGTCTCCCTCAGAAAGGCTGTCCGAGTAAGGGCTGGGCCAGATGTGGCTACATCTACTCAGTTGTCATCTGCTGGACTCATGTTAACCCAAGGTGAGACCTTCGACAAGTCATGCCCATGGAGTTCTTTAGACCATTTATCTTGCCAGGTTTTGCTTAAGACCTAAGATATTAGTAGTGTTACCTGAGAAATGAAGGGTGGAACTCACAAGTATATGGTAATTCTGTTTAAAATTAAAAATCACAGACCCTTTTAGGCCATCCAGAAACTCTGCAAACTTGAAATCATTCTAGGATTGAGACAGATTTCAACTTGAGAATACATGTACAGCCTCTGAGCAGTGCAAATAGTTTACACACTCAGCTGCTAACTGAAAGGTTGGAGGTTTGAGTCCACTGGAGGTGCCTAGGAAAAGAGGCCTAGTGATCTGCTTCAGAAAAATCAGTCATTAAAAACCCTATGGAACACAGTCCTACTCTAACACACATGGGGTTGCCATGGGTTGGAATTGACTAGACAAAAATTAAAAAAAAAATTTTTTTTAACATACATATGCATGATGGCTCAGAGGAGGAAAAGATGAGTGTGGCCTGGGAGGAGTGAAAAAAGCTTAATGTAAGGGGTGGGATTTGAGCTGGGTAGATGGGAGGTCAAAGGAAGTGCACCCATGAAGAGAGGGCGGCATGAATAAAAGTTTGCAAAGCTGGGCCAGGAGGAGGGCAGAGACCAGGGAGCCTCGAGTATATAGTCTAGCTTGGGAAAAAGAAGGGAGAAAAGAATCTAGTTGCTCCTTTATCCCTTTCTACAGGTCCACTGGTTTCCATAAACATTTGCTAAGTTTTCTCAGGTACATCATTACTCTCACTCAATATTAATCCATCTTACGGTTTGTCTTTTCCTGCATTCCAAAACTGTTCTCAAAAGGATATGTGTGTCTTCAACAGAAACCCACAATCACAATCACCCAAAGTAGGAAGCCTGTAACTACAGGAAGCATTTCAGAGGAACAGAATTTCAAGTTAATGCTGGTTATTTCCCATAAGAAGAAAAGTCAAGGAAGAGAACACACAAGCACAAAGCAATGATCCTAGAAAACAAATAAAAATGAAATACTCATTAACACAAATCCATTCCCTCTCTTGATGAATACATCAAAAAGTGGCAAGCTAAACAAAGATAATTTCCTAGAGAGATATTTGTTTAACAAGGATAAACAAAATAGAGCCCATAAACTAAGATTCTGAGGGGCTTGTAAGTCAATTTCAATATAATTATAAAATAGTATGTGGGGTAAAAAAAAAAAAAAGACACTCTGAGTCAAGAAGAGGAAGCTTTTTGATCTTCGTTGTCTCATGACTGAATCTTAGCATGTCACCACTTGATAAGTTTTGGACAAAACAGAATTAAAACTAAGTGGGCTACGAGAGGAGAGCTGGGGAAACAATACAAACAAGAATCTGATGATTAAACACAAAAGAAGAAAGTTTTCAAACTCAATTTTTAAAAACAGGCCTTTCTTAAGTGCTTTAAAATATAACAGTTTCTGGAGTATGGTTCTACTTTAAGACACATGGGGTCACCACGAGTGGGAATCAACTCTATGAAAATGGTTTGCTTTCGACAGCAATTGGCTTGTTTGTTTTTTGCTTTATCCTGGTTTGAAATCAATTTATATAACTTCTCAGATGTTTCCTCGAAGGTAAACAGACATAATAAGAATAAAATATATATAAATTCTATGGCTCTTAAAAAAAAAAAATTTCGATAGGGTGGCTTAAGAATGGTACCAGCTAAGGATAGGCTATCCCTGGTTATGGGATGTTTCCTAACAGAAATCAACTCTGACACTTATATAACCACAATGTGCCACCTGGGCTAGCAACGTGGAGGCCCTGAGGAACAAACTTGGGAGATGTGGTGAATACCTTCCAAGATATAGTAACTCTCTCTTGCCACCTGGGTGATTTGTGAAACAAGACCCTCGGTCCCCAGTCCCCCTCTCTGGGAAACTACTCTTCTTGGCAGATTTCCTAGTGTCATATTAGAAATGTTTCTCATGGGGCCTGTTCAGCAGTGGTGGGTTTGGATGGGAGAAATTCAACCCATCATTCCTTCTTTAATCTGGGCTTAGAAATTTGTTGACCCATTTTATTCCATAATTTGTTAGACTGATTGGACATCCTATTTCTTCCTTTTTCCCCAGTCATGGAACTGAAGTCATCTCCCTTTTCAGCTAATAATTAGGCTTTTGGTGCCAACAGCATGGTCCCTGACTTCTGGGCTAGGTTTGTCGTAAGCCTGGATTCACAGAGCACTCAAATCATGAGTAGAGAAGCTCCAATCTTTTTGTCAGTCTGTCTGTCTCTCTTTTTAAATCAGAAAATGACTGTATAACCTTAGGTGTCATTTAACATTGGTTCCAATTCTACAGAAGTCCATGATTTCCATTTGGAATGGAAGTTCTACCTTCATCCTCCAGCTAAGTGATCAGACTGTCAGGACGAAGTAGTAAGAATCTTATCCATTAGTCTGTGGGCTCTGGTCATATCTGTTTCACTTGACATTATACTTCCAGAGTCTAATACAGTGCCTGGCATATGTTAAGTGATCAAGAAAATTTTGCTGAATAATAATTGAATGAATTATATCTACTTCTCACAATATGATGGTTCATCTGCCTATCATTCAAGACAGGGTCTGCATTTTTGTACTCAGTTCCCCATATATTGCCCTAAACCCAATAAACATTTGATGAATCAATGAATAAATTAAAAAAAAAATTAAAAATTGGAGTGAATGGTGGGCGTTGGGAAGCAGCGAAAGAAATGCATGTCCTATTACATCTAGATCCTCCCCTCTGTCTCTTCTCCCCAAATGGTTTTTATATTGTTACATCTCTAATGCTTACCATTAAGATGTATGCATTTACCTACAATCACATTTGCTATTCACACCTTCATTAACACCTGTGTTTTTAAATCATCCATATTTACCTATGATTTCAATGTCTTCTTGGGCTGTTAGCACACTAAGACGGCATTTGTTGAGTCTGACAGAGTAAAAACCTACACTTATATTTCCTCTTTTAGTCCTAAGCTGTTACCATTTTGCTTTCTGGAATATCCCTTTGAGAAGTGTTGGTGTCCATATTTTTAGCATTCTCCATATTCACATTCAATTGGCGACCATGTTTTTAAAATTCATTGTGTTTTCAGGTGCCAAAGAACGTATCCAGAGGCTCTGAAGGATTGATGATTGAAATTACTATATTTAACGTATTGGCAACCCCCTAAAGCATTTGCTGAGTAAACAGGAATTCTATACTATGGGTTTTGTATTTTTTTACACAAAGACTGACCTTTAGTCAAAGACACATACACCCACCCACAAACACATGCTTAATCCTACTGATTCGGAATGGGTCTTTATTTTCAGCCTGGGCCAATGAATTGGTGATGTTTCTGCTAAGAGTCACATTCTAAACTTCTAATCATTACCAATTATTTCAACAAAATTGAGGAGAATGGTTAGACAAAGCTGGGACTACTGCTGTCTAACAATGAAGCTGTTAAAAATCCCTGTGATTTACACTGGCAATTTCAGAAACCAATACTTCCAGGAGCCCTGAGACAAGCCTATCCAGGCCATTACCCAGGCCATGATTTAAACCCCTGTTCTGGACTTACCTTTGTGGAAAGTATGAAAATGTATCATGTGCGTCATGACCTTGCATACATATATTTATTGTCAAGAACTCACTAAATTCAAAGTGCCTACAATTTGTAACAGAAGAAATATTCATTTATCAATTATGGTAGTTAAACAGGATTAATTTTGTTTGCAGGGGACATATTTATTTTTTGTCTCCATTTGCTAGTGATGGTGAATATGAGCCCCTGCATTTTGGTGTCACCAGAGTCAGATTCCTTGTGGACTACAGTGATATTTATTTAGAGTGTTTATTATTCTACCTGCTACTGGAGAGGAAGGTGGCAATATGCTTTGTCAGGAATGTCTGTGGTGAATCTACCACAGAACACAACTACAGGGCTCATAATGGAGACGGGTCGTCGAATAAAAGTGCTCTTTGTACATCGGCCAAGAACTTACTCTGTCTTCAAACACACCAGGAGCACACATTCCTCCTCCTAACGACCTATTTCAGAGTGCATGCAAAATCTGACAGAGAATCAAGCAAATTAACCTAAGATAATATGTGTAGAAAACACAATTTATTTGGTAATATCTTTGGTTTTGAAGGGAGCTCTGGCATTTCATCAATAGGATATATAGCTATCTCTGCACCCCAAAGGCCACTGTATAAACACCAAAGAGAAGTACAGCAAAAGGTATTTACCAAAGCCATAAATTAAATCTGTAGCTCTTCATTTCCTCACTCCTTCAACCCCTCTTCCCTTCAGGATAAACTAAGAAACATAAATAACTACCCATTATTAACATTTGGGTATGTACAATGGGTAATGATTTATAGCAGAATATTAACTGCTTATAGAAACAACATAAAATTGCAAAGGTCCATTGGAAAATGTAAGTGTGACTGGGCTGACATATTTATTTTTACAGGGACATCAGTCATCCCACAAAGAGTGCACAGTCCTTTCCTGTGGAACAATCTTACCAAGGACTGAAAAGAGCTGGGAGGATTAAAGTACTTGAAGGGTTGTCTTGTTCACACACACACAGTGGGGTCCCTGTGGTATCATAAGGGGTGGGGGGTGACCAGGGATGGAGGTTGGAAGACCTGGGTCCTCTCCCCAGCTTTGCCACTCACTGAATGTTAGACGTCGGGGCAAACAAATTAATCTCTCTACACCTCAGATTCATTCTTAGTAAAATGGAGAGAAGCTGACAGTAGCTCCGTCTGCTCCCTACCTGGCAGAGCTATAAGGATGTTGACATTACAGAATAAAAGGACTTAAGGAAAAAAAAAAAAAAAAAAGTGCTAGAAACTTAGGGAATCATTGTGACTGAATGTCTGGATTCCATTAATAAATTGCTTCCCCAGGCTGGTCTGTTTTTCTCATTTGTAAAGTGAGGAGACTAGATCGAAATACATCTCTTATTTCTCTCCTCTTTCCTCTCCCAACCAAGAGGTAGGTGGTTTGAATCCACCAGCTGCTCCTTGGAAACACTATGGGGCAGTTCTACTCTGTCCTGTAGGTTGCTATGAGTCGGAATTGACTCAACGGGTCAATGGGTTTTCTCTTCTCCTGAGATTATCTAGTCTCCTTTGAACAATTTTAGCAGATGAGACTACCAGATGAAAGAAGAGATAGGCAGTAGCACAAAGTGGTCTGAGTCAACAGAAAAATCCCAGCTAATAGGTTAATCTGACTCATTCCTCCTTTGTTTTAAAGAGGAGGAGCCTGTAGTACCAAAAGATAATTGTCAAAATGTTCAGAGCCTTTCTGAGAATACAATGATTTGGAGGCTTTACAATTCCTTTCTTAACACCCCTGCCTTATTGTTCTTGGTGTTCCTATTATGCTCATAAGATAAATCTGTCTGATAAGAAAACCATTTTTGAGCCCCGATATTCCAAGAACCATTTTTCCTCACCCTAGAACCTGGACGACTTCTGGCCAGCCCAGTACCTGCTATATGTTCTAACAACTGAAGACTTCTCTCCTGCCTGTACTGTTGTCTCATCTCTTCAACATGCTTACATCTTATCTGCCCAATGCAATTAGGTACTGCTTGAAGAACAGGTCATGTTCTTCTAATGTTCCTTATGAGGTACCCCATTCTACCCCCAGCCAGGTCTCCTTCCCATACCAAGAAGACCTCACCCTTACCCCTACTGTTCTTGCCTGATGCCAGAAAGGCAGGAGATGCTCTGCATATAGTCACTTGATCAGCATCAATCAAAATCAATGTTCATAAGCTTTTACTTCATGCCCAGCCCTATGCTGGACACAGGATAAGACATAAAATAAATGTATGACAATATTAAAATCCTCACTGAGCAGAACTGCAAACTAGTGGGTACAAATAAACACTTTCAAAAGAAACCTAACAGTGCTTGATTTCTGACAGTGTCCCAGGCAGTGGATGATCAAATGACAGTGGCTCACAGGACCAACAAATTGATTTCTCCCTGCAATTCTGACACACGGATAAAATATTCTATATTTCCTAAATAGTACTCCGACAAGGTATGAGAGGAGGACAAAATCCAGAATTGAAAAGAAGAAGCAAAAGATTATAAATTAGAGGAAAGTCAATCAGATGAATTTATTACCGAGAACTTGCTATGTGGCAACTGCAGTGCTGGGTACGTTGGGTAGATACAAAGCCAAATATGTAGCTCCTGTCCTCAAGGATCTTAGGCAAGTGAGGACAGGATCATATGATTCAGAAAACATTTACTGAGCACTTTTTTATGTGCCTGAGATAGTGACAGGCAATCAGGGAGATGAAGCAATAAATAAAACAAGGCCATTGTCCTCAAGGCAAGTTAAATAAGGGTACAAAAGATCAGTAACACATTAATACAACGGTACAGGCAAAGTAATCATGAAATAGAAGTTAAGTGACAATGACTGTACAGACATTTCTGAGGAATAACTAGTATGGGCTAAGAGGGTTTCCTAGAAAAGAAGACATTTAATGTGGGGATCATTATAGCTATAAAGTCACCCATTCTTGTAAGCCTTCCCAAACTTGTTCTTCTCCAACCTTCTCTTTTACCTTATCTCAGATGATATTAATTTTTCTCTCCTATGAATCCTACAGCATGGGGTGTGTCCCTTTTAGGGAATTTATCAACACTGTGTTATAGATAGCTGCTTTTATATCTGCCTTCCCAAGTAGAATGTAAGCTCTGCAAGTGTACAAATTGAGTTTTATTCATACCACAACTAGCACAGTGCCTGGTACATAGGACACCCTCTCTGAGCATTTAAAAAATTTAATTAAAAGGACTGTAGCCAGGAGTTCTGTTTCCATTTAAGATGTTAAAAAAAAAAAAAAAAATCATTTTTCCCACTCTAACAAAGAGATCAAGTTAGATAATCTATAAAGTGCTTGTTAATTTTAATCTATAAGACACATGAGATTACAATGTAAGCTACTTAACTAAGATCCAAAAAGAAGACAAGCCTTTCCTAGGAGATATAAACCACAGCTTTGGCAGAGCAGAAGAGGAGAAATCTGCTGTAAGTGCAGGTGAAAAGAAAATAGTTGAAATGTTAAGGCATTTCTAAAGTATGAATGTGGCCTGGCCTGGAAGTTTGGAGGCTCTGGGGTACCAGATAGAAGGGAAATCTGTGTATGGCTGCTAATTCTTTTCCCTGAACCTTCACCAAATGCTAATAAGAAAAATCGGGAGCATACAATGAAAATGGAGAAACACTTGGGTCAGCATCCCTGGTCAACTGTGTATGAAGGCACATGAAAAAAATTAGAGAAACCCTCCCAGACTCCAGGCCTTATCTGCGTTTGAGGCAGTGGCCGTCAACTACTGGATGAGAGGAAGGAAACCTGAGAGAGGTGGCCTCTACAGCACAGACATGCCAGATATGCTGTAGTACACAAAGCAGAAAAATTCAGGAGAAATCAATCAGGCAGCTGAGTGAGGCATCAACTGTCTCCCTGTGGAGAGGAACAGAAGAGCTGAGATAAACCATCCTGAGAAGCAGGTTCACGGGACCTGCTGAACTATGAAGGTAAAGCAGGAAAACTGAGACAAACTCTTTATATCCCAAGCTCTGCTAAAGGCACTGTTCTGATCTCTCCCTCAAATAATTTGAATGTAATTTAAACAACAATGAAACTCAGATCCAGATTTGATCGATTCAACCCCTCACACTAACGGCCTAACAGAAGAAAAGAGATTTCCTTTCCTGGTGTAAATTTTATTTATATCAGTCACTACTGCTACTGAAGGCACAGAGCCTGGCATTCAGTTAACAAAAAACAAAATAGTAGAGAAGATATCATCAAGAAAGTAAAAAGTTAATAGAATCATACCTAGAGATGGCCTAGAGGTTGGAATTAATAGACAATAACTCTATAATAACTTTGATAAATATGTTAAGGGATACAGTGGAAAGGCAAACAACATGTATGTAAAGATGAGTAACTTAAGAAAATTCATTGAAACCACTAATAAATAGGCATACTAAACAAAAAATTCTACATCAGAGATGACAAAATCTTTTGATGAGGTTATCATTAAAAGAGAATATCAGTAAACTTGAAGACAGGACAACAAAATTATCCAGATGGTAACAAAAAGAGAAAAAAATAAGTAAAAAAAAAATGGAAAAGAGCATCTGAGATTTATGAAGCAATATCAAACAAACAGTCTTACATACATGCAATTGATGTCCCAGAAAAAGAGGAAGAAATTTGGATTGAAAAAAAATATTTAAAAAGATAACAGCCCAGAATTTTCCAAAATTAATGAAAGATACCAACCCACAGATCCAAGACACTCAGAGAACCTAAACAGGATAAATAGAAAGAAAATAATGTGTAGGCACATCATAGTCAAATTTCTGTAAAGCAGAGCTAAATAGAAGATAAGAATTATGACTGACTTCTCATCAAAAACAATGGAATGATATCTTTAAAGTACTGAAAGAAAAATAATCTACAATTTTATTTAGAGAAGTAAATATCCTTCAAAAGTGAAGATGAAATAAAGATATTTGTGGAAAAATAGAAATTTAAGCAATTTTCTTCAGTAGACATGAACTAAAGGAAATATTAAAAGAAGTTCTTCAGGTTGAAATAAAATGATACCAAATAGAGGCTTAGCCCTAATTCTCTGCGGTGATCTCAGCAGGGACCCAGCCAGAGCACTCAGGCTACAAATGCCTCTGGAATCTGAGATAAAACAGCATTCTCGGCACAAGATAAGTAATTCTGTCTAATTTACTGTGCAGATCTAATAAATAGCTCCTTCTTTTGAAAGAACTCCTATCTATCACATCCCTCCTCCCTCTGCCCCAGCCAGCTTCATTAACAGTTGATTTCCTTGGGCCTGAGATAGGTCCTGATGCGCTTCCTGAGCCATTCTCCTGGCCTGGGAGAAGGAACATATTAACAAACAGGGGAAAAATACTCTGCTGACTCCCCTAATCTGGAAGCTCAGAGCAGAAACAGCTCCAGTCTAGGCACAAGCGATCCACAGACTTTGTCTTTCACCCCTGCATGGATCCAGGTGGCTATTATATTGCAAGGGTGAATCTATTTGGGGGTCTGACTGTAACTGTTTCAGCTGTGTGGTGGAGAGGCAGGTTTTGGAGGTTTGACATCACTCTGCCTATTAAACAGAGTCCTCACCTACCCAGAGCAGGGGCCTAGCCACCTAGCCACCCAAGAAAGGGGTCCAAGGACACTGCTGCCTACCAGTCCTTACAGGTATAAGCATTGGGTGCCTAAGGTACAGCTGCAGGGCTCATCCACTACAGCACTCTAGAGAACAGGGATACACCTTCCTCACTGATGCTTGGAGGAAGGCTGTCAGCCCCCTGCCTTCCTCAGAGTGTGGCCCCCTGCCGTGACCAAAAACCTGTGGATACACCCATCACCACTGCTCCTCTAAAATAGTAGGTGAGTGCCTACACCACACACTAGGTGACCAACTATCAGGACACCTGAGCTGAATCTATATGGAATAGTGAATGGACTCCTAGGCTCATGTAGCTGGTAGAGGTTCTAGCCATCTGGTAGCAGGACATTAGTGCTTCAAGGGCTCCAATAATCAAGTTAGCTCACTCTAGTAGCCTATTTGGGTTTATAAAAACAAAACAAAGCAAGACGCTAGGACACAGTGAGCAAACATAAAATAAATTAATACGATAACTTATAGATGGCTCCAAGATAACTGTCAGTATCAAATCACATAAAGAAGCAGACCATGATTGCTTCAACAAACTCCCAAAACAAAGAATCAAGGACTCTTCCAGACGAAGATGTATTCCTGGAATTACCAGACGTAGAATACAAAATATTAATATACAGTTCTCTTCAAGACATGAGGAAGGAGATCAGGCAAAACACAGAACAAGCCAAAGAGCACACAAAGCAGTTGAGGAAATTAAGAAGGCTATTCAAAAACAAAATGAAAAATTTAATAGGCTGCAAGAATCCATAGAGAGACAGCAATCAGAAATTCGGAAGATTAACAATAAAATTTCAGAATTACACAACTTGGTAGAAAGTAAGAGGAACAGAATTGAGGAGATGGAAGTCAGGATTAGCAAGATTGAAGATAAAACACTTGGCAACAATATATCCAAAGAGAAATCAGATAAAAGAATTAGAAAAAAATGAAGAAACCCTAAAAATCATGTGGGGCTCTATTAAGAAGAATAACTTGCGAATGATTGGAATACCAGGACAGGGAGAGATAACAGAAAATACAGAGAGAATTGTTGAAGATTTGTTGGCAGAAAACTTCCCTGGCATCATGAAAGATGAAAGGATATCTACCCAAGAGGCTCACGGAATCCCCTACAAGGTAGATCCTAATAGAAAGTCACCAAAACATATTATAACCAAACTTGCCAAAACCAAAGATACAGAGAAAATTTTAAGATCAGCCAGGGACAAGCAAAAAGTCACCTACAAAGGAGAATCAATAAGTTCGGACTACTCAGCAGAAACCATGCAGGTAAGAAGGCAAAGGTATGATATACGTAAAGCAATAATACCAGATACCGACCCAACACTAGAACACAGAACAGAGCAACCAGATATCAACTCAGATGGGGAAATCACAAAAATAAATCAAGGTAAAAAAAATGCTCAAAAGAGGGAATCAGTGATGTCACTATGTAAAAGATGATAGTAAATCAATAAAGAGGGACTAAATAAAGTAGGCATAGGTCTTCCATAAGGAGAGGAAATCAAGGCAATATAGGAGATATCCCCCCCGAAAAAAAATTAGGTTTAAACTTAGAAAAATAGGGATAAATATTAAGGTAACCACAAAGAAGGCTAACAATCCTACACTTCAAAATAAAATAAAAAGAAGATAAAGGCTCAGCAAAAATTAAACTACAATGAAAGAGAGGAATGCACAATTTACAAAGAGAAACTACTCAGCACAAAATAAGTGGAAAAAATGAAACTGTCAACAACACACAAAAAAAGGCATCAAAATGACAGCACTAAACTCATACCTATCTATAATCACGATGATGTAAATGGACTAAATGCACCAATAAAGAGACAGAGAGTTGCTGAACAGATTTAAAAAGAAAAAAAAAAAACCCATGATCCGTCTATATGCTGCCTACAAGAGACACACCTTAGACTTAAATGCACAATCTAAAACTCAAAAAAAAAAAAAAAAACTCAAAGGATGGAAAAAGTACATCAAGCAAACAACAATCAAAAAAGAGCAGGAGTGACTATACTGATTTCTGACAAAACAGACTTCAAAGTTAAATCTACCACAAAGGATAAGGAAGGGCACTATATAATGATTAAACGGACAATATACCAGGAGGATATTACCATATTAAATATTTCTGCACCCAATGACAGGGCTTCAAGATACATAAAACAAACTCTGATAGCATTGAAAAGTGAGATAGATAGCTCCACAATAATAGTAGAAGACTTCAACACACCACTTTCAGTGAAGGACAGAACATCCAGAAAGAAGCTCAATAATGACACAGAGGAGCTAAATGCCACAATTAACCCACATGACCTCATAGACATATACAGAACGCTCCAATGAACAGCATCCAAGTATACTTTCTTTTCCAATGCACATGGAACATTCTCTAGAATAGACCACATATTAGGCCATAAAGCAAGCCTTAACAGAATCCAAAACATCGAAATAAAGCATCTTATCGGACCATAAAGCCATAAAACTAAAAGTCAGTAACAGAAAAATCAGGGAAAAGATATCAAACACATGGAAATTAAACAACACTTTGCTCAAAAACGATTGGATTATAGAACAAATTAAGGAGGGAATGAAGAAATTCATAGAATCCAACCAGAATGAAAAAACTTCCTATCAGAACCTTTGGGACACAGTGAAAGACGAGGTTAATTTATACCAATAAACACTCACATACAAAAGGAAGAAAGGGCCAAAATCAAAGAACTGTCCCTACAACTTGAAGAGACAGAAAGAGAGCAACAAAAGAAATCTTCAGGAACCAGAAGAAAGCAAATAATAAAAATTAGAGCATAATTACACACAATAGAAAACAGAAAAACTATTGAAGGGCTTAACAAGACCAAAAGCTGGCTCTTTGAAAAGGTTAAACAAAATTGATAAACCACTGGCCAGACTGACAAAACAAAAACAGGAGACAAAGCAAATAACCTGAATAAGAAATGAGATGGGCGATATCACAACAGACCCAACTGAAATTAAAAGAATTGTAACAGAGTACTATGAAAAGTTGTAGCCTAACAAATTTGAAAACCTAGAGGCAATGAACAAGTTTCTAGAAACACACTACCTACCTAAACTAACACAGGCAGAACAACTAAATAAACCTATAACAAAAGAAGAGATTGAAAACGTAATTAAAAAAACTCCCAACAAAGAAAAGCCCTGGCCCTGACGGCTTCACTGGAGAATTCTACCAAACTTTCTGAGAAGAGTTAACACCACTACCACTAAAGGTACTTCACAGCATAGAAAAGGATGGAATACTCCCAAACTCATTCTATGAAGCTGGCATAACCCTGATACCAAAACCAGGTAAAGACTCTACAAAAAAAGAAAATTACAGACCAATATCCTTCATGAACTTAGACACAAAAATCCTCAATAAAATTCTAGCCAATAGCACTCAACAACATATCAAAAAAAAAATTATTCATCACGACCAAGTGGGATCCATACCAAGTATGCAGGGATGGTTCAACATTAGAAAAATAATTAATGCAATCCATCACATAAATAAAACAAAGGACAATAACCACAGGATCTTACCAATTGATGCAGAAAAGTCATGTGACAAAGTTCAACATGGATTCATGATAAAAACTCTCAGCAAAATAGGACTAGAAAGAAAATTCCTAAGTATTATAAAGGGCATGTATACAAAGCCAACAGCCAACATCATCCTAAACGGGGAGAAACCGAAACCATTCGTATTGAGAACAAGAACCAGACAAGAATACTCTTTATCACCATTCTTATTCAACATTGTGCTGGAGGTCCTAGCCAAACCTATTTGGCTAGATAAAGAAATAAAGGGCATCCAAATTGGCAAAGAAGAAGTAAAAGTATCTCTGTTTGCAGATGACATGATCTTACACACAGAAAAAACCTAAAGAATCCTCAAGAAAACTACTGAAACTAATAGAAGAGTTCAGCAGAGTATCAGGATACAAGATAACATACCTACATCAGTTGGATTCCTCTATGCCAACAAAGACAGCAACGAAGAGGAAATCACCAAATCAATGCCATTTACAAAAGCCCCAAAGAAGATAAAATACTTAGGAATAAATCTAACGAGAGACATAAAAGACCTATACAAAGAAAACTATAAGACACTACTGCAAGAAACCAAAAGAGACCTACATAAGTGGAAAAACGTATCTTGCTCATGGACAGGAAGTCTCAACATTGTAAAAATGTCTATTCTACCCAAAGTGATCTACAGATACAATGCAATCCCGATCCAAATACTAAAGACATTTTTTAATGAGATGGAGAAACAAATCAACAACTTCATATGGAAGGGAAAGAGGCCCCGGATAAGTAAAGCATTACTGAAAAAGAAGAATAAAGTGGGAGACCTCACACTACATGATTTTAGAACATATTATGCTGCCATAATAGTCAAAACAGCCTGGTACTGGTACAACAACAGATCCATAGACCAATGGAATAGAATTGAGAATTCAGACATAGATCCATCCAACAGGAGCAGCTGATATTTGACAAAGGCCCAAAATCAGTTAAATGGAGAAAAGACAGTCTCTTTAACAAATGGTGCTGGCATAACTGGATACCCACTGGCAAAAAAATGAAACAAGACCCATACCTTACACCATACACAAAAACCAATTCAAAATGGATCAAAGACCTAAACACCTAAACATAAAATCTAAAATGATAAAGATCATGGAAGACAAAATAGGGACAACGCTAAGAGCCCTAATGCACGGCATAAACAGTATGTAAAATATTACTAGAACTGCACAAAAAGCAGAAGAGAAATTAGATAACTGGGAGCTCCTAAAAGTCAGACACATATGCTCATCCAAAGACTTCACCAAAGTAAAAAGATTTCCTACAGATTGGGAAAAAGATTTTAGCTATGACATTTCTGATCAGTGTCTGATCTCGAAAATCTACATGTTACTGCAAAAACTCAAAATGGGCAAAGGATATGAACAGACACTTCACTCAAGAAGACATTCAGGCAGCTAACAGATATATGAGGAAATGCTCACGATCATTAGCCATTAGAGAAAAATAAATCAAATGAGATTCCATCACACTCCAACAAGGCTGGCATTAATCCAAAAAACACAAAATAATAAATGTTGGAGAGGTTGTGGAGAGACTGGAACACTTATACACTGCTGGTGGGAATGTAAAATGGTACAACCACTTTGGAAATTGGTTTGGCGCTTCCTTAAAAAGCTAGAAATGGAACTACCATACTATGCAGCAATCCCATTCCTTGGAATATATCTTAGAGAAGTAAGAGATGTCACGTGAATAGATAAATGCTCACCCATGTTCATTGTACCTCTGTTTACAATAGCAAAAAGATGGAGGCACCCAAGGTGCCCAACAATGGATGAATGAATAAATAAGTTATGGGATATTCACATAATGGAATGCTATGCATTGATAAAGAACAATGATGAATCTGTGAAACATTTCATAACATGGAGGAATCTAGAAGGCATTATGCTGAGTGAAATTAGTCAGTTGCAAAAGGACAAATATTGTATGAGATCACTATTATAAGCACTCAAGAAACAGTTTTAACAGAGAATAAAATATTCTTTGAGGGTTAAGAGATGGGGGAGGGAGGGAGGGAAGGAGAGGAGGATTCACTAATTAGGTAGTAGACAAGAGCTATAGCTGAAGGGAAGGACAACACACAATACAGGAGAGGTCAGCACAACGGGGCTAAACCAAAAGCAAAGAAGTTCCCTGAATAAACCGAATGCTTTGAAGGCCAGTGTAGTAGGGGCAGGGGTTTGGGGACCATGGTTTCAGGGGACATCTAGGTCAACTGGCATAATAAAATCTATTTAGAAAACATTCTGCATCCCATTTTAGAGAGTGGCGTCTGGGGTCTTAAATACTAGCAAGCAGCCACCTAAGATGCAACCATTGGTCTCAACCCACATGGAGCAAAGGAGAATGAAGAACACCAAAGACAGAAGGTAAGTATGGGCCCAAGAGTCAGAATGGGCCATAAATCAGAGACTACATCAGCCTGAGACCAGAAGAACTAGATGGTGCCTGCTGGCTACAACCTATGACTGCCATAACGGGGAGTACAACAGAGAATCCCTGAAGGAGCAGGAGAGCAGTGGGATGCAAATCTCAAATTCTCGTAGAAAGACCAGACTTAATGGTCTGACTGAGACTGGAGGGACCCCGAAGGCCATGGTCCCCAGACCTTCTGTTAGCTCAAGACAGGAAACATTCCTGAAGCTAACTCTTCAGACAGGGATTGGAGTGGAGTATAAGACAGAAAATGATACTGGTGAGGAGTGGGCTTCTTGGATCAAGTAGACACATGAGACTATGTGTGCAGCTCCTGTCTGGAGGCGAGATGTGAAGGCTGATGGGGGCAGAACCTGACTGAATGGACATGGAAATACAGGGTGGAAAGAAGGGGTGTACTGTCTCCTTAGGGAGAGAGCAACTAGAAGTATACAGCAAGGTGTATATAAGGTTTTATAAGAGAAACTGACTTGGTTTGTATACTTTCACTTAAAGCACAATAAAAATATATATTAAAAAAAACAATGTAATACAGAATTCATAGCACATGTAGAAGCAAAATAACAACAAAGCACAAAGGGTGGAAGGGTGGTGATTGAGAGTATACTGTAGTAACATTCTTAAATTGTTGATGAGGTAAAGAATATGTTTTGAAGGTAGATTGTGATAAGTTAAAGATGGATGTTATAACCTATAAAGGTAACCACTAAGAGGCATAACAAAAAAGTCCACAGAAAAGATAGAACACCAAAAATTTCTGATTTATGCAAAGAAGCAGAAAAAATATCAAGAGAAACAGAGCAAATGCAGCAAAAAACACATTAACCTCCAGATGGACTCAAATGAAATATTAATTAAATGTATACACAATAATTAATTAAACATCAAAAAATGAACCAAAAACCCCAATTAAAAGGATTATAAGGTTGGATTAAAAAAAAATCCAGCATCAACTACATGTTGTTTACAAGAAACACACTTTTAAGGCAAAGATGCAAATAAGATGAAAGTGAACAACATACTAGTTTTGTCAACATATGAAATGCTTAGAAATATATATATTCCTGTTTGGTGAAAATATACACATCAAAACATGGTCCTGTTTAACATTTCTACATGTATTGTTCAGTGACATTGGTTATATTCTTCAGATTGTATCAATATCCTTGTTATTTCTGTTCTAGTTATTTCATTCCTATTATTTTTTTAATTTAGACTCATTGCTCCCTAAATTTCTCATCTATGTTTTAGAGTTATTGTCATCACTTCGGTCTTGCTGATACATATATTTTTTTAAATTCAATACTTAAGCATGACACACTTTAATTTTTGAGGTAAACTGTTCCCCCCTACCCCCCACCGTTTGTTTAAAGATGACTTCAGGGGATAGTTTTGTTTCAAGGTGTGAAGGCTGTCTCAGGGCAATAGTCTCAGGGGTTCACCAGTTTCAATGGGCCCAATAAGTTTAGAGTCTTTGGAACTTTGAAGTCGTGTTCCACATTATTTCCCCTTCTATCAGTATCCATTTATTATGTTAAGCCGAGTGCTTAAGCGTTGCACCACTAGGGCTCCATAACCTCTAGAGTAACTAAAAGGAAAGGGTCTGACAATAGTAATGTTAAAGATTTGGAACACCTGTTGTTCTCATATATTGCTAATTGGAATGTAATATAGTACAACCCAACTGAAAAATTGTTTGACACAATGGTTAAGTGCTTGGCAGCTAACCAAAAGATTGGCAGTTCTAATCCACCAGCCACTCCCTGGAAACCCTATGGGGCAGCTCTACTCTGTCTTATAGGGTCACTATGAGTAGGAATCGACTTGATAGCAGCGGGTTTGGTTCTTTGATTTTATGACCCAGCAATCCCACTTTTAGATATTTATCCAAGAAAAATGATGCCCCAAAAGATTCTTGTACAGGAATGTTTATAGCAAGTTTAATCAAAATAGCCAAGAACTGGAAATAGCCCAGGTGTCCATCAAAAGCAGAGTTTTAATACACAAATTATGGTATATTCACACAATGGAATACTACTCAGCAAACAAGGAATAAACTACTCATATATGGAATAACATGACTGAATCTCAAAAGCATGCTGAATGAAAAAAAAAATACTATATAATCCCATTCCAAGATGAGCTAAACTAATCTTTTGCGATACAAATACAATCTGATCAGTAGTTGGTTCTGGGGAGGTGTGGTGTATTGTGGAGGAAGGGCATGGTGGAACTTTCTGGAGTAATGGAAATACTGTGAGTCTTGACAGAGTGGACTACGTGAGTATATACATTTGTCAAAGCTAACTGAACTGTACACTTAAGATCTGCACATTTTAGTGCATTTAAACTATGCTTACAAAAATAAATTTTAAAGGTGTAGTATTCAGGCAAAGAAGAGAAGTAGTCTATTCTGGGCAGATAGAATGGCGTAAGCATATATCCAGAAGCAAAAAGCTGGATTTTACAAAGGAATCTTTTGTTTCTAACAGCTTTATTGAGATAAAATTCGTAAGGCAAACAATTCACCCATTTAAGGTGCACAATTCAGTATTTTTAATATATTTCCACTGCTGGGCAACAATCATGACAATTATTTTACAGTATTTTCATTACCCCAGAAAGAAACCTTGTACCCATTAGCAGTCACTCCCCATTTCTCCCAACTCTCCCAGGCCTAGACAAACACTAATCTACAGCCTGCCTCTATAGATTTGCCTAGACTAGGCATTTTACATAAATGGAGTCATTCAGTGTATGGTCTTTGGTGACTGGCTTCTTTCACTTAGCTTAACGTTTTCAAGATTCATCCCTGTTGTAGCATGTATCTGTACTTCATTTCTTTTTACTAATGAGTAATATTCCATTGTTTGGATAGACCACATTTTTTTTCCTCCATTCATCAGTTGATGGACATGTGGGTTGTTTCCACTTTTTGGCTATTATAAGGAATTCTGTTATTATCATTCATGCACAAGTTTTTGTGTGGACATACAGCTCCATTTTTCTTGAGTATGTTCCTAAGAGTGGAATTCTGGGTCATATGATAATGCTGGGTCATATGAAAACTATATGTTTAACCTTTTGGGGAAACCGCCAGGCTGTTTTCCAAATTGGTTGCATCATTCAACATTTCCACCAGCAATGCATGAAGATTCTGATTTCTGCATATCCTTGCCAAACTTGTTAGTATCTACTTTTTGATTACAATCATTCTAGTGGGTGTGAACTTGTATCTTATAGTGGTTTTGATTTACTTTTCTCTGATGTCTAATGATGATGACCATTTTTTCATGTCCTTATTGACCATTTGCATATCTTCTTTGGACAAATGTCTGTTCAGACTTCAAAAAAATCGTTTGACAGTTTAAGTAGTTTGCTGATTGAAAAAACAGAGTTTATTCGAAGCGCTTTCAAAGATTTTTATTTACTTGACTTCTACCTATCTCACAGACCCTCCTCTCCAAGGCAGACATGGTGTGAAGGCCTGAGGAAGTGTGTTGCTACAGCATCGTAGCTCTGATTTTCTGCTAGATTTACACTGCCTGTTTGGCAAGGAAAATTGGGAAACAAGAACTAAAAGAGGCCCACTCTGACCAGTTCCGAAGATTTCAGCTCTAGATCTTAAAACTCCAAAAAGTTGCCTGGTTTAGCTTCCCTACCTCAAACACTAGGGTGGGCTGGTGCCACACTAGGGTGGGCTGGTGCCCCACTTGGAAGAACTAGTTAAATTTGGTTCCCAAATCAGTTTGCTCCTCATTTGGGAAAAAGCGAATTCCTGGGACAAGACCACTGAATTAGAATTTTTGGATGATGCCCATTTATGTCAAAAGAATGTTTGCCAAATGTTTCTAATAATCACTTCAGTCCAGGAATCGCTGGAACTACTTCACTGGTAGGGGAATGCCCGCTGCCCACTGTGGGTGCCCAAATGGTGGATCTAGTGGAGCAAATCATCAGCAAAACTTTAAACATACTTCTCTCCATTCACTGTCCCTGAAACCATAGATCCTGAAGGATTAGGTGGTTGCATTCATCTTTTATTCCTCCCCTGTTTCTCAGCCTTCGAAGTGAAAGTGGAGACATGGGGAGCAGGTAGAAAGAAAAAAAAAAAAAAAAAGGATGAAAAAACAACAGTGAAAAAGACGCTAAGTGATTGTGTAGAAATGTGGGCATGAAGTGTGGAATGCTCTACCAAGGTCAAGCAAGAATTTAAATCAGATCTATGCAACTGGAAAACCTAAGGACAGATGTGTCTAATTTTCTATTATGTTTTGACCCAGCTTAATTATATCTATTTGACCCAGTTCAATTATATTCCATCACCTACTTCAAAAAGAATATTCAACAGTCAAAGTAGAAATGCCAAATTCATTTAAGCCCTTCCAACATGCTGTTCAGCCTTCCTTCCTCCCGCCACCCCCTACTCCTTAACTCTTTGTAATCCAGACTTCTGTACTCAAAGCAATGGATCCTGAAACTGTTCTATCAGTGGTCAACAGTGGTTGGATACATCACTGATCAATCCATTATCTCCTTTTAAAGTCTCAGCCTCCTTGACTGCTCTGCATCATTTGAATCTGTTTACACTCCTTCCTTCTTAAGAGTCTGTCCCCTCCTGGCTATATGGAGCTACCCTGCTTTACTCCGTTACTTCATATGGTCAACATCTGTTACTGAGGTTCGCTCTGTGCTCAGTGCTCAGTGATCAACATGGAGCTAAGTGCTGGGTCACAAAACTGCACAGGGCCCAGGCCCTGTCCTCAGGAATCTCAATTTATCGTTTCCCTCCTTCCTCTCCAGTGACTCCTGGATGCCCTCCTCATGCTCCCTCTAAGCATATGAACTCCAAACGTTCCTATCTTCTCAGCTCTTGTTCACTCTGTAGTTTCCCTCAGTGATTTCACTGATTCTTTTTGGAGAAGACCCCAAGTTAAGGACCTCCAGCCTTGAGCTTCTCAGCCTGGCATCCATACCTACCATGGTCTAACTCAAGCTAGCCTTCCAGTTCAGCCCCGATTTCTTCTCAACAAGTATTTGGTGCTCAGTCTAAATTGAACCTCTTGCTGTTCTTCAAACATGTCCTTCACATTTGAGTCCTAGATATGAATTATACTGCTTCCATCTCTTGGAAAATTCCTCTCCCCATCTGTGCCTAGAGAAATGCCACTTCTTTCAAGACTTCCCTGATGCCTTCTGTAGCCTTTCAATTCCAGAAGCTACACGTGTACTCTTTCTCCCTTTTTACTGACATGCCATGTTGTGCCTGTCTTATGTCCCCTATTCTATTTTGTCTTGAAGTATGTGCCTACACTGTCTTCCACACTAGACTGTGCATTCACTAGGCAATGACTGCTCCTGTTGAGCTCTTGGTGGTGCACCGCTCAGGCTTCCCTCATAACCATGCTCAATGCACCCTTCCTGGATTGAGCTGAAAATCTACAAACTCAAGGAAAAATCATGAGCACAGCCTACCTTTCCTACTCTCCTAGACCATCATCATTCTTTCCTAAAAACCACCTTTAGCAAATAGCATTTCCAAGAAATCAAATAAACTTTTTTGTTTGTTTTAAATATTTTAGTTTGTAGATGAATAAGATATCCCTTGCTCTTCAGGAATAGAATGATGGCTGAAACACTTCTAGAAAGCTGCTTATGATAAGCACTTAAGGGAAGCAAAGCAGGGGACGAGGAGAGCAAAAGAGATACGTGCTCCCATCTCAGTTTCCCTAATTGCTCCCTGTGTGACCCAGCCCAGCTACTTATCTTCTCAAAGTCTCAGTTTCTTCCTTTGTGAAATAGTTACTCTGCTCCTTGGGATTTATAAGGAAATAAACAGGATTCTACATATTTTATAAATTTACATTTTTGTATTTTCCTTAAATGCTATAGCGCTAGTTTTAGTGACGAGCAGCTAGACATAGGAATCCAGTCCACATTTCCACCTCATGAAAAAATTATATCTTTTCAAGTTTTGGCACCATAAACCATTGTCAAAACTCAAGATTTTTAAACCTTCTATTTAGCCATCATGACCTTTCTTTGGTTAAAATGTTAATTGTTGTTGTTATTGTTAGGTGTCCTCATGTCAGTTTCAACTCACAGTGACTCTATGTACAACAGAACAAAACACTCTTCGGTCCTGCACATCCTCACAATCATCACTATGTTTGAGCCCATCCTTGCAGACACTGCATCAATCCATCTTGTTGAGGGTCTTCCTCTTTTTCTCTGACCCTCTACTTTACCAAGAATGATGTCTTTCTCCAGGCACTGGTCCCTCCTGATAACATGTCCAAAGTATGTGAAAGGAAGTCTCGATATCTTGCTTCTAAGGAACAAACTGATTGTACTTCTTCCAAGACAGATTTGTTCATTCTTCTGACAGTCTATGGTATATTCAGTATTCTTCACCAACACCATAATTCAAAGGCATCAACTCTTTGGTCTTCCTTATTCATTGTTCAGCTTTCCCATGCATATGAGGCAACAGAATATACCATGGTTTGGGTCAGGTGTACCTTTGTCCTCTAACATCTTTGTTTTTTTTTTTTTAACACTTTAAGGGGGTCTTTTGCAGCAGATTTGCCTAATACAGTATGTTGTTTGATTTCTTGACTGCTGCTTCCATGGGCATTGGTTATGGATCCAAGTAAAATGAAATCCTTGCCAATTTCAGTATTTTCTCCATTTATCATGATGTTGCTCATTGCTCCAGTTGTGAGGATTTTTGGTTTCTTTATGTTGAGATATAATCCATACTGAAGATTGTAGTCTTTCATCTGTGTAAGTAAGTACTTCAAATCCTCTTCACTTTCAGCAAGCAACGTTGTGTCATCTGCATATCTCAGGTTGTTAATGAGTCTTCCTCCAATCCTGATGCCACATTCTTCCTCATATAGTCCAGTTTTTGGATTATTTGCTCAGCATTCAGATTAAATAAGTATGCTGAAAGGATACAACCCCGATGCACACCTTTCCTGATTTTAAACTACAAAGTATTCTCTTGTTCTGTTCGAATGACTGCCTCTTAGTCTATGTACAGGTTTCTCATGAGCACAATGAAAAAAGTGTTCTGGAATTCCTACCCTCAAAATGTTATCCCTAATTTGTTATTATCCACAGCATTTGAAGCCTTTGCGTAGTCAATAAAACACAGGTAAACTTCTTTCTGATATTCTCTGCTTTCAACCAAGATCCATCTGACGTCAGCAATGATATTTCTTTTTCCACGTCCTCCTCTAAATCTGGCTTGAACTTCTGGCAGTTCCCTGTTGATGTACTGCTGCAACTATTTTTGGATTATCTTTAGCCAAATTTTTACTTGTGTATGATACCAATGATATTGTTTGCTAATTTCTGCATTCTGTTGGATCACCTTTCCTTAGAATGGGCACAAATATGGAACTCTTCCAGTCAGGTGGCCAGGTAGCTGTCTTCCAAATTTCTTGGCATAGACAGGTGAGCACCTCCGGTGCTGCATCTGTTTGTTGAAACATCTCAAATGATATTTTGTCAATTCCTGGAATCTTGTTTTTCACCAGTGTTTTCAGTGCAGCTTGGACTTCTTCCTTCAATACCACCGGTTCTTCATCATATGGTTGAATGTTGACCAATTCTTCTTGGTACAGTGACTCTGTGTATTCCTTCCATCTTCTTTTAATGCTTCCTGTGTTGTTCAATATTTGGTCCATCAGATCCTTCAATATTGCAACTCGAGGCTTGAAATTTTCTTCAGTTCTTTCAGCTTGAGAAATGCTGAGCGTGTTCTTCCCTTTCAGTTTTCTAACTCCAGGTCTTTGCGCATTTTCATTATAATACCTTTTTCTGTCTTCTTGAGCCACTCTTGGAAATCTTCATTCAGCTCTTTTACTTCATCATTTCTTCAACTTTCTTTAACTACTCTACTTTCAGGTAACCCTGGGGGCATAGTGGTTAAGAGCTATGGCTGCTAACCAAAAGATCTGCAGTTTGAATCCACCAGTCACTCCTTGGAAACTGTATGGGGCAGTTCTACTCTGTCCTATAGGATCACTATGAGTCGGAATTGACCCGATGGCAACTGGTTTTTTTTTTTTTTTTCACTCTACTTTCAAGAGCAAGTTTCAGAGTCTCTTCTTGATATCCATTTGAGTCTTTTCTTTCTTTCCTGTCGTTTTAATGACCTTTTGCTTTCTCCATATATGATATCCTTGATGTCATCCCATAACCCATCTGGTCTTTGGTCATTAGTGTTCAATGTGTCAAATCTATTCTTGAGATGGTCTCTGAATTCAGGTGGGATATACTCAAGGTCATCCTTTGGCTTTCATAGACTTGTTTAATTTTCTTCAGCTTCAAGTTGAACTTGCATATGAGCAATTGACAGTCTGTTCCATAGTCTGTTCCACAGTTGTTTTGACTGGTGATATTGCGCTTCTCCATTGTCTCTTTCCACAGATGTAGTCAATTTGATTTCTGTGTATTCCATCCTGTGAGGTCCATGTGTACAGCTGCCAATTATGTTGTTAAAAAAAGGTTATCTGCAATGAAGAAGTCATTGGTCTTGCAAAATTCTATCATGCGATCTCTGGCGTTATTTCTTCACCAAGGCCATATTTTCTAACTATTCTTCTTTGTTTCCAACTTTTGTATTCCAATTACCAGTAATTATCAGTGCATCTTAATTGCATGTTAGATCAATTTCAGGCTGCAGAAGCTGGTAAAAATCTTCAATTTCTTCATTTTTGGCCTCAGTGGTTGGTGTATAAATTTGAATAACAGTCATATTAACTGGTCTTCCTTGTAGGCATATGGCTATTATCCTAGCACTGACAGCACTATACTTCAGGATAGATCTCAAAATGTTCCTTTTGATGATGAATGTGATGCCATTCCTCTTCAATTTGTCATTCCTGGCATAGACCATATGATCATCCAATTCAAAATGGCCAATATCAGTCCATTTCAGGTCACTAATACCTAGGATATTGATCTTTAGGCATTCCATTTCATTTTTGATGACTTCCAATTTTTCTAGATTCATACTTTGTACATTACACGTTCTGATTATTAATGGATGTTTGCAGCTTTTTCTTCTCATTTTGAGTTGTGCCATATCATCAAATGAAGGTCTCAAAAGCTTTACTCCATCCGTGTCATTATGGCTGACTCTACTTTGAGTAGGCAGTTCTTTCCCAGTCATATTTTAAGTGTCTTCTAACCTAAGAGGCTCATCTTCCGGCACTATAACAAACAATGTTCCACTGCTGTTCATAAGGTTTTCACTGATCTTTTTTTTTTTAGAAGCAGATCGCCAGGTCCTTTTTCCTAGTCTGTCTTAATCTGGGAGCTCTGCTGAAACCTGTCCACCATGGGTGACCCTGCTGGTATCTGAAATACCAGCGGCATAGATTCCAACACCACAGTAACACACAAGCCACCACAGATGAGTGAGGAAAAAATGTGAATAGAATGTCCAATGTACAAGACTGAGCAGACTGAGTCCTCTGGTTGTAGAGACAGAAAGAACAGATTTCAACCAGACACTCCTCTCTGTCCATTCCCACATGCTTTAGGGTAGGGTATTCTCTGAGTCACTGCCTCAGAAAGCTGGCACTCGAGAGAACTTGTGAAAATTACTTCTTAAAAGCCCTGAAGGTTTTACTTTGATCATTTTAAGGGATTTTAAGATTAGACATGGCAAAGAACTCAACAGTAGTTCTTGTGGAAACATGGAAAGCCATGAATCTAAGAAACAGCTAACTTGGCAAATGTGGGTTACTGGATTCTGGTAAGGACTTGTGAGCATGCACAGCTGCACGTGGCCTCCAGAGAAAGAACAAGGATGTAACCTCCCTAGGTGTTTATATGTCTCCACAGTTTTGAGTGAACAGGGTATTTTAGCATTATTTTGGCCTTTGGACATGCTGAATGCAGTAATGTAAAATACATATACCAAGAAGGGAACGGGGGCAATTAAAAATGTAAATAGTAAAATTAGGATTGTAGTATAATAGATTATTTATTTTGTAAAAATTCTTTAACGTTATTAATAGGTCATCATTTTAAAAGCAATGACAGTAGCAACAACATATATTTTAGAGGTGTAGCAACAGTTACACCAGTAGGAAAGCATATTCATTCTATTCGAAGTGTGAAACCCATCTGGTTCTTGAGCTTCAAGATGCACCCGTTACTGAACCAAACCAAACCAAACCAAACCAAACCAAACCAAACCAAACCAAACCAAACCAAACCAAACCAAACCAAACCAAACCAAACCAATCCAATCCAAATCAAACCAACTCCACAATAACAACAGCAGCAGCAGCAACAACAGCAGCAGCAGGAGTACAAACAACAAATTGAGTTATATCAAGAGTGAGATACCATTCAATGAATGTGATCTTGATGGAATTTTTTTTCAGAATACATGATATTTGGAGCCACTTTTTCTTTTCCAGTCACTATTTTAAGCAAACCAAAGAATCCTGAAAAGATACCTCTAGAGAGCTCTCACCTTTTGAATTAGCATACCCTGGCAGGGTCTTCTAGTATTTAGTTATAAAATCTCTCTACTAGAACGTTCAGTCTTCGTGTAAGGAAGTTCTACTATTACCTTTTTTAAATACAGATAAAATATTTTTGAAAAATTAAAGTTTAAAGCAGGTGAAAGTTTAAAAAAATGGTGAGTACTGGAAAAAAAACCTAACTGTTGTTGCTATTTCGGAATTATATTTTTTTAAAAAAGGGGGTAGCAGAAGAATGAAGATGAAAGTATGAGATCTGGGCTGATTACAAATGACTGTGTCACTCATTTTTAAATGTATTCAATTAATAATACAAACAAGACAGGACACAATCTTGGTATTTACTCAGTCATAATTTTTAAACCATTTTATTATTAGGAAAAAATAAAATAAAATGTTTGATAAAAGAAACATAACCTTTTGGTTGAAAGGAGGTATATCTCAAAATCCCAAAATGATATTGTACAATCAAATAATACATAAAGAACAGAGGGAGAAGACTCAAAAAATAAACTATCTGCAAACTTATTTCTAGTTTTGGTTACTTTCTCTTTCACTTCTAGTGTTATTTGTTTTATATTAATCTGTGTAAATTGCTGTACTTACTGTTTTTTTTTTTAAGGTATGAGGTAGTAATTTATGAGCATTATTAGGAAAAATATATGATAATGATCTATGGGAGGCCTACAAATCAAAGAAAATCAGGGATACATTAAAAAGATTTTCCATCAGGTATACAGAAAAATACAAAGAAAAACGATCTTTGGTGAAAAACTCATAAAGAAATGCATAATAACAGTTGGATTTGGTTTAAGTATCATATAAATCTTTATGTTATAACTTCCTTATTAACAAGCTGTAAAGAAAATGAAACATTGCCATCATTGTCTTTTAATTTTTGGAACTTACTTTCAAAATCCAGAAAAAAATGTGGATAGTTTTCGATTTCCCTGGTAAGGACTTTGAGTAGATTCCCCATCCCAGCAAACCTGGAAAATGCAACACAAAACCAAATACCATTAGCAGTGCAAGAAAGAGACTCAAAGGGTTGGGCAGATTTGACAAACCACTGGGACCCTGTAGCTATTTCTGAATACCTGGTACAAAGCAGCTCTATCCTGGGGGATATTTTAGCAATTCATTCCTCAACTGGTGACTGATGAATGTCTCTGAGGTGCTGGGTTCCTGAAAGTTCAGGGCATCGGCTTAACCACACAAAGTGTGACCAAAAAAAAAAACTTTCTATTAATTAGAGTTGTCCGAATATAAGCTCTCTCTCAGGAATAGACTTAGACCTTTTATCTCATTCACTAAATTAACCAAAGAGCATTCTATTTCAAGAGCCATGTATTTTAGTTATAGGAGGCAGGGTTTCAATATTTAGATATCCTCGTTTTCATTCTACAGAATGTCTTTTTCTCTTCACTAACCCACTGAACCTTTAAGCCTAATATTTCAGCTTTGCTTTGTTTCCTTTCCATTGCTATGGAAATACACTATGTCAATGAACAAGGGCAAGAATAAAGACGTTGCTAAAATATTTGTCCAGAATGGTAGGTAGGTTTCTTAATATTCCAGAGAAACAGAGCTTAGAAAACACAGATTCACAGTCCCGGTGCTCCTGTACAGGAGGCTGGATTTCCCAAAGATGTAAGTCAGAGGCCCTCATAATTTGACATTTCAATGGTAATTAGACTAGGTACTTCATGTGCCATGAAAGTGAAAAGCTATAATATCTAAAATGTTATTCTCCATGCAACTGTGACCTAAAAACTTTGCAAGGGTGAGTCAAATCAACAGAGAAATACAAATTCAATAATTTTCAGTGACAAATACAAATTTACAATAAACAAAAATAATGTAGTTATTTAAGTAATCAGAAAAATGTCTCCTGCTCTCAGCTCTAAAAACTAAACTGCCTTTTTAGGGAGGCCACTCATCCATTAATTCATTCAACACATATTTATGGAGCAGCTACTAGATGTTGAGCTCTGTTCCTCTAATTCTATCTACTTCAAGCGACCTCTTCTGACTCAGTTATCTCGGTTTGTGAAGGATCAATCTGAAAACTCAGTGGACCAGTCAAAGGAAACTGTAGAGCTGCATTTTCTATGCACATGACTTCTGGTAGTCTGGGAATGCTGACATAAGAAATTTTAACCACTGAGAAAGATGTGGCTAAAAAAAAAAAGACTGTAGTAAAGGGATGGTTCTGTGCATAAGAATATATAGGGAACTGTTCGTTTGGATGCAGAAGGTGGTGGAATCCAGATTCCATAATACTGCACTGAGAAAGCACCCATACACCTGCTGACAGCATCCTGTGAACTATGGCATGGCTCACTGACTGGAGGCTAGAAAAGAGATCACTTAGTGAGGCTTTTTGGAGCCCTGGTAGCGTAGTGGTTAAGAGCTTGGCTGCTAACCAAAAGTTCAACAGTTCAAATCCACAAGCTGATCCTTGGAAACACTATGGGGAAGTTCTACTCTGTCCTATGGGGTCGCTATGAGTTGGGATCAACTCAATGGCAACTCTTTTTTTTTTTTTTTAAGGGAGTCTCTTTATCAGGAGTCATACTGCCTGACTTCAATCCTGGCTTTGCTTCCTGCTAACTCTGCTGGCTTTCCTGGGCAAGCTACTTCATCTCTGTAATCCTTAGTTTCCTGATCTGTAAAATGAATTTGTGAAAAGTATCTACTACATTAAGCAGTTGTGAGGATTAATGAAATAAAATTGTTAAGTGCTTAACACAGCACAGATAGGGATTGCTCAGGAAATGCTATGTGCTATCGTTATTTATGATGATGGTGAAGGCAATCATCACCATCACCATCGTCATGATTGTTGTAACAGCCTCCATATACTTAGTGAGAATTATCCTATGGATAATGAATTAATTAAGTCGTCTGTGACTCTAGGGAGGAGAACTAGGACCAATGAGGAAATAATGAGGAACACCTTCAACGTCAGGAAAAACTTCCTATCAGTTCGAGTTGTCTGAATATTAAGTTATTTTCCTTGTGAGACAGTGAACTTCATCATGGAGATCTTGAAGAAGAGATGTGCTATATCACAGAGAGCCCTGGTGGTGCAATGGTTAAGTTCTCGGCTGCTAACCAAAAGGTTGGCAGTTCCAATCTACCTACATGGTCCACAGGAGAAAGACCTGGTGATCTGCTCCCATAAAGATCACTGCCTAGAAGACCTTATGGGGCAGTTCTACGCTTTACATAGGGTCACTTTGAGTCCAAATTGATTTGGCAGCATCTAACGACAACAAAGGGGAACGCTGGTGGCATAGTGATTAAGAGCCTCGGCTGATAACCAAAAGGTCAGCAGTTTGAATCCACCAGGCACTCCTTGGAAACCCTATGGGGCAGTTCCGCTTTGTCCTATAGGGCCGCTATCAGTCGGAATCGTCTCGATGGCAACGGATTTATTTTTTTTGGAACGACAACAGCATGCTACATCAGCACTTAAGGATGTTGTAAAGATGAGTTATGTACTGGTCAGAAAGTACTTCTTAGACCTTTGCCACCTTGAGGTATATGAATATTTGGACACACACATACACAAATGCCATATTTTTTCTCTTCCAATAGAATCTTCCTGGTTCTTTCAGCCATTCTTCCTTTTCTCCTCTGCCTTTATGTACATTTCCTTTTAAGATATTTTTTAGTAAAGCTCTATGTGAGTCAGGTTCTGTCAGATTAAAGCTCAGAGCCCACCCAGTCCATCTCCACCACTGAGCAGTATCCACATGCCCTCCTGAGGTCCTGAGGAAAGAGGTTCTCTCCAGCTTCATGAACATTTCCAGCTCAGACCCGGAGGCACTTCTCGTAGAAAGATGATTCTATAGCAGCCCCAAATTCCATATAAAATGCTTTAATGGAAGTTAAATATTCTTAATATCCCTAGTTTTGAACCATTAATGTGTCACAAGAGACCGGAATGGATTTAGCTTCCTCCTACAATTCCATCCTGCGCACGATTTTACTGTCAGAGTACTTGGGTGGGAAATAGTCAAGCCTATAAAATTAGTAACAGACTGAAAAGAACACATGTGGAAATGCATCCAAATATTAGCTGTGGAATTCTATCATTTGAAAGGGTTATTTATACTGGTTGGCTGATATGGGCAAAATTGCAGCGCATGATTCTAACACCAACCAAGGGCAATTACTTGGAACTCTCGGTATTCTAGATGTGTCACATTCCAAACAGGAGCTGCCTCAACAATGTCTGTGGGACATTACGTAGTATTAGGGGTCTAGTCAAGACCCAAAGAATTTAGAAAATGTAAGTTTAAAACTCAGGGCAAGGTCTCTGGCAAAGTATAGTAATATTTTCTCTCATCTCCTTCATAACAAAATTTTTTGACATTTACTTTCTCTCTCAATAGCTATAATAATACTGGAAAACATTCTGGTTCAAAGAGGCCTGCCAAGTGAGTGAACAGCACATAGATGGTCTCTGAGCAGAGCCCATGGTTGTTTTTCATTGGACCCAGGGCTCTACTTGGAAAGATGCCTCAATCACAGAGCTTTCTCTACTGCCCCAACCACATTCCTCACGCCAGGGATCTTCCAGTGTTTTTAAACATCTCCCAAGGGAATACAAAATACATTGCTATGCACCATGTTACTAGTGAGATGGATTAGTTCATTAATGTACATATCATTTGCTAATATTTTATCTTGTTCAACAAAAGGATTTAAGATAGGTTATTATACACTATTAAAAATCCACTGCCTTTGAGTCTATTCCAACTCATAGTGACCCTATAGGACAGAGTAGAACTGCCCCATATTTCCAAGGCTGCAAATCTCTGTGGAAGCAGCTCACCACATCTTTTTACCTTGGAGCAGGTGGTGGGTTCAAACTGCCGACCTTTTGGTTTACAGCTGAGTGCTTAAAAACTGTATCACCAAGGCTCCTTTATACACTATTAAACAGAAAAAAAAAAAGAACAAACCCGCTGCTGTCAAGTCAATTCCAACTCATAGCAACCCTATAGGACAGAGTAGAACTGCCCCATAGGGTTTCCAAGGAGCGCCTGTTTGATTCAAACTGCCGGCCTTTTGGTTAGCAGCCATAGCTCTTAACCAGTACGCCACCAGGTTTTTCTATTTTTTTTTTTTTATTACCTAATGTAAATACTTAAATAATGAAAGCAGGGGGAATAGAAAAATGAAAGTAGAATAGTAAGATGAAGGTAGATCTGAAAATAGTACATGAATGACAGGCCATACAGTACATATGGTCTTCACCTTTGATGGAGATGACTTATCAGTTTGGATCTGAGCTTCTGAACAGTCGAAGCAAAGGAGAAAATAATGGACCCTTACTGGATTTGGCGTTCATAAAACAAAAACATACTGGCTACACTGGAGAAGAAAAGCTTTTCTTGATCATTAAACCACCACAAAAAAAGATAAAAAGAAAGCAGTGGTCATGCCTCTAGAACAGTCAAGCCAAGAGAAATCTCTTTCAGCTAACCAAGGAGAGAATGCCTCACAGAGGATGTCCTATCGGAGGATGAGCTGAGACTCACAGCTTCCGTGTTCAGAGCAGTGGGTTCAAAGCCAAATGTGTGGCAGAGTAGCCTGGTTGAAAATCCAGGGGTATAATCTGGAAAGCCAGGAACATGAACTCTGGTTTTCATGTTCTATTCAGTGACTCCATGGCTACACTCCTAATATGATCTGCTGCTGGGTCTGCCCCAAGGGACACCAGCTACTTACCCCTCTCCCCTACATTGTGGACGCCTTCTTGTTGTTGTTATGTACAAGTCGATTCCAACTCATAGTGACCCAACAGCAATCCTATAGGGCAGAGTAGAACTGTCTCATACGATTTCCTAGGCTGTAATCTTTATGGGAACAGATTGCCAGGTTTTTTCTCTCAGGGAGCCCTTGGTGGGTTTGAACCTCCAATCTTTTGGGTAGCAGCTGAGTGCTCAACCATTGTGCAACCAGGGCTTCTTTGTGTAGAGGCCTAAACAGGGAGAATGCCACAATCCAGCAGGAGTTCTGAGCCCTCTGGGAGGGCTTTGACCTGAAGCCCTTCAAACAACAAAGATTCTGGGTAGTTTCTATAGATAGAGTAAGAAGCTGTTTATGGAAGTTCAAGAAATAGGAAAATTTTTCTCAATAAATAAAACAGGGAAGGGAACCCATTTGAAGAAGGAGAGAAATAGGGAAAAAATTAGTCTGACACAAATATACTAAAATACTAGAAATAGAATCCCTAAAGGAGAATGATAAGAGGTATTCCTCACATAGAACAGTTCAACTAATTCATTGAGCATGTTTATTATTTAAAACTAGTACTTTGTTTATGGAGCTCTGGTGGTAGAGTGGTTAAGAGCTCAGCTGCTAACCAAAGGGTTGGCAGTTCTAGTCTACCAGCCCCTCCTTAGAAACCCTATGGGGCAGTTCTACTCTGTCCTATAGGGTCACTACGAGTCAGAAGAGACTCGATGGCAACAGGTTTGTTTTTTTTTTTTGATTTATGCTGTTTATATTGTAAAGTTTAGGCTTACTTTAAACACACACATACACACACACACCCCAGTGATTCCCCTGTCAGAGATCGTTTTTAAAGTGCAAATCTTCCCTGAGACATGATATATCTAAAGTGGTGTACATGACTGTTGCAAGATCTAAATTCATTTCCGAGAGGAGGGTATGACAGAAGTGGAGCAAGGGGAGAGAGTACAAGGTCCTAGCTACCAAATGAGGAGCCAAGAAAGGAAACACCAGTTGAATGAGTACTCATAAAGGGGTGGGGCCCTGAATATAGGCTCTTTGACTGCCTTACTTGGGATGTCCTGCTTTGGAGCATAGCATTGGAAGGTGGTCCTCCTTTTATCCATGACCACTTTAGATGGACTTTTGCTCTTGGAGATATCCATCTTCCTCCATGTCTGGATTTCCCAGGACACTGCCCCTTCTCTACTAAAAAGAAGGTGTGTAGGCATCAGGGCCACTGGGTCCTTGGTATGATGCTTTTGGCAATTAGCTGGGTCTGTTTTCCTGTGTCACGGCAAGCTGGGACTTCTCCATAAAAATAAAGACAGTCTTGAGAACCTGAAGCAGAGACTCGGCCAAAATAACAGTATGGCCAACTGATGTTCTCAAAAGATTTACAGTGTACGTAGTAGATGAATGAGTGTTTTAAAGAGCTGCAGACATATATGACACCATCTAAGTCCCCTATGATGCTGCAACAAGTGATTTTAGCTGTGAGTCTTGGGTTCCTCATCTGCACAACAGTAATATAATATCTTCCGCACAGGGCTTGTGCGAGGACTGAATGAAAAGGATGTGAAAGCACTGCGAATGCTGTAGGTGCTGTGCAAATATTAGCTATAATTATTCAACACTACAATTCATCTTATGATTTAAAATATTCAGGGGATCGAAGAAATGCAAGCAACGGCCCCAGAATCATATAATTTGCATTTTTATTTAACATCTAGATTTGGTTTTCCAAGATCCATGGCCCTTTACGTGTATTCTTATGTATATTCCTTTCACACCACGCTGTAATCAGGTAAATGCTTAAAGGTATTAATAGCTAACGCTTTAAAGAGATTTTCTGTGAGTCAGACACAGTGTTTTTGATATATTTTCTTATTGCATCCTCAAAATACACCTAAGAAAGAGATATATTTTAGGGAACTTTAGACTTATTAAAATTAAGTGTCAAAGTTGGTTAAAAGGTTGATTATTAGGTTTCAAAACAACATTACTTATGTAAGTTTGCAATAATTAGAGGCCGGGGTCTTTAGGTAATCCTACATAGATTAATACCCATATTTTGACAGAAAAATGCCCAATATAAAAAATGTTTTGAAAATACGAATAGTGAGGACGCTCTTTTAGTGAGTGCTCAAGAAATCCTTAAAAAAAACTTTAGTTTTTAATCAGATGATTATTTCAGTACTTACTCCCTTTTATAAGCATAACGTCAAGTCCAAGGGAAACATAAATACCTAACAAAAACAACACTACCAAAGTGACTCATGAAATATCACTGTCATGGATTGAATTATGCCCCCACAAAAATGTGTGTATCAATTTGGCTGGCCTGTGATTTCCGGTATTGTGTGGTTGTACTCCATTTTGTGATTGTAGTTTTATGTTAGAGAGGATTAGGGTGGGATTGTAACACCCTTACCCACGTCACATTCCTGATCCAATGTAAAGGGAGTTTCCCTGGGGTGTGGTCTGTACCACCTTTTATCTCTCAAGAGATAAAAAGGAAAAGGAAGCAAGCAGAGAGTGGGGGACCTCATACCACCAAGAAAGTGGCACCGAGAACAGAGTGCATCCTTTGGAACCAGAGTTCCTGCACGGAGAAGCTCCTAGCCCAGGGGAAGACGAATGAGAAGGCTGACAGAGAGAGAAAGCCTCCCCCTGGAGCTGATGGCCTGAGTTTGCACTTTTAGCCTACTTTACTGTGAGGAAATAAATTTCTCTTTGTTAATTCTATCCACTTGTGGTACTTTGTTATAACAGCACTAGATGACTAAGACAACCACTGTTAAAGAGGAATGAGATGCAAATGCACCAGCAGTCTAAAGAACAAAAACACAAAAACACACCAGTCACCACTGAATCGTTTCTGACTCCTGGCGACCCCAGGTGTGTCAGAGTAGAACTGTGTTCCAGAGGGTTTTCAAAATGGCAGATTTTTCAGAAGCAGATTTCCAGGACTTTCATCTGAGGCACCTCTGGGTGGACTGGAACAGCCAGCCTTTCAGCTAGTAGCGCAGCGCGTCTAATTGTTTGTACCACCCAGGAACTCCAAAGAAGAAGAGGGGTTTGAAATTACTGCTCACTTTTTGGTCCCAGGAGGCACAGTTGAGGAGCGAGTCACTACCTTACTAAACACTACAACTCTTGGTGACAGGGACCTACCTAAATAATAGGAAAGAGTAACTCTTTGTCCCGAGAAAAGGTAATCTGAAAAGAGTTTATTAACAACTTTCTCCTTCCCCTTTTGGTTTTCTAACAAATTAAATTAATAAATTAATAATGTTTTTTGAACACCCTTAATACACAGGTCAGTAAGGGTGGAGTATGCTGAGGCGACGACCAAAGACAGACACCCTGCCTCAGCGCTGAGGTGATACACGTGCTATTTAGGAAGGCATGATAGGTTTGCATGGAATTGCTTAAGAATGTAATCTATCTGAAAATACATAACAAATTTCTGATGAATGGTATGTACCTGATGCATATTAAGTACCAAAGTGATTATAGTTATTATTATTATCTGAGAGGGAGAAAAACATCAACTTTTTTTTTTTTTTTAAGTGCCTACTGTGTATCTGGAAAGCCTAGTGGTGTAGTGGTTAAGAGCTACGGCTGCTAACCAGAAGGCTGGCAGTTCAAATCCACCAGGAGCTCTTTGGAAACTCTATGGGGCAGTTCTACCCTGTCCTATATACAGGGTTGCTATAAGTCAGAATCGCCTTGATGGCAATGGGTTTGGGGTTTTTTTGGTTGCGTGTAGCTAGAGGTCCTTGGGTGGCATGAACAATTTGCACTCGACGACTAACCTAAAGGTTGGTGGTTCAAACTCACCCAGTGGTGCCACGGAAGAAAGGCCTGGCTATCTGCTTCTGAAAGGACTCCAAACCAGTCCAAACCTATCACTGTCAAGCCGATTTTGGCTCACAGCTACCCTGTATAACAGAGTAGAACTGTCTCATTCAGTTTCCAAGGCTGTAATCTTTGTGGAAGCAAACTGCTACATCTTTCTCCCAGGGAGCGGCTGCTGGGTTCAAACCACCAACCTTTTGGTTAGTAGCCAAGTGCTTTAACCACTGCACCACCAGGGCTCTTTCTGTAAAGGTTATAGTGAAGGAAACCCTATGAAGCAGTTCTACTCTATAAAGCATGGAGTTGCCATGAGTCGCAATCAACTTGATGGCAATGCGTTTGGTTTGCTTTTTTGTTTGTTTGTTTGTTTGTTTTTTTGGTATTGTGTGCTTAGAACTGTACTTGGAGCCACTACAAGCTTTATTTATGCAAAGCTTACAGAAGTCTTCAAGTAACTATAACTCACATTAATTTAAGGAAAAACTGATTCAGAAGAGGTAAGCAACTTTCTCAAATGAAAGATAGGGTCAAATGTGACTTTGGAAGTCTGTGGACCCACAGTCTGTGGTTTTTTTCTCCACAAGAGGAGATCTGAGGCTCCAGGCCGCTAGGAGGTCCCTGACTGGGCTTCAGGGAGCCTGCAGTCCCTGGAGGGTGTGCAGAATAATGTCTGTACATGCTCCATGCTCAATTTTGGGGAAGAGAGTTTACAGTTTCTAGTAGATTCCCAAAGAGGTCTGCTCTTCACTAGTACCTCTCAATGGTGTGTACTGGGAGACATGTAGCTCTTTAGGAATTCAAAGAGAAAAAACCAGGTGGGGTGAAGTATTCAGGAAAAGTCTGCCTCACAGAAGTGGAGTTGCTACCCAGACGTAAAGATGTTGTGAATTTAGGTTGGCTGAGAGAAGTGCCGCCTCCCCAGCTGTGAAGGCGACAAAAGATACAAGTTGCGTGACTTGGCAAGTCTTCCACAACCAGAAGGTTTATTCCTCAAGGTTCACTCACTGCAATGCAATTTTAAAATGGATCCTGTAAGTCCTTTTTTTTTTCCCCCCAAGTAGCCTAGAAGAATAATGCTTCTCCTGCCACTTTAAGAGTGCTAGCAGCACTGATGAAGTCTGCCTGAGAGTCTCTGCCCAGGGAGACACCCATCTACAGGGGGTGGCAATTTTGGATACACACATGGCATTTTATATGACCACTTCCTTGGCTCTGAGCTCAAAACCACTTCTATGGGTTGACTCTAGGGCTCAAACCAAAAATCCAGTGCCGTCGAGTCGCTTCCGACTCATAGCAGCCCTATAGAACAGAGTAGAATTGCCCCATAGAGTTTCCAAGGAGCGCCTGGCAGATTTGAACTGCCGACCCTTTGGTTTGCAGCCATAGCACTTAACCACTATGCCACCAGGGTTTCCTAGGGCTACTCAGTGGAAAACAATGACTTTCTTAAAGAGGTATTTCTCTGGAAATAGTTTTCTGGTAACATTTCCCAGCTCTAAAAAAGAGGAGAGATTTAAAAATATGTATATGCATATACAGACATATACCAAACAAAACAAAACCCAGTGCTATCGTGTCGATTCCGACTCATAGCGACCCTATAGGACATAATAGAATTGCCCCAGAGAGTTTCCAAGGAGCACCTGGTGGATTCAAACTGCTGACCCTTTGGTTAGCAGCCATAGCACTTAACCACTACTCCACCAGGGTTTCCTATACATATATATACTGCACATATATATGTATATATTTATATATTTCCTATTAGGAACTCTATTTTCGATTGGAAGAAAAATTTTAAACGATAGCATTAGCTGTATTCCCAGAGTGTAAATCCAAATAAAATCAACCAAGGCTTGTTTTCAAAAAGATATGTCCATAATTTATGAAGAAACATATTAAACAAAACAGAAGGAAGGGCTCAGGCTCAGGGTGCAGGGCAATGTGAATGGCTACCCTCTGGTTGTGTACACCAACATTTCAGTGCTCAATTTTCTTGGTTAGAGAGCACTGACTCAGATTTCTTCTTTAGCTATGACTATTCTGAAAGAGAATTCCTAAGCCCAATACCACTTTTATTAACAAGGGAGAGAGGGTGAGAAAAAAAAAAAAATTAAAACAGCAACCCACAAGGCTTTATTTTCTAATATTTTTTTAATAAGGTCTGAGCTGACAAATACTCAATACCTATATCAGAAGAGGAAACCCTCGTGGCATAGTGGTTAAGAGCAACGGCTGCTAACCAAAAGGTACACAAGTCTGAATCCACCAGGCACTCCTTGGAAAGTCTATGGGGTAGTCCTACTCTGCCCTATGGGTTGCTATGAGTTGGAATCGACTTTACAGCAGTGTTTTTTTGTTTTTTTTTTAAATACCAGAAGGGATGAGTTTTCTTAACATTTTGAAGGAGCCATTATCTTCTAGAGTCTACAATCTTCAGCATCCCTGGTACAAATATTTTACAAAAATCATTAAAGACTCAGATTTTCTACTTATATCTCAAATTTAAGGGGCTTAAAATATCTGGTTTATCCAAATATTCTTCGGCAACATGTTTAGCATATAAACAGGCTAATCAGGAATATAACAGTAACATACTGTATATTTATATAACAACAGACTTTTGTGAAAGACATGCCTGGCCCCATTTATCATCAACATGAACATGTGTCAAAGGTCAGGCAGTATTATTGGGCCCATTTCATAGATATGAACTCCATGACCCAGGTATACTAAGTGTCCTTCCCAAGGTTTTCCAGAAGGATCTTGGATTTCCTAATCTATAATCCTACTGAATTCTGAAATTTCATCAGAACACACTGCACATCAGGAATGGGATAATTTTTTTTTTTTTTAAAACCTCTTATTTAACCAAGAAGGATTTGCCCAAGGACCTACAGAGCATTAGGGGCAAAGAAAGGCCTAGAATGGAGATGTTCTGGTTCTCAATCTCACACTCTGCCCACTAACACTAAAAGGTAATGGGACATCAAATCTTTTTTTTTTTTTTTTTTAAGACATAAAAATACAGAGTACATAGCTGTCACTAAAAGATTCCTTTTCCACCTTGTAGGGTCTCACCAGAGCATGCCAAACTCAGAACGTTCATAGCTAACTATCAAAGACACCCTCACTGGTGGTTGAGGCCAATTTCACACACTTCTCTCCATCTCTACATTTATTATCCCAACTCAGACCCACAGCAGAGCTTCCCTGCTAGAAAGCAAATAGCTTCCAAACTGGTCTTCCTGGTTCTGGTCTTGTCTCTCTCCCATTCATTTCCACCCTGCTGGCACAGCCAACTTTCTAAACATAAATCTAATTATGTTACTTCCTTGCTTAATCTGCTTCTGTGGCCCCCCAGTGCCTGCTGGATTAAATCTACCCAAATGTGTGCACGGAAAGCCCTGGCCTCTGCTTACTGCCTCAGTCCCTTCTCTCTGTACCTTGTCCAGCACCCTACGCTCTGGGCACATGGGGCACCCTGCAGTTCTTTAGAGAAGCCCTGTTCTTTCTTGCATCAAGGCCTTGGCACATGTTTCTTCTCCTGTGTAAAATTACAATGACAGCTAACATTTTTTAATGATATGCAGGCCACAGTGATGAGAACTTCTCAAGTATTGTCAGATTTCATTTTCACAACAACCATATGAGGTACCCATCCAAAAACACCCAGTGCTGTCAATTCAATTCTGACTCATAGCGACCCTATAGGACAGAGTAGAACTGCCCCATAGAGTTTCCAAGGAGCGCCATAAGGTAGGAGCCCATGTTATCCTGATTTTAGAGATAAAGGAGGGTGAGAACAGTTGCACAACTCAAAGAATGTAATCAATCCCACTGAACTGGACATGTAGAAATTGCTGAATTGGTGTATGTTCTGCTGTCTGTATTCTCAACAACTACAACAAAAATAAAATAAAGCAGACAAAAAAGAAATAATCTTAGAGAGGTTGAGAAACTTGCTCAAGCTCACAAGGGACAGGGCACGGTCCAGAATCCAATTCTATCTGAGTTCTAAGAGCTGGTCCTTTACAATTGCCCCACAGGGTTTCCAAGGAGCACCTGGTGGATCTGAACTGCCAACCTTTTGGTTAGCAGCTGAACTCTTAACCACTACCCCACGAGGGTTTCCATATTAACTGTAGGTAGGGCCTATTCAACTGTGCTGTAATGACATGCTTCCTCATGTCTCTCTCTGAGTGTACGGGTTTCTTGGGCAGGATTGTTTCAACATCTAATTGCATTCCCAGAACTTGGCACAGGGCCTGGCATGTAGTAAGCACTGGAGGAGAAATCCTGGAGATGGTTGCTCGGTTTAGTGGTTCCCAAGCAATTTTTAAGCAATAGTAACCCAAGGCAAAATGAGAAAAACAGAAGCTATGTTTCAGAAAGCTAAAGCTGCTCAAAATTTTTACAGTTTTATTTTGTTTTTCAACATGAGGGTGGGTGGTAGTTGAATCCTGTGCTCCCAAAGTTTATTTTGAACATGTATTAGTTGGACCCCATTCCTGTTTAGTCTATCCTGATTCATAGCAACCCTATAGGACAGAGTAGAACTGCCCCACAGGGTTTCCAAGGAGCAGCTGGTGGATTCGAACTGTTGACCCTTTGGTTATCAGCCAAGCTCTTCAACTCTAAAAAGTCTAGGAACTACTAACCTAGTCAGTGATTTGCCCAGGTTTGGGAGCACAGCTACAATGGGGACCCGGTTTCCTCTCTGAGTTGATGCCCTCAGCGGCACCTTGCTGCCTGCCTTACTTAGTTTTACCGTTAAGTCTGACCTCCTAACCCCAAAAGTACCCCAAGATTTCCCCAGGAGAATGGAGGAAAGGAGACCAGCTCTGGCTTTAGAAATGTTTCTGGGGATTGGATGTGATTTAGGAAGGCTGTTACAAAAACTTACTTTTTGCCTTGATCGGCAAGTTTCAGAGCTGGAGTAATTATGACAGGCAGCCAGGACGGCAGCCACTGTCACTGATACCAGAGGTGTGAAGATGTCTCATACTGTACTATAAAGCCAGCAACACCCCTGGCTTGCCTCCCATGGGCCATTATCCGACATCAGAAAGTTGTCCTTGGAGGGAGGGCCAGGACTGGCATGTCTAGTAATAACTCATTCAAAGGCACTTTCTTTTGGTAACCACAGAACTCCCTTAAATATCTACACTGCTTGATTGTTTTGAATTATAAGCAAAACAAATTACCAGATTCCAGTTAACCATCAGCCTGTAATGGATCTGGTACAAAATGGCTGGCTTTAAAAAAAACACTTGTCAACTAAAGTAAAAGGACATTTCTAAAACAATATTAAAAAAAAAATTGTCATTGAGTTGATTCTGACTTCTGGTGACCCCATGTGTTACAGAGTAGAACTGCTCCACAGGGTTTTCTTGGCTATAGTCATTAAGAAAGCAGATTGCCAGGCCTTTCTTCCGCAATGTCACTGGGTGGGTTTGAATCACCAACCTTTAGGATAGTAATAGAGTGCAAACCGCTTGTGCCACCTAGGTCCCTAAAACAATATATTAAAAAAACACGCCCACTGCTGTCGAGTCGATTCTGGCTCATAGCGATCCTATAGGACAGAGTAAAACTGCCCCATAGAATTTCCAAGGAGCATCTGGTGGATTCGATCTGCTGACCTCTTGGTTAGCAGCTGTAGCACTTAACTACTATGCCACCAGGGTTTCTAAAACAATATAAGCAGCTGTTTTTCTTGGGGGAAAAATCAAAGTACCCATGGAATAAAGTAGTTCAGCTTATAAATTCTGGGAGCCTGAATCTGCTAAACCAAGTTAGCGATTTTAGATAGCTGGGCTGGGCTACAAGTCCCGTCCCCATCTGCCACTTTGCAATGAAGTCATGAGGTTTTCTGTTCCGTTGCTGAATGTGTTGCCATGAATCCAACAGATGATTTCATTCCAAGATGAAGGAGGAAAACTGAAGTGGAGTGAGTCTATTAAGCACTTTCATCTGACAATAAAAATGAGTTAATGGCTAAAATGTGTTTTCAAAACGTTTTAACACCACAAGTAATGGCACTCAAATGGGAAAATGCCGTGAATATTCTCATCGATCATAAATACCATGGTGTCCTTCAAAAGTGCTTGGCATCCCCCATGGAATACGAGCTGCTCGAGTCCAGTTGTAAGGCAATCCATGGGAATTCTCAAAAAAAACACTGAGAGGTCATTAAGGAATTGAACAATTAAGTGCAGGTTTAAAATAGCCCTTTCAATATTTGAGTTCAGTTTTCTAAAATAGACTGTTACCTCATCATAGCTAATTTTCCCATAAACATCAGTATCACAGCAGCAAAAAGTCTCCCAGAAATGAGGGCAAAATTAGATGCATTTTAGGGGATGAAAGTCAACGTGTCCCCCAATTTCAAATGCTAGTGAATATGGAAGCAATCAAACTGGGGCTTAGCTTTGGACCCAGCCCACTGCAGGAAAGTCATTAGTGAATTTGTTCTCTTTCACTTGTGAAATCGAGAACATGGTTAGGCGGAAACTGCTTGATAAGTCTGCCCCTTACCTGGAAGGAGGGATGACAGCCTCAGCCCACCCAGGCCAGGTCTGCCTATTCAGAGGGAAGGTGACCCCATGCAAAGCAAGCAGCCCAGGGAAATGCCTTCCTACTATGTAATGTTGGGCAAGTTACTTTGCCTTTCTCAGATGGTCTCTACCTCATAGTCTATAAAGTGAAAGGAAACGCCTAAAAGTTTCCTAAATTTTGGGCTATTCTGACAGTCAGTGACTTGAACTGAAAAAACCCAAAACCAAAACAATAGTTGCCGTCAAGTCAGTTCTGGCTCATGGTGACCCCATGTGTGTCAGAGTAGAACTGTGCTCCACAGGGTTTTCAATGGCTGATTTTTCAGAAGCAAATCCCCAGGCCTTTCTTCCAAAGAGCCTCTGGGTGGACTAGAACCATCACCAGGCCAGTATACCAAAGAGTCTCTGGGTGGACTCGAACCACCAACCTTCTGGTTAGTAGCCAAGTGCATTATCCATTTATGCCACCCAGGGACTGTGATTTGAATTCAATAGACTGACAATTCTTGCAGTTACAAACCTCCTTTCTCCAGAATCCCTCATCAGGAGTTTAAATAAACAGCCAGTCTCTTCTTCCAGAGCACGTCGCTTTTACACTCTTGATCAATCCTTCCTCCCTTAGACGCTGAGGGCCTCTGTTTCCTTGCTCTTCTCTCATCTCTGAATGTTCCTTCTGAAGTTCCTACTTTCTCCATTTGACCTTTAAATGCTGGCCTCCAAGGTTCTTCCCTCACAGCATTTCTTGCCCTCCCTAGTGAGATTCTCCTAACTCTAATTTTCACCCAGATGCTTCTCAACCTATAGCCCCAAACTACATCTCCCTCCTCAGCCGCAGGCCCACATATCTGGTGGTGTGGTGGTTAAGAGCTTGGCTCCTAACCAAAAGGTCAGCAGTTTGAATCCACCAGCTGCTCCTTGAAAATTCTGCGGGGCAGCTCTACTCTGTCTTATAAGATTGCTATGAGTCGGAATCAACTCAACAACTATGGGTATAACAATTTTGGGAGGGCCATAATACCTCTGCATTCTGCCCTCCCCAAACATCCGCCTCCTCCCAATTTCAGTAAAAGATGTCACCATCCATCTTATCATGTGTGCCAGAAATCTGAGCATCGTCTGAGATTTCTCCAGCTCTGGACCCCTGAGATTCATTCCCTCATGGAACTCCATCAGTTCAACTTTCCCTGTATCTCCCTTGGCTCCAGTTCTCTTCTCTACGTCCTGTTCCTTGGTACAATCTCTGCCCATGGCCTCCAGTCTCTACCTTCACCCTTCTCTCCTCCCACCAGCCCGACATCTGATACTCTGGGCTCTGCAGACTTCTCGCCAGTCTCTGAACAGGTTTCAGGAAGTGTCATGTGTAAAACGAATGCTGGTGAATTAAATCTCTCCCACTTCTGTTATCTTACAATATAACTCAGGAAAAAAAAAAAAAAAAAAGGCTTCCTCCTTGCCTCTGCCTGGCTCTCATTCCATGGGCAGCTGTATCACACATTTGTGCTTTCAGTTTCTGTGCTTCCATAGCTCTCTGTCAGGTGGTGAAATATGGCCTTCCAGTTCAAGGCACAGGAGGAGCAGTGCTATTGAAAGGAGGCCTTCTGTGAAGTAAACGCCTCCCAAATATTCAAACAGACCCAGTGCCCTGAACTGACTTGATTTATAAGTCTAGATTTTCAGATTCTGAGTTTTCTTAAACTGGGCCCCACCTGTGTATCAGAGAAAGGTTTGCCATTCACACCTCAGAGCTTTAAGGGAATTAGTTCCTAGGTCAAATTTATTTTAGAGGTGATTCAAAAATTATTAAAGTACCAAAAAGACCAACAAAAGCCATTTCACATGCTAAAAACCTGAAGAATTTGAGGCCACGGGAGGTTGGCATGCTCCATTAAATCTCAAGCATCAGAAGGTCCACTGTGCCAAAAAGCTCACTCTGAAAACGCCTCAGAGATATGAGTGGCCCTGCCTTTGTTTTCAGTTCCTGAAAGGAGCAATTGTCTCGATTTCAAGGTACTCTTCATTGCAAACAAAACCAAACGTTTAAAATAAGATCCCTGGCTTGAGTCCCAAGCAAGTTGTGGAGACCATCAACCTAAGTCAGAGACAAGAAAAGTGGGTGAGGCAAATTTGCGGGGTGTTGGCAGGTGAGTCTGTGCCAGGGGGAACTACTTCCTGAGACAGACTCCAGGGAACAAGTATCAGGACGGAGAGTCAGCAGGGTGGAAGGAAGGCATGTTTTAGTAAAAATGCTTTCTAAGCTGGCTGTCTGAAATAAGGTGAGTGTGTTTTTTTTACGTGGTATTCAGGGCCATAAAGCCTGGCTTCAACTCCTGCTGGTGAAGCTCCTCTAAACGGTCTGTACTTTTGTCACGCCAGAATATTTACAGGGTGCCAGGGCTTCTGGCCTTGTTCTTGCTTCTGATTTTTTGCTCACAGTGTTTCCTCCACCTGGAACACCCTTTCCTTCTTCTCTGACTATGGAGGTTCTATCTCTCTTTCAAGGCCCAAATCAAAACGCTTCCCCCAGAAACCTCCTTCCTGACCCCCAGACAGAAATAATAACCTTTGTTGCTCTGAATTCTTCCAACAGCTATGTCTTATTCATTTCCAGCTTTCAGAATTTCCTTTCCAGTGTTCATTTTCAGTTACCCATCCCAACCACTCCCCTAGCTCTTCCCCCTCCAAGCATGAAGCATAGGTCCTATACACTGCACTCTTCATACCTGTCCACTAAAAGGGGCTGGAAGTGTTAAATCAGTAGTCACTGCATAGCAGCAACAATAAAGATGTCAACTGCAAACCAACCCAGCAGAGAAAATGGTTACTGATAAGAATACCAAACCAAAACCAAACTCATTGCTGTCAAGTCGATTTCGGCTCATAGCAACCCTGTAGGACAGAGTAGAACTGCCCCATAGGGTTTCTAAGGCATGGCTGGTGGATTCTAACCGCCAACTTTTTGGTCAGCAGCCAAATGCTTAACCACTATGCCACCACAGGTCAGAAAAAAACGATCATTTCTCAAAATATAAATATTTCTATGTGTTTGACCTTATTTTTTGAGATCAGAGGCTACTTTGAAAATCTGATGAAAAAAGGGGGGGGGCTTCTCAGAAAAATATGCACATGCATACAGCCAAATATTTTTGCATATAATTCCAATAAACACTCTGAAGCCCAGGGAAGGAAATCCCTCATCTCTTTTAAATCACAAATTTCAGCCAAGCAAAATGAGGAAGGTGTTTCCAAGTGCGTGAGCCATAGACAAGGCCACCCGAAAAAGGGCATCACTTATTGGAAAGAACACGAGCTTTGGAGACATACAGACCTTGGACAAGTCATTCCACTCCTTTGGTTCTGAGTTTTCCTCACGTGCAAAATGCAAATCATAATATGTCCTTGGCAGTGTTGTTGTTAAGTAAATAAAACCATGCAGGCAAAGCACCTAGTCTGACAGGCAGCAGATTCAGTCCAACGAATCCTAGTTATCCACGCCCCCTGTCTTGCATTTTAAAAACTGCAACCACAACGCAAACAAGTCATTTCCCTTTTAGCAATAAATTCTGTACTGTTGCTTTGGAGCTAGAGAAGAAAGCCGACTCAGACCACCGCCTCCATGAAGAGGTGAAGCCGGGTGCTGAACGGCTGCCGTGGGCTCATTCACATGGCTATTAATCATACAAGAGCCCATTTATGACAAACACAGGTCACTCCCTTTGCATGACAAGGCGCATGGGTCCACAGAGCCCCATTATCCAAAGAAAACAGAGCATTGTGGGCGACGCGGGCGAAGTTGAGTGCACACACACAAGCGGACATTGTAAGGCTGTTTGCACAACCCCGCAGTGCTGCTCGCGGATTTCCTGCCAAGGAGACATTTAGATCTCACGGAGTCCGCTGCAGACATTTGCTCATTCAACATGGCTTCAGGCAGTGGGCGCTGGAAAGCCGGGTGCGCGGTCCCCTCTGCTGGCCATTCCTGGAACTGCATGCCATGGAAATGGAGAAAGTACAGTTCTGCTCTCAGGATTCCAGCCTGCGCTCTCCCTTCTCTTCCCAAGGAATGCAGTGCAAGAGCGTGAGCTTTGGGGTCTGGGAAGTCGGAGTTTAAGCTCTCTCATCCCTAGACCTTTCATTTGGGTGTGAAAGGGCCACAAGGGCAAGCAGAGTGAATGCCTGCATCACCCCTCCTCTGCCTGTCTTCAGGTCAGTCAGGAGGGCATTGCCGTTTGACTTCCGGAACTGGAAAGGAAATCAGCAGAGCCTATTGGTAATGTCTTTATCTAAACTGCAGCCAGTGTTTCGAACAGAGCTGTGACTTCATCTTCCTGACGCTCTCTAACTTTTTTCAAAGCGCTCTCCCTTGCTTTGCATGTGTGCTGTCATTGTGTCGTGTGTGTTGGCGCGGCTAGCACCATGCGTCCCTCCGTGTACTCCTCCACCTGGCATATGAAATGTCTGAACTGGCTGCTGGGGGGCGGGGGGGGGGGGAGGTGGGCCGTCAGGTATTCCTTGTTAAGTTGTATTTTTAAAAAAGATGGAAGATGGGCCACTCCATTGAAATTCTGAAACTGAGCTGTGATCTGCCTCCTGATATTCACCACAGTAGCAAGAACATGAACTATGGAGTCAGAAAGATCTGAGTTTGAATTCCAGTTCAGTCATTTACTAGCTGAGTGGCCTTAATCATGTGCTGAACATTTACTTAATCTCCCTCAGTCTGAGTTTCATCATGAGTAAAACAGGGATTACAGTAGCTACCTTAAGGGTTGTTTTTAGGAATAATGAGACAACATATGGAAACAGCTAGATACATAAATGATATGTGTCATAATCACTATTACTATTGTTAGTCCATCCACTAGTCTTAGTTTAGTCCACCTAGCCATGAGTGCCTCCTTCCCACACAACTATTAATACCTGTGAGGGCTTTGAATTGTGGTGTTAGAGGAGAATATTGAATTTACCATGGACTGCCAAAAGAACAAACAGTTCTGTCTTGGAAGAAGTACAACCAGAATACTCCTTAGAAGCAAGGATGGCGAGGCTACATCTCATATACTTTGGACATGTTGTCAGGAGGGATCAGTCCCTGGAGAAGGACATCGTGCTTAGTAAAGTAGAGGGCCAGCAAAAAAGAGGAAGACTCTCAATGAGATGGATTGACACAGTGGCTGCAACAATAGGCTTAAGCATAACAACAATTGTGAGGATGGCGCAAGACTGGGCAGTGCTTCGTTCTGTTGTACCTAGGGTTGCTATGAGTTGGAACCAACTTGATTGCACCTAACAACAACAGATTGCATGTACCTGTCTCAGTCTGTTGTATTGTGGTGGTTTGCGTGTTTCTGTGATGCTGGAAACTGCTGCCAGTATTTTAAATATCAGCAGGGTCACCCATGGTGGGTAGGATTCAGTGGAGCTCTCAGACTAAGACAGACTAGGAAGAAAGGCTTAACGATCTATTTCCAAAAATTAGCCAATGAAAACCTTATGGATTATAACAGAATATTATCCAACTCTCTTTCTTTGGACACGTCACCAGAAGGGAATAATCGCTAGAGAAGGGCATCATGTTTGGTGAAGCAGAGGGCCAATAAAGGTGAGGGAGACCCTGGGTAAGATGGTTTGGCACAACAGTCTTAACTACAGATGCAGACATACTGGCGATAGCGAGAATGATGCAGGACTGGGCAATGTTTTGTTTTGTTGTACATAAGGTCACCATGAGATGGAGTTGGCTCAACTGCAGCTACTTATCTATCTCCAGTATGTATGCTGATGAGTCCCAAATTTATAACTGTCATCTTGTCCCTCTCATTTGAACTCCAGACTCATATATGCAACTGACAGCTTGACTTCTAATAGATACCTCAGACTTAGCCAAAACCCAAACCCACTGCCATCGAGTCGATTCCTACTCATAGTGACCCTATAGGACAGAGTAGAACTGCCCCATAGAATTTCCAAGGAGGGCCTGGTGAGTGTGAACTGCCAACCTTTTGGTTATCAGCCATAGCACTTAACCACTACGCCACCAGGGTTTCCACCTCAAACTTACCATGTCCAAAATTGAAGTGTTGGTTTCCCCTCTCAAAATCTGTTCCTTCTGTAGTCTTCCCCAACTCGGTACATGGCAACTCTATTTCCAGGGGCTCACTCAAAAAGTGCTCGTGTCATAGCTTGTTATCCAACTAACAAATCCCATCAGCAATACTTCTGGCTGTATCTTGAATTCACCATTTCTCACATCCTCCACCCCTCAGCATGTAGACCAATCCACAAGCCACTGCCATTGCCTACCCAGGGTATCATACTGCACTAGCATCCTAAACAGATTTGCTGCTCTAAAAGATGGATTAAGTCATACCACTCCTCTGCTTGAATCCCTTCAATGACTTCCCACTACACTCAGGGTAAAATACAAGGTCTTTATCAAAGTCAACAAGACCCTATGTGATGGTATCTCAAGCTCGTCCACTTCCTACAACTCCTCCCTCCTTCACTCTGCTTCAGCCACCCCAGCCTCCTCATTTTTCTTGAATGTATCACTTATGTTTTTCTCACTTGCCAGTCCTTCTGCCTGGAATGTTTTCCCCAATATATATGTATGGTTTTTCTATAGGTTTCTGTCTACACTTTACTCTTCGGTGGAGCCTGTCCAAAATAGCAGTGATGGTTAAGATTGAGTGTCAACTTGGCTGGGCCATGAGTCTCAGTGTTTTGGCAGTTGTATAATGTTGCGATCACTTTCCTGTTGAAATTTGATACGTGATCACCCCCATGATGGAATCTCCTGAGTGGTACTGGCAGGGTGGGGCCTGCGGTGGCTCACTGCCCCCTCAGCCTTCATCTCTCCACCTTCCACTGCCTACTTCCTTCCTGCTCGCCTTGCAAAGGTTGTTGGCTTGTTTTGGATCCAGCAGCTCTTCTTGTCTGACCTCTCGTTCTTGGGACTTGAGCTAGCAGCTTACCTGTCCATCTTAAGATTCGCCAATCTTCACGGCCTGTGAGCAAGAAGCCAGCTCCCTGACCTGCCTATCTTGGGTTCGCCAGCCCTGCAGCTGATTCAGGAGAAACCTTGCAGTCTTGCCTGCCGACATTGGGGATTCCCCAACTGTCACAACCTGTGAACGGGATCCCTGCTCTCCAATCTGCCCATATTGGGTTCACCAGCTTCTGCGGCTCCATGAATTGGGAAAGGTCTCTATCCTGATCCAAGGACTTGGGACATTCCAACCCTACAATTGCATGAGCTGTTTCTTTAATATAAATCTCTCTATATATATATTTATACGCATTACTGGTTTTGCTTCTCTAGAGAACCCAACCTAAGACAATAGTACTTTACCCACCCCCATCATTGTCTTTATTTTTCTTTTTAATACATATCACCATCTGACATATATCCCTCCCAACTCCTGGAATAAAGCCTAACATATAGCAGTAATTCCATACATATATGAAAACAACTCCCATGACCCCCTGTAGCTTCTCCTCTCCCAACAAAACATCAAGTTTTTTCTCCCATATCACATGGAAGGAGAGGTTCTCAGGTCATCCTGATATTTTGGTCACTGTTTTGCAGATAAACTCTCACGGATCAAAGTATCTACTACTGATTAGTACCCAGAACTGTATCCAGGACTCCAAATGCAGAACTTCTTTCTTCCGCCTAGACACTCTACCTCTACGGCAGCAACCCAAGATGCTATTGAAGAATTTTGGCAGACAGAACAAACATAAGTGCTGTTTTAAGTCAACAAAATATGAAATTGAGTATGTATTATTTGCTTAGTGAGCTGGATTATAATAACAGTGCCCATGCAGTGTGTGTAATATATGTGAAGTATTTAGCACAGTGCTGTGCTCAGCATTGTGCTAAATACTTCACATATATTGTCACATTCATTCCACAAATCAACCCTTCGAGATAAGAGCCATTATTCCTTCCCACTTTACACATGAGGACCCTGAAGCAGGTTGAGTAACTTCCTCAAGATCATTCTGCTAATTACTAACAGGATTGGGATTTGGGAATCAGACCTGAGAACTCACACTCTAAGTCACTATCATATCCACTTGTCTGGTACTTCAGAGCTATTGCTAGATGGGTTTGAGAAATAGAGAGTGGCTTAAGACATGGCCTGCGGCCTCTGGTCAGGGCAGGAGGGTGGTGTTGCAGAGCCTACAACCAAGGAACTAGTAGCAGCTTGGATACTGAACTGTGTGGTACCGGGTGACATTTTTAAGAATAAATCAGTGTAGGCTGATGAGCATGCCAGAGAAAGCCTCCTGGAAGATGTAGAGTAGGAACTAGACTTTAAGAAACTAATGGGATGAACCTATGGATAAGAGTGGGGGAGAGATAGTCATTACAGGCAGGAGAAATTCATGGTCAATGAACATGGTTTGGTTCTAACGAGGGGCAGCAGGAAACTATCAAATAGAAGATGTCTTCTGAGGGGCTACACAGAAAATTGAGATCAGGAATATTGTCTAAGGACTGGTAATATAGGAACTTTCAAACCAGGCAACAAGGAGGAATGACACTCCTGAGCGTAAATGCAGCTTGGCCTGTTAAGCCGGCCAGAAGCCTACTGTGTAACCCTGAACCTGAAAGACACAGAAGATATCAGTGACCTGTAATGCCATTGCCTGGACAGGGAGTCACAAGTTCTGTGTCCTAACCTCATTCAGTCACTTATTTGCTATGGGATCTTAGGCAAGGCCATTCCCTGCTTTGCATCTTATCTTTATAACTCAACAGGACTAGGCTAGATGATTTGGGAAACTTCTTCCTGTTTCAAGATTCTAGGGTTTAAACAATTCCCAAATATGTATTCAAGCAACTGAAGGCTTAATCACGAGCAAAGTTAATTAGAAATGAGATGCAACTTGGTTTTAAGAAACAGAAGTGCACACTAACAATACTTCTGCAAAGCATCAAGTGGTCTTGTTCCCTGAAGCCCTCTGGGTTCATGTTACTTAGGAAGGGCAATGATGACAGTCAGAGGACTCTCCAGTTTGCCATGTTATCTCAAAATTGGCCACAGCCCGGATCAAGGAATCCACTAGAGCTTATCTACATGAAAATGTAGTCATCCAGAAATTAGGTGGAATGTTTAAACTACTAAAGAGAAATTGCTTTTAGGCCCTTGTGTACTTACTTTCGAAGCATCAAGCATCATGAAATGTACTGATATGCTAATTACAAGTCATTTTCATATGTTCAATAAAGCGAGCCCCAAAGTACATTAAACAGGCAAAGTTTGGTCAGCCTGGTTTAAGCTACCATGTGTATTCAAAGGCCTAATATTACATTTTTTCTCTGATTCAGACTCTTTCCTTTGGAATTAGAGAAGCAATTGCATATCTGTCACATGCCTGGCCCTACGAGCCTAAATCAGGTCTCATCATAATCATCATAATTACAAAGTTGTAACATGAAGGTGCTAGGCTGGGGACAATCTACAAACAACAAAACCTCATCCGCTGGCTTTCAAAAAAATTCCATGAGATGACTAAACAATGCTGCTAATACAGGTCCTAAGGCGCTGGAAGTCTGCTTAAATTGCCCAGGAATGGTAGCATGTAGTCATAATAAATACAATGCATTTTCAAAGTTTCTGGAATTAACAAAGACAGCCACCAATTCTGTTCAGTTGGCAAAACTCCATTGTCTCTACCCAGGCATCTACCCACATTTCACCTCACCTTCAGTTCACTGCAATTGATCCCTTACCCTCACTCAAATCTAACATGCCTTGTCCCCTCCCTCATGCAGTCACTTGTCTGTCACTTGCCCCCAAGGTAGGACTAATCTCTTCCTTCTTAGTATCCTGATATACTCTGTATCTCTTGTATATATCCCTATCAAAAATATAATATTGCATACATATCTGCTTGAGCTTCCTGAGGTCAGGTCTTGATCATCACTCCATCCTCAGCACCTAACGCAGTCCTTCATATGGTAGAGAAAGATGGTGAACAGGCAAAGGAATAACTGTGTGAACATTTGTTCTTTGCAAAGACTAGAGTTAAATAAAGCATGACTACTGCAGTCTGGAAGAGCAACCTAGTGAGGGCAAAAAGACACGTTTGAAGAAAACTGTAAAAGAGGGAGTGATCTAATGAGGACTGTTCCCTGGGTAAAAGGCAAAGTGTCTGGAGGAAGAGGGTGCAAAGGAGGAGAAGGCTAATCTGGGTTGCCATGATCTGGAAAGGTTTCACACAAGAGGGCTGTGAGTGAGATGAAGAAGGAGGAACTCTCCGTGGAGTTTTGACTGCCAGTGAAGCCCATGAGCTGTGTGAAGAGGAGGCTCATGGACCCTTACTCTGGGTTGGGTAGAGATGAGGGATCTTTGCAGCAACAGTGGTCTCTGGCTCAGCTTTTAAGATTTGTTGGGAGATCCCAGTCTGCTGGTTATGATGGAGTGGTAGGACCAGTTTTCTTGTGTGGCTTTGAAACCTGCCCTGGAAGTAATTTATTGCCAGGCAAACTTACATCCATTACAGGTGGGCTTGCCATGATGCCTGCCCTAGTCATACAGGGTAACTCCCAGCCCTCTGCACTTCTCCACAAAGTCCTCTCTCAGCACTGTGGCACGTTCCTTGTAACACATGCTTACCGGTGGGCCTATCCTCCTAGAAGGTGAATACCCCCATGGAAGGAACTGGGACTTACTTTTGTTTGAATCCACAGCAGGCCACCCAAAGCCTGGCACAAAACTCGGATTGAATATGTGTTTACTGAATGAATGAATGACATCATTAATGCCAAACCTGGTATATAAGTACCTGCTGCCTGAGTCCTAGCCTTCTGCTTAGAATGAGAAAAAGAGGAAGGAAGTGAGAGAAGAGGAAGGAAGGAAGGAAGGATGGAAGAAGAAGAATGTTGCAGTACATTCACAACTGGCTTAATAAAGATGTAACTAGTTTTAGGCATATGAAGAAGCAGACAGGAATCCCATACTATGCTTGAAAGTTAAAAGAAAGAAAACTTGAGTCATTAGAAAAGCAAAAGATGGCCTCAGTGATGCACAAATTAACTTCTGAGCACAGGCAGAGCAGGACAGGAGAGCAATCCGACCTTCACCGTCAGCATGAGTTAGTTAGCCCAAGATCCATTTTCACAAAGAGAGGCCTGCAAGTGGGTGGTGGTTAGGCTACTGCTCTGGCCCTGCCAATTAGCTCTGGGAGGCTGGGCTGTGGGAGGTCCTATCATAGACAGATGTGGCAAAATAACACCATCTCCCCACTAAGCGGCACTGGATGTCATGTTGAGGATGTTTCTTTAATCAAAATCTTTGCACGGTGAGAAGAAAGCTTCAGGCTGAGTGGCCCCAGTGCATTTTTTCAAAAATGGCCCTGCCTTCTACTTCTGGGCAGGAAGGCCAGCAATAAGAGCTCTGTCACAGGTAAGGTAATTCATCATCTTCCCTAATACATATCAGAGATGACACAGAGGGCCCTAAGAGTGAAATCCAGAAGAGATTCAAGAGATGACTTCATTCAGTCTCCTGCTTCCATGCAGGTCCCCATCTAAGTAAAGTTACTGTTATTTTGATAACCAAGATAATGTTGTTTGTTGTTGCTAGTTGCCATCTTTTGGGATCTGACTCATGGCGACCTTATGTATAACAGGGCAAAATCCAGCAGCCATTTCTTGAGTGTCTACTTTGTTCTCCATGCTATGTTAACAACTCCTGCACACAAATGATCTCATTTAATTCTCACAATAACCCTCAAATTAGGTAATGTTTTCTTTATATAAACGAAGAAACAGAAGTTTAAAGAGGTTAAGTGATTTCTCCCAAGTTTAAATCAGCAGTAAATTGGCAGATGTTTGTCTTTTTGGTTCCAAAGCCCATATTCTCTCCACTATAATACTGTAAGTACATGTTCATATCTTATTTATAAACAGTCTTCAGGAATGAACATTTGGAAATCTCTCTTTGTCACACAGATTACTGTCTAATGCCAATCACAAAATGAGCAACTTTTTCCTTAGTCTTTAAGTTTTGTCCCTAGATTATACTGTCTCTCACTGAAATGTGGCCAGAGCCACACTTTCTCTTTCCTCTCAACTAAATGATGAAACAATTGTTTTAGAAAAGCCCATTGCACGAGGTCTTCTTTCTATACTATTTTTTATTTTTACTGTTATGGACTAGGATTCATCTAATTTAAATTTTATATAGTTTTGAATTGGTAATATAGTCAAATATCAAATGTTCTAAAGATAAAAAACTGTTCATAGTGGGAAGTCTCTTTTCTACTTTTCTCCCAGTCATCTAATTCTTCTACCCATAGGCAACTACCCTTATAATTTTCTTTTGTATACTTCCGGAGATATTTTTTGCATATAAAATCATATTCATACATATACACACTCTCACACGCACACACACAATCCCAATCCTCACTTAGTGACATGGTTAGTTTCCAAAGACTAGGTTTTTACATGAAAATAGGCGTTATGCAAAAATGGAGGATGACAACATGAAATCACAAATGAAGGATGACTACATGAGATCACAAAATGGAGGATGACTACATCATTATGTAACTGCCAAACTACTGAGAATCATGGCCCAGCCAAGTTGATACATAACCTTAACCATCAAAGCCAGCATTACTCTTGCCTTGCACCTTGGCGTTTGTTACTGCTGGACATACATTGTTAATGCTCAAAATAGTCAGATGGTAGAGTTTTTGCTGTTGTTGTAAATGCAAAATGTTAGATAACAGACAGTCGATAAGTGAGGAGTCGGTGTATATTATGTGTGTATGTGAATTCTTATTTAAAGCTAATAAATTCATATTACGGTGTTCTGTACATTGTTTTGAGAAAACATCTTTGAAGATTATACCATAGTAGCATGTAATGAATATCTTCATTCTTTTTGATAGCTGCGTAATATTCCATGGCATAGAAATATGGATATTACATAGACAGTCTTCTATGGATGGAATTGTATCCTGATATAAACCAGACTAAACCAAACACTATGCAGTTCAAATCCACCAGCTGCTCCTTGGAAGCCCTACAGGACAGTTCTACCTTGCCCTGTATTGTTGCTATGAGTCAGAATCGACTCCACGGCAATGAATTTGGTTTTGTTTTCTGTTTGCAAACCACCTGTAAGTATACCTTTTCAGTGAAATGCCGCATTCTCCAAACAAGGCAAATCCTTTATTTAAAATGCCAAAAAAGTACTTACTGAATTTGAAAAATGTCAAATTGTTTAAACTCAATTAAATTTTATCTTTAAAATCCAATATTGTTTATTGATATTAAAGGAGAAGACTATTGACTTTCTTTTTTGGGGGGGAAGTGTGGCGAATGTGAATGAGAGGCATTTCTTCTCTTTGGTCTCAGATCTGTCAGCCCTAGTAGAGCTGGGCTATGAAACAGGGCCTGCGCTTTACAGCAGCCAACACGCAGAAGCAAATACAGTCAGTTGCACGAGTCACTGTAACCCATTGCTGTCGAGTCGATTCTGGCTCATAGTGACCCTACAGAACAGTGTAAAACTGCCCCATAGAGCTTCCAAGGAGTATCTGGTGGATTGGAACTGCCAGCCTTTTGGTTAGCAGCGGTAGCTCTTAACCACTACACCACCAGGGTTTCCTGCATGAATCACAGGGCACTCCATATAAATAGGAAACAAGTCGTTTAGAGAAAGCATAGCTTTTGAAATCAGAGAGAAACTTCCCTTAAGTACTCAGAAGTAGGTAGACTGTGTGACGTAATGGATGGAGACAGACCTCGGACCTCAACACCCAGCCAATGATAAGCCAATAGGGAATTCTTAAAGTGCTTAAAGATGTTTCTTATAATATCTTTCAAAACGGGCCACTGCTAAGATACAAAAGCATGGTTTAGTTTTTTTTAAGAGGAGCTAAAATTAGATACTGATGTTAAAGAAGAGTGCTTTTCTTCTGGGCAGTATAAGAGCTTGCAGTTAAATACTTTATCCACTAAGGGGCATTATCATCTCACATTAAAAGTGCCTGCCCTAGTTAGATTAAGTACTTGGTACAGAAGCAGAACTAAGTGAAAAGGACAAAACAGAGGGATCAGTTTTAATGTCCCAAACAATTTCTAAATGTTATCCCCCTCAGTAGCAAAAAGGGCTCAAACTTACGGCTGTAGTTACCAGTGCTTACTTAATGCGGTAACTAACTCAATGCCTACTTCAAGGCCATTTCAAAAGCATTAGTCTCGACCAGCTGGCCAGAAATCGAGCCACGCCACTGGGGAAGGAAAAATTAATAGGTCCGGCCACTTGGCTTAGTAATCATCCTCCCTGGCCCCTTCCGCTAATTTCTTAAATCATGTTTTCCATCAAGGGAAACATCTGTCTTGTGGTTGGATCAACATAACTTCAGTTGCAAAGTGTAAAGAGTAAAAAAAAAAAAAAAAGTGAAATTCCATCACAAGCTTATCAAAAATGAGTTTCTATCTCTCTGCTGAAACACCCATTTAAGATTATATTTTGCACCTGGAAATGCAAATTAAGAGAGTTGGGCAAACTGTACTGTGGACTAGGATTAGTTTAATATAGTGATCTGTATGTACCCCAAGGAAACCCTGCTGGCATAGCGGTTAAGTGCTGCAGCTGCTAACCAAAGGGTGCGCAGTTCGAATCCACCAGGCGCTCCTTGGAAACTCTACAGGGCAGTTGTACCCTGTCCTATAGGGTCGCTATGAGTCGGAATCAACTCGTCAGCACTGGGTTTGGTTTTTTTTGTTTGTTTGTTTATGTACTCCAAGCCCTGATTTAAAGACAGATGGATATACAGATGTACAGTGGTGCTGCTCTTGTAGGAAATTTACAATACACAAAAGAAGGCAACAAAGGAAGGCAGCAAAGTTGCTGTGGAACTTCCCTGTTTAGCTTGACAAACCAAGGGCCCAATTAAGCCAAACAAACAAACTCACAAAGTTTATCTCTGAATTTATGTTTCAGCCCAGCCCTGCTCTGTGATGACTCAACCATGTACTATCCTGATTTAAACTTCACCCCGTGACTGGGGTTCTCAGGCTGGTGTCTGAGGCCACAAACAACTATCGCTACTCATTCCTTGTAGGGCTTGCAGGCCTCACAGACAGATGGAGTACTGTTTAGGCTATTTCGTAACTCCACTTGAAGATAGCAAACTGTTATTCAAACACTTCGCCTAGAGCTTCTGCTCAACTCATACCACCTAAGAACCCAGCTAAGCAAAGTAAGCTAAGGTCCCTTGGTACTCAGTGGAGTGGGAAACACACTGAAGAGAGAGTGTGGAGACGGGCTCACCTTCCACTTAGCAGCTCTATGGCTTTGGCAAGGTACCACATCTGTCTTTGCAGCTGCCTTTTCTGGAGGGCCAACTTGAGGCCAAACTCTTTGCTTGTTGTTGTTATGTGCTGCTGAGTCGGTTCCAACTGACAGCAACCCTATAGGCCAGAGTAGAACTGCCCCATAGGGTTACCAAAGAGCAGCTGGTAGATTCAAACTGCCGACCTTTTGGTTAGCAGCCAAGCCCTTAACCACTTCGCTACCATGGCTCCCAAGCTCTTTCTAATCCTCAAAATCACTTGAAAAGCAGTTGCTACTAACTCTACTTTTTTCAGGTAAGGAAACTGAGGCACAGCAAGATTATGGAACGTGCTCAAGATCACACACTTCTGGGTGACTCCATTACATAAATTGGGTCATACTCAGAACAGATGTGAGTCACTCTTATCCATAAAAAAGCTCTAACAACAAACATTCCGTGATTTATTCATTTTCTAATCAGGAAATACAACTTTTTTCTTTTTTCTTCCTTTTAGTTTTCTAGAATCTTTCTCCTCAAAGTGCAGTTGCGGACCAACAGCATCAGTATTCACCTGGGGCTTGTCAGAAATACAGAATCTCAAACCTGGCTCCAGGCCCACTGACTCAGAATTTTAACAAAATCCCCAGCTGATTCAAGTTTGAGGACCACTGTGCTAGACTAAGGATCTGAAGTTCCAGTGTCAAATTCCCCTTTTTATCCCATATCTCACAAGCAAGCAGTTGTTTTAGGATTGGCCACTAAATTAGGATTTCTCCCCATACTGGTTTAATATGAATTTTGTTTTTATAGATTGTTGGTTTATAGATTACTGTTCATTTATTGACCAACCGTTACAAATGAAAGTTCAAGCTGTAGCTAGAGAGACCACTTATTGAGCCCTCCTTAGATCAGGCCTTGTGCTAAGTGCCTTATATAAAATATCTCACTCCTTGAGCTGGGGCTTAATGGCTATGAAGTCTTTACTTTTTCCATGACCAACACTGACCCTCACTCTCCCAGCCTCGGTTTACTAACCTATAAGAAGGATCTGGCAGAAATTAGACCAAATGACCTCTCAGATCTCTGTCTTCTGTAAGCTTTTATGAAATTTTTAAGACAAAACTCTCTACACCCTTGGTATATAATAGAAGACCCAGGTGATTAAATGCAATACGTGCTAACTTAAAAAAAAAAAAGAAAGAAAGGAAAGAAAAGATTTGATTCAATGTGTGCAGCAACTAATTAACCTAACCCTTTCATATTGTCTGTTGCTGACCAGGCGGCTAGCGTCTCTCTGAGCCGACAGCAGCAGCTCCCCCTGGGCTAGGACAAGGAGCTCAGTGACTCAGGACTGTCCTGGGGTGTGAATTAGGATGTGCACCACTGCACACAAGGCACCATCTTCCTAGCCCTTGCACGCGAAGCAGGTTGGCATGGTGATGCCCAAGTCGGTTGTTACTTGCTTCCTCTCTTCTCTTTCACTCTATTATCACTGTGTGAGATCTTGCCCCAGAAGGACAGAGAAATCCTGAGGGCGAGGTCTGATGTCAGAGGAAAACAAGCGAGCCTTTGTCGGCCCCATCAAGGAGCTGAGGGCCTGGCCAGGCTCTTGGGAGTGCACAGAGAAAGGCCTGTGCTCACTCAGGCTTGGAGTAGAGTAGCCTGCTCCATCCTCTGCTGTGGGGTCCTTCCATTTGCACACCCCAAGTCCTCTTCATCCCCCCCGACCCTAAACAAAAAACAAAAAACCAAACCTGTTGCCATCAACTTGATTCCGACTCACAGTGACCCTACATGTGTGCCCCAACCTTAGAGCTTGGCAAAATGGAGAGATTTCCACCTGGGGGCCTGCCTGCAGGCATTTCAAACTGAAAAAAACTTAAACCAGCACGTATCACCCACACTACCAAAAAATAAATATCAAGAAATTTCATTCTCCCTCGCTTTTTTCCCACTCTCCCATTCAGAATGGCACCCTTGTCCCTAAGTCATCTTTAGTCAACTGCTCCCTCTTCCCCCAACCCACTGTCTTCTCCCAGAGTCTCCTGCTTCCATCCCCTCCTTCCCATCACCCCATTCTGGTCCTCACCACCTCCTCTGAGATGCCTTCCGTGCTCAGGGGAGCTGGCCTGTCTCTGGTCTCCTAACATTCTTGGGTTGTCTAATGGCACAGATGGCCTCACCTAGTCATGATGTCCGTGTACATCACTGTTACTAGACCCTGGGCTCCTTGAGATCAGCTTTGTGATTCTATTGTCTTGCACAAGTTCTGGCACAGAGGAGATGCTTCATAAACAGGCATTAAATGACTGAACTCTCAGCACAGCCAGCAACTTACCCTTAATAGAATATTCAACTGAGGGTTTAGATCAATGCGAAAATAGCTAACACTTCTTGAGTGTCTACTGTATGCCAGGTACCATTCATTCTAAGCGCTTATAGCTATTAACTCATTTAAATACCATAGCAACCTTATGAGGCAGGCACTATTAGGTTTCCCATTTTATTGATGAACAAACTGACTTACAAAGAGGTTCGATAACTTGCCCAAGGTCACCCAGCTCATGAGTGGCAGAGGAGGATGCAAACCCAGGCAGTCTGGCTCAAGAGTCCATGCTCTTAAGCACAACGCTACACAGGATTATATGTTGACTATGATTTATTAAAACAAATGTCACCTAAAGTCTACAAGATATAAAATAGTTGTTAGATGAGACGCCTTAAAACTAGACACACTTGAATCTGCAAATGTTATCCAATTTCCAGGCTCCTCACATCTCACATTATGGCAACTGAAGAAACTGATAGATGATTATTCCTCTTTCTCTGGCTTCAAGGCATCAGGCCAGCAGAGGAGAGACCTGGTATGCTAGGAAAAGGAGCTGAGGGCTAAGCAGGGGTTTTTAGAGGAAACACCACTCAAGCCTCCTTCTAAACTTTCATAACTCTTCATGACTCCTCTACCAATTTATAGCCAACTCACCCAAACTCTGAACTCCTCCCTGCTTGCCAGGTCTGATGAAGTCTCCATATGCCACAGAAAGATAAAGGGCTAGTGGGCTGGGGGCTTACAGATCCCAAGCAGAAAAACAGGCTTGTCATCAGGGTTCAATCAAACATGCTGCAGCTGATTTGGAAAATTCCAACCCGGAGAAGGAGCAAAGACAAGAGCTGAAGGAAGGAGAGGTGACTGAAACAAACTGAACAAAGGCTGTAGCCACACTAGGGCCGACAGCATCAGGCTGGGTAGGGTGGAGTGCAGGCTGAGCAACCTTGACTCTGGGAACCTTATCAGGGATTCTGTGTTGATGGAGGAAGGAGACACTGTTCACCCCCTTTTGTCCCCTGCCTGCCGCGAAGAGGTGAGAGGTCTGTATTCTATTTTCTGGAGGGGATTCCTGGCTTCCTGGTGGTGGCAATGCAAACACTTCAAACCCACACTGGGATCCTGCTGGACCATGTGGGTTGTGGGGGAGGATTCAGCAGAACTCAGGGTCTCTTGGAGTTGGACATCTTGGAGACAAGTTTGGAGATGGAAGACCCTGGACAATCAAACCCAACTCCCTCATATTTACCACGGAGAAGGAATGCTGAGAGGGGAAGAGGTTGTCCAAGGTCAATGGTGAGCCAGTGCCCAAGTTTGGGCTAGAACCCAATTAACCCCAGATGCCATGGTCATCATCTTTTTTTTCTTTTCTTTTCTTTTTCATCTGTACCACTGTGACAGTGAGAAGTCTATCATAGAAGGCTATCAAGGAAGGCTTCCTTGGGGAGGTGGCATTTGGTTTGGAATTCAAAAGACATAGAGGACTACAATAGGCCAGATAAGAATGAGAGAACATTCTAGCTGAAGAGACCAGCTTAAATTAAGGAGCAGGAGCTGAAGGTTGAGGGTTCGCCTCTAAAAAGAATTCTGTTCTTTTCTCTCAATCACTCTCTCTTCCTATCATCTTTCTTTCTCTCTCTCTCTTTTCTACCTTTTTTTTTTTTTAATCTTTTTAAACCTTGCCTTATGTCTGTTAAAGCCCCCAAAGAAATGCCCACTCCCCCTGGGTATTGCCAGGGTTTTAGAGAGAAGGGAGTCAGAGAAGGTGTACGTTGAGGTCTTTTTAGAGGTGGAAGAGAAGAAACTCAAGCAACAGGCCTTTCCCCCTGCTCAGCTCATCAAGAAGAACAAATACGCTCCCCAAGAGCAAGAGACGAGAAAGCTCTGGCAGTGGTAACTGGTCCTTCAAGAAAAGCGCCGAGGAGAGAGTTCATGGGGCTGCCAGTGTCTCCCAGAGGCTCCAGTTAGAGCAAAGCACCCACCACTGAAGCCCCTCACTGGTGAGATGTTCATGTCAATTAAAAGGGAGACATAGCTAGGTTCAGAAATGGCTCTGTAAAGAGAGAAGGGTACCCAACATCGTGAACTAGAACCAGTAGTTTTGCAAGGCAGTAAGTTCCCCATCCCTGGAAGCATCTAAGCAGACATTTGCAGCACAAGATGTAAAGATGCTGCTTGCACTGGGTGTGTCCTCAGAGGACTTTCAAACATATCTTAGTTACCTAGTGCTGCTATAAAAGAAATACCACAAGTGGGTGGACTTAACCAACAGAAATTTATTTTCTCACAGTTTAGGAGGCTAGAAGGCCACTGGCTCTAGGGGAGGCTTTCTCCCTCTGTAGGTTCTGTGCAAAGGTCCCTGTCTCTTTTCGGCTTCTGTTTCTTGGTTCCTTGGTGATTTCTTTGTGGCTTGGCATCTGTCTTCCTCCATCTCTGCTTGCTTACATGCTTGCTTAATCTAGTCTTTTATATCTCAAAAGAGACTGACCTAAAACACCACACCCTATACTAATACTGCCTCATTAACGCAACCAAGAAAACCTGTTCCCAAATGGGATTATTACCACAGGTATAGGGGTTAGGAAGTACAACACATATTTTGGCGGGGACACAATTCAATCTGTAAGAAGACATATGCACCCATGACTTACAGTGAGCATCCCACTGCTCTGCCCACTTCTGCATCTTGGAGCTCTAGGTGACGGCCATGTCTAAGGTCAATTCTAAATAAAAAATTTCCTTCTCGGTCTGCCAGAAGCTCCACCTATTTACAGGGTGTGACACACAGCATGTTCAGTGGGAGGGGGCAATTAGAAAAGAGTTTGAATCCTGGCCACCTAATAACTATGGACACTGGACAAGCTACTTCAATTCTGAGCTTCAGTTTCACCTCTATAAATTGGCATGGGTACTCCCTCCAATGAATAAGGAAGGCCGGAGAAGAACTGACGCTGCCTTTGAATTATGGTATTAGTGAAGAATAGTGAACATACCATGGACTGCCAGAAGAGTGAAGGAATCTGTCTTGGAAGAAGAACAACCAGAATGCTCCTTAGAAGCAAAGATGGAAAGGCTCTGCCTTACGTACTTTAGGCATGTTATTAGAAGGGACCAGTCCCTGGAGAAGGATATCAAGCTTAGCAAAGTATAGAGTCAACGAAAGGGACGAAGACCCTCAATGAGAGGGACTGTCACAGTGGCTGCAATGATGGGCTCAAGCACAGCAATGATTGTGAGGGTGGCGCAGGACCAGGCAGTATTTCATTCTATTGTACATGGGGTCAATATAAGTTGGAAGTGACTCGATGGCACCTAACAACAACAACATTCCCTCCTAGTGTGCTTATGAATATCAACTGCCATGACGTACAGAGATCTTGGCATATCTGGGGAAGTGTGTGTAGGTCAGCAAGGTTGGTTCTCACCCATTCAATCATCTTTTAGCCAAGGAGTATAACTACAAGTTGTCTGCACCAGGCTCCGTGCTAGGTTTTAGAATAAATTCTGCATAATACACACACACACACACACACACACACACACACACACACTTTTCAAGAGGAAGGCAGAAGGACAGATACAGCTTCTAAAGTCCCTTCTAGTTTTCACTGCGAAGGAGCAGACCTAGCTCTCTGTAAAGCTCTCTCTGGAAAGCTGAATTTCTTTACCAGAGAGCCATGGTGAAATTTATGTTGCTGGATCAGTTTCTGGATGACAGAGGTGCTGCTTCTTCCTCCTCCTCTTTTGATTTCTTTTCTTGGTCTCCCTTCTCTTTCTTGGCTCATTAACACCTCCACAGGGTCAGAGGAGAGATCAATTCAAATTAGTCAGTTTGCTTCTTTTTAGTCACCATTGGGAACAAGGTGGGGGGATGAGGAGGTGGCTACAATGGATTTTTAAAAAGCAGAATGAAGGCATTATTTGGGCATGATGATCACCCTGGCTATTTTCTCCTCACCATCCTTACAGAAAATTGAGCATCAGCCCCTATTAATACAATGCTATTCTAAGCCAGGAGTGTCTCTCTCCCAGCTCCCAACTCCTACTCATCCCTCAATGCCCACCTGATATGGCCCCTCTTTGCAGAGATGTAACTATGGTATAGCAGGTATGGCAGGTATTGCACCCAACCTGGGTGTGTGGTGCCTCTGAGCAGTTTCTATTAACCCAGTATGGCCAGCAGCTTATCTATGGAAAATGGCGCCTATGGCAAGCACTGGAATTGCTCCCCTGTCCAAACATCTGACACCCTCTTTTCAATAAGTTTATCATAATATCAGCTCAAAAGTACAAGTCAAGCTCATTAGTCTTTTAATTAACACATTAGTGTGCTTGAGGAAGGATGTTGGGTTATACAGGGTTAACAGAAACTTCTCAGTGGTGTCACACACCCAGGATAGGTGCAATACCTTAGATACGCCACTGCTCTTGGAAGCCTTCCCTCAGCAGAGACTGTGCTCCCTTCTGTGTGCCCACATCACTTTGCTCATGCCACGGCTTTCATCCCACTATCGGCTCCCCAGTCTACTGGCTGCTCTGTCTTTGTTACATTGGGGATGCTGACCACAATGCCGGCACATGATGGGTACTCAAATATTACATTTCTGAAGAGAACGTTCTGATTTTAGTATTCAACAGGGAGAGTACTAAAAGATGGATATTACATATTCATTTCCTGACTAGAACAAAATGTTACAAGACCTAAATTCCATCATTTCTACCTATCCATTTCCCAGCAAAGGCTTCATTCATGTAGCAAGACTGTGCAAGAAACATGCCAACATTAGTGCTCATCTGGCACTTGGTGATGGAAAGGCCAATCGTACTTATCCACTATTGACAACCACTTTGTTCAGTTGATCTATGTTAACCTATTTTACAGGGAGAAAATTATGATCATATAGTATTAAAAGGAGTAGGTGTAAAATCAGCATTTTAAGGGGTGAGGGATAACATTTAAGGGACCTTTGCTTTATAAAACTCAGATCTTACCATGCCACCAATCTTTGTTTAAAATCTGCTAACAGATCTTGGCAGTCCTCAGGACAGAGTTAAACCCTTGACCTGACATCCAAGGACCTTCATTAGTACTTCCAGCTTACCTCTCTGAATTACTGCCTCAAATCTCTCTGACTCACCTCACCTCACACTCCATGTCCCGGTCACAATGACAGTACACAGTTCCTCCAAGGTGCAAAGTTCTCTCGCTCCCCCAGACCTTATTGAAGCTTTTCCTCTGCCTGGAAGTTCCTAACAGCATTCCCTGAATTTTCTTATCTTTCATCCTCTTTACCTGCCTAACTACTCCTCATCTCTAAGGGTGAGTGGAGACAACATTTCCTCAAGGAGCTTTCACATTTCAGTGCTCCTGACCCTCAGTCTGGGTCAGCGGCCCCTCCTCTGAGCAAATTACAAGTGAATTGGTAGAAGTGACCTATGGGAGGTGTCCAAGGAAGTTTCCACTCTAGCAAACCAGGTACATGATGACCAAATTTGGACAACTTGCCCAAACAGCCTTGAACCAGCCCTGGACGGGAGAGCTCCTGAAGGGTGTGCAGGGATGGTCTCATCCATTCCCAGCTTCCCAGTCTCTAGTGCTCAATAAAGGTTCTCAAATGAGCAGGAGCATCATGCTTGTTCTTCAGTGACGCTTTAGGGACAGGGCCTTTGAGATGCTTTGAGAGAGTCTGGAGAAGGACAGAAGAATCTCAGGAAAAGCCAGCCAGAAAGTAAAAATCCAAAGACCTTAACAGTGGGCTATGTGGCCCTGCATGACCTGCCCCACGCCTACTCTGACTTTACCTCCTTCCGCTCTTCCTCTTGTCCCTTCTACTTCACTCCCACTAGCCACCTGCAGTTTCTTAAAGGTCAAGCACATTCCTACCTCAGAGCCTTTGTTGTGGCCATTTCCTCTGACTTTAATCCCTCACTTTCTTCAGGTCCTGCTCAGATAACTGCCTTGTCACAGAGGCCTTCCCTGATACTCTATATAAAATTGCCATGTCCATTGCCCCAACTCCAACTCTCTGGTCTGCTTTAGTTCTTCCATAGCACTTATTGTTGCCTGACATAATATATTTATGTTTGTTTATTTGTTGACAATCTCCCTCCTGCACTGGAAATTCAGCTCCATGAGAACAGGAACTTTGCTTTGCTCAGTGCTGTGTTCCTAGCACCAACAATAGTGCCTGCCACATGGTATGTGCTCAATAGATATCTGTTAAATGAACGGATGATCAGATGAATGAATGTTCCATACGAGCTAGCGATGAGGAAAAAAGCCAACACTGTGGCCCTGAAAGAACATGTCTTTGACACCTGACTGTCCTATTAAGTGAAGGCCAGGACACCTGCTCCAAATCAACTGACCCAGTTGTCAGGACATTCCTCTAGGCCTCAGAAGTATTGTGGTCTAATGTGAAAACGCCACCGGGAGAAGTTAATTTTCAGCTTCTACTTCATGGGCTGGGGATGGATGGATGTCAAGGGACTAAGAAAGTGGTGGGCCCCAAAGTTGAATGTGATAGAGCAAGCCTTTCAAATGGTCAAACTGAAGATGGCAATCTGGCCAAGCCCAAGTGAAGGAAGACTTCTGTTGAAGAAGAGGTCTGCAATCAAAAGTCTGTTAATAGCTTCTCTCTTCTTTACCTGGTTGGGGTCTATGATAGTCATGAATGAGACCTGCTCCCAAATTTTAGGCACAAGTTTCAAATAGAACCCAGATATGGGATCAAAGTAGCTCTAAACAAGGCTGGGCAGGGAACAGAGTTTATATTTGTTAAGTATTACCATAGACAAGGAGCCCTGGTGGTGCAGTGGTTAAGAGGTTGGCTGCTAACCAGAAGGCTGGTAGTTTGAGTCCACCAGCTGCTCCTTGGAAACACAATTCCACTCTGTCCTATAGGGATGCTATGAGTCGGAATTGACTTGGCAGCAATAGGTTTCATTTTCTGGACTATAAGCAAGAAACTATGCTATATGCATTATCTCATTTACTACCCTCCACAAGTCTATAATATAGGTATTACTGTTCCCTTCTTTTTTTTTTCTTACAGATGCAGAAAGAGAGGCTCAGGAATTTAAATTGATCCAACCAAAATCACTCAACTAATAAATAGCAGAGCTGAGACTGAAATCAGGTCTGTCTAATTCCAAGAACTCTTCTGAATTCCGCTATAGCTCAAGGATCACTCTAGGGAAAGAAACCACAAAAGGCAGAAAGGAAGGCAGTAAAAAAAAAAAAACCTATTCTTCAAAGAGTAAGAATCTGGTATAAGACACAAGCCTGGGATAAAATGATCCTGGAAACTCAGAATTGGAAAATACCTTAGAAATTACCTGCTCCTATGTTCAGCTTTATGAAATGCTTTTGGTTTTAGTTTTCAAAGTAACCCAAGATAATCTAGATGAAAAACAAAAGCTTTAAAAGGAGAGAAGATAGTAGAAAGTAACTCCAGCAACCTGAGAAGGTAACGGGCACGTGGCCATCTCAGTCTATCGGCATCTCCTTCCTGACTCATGATCTTGTATGCGTGGGTACCCTGGGTCTGCTTAAGGGAGATGTGTTAATATGCCAGAGAACAGAGAGCTGAAACCTCACAGATCTCATGTATCATAGAGACATCAGTTCACTGAAGAAGTTCAAGTAGACATGACCCTATTCTTGCACATAAAAAGTGTTCACAACTGTTTAGGAGGAGGTGAGAGAGGAGACAGGTAGCAAGAGGAAACCAAAGTGTTGGTGGTAAGCAAAGAGTGCAATGGGAATGGTGAGGGGCAGTTAGTGCCCTGGAAGTGCTCTTGGATGATAACTCAACGCACTGACTTTGTTTCTAAAAATGTTATAGCAAGTGGGGTGCCAGTCAGGCCTCTGAAATGAGACCTAAATTCCATCTCAACATGGCTACTTAAAAGGGGCACTAAAGCGCTTGGCTGCTAACTGAAAGGTCGGCCTTTCAAATCCACCAAGATCTCCATGGGAGAAAGATGTGGCTGTCTGCTTCCATAAAGATAACAGCCTTGGGAACCCAATGGAGCAGTATTACTCTGTCCTATAGAGTCGCTATGAGTCTGAATTGACTCCACCTCAACGGGTTTTTGATTTTACGGCTACTTAAGAACTTCTGCTTGTCTAAATGTGGATTGGCCAGGATGGGCAGAAAGAAACCCTGATTATGCTTAATCTCAAAATGGATTCTGCAAGAAAAAAAGTAGCCTAAAACTACAGCTCTAATCTGCTCTCCCCCTGCACCCTAAAGATATTAGAGAGCAACAGATTCCACTCAGAATACAGCTATAGAACATGGGGGCCTTTAAACGCTTCCAAATTACAGCTACATTGAAGTTTATGTGAATTATTAATTATGTCTCTTCTTTTGTCTTTACATGTATGCAGTGTTAGAGGGCATGGCTTCTAATCAAAGAAGACTAATTTGGTGAAATCACCATCCTTAATACTTTCAAGTATTCTATAAGGATGCATATTCTGCACCCAAAATATTGGTTATCATTGTACTATCTGCTACAACCAAAGTCAGTTGTTTCTTACCTGGAACTATCTCTTGTTGATTCAGGTTCACTAATCCAGGCTGATGTGACAAATCAGGTGAGCAGCTGTCTAGCCAAGGCAAGCCTGGCTTCCCAAATCAGGACTGTGGCCTCCTGGAGTTCTGCAGCTTCCCTGTCCTTAATGAGTGATAACCTGCTAAAAGGAAATGCAAGTCATGTTATCATGAGAGGGTATTTCCTGTTCTCTTCTTGTAAATGGTATTTGTTAAGGAGGGCAGAAGGAGTCACAAAATCATAGATTACCAGTGTTGGAAGAGATCTGGGTGATAATTTTGTCTAATTCTTTCATCTTGTAGTTGGAGAAATTGAGGCTCAAAGAAGAAGACAGCCTCATTCAAGGACTCAGCCACCTGAGAGTTAAATCCAGTAAATTAGAACAGGACTCTGACTCTCTGTCCTTTGGAATTTTTTAAAAAAGCAGCCCCATGGTCAAGCTGACTTCTCAAACAAGTGATCACTGACCCTGATCTTTATTTTAAAACAGATTTTCAGAAAGGGAGGTGGCACTTTTTCCAGACTGCTGATACACTGTTGTTTTTTTTTTTTTTTTTCTTTTTTCAGGTTTACCCCTGGGAACTAAATTAGTAAAACAGTCCACCTAAGCACCAGGCATGGGGTTAGGATGGCTCTCCCTGTTTTCCATTAGAAAAATATTGTTATGGAACACCGTGACCCGTGAGCACAGTGGTGGGCTTTGTTTTTTAGTGACAGGCATGTGTGCTCCCAGATGGAGTGGGGGTCAGTCTCTCTCTTTCTCTCTCTGGCTTCATGTTTTAGAGAAACACAGAAACAGATATGAACTCTCCTCTCACGGGTCTCATTTATTATGTGTTTTTTTTTTTTTCTGGCTACTGTGCATTTGAACAGCCGCTTCTCTGTGCAGAAAATCAAGCCATAGAAAAAGGGACAGGAGCTTACATTTGTTAAGCAAATACTACCTGGCAAACATACCATGCACATTTTTATAGATATCCTTTTCTATTTTGTCCTCAAAAATTCCTCATGAGGTACCTTTAACTCCATGTCTCACAAGAGTCAGGAAACCAAGCTGTAAAGGGCTAGAATGATCTACAAAGTCATGAAGAGAATACAGTACAGAACCAGAAGGAATCCATGTCTAACTCCTAAATCTATTTTTCTTTTCTCTCATCTAAGCTGTAATGTAATTATTAGGCCAAAACACTAAAACTGTTTTATTTTTCCAGTGTTTTAGCTTCAGCACTGGAGAAAGTCCTTCAGAAACTGTGGATTGTTGTACAGACGTGAAGAATTTTTCTCATTCACCTCGCTTGCAGACAGAGGGGTTCTAAAGGCCAGGCTTCCTGCTGCGCTCCCAGCCTGAGCTCACATGCCCCAGGGAGGCTGGCGCTGGCCCTGGCCGCAAGCAGTGAGAGGGCACATCAGGAAATCATGATTATCAACGCTTGGCGCTTTGTTCCTGTTCTCAGACAACAAGGGATATGGCTGGAGAGACGGGGTGGGGGCGGAGAAAGAGGAAGAAAAAACAGGAAGTGAAGGGGGGAGGGAAGGAAATGATAGAGAAAACAGCAACTTTGAAAAGTCCTTGGCCCGATGAGAAAGTAATTTCTGACCCAACATTTATGACGCAGGCCCTACATTTTGGGAAGCCGGGCCATGACGACAAGAGGGGAGAGACCTTTGCTTCCTGTGGACTTGGGGTGGGCGCCCATAAATGCCATTTCCTACTACAGAGTACAGCCTGAGGGAAAGAACCCTCAGGGGTGAGTGCCCTGAATACAGAGGCTGTTTCACATGGGCACTTGGGTTTAGGCACTGAAGGAGGTGAATTTGCAAAGAAGGTTCCTGGGAGGACAAAATGTCTCTTACCTCTTAGCTGTAGCTGACAGGCCACGCGTGTCACAAGAGTATCTGGAAATAAAAAAACAAGTTGTTGAAGCGATCAGGTTACCAGGAGGGGCTAACCCATCCCCACTTTCTTTTTAAAAGCTGTCAAAACTGTAAGACATTTTTCAGTACGCATGATTGGTTCACTGGACTGGACCCTGCAAGACCCCTGCTGTCTTCCCCCATAAAACGAAGAGGAACAGTCCAGTAGAAAGTTGATGGTCCTCCAGACCACGATGCTAAGATACATACAGAATCTTTTCCTATCCATTCTGTCCATTTTACTTACTTAGAGATGCTTAGAGAAGTTCCCCAACTCCAAATGCACGACATTAAGATTGGCAGTCTCCTGATAAACTGAACAATCTGCTCAAGTAAATTAAAACCCACTGCCGTCGAGTCGATTCTGACTCCTAGCGACCCTATAGGACAGAGTAGAACTGCCCCATAGAGTTTCCAAGGAGTACCTGGTGGATTCGAACTGGTGACCTTTTGTTTAGTAGCCATAGCACTTAACCACTACACCACCAAATAGATTATCGTAACAATATTTTCCACCTCCCTGATAGACACCAGGAGAGGCAGGGCATGCAGGCCACCTGAATAGGTAAACCCTCAGAGAGTAGTCCCACTCACTCTAGCGGTTCCCCTAAGCTGGCTGTGCATCTAGGGAAGCTAATAAAATGTATAGTCCCGATCCACAGTAGGGGCCAAGAATCTTGTATTGTTAAAAAGTTTCTGGTAGAGTATTGAACTTGCTTAGCCTGGCTCTGGTCCATGGACTAGAATTTGGTTAACATGGATCCTAATTCAACTCTCACAATCCACCCCCCCCCCCTTTTACAGATAAGATCACAGAGGACCTAAAAGGGGAGGGGCCCGTTCAAGGTCCCACAGCTAATGACCTTGCAGGGATCTGTCCTGATTCTGTAAATTATTCCCCCACCATCCAAACAAACACAGAGCAACAAAAGTAAGCATATATTTGAGAAGAGTCCAAGCTTTTTAAAGTGACTGTTGGTTTACTGCTTGAGTCACCCATAGGCCAAATGTCTACTAGGGAGAGCAGAGATCAAGCTGGAAAAGAAACTTAAAACTCATCTCAGAGCTCCATAAACAGCATAACCTCACATAACACCAACATTAACTTGCTTCTGTCTCAAGCAGTTGTCCAGTGCTGTTTCCACAGTCCTTCTCCTCCATGCCTGGGGGAGACAGATAGCGCCAGAAACAATCAGAAGGAATCCACATACTTCTGTAACTCTTGACAGCTAACAAAGGACTGTCCAACACACAGTCTTCTTTGGCTATTTTGAGAGAGGTACAAAACAAAGGGCTCATTTTCTTTTTTTTTAACTGCATCAAAAAATTTTTTTTAAAATTTTTACTGTTTTAAGTGATTTAAAAATCAAGTCAGTCTCTCATACAAAAATTTATATACACCTTGCTATATACTCCTAGTTGCTGCCTCCTAATGAGACAGCACACTCCTTCTCTCTCCACTCTCTATTTTCATGTCCATTCGGCCAGCCTCTGACCCCCTCTGCACTCTCATCTCCCCTTCAGACAGGAGTTGCCCACATAGTCTCATGTGTCTACTTAATCTAAGAAGCTCACTCTTCACCAGTATCATTTTTTATCCCACAGTCCAGTCCAATCCCTGTCTGAAGAGTTGGCTTTGGGAATGGTTTCTATCTTGGGCTAACAGAAGGTCTGGGGACCATGACCTCCAGAGGGGCCATTTTCCAATCTTAAAAACGGAGAAACTAGAATCAGAGACATGAAATGACTTACCCAAGGTCTCACAACAGAATTGGAACTAGTGTGGTCTCCTGACTTCTACCTAAGGATACTTTCACTAGTTTATGCCACCTAACTCCTAACCCCTAATCCCATTCAGTGAAGGGACTGAAGAAGAGCTTAAAGCAGCTGCAGATCTTCTACTTTTAAATGGTTCTCAAAGTGGGAGGTTAGGGTAGGAGCAAACCTATGTGAAGGCAATATAGATTGTGAGAGGACTAAAGGACTCAAATAGACCCCATTTCCAACCTCCAGACTGTACAGATAGAGAATCTAAAGCCCCAAGGGGAGAGTCCCACAATTAATGAGGAGCAGAACTTAGGCTCTGAATCAGAAAAGCTCAGTGTGACCTCTTTTCAAGAGCAGCAAGAGCACTGACCAACATAGAGAAGCAAGAAAACCAAACCAAACCAAAACTTGCTGCCGATGAGTTGATTGACTCAGAGTGTCATGGATTGAACTGTGTCCCCGCCCAAAAACGTGTATATCAACTTGGTTAGGCCAGGTGTGGTTGGCCTCCACTTTTTGATTATAATTTTAAGTTGAATGGATTAGGAAAGGATTGTAATGCCACCCTTACTGAGGTCACCTCCCTCATCCAAGGTAAAGGCAATTTCCCTGGGGTATGGCCTACACCACCTTTAACTCTCAAGAGATAAAAGGAAAGGAAAAGAAGGCAAGCAGAGAGTTGGGGACCTCGTATCACCAAGAGAGCAGCACCAGGAGCAGAGTGCATCCTTTGGACCCGGGGTCCCTGGGCCTGAGAAGCTTTTTGACCAGGGGAAGTTTGAAGACACGGAATCTTCCTCGAGACCCAACAGAGAGAGAAAGCCTTCCCCTAGAGCCAACACCCTGAATTTGGACTTGTAACCTACTAGACTGCGAGGAAATAATTTCCCTTTGTTAAAGCCATCCACTTGTGGTATTTCTATTATGGCAGCACTAGATGACTGAGACACATAGCAACCCTGTAGGAGAGAGTAGAACTGCACCATAGGGTTTCCAAGGCTATAATCTTTTTGGAAAAAATACACAGTCACTATACCAAAAAGAATTGGTGGACGTTCAACCATTTCCGGAGGTAACATACGACCAGGAACTGATGGTACTGAAGGAAGAAGTCCAAGCTGCACTGAAGGCACTGGCGAAGAACAAGGCTCCAAGAATTGACGGAATACAAACTGACATGTTTCAACAAATGGATGCAGCACTGAAAGTGCTCATGTGTCTACGCCAAGAAATTTAGAAGACAGCTACCTGGTCAACCAACTGGAAGAGATCCATATTTATGCTGATTCCCAAGAAGGGTGATCCGAAAGAATGCAGAAATTATTGAACAATATTATTAATATCACATGCAAACAAAAATTTGCTGAAGATCATTCAAAAGCAGCAGCAATATATCGACAGGGAACTGCTAGAGATTCAAGCTGGATTTAGAAGAGGATGTGGAACCAGGAATATGATTGCTCATGTCAGATGGATCCTGGCTGAAAGCAGAGAATACCAGAAAGATATTTACCTTTGTTTTATTGACTATGCTAAGGCATTTGACTATGTCGATCATAACAAATTATCGATAACATTGAGAAGAATGAGAATTCCAGAACACTTAATTGTGCTCATGAGGAATCTGTACATGGATTAAGAGGCAGTCATTCAAACAGAACAAGGGGATACTGCATGGTTTAAAGTCAGGAAAGGTGTGTGCCAGGGTTGTATCCTTTTACCATACCTATTCAATCTGTATGCTGAGCAAATAATCTGAGAAGCTGGACTATATGAAGAAGAACAGGACATCAGGATTGGAGGAAGACTCATTAACAACCTGAGTTAATGTAGATGACACAACCTTGCTTGCTGAAAGTGAAGAGGTCTTGAAGCACTTACTGATGAAGATCAAAGACCACAGCCTTCAGTATGGATTACACCTCAACATAAAGAAAACAAAAATTCTTGTCACTGGACCAGTAAGTAACATCATAATAAATGGAGAAAAGACTGAAGATTGAGGTTATAAAGGATTTCATTTTACTTGGATACACAATCAACACCCATGGAAGCTGCAGTCAAGGAATCAAAAGATACACTGCACTGGGCAAATCTGCTGCAAAAGACCACTTTAATATGTTGAAAAGCAAAGATGTCACTTTGAGGACTGTCATGGATTGAATTGTGTCCCCCCAAAAAATATGTGTCAACTTGGTTACGCCATGATTCCCAGTATTCTGTGGTTGTCCTCCATTTTGTGATTGTAATTTTAGGTTAAAGAGGATTAGGCTATTTAGGCTGGGATTGTAACACCACCTTTACCCAGTCACATCCCTGATCCAATGTGACGGGAGTTTCCCTGGGGTTTGGCCTGCAAGAGATAAAAAGGGTGTGACCGTCAAGAGATAAAAGTGAAGCAAGCAGAGAATGGGCACCTCATCCTACCAAGAAAGAAGCACCAGGAGCAAAGTGTGTCCTTTAGACCTGGGGTTCCTATGCAGAGAAGCTCTTAGTCCCAGGAAAGGTTGACGAGAAAGATCTTCCTCCAAAGCCCACAGACAGAAAAAGGCTTACCCTGGAACTGACGCCCTGAATTTAGACGTTTAGCCTGCTTCACTGTGAGGAAATAAATTTCTCTTTGTTAAAGCCATCCACTTGTGGTATTTCTGTTAAAGCAGCACTAGTTTTTTTTTGGGTAGATGACTAAGAGAAGGACTAAGGTGCGCCTGACCCAAGCAATGGTGTTTTCAATCGCCTCATATGGATGTGAAAGCTGGACAATGAAAAAGGAAGACAGAAGGAGAGGAGACGCCTTTGAATTGTAGTGTTGGCGAAGAATACTGAATATACCCTGGATTGCCAAAAGAATGAAAAAATCTGTCTTGGAAGAGGTATAATCAGAATTCTCCTTAGAAGCAAGGATGGAGAGACTATGTCTCACATACTTTGGACGTGTCATCAGGAGGGATCAGGAGGAGAAGGACATCATGCTTGGTAATGTGATAGGGTCATCGAAAGAGAAGAAGACCTTCAATGAGATGGACTGGCATAGTGGCTGCAACAATGGGCTCAAGCATGGCAGTAATTGTGAAGATGCCGCAGGACTGTTCTGTTGTACATAGGGTCGCTATGAGTCAGACCGACTCAGCAACACCTAACAACAACAACACAATCTTTATGGAAGCAGACCACCACATGTTTCTCCCAAGGAGTGGTTGATGGGTTCAAACCGCCGACCTTTTGGTTAGCAGCCTAGTGCTTAACCACTGTACCGCCAGGGTTCAGAGGTAGATACTAAAACTAGCTAACATTTCAAGAACTTATTGTGTGCCAGGCTTTGTTTAGCACTGTGCATCTAGTAACTCACCAAAACCACACAGAAACCACAAAAGGTAGGCATTACTACTACCCCCTTTATACACATGGGGAAACTGAGGCACAGAGTAGTTTAAGTCACTTGTCCACAATATTCTGCTATTAAGTGGGAGATCCAACATTTGAATTGAGGCAGTCTGGCTCAAATTCCTGTTCTTAACTATTATGAAATAAACTAGTTGCCTTCAAGTAGATTCTGACTTGTGGCAGCCAAAAATGTGTCAAAGTAGAACTGTGCTCCATGGGATTTTCAATGGCTGATTTTTTGAAACAGAGTGCCAGGCCTTTCTTTCAAGGCATTTCCAGGTGGACCTGAATGTCAACTTTATGGATAGTGGCTGAGTGTGTTAACTGTTTGCACCACCCAGGGACTTCTTGCAATACACCGTCTCTAATCAGCTACTTAAAAGAAAGAAAGAAAAATAGGGTGAGGCAGGGAGAGCAGTAAGAGAAGAAAGAAAAAAAATGAAAAAGAAAAGAGAATAAAACAAGTATACCCAGAACAGCTGACACCTTTCCTCAAAACGTGGAGGAGAGGAAAATCCCCAGGCAGGAAATAGGGAGTGGTGTTGCGCAGGCAGGACCAGAAGCTTGGTCTCCAGTCCCCCTTGGATGGCCGCCCACCAGCATCAGCCAGCATCAGTGAATGACATCCTGGCCATGCTGTTTACACTGCACCATCTGTGGGAGGAGGGAGGAGGCTGGGACAGGGAGGGGACAAAGGGAGGGCCCGAGATGAGAGAGCCATCAGGGTGGATGGAAGGGATGATGTCTTGGGAACTCAGTTCCCATGTCCCCCAGTGATGGATCAGCTGGGCGGGCAGACAAGCGATCTCTGCCTACATCCCCAGCACTGACAGTGTACTTCCCTGGGGGGTTGTCCCCAGGGACACAAGGCTTCTGTGAATGCTGCCTGATCGCAGCCCCACAGAGTCATGGTGAGGACGGAGGACAGGGATCATCACTCAGTACTTCACAGATGGAGAAAAGAGAGCCAAAATAATAATAGTGACGGACTCATAATGACCATGTGATGATGATGGCAGTCACCACTTGCTGTGTCAGGAAATAAGCTAAATACGCTAAATGCTTTAGGTAAACAAACAAAAAAAACCACCCACTGCAAGTCAGAGCAACCCTATAGGACAGAGGAGACCTCCTCCACAGGGTTTCCAAGGAGCGCCTCGTGGATTCGAACTGCCGGCCTCTTGGTTACCAGTTGTAGCTCTCAACCACTAGGCCACCAGGGTTTCCAAATGCTTGACATAGATTATTTAATAATTACACCAACTCTGTGAGGTCCGTATGATTATCCCCAATTTTTAGCTGAGGAAGCTAAATAGTCTCCTAAAGGTCAAAGAGCCAGTTGGTGATGAGAAAGGATGTGAACCATTGTCTATCTGACATTCTGGCCCTAGATCTTGCCTCTAAATGGCACTGTGCTGTAAAATGGTGAAATGACCTGGCCATGACTGAGCAACAGTGCTAACCCACAGCCAGCTTTGTACTATGGAAGTGCACAGGGGCAGGATTTTTCCTTCAATGTATCATCCATACCAAAAAACCAAACTCGCTGCCATAGCAACCTTATAGAACAGAGTAGAGCTGCCCCATAGGGTTTCCAAGGAGTGACCAGTGGATTCGAGCTGCCGACCCTTGGTTAGCAGCCAAGCTCTTAACCACTGAGCCACGCATTGTATCCATCTATTGGAGTCCTTGGGTGGTGCAAAAAGTTAAGCTAACTGAAAGATTGGAAGTCTGAGTCCATCCAGAGGGACCTCTGGAGAAAGGCCTGAGATCTACTTCTAAAAAATCAGTCATTGAAAACCCTATGGAGCACAGTTCTACTCTGACACACATGGGTCGTCACGAGTCAAGATCGACTCAAGGGACCTCATACATGTAGTAAAAGTCTCTGCTAGCCACTTCGGTATACAGGGTCATGTATAATTAGGATGGTCATCTAATTTATCATCCAAACTTTGAGAGTGAAAGGGAACCCTATTAACAATACCTCTGGGACAACAGACATAAAGTGGGACTGTCCCAGGTACACAAGGACATATGGTCACTCTACACAGGATCCTCAGCCAGACGCATGGGGTCAGTTATTTTTATAAGCAGTTGTGTTGGTAGGGCGGGAACTCTCCCAGGCCATCCCCCGCCTTGCACTCCACACAAACACTCCTTTATAACAATGCCATCTCCCTTTGTTCACCAGACTGTCTCCTAAATTAGTTGAGTTTGTAGGCTTATGCATAAAACAGGCTGATGCAACTTGATTACAAAGCAGTCAGGCGTGCTTTGAGACATAAGGGTGTGACTAGTTTTAACAGTATATTTTAAAACGATGGGTGAGCTTTTCTGCCCTGTCAGCCCAGCCCCGAAATGCCCAGCTGTTCTAATAACCAGCTAGCATCCCGAAAGTGAGGAGTCCGTGGCTCTCTGTCCAGGCAGCCCAAGGCAGCTGGATAGGCAACCAGTGTGAGAAGCAGCTGCAACTCACTGGAGAAACTGCTGTCCACTGAAAAGACACAATGCCCAGTTTTCCCAGGGGCCAGCATATCGCTGGGACCAGGCCTGGCCCTTCTCCAGCCCCAGCAGGTAACAAGTCTGCCTGGAGGCTGGGAGTTTGGCTCTGCGGGTGAAAGACCTGGTGATCTGTTTCCATAAAGATGACAGCCAGGAAAACCCTCTGAGATAGTTCTAATCTGTGATAAGGGGTCACTAAGAGCAAGAATTGACTTGATGACACCCAACAACAATAAACCTTTTAGACTAGGAATCCTCCCTTTCAATCCCCTGGGCCCGGAGAGGAAGGTGACGACTTCGAAAGTCAGTTTTTGTTTTCTCTTTCCTTAAGAATCTGCCTTCTTAAGAATCTCTGGCCAAGCGGAAAAAAAAAAATTTGCGGTTCTTCTGAAACCAGGAAATCAGTTTTGAATCAAACTCCCACATCAATGCAGGTAAATATGAAGCTACTTCTGATGTTTATTTAATCATGAAGCATCACAGGCCTTCTGGTCCAGCGGTTTTCCGGCTGCACTAGAGAAGCCTAAGGGCTGGGAGGAGGAACCTGAGTCCCTGAGGACCATCTCAGAGGTCCCCACTGCAAGGCTCTGAGCTGGCATCCTGCAGTCACACAGGCAGGGCGGCTTTTTATCAGGTTTGCATGGGGCTTTTACAAAGCGTTATTTTTGGTGACAAGGTTTTATAACAAACAAAGTCTGGACCTTCATGTGGCAGCAGTGAAGAACAGTTGTCTAAGAACAGAGATCTGGAGTCAGGCTCACTGGCTCTGAATCACTGAATCCCATCTCTGCTACTTACTGGTTTGAGACCTTGAGCAAGTTACTTCATTTTTCTGTCTCAGTTTCCTCTTCTATAAAGTGGCTATAATTATAGTGCCTATCTCATTTTGTGGAGCCCTGCTAGTGCAGTGGTTGAGAGCTCAGCTGCCAACCAAAAGATCGGCAGTTCGAATTCACCATCTGCTCCTTGGAAACCCTATGGGACAGTTCTGCTCTGTCCTATAGGGTCACTGATTCAGAACTGACTCAACAGCTTTTTTCTCTTTTTCCTGTTATCTCATTGTGTTGTTCTACGGATTAAATAAATCATTAAGTGCAAGAAAAGTTTCAGGTATGAAACCCAAAGTAAGTGTAAGTTATTATTACTATCATGATTATTGCTGTTATTCAGGCAATACCTGATACCTAGAGAAGGGAACAAACTTGTCTAATGCCACCCACCAAGTAGATGGAAAAGCCAAGACTAGAGCTCGGTTCTCCCGGCTCACAGGCAGGTGTCTTCCATTCCGGCATATGGCCTTTCATGCTGGGGACCCGTTATGGGGAGCTGAGAGTGCGAGCGGCCAAGAAAACATGATGGTGACTGATGCAGAGTGTCAAAGATCAAGGAGCTAATGATGGCAACAGAATACCTGCCATTTACTGTGTGCCATACACTGTGCTAAATATGTCATGTGGTTACTTCACTTAGAACTCATAACGATCCTACTGAAAATGGTACTATTGTCCACATTTTACAAAGAAGGAACTAGAGACAGACTCAGAGAAGCTGAAGTGACTAGTCTTATGTTCACGGCAAGTAGGTGGTAAAACATGCATTCGAACCCGTCAGACTGACACCCCACCCTTGCTCTAACCATTGTGCTCTACTGCAATGGAGAGCGTCTAGTTCCAGCATCACAGATGGGGTAACTGAAACAGAGTGGTAAGGGAATCAGAACAAGAGCCCATGTCTCTACTCTGGGGCTCCCATTTGTTCCATTTCCCAAGGCTGTGGTTTAACTTCTGTCCATGACCTTCGTTACACCTAAACAGCCACAAAGGTAAGCACTCGCATGTGGGTGGCAGGAGGACACCTGTCAAACTTGTTGGGGCCCGTAGAAAATTCTACCCAGTTTCTCAAAGAGTTCACATCTCACTCCCGGAACGAAGGCGCTGAGGTAGATTCCCTTCTCTCTGAGATGGCACTTCACAGTGTCAATTACTGCAGGTCCTTCTCTGGGTTGGGCGGCAGCAGGGAGGTACCTTAGAAATCCAACGAGATCAGCCTCTTCCTCTCCCTGACAACTCTCAGCAACAGTACAGTTAAATCCCAGACAACCAGGGCATTTTTATGCTCTCTCCTCCCTTCGAGGGCTTTGGGGCCTGGGATGAGGGGCACACTTAAACAGGTATGAGATATCAGCGCCAACACCCTGCCATGTCATCCATTAGGAAGGTGTCAGAAGAGGCAGGGAAAACACTGTGTTCATATTGCAGAGTCTGTGATTGACCATCCCTGGTGACACAAGCCAGGAGGACACCTCAATGTAGCATAAATGTTTTCTAGGAAGGTAAAGAAACCTGAGTCTATCCCCAGCTTGGCCTGGGTTTAGTAACCTTTAGCCAGTCATTCTCCCCTCTGATCTTCAGGAGTGACATCTGTTAAATGTAGGTAATATGGGGCTATATTCTGGGGAAGCCTCATGGGTTATTTTGAGATCAAATGAGCTTCCTCTTCTAAGCTGCCATAGTTACTGATGTTCACGTTTTATCTCCACCAGAAGATGGGAAGTGCCTTAACAGGGGCAACCATGACTTATTCGTCTTTGAAGACTACTGTAACTAGTTCAGGGCCCTGCACAGGAGAAATGCTACTTGTTGAATGTGTAAAATGGGTTTTCTACTGTCCTATGAGGGCAGTGAACAGGATAGAGTGGCTGGAGAGGGAGGAGAGAAGTGGCGGAGACACAGCAGCAGAAGAGGCTGGTGCAGATGGTGAAGGATCTTACACACACTGCTGCTTTTGAATTTTGATCTGTAGCTGAATAGTAAACTAGTATAACAAATGCTTTTGGAAGTATCAGTGGGAGAATGGGGCTTTGCAAAAAGTGGGAGAACGGGCTGTGGAATGAGCCCAGGCTCTACAGCCCAACCTTTGTGAATTTCAGTCCCAGCTTGGGAGACCTCTAAGAGCTTTGGCTTCCACATATGTAAACTGGCAATAATAGCTCCATTGGAGGGTGTTAAGATGACCTACAATAGTCCATGTAAAGTGACCAGCTGAACTACTTGGCACCAATTTGACCTTCAGCAAATACAAATGCCCCCTTGGCAAGTGTGGGGCAAAGCTGACCTGAACTGTTGCACATGAATGGAAGAGGTGCAACACCCGTGGTGGCTAGAGTGAGAAACTAAGAAATGGTGCTAGGGTCCCAGTTCACTGAGCACAATCCAAGAGCCAGCATGGCTAGTCATTTGCTGTCGACGTTTCCAGTGATTCTGGTATGCTCCAGCACATTGTGCAAAGAGCTGCACCATTTGTGTACACAAAAGCCATGCCAGGTCTCATATGACAAATACCACCTGAGGCCCACAAACCACCTCTAGACTCCCCAGAGGCCCCTGGTCTCCAGTATCATCTACAGGGGGTATCTTTTAGGTGGTTTGTGTTGTATGTTCTATAGAGATTCCACTCATGTGGTAAGGCCAGGGTGAAAGGCAACGCACCCTGGATTGAGAAGCAAGAGATCTGGGATCCAGTCTCTGCTTGGATCCTTGTTGTTATTGTTGTTGTTTGTTGCCATTGAGTCAATTCCCACTCATGGCAACCCCATGTTTGCAGAGTAGAACAGATTTATATGGTTTTCAAGCAGATCATCAGGCCTGTCTTGCAAGGAACCTCTGCATGGGTTCAAACAGCTGACCTTTCGACTAGTAGTCTGGCGCTTAAATGTTTGCACCACCCAGGGACTCCACTGGGGCAATGTGTAGAAGGAAGGAATCTGGGGCCCAGCTATCTTTGGAACTTAGGACTCTCAATGCCTAGAACAGCCCTCCAGTGCCGTGTTTCTGTAAGAGCTTAACCTATGATATACACTGGCATTTGAGAAAGTTATTTTCTTATGAGACAAACCTCTGCTAAAAATACTATGAAAATGGAGCCCTCCTTCAGAATGCCCAATCCAAATCAAACAGGAAAACGCTGAAGTCCAGAGGGTGCCTGGTTTCCAGTTCTCACCCAAGCATTTACTGGTTGTGCAACCGTGGGCGAGCCCTTTTACCCCTCTTTGCCTCAGTTTCCTCAAATGAGCACGAGAGGTAATGATAGCAAGCTCAGACCATTTCCCAGGAACTCTGTTTTCTAACACTTCACGGAAAGTACAAATCTCATTTCACTCAGACACTACACAGCCAATCATCCCTCACTCTGGTGGACACAAAGCAGGCAAACAGGAGGCCAAGGACTCTCCTTATTAGTAAGGGGGAGAGAGGGTCAGAGTCAACATGACGGTACAATTGAGAATGTACCTGTGACAGCTGGAGCCAGCTTATCTACAGTGCTGACAAGGGTCACCCCTGGCCTTGAAGACAAACACTGGCCATTGAGCGCCAGACAATAGCACAGCTGCTCTCATTCCTGGGCTCCCTGCTGTGAGGCAAATCAGGAGTCAGCTGATCAGTGTTCAGCCCTTCATTAATTCTCAGCACACAAAGGGTCCTGCCTTCCCCAGCAGCACGGGGCTGCAGGAGGTGAATGCACACACCCTCTCCTCAGGGCCTCAGGCACCCTACACCTTGCAACAGGAAAAAGTGAAGGAGAGACAGCAGATTATTAGGAAAATGTCTAGGATAAGATCCCTAAGGAAACTGATTACAGGAAAATGCACTTGCCATGTGAAAGCCAGCACTTTCTAACAAAATCCATATTCTTAAACCCAGGGTTTGTTCAAATCCTTCCTAAATCTATGTCTCTACTAACTGGGACCCATCCCTTATAGGAACCCATTGCCATTGAATAAATTACAATTTACAACGACCCTACAGGGCAGAGTAGAACTACCCCATAGGGTTTTCAAGGCTGCAAAAGCAGCCCTGGCGGTACAGTGGTTATGATGATTGACTGCTAACCAAAAGGTTGGTGGTTTGAAACCACCAATGGCTCCAGGGGAGAAAGATGTGGCAGTCTGTTTCCGTAGAGATTTACAGCCTTGGAAACTTGACGGAGTCACTATGAGTCCGAATCAACTCAATGGCATTGGGTTTGGTTTGATTTTTTTTTTTTTTTTGAATCTTTATGGAAATAGACTGCCATGCCTTTCTACCGTGGAGCAGCTGGTGGGTTCAAACCACTGACCTTTCCACCTTTTGGTTAGCAGCCGAGTGCTTAATGCCTGCACCATTAGAACTCCTTCACTTATAGAAACTGTCAGCTTAAACCCAAATGCAATTTACTGCATCTTCATGTTTTCTTGCCCTGTTCCGCAGTCCAAGCTTTCACCTCCATTCTGCAAGCCAGCAGCCATCTCACTTCCTCCATGAAGTCTTCTCTGATGCTCCTCTTACACCGCATTCCACATCGACCCCTCACATCGACCCCTCCCCTTTTTCTGGACTCATAGCATCTCCTCTCTTTCCCAGGCAGCATTTAGTGCCTGCTGACTGCCCCATCACTTTTTAACTAGACTGTTATTCTAACTGGTTTTCTCCTCCCTGGACTGTGGCTCCTGTATCTCTGCCGAAAGAACTTTCTAAAGCACAGATCTGATAATGCATTTCCCCTGCTTCAAACCCTTCAAAGGACTCCAGCAACCTTCAGAATAAAATCGAAATGCCACACTCTGCTCCAGTCCCTTCCCTGGGGCTAGCCACCTTCTACTCACACCAAACCACTTCTCGAGGTTATGTAATCAAGTGGTATCCAAAGCAGGTTGAGAATTGAGGTCTCCTGATAACCAGCTAAGGGTTCTTCCCACAGTCCTAGGCTCTCCTAGGTCTGATGATGGACCACAGATAAGATGGCTAGGAGCATATGGCACTGATCCCAATCAAGGTATGATTCAAGACCAGCTAAGTACTTAGGTTTGATGAGCTTACAATATAATGACAACCAGCCAACCAGTCAAGCAACAAAGGGGGCGGGTACGCATCTGCACTCAGAGAGGTTATAAGACTCACTCAGGGTCACACAGATTTGGGACCAAACCCAGGTACCCATGACAGTGAAGCCAATGGTCCTTCTTTACCCTCTTTGGTGAGGTGCTCCCATTTCCTGTTCTGTACCCCCAAAGTGCTTGGAATTAGAGCAATAGGGATTTACTCTTTTTGATCATTGGGATCTTTATGCCTTCCAGAGCACTTCTACTAAGGTGCAAGTTTCTCTGGATCTAAAGACCTTTTATGCCTCATCAGCTTGTATCTTAACGGCAGCAACTTGGACCGAAGGCTGCGGGAATTGAATAAAGAATATATTTAGGAAAGGAAGATGGCGGGGGGAAGGGCAACATTTAATTATTTATTTCATCTATTTATTAGCATCGATTTTGTGAGAGATATTGGACTGAGTGCCTTCCTAAGATAGTTCACTTGCTCCTTACAACAACAGTGAAGAGTAGATTATTATTTCTCTTTACATGTAAAGAAATTAAGGCTCACAGTACTCATAGCTCATTTCTCAGCTAAAATCCAGCCAAGATCCTTCTCCTACAACCCATAGCAGTACATCCAACAGCGCATTGGCCGACTTTACTTTGATACCTCCCAAGCACCAAATACTCAACGTGTTCAACAAGGAACAACAGCACTTAGTCCCTGCCCAGGAGTTCATTCTGCCCAAGTGATACCGTTGATGATCTCCCTAAGGGTTCTGTTCTAAGACCAGGGCTGTCTTACTGCTCCTGCAACCCCTTATATGGAAAGATTCTAAGAAGAAATTGTTCACTTCACAGAAGAGAGAGGTGATCAGAAACCCTTACCAGGCTAATGCATCCCCCATAGCACATCACTGTAATAAGTGTGTGTCTATGGGTATCGGGGGGCGGGGAGAGGGGGTGAAGAAACAAGGTTCAAAAGAGAGCTAGATTTATATTTGAACAGATGCACACATGATTCCACTGGTATCCTGGAGATGGTTTGCACCAGCTCACCAGAGTCAGTTGTCTGCATCTCTTCCCAACTTCACATTTAAATCGTGTTGAAATCGGCCACGGTAGAAGAATTTACACCACAGAAATTGGCAAATGCTCCACATTAGGGCTCTTGCCTCCCTAGAAAGCCACTTATGAAACATTTGCCAGCACATTACTGCATGATCCATGAAGCCACTGGGTTGGGAAGACAAGAAACTTAGATGGTAGCTTTAGCTCTCCTTCCAACTCACTATTCGACTTGGGCCATTTTCCTCCCTTCCTTGGCCTCAAGAAACCCTGGTGGCATAGTGGTTAAGTGCTACGGCTGCTAACCAAAAGGTCAGCAGTTCCAATCCGCGAGGCACTCCTTAAAAACTCTATGGGGCAATTCTACTCTGCCCTATAGGGTCGAGTTGGACTCGACTCAACGGCAGCAGTAATTTCTTGGCCTCAGTTTCTTTACCTGTAAAAGGGAACAAAAATTATTGCTTCCACATAACTTCAAGGAGGAAATAAGACAAGGGGCATAAACGAATTTTGGTAAATGTAGAACAGTGAGGAAGCAGCCCTGGTGGTGCAGTGGTTAAGTGTTCAGCTGCTAACCAAAAGGTTGGTGGTTTGAACCCACCAGCCATTCCTCAGGAGAAAGATGTGGCAGACGGCTTTCTTAAAGATTACAGCCTTGGAAACCCTAAGGGGCAGTTCTATATTCTGTCTTATAGGGTTGCTATGAGTTGGAATTGACTGGATGACAACCTTTTTTTTTTTTTTATAACAGTGAGGAGACATCTGCAATGTGTGCAGACATTTTTTATTGTCACAACTGGGGGGTATGTGACGCTACTGGTATCTAGCGGGTCGAAGGTAGGAATACTGTTAATTATCCTACAATGCACAGGACAGCCCCCCTACAAGAAGGATATATTCTGCCTAAAATATCACTGGTATCGAGGTTGAGAAACCCTGATGTAAAGATATTCCAATAGGGTGGCCTATTCAAGAACCTCAAACACAGCAGCTTTCGGAAGAAAAGTAAAGGAACTGAGGTGATTTTGCAGGAAACTTCAAAGGCCAATGGCTATAGAACCTAAAAGATCATAAAGTTTTTGCTCTAATATGATGCCCAGAACATGGTAGGTGCTCCATGAGAAAAACCAATAGGTCTAGTTGAAATCATAATTCAGTCTCTCTAGGAAGCACACACACCAGTGCACACATCTCCACAGGGACACTAGGTAGAAGAATTTCACAAGTGTGATTTACCTCCTTTGGAGCACAGCAAGATGAAATGGTGAGAAGGCACAGCCCTGGAGACTTGGGTTAGACAAATGATCGCTAGCCTGACAACCACAGCAGCAATGGTCAGAAGAGAAATTTTATTTAAGTCACTTTCTAATATAAGCTGAGACATCTTGAAAGGTGAGGTTCCAAGCTCTCCTCTGGGGAGGCAATTTGTAAAAAACAAACAGCAGGCAGCTTTGCTTTTGACACATTCAAAAACCACTTTTTAAAGACATCCTTTTATCCCCTGTACCACCTGGGATTAAAAATGCATTCAGCACAAACCATCTGAAGCAGAAACGGCGTTTGGTAAGAAACACTACAGATGTTGGAACAGAGCAACCGGCAACCATTGAGGAACCACAACAGATTCTGACTAGCCAGGCACAACCCAGAAACTCATTAAGAATAGTGATGACAGGCACATACCTACTTTCCTGGGCCTCGGGGGCTTGAAGTCAGCAAAGCTGTGGGGTGAAGCTCAACCACAGCCTTTCCTGGAAAGTCCCCCTGTGAGACTCCCAATTCCCAGCCCTCACACTGGGAGAGGGAGCTGGTTTCTAGAAAAGGTAGACTACAGATTACAGGACCTCCTTCCGTGTTGCCTTTAAGATCTGAACGTGGTCATAAACCATCTGACTCACAAAGCCCTTTAATTAAAAGCCCAAGAGTTCAGAGCTAATTCCAGATGTGGCAGGACCCAGTGGCTTCTCAGGCACCAGAGCTGTGAGTAGAATGATGTAGATAATTTTTCCTTTCCTTGTCTATGAATGACAACTCACTCAACTCTCAATTTTACTCAAGGAAGGCAAGAGCTAAAAGTCACCTAAATACTTCCTTCACTTGAAGGATGAGGGACCCCATGACCCAGGAGAGAAGGTGACCATCCCAGGCCTGGTACTGAATTTCTTCCTGACTCTCCATTCGATGCTGTTTTTCAGTGCCCAGTGCTGAGTCACGTTTCTTGTCTGAGAGAATGTTTTTATTCAGATTTCTACACTTCCTCTCCAAGGCTTACTTGGAGCTCAGGAACAAGCTGGTTAGGATTCAGGTAGGATCAGGGCCACAGGATGGAAGTAAGACAGCTTTAGGGGAAGAAATTTCAAAAAACAGCCACCTACTGAAAGCCAGCCCTGTGCTTCGTGAAGCTTGGTCCTTTCCATGCCTCTTGGAGCATTCATTTCTCATCTCACACCCACAACCCTGCAAGGTGGGTCTTATTACACCCACAATAACTCATTGCCATCAAGTCAATAACCCATTGCCATCGAGTCAATTCTGACCCATATCAACCCTACAGGTTACCAAAGCCCCGAGTGTTTAGTTGACTTTTATGAGGTCACACAGGTACTCTATAGGTGTACCATATGGTTTCCAAGGAACAGCATGGATTCTAACTGCTAACCTTTTGGTTAGCAGCCACAGCACTTAACCACTGTGCCACCAGGGCTCCATGCCCACAACAGAGATACAGAAACCAAGGCTAAGAGAAGTAAAGAGATAAGTCTAAGGCTAAACAGTTAATCCTTGGGTAATGCAAAGTTAACTTGATTGGCTGTTATCCAAAGACTAAAGGTTTGAGTCCACCCTGAGGGGCCTGGGAAGAAAGCCTTGCAATCTACTTTTGAAAAATCAGCCACTGAAAACCCTATGGAGCCCAATACAGGGTCACCAGGAATCAAGCTGACTCAATGGCAACTGGATTTTTAATTAATTAATTAATTTCATTCCCATGTTCATGCTTTAAACAATTTTTTTTAAATTTAAATCTGTAATATTTAAAGCAAAAATATGGTGATTTCTTCAATAATGGCAGAATCCTTTTGCTATATTATTAATAATCCCATGATTTATTGTACTGTAAGCTTGAATTTCTTCATAATAATGGTGGCTTATTTTATGACTATCCCTTATGTACCAAGTGCTCTACAAAATAATCTCAAATTATCAAAATAGCATCAATCGCTCTTCCTTTATGGGTATAGAAACCAAATCCCCTGGCGTTTAGGTGACTTTTCTGAGGTCACACAGTTAGTCAACAGCATCAATGAGATTCTCATGTGGGTCTGTCTAATTGTGAAACTTGTGTTCATTCTACCATAATGACCTGGTTCTTCATCAGTGACTGTGTTGACACAGACTTGGGAAACCAGCTTCCCTCTTAAACATGTCAATAGGGTGTGGTGTCAAGGGTTGGGTCAGTGGGGGTGATAAGTGGGCAGCAGTTGTGATCCCATGGGTGGGATCTGGATGCAGCCACACACTTGGCAGGCCCACAGGACAGTCACATAACCCTACCATCTGGGCTGAGTCCCTGCTTGTGATGCACCCAGACACAGAGATAATAACAGGGAGGAAGAATTCCACCGAGAGGTACCCTGCAACCTATCTCTAGCTTCCTGTACATGTTCCACCTCTGGGGATGAAGATTATGAAAACGAAGTTTGTTACCTCACCTTTATTTGCTAGTATCTAAAAAATATTTCTTTACTTACAGGCTATGAGAGAAAATAACACATGAAATGCCAATTACAGTGTGGTGTTTGTTACTCTGAGAGGAATAGGCTGATGTGGACGCACCAGTGACGGCCAGCTAACCTCTTCCCCAGCCCCATGAGGTGTAAAGATGGTCAGAAAAGGTTTTGTAGAGGGGGCACTGCCTAAGCCAAGTCTGGAAGACTCCACTGGCCTTAGCCAGGCACATAGGGGGATGGAGGATGAGAATGGGGAAGGCGGGCATTGAGGCAGAGGCCACAGGGCAAGAAAATGGAAAGGAATGTGGAAGCCCTTGATATAAGGAACTATATGTAGCTCCTTATGGCTCAAGTGTGACAACGAGAAGGGGTGGGCAGAGGAGAAGCTCAGACCGGAAAGTGAGGCAACGGCTTCAGCAGGAGCAGGCCAGGGGTTGCCCTGGTCATAGAAATAAAAAAAAGGCCTGACAAATCCACATAAGGAATCTACACTCTAAATAGAAGCTGTGTCATGGGATTTTATTATTTATGATTTGGCAGAGATAGGGTGACATTGTTAGACTTGCATTTTATGTCACCGTCAGTTGTGCAGTAGCGGCCAGAGTCAAATGACTTTGGGACTCTGACCATCAATTATTTCACCTCTAAGATGGGAAAAACACAATGTGCCCTCCATATCCCAGAAGTGTTAGAAGAATTAAAAAAAAAAAAAAAAAAAAAAACCCACTGCCATCGAGTCGATTCTGACTCATAGAGACCCTACAGGACACAGTAGAACTGCCCCATAGAGTTTCCAAGGAGCACCTGGCAGATTCGAACTGCCGGCCTCTTGGGTAGCAGCCATAGCACTTAACCACTACGCCACCAGGGTTTCCGTTAGAAGAATACAGTGAGATAACTAGTGAAAGTATTAGTAAAGATAAAATGGGAAGCCTATATAAGGAATAACGAGCCCTGGTGGCACAGTGGTTAAGAGCTCAGCTGCCAACCAAAAGGTTGGAGGTTCAAACCCACCAGCCAATCCTCAGGAGAAAGACATGGCAATCTGCCTCCATAAAGATTGGAAACCCTATGGGGGCAGTTCTACTCTGTCCTGTAGGGTCGCTATGAGTCAGAATCGACTCAACGGCAACCGGTGTGGTTTGGTTTTGACATAAGAAATGACACCTGGCTTCTCTCTGAAATATATAAAAGAGAGCTCAGAACTTTAAAAAATATCCACCTCAGAGCATGGACTGGGAGGGAAAATATGACACATGGAGCAGAAGACCGTGTCCTGCGGCTGAAGCTTCCACTGTCTGGAAGGCCCCACCCAGCACTGTCCCCTGCTAAGGTCTCGGCCTCCCCGCCTGTGTTTGGGGTTACCTTTCTGATTCATGTGATGGCTGCAAAGAAAAGAAACAAAAGCCTGTCCTATTCATCCAATGAACATTTCCAATTTCAGATAAAAGGAATTATTTTCACAAAGATGGTGAGCTCTCCTGAAATCTTGGAGAATAAGTATGGAGGTAGAGCATATTTGCTATTCCGATGAAATGGCAAGGCCTTTTTCATAAAGGGTGGGCTCAGAAATGTCATCTATTTCCATTTCCTGCTGTCAGTAAGCCTTCACTCTGCGGGCATCTTTGATGCCTACTGAAATCAGGCAAGACAAAGCCGAACCAAGTTGCCTGCCTAAGTACCTGGAGCGTGAGACAGTGTGTGGAGCATGAAAGCCTTCATTCAGAGGGGACCGGTTTTCAATCATTGCATAATTACCTTCATTAGCATCACATCTCCTTGTGCATTTTGTTAAAATACTTTCCTATCCCATCTTAGGAAGAGTGCAGTGTCAAAAACTGCTGCCACTAAAGAAAAATAAAACTGCCTGCAAAATTTAAACCCTGGGTCATTTCTTCAAGACTCCTGGGTAATGATGTCCTTTGATATATAATCCATGATAGCCTTAAAGCTGGGCCCACTTCTGACACAGAACTGATATATTCTGGAGAGGTCAGGGAGGCGGCGGGAGAAAACTCACTTTTAAATGGCTCTCTTGTACTCTGCCTTCTGAGTAAAGCCAGATAATGTTTCCGATCACTCCTTTTTCTACCACAAGAGCTACCATTGAAGAGCTTTTTAATTTTTTTTCCTCCTTGTCTTTAAATTGAAGAGGCTGCATATCATTCAGTTTCAGTTTTATCTTCTGTAACGCCAGATAAAAGATGAGGCTGCATCCATCTGTTAGCACATACAGGCTGCAAACTGTGTGAAAAGCCGGCACGCGTGCGCACACGCGCGCACACATACACATCCTTGCGAAAAGGGGGAAAAAAATCCACACTTTTAAAAAATTTATCATCAGCAATCCTACCCAATGCCAACCAGATAGCAGCACTTTTATCCTTTTATGGGCAGATTCAGGAGGAAGCCAGCCTCGCTAGCCACAAAGGCTGTTCCCCCTCCGGGCTGCCACATGAATTGGGATGCTGTGACTGGCTGCCGGCCAGGCCCTTCCCCCACAGCGCTGGGGTTCCAACCTTGCTGAAATCAGCGGTGATTCTCCTGGGTGCCATTACCTGCCATGTCACAGCCCAGCCGGGCTAGAGATGAAGAGAGTCGGAGAGCATGCAAGAGAGTTTCCATTCTCTGGCACAAGGACCGTGTCCCAGCGGGCTGGTTTTTTCTAAGGGGAAATGAAGAGGAAGGCTGCCTGCTCTTATGAAGGACTAGGGGAGAGCCCCAGCTGGGTCACTTGGCATTTCCTATGGCACTGCTGGTCAGGGGGGTACTATGTATTATTCTCTTTGGGCCTTGACAACTGCTTTTGGTTAACAAAAATGCTGCATGCAATTGATCAGATCAGATGCAACAGAAAGTCAGAGATTGGAGGCGTCAATGGACCTAGGTGGGCTCTTGTTAGTATTCAAATCTCCACAACTACCTCCTTAACGTGGGTGCGGTGGGTGCAGTGCAGGTGGGGAGTCCTAAAATACACTGGGTTCTTGTTCTTTTGCTTCATCCATGCAGAAACCGTGTGAATCACAGAGTTCCCAAAATAAGCAAACTTCATTTCATTAAGGAGGTGAAGCTCCTGCACTCATGGGGTAGACAAAGGGTGGGGGTGTGGGTGGGGACGACAAGGGTGAGTGACTGCTGAGGCCATTGCATTTGAAAAGGCTTATGTGGTTTCTAGGGAGGGCTCAGAGCTCCAGCTATACACCACGGACCCTTTCATCTTAAGTGCCATGTCCTGTGAATTCTGCTCCTGGAATCTATCACATCTGCCCCCTCCTCTGTATTCCCACTACCGCTGCTCTAATTTAGGTCCTTGTTATCTTTCTCTTGGACAATTTTGCACATGCAGCCAAAAGACTCTTCCTGAAGCCACCCAGCTATTATTGCATCACTTCGTCACTCAAAAAACCTTTAATGATTTCCCCACTGATGAAGAAATAAAGCCCAGGCTCTCATTTTGAAGGCCCTCTTCACCAGGTCCCTAGGCAAAATTCTAGCCTCATCCTCCACTTCTCTCTTTCCCATATCTTACCCTCTGGCTCAGTGACACCTTTCCAGCCTTCTCATCCATATGCCCTTGCTCTTACATTTCCTTCTACCTAAAATATTCTTCTCTCCACTCCAACTGTTCAGTTTAAAATCTTATTCATTCTTAAAGGGCAAACGGAAAGGCCACATTAGCCATGGAGTCCACCTTGACCTCCAGAGAAAATCTTTCTGTCCTCTGAACTTTCATACTTTTACTATATACCTCCACTACTTTCTCTTGTTATAACAGATTCTATACTCCTTGTTTTTCTCCTGAGACTGTAAGGTATCTGAGGGCAGAAGAGTGACCAATTTATCTTTGCATACCCATTCTATTTAGCATAGTTTCTGATACATAGTAGGTGTTCACTAATGTTACGTAAGTGAATTAATGAATATAGCACCAGGACTGTGGATATTTTGTGGGAGGTACAGCTATCTAAAGAGATCACGTCAGTGCAGTGTAGACAAGCATCACTAGAAGAACACACAGAATGCAGTGGAGACATGCTGGGTGGGATAGTTCACTGGTCACCTCCATGTTGCTAAATCCAGCTGTCAATTCTAAGTCTTCATCTTTACTAGACCTATCAGCAATATTTGACACAGCTGATCATATCCTTTCTAGAAAGACTTTATTACTTCATTTCCAGGAGATTGTAGACTCTTATTTTTTCTCCTAGCTAATGGATACTCCTTCTCAGTCTCCTTTGCTGGTCCCTTCTCTTTTCTCAAGAACCTTAATATTGACATGCCCTAGAACTCAAACCTCTTTTCTCTATCGGTGCTCACTCTCTTGATGACTTCAAGTGCTTTCATGGCTTTAAATATCACATATTTTGATAAATCTCTAATTTAAATTTTCAGCTTTGACCTCTCCCTTGAGTGCAATAACCGACAGCCTATGCAAAATCTACACTTGAATGTCTAAATCAAACTAAGCATGGCCCCAAATTGAACTCCTGATCTTTCCTTCCAATCCTGATTCAGCCACATTTTTTCTCATTTCAGCTAATGACAATTCCATCTTTCTAGTTTAAGACCAAAATATTGACCCACTTTAGTCTTCTTTTTATTTCACACTCCACATCCAGTCCTTCAGGAAATCATTTTAGCTTTACCTTTAAAATGTATACAGCATCCATCCACACGCCCCATTATTTAGTTTGGCTGGATTGCTCAAACAACCTCCTAACAGGTCTCCTCACTTCTATCCTTAGCCCTCTATGGTCTACGCTCCACACTATATCCAGAATGAAGCTATTAAAATAAATGTAAGTCAGATCAGGTCACGTCGTTTCTCTGCTGCAAACCCTTCAGTGGCTTCCTCTGACTCAGAATAAGGGTCAAAGTCTTTACGCTGGCCTTGAAATGCCCCATCGCCAGAAACTCTCTGATGTCATCTGCTACTCCTCTTCCTTTTACTCCCTTGGTTCCACCACGTTGGGTTCTTTGGTTTTCCTCAAATACATCATTCACACTGGTCTCCCTCTCTGCCCAGGACGTTTCTCCCATACACGTGTATGAATTCTCCCCTGCCTTTTTAAAGATTTTCCTCAGATGTCACATTCAATGATGTCCATCGTGATTACCCTTTTAAACGGCAACCCCCTTCCCCACTTCCAGAATTCACAACCCCCTTTACTCAGCTCCATTTTTCCCATTATTCTTTTGATCTTCTAACATAGTAGAAGGCAGTAAATATTGCATTATTATCTTTACTTTAAGGTTATTATTACTGCTTTTTTTAATCTACTTTTTGTTTGTTTGTTTAACTGATATATCATATCCCCTCTGCCCAGAACTATGGTTGGCATAAAGGAGGCATTCAATAAGTTTTTGTCAAATGCATGAATGAATGACTCTAGTCAATGATTTCCGAATTGTAGTTTAAACAAGGAATAGCATTTAGCCACAGCAAAAGGAAGCTAAAAGGCATTGGTAGACAGGAGGAACACAAGAAGCAAAGGCCTAGAGATATAACCTTCTTGAACATCTTTTAGACCAAGGCTTCTTCTTAATATGGTTCTGCTGTTACAAAAGCTTTGCTGAATTATAGAATACCGTTAAAGAAGTATAGTTGGGCAGTTTCCAACTTGCCCAGACCAGCAGAGAACTATAAAGAAAAGTTTCAAGAGATTTTAATGTACAGCTTCAACGTATGTTGTTGTGCTGTCGAGTCTATTCCAACTCATAGCAACCCTATGAGACAGAGTAGAAATGCCCCATAGGGTTTCCAAGGAGCAGCTGGTGGATTCGAACCATTGATCTTCTGGTTAGCAATCGAGTTCTTAACACTTTGCCACCAGGGCTCTGCTTCAATGTATGCTTTAAAACAAAAAACAAAAAAAGTAGTCAAAATGGAAAAGAAACCTGCCAAAGTTGGTAAATAATTGTGTCTAAACATTCGCTCTACAATTTTTGTTTACACGGCACATTTTTTCACACCACTTTTTTTCAAAATATTACAAAAATAAATATTCCAAGGTCTATCTATACTTGCCCACAATTAGATATTTTGTAGGTATGTTTGCAGAACAGGTCCATGTCAGTCCTGTTCATTGTCATGTTCAGTGCCCACCCATACGCAGTAAGAACTTTAGAATTATTCAACAAATGAAGAAATGAATAAACATATTCTGAACATCTCCTGCCAGGACCAATTTTATGATATACAAATATGTTCTGAGAAACAACTCTCCACTAGACTAGTCCTGAAGGCAGAAAATAAATTAGCCATCACCCCCTATCCCCTGCCCCATGCCTGGCACAGTGCCTAGCTTTGAGAAGCTAGTATTCGTTGACTAAAAGTAGAATTCGTCCATTTGCAGGCCTGAAAGTTAAAGGGCATTGAGGTGCCATACCCTTTTCCTCATTGCTCTGCCACATCTCATGACTCTCGCCTCTCTGACTGTGGTTTGATCCCAGCATGGAGAGCTGATACTGGGGCAAGGTCAAAAACCCCACGTAGTCGTGATGTCCATCCTGCCACAAGGGGAGGCTATGATTGAAATCAGAAAGGCATTAGTCTAAGATCGGTCACTTCAGTAGATGGGCTGAGTCATTGGAGCCTCAGTGATTTCATCTATAAAATGGGAATCATTATACCAGGATGCCACACAGGGTGAGGTGAGGATTTGTAAAACCCTTTGAAGAGTGACCTCATTGTGTCCCTGCTACAGATGACCATTTCTTCCATGGAGAGTCCCTGTCATGCCCTCCCACGAGATGCAGGCTGAATTCAAGATGCATCTGTCAAGCGGCTGCTGTGGCTTAACTACTACCATTCAACAAAAGCTTCCTCTAAACATGTTCTCTTCCCAGATGTTTGTGACAAGACACCATTAACAAATGCAAAAGCACGATTAGGGGCTTTTGGGCTCTGATTAGAGTCAGGAAGTAACTGGGCTTGAGAAGTAACTTCCTCGGAGGTCACACTTAGATAATCACATGGGGGATCATTCCAGGATCACTGGGATGCTTTTTTCTACCTTTGGGGGGTCTTTAACATATGAGGGAGTCAATTATTGCCATGAGAAATAAGTAGAGCAGAAAAATAAAGTAAGACCTACATAGCCCTGCTTCATGTACACACACACACACACACACACACACACACACAAATACACATCCGTGAAGCCACAGTCACTAAGCCTTCTGGATTTACTTCATAAATGCAAGAATTATCAAGGAAACTAGTAAACATCAAAATGAAAAAAAAAATATATAAATTTCTGTTTTCATTGTGGTGGAAGTCAGGGGAGAGAGACTTGGGACAGTTATAACATTCTTTCATCTAAAAGCCATATTTCAGTTGAACTTGCAGATGTTCCAGGGGACAACTGGCAGGCCGACAGAACACAGCCATGAGACCCAACATTCTTTTAATATTTTCCAATGTGAGGGTACTTTTACAATCACTAACGAAAATCACAAATGACTTACAGCTGGCATTTATTAGCTTCTAAATTAATCAGCTCTCATATTTCTTGCTTTGTATGCTTAATCAACAAACATTTGTAAGGTAAGAAAGAAAATATCCTGGGATTTTACAAAGGCATGGGATTTCGAGCCAGAGGTCGTAGGTTCAATTAATAGTCATGAATTCAGTACCTAGCCTCTTTAAGCCTCAGTTTCCTCATAAAATAAAATGAAACTAATATACTGTGCCTACCTCACATGGTTACTGTGAAGTTTAAATAGGTGCTTGTAATAAAAGACCTAACGCAGTAGCTGATATACAGTTAGCCCTCAAAAACTCCTGATACATGGTGCACCATGGGTGAACCCTGAGAACATAATAATGAATGAAATAAGTTAGTCACAAAATGACAGATACTCTGATTCCACTTATATGAAATATCTAGAATAGGCAAGTATATATAGACCTAAGTTTCTTAGTGGTTATCAGGGCCAGGCAGGAGGGAGGAAGAAAGGGGGGCTCATGACTTAGGGGACACTAAACTTCTGTTAAGGGTGATGGAAAAACTTGGTAAAGATGATGGTTGTACAACATGATAAAGACGATGCCACTGAATTGTACATGTGAAGAATTTTGAAATGGCAAACACTTATATATAAAAAATGCAGAATCTGGATTGAATGCCTGTTAAGTACATGCCATTATGCGAGGTGAACCACACCTATTCTGCCTTCTAAATGGTCACATTAGGGGCAGGGCCAAGATGGCAGAGTAATCAGGCTCTTCTGGTGGCCCCTCTTACAACAAAGACCTGAAAAAAAAAGTGAATCAACTGTATATATGACAAGCTATGAACCCTCAGCATCAAAGGCAAAGTTAAGAAATTGGACTCAGTGACAGGGAGAGAGAGTGATGGTGCAAAAGCAGCGAGGAGTTGCCAAGCCAGTGGCAGTGCCTCAGCTCCTATTCCCCTGGGGCGGGGCTGGCAGTAGTGTCCCAGGACGTGGCTGCTTCAGCGAAAGAAGGCAAACGAAGTGGTGCAACCCCTGACCCCTTGGTGTGACTGTGGTGGGGTTGGCGATGGTGTTTAGGACGTGGGTGCTTCAGCAAAAGAAGGCAAGAGAGATGCCACAGCCCCACTCCCTGGCACGACCACAGAGCCAGTGCACCCAAACTATACATGCCTCCAGAATCTGAGATAAAACAGCACTCTCGGCACAAGGTGAGTGGTTTGTCTAATTTGCTGTGTGGATCTAATAGCTCCTCCTTTTGAAAGAACTCTCTCTTCTCTATCTGATCCCTACTCCCTCTGCCCCAGCCGGCTTCATTAACAGTTGATTTCCCTGGGCCTGAGATAAATCCTGCTGCACTTCCGGAGCCATTCCCCTGGACCTGGAGGAGGAAAAAATTAACAAATACGGGGAAAATACTCTGCTTTGGAAACTAAGAGCAGAAGTAGCTCCAGTCCAAGCACAAGTGGTCCACAGACTTTGTCTTTACATCTACATAGACACAGGCAGTCCCGTTACAACAGATAGCATCTGGCTGTTATATTGCAAGGTTGAATCTGTTTGAGGTCTGACTGTACCTGTTTCAGCTGTGCAGTAGAAAGCAGGTTTTTGATGTTTGATACAGCTTTGCCTATTGAACTGGGCTCTCACCTACCCACAGCAGGGGCCTGAGGACTGGAGGCTCCACCCATGCCACATAGCCACCTGTGGCAGGGCTCCAAGGATAAGTGGTGCGTACCAGTCCTCACAGTTAAAAGCACTGGATGCCTATGGTACGGCTCCAGAGCCCAGCTACCAGAGTGCTCTAGAGAACAGGGACATGCCTTCCTTACTGACATTTGGGGGAAGGTTGTCAGCCTGCTGCCTTCCTCAGAGTGTGACTCCCTGCTGCTACCAGGAACCTGTATATACCAATCACCACTGCTTCTCTAGGATCGTAGGTGAGAGTCTGCACCACACACTAGGTGACTGACTATGAGGACACTTGAGCTAAATCTATACAAGAACAGCAAATGGACTCCTAGGTTCATATACCTGGTGACAGTTTTAGCCATCTGGTAACAGGGCATTAGTGCTTCAAAGGCTACAATAATCAAGTTAGCTCACTCTAGTAGCCTATTTGGGTATATCAAAACAAAACAAAGCAAGACACTAGGACACAGTGAGCAAACATAAAATAAATTAATACAATAACTTATAGATGGCTCGGAGACAACAGTCGATATCAAGTTGCATAAAGCAGCAGACCATGATTGCTTCAACCAACTCCCAAAGAATCAAGAACTCTTCCAGATGAAGATGTATTCCTGGAATTACCAGATGTAGAATATAAAAGATTAATATATGGAACTCTTCAAAGCATTAGGAAGGAGATCAGGCAAAACGGAGAACAAGCCAAGGAGTACATAGATAAAGCAGTTGAGGAAATTAAGAAGACTATTCAAAAACATAATGCACAATTTAATAGCATGCAAGAATACACAGAGAGACAACAATCAGAAATTCAGAAGATTAACAATAAAATTTCAGAATTAAACAACTCAGTAGAAAGTCAGAAGAATACAAGTGAGGAGATGGAAGTGAGAATTAGCAAGATTGAAGATAAAACACTTGGCAACAATATATTAGAAGAAAAATCAGACAAAAGAATTAAAAAAAATTAAGAAACCCTAAGAATCATGTGGGACTCCATCAAGAATAACAACCTATAAGTGATTGAAGTACCAGGACAGGGAGGGATAACAGAAAATACAGAGAGAATTGTTGAAGATTTGTTGGCAAAAAATTTCCCTGACATCATGAAAGATGAAAGGATATCTATCCAAGATACTCACTGAACCCCATACAAGGTAGATCCCAAAAGAAAGGGACACCAAGACATATTATAATTATAATATGTCACCAAGACATATTATAATCAAACTTGCCAAAACCAAATATAAACAGAAAAATTTAAAAGTGGCCAGGGATAAGTGAAAAGTTACCTACAAAGGAGGGTCAGTAAGAATAAACTCAGACTACTTAGCAGAAACTATGCAGGCAAGAAGGCAATGGGATGACATATATAAAGCATTGAAGGAGAAAAATTGCCAGCCAAGAATCATATATCCAGCAAAACTGTCTCTCAAATATGAAGGTGAAATTAGGACATTTCCGGACAAACAGAAGCTTAGGAAATTTGCAAAAACCAAACCAGAAACACAAGAAATACTAAAGAGAATACTCTGGTTACAAGATCAATAATATCGGATATCAATCCAACACTAGAACTCAGGACACGGCAGCCAGATATCAACCCAGATAGGGAAATCACAAAAATAAATCAAGATAGAAAAACATTCAAAACAGGGAAACAGCGATGTCATTATGTAAAAGATGACATTAAATCAATAAAAAGGATTATATAAAGTAGTCAAGTCACAGATCTTCCATATGGAGAGGAAATCAAGGCAATATAAGGAGATACAAGTTAGGTTTAAACTTAGAAATATGGGGGTAAATATTAAGGTAATCACAAAGGAGACTAACAATCCTACACATAAAAATTAAATACAAGAAAAACATAAAGACTCAGCAAAAACAAAATCAACAATGATGGAAAAGGGGAACACACAATTTACAAAGAAAAACTACTCAGCACAAAAAAATAAGTGGAAAAATGAAACTCAACAACACACAAAAAAAGACATCAAAATGACAGCACTAAACTCATGCCTATCTATAATCACGCTGAACATAAACAGACTAAACACACCAATAAAGAGACAGAGAGTTGCAGAAAGGACCAAAAAAAAAAAAAAAAAAGTCTATATACTGCCTACAAGAAACACACCTTAGACTTAAAGACACAAAAAAACTAAAACTCAAAGGATGGAAAAAAATATATCAAGCAAACAACAATCAAAAAAGAGCAGGGGTGCCTATACTAATTTCTGACAGACTTCAAACTTAAACTACCACAAAGGATAAGGAAGGACACTATATAATGATTAAAGGGACAATATACCAGGAGGATATTACCATATTAAATATTTCTGCATCCAACGACAGGACTTCAAGATACATAAAACAAATTCTAACAGCATTGAAAAGCAAGATAGACAGCTCCACAATAGTAGTAGGAGACTTCAACATACCACTTTCAGTGAAGGACAGAACATTCAGAAAGAAGCTCAATAAAGACACGGAAGAGCTTAATGCCACAATCAACCAACCTGACCTCACAGACATATACAGAACATTCCACTGCACAGCATCCAAGTATACTTTCTTTTCCAAGGCACATGGAACATTCTCTAGAATAGACCACATATTAGGTCATAAAAAAATAAGGCAAGCTTTAACAGAATCAAAAACATCAAAACATTACAGAGCGTCTTCTCTGACCACAAAGCCATAAAAGTAGAAGTCAACAATAGAAAAATCAGGGAAAAGAAATCAAACACATGGAAACTGAACAACACTTTGCCCAAAAATGATTGGATTACAGAACAAATTAAGGATGGAATAAAGAAATTCATTGAAGCCAATGAGAATGAAAACACTTCCTATCAGAACCTTTGGCACACAACTAAAGCAGTGCTCAGAGGTCAATTTATATCAACAACTGCACACATACAAAAAGAAGAAAGGGCCAAACTCCAAGAATTATCACTACAACCTGAACAAACAGGAAGACAGCAACTAAAGAAATGCTCAGGCACCAGAAGAAAGCAAATAATAAAAATTAGGGCAGAATTAAATGAAATAGAGGACAGAAAGACAATTGAAAGAGTTAAGACCAAAAGCTGGTTCTTTCAAAAGATTAGCAAAATTGATAAAACACTGGCCAGACAAAAGAAAAACAGTTGACAAAGCAAATAACCAGAATAAGAAATGAGAGGGGCGATATCACAACAGATCCAACTGAAATTGAAAGAATCATAACAGAATACTATGAAAAATTGTACTCTAACAAATCTGAAAACATAGAGGAAATGGACAAATATCTAGGAACACATTACCTACATAAACTAACACAAACAGATTCAGATAAGCTAAATAAACCCATAACAAAAGAAAAGATGGAAAAAGTAATTTAAAAACTCCCAACAAAGAAAAGCCCTGGCCCTGACAGTTTTACTGGAGAATTCTACCAAACTTTCAGAGAAGAGTTAACACCGCTACTACTAAAGGTATTTCAGAGTGTAGAAAACGATGGGATACTCCCCAACACATTCTATGAAGCCAGCATAACCCTGATACCAAAACCAGGTAAAGACCCCATAAAAAAAGAAAATTACAGACCAATATCCCTCATGAACTTAGGCTCAAAAATCCTCAACAAAATTCTAGCCAATTGAATTCAACACACTGAAAAAATAATTTACCATGACCAATTGGGATTCATGCCAGGTATGCTGAGATGGCTCGATATTAGAAAAACAATCAATGTAATCCATCACATAAACAAAACAAAAGACAAGAACCACATGATCTTATCAATTGATACAGAAAAAGCATTTGACAAAGTCCAACACCCATTCATGATAAAAACTCTCAGCAAAATAAGGATAGAGGGAAAATTCCTAAACATTATAAAGGACATTTACACAAAGCCAATAGCCAACATCATCCTAAAGGGAGAGAGACTGAAAGCATTCCCCTTGAGAATGGGAACCAGACAAGGCTGCCCTTTATCACCACTCTTACTCAACATTGTGCTGGAGGACCTAGCCAGAGCTATTAGGCTAGATAAAGAAAGAAAAGGCATCCAAATTGGCAAAGAAGAAGTAAAAGTACCTCTGTTTGCAGATGACATTATCTTATACACAGAAAAACCTAAAGAATCCTCAAGAAAACGAGTAAAATTAATAGAAGAATTCAGCAGAGTATCAGGATACAAGATAAACATACATAAATCAGTTGGATTCTCTACACCAACAAAGAGAATGTCAAAGAGGAAATCACCAAATCAATACCATTTACAATAGTCCCTGAGAAGATAAAATACTTAGGAATAAATCTAACCAGAAATGTAAAAGACTTATACAAAGAAAACTCTAAGACCCTACTGCAAGAAACCAAAAGAGACCTACATAAGTGGAAAAACAAACCTTGCTCGTGGATAGGAAGACTAGACATTGTAAAAATGTCTATTCTACCCAAAGCAATCTACAGATACAATGCAATCCTGATCCAAATACCAATGACATTTTTTAATGAGATGGAGAAACAAATCACTAATTTCATATGGAAGGGAAAGAGGCCCCGGATAAGTAAAGCATTACTGAAAAAGAAGAACAAAGTGGGAGGCCTCACACGACCTGATCTTAGAACATATTATACTCCCACAGTAGTCAAAACAGCCTGGTACTGGTACAACAACAGATACATAGACCAATGGAACAGAACTGAGAATCCAGGCACAAATCCATCCACATATGAGCAGCTGATATTTGACAAAGGCCCAAAGTATGTTAAATGGGGAAAAGACAGTCTTTTTAACAAATGGTGCTGGCATAGCCGGATATCCACCTACAAAAAAAAGAAACAAGACCCATACCTCACACCATGCACAAAAACCAACTTAAAATGGATCAAAGACCTAAATATAAAATCTAAAATGATAAAGATCATGGAAGAAAAAATAGGGACAATGCTAGGAGCCCTAATACATAGCACAAATAGTATACAAAACATTACTAACATTGTAGAAACGCCAGAAGAGAAATTAGATAACTGGGAACTCCTAAAAGTCAAATGCATATGCTCATTCAAAGGCTTCACCAAAACAGTAAAAATCTGCATGACACTGCAAAAACTCAACCATAAAAAGACACCCCAATTAAAAAATGGGCAAAGGATATGAACAGACACTTTACCAAAGAAGACACTCAGGCTGTAACAAATACATAAGGAAATGCTCACAATCATTAGCTATTAGAGAAATGAAAATCAAGACTACAATGAGATGCCATCTCACCCCAACAAGGCTGGCATTAATCCAAAAAACACAAAATAATAAATGTTGGAGAGGTTATGGAGAGACTGGAACACTTAGATATCGCTGGTGGGAATATAAAATAGTACAGCCACTTTGGAAATCAATTTGGTGCTTCCTTAAAAAGGTAGAAATAGAATTACCATAGGACCCAGCAATCCACTACTTGGAACATACACTAAAGAAATAAGTGCCTTCACACGAACAGATATATGCACACCCATTTCACTGCAGCACTGTTTACAACAGCAAAAAGTTGGAAGCAACCAAGGTGCCCATCAACAGATGAATGGATAAATAAATTATGGTATATTCACACAATGGATACTACGCAATGATTAAGAACAATGATGAATATGTGAAACATTCCATAACATGGAGGAACCTGGAAGGCATTATGCTGAGTGAAATTAGTCAACTGCAAAAGGACAAATATTGTATGAGACCACTATTATAAGAACTCCAGATAAAGTTTAAACACAGAAGAAAATATTTTTTGATGGTTATGAGGGTGGGGAAGGAGGGAGAGGGGTATTCACTAACTAGATAGTAGAAAAAAAAATTTTAGGTGAAGGAAAGGGCAACACATAAGACAACAGGACTAAACCAAAAGCAAAGAAATTTCCTCAATACAACCAAAATCTTCAAAGGCCAGAGTAGCAGGGACAAGGGAGCTGGGGACCATGGTTTCAGGGGACATCTAGGTCAATTGGCATAACAAAATGTATTAAGAAAACAGTCTGTATTCCACTTTGGTGAGAGGTGTCTGGGGTCTTAAACACTAGCAAGCGGCCACCTAAGATGCATAAATTGGTCTCAACCCACCTGGAGCAAAAAAGAACAAAGAACACCAAAGATGCAAAGTAAATATGAGCCCAAGGGACAGAAAGGGCAACATAAACTAGAGACTACATCAGCCTGAGACTGGAAGAACTAGATGGTACCCAGCTACCATTGATCATTACCTTGACAGGGAACACAACAGAGAATCCCTGATGGAGCAGGAGAACAGTGGGAAGCAGGTCTTAAATTCTCTTAAAAAGACCAGGCTTAATGGTCTGACTGAGACTGGAGGGACCCTGATGGTCGTGGTCCCCGGACCCTTTGATAGCCCAAGACTGGAACCATTCCCAAAACCAACTCTTCATACAGGGCTTCGCCTGGACTACAAGATAGACAGTGATGCTGGTGAGGAGTGAACTTCATGGCTCAAGTGGACACATGAGACTATGCGGGCGATTCGTGTGTGGTGGTGAGATGAGAAGAGGGGTAGGGGTACAGGAGCTGGTTGAATGGACACGGGGAATACAGGGTGGCGATGAGGAATGTGCTGTCTCATTAACACAAGAGCAGCTGGGAGTACATGGCCGGGTGTGTACGGCTTTTCGTATGAGAGACTGACTTGATTTGTAAACTTTCACCTAAAGCACAATAAATAAATTGAAATAAAATAAAAAAGATGGTCACATTATTGGAAACGGAGATGAAATATGTTCACCTACGACTCTAATACAAGGTGCAGAGTAGTAAAAGCTCCAAGATGTTACAAAGAAAATGCTCTGTTAGATCAGACAAAGCAGAGGCTGTTCACAGCCAGGAAAGTCCAGGAATGATTTTTGGAAGAAGGGACACCTTAAGGCGGAAGATGCTATAGTTTATTTTTAAGGATAAAACTGGATGACTATTCAATTATACTTCATACTTTAATATATAGAAAAGTCCAAGCTATTATGTTTGGTAATTTGGGGGGTGTAAGAAAAGAAAAGAAAGAGAACATGAGAAAACCCTGTTCTCAGATAATTTATAGTCTGGTTGGGAAGAGGTCACATGTATACATACATGTGGACACACACAAGTCAGCTGTCCCTGACCATTTGCGATAAGAACCTGGTAAATAACTCAGAAGTTCAGAGTGACCAAAATGGTTAGGCCAGCTGTGCAGTGTGACCAGAAGTGTCTAGGGAGGCAGCTGGAGGAAGGTACCAAGTTGCTCTGGTTTTTCCCCTCTGGGCCTCAGTATTCCCATCTGTAAAGTAAATGGCTTGGTCTAAACCAAGTTTTTCTAACCATGTGGCAGAAAAAAAAAAAAAGCAAAGCTGTGCTAAATTATGCCCTCAGTCTAGGGGGATAGCTGGTGAGGTAGGATGGCCAGAGCACCAGGTCACTCCTCCCTTGGCCACAAGCTGCTTCATCCATTTCCACAGTGTGTTGTCAAATATTACCAATTTCCATGTAGCCGTGACATAAAACATTTTCAAAATTCCTAGTCAAGATGACCTCAAAGAACACTGCCTGTCTGGTTAACCCATGAGGGGGAAACTGAGAATTGCCCTGAAAACTGAGAAGGTTTGAATAGGCTAAAAGTGCATCCTATAAGCCCTACAGGTTCTGTCCAGCCTCCTCACCTCCACCTCACCCCTTACCACTCCAGGCTTTACTTACTTCTCTCCAGACATACCACCCTCTTCTCCTGCTCTCTGCATCAGCAAAGCACACTCTCATCTTGGGGTCTCCCCACTTTTCCTTTTGTCTTGCACAATACCCACTCCTTCAAATACTGACAGAGCTCACCCAATCACTTCTCTGCTCAAATAGAACCACACTATCAAATATAACCTTTGTCATGGGTTGAACTGTGTCCCCCCAAAAATATGTGTATTAATTTAGCTAGGCCATGATTCCCAGTATGGTGTGACTGTCCACCATTTTGTCATCCAATGTGATTTTCCTATGTGTTGTAAATCCTATCACTATGAGGTTAATGAGATGGATTAGCGGCAGTTATGTTGATGAGATCTACAAGATTGGATTGTGTCTTAAGCTAAACTCTTTGAAGATATAAAAGAGAGAAGGGAGCAGAGAGACATGGGGATCTCATATCACTGAGAAAGCAACACCAGGAACATAGTACTTCCTTTGGACCCGAGGTTCCTGGTCTGAGAAGTTCCTAGACCAAGGGGAAGATTGATGATGAGGACCTTCCTCCAGAACCTACAGAAAGAGAATGGCTTCCCCTAAAGCTGATGCCCTGAATTTGGACTTGTAGCCTACTAGGCTGTAAGAGAATAAATTTCTCTTTGTTAAAGCCATCCACTTGTGGTATTTCTGTTACAGCAGCACTAGATAACCAAGACAACCTCATATATGCCTTCCCTGAAGAACTCAGATAAAAGTGGACTCCTTTTATCCTCTAACCCCCCATTACCCAGTTCCACTTTGATAGTACTTAGCACTGCATGAAATAATTTGCCTGTATATACACATGCATGTTGTTAAGTGCCATCAATTCAATTCCAACTCATAACAACTCATGCGTGCATATATATATATGCAAATATATATGTCCAAATATATATGCAACTCCATATGTGTATATATATGCAACTATATTTGTTGACTAAGGAAGTGAATGAATGAATGAACAAACTAGGCCCAATCTTCACAGCCGCAGTGCTACCATGCATGCTGTGAAACGAAAAGGATAGAAAGACAGTCTTGAGTTGAAGCTGAGGACAGGATATGGACAGGAAAAGCTCAAGTGGCAGCCCAGGGTGGGTTAACCCTGAGTTCTCCCTGTTCACCACACCAACTCTATGGACAGAGGACCACCTCTTCTGGTCACCAAGACCACCCTCAGACACTCACCTTGAGCCTCATTATAATGGTTTTCATAAACACAAATCCTCACCCACTTTGACCCAGGCAAATGGGGAAACAAAGAGTCCACAGGAAGCTTGGTCAGATTGTCACTCAACTGACTGGTATCCTATGCAGTGTCAAAAACACTTTAGGGTTCAAATCCTAGCCCAGCCACCTACCAACCAAGTAACCTGGGGCCAACTGTTCATTCCCTTGAACCTTCTCCTCTTCTGTAAAATGGGCATAAACAATAAAATGTAATTCACAGAACTGTTGTGAAGATGAAGGGAGAAAGGACACGTGGCAAGGAGCCTACAAAATCAGTCATTTTCTGCCTTTGAAGAATATGTATCCTCAGAACTGTACACAGAAATTTCCTCCAATAATGTTACCAGAAGGAAAAATGATTAACATGTAATATTTTCACTGTTGCTTCTAAAAAAAAAAAAAAACACCATTTTAAATGAGTTGTTTTGTCTCGCAAAGAGCTGTTAATGCTGGTAACAAAAGGATTAGAAGTTGAAACGGATGTTGAAATGTCTCAACACTTAGCATAAAATTATTTAAATTAAATGTACTAGAGAAAGCTAAAACTCAATTATAGAATAAAAATAGAATGACATTTTATTATTTTCAAGTTCATGTTGAGTTCACACTGGCCTCTTAGAACATTATCTAATCCTGGACTAATCCAGATCATGGTGATTTGTGATGACCTTCCTCCCCTGCCAGGGTACTATATGTGGAAATGGTATGCACTACCCGATAAGTGGGGACACTTGTCTGCATTTCAAACCTCCCCTCGTAATCTCATGAGCCCTGTACCTGAAACCAGCCTCTGAGCATGTTTCCTGAGCTGTATTCACATCGAGGCCCTGTAACCTTTGATAGACTGGCCCTATACAGCCTGACCCAGGCCATGACATGAGACATTGTCCAGAGGCCAAGCACAAAGTCAGGCAGTGTCACTGAAGTAGCAGTTGTGTCTCAAATGAGCATTACTTCAGAAGCTCTTTTACGAGTTACCACCACAGCCATTTGAGGCCCATGGTTGGATCTGGAACTGACAGGGAACTGCCTGAGTCTGCCTGGGCCAGGAAGGCTAAACACATAGGAAATCTGCCCAACAGGAAGTGCCCCCCTCAACTAGTCCCCTGATTGCCCAGGTTGAGGAGACAGCACTGACAAGAACCCTAAACCTGAAGTTTTTCAGCCCCTGCACCATGTCATGAGGCTGTGCAAGGCAAGGGATGTGGCCACTTCTGCTGTAGAGGCCCTTCCTTCCTCACCCTTCCACCTCAGCTCCCTCAGTCCACTGAGTCCCACAACTCAGCCTCAACCCAGGATCTCATTTCTTAATTCTGTTCTCCCTTCTCAAAGACCAGAAACATGGAGAATGGTCCCTGAAGAGCAGACAGCCATGCCTCTGTCTGCCTGTTGCTCTCCCTTTTCTGCCAAGGCTTGTCAAAGCTAATCCCTAAAACTAATAATAAAAAATCAAATGCACTGAGCATTCACTATGTGCCAAGCAGATTCCAAACACTTCGCATACAATACCTCATTAAGTCATACAGCAACCCTTCGAGGAAGATGCTATTACTATTATCCAACGAGGACAGAGAGATTGAGTAATTTGCCCAAGGTCACACAGCAAGTGCATGAAGGAGTGATGGCCTGAGTGGTTTTATCTGTCTGGGAGGAGCTCCACCAGGAAGCAGAGCTTCTGGCACATTCTCTATGAGACCACTGGCCCTGCCTTCACATCTTGGTGCCTTGGTTTCCTTTACTCTAAATTTAAGAGATAATAGTGATTGAGTGGTAGAATTTTTGTCTTCTGTGTGGGAGACCAGTTGATTCTTGGCCAATGCGCCTCATGTGCGGGCACCAACTGTCTGTGATCAAGTGTTGCTATGAGACTGAGCAGGTTTCAATGGAGCTTTCAGATTAAGGTGGACTAGGAAGAAAGGCCTGGTGATTTACTTCTGAAAATGAGCCAATGAAAACACCATGTTTCACAACAGTCTGATCTTGTTGTCCATGGCATCACCATGAGTCTGGGGCTGACTCAATGGCAGCTAGCAACAACACTGCTTCCAGAAAGACAGGGTAGAAACAGCAGCAACAAAAAAAGACATGAGGAATAATAAATGTTTTGAACATCCCCAAAGAAAGACGAACCAAGGGTCTGTGTCAAGAACACTGGCCATCATCAATGCTGGGGAATTTGCACGACTAGAGTTCTTTGATGAGACGATATGACTTTCAATATAGGAAATAAAAAAGGTTTCAGAGATATGATTATATTTGAAATTAAATAAATAAATCTAGATAAACCTGTTTCTCTCTCTAGCACACAATTAAAATACATGTTTTGCCAAATTTCTAATCTTAAAGAAGCTGCAAGGGCCTCAATTATATTTGACATTCTTAGAATCCCAGAGTATTGGGACAGCTGTGACCTCATGTATGTATTCAAAACATTGCATTGTGTTAAATATCTACTCTTTTCCAGGGAGTTCTAGGTTTTAGGAATATAGGGGTGAATACCACAAAATATCTTCAGTCATGGAGCTGTTTCATTCTAGTGAATTATTTCTGACGAAATCATCAATAAAAACAGATATAAGCTCAATTCCTTGTATGCCATCATTTTTTTTTTTTGAACTAAGAACAAAATATTCACAAACTTGTTTTTTAAGTTTTCAGTGTATGGGTTGTTATTGTTAGACGCCTTTGAGTTGGTTCCGACACAAAGGGACCCTATGTACAACAGAAGGAAACACTACCCAGTTGTGAACCATCCTCACAATTGTTGCTATACTTGAGCCCAGTGATCCATCTCACTGAGGGTCTTCCTCTTTTTTATTGACCCCATACTTTATTAAGCATGATGTCCTTCTCCAGGGACTGGTCTCTTCTGATAACATGTCCAGAGTAATTGAGATGAAGCCTCTCCATCCTCACTTCTAAGGAACATTCTGGCTGTACTTCTTCCAAGACAAACACGTTGGCTCTTCTGGCAGTCCATGGTATGTCCCATATTCTTTGCCAACGCCATAATTCAAAGACATCAACTCTTCTTCGGTCTTTCTTTTTCCTTATTGTCCAGTTTTTGTATGCATCAGAGGCAAATGAAAATATCATGGCTTAGGTCAGGTCCACCTTAGTCCTCAAAGTGACATCTTAGCTTTTTAACACTTTTAAAGAGGCCTTTTGGAGCAGATTTGCCCAATGCAATGCATCATTCGATTTTTTGACTGCCGCTTCCACAGGCAATGATTGTGGATCCAAGTAAAATGAAATCCTTGACAACTTCAACGTTTTCTCTGTTTTTCATGATGTTACTTATTGGTCCAGTGGTAAAGATTTTTGTTTTCTTTATGTTGAGGTGCAATCCGTAATGAAGCATCAGTAAGTGCTTCAAGGCCTCTTCACTTTCAGCAAGCAAGGTTGTATCATCTGCATATTGCAGGTTGTAAATGAGTTTTTCTCCAATCCTGATGTCCTGTTCTTCAAATAGTACAGCTTCTCAAATTATTTGCTTAGCATACAGCTCAAATAAGTATGGTGAAAGAATACAACCCTGACACACACCTGTCGTGTCTTTAAACCACACAGTATCCCCCCGTTCTCTTCAAATAACTGCCTCTTGGTCTATGTACAGGTTCAGCATGAGCGCAATTAAGTGTTCTGGAATTCCCATTCTTCGCAGTGTTATTCATAATTTGTTATGATCCACACAGTTGAATGCCTTTGCACAGTCAATAAAACACAGGTAAATCTTGTATTCTCTGGTTTCAGCCAAGATCCATCTGACATCAGCAACGATATCCCCCATTGCATGTCCTCTTCTGAATTCAGCTTGAATTTCTGGCAGTTTCCTGTTGATGTTCTGCTGCAACTGTTTCTGAATTCTGCAAAATTTTACTTCTGTGTGATATTAACGATATAGTTCAATAATTTCCACATTCTGTTAGATCACCTTTCTTTGGAATGAGCACAAGTATGGAACTCTTTCAGTCAGTTGGTCATGTAGCTGTCTTTCAAATTTTCTGGCATAGACAGGGGAGCACTTCCAGCGTTGCATTCGTTTATTCAAACATTTCAATTGGTATTCTGTCAATTCCTGCACCTTGTTTTTTCACAAATGCCTTCAGTATAGCTTGGACTTCTTCCTTCAATACCATCAGTTCTTGATCACATGCTACCTCCTGAAATGGTTTAATGTCAACCAATTCTTTTGGTACAGTGACTCTGTGTATTCCTTCTATCTTTGTCTTATGCTTCCTTCATCATTCAATATTCTGCCCATAGAATCCTTCAATATTGCAATTCAAGTCTTGAAATGTCTTAGGCTGGGTTCTCTAGAGAAGCAAAACCAGTGAAGCATATGTGTGTGTGTATGTGTGTATGTGTGTGTGTACATATATATCTATATGTATGTATATATGTATATATATAGACACACATATACATATAGAAAGAGAGAGAGAAAGAAGTTTATGTCACGGAAACGGCTCATGCAGCTGTAGAGGTTGACAAGTCCCAAGTCTGTGGGTCAGGCAACAGGCTGGGCACTTCTACTGACTTAAGCAGCTGCAGGGCCTGAGAAACCCAAGATTGGCAGGTCAGATGGCAGGCCACTGGCTCACAGGCTGCAGAGCCTGATGAATCCCAAGATCTGCAGGCAGTATGGCAGGCAGCTGGTTCAAATCCCAAGAACCAGAGGTCAGATGATGACAAGCTAGATGCAGGATCCAGAACAAGCAAGTGAGCTTTGCCAGAATATCCATATACAGACTGGATGCAGGCCACGTCCCCAAGGAAACTCCCCTTACTACTGATTAGCTGATCTCATCAGATCACATCATGGAGGATTACAAAACTGCCAAACTATATCATTACATAACAAGGTCTAATCCAAACACAATGTTCTGAATAGCACTAGAATATTATGTATGGTTAAGATCTTGTAATTTCCTCAACTGTTCATTCCCCTTTCCCTGTAAAAGGCTACACAGCCTTGTTTGTTGAGAGTGACCTGCACACACTATCTCCCTGCCTACAGAAAGAGGATACAATTGATATAGCACTTGTCCAGGTGTCCTGTTTGGTCAATAGAATGTGAGTAGAATAAGAAATGCCACATCCCAGCACAAGCTCCAAGAAGCAGCTCAAGTGTCTGCCACATTAGCTCATTCTTTTCCCTGTATCATGAGAATGGCACTTTCCACTAGGTGGTTGCTCCTTCCACCTAGGTTCCAGAATGAGAAGAAATGTGAGTCGGTACCCCAGAGACTGACCTACCATCTCTCATATGTGACTAAGCAAGATATTTGTTGCTATCAATAATTTGGGATTATTATTGCAAGAGAATAGGCAAATACACTAAATCATTTTATACTCATAGGTATTATGTTGATGTCAGCAAAGATGGGATCCTGTCCATTTCATGGATGAGCTCCCTAAGGCCTAAGAGGGGTGAAGTGATGGCCTAGAATCAAATAGCAAAGAGATGAAAGCATTGGGAACGAAAAGAGCCTGACTCTCAGTTGTACACTTTATCACGGCAGAATGTGATTAGAAACAAGGTGGGCTCAGCTTCAATGGAAAAATCTGATCTGCAAACTGCAGATCAATGAACACATTAGCAAATCATAAAAGTTTCACTGGTCTCCGCACCAGTTCTCACTATCAGGAATGATGTCTCAAAAGAACAAGAGTCGTACAATAAAAGCAAAGCAGAACCGAAGGACAGCGCTTCCATCTCTCTCAGGCTTAACTAGCTCTGAGCCTCCACTTCTTCGTCCGTGGCTGGGTAGCTCCTGTGGTTGTGCTAAAACGGCTCAGGGGAGAGCGGCTGCCCCTCTCTGGCTGGAGGAAGGTTTCCTGAGCTAACACAGTTGCTTTGTAGCAGCTACGTGACAAATATTCCCAGAACGTCCACACATGCCTGTAGCCAGCACCAGGGATGGCAATAATCAAAGGGTGTGGAATTTCACCAGGAAATTAAAGCAGAAAGGTTCCCTGACCTTATACTTAGTCAGGGTGGTAGTAACTCGGGACAAAGGCTCACAGGATCTGACATGAGTGACTAATTCAATTTTCTGGTCCTATTGTTTTTTTTTATTGTTTTAAATTCAAACTCTATTGTTCTTTCTCTTGATTTTATTCTCTTCTTTCCTTCTTGGTTTCCCTCTTTAAAAAAAGCTCCTGTCAACGGGGGCGAGTGAGTCACCTTAATCATTTATTTAGACACATTTCAGCCTGGCTCTGTGCTCTCCTGTCCCAGCTTGCTGACATATATGAAGGCACTCTGCAGCAGCTGATCTTTTCACCAGGAAAATCAACTTTTAGCAGCTATTTTTGGGGGCTCTAGGGGAGTTGGCACACTGAGTGTGGCTTTCCATGACAATTCACACCATTGGCTTCTGACCCTGACATGAGCTATGCTGACTTTTGGCACCTCCTCCCCCCGACTGACCCACAAATGCATTTTTATATAGCACCCAAAGCTCCCATGTTCTGAGCAACAATGCTTTGAGTTATTTCCTTCAGTGTTATATCAACTAAATAAAATGACCAGCTTCATAGCAGTTGGGTAAACCTACGCATGTGTAAAGAAGCCCGGGTGGTGCAATGGTTAAGCGCTTGGCTGTTAACTGAAAGGTCGGTGGTTTGAACCCACCCAGAAGCTCCATGGGAGAAAGACCTGGTGATCTGCTCCCAATTACAGCCGAGGAAACCCTATGTGGCACTTCTACTCTGTCCTATAGGGTCACTGAGGCTTAATGGCATCCAACAACAACATACACGCATATGTTTTTAAAGCATTACACTAAATTGTGGAAACCAAACACTGATATAAATCAGGTAAAGCGATTCTGAAAGCTGGGAGAAATCCCAAATGGGCAGTTGAACACATCAGGAGAAGCAAAATTTACAAAAACTGAGTTGTGAACAAATGTTAAACACCACCCAAAACCTTTCACCACGTATCACACTGTTAACAGAAGTCCCTTGTAAGCGTGTTAACACTTTGAGATCTCGATTTTGCTGTTGTTAGATGCCTTTCAGTCGGCTCCAACTCTAGCGACCCTATGTACAACAGAACAAAACACCGTCCAGTCCTGCACCATCCTCACCATCATTGCTATGTTTGAGCCCATTGTTGCGGTCAGTGTCAATCCATTTCATTGAGGGTCTTCTTCTCGCACTGACCCTCTACTTTACCAAGCATGATGTCCATGTTATCAAGTATGATGCAATTTGTATATGGCTTTTACATTATTTCCAAAGTTTGCTATCTTCAAAATATCCCTCAAAGGGAGAGAGGCAGGAAAGGCCAACAAGGCCATTTGTGGATGAGAAGATGAAGGTCCAGGCAGGCAGTGTGACTTGCTTTAGGATCTCACAGGTCTTTGGCAGGTACGTATGAACTCCCTGTTCTTCTAATATCAGATATTGTGATTTTTTTTTCTTTTAATTTATCCACCTTTATGAAGTTGCAACATGCATTTGAAATCAGGAAATTCAAGTGATCTTATCCCAGGTGTTTGGAAGAAAGGTCCTTCAAACAAACTGCACTAAAATGTTGTCGTTGTTGCTGGGTGCCATCGAGTTGATTCCGACTCAGAGCGGATCAATGTGACAGAGCAGAACTGCCCCACAGGGTTTTCTAGGCTGTAATCTTCATGGAAGCAGATCGTCAGACCTTTCCCCCATGGAGCTACTGGCTGGGTTTGAACTGGCAACCTTTTGTTTAGCAGCCGAGTGCTTAACCATTGTGCCATCAGGGCTCCTTAAATGTAAGCTGTGTTTTTCTGCTCTATCTATCTCGCGCACCACAACAGTGCTTGCACACAGAAAGTTCTCAGTAAACATTTGTTGAATGTAAAAGGCAACTGTATAACCACACTTTTAAAACGATGCCATTCGCACTTTGACGCACAAATACTCTTGGCTGAAAACCCAGACCCATCGTTCCCTTGTTAAATTCCCTAATGGTTTTCCACAGAGAACAAGCTAGATGTCCTCTAGCTTCAATTTTCACCTCCTCCACTCCGACCCCCAGTCCCCCTCCCCATCATCCTCTGACCCTCCAGAGCTACTTATACCAACTGCCCTAGGTCTCCTTTACACTAAGGATGCAGGATTCAGATGAGAAGTGGATGTGCCAGTGGGGGTGGAAGCTGGCAGCCTTGGGTGGTCCCTGGTCCTGGAAGCTCACCAGAAGCCACGTGCTTTTGCTGAGCCTTCTTCTTTACCCTTGTTTTAGGTCATCTGCATTACCTATGCTTTTTCTCTGCCTCAGATGAAATCCAAGTATCTCAGGGCCCAGAGCTCTGCTCTGCGAAGAGAAACTCCCTGCCAAAGGAGAATGCTCTTTTCTTTCCAGAAAGGTCTCCAGGGACAAAGCCTTCCCTCAAGTCCCCTGGGCTCTCCTGCTACTCTCTGAGTCAGCAAAGTGGTGAGTGGAAAGTCCTGGCTGGAATCCCGACACACTTTGAGGGTTTCTCGAGAGCTCCTTGTCCCAGTTTGTGGTCATTTTTCATAAACACCAGTCCCCAGCAGGGATCTGGGCAGTCCTGTTAATCCCTGGGGATTTCTGGAGTAGCCCTCTTCCTCCTGACCCCAATTAACACTCTCCACTCCACACTCCACTACTTTCACTTCCAGCTGTTTCCTGGAACCTTGCTCTGTCCCTAGCTATTCTACCTATCTAATGATTGTCCAGAAAACAATCGGCTATTTGGGGTTGAGAACCAGTGACTCTCCAAAATTCCTATTTTCATCAAAAGAATCAAAAATATTCTTTAACCAGACCTCTTGACCTTAAGAAAAAAAAAAGCAGAGTTATTAATAAACAAAGTCTTTGCTGTGATCACGCTCTAGGACAGGCACTGAGCTAGGGGACAGGTGCGTGAAGATTAAGGAAAAGCATAGGCCTGCCTGCCAGGGTGCACAGGCTAGTTTCGGGACAGACCAGCGAATTGGATACAGTCAAAATCTAGCGAAGGTTCTCCATCAGAGGGAGCACCAGGAGGGCACTGAAATCACAGGCTGGTCCACTGCTGTCTCCCTGACCTCATTGCTTGATACTTAGCAGTCCACTTGTTCACTCTGCTGCAGCCACCCGCCTCTCTGCTGTCCCTTAAACATGCCAGGCACATCTCAGCCCCCATTTCTGCATATGCCTTGAACACGTTTTCCTTACTTATTTACATATCTCATTCTCTCACTTCTTCCAGGTCTTAACTCAATCATCATCTTCCGATGAGGTCTCCCCTGACTACCCTATTTAAAATAGTAGCTCTTTCCCCACACTTCCCCCTACACACCCCTCAGTGTGTATACCCATCTCTGCTTCATTTTTCTTCATGGAACTTAACACCATCTAACATAACATATATTTTATTTGTTTATGGGCTTATGCCCATCTTTTCCCAACAGAACATAAGCTCTATGGGGGCAAGGAGTTTTGTCTGTTTGGTTCACCACTGCTGTATCCCCAGAACCTGACCTGAGAAAGAGTGCCTCACTCATTAGATTCTCAATAAGTATTTGTTCAGTAAGTGGATGGATAGATGGGTGGATGGCTGGATGAGTTTGGTGGGCAGTTGGGGAAGATGTAACACCAGAACTGAGTCCCAAAAGATCTGTCCAGCTAAAGTAAGAACATTTTAGAAAGAGGACGCCACTCCTGTGTGATCTTGGGTAAATCATATTACAGTGTTCTCTTCTGTAATATGAAGCTAATGCATGATATTTGCAAGTCCGTGATGAGCCATGAAACTAAAAAGGGAGTGTGGGCTAGTTAAAATGAGCCAAAGATGGAAGAGGCTGATGCAAGACAGGAAAAGACAAAAGGAACCATGCCTTTCTCCACAACTACCAGATTGAGTTATGACCACAGAAGACAGGAAGCGGGGAAGCCCAGCACAATGAGGGTGGGAGCTGGATGGATCAGCTGAACTTAATCTCATGATTCAAAAGGGGGTGCTTCAGTTCTAGGCCAAAGGCAGAATTTCTAATCCCCTGCAGTACTGTTCCCTGTGAATTAAGTCACCAAGCAAGCCACAAAACTTCATACATTTTCTGCCTTTCAGTAAATAATTGTACTCTCTAAGGCTTCGTTTCGCCCACTATAAAATGGAGACAACAACTCCTCTCTCATTAAATGACACATGTGAACATTTTCAGAACAGTGCTTGACCCTTTGGAAGCACATGGTAAGAGTTCGTTAAGTGGAAATATATTATTTGTACGAAGTTTATGTGAAGGTGGGGAGAACCACGGGACTCCGTTCTGGAAAAAGGCAAAAAAAAATCAAGCTATGATGATGGCGTTTTCTGAGGCTTGAGTGAAGTCATGGCAGGAAAAAGGATTCTATTTTCCTAAAAAAAAAAATAAAAATGTGGTCTGGAAGCAGCGTGAGTTGTGTGGTATGGGAAAGTGTATGGCTTTTAAAGCCGGGCCAACTTAATTGAAATCCAGACTCCTCATTTTCAGTCCTATGTCTTAAAGCAAGTTTTTAAAAACTTTTTCAGTTTCAGTGATTTTATCTTCAAAATAGGAATAAAAATATCTACTTTGCAAGGTTGTCTATAGGGCGAGAAATGTATATAAAAAGACTAGCAAAATAGAATTAAAAAAAATTTTTTTTTTTTTTTTTTTAGAATTAGTAGGTGCTAAATTTTTTTTATTTTAAATGCATGCTGGAAACCCTGGTGGCGTAGTGGTTAAATGCTACAGCTGCTAAGAGGTCAGCAGTTCGAATCCACCAGGCACTCCTTGGAAACTCTATGCGGCAGTTCCACTCTGTTCTGTAGGGTCGCCGAGAGTCGGAATCAACTGGACGGCAACAGGTTTTTTCTTTTTTTTTTTTAACGCATGCTGAATAGCATGATGCATTGTTTATTAGTATAATTTGAAATTTAAGGATACCTCACAAAATTAGGGACCATGACAATACTGGGTACCCCATAAATTGCTGGGTAGAAGAAAATAATTCACACATATATACCACGAGATAGCAAGTGTGCTATAGCTATTTTAGTTTATATGAGCTGCTGAAACGATTTCCTGAATTTGAGGTTTAACAGATAAATTTATGCAACCCACAACCTTACTAGCCGGTGACTGAGTTTACAGCGTGAAAAGGAAAGCTGAGGCACACAATTGGTTAAAAGGAAGAGAAATAGGGGAGATGCCCATAGCTCTTTTTCCACTCAGGCATAAGCCTACACACTCTCCCCCAGTCTTGTGTTGGGCCCCAGTTCAGCCCCATGAGAAAAGGGCCCTCGGCTACAGCATCTGCAACCTAGAGCCAAGCAATCTTCTCCACATCCCAAGACAGCCTGGGGGCCTACAGTCTGGAGCCAGGCTTATAAACCTAGGGATTGCTTAAGACTTCATCTAGTCAGACCCACTCTTTAGAGATGGAGAAACTGAGTCTCAGGGAAGGAAAAAGGCTTCCAAAAGATTGGGCAGCAAGCTCCTGGCAGTGCCAGGCTTAAGACCCAGGGAACTCTGGGTAGTGCGCTTTCTACCGCCCCACCTTGTCTTCTGGCTTCTCAGCAACATGACAGCTAAGTACAGAAAGCAACATTGTACATGGATTTCTACCCTTACTTCTGTTACTTCTTCTCTTGCACGTACATTCTCTAGACTCTGCTAAGCCCTGCTTGGCCTTGACCTGAAAGAACCTGAAGATGGTGTGAACAAGAAGAGACCACAGTATGCCATGTTTTCACGGGTACTACGGCAACTTTAAAGGAGCCCTGGTGGCACAGTGGTTAAGAGCTTGGCAGCTAACCAAAAGGTCAGCAGTTTGGATCCACCAGCCTCTCCTTGGAAACCCCATGGGGCAGTTCTACTCTGTCCTATAGGGTTGCTATGAGTCGGAATCAACTTGAAGGCAATGTTTTGTTTTGTTTTTTAAGGCAACTTCAATATAGTTTCTCTTTCTGTGTTTCTCTTTCTCCTTTTTTACCCTTTAATGTTTTCATACTTCCCCTCTACTAACTATTAAATAAAAATGAAATATAGTCTTAGGCCTTTATTTTTTCAAACCTGTATTAGGATTCTCCTTCTTTTACCTTTATGACTGTGAAAATATTATCTCACTTGAATCTTTTCAAATATGTGTAGAACGAGATTGTGCAGTTTTCTGTGTTTCAGAAGCAGAAAGATTAGATACGTCTTCCTAAGAATACATACTTCAGTTGCTTCCTGCCTGTTAACTTCAATTGCCTTTCTTGGTAGCCACCGGTCCCTGAGCAACAAAAGGTCCCTCACTCCTGCGGCAACACTTCAGCAGTCAGTTCCATTTATGAGCTACACAAAAGCCAGGGACTGCTGTGAGGCAGAGCCTTATCCAGAGGCTGTCTGGCAGGGCTCTGCCCTTGGCAGCGCCTCCCTGGATCTGAAAGAACCCAACACGCACACACATACTCACATACCACACTCCTTAAATACCACATCCACACACATTCATATACACTCACACACTATACCCACACCCTCAAACACCACACACATTCACATACACATTCACACACTGAAACACCACACACAATCATATATACTCACACACCACACACTCACATACCACACATATACAACTACACACACATACACTCATACCACACACACACACACACCTAGGTGTCTCTAATGTATGAGGACCAGCCATTCCCAGAAGTATCCTCATCTCTATGCCTTATGTGAACCATATTTACAACTCCTGACTGGCTCCAATGGGCTGTGCAAACCAAAGGCTTTCAGGATCCTAAAATCCAAGGTCACTTCTCTATTGTGGAAACCATTTGTGCATAGTCAGGCAACTAGTTCCTATCATGAGTTACTGCTAAGTGAGAATCTCCTCCAGATGAGTAAGTTGGGTCCTCAGAGAAAGGCAATACAACAGATTTTTTAAACCTAATTAGATTCTGAAAGAAATGTTAAACTTTCAGTCTGGCAAAAGTCAGAGTTATCACACGTTAAGCATAAACTCAAAAGATGGGGGTGGGGGGGCCAAGAAGGAGGAGGAGGAGGAAGCAGAGAAGAGACAGAAGACCAAAAAGGAGGAGAAGGACAAGGAGGAGGATGAGGAGGAGGAAGGGTGGTCCCCAATCTTCTCTACTTAAATGCTCTATATTTCAATACCCAGCCCACATAGACAATGGCCATGACAATGAACTAGTCTTCTTCCTTGGGCAGATCTTGTACTGGCCCTGTGCTCTCCACTTTTCACTCTCAAAAATGCCTAGTCCACTGCTTTTACTATAGCCTCAATAAAGTAAAACCACCAATGGCAATGGCCATCACCATCAGGGCAATGGTCACCACATGATGCTTGATGAAGCATTCAACACTCATAGGCATCAGTGGCAATGGAAGCACTGGGGCCAAAATGAATCCGACACAAACAAGCCCATGGCATCAAAAGATCAGCAGTGCAAGAGAAGTAAGCCAATGGCCTTGAAGAAACCAAGGCAGACCACATGGAAGACTGCTCACATGCCTCCAACAGTCTGCCAAGAGCCAGGACAGAGGCAACTAGAATGAAACCACACAGGCAGCTGAAGCCAGACAGAGCAACAGTGTCTGCATCTGAGGAAAAGATAAGAAGCATCAGGTTTATGCTCAGTGCTTCCCATAAGGGTACAACAGCCTCCCTTTTGAAGCCCTGGTCTTTATTCCCAGGATTTGAGAGAGAGAGAAAGGAATAAATCATTTGCTTAGAAACAGAGTTCCTAGGGCCCACAGAAAAGAAGCCATAAGGCAAGGTCACTCAACAAGTCAAAAGCAGAGCCAAGATAAGAGCCAAGACCTTCTCACACTCTGCTCAGGGCTTTTCACTTCCCTATATTCACTCTTTAAGCCCTGTTTCCTCCTTATAAGGCTGAAAAGATGAGTAAGACTGAAAAATTCCCTTCTACCTTTCCCCCACCAAGGCCAATGATGAAACTTGATTATAATCCATGTTAAGTCAAAAATTCCCAACTTAATTTTACTTCTAAGGATATATACATATTTTTTTTAATTACTTTTTTCCAAAGGAACTTTGAAGCCCACTCTTTTCATTTTTTGTTTGTTCTGGCACCAAATGTGGTCATTTAATGTATTTCCTGTTATTTAAAGTAATGAAATAGAAAATTAACCCTTAATGCTTTTGATAAGCATGAGGTGAACCATGCCATCATGAACCATGTCATCATACCCATCTGATATCCAAGGTTGGACATTCAAGGCCATCACTAACACTGTACCAACCCCAGGAATGCTGTGATTTCCACTAGGCATTTTGAGATGGAGACCCACAAGCACTTCTCCAAAAATCTTTGCTCAGATGTTCTTCCAAATTCAGAATTTTTTAGATTTTAGAAAGATAATATAGTGCATATATCATATATTATACAGCCCCAGCATGACTGGGGTGCTCATCTTTCTGCAGTAGAATTTATTCATTCTGAGTGGGCTAAATGGAAACTATTAATAGTTGCATGTCAGATCAGGTCAGGCCTCCAAATGAGTTATGAAAAAAACTTTCCATTTTTAGAGGTTTTTGGACTTGGAAATAAAGGAATATATATCAGTCAGAAAATAGCTTAAATACTTCAATTTGTTACTTCTGAAGGTACTCAAGAGCTGAGTAACACCAAATACCAAATAGGGAAGTTCAATACTTCAGACAAAAAGAACACATTTAAAAATGAAGAAAAAAACTGAGGGTAAGGAGATCAATCCTACGGTGTGTGCAATGCTTAATCATGACTGGAATCACTGTCTTTGTTACAATCCAATAAACACAGTATAATAGCTGGGTTCGTTTCAAGCATAAAGTGAAAGCTCACAAGCTAGGAATATAAGTCCAGAGGAGTGGACGTTTTGGGAATTTGTCAGGAGTCAATTCAGGAATATGTCAGAGAAAGAAGTTGCCTGTCACTTTCCACCCAAAACAACAAAATAAACAAGAAACCTAAAGGAAGGAGCAAAAACTTCCAAACTAATTTTCTTCAAACATTAGGCAGAAAGGTAGACTGACATATATTTAATTTATTTAATCCTCACAATATCTCCGAGACACAAACATGATTAACCTAAATTCACAACTTAGAAAATTGAGCAAGATGAAGGAATTTGCCCAAAGGAAGAACCAGGATTCCAATCCAGGTCTGGTTTGAAATCCATGCTCTCATCCTTAAGCTCGGGGAAATTCTTAGAACTTCTAGGCACACACTTCACTTCTCTGGAATTCAAAGGTTTGTAGTAGCTGAGTTCTTGCCTCAGCCTTGGAAAAGCCTTGCGTGCTCACATGCTCCTTCTCTCTGGACCTCAGTTTCTACAAAATAACTGAGTTAGACTAGAGGTGTCCACATCTAGCTTTGAGAACATGCAAGTCTGTCATTCTGTAAGCCCAGAGCATACTTTTCTTTGCTCCCCTGACCTCAACCGTCCCAGCTTGGGGTCTGAAAAATAACTTATGCACAACCTGCCTCAATTGGGTGGGGTCCACAGCTCAGCAAGGCCATATGCTACATACACTGCAGGCAAGCTCATTACTGCTGGATTGCATCCTTGATGAAGTAGGCTGAGCAGAGGACACCCTTGAAGGACATCAGTCAGACATGGAGATATAAGTTACAGGGATACACATAAAACAGAAGCTATATGTACACACACACACATATATATATATAGTTCAATTTTCAGGTACAAAGGCACAGCTGGTTAGTATGAACTTAATAACACTTTGAAAGGAATGTTTTACCAAGACACATGCTTATTAATTCCATGCTTCCTGGCAAGCTCCACAGCTCTTATTTATAGTGGATGATGGGGGAGATCAAGTTTTGAAGGCATATAGACATGGTTTCAAATACCAGATCTATGCAACTCTCCTGATGAGGTGATATTACACAATTACTCTGTAGAATGGGGACAACCTCTGTTTCAAAAGCTGTTCAGAAAATTGCTGTAAATGGATATTAAGTGATCATTCTTTTTCATGCGGACAATACCCTATAGCGTTTAGTAGGTGTTGCTACCCATGTTTTCTAAGGGAGACAGAAAACTCAAGAGGTGAGATAACTTGCCAAAGCTCCGGCCACTCGTGAGCAGGCAGTGTGGGCCCAGGACTCAAGGTGTTGTCTCACTCTCCATTTGTTCTTCTCCAGACCACAACACGCTGCCTCTTTACTCACTTACTAGGTGACTAGGACCCAGACTCCTCACGCATGCCTTTGGTTTTAATAAGTAACGACAGAACTGACGGTGTGTTGAGGTAGCTGTGTGTTTGTTATTATTTCTCGTGACCATTAAATGATCCTGCATTTTAATTTATTCTAGAACCTGGAAATCATCACACCAATGGCTTTTGTAAAAAAGACATTAACTTAAAACAGAGGAGCACACTGGTAGTCACCAAGGCATCTCTGAGGTCAAGCCTTTCCATCTATGTTAGTGGAAACCCTGAAATATGGAGAAAGCTGGTAACTGTCTTCTCTGCCTCTGGCCCTGCTGAGCTCCTGTGACCCTTCTTACCTTTTCCTGTTGTCATCGGCTGGCCTTGACTTTCAATCACTTATTGGGACACTCACTCAGGAAATGATTCCTTTTCTGGGAGGGAGAACAAAGTTTCTCTGCCCTTTGAAGGGATTCTTTGAAAATACATTTGGCTCTCCCCATCCCCAGCTCGGCAACCGTGCTAACTAGGGCTGCCAGGTTTTGCTTCTTCACCTGTCACTCAGGGAAATGAGCCCAGGGCTTATTAGAATCATCAGGCTGAATGTGGAAGGAAGCTTTTAGATCACCAAATTCAACCATCTCGTTTCACCAGCAACGAAACTGTGGCAAAGATACCTGCCTCTCAGGCAGTCAGGGGCAAAGCTGAGAGCTGAGCCCAGGTCGCTAGCCTTCTAGGCCATGTGATTTCTGTTGCATGCTACCTCTGTGTGCAAAATGCCGAGTGTAATTCAGGAGCTCCACAAATATTCCACATCTAGGGAAATGGGCTATGTTGCAATAAGCATTCAAATAATTACATTTCCTTCATCCCATAGCACACTGCACCTTGTGTGGTGCTCACCAAGCTCCGCTTTGGCGTGGATTTACTCTTCCATCTCCCCTGTAGAGGGAGAGCTACCTGAGGGCAGAAGCACTGCCATTCTGTTCACTATATCCACATTGTCTAATGCAGCACAGGAAAGAACCCAGGGCACATTTACTAAACGGATGAACGATCCCATTTTTATGCTTGGTCCATCATAAAACTGCAATTAAACTCTTTGGGGCATGCTATCTCCCCAGTTTCATTTAAAAAATCTAATTATCTATGTCATCTAGAATTTTTATTAGAAAGTGAAGTCATTAAATAAGCAGACACCAGACTCGGGCCCTGAGATAATTGCAAATAGAGACCCATCTGTCTGTAGGGCTAAGCTGGACCTGGTAAACACAGCGCTGGGAAATGTGGTGCCCTGTTCTAGTGCTTGTATTCTTTGGGGGCACTGGGGTTCTTGAACCAGGGAAATTAGACTTCTCAATTACCTGAGAAAAGCTAGGAGACAATTCTATAATTGCTTTTTAATACTTGGATTTTCTAGAAATGAGTTAGACTGACTAAATCCAAATTCCCTTTTCATTTGAAGAACCATCTACCAACCCACATTTCATGACCTGGGTTATTTGTCTAGGACACACCTGCCACGCTTTCCATTCAGAAGGTGTTGTGGGCCTTGGTACTGCATATATTGTTTCATTCCATGTTTTTATTCTTTTAAAGATTAAAGAAATATATAGCTTTGCATTAATGGCATGTTATCTTTCGATCCCTAGCATCTAGCAGTGTCTTATACACAGTGAATATTCAATCAATCCTGCTCAGATTTAAAAAAGAAAAACTTTCAGTTATAAATTCTCCGCCTGTTCCAGGGTTTATTTCAACGACAAACCAGCAATCTACTCTTTTGCAGAGGAAGCTACCTCTAGCATCATGGAATATGTTCTCTAAACTCAGGCATGTCAACTTCCTATTCATCACTTACAGAAATAAAACCTCCGCCAACTGCAGAAAGCCTTGTTAATGCGGCGCTGTGAGGAAAGACCCTAATAAAATCCCTAAATATTTACTACAAGTCTGAGTTACATCACGGACAAGCTCCACCCCTGTTAAAACCTGCCTGCATTTTCCAAACATAATTATTTTAGGTCATTGACACGTTAGCCAAAGAAAGAGCCAGACTGTAATATGGGGCAAAAAACGAGCAGGACTCAGTTTTACATTCTGGCCTTGCCACTTACTAGTTGGCAGACAGGTGCAGCTACCTTTATCTTTCCCAGCTTCCTTAACTATGAAATGGGGACACTAATGTCAATGCCCTAGGATTGTTTCAATGATCTGAGAAAATGTATATATAGATATATATATATATACACACATATATATGGCAACTTAAAAAAAAAAGCTAACCATGCTCAGAATGAAAAACATGAAGCATTCGTTTAAAAGTATTCTCACAGAGGGTAACACGTTTCTGAGATTCAGGTATTCGCTCCCATTTCAAATGTGTCCCCCCCTTTGAGGAAAACAAAAGGATTACTTGACACCCAGAGCTGGCGATTCTTGTAATGTGGTAGAATGCAGCTTATGTGGTAAGGGATAACTGGAGGATTCACCAGCATTGCTAGGAACCTCAGCATGTGCAATGTTTAACCTTCACTGACAAGGAACGGATCTCCGAAGGCCAGAATTAGTCCAGGGAGCTCTCTACCTCAGTTCTAAGGGAACCTGAAGGCCCAGTAACTGGACACTTTTCTAATCAATTTAACTAGATAATATGACTCCTGTGAGGTGGGCACCATGCCAGACTCTATAAAGCATGTAACATTTCATTCTTAGAAGGCAACTATTATTATCCCCATTTTACAGACATAAGAATTGAGGCTCAGAGAAGTTAGGCAACTCCTTCAGGATCCCACAGATAGGAAGTAGCGGTAGTGGAATTTGCACTCGTTTCTGACACCAAAACCCATTTTCTCTCCAATCGCCATGCTGCCTTTTCAGGTAACCCATGTAGTCCCTGAGAAAAAATTTTTAAGCAAGATGAAGTAGGAGCCAGAGGCTACCGTGGGTGAATGTGTCCAAACTCAGCAAGGCAGGACTGTCTCCTGCCAGGTATCTCTCCCCTGTCCTGCTCACCAGAGCTCAATGAGGGGTTCACCTGCCATCACACCGTGGCTTTGAGGACCGGGACAGGGGCTTCCCAAAAAGGGAACAGCCTTACTTCAGTCACAAAGCACAGGCCTCCTGGCCCTACCATAAAGGGCAACCCAGTTGAGCTGCCTCCTCTAGGCCCCACATCACCCTGCCCCACCCCTTTATCACAGCACTTCTCCGACTGTATTCCAAGAATCTCTTGCCATGTCTGTCATTACCACCAGGCTACATTCTTTGGAAACTGAAAACAGTGTTAATTTTTCCCCCCAGTTCCCCAAACTGTATATGGTACAGAGTTGGTGCTCAAGGAATGGAAAGTCCATAACTGAAACCATAAATGAAGAAATGGTTTCAGCATCAAGGCTGGACAAATGACTTTAGAGAAACTCTCTAACGTTACCTGAGATTTTAGGTCTTAATTATACCTATGGGAGTTCTTAATCTCCCACCTGTGGTTCTGAGGTCTCTTTAACACTGAGATCTCCCAACAGGACTCGGATATTGTGGGTCCTTCTGACTTTCAGCTTTTCAAAGCACTCCCTCTAAACTATACTATTCCATTCTAAAACAGCAATCCAATGTGACCAAGAGGACAGACAGTATCAACCCCATTTTAAAGCCTATGAAACTGAGGCCCCTATGAGTGAACTGACTTCCCTAGGGCCAACAGTTGACAACGTTCCCTCGTCTTTTCATGCTACCATATTGCTTTATCAGCTTATTAACAAAACAAGCTTGGAGAACCAGCGAAGTGAAGGCAGAAACGGGGCGGGAGGGAAAGGAGAGAGCAGGCAATCAAGGGAAAGAGGAGAAAAGGGAAGGGAGGATGCAGCTCCACTGGAGAATGTCACTGACAGCTGACGTTCGGTGACACCACAGCCCTGGGAAGCCCCAAAGTCCTCACCCAGGGCTGTCTTGGGAGGACCTGCTCTGTTCTCAGTATCCCTGACTCATCCCGCTGCATCTAGGCTCTGAGTTGAGAGTAAAAGCAAACTGAATTCTTCCTGGTGCTGAGTGAAAACAGGAAGTCACAAGTGGCTTAGCTCTCCTCTCAACTTGGGTCTCATCAGTTCAGGTCAAGGGTGCAGAAAGGATGTGGCAGGCCTGCTCCGTGGAAAGCAGCCCCATCAGCTGCTTGCCTCCACAGGAGTCCAGCCCCGCACCCGAGGAGCAGGGAAACTGGGGAACCCTTCCCAATGAGATTCCTAGGAGCATGTGATTAGGGGATGGACTAAGGAAGGTTCTGTTGTCCTCTGGGAACAGGACCCGCAAGCCTAGCAGGGTGGAAAGTCAGGGAGCTCTGCATTTGGCTGCCAGCTCCACCGCTTTCCCATTCATTCAACAAAACTGAAGGCTGACTGTGTGCTCAGAATCGCCATCACCTTGGGGAAGTAGCTCACTCTCTCTGAGTTCAGTTTCCTTATCTGCAAAGTAGGGACAGCCCCTACCTCACAGTGTTGTTGTGAAGATGAAAAGAAGTAATGCCAGCAAAGCTCCCCCACAATGCTTGTCTATTATTAGCACAGAGGCAGTATGTTACCCACTGTGTGCCTGGGCTGTGATGCTGCTGCCCACCTTTCCAGAGCAGAGAGGCAGGAAGGAGGGTGGGTAGATCTGTCCCAACATCTATTCCTTACACCCCACCCCCCAGCCCCGAAGTACAGGGCCAGGAGGAGGTGAAGTTCTGCCAGCCCCCAACCCGGGCCAAGTGCCCATGTTTATGACTGTTTATTCCAGAGCAAGTAGAAGGGAGAAATTAGAGCCATAAGAGACAGGACAACAGACCAATAAAATCCAGCTCCCAGAAGAGTCAGAAGAAGGAAGAGAGGCAAAACTGTCACCATAGCAACACAAGACCATCAGAAACATGCAGGAAAAACAGCCCCTGCTCTGCCTCCTCTCTTCACTACAAAGCTAGCCCTCGAACTCTATGTGGAGCTCAGTGAAAGCCTGCGATAGGCCCTAAAACTCCTGGCCCCCCAGCCGAAATGCCTAGCCTGATCTGGCTAGTGGCCACCTTCCTCAAGCTGCCCCAGACAGGTCTCAGCCCTTCATGGTCCCAGCCCAGCTTTCTGTGCTCTGGGGACTTGATGCTGTGCAGATGGCCCAGGCCCTATCAGAGGAGACGGTGAATGGTGAAGGAAGGGGAAAGTTTCTGACCGTGAAGGGAGGGAGAACCACAGAGCTGCGGGGAAGACCAAGGCCCTGAATGTTAGCCCCATTACTCCACCCTGAGTTGCTTGGACAGTGGGCGGGAAAACAAGGGCTTGAGGGAAGAGACCCAGGCCCAGAATGGTGGTGTCATCTGTACTGGTCCCTGAGCTCCCCGCACAGTGGATAGGAGAATCCTGGGGACCTGGAGATGGGGTCAGCGAATAGCTTTGGAGGCCTTAAATGATAAAGCTTTTGGTCCTGGTCTCTGGGGACACTGGCTGGCAAGTCAAGGGAGCTGGGAGGAGGACTCAAGAACTGGCTGGCCCATTCTGACAGAGGCTTCTTGGTCCTTCAGCTGGCAGGCAAGACAGGTGTCTCCACCAAAAAGCATGGCTGGCCTGGGACCAGCCTTTTGGGAAATGGGTCAAATTGTTCCCAAAGCTCAGGATCCATAAGGTTTCTTTTGCCAAACTCAGGTCCTGGGGAGGATGATGGCAAGGAATGCTGGGTCCTGGGGACAACAGCTTGTGGCAAGTGGCAGCAGAAAGATCCAGGTGTGCAGGGGCTGGGGAGAGGGATCATCCCTGCCTCTGGGGTTGTGGAGAGTGACTGGGAGCCCCGGCCTCTGGGGTGGGAGTGGGGAAACACAGGGCTGGGGTCTCCTCGAAGAATGGAGTTTGGAGATGAAGACACCTGGAGGGGGTGTTGCGTGGCCGAGGGGCCAGGAAGGGCGATCTGGGAAAGGAATAGAGGATCACTTGGTAGGTAGTCCTCGGAGAGGGGCAGCGATGGGGCTCAGAGGCGGACATCTGAACTGCGACCGCTCGAGAACGGCTAAAGAATTGGGTCCTCCCGCGTTCCCTCCCTCTCCGAAGGCTCAGGGGCGTCGGGAGCCGGGGAACTACGGCAAGGTTCGCCCGGCAACCCGCACCGCCCTGCTGTTGCCCGGCTCCTCCTGGCCCCGTCTCCCTGCAGAACCCCGGCCCGCGCGCGCTCCCCGCGGCCGTGACCCCGCTGCGCTCACCCTGAGCCTCTGCCGCCACCGCCGCCCTGCTCGGCCGCGCGCTCCGCCGCTGCCCCAGCCGCCGCCGCTGTGGACGCCTCTCCGCGGCCGCCGCTGCCTGCGAAACGGCCCCGGAGCCCCGCCCCCGGCCCGCCCCGCTGCGGCCGCCCCGCCCCGGCCCCCTGGGATCCCCGCCCCGCACCCGCAGCCCCCGGTCGGATCCCCACACTCGGAGACGAGCCCTCTCTTCATCTGGCTCTGCTCAGTGCGCCCAGGAGCTGGTGCTGACCAGTCCTGCCCAGAGTGCTGCTGGACCAACCAGCCCCTGCCCTGCTCTCCGCCTTGGCCCGCGTGGCCCTGCTCTCTGAGAAGGAGCCTGGACCAGCACTGTCGAGGTGCACACGCCAAATTCTTCCAGCGCCCTACAACCCTCGGAAAAAAAGGCGGGAGGGGGGTTGAGGGAGAAGGAAGGGCCTGCAATCCCTAGAGGCACACCCACCCTCAAATTAGTGCCCATGCAACCAACCAGGGCCATCCCTAACTTCTACCCCTCCCCCCAACCCCTGACCCCCCCCATCCCTCTCCCCCATTGCTTTGGATTCTGAACCCAGGCTTGTCCCCTGTCCTTTCCACCCATTGTATTAACATTCCCAGCCCTGGGGGCCTTGGTTACCAGACAGGAGCACCAAAAACGTCTTCCCAAATTCTTAACCCAAAAATTTAATTACCCTAAAGAGTAAATCTGCAAAAACACTAAAAAAAAAAAGAAAATCCTATGCTACAGGGGAAAGTGAGGGATTACAGCACCATTGTCATCATCATTGTTTCAAAACATCTGCCATGGAGGTTTTTTGCATTAAGGAGAGGGAGATTCAGGAAACCAGAGAGAGCAGAGTGCAGTGCCAAACAGGTTGTGAGTCAGAGCTCCTGTTGGAGGGCCCTCCTGCAGGCCCAGCTTTGGCTGCTTCCTCTCGCAGTCAATCAACCAGAGCACCACGAAACATTTATTAAATCCCTACAATGTACCAAGCAAAGTGCCAGTAGCTGTGTTGGTTGAGGAAATGTAGGGGGTTGTGAGCATAAGAGAGCAAAGCACAGAACTGGGAGCATCAAAGCTTGAGAACTTGGTCAAGTGTCTTCCTTTTAAGAGAGACAGTGTCCCCATGGAGGACTTGATGCTGTCCAAGCTTCCTTCAGGCTCCCACAATCTACAGGTCTGAAAGCCTTCCTTCAACTGCCCAGTATGGCATGAATTCACAGGCAGGTGGCAGGAGGGTCAGAAAAGCTTTTCAACCTCAGTCTAGTTAGAATGAAAGACTCTCTCAATCGGAAGGGGTCCTTAGGATTTAGAGTCTTCATTTGAGGCCATTGAGGTCCCCCGGGTGCTGGCCCAGCCTTTCTTGTCAGTCCTTCCAAAGGTGATCCACTGTGTCTTTGGGGATAGCTCTATTAGAAAATCATTCTTGCCATGAGCTAAGCCATGCTTTCCTGCCCACACATATACTTACACACAGATGTTTCTGACTTACTCTGTCCGCTTTGGAGCTGGACAGGCTTTGTGAAAGACAGACAAGTAATGAGCCATTTTCATCCTTATAAAACACTGTCAATTCAGACCACGGGAGGACCCTTTACATCTATCTGTCTCTCATAATATAGCTCAGATTGGTGAGAAGACCATTTGATGTCTGAGATTTCACTTTCACACTTTTAAAGATGGCTTTTGTTTCAGTAGCTGAGGGATACCTGCACAGCACTGCCTAGCTCATTGCAAAATAATAGGGTTTTCTAATTGTTAGTGTGGAATTTAGTAACTACGTATTTCCTAAGACACAGTAATCGGATGAAATGGCCTTTCAACTTCATCTGTAATACTAATAACACGCTTGCTGTTGTTGTTGTTGTTAGGTGCCATCGAGTCTGTTCAAACCTATAGTGAACCTATGTACAAGAGAAGAAAACACTGTCTGGTCCCGCACCATCCGCACAGCTGTTGCTATGTTTGAACCCATTAATATAGCCACCGTGTCAGTCCAACTCTCTGAGAGTCTTCCTTTTTTTTTGTTGACCCTCTACTAAGCATGAAGTCCTTCTCCAGGGACTCGTCCCTCTTGAAAACATGCGCAAAGTGCGTGAGAGGAATTCTCACCATCCTCACCTCTAAGGAGAATTCTGGCTGTACTTCTCCCAAGACAGATTTGTTCACTCTTCTGGCAGTCCATGGTATATTCAATATTCTTCACCAACACCATAATTGGAAAGCATCAGTTTTTCTTCAGTCTTCCTTATTCATTGTCCAGCTTTCACATGCATATGAGGTAATTGAAAACACCATGGCTTGAGTCAGGTGCGCCTTAGTCTTCAAGGTGACATCTTTGCTATTTAACACTTTAAAAAGGTCTTTTACAGCAGATTTGCCCGGTGTAATATGTCATTTGATTTCTTGACTGCTGCTTCTATGCGCATTGATTGTGGATCCAAGTAAAATGAAGTCCTTGACAACTTCAATATTTTCTCTGTTTATTATGATGTTGCTTATTGGTCCAGTTGTGAGCATTTTTGTGTTCTTTTTGTTAAGGTGTAATCCTTACTGAAGGCTATAGTCTTTGATCTTCATCAGTAAGTGCTTCCAGTTCTCTTCTTCACTTTCAGTAACAAGTTTAGGGGTTACTATAATAAAGATGGTTTTTTTTTTTATAATAAAGATGGAGTCCTGGTGGTGCTTGGAAACCCTATGGGGCAGCGCTACTCTGTCCTATAGGGTTACTATTAGAATCAACTTGATGGCAATGGGTTTCGTTTGTCTGTTTGTTTTATGTGTATATATATATATATATATATATATGAAAGAGTACAGTGAAATTAAACTGTGATTTGTGGGCAGGTGAGTTGAGACTGAATTTCAGATAGTTTTCATTCACAATATACAGTTGGCTAAAATGAACCTTAATATCTTAATTAAATTAACTTTACACTGAACTGTTCTAGTGTCAAGAACATCTTCATGTGTCTATTTTTGAAAGCAGTTTATTGACACTGTGCTCAATGATGGGATAAGGATGAGTGTCCCTGGCCTTGGGGAACACTACAGACATGTTGGCAGACTAGTCCACCACCACAAAACAGCAGAATAGAAAACAGTTTAAAATAGAGATGTTTGCTGTGTGGGCTTGGAAAAAGAAGGACCTCTTTGTGACTGGGGCAAATTGAGACCAGATTCTTAAAGAGGACACCTTCTAAGCTGAACACTGAAGCATGAGCCAGACTTCAATAGGCAGGAAATGGGGTCAAAGGCATTCCAGGTAGAGGGACAAAGTGGAGGCCCTGTGGGAAGTGGCCCAGTGTGGCTGCAGTAAAAAGGTATGCATTCAGTGAGGCCAGAAAGAGGAGAGCTGGGACATCAGCCTGAGAAAGTTGCGCTTGGTCCTGGCTCTCTGGGACTGCATAGCGTTGACCAACCAAAACCAAACCAAACCCAGTACTGTTGAGTCGATTCCGACTCATAGCGACCCTATAGGACAGAATAGAACTGCCCCATAGAATTTCCAAGGAGTGCCTGATGGATTCAAACTTAACTTTGGTTAGCAGCTGTTGCACTTAACCACTAAGCTACCAGCATTGACCAGAACCTCTAAAAAGAAGACTGATGATAGGTTAAGGGTCCTTGGGGACAGAGGATGGAGGACGCAAAGAAGGCAGCAGGCTGGTAAGGAGAGAACTACCATCATCGTCCATCATTGCTTCCACAGACAAGGTTCTTTCCGCTTACGTCTGAAAACACATTCTCTGAAGTGTCCCCAGTGCTGAGAAGAGTACTTGGCATATACCCATGTCCAATAACATTTTTGAATGAAAGATAGAGTCAGAAAATGTGGCTGTCCCTTAGGGAGACACAGCCATAGGGGCTAATTAATCCTGGCTAGGGCTCCTCTTCGCTCTCTGAGGCCCATCCTAGAGCAGGAGGAACATTCTCTCCAAGTCCCTCGATAAATTAGTACTCCCCTTCTCAGTGTGGCTCCCTTTCTTCTTTCAAAAGATCATGTTTGCTCCCTAGTCTTTGCTTAGTTCCACCTAGGCAAACTTATTCCCTACCTCCAGCTATCAAATATCTACTAGTTCAAATGCTAATGAAGCCTTTTTGATGGGTGGGAATTATGGGCTCAGACTTCTTTTGCTCTTCTGAATTCCTATAAAACTTCCTTCTCTGATACACCACATGCTGTCTTCTCTCTGTAGTTGCATTGGTAACTTGTCAAATAAGAGAGTTTTCTGAAGCTGGGTAGCTTTCCACCATGCAGAAAAAAACCCCGTTAAATCTGGGGTCAAAAATGAGCATAAGTCCTTCCTATTTTTCCATTTAACGAGCTGTGTGAGCTTAAACAAGTTATTCAATCCTTTGGAGTTTCAACATTCTCTTCTATAAAGTGGGAATAATAAAAGCTAACTCAAAAAGGCTGATGTGAGGGCTAATGTGAAATACTTTCTGTCCGTAAAAGAAAAAAAAAAAAAAACTGTACAAAATGTTACATGTACTCATGTGTATGTGTGCTAGTGGTGTGCATGTGTGTCTCATCAGAGTGCTTTGAATAGTGTTGGGCATCCAGTAAGTGCTCATTTCATACTTCTTGGTTAGTGAGTTGATTCATATATGAGGATGTGGAGGGGAAACCATGAGATGAGAGGCCCTGAAGCCCTGTAGATCTCTCTGCTTATTCCTCTGTAAGAAAGGAATCTTCACATTTGCCCTCTCAGTTCACTTGTCCCACAGATGGAATTACAGAGAGCTTTCCTCTGGCACACTATAATGGCTTCCAAAGGTGATGGGTTTTCTTGCCAATTACTAGCCAGGGTCCCTTTATGTAACTGTGGGTTTCTACGGAAACATGGCCCAAGCTTCAGAGGGAGCATAATAGATTTGATTATGAATATTGAGCCAATTTTCACAGCTGACTTGTTGCACACTTCCTTGTTGCAGAAATCACAGCCCAAACCATGTAGAGAAAATTCGTATTGGTTGAAAATTCTTGTCTGTGGCTGAGTTGGAGCATATGACTTAAGAACTGTGAATTTAATTGTTCCTTTCAGAGGGCCGAGCATGTAGTGTTAGGCTTTCAGGCCTCCTTTCCATTGCACATGCTTCTCCCTCTGCCTTGAATGACCTTTCATCCTGGTCCATCCATTGAGCATCTACCAAAAAAAAAATTTTTTTAAACCTGGCTCAAAAGCAAACCCCTTTATAGCGTCTCCTTCAGCTCTCCAAGAAAGAGTCAATTGCTCTTTCCTGTATGCTTCCATAGTATTCCATCCCTACCTTTATAGTAATAGGTCAAAAGATAAGAAAGGGGCAAAATCAAAACATTAGTTACACAACTTGAATAAATAGAAAAAGAACAGCAAAAGAAGCCCACAGCCACCAGAAGAAAGGAAATAATAAAGATCAGAGCAGTAATAAAGGAAATAGAGAATAGAAAAACAATAGAAAGAGTCAACAAACCCAAAATTGGTTCTTTGAAAGGATCAACAAAATGGACAAACCAGTGGCCAAACTGACAAAACAAAAACAAGAAAGGGAGCAAATAACCCAAATAAATAAATGGGGAACACTAAAACAGACTCAGCTGAAATAAAAAGGATTATAACAGAGTATAATGAAAAAACTATAACAAATTTGAAAACCTAGAGGAAATGGACAAATTTCTAGAAACACGCTGCCGCTCCCTACCCAAACTAACACAAAATGATGTTTGAAAATCTGAACAGACCCATAATAAGAGAAGATATTAAAAAAGGTTAAAGAAAGAAAGAAAGAAAAAACCCTACAAAAAGAAGCCCTGGCCCAGATAGCTTCACTGGAGAATTCTACCAAATATTCAGAGAACTTTTGCACTATTTCAGAGCATAGAAAAAGAAGGGATACTTCTGAATTTGTTCTATGAAGTCAGCATAACCCTGATACCAAAACCAGGCAAAGCCACCACGAAAAGAATAAAAAAAGAAAATTACATATCAATGTCTCCCATGAAAATGGATGTAAAAATTCTCAATAGAATTCAGCATCATATGAAAAAATAATAACACTGCCACCAAGTAGGATTTATACCAGGTATGTAAGGATGGTTCAACATTAGAAAATCAATCAACATAATCCACCACATAAATAAAAGAAAAAACAATCACCTGATCATCTCAATCGACTCAGAAAGACATTCGACAAAGCCCAACCCTCATTCCTGACGAAAACTCTCAATAAAATAGGTATAGGAGGGAAATTCTTCAGCATAATAAAGGATACCCTTGCAAAACCAACAGCCAACATGGAGAGAGGCTGAAAACTTTCCCGTCGAGAGCAGGAACAAGACAAGGATCCCTTTTATCACCACTCCTATTTAACATTGTGGTGGAGGTCCTAGCTAGAACAATAAGGCAAGAAAAAGAAATAAAGGGTATCCAAGTGGGTGCTGAAGAAGTAAAACTGTCCCTATTAGCAGATGATACAATACTATTGTAGAAAACCCAAAAGACTCCACGAGAAAAATACTGGAACTAATAGAAAGATTCAGCAGAGAGCAGGATACAAGATAAACATACAAAAATCAGTTAGATTCCTATGCACCTATAAAAAGAATGACAAAAAGGAAATCAGGAAAACAATACCGTTTATAACAGCCCCTAAAAAAATAAAATACGAATAAATCTAACCAGGGATGTAAAAGGCCTAAACAAAGAAGCCTACAAAACACTACTCAAAAAACCAAGAGATTTACATAAATGGAAAAACATATCCTGCTCAGGGCTAGGTAGACTCAGCGCTGTGAAAATGACAGTTCTACTCAAAGCAATTTACAAATACAATGCGATTCCTATCCAAATACCAAGAATATTCTTTAAAGAGACGGAAAAACTAATCATTAACTTTACATGGAAAGGGAAGAGGCCCCAGATAACTAAAGCACTACTGAAGAAGAAGAAATGGATCAAAGACCTAATTATAAAACCAAAAACTATAAAGATCATAGAAGAAAAAATAAGATCAATGCAAGAGAACCTAATACATGGCATTAACAGAATACAAACCATAACTAACACTACACAAACTCCAGAAGATAAGCTAGATAACTAGGATCCTCTCAAAATCAAACACTTATGCTCATCAAAAGACTTCACCAAAAGAGTAAAACGAGAACCTACAGACTGGGAAAAATTTTTTGGCTATGACAAATCTAACAAAGGTCTACTCTCTAAAATCTACAGGAAAATCCAATACTTCTACAACAAAAAGACAAATAATTAAATTAAAAAATGGACAAAGGAAATGAATAGACATTTCACCAAAGAAGACATTCAAGCAGCTAACAGACACCTGAGGAAATGCTCCTGATCACTAGCCATTAGAGAAATGCAAATCAAAACCACAAGGAGATACCATCTCACCCTAGCACTACTAAACAGAAAATAACAAATGCTGGGGAGGCTTCACGGAGATCAGAACATTTATGCACTGTATGTGGGAATGCAAAACGATACAACCATTTTGAAAAACGACATGGCACTTCCTTAGAAACCTAGAAGTAGAAATACTATATGATCCAGCAATCCCACTCCTAGGAATCTATCCTAGAGAAATAACAGCCATCACAAGAATAGATATATGCACACCCATGTTCATCGCAATGCAGCATTGCTCGCAACAGCAAAAAGATGGAAACAACCTAGATGCCCATCAACATCAACAGGTGAATGGATTAAACAAACTACGGTGCATACACAGGATGGAGTATTATGCAGCTATAAAGAACAATGATGAATCAGCAAAGCATCTCACACACAACGTGGGTAAATCTGGAGGGCATTATGCCGGGTGAAATAAGTCAATCACAAAAGGACAGATATTGTATGAGACCCCTACTATAAAAACTCATGAAAAGATTTACACACGAAAAGAAACAATCTTTGATGGTTACGAGGGTGGAGAGTTGTGGGGATGGAAAAACACTAATAGACAGTAGATAAGTGGTAGCTTTGATGAAGAGTAAGATAGTGTACCACACTGAGGGAGCCAGCACAACTTGTCCAAGGCAAGGTCATGGAAGCGCCATCCCAGTGCCGACGAGTCAATTCCAAATTCCCTGAGGGACTGAATTACTGGGCTGAGGGCTGTGGGACCATGGTCTTGGGGAACATCTAGTTCAACTGGCATAACATAGTTTATAAAGAAAATGTTCTACGTTCTACTTTGGTGAGTAGCACCTGGGATCTTAAAAGCCTGTGAGCTGCCATCTAAGATACTCCACTAGTCTCACCCGTTCCTGAGCAAGAGAGAATGAAGAAAACCAAAGATACAAGGGAAAGATTTGTCCAAAGGACTGATGGACCACAACTACCATGGCCTTCACCAGACTGAGTACAGCACAACTAGATGGTGCCTGGCTACTACCACTGACTGCTCTGACATGGATCATTACAGAGAGTGCCCCGACAGAAATGAAGAAAAATATAGGACAAAATTCTAACTCACAGAAAAAGACCAGACTTACTGGCCTGACAGAGACTGGAGAAAACCCCAGAGACTGGCCCCTGGACACCCTTTTAGCTCAGTAATGAAGTCACTCCTGAGGTTCACCCTTGATCCAAAGACTAGACAGGCCCATCAAACAAAATGAGACTAAAGTAGCACACCAGCCCAGGGGCAAGGACTAGAAGGCAGAAGTTGACAGGAAAGCTGGTAATAGGAATCCAAGGTCTAGAAGGGAGGGTGTTGACATGTGGCAGGATCGCTAACCAATGTCATAAAACAGTATGTGTATTAACTGTTTAACGAGAAGCTAGTTTGTTGGGATCCAACTCATAGTGACCCTATAGAACAGAGTAGAACTGCCCCATACAGCTTCCAAGGAGAGCCTGGTGGGTTCAAACTGTCGACCTTTTAGTTAGGAGCTGTAGCTCTTAACTACCACACCACATAGGGTTGCTGTGAGTCAGAATAGACTTGACGGCAACCGCTTTTTTTTTTTTTAGTTCTGTAAACCTTCATCTACAGTACCAAAAAAAAGGTCAATGTGCTGGGCTGCTAACTGAAAGATTGGAGGTTCAAGTCTACCCACAGGCACCTCGGAAAAAAGGCCTGGTTATCTACTTCTGAAAAAGTCAGCCATTGAAAACTCTAGGAAGCACAGTTCAACTCTGACACATGTGGGGTCACCATGAGCCAGAGCTGACTCAACAACAACTGGTTTCTAGCCTATGGAGAGGTTTTATTAAAAAATGGGCAGTGGCTGCATCGGAAATTTTTGAAATTCCTGGTAGGCGAAGGTACACGAAAAGTAGATATCATACTTTAATTTTAAAGACAATGTTAATGATGCTGTATACTTATGTATTATACAATTAAAAACTTTCTGAAAATAATCAGTTTTCATGACATTATCTACACGTATTCACCCCTTTCAAAAGAACGAACAAACCTGTCTCAGAAGAAGTACAGCCAGAATGCTCCTTAGAAGCAAGGCTGGTGAGAGCACGTCTCAGATACTTTGGACATGTAATCAGGAGGGATCAGTCTCTGGAGAAGGACATCATGCTTGGTAAAATAGAGAGTCAGAGAGAAAGAGGAAGACCTTCAATGAGATGGATTGGCACAGAGGCTGCAACAATGGGCTCAAGCATAGCAACAATTGTGAGGATGGCGCAGGACCAGGCAGCATTTCGTTCTGTTGTACACAGGTTCGCTATGAGTCAGAACCTGCTGGATGGCACCTGACAACCACGGCAATTCACCTCTGACGCACGAGACTTCTGACCATAGGGTGCAGGGTAATAGCATGCAGTCTGTCTAAACAGGAAGAATCTTCTTTGCACCAGCCATGCCACCTTAAAATATAGTTGTATAGGAGATCACTTTATTTATGGTGGCACTTTGGGTCCAGTTATGTTTGTAGAATGGTGCTTGCTGGTTTCCCAGGACAGAGCTATATTGAAAAGATTCCAAATAAAAAAGCTCATTATACCGCACACACACACAAAAAAAGATGCTCAAGAAGCATCAATCGAATGAGTACACCATTCAGTCAAGCCTTGAATCTCTTTTGAGATTTCCCCAACAATATATTAATAAAATCGCAACTCTATCTTTGACTCTTCTCTCATATGAATGCCGAGGACTTGATTTGATTCCTTTTGATTATTTGAGAACAGCCTTGGACTTTAAGTAGATTCGTTCATGTGTGGCAAATCTGGATAACACAGATGTTGACTTCTGAGATTGGCAAAAGATTATAAATACCACTGTCTGTTCATCTCCTTCAAAAAGGGGAAAAGGTGGGACAATAAATTTCCAGGATCCAGAAAAATAGAGTTAAATGATATCCAACCATGGAGAAAAACTAGATAGCCCAGGAAATGAAATGGGATGCTGGTGATGAAATAGGGAGGAAAAGTGGACAACTGGAGGCAGGGAGTCAAGAGGATAGTGCAGGAGCCTTGCAGTAAGGTCAGCATTTAACTTCCGGCTCTCCCCTTCTCCACCTCCCCATCTATCACCCCTAAGTTGCAGTGTGGCTTTGGACAGCTTAGTCAGCTTCCCTCAGCCTTAGTGCTCATGTATATACACATACACAAAATGGTGCTAACAAGATTTACCACAAAGTGTTGTTTATGCATCCCTACTGTGTTACAGACAGAAATGGGCTAGGTACTCATATAAAACCTGTACATGGATAATTCATGTACAGATAATATATGAGTACCTAGCCTAGTGCCAGACGTAAACCAGCTACCAAATTTAAAAGGTGATTATAATTATTTGCACCCGTAAATTTATTTCTGCTCTGCCTCTTTCCCTCTCTCTTCTTCTCTCCTCTCTCCAATTTGCAAGGCTTCAGTATATGACTTCTATTCAGTTCTAAGTCAAGATCCTCTGATACTTTTTCATAGGTCAGTTGGTACCAATATTAGCTTGGTCAGGTAAATCCAGAAATTGCTGATTGCATCAATTTTGACACATTTGACAAAATGAGTCAGCCACCCTGGGAGACTCAACTGCCCTCCTCACAAAGCTCAGACAGTGTCCACAATCATCAACAAAGTAATAACACATATATAGAGCCTTGCAGCAAAGGCTTAGCAAGTTTTACAGGTATATCCCAGTCCCCTTTGTAGCATCGCAAAGTAAATAGGGAGCACCTATGCCTGGATCCATTTTATAGCCAGGTAGATTAAGGCTTGATTTGATGTAGCTTGTTCCAGTAACCAACTGAGTAATAGCTACAGCCAAGAACATAAAACAGATGTTATGGCTCACAGTTTAGGACAAAGCCTTGAATTCCTTTCCTTTGCAAATACTTTCTTTGCTTTTCAGGAAAAATATTAGTGAGCCAGTACACAGGTTCGATTCAACAAAGGCCAGAATTCTCTCTCTCTTTTTAAGAAGGTGTTATCAGATATTTTATCCAATTTGGGGATAAAATGGTTACGAACACAATTTGGGTACTAAGAGAAACTTAAAATTCCCACCAAATAGAATAGTTGACCCTATAGAACTTTTTCACAAGCCTACTTGTAAATGTTTCATGTTTAAACACAGTATAACTACTATGTGTAAAAACTCATAAAGGGCCATTTAAAATGGTTTCCAACCTGTCGTGTTTGCTTTTTAACACTTAACTACTTGAGAAATGCCTTAGAATAATGATGTTAGTGTCAGCCTCAATATATGAAGAATTCATATATATCACTTTTTTATGCTGTATCAACCCCTTATCAGTTCTCACCTAATTTATTTCAACGGCTTTCTAATTGGTCTCCCTACCTTCATGTTTGGAAACCCTGGTGGCATAGTGGGTAAATGCTACCACTGCCCACCAAAAAAGGTCCCCAGTTCAAATTCACCAGGCCCTCCTTGGAAACCCTACGGAGCAGTTCTACTCTGTCCTATAGGAGAGTAGAGTTATGAGTCAGTCACAGGTTCTTGTGACTAAATTGCAGTGGTGGGTTTTTATCTTCATATTCAGTCCATCTAATTCATTGCCCACACTACACCCCAAGTGATCTTTCTAAAAGACATATACCCATGGCAGTTCCCATATTCTGATGTTTCAATAGATTCCTATCACTCCAGGACAAAGCCTTATATTCTTTGCAGGACTCAAACGGCCATTTATAATTTGTCCCTTGCTTGTTCTCTTAGCTGCATTTCCTTCCATTCCTTACCTCAGACACTCTATCATCCCTCTCCGCCTTTGTACCTGCTATTCTTTCTTCCTGGGAATGTCCCCCTCTCCACATCAAGTGGACAAACTCCAAAGTATCCCTTCAGACCGCTGAAATACCACCTTGCAACAAAGCCTGTCCTGAACTCTCATCCCCAGCAAGCCAGCACACCCAGGCCCAGCGACTCACAGTTTGTCTCACAGCGTTTTAACTCCGCCCATTACTTTTTTATCACTTCCTGAGCTGCTGGAATTTAAGAACCATACATAGATTTTTTTTTTCATGTCTGCGTTCCCAGTGCTTGACATCTAATGTGCACTTAATAAATATTCACGGAGTTGATCTGAGGTAAATGGAACTTAAGGCCCTCAAGATCCAGAGATTAGAAAAACTATCCCTTCAAATTCTTTCCGGAAAAATAAAGGATAGTCAAGCCTGGGAGAGCATCCTTTTTTTTTTTTTTTTTAACAGAACCTTTTTGACCAAAGAGAGATTTCAAGACACTTTTTTTGGGGGGGGGGGAATAAAACAAATCTTCCACAATGTGCTTTTCTTGTTGTGTGATCTTAAAATAAAGTCCACATTAAAAAAAAAAATCCACATTAGTGCTGATTAATCAAATCCAACAAATAGATCTTGGCTTCTGGTATCCAAACATTTCCTTTCGTCACATGCCAACACCTCTACGTTGTCTTTGTTTTAATTATTCTAAGCCTTTTTTCGTTCTTGCCTGGACATTTGCCTGGGAGGCAAGGGCAAGTTATAAATAATAGTCATCATCATTACAAGAAATATTATTTACGTAGCTTATTTTTAGAGCTGAAGACTAGATCACAAGCATGCCCAATGCTACCTTGGCAGAATTGCAGTGGTTTCTTGAGGAGAGTCTTGGGCTCTTGAATATTTCACTTTTCTCATTAGTGTCACTCATGTGGCATGACTGCTAAGGTGGCATGGCAGCTGCTTCATCTGATAAACCCCATCAAACTGCTTCCCATCTGTTAATGGGAGAGGAAATGGAATATTTTAGAAACTACGACGATTTTTGTCTTCAGATGTAAACGCAGTTATCTGATTTTCACGTTTCATGTATAACCAGAATTCAATGAATTTATTTAATGTGTGTGTGTATGTGTGTGTGTAAGAAAGAGAAGGAACTTTACCTTCCATTATACTTATTTAAACATTTCCAGGTCTTCAAAAAACAAAATCTCAGCTCAAAGGAGCCTTAAAGATATGAAGTATCTAGAATAGGCAAGTGCATAGAGACCAAAGTTTATTAGTGGTTATCAGGGGCAGGGCGGAGGGAGAAGGAAAGGAGGACTCAAAGCTTAGGAGACACTGAGCTTCCATTAAGAGTGGTGGTATAATTTGGGAACAGACAAGGGAGATGGTTAAATGTGAAGGATATAATCAATGTCACTGAAATGTACGTGTGACGATTGCTGAAATGTCCAATGTTTTGTAACAGGGATATTTACCACAGTTAAAAACAAGCAAACAAACAAAACATCTAATCCAATTTAGTCACTTGATAAATGGGGAAACTGAGGTCCTGAGAGGAAAGATGATTTTCCAAGGTCATATGGCAAGTAAATGGCAGAGCTGAAATCCCAAACATGGTGTACTGGTTTCAGGATAGTGGGGTTTGCTCTACCTGATGCTGAACCCCACTTCTGGTCTGAGGGTTAAAGCTATCAGCTTGGTGCACATCTAGCTTGCTAGTCTTCTCTACTCAAATCACCCAGTTTCTTCCACATTTCTTTACAGACTCCGAAACTATTCCATTGACCTGCATTGGTTTCTGTCTGAGAAGTATGAGTCTAGGTAACGGAAGACCCTGGCCAACAGTAGATACAAGAACGTGTGACTGCCATTCTAAACAGGCAGCGTAATCTGATGGAAAGAACTTGCCACTTGAAGTCACAAGACCTGGGTTCTAGGGACAGCTTTGCTTTGAATTTGTTGTATGATTTTGGCTAGGTCAGTAAACTTCTCTTGCCTCAACCTTCTCATTTGCTCACCAGGGATAATAAATGTCTGCCCTATCTACTTTATATGAATCCTGAGACAATCAAATGAATTGGCAAATATGAAAAGACTTTGAAACTTTGAGAAACTGAACCACAACAAAAAAGTGTTATTTTGTGTAGCTGGAGAAGTACGGCAGAATATTTTGCTTTTGTTTATTGCCAAAGTGGCATCCATGATGATTTCGTGTTACTGATTTCCTGCAGGTGATCCAGTTTTCATTTGCCCTTATTTTTCTCCTTCCCAAACACCACACATGTTTGGAAAAAATGGTGGTGTAAACATTTAAGCGCTCAGCTGCTAACCGAAATTTGGTGTGTTGAACCCACCCAGCAGCTCCACAAAAGAAAGATCTGGCAATCAGCGTCCGCAAGATTACAGCCAAGGAAACCCAGTGGGGCAGTTCTACTGCATCACATGGGATTGCAATGAGTTGGAATGGACTCGACAGCAACTAACAACTACTATTTATTTGGCACTTATTTGGGTGGCACAAAGAGTTTGCTCTCAGCTCCTTACCTAATGATTGGTGGTTCAAACCTACCTAGTGGAACCATGGAAGAGAGGCCTGGTGATCTGTTTCCATAAAGATTACCACCAAGAAAACCCTAAAGCCCCGTGGGGCTCAATTCTCTTCTATAACACATAGGGTTACCATGAGGCAGAATTGGCTCCATGCCAGTGTTTTTTTTTTTTTAATGCCAGACCCTGCTAGGTGCTAGGGATATATGAAAGGATGCCTTTGTGGAACTCTCTAGTAGAGTGGGAAAAAGACATTATGATACAAAAAAAAAAAAAAAAAAGCCCTATAGTGAAGGCATTTATAGGGAAGCACTTAAAGGATTTTAAGGGCAAGCATTCAACCCCACCTTCCAGAAGTGCTTTCAGCAAAAATTCCTCCAGATTGGATAGGAATGACCCAGGGGAAGAAGAGGGGAAGATTAAAAATGCATTGAAGTGTTGGTGCGAAGAGAACATTATGAATACTTTGGTTTGACTAAAGTATTTGGAAATGAGACTGTATATTTAACAGCAGTCATTAAAGAGAATTTCTTGTTATTCTAAGGAACTTGTACCAGTTGCCAAAAGTGATGGAGAATTTTTTAGTAACTCAAGTTGTATTTCAGCATCTATCCATTTACTACTTCCTATTTTGGGCTCTGATCCCAGCACTGATAATCTAATTTACACTACAGGGTAATGATTGAGAAGTGTTTACTCCAATCCAGGGAGTCTGTATACAAAGAAAAATGTAAAAAACCTCCATGCTCCCATCAACCAGGATTAGGACTTTGAACAGGTTAGTTCTGGTTGGAATCCCAGCTGAGAATTTGCATTTCTACCCCAGATACACTGAGTCTGAATCTACATTTTAATAAGATCCGCAGGTAATTCTTACTTATAACTTTCTGGGCCTTTTCTCGCACTTAAAAAAAAAAAAAAGTGTTGCCGTGGAGTCGGTTCTGACTCATAGCCACCATATAGGACAGAGTAGAGCTGCCCCATAGAGTTTCCAAGGAGTAGGTTGTGGATTTGAGCTGCCGACCTTTTTGGTTAGCAGCCAAGCTCTTAATCACTGTACCACCAGGGCTCCACTCTTGCACTAAAGTGAGGTTAAATAAGAACCGTGTGCACCTTTTCCAATTTACCTACAAATTCTACTTAAAGACTTAAAAACACCTTTAGGAATGAATCTCTTTCATAGTCTGGGGACTGCCTGTAATCAAGTGACAATCCCCTGTGTTTCTAATGCTAAATCACGTATTACAAATATTTTAATGTACACTGTTGAATTCTACATATTATATATGTTAATATAATATCTGGAATGTATATGTACACATATACATATATAACAACAATGTATATATTATATACATACATTAAGATATATATATTTTATTGTCATATATATGTATAATATATTCTACATATCATATTAGCATGTTATATTAGCATATATGCTATATGTTATATTATGATTGTGATGGGAATGTCTTGTTTTCAATTAATGTAGGAAGCATTGACATTTTAGGACATTTCATGGCTTGTCTTTCCCTCTATGAAATATGACTTATTTATTCTTCTTCCTTTAAATCATTAATAAGTCTTGATAATATTGTTTGTAATTGTGTTGTTCTCATTCTTTATAGGTACCTTATAATTTTAATTGCCATTATGAATGGGATCATTTTGATATCGTGAAAGAGAAATTTCTAATTAATTATTCCCAATATGCAAGAAGCTGTTGATTTATGCATTTTGATATTTTTACCCAAGTGCTGAATACCACATACCTGTTGCTGTCGAGATGATTCAACTCATAGCTACCCTATAGGACAGAGTGGAACTGCCCCATAGGATTTCCAAGGAGCGCCTGGTGGATTCGAACTGTCGACCTTTTTGTTAGCAGCCATACCTCTTAACCACTACACCACCAGGGTTTCCCAAGTCCTGAAAGCTTTTATCAATTCTAAATATTTATCTTTAGATTTTTTGTTTTGTTTTTCTATATAGACTAGGGTTTGGCAAACTATGAGCCAAGGGTCAAATTTGGCCTATCACCTGTTTTTGTAAATGAAGTTTTATTGGAATACGGTCACTTTTGTGTTTCAATGGCATAGTTGAATATTGAAATAGAGACCTGTAAACTCTAAAATATTTACCTTCTGGCCCTTTACAGAAAAAGTTTGTCAGTCTCTTGATGTAGACAATCATATCGATTACAGTCAAGAGGAATTGTGACTGCTTTTTCAAATACTTATGCCTCTTGTTTCTTTTTCTTATCTTATTGCACCACCATTATTGCATCGTACCTTCAGTACAACGTTGAATAACGGTGTATTCAATGGCTGGCTCATCCTTGTCTCATTCCATAGGCACTCTCTAAAATTAAGACCTTTTTTTTTTTTCTATTCTTAGTTTACTAAACCTTTGTCATGAGTTATAGTAAATTCAATCTAACGATTTTTCTACATTGCATGGGTTGTCTCTTTTAATTTCTTTAATGTGATAAAATATATTGGTAGGATTTCCATTGTTAAACTATCTTTGGGATCTTAGGAAAAGCCCTAATTCAAACAATTGAATTGAAATGTTTGTGTTTTTATGAAAGATTTTTTTGCATCTGTGTTTGCAAATAGAATTGGTATGAATTTTATTGTCTTCTACTATTTGGGGGAAGTATTCCAATTATAAAAGCCACAAAAAATTATTAAGATAGTTTTCTCTTTTTCTATTCTCAGAAAGTTTTTTTTTTTTTTAATCTGAGAGATTATCTGTTCTTGAAAGTAAAAGCCGTTTGTGAAAACTTCTAAGTGTGGTGTTCCCTTAAAAAGGGACAATTTTTAATTACCTATTCAATTTTCTCAGTGGAATTGGTCTATTCAGGATTGCAATTTTCCTTGAGTCGATTTTGGTACTTTATATTTCTCGAAGGCGTTCTGGTGGCCCAGTGATTAAGCACTCAGCTGCTAACTGAAACGTCGGCAGTTGGAACCCCCCAGCTGCTCCACAGGAGAAAGACGTGCCAGTCTGCTTCTGTAAATATTACAGCCTTGGAAACCCTACGGGGCAGTTCTACTCTGTGCTGTAGGGTGGCTATGAGTCAAATCGACTCCATGGTAATGGGTTTAATGAGTCATATTTCTTGAGAAAGTAATTTTATCTAAATATCCAAATTTATTGGAGTAAAACTTTGCAATGCATTCTCCAGCATTTTAAAATTTTTCTATTCTATCAGAAATTGTAGCATTTTATACTTAATATTTTTATTTTTAATAAATACATTTGATACTGTTCATTTTCTCTCATATCTTAAATAGTCATGCTAGAGGCTTATATACTTTGCTAGAGTTTTTAGAAAGGAAGCTTTTGTCTTTATGGATTATCATGAATGGATTTCTGTTTGTTTTTTTATATGTACATCAAATATTAAGAATTGAGTTAATCATATTCCATGGTTCTTATATCTCTTTTCAATTTTATTCATTTAATTCTCATCCTTATTATTTCTTATTTTCTACTTTTGGGGCTGTGTTCTGTTTGTTATTCTAGATTTTTTGATAGAAAAGTTATCTCACTTTCATTCTGTTTTTTTTTTTTTTCCGTGAGTAAGTGGATTTAACAATACAAATTACCATCTAATTGCTGTTTTAGCTATGTTCTAGAAATTATGATATGTGAGTAACTTAAAATTTTGCTAAGTATTTATTAGGAACTAAACATTTATAATTTACATTTGACTTTCTTTTACAATCACTGGGAGTGTAATTTTTAACTTTGAATTTTTTTTTTAATACGTTTTTGTTTATTTTAGTTTACTTGCATTGTGGCCAAAGAACAAATCTGAATTTGTGCCCCGTTATTTTTTAGGAACGGTTCTTACATGCCATTAAGTCACCTCTGACTCATGGCGACCCTATGTGTGTTGGAGTAGGTCTCTCAATGACTTATTTTCTAAAGCAGGTTGCCAGGCCTTTCTTCTGAGACTTTTTGGGTGGACTCAGACTGTCAACATTTTGGTTAGCAGCTGAGCACGTTAACCGTTTGCCCTATTCAGGCACTCTAGAAAAGAATGTATAGTCTCCATATTTGGGGTGTCAAATGTTTTTTTTCAGTTGACTGTTATTGCTATAATTTTTTTTCCTCATATTGACCCCTACTTGCATTGTGGTTTCTTTTTACTTCTTTATTTCTGCAAACATTTAAAAATACTTAGTTTTTGAAAAATTGTTTTGTTACCTCTAGGACTATTTGACGTTCCTCTTGCCCATTCCTCCTGGTCATTCATTTTCTAACGTGGTCTATGATCTCACCGTAGTGAGGATATTTTTTACGGGAAACCCCTGTGACTTACTTTGAGCGATAGTTTCTCCTTTGCATCTTCTGGAACTTTATGGCTTAATGGTACCAAATCAATGTTTATGTTAATTTTTTTCCCTGGTTGAGGGAGGGTACTGAATAACTCAGGTGGCTTAAATTTGGACACATTGCTGTGTTCTGATTTCTTGCAGGTATGAATCTGTTTCTACCCACAGGCCTAGGTAGATGGGAAGCCTCACTACAGCTTTCTTGGATCAGGTAGGCAGAGATTTTCTTACAAATGGCAATGCTAGTGGCTGCAGTATCTATTCAGGACACAGTTTCAGCTTCCCACATGGTCGAATTTCTCGCTCTGTGTGGGCACCAATCCCTAGTCCCAGGCGTTAAGGCCTATAACAGGTTCCAGTTCCCCTGTAACACTTTCTGGTTTTAACTTGCCGCTTAGCACTTATGAGTTTCCCTCTTAGGCTTTTCAGTTTGGGATTTACTTTCCTTGGTGTCATGCAAAAATGTATTTATATTTGTTGGTTGATTTGTTTTTCCATTTTTAATCCAACCTTTCTGTGGTGTTTTGAATAAGGGGGATGTTTTCCACATCAGCTGAGTTTGCCTTACTTTCCAGAAAACAGGGGAGCATATATATCCTAAAAGGAACATACAAGACCTTAGCAGAGAGGAATGGCTCTCACGTGGGCAGACCAGACATTCCACAGGTATACAAGAAACACTGGCTCAAGCTAGCTGATTTTTGACTCTCAAACCATTCCATGTGTTTATCAAAAAATCAGCTCTCCCAGGCTACACAGCTAACCCTTCCACTATACCTTCTTTTTTATTATTATACTTTAGATGGTTTACAGAACAAACTAGTTTCTCATTAAAAAGTTAGTACACATTGTTTTGTGACATTGGTTACCAACCCCACAACATGTCAACACGCTCCCTTCTTGACCTCGGGTTCCCAGTCACCAGCTTTCCTGTCCCCTCCTGCCTCCTAGTCCTTGACCCTAGGTTGGTGTGCCTCCTTAATCTCTTTTGTTTTATGGGCCTGTCTAAGCTTTGGCTGAAAAGTGAATCTCAGGAGTGACTTCATTACTGAGCTAAAAGGGTGTTCAGGAGCCATACTCTTGGGATTTCTCCAGTCTCTGTCAGACCAGTAAGTCTAGTCTTTTTTTTTGAGTAGAATTTTGTTCTACATTTTTCTCCAGCTCTGTTTGGGACCCTCTATTGTGATCTCTGTCAGAGCAGTCAGTGGTGGTAGCCGGGCTTCATCTAGTTGTGCTGTCTCAGTCTGGTGGAGGCTGTGGTAGTTGTTGTCCATTAGTCCTTTGAACTATTCTTTCCTTTATGTGTTCGGTTTTCTTCATTTTGTCCCTTGCTCCCGATGGGAGACCAGTGGAGTATCTTAGATGGCCTTTCACAAGCTTTTAAGACCCCAGATGCTACTCACCAAAGTAGAATGTAGAACATTTTCTTTGTAAACTGTGTTATGCCAATTGAACTAGATGTAACCTCATACACTTTTTTTTTTTTTTTACATCTGAAGTTGCTGCAGGGCTATGCCTGACTTTCTCTGGATGGTGCCCACTTTGATTGCCGGCCTGTACTGTGTGCTTAGCTACCTGTGTGACATTCTCTGTCCATCCCCATGCAAAAACCTGACATCTCTCCTTTGAACCGCTGCCACTGGGGTGCTAGTTGTCCCAAATTTTCATGCCTTTAGAATTGATGTCCTCTTTTTCACAATCTGGGTCAGTTCATGGACTTAGTAGCTTTAACTAGAACATTTGATTGAAGTTAATGATATCTGAAGATAAAAAAAACTATGTTTTTTTTTTTTGTTTATTTTCTGCCTGAAGCTTTATAAACTTGAAAAAAATTGTCACTATAGTTTGATGACTTCAAGATTTTAAGGGAATGCCTCCTTTGGTCCGCATTTTAAAAACTTGTTTAAAGGAAATTATCTAAACCCTGAGGTTACTAAGTAATGAGAATAACACTATGTGAGTTCATTAGTCCCTAATATGCTTTCCTTTTTCCCTTCATTTTATTTCCCAGTAAGGGTAGCTTTTCCAAATGACTTATTTCTGAGGCTGCAGACAAGGAATTGTGATTGGCTTCTTCATGGCTATCAACAACCATCAGAGAAAAATTCAGCTAGTTTGCAATTTTCAAAGAAGTTGAGAGATTACTTTGTTAATGTCTATTCAGTTCATTTTCTATTTGGGGAATTGAAAATTTGAGTGTGGTTGCAGAGAAATGACCGGGGAAAGCTTAAATTGCAATAGAGTGGCCTTGCTCCAGCTGCAGAATTTCTCTGAAGTAGCTTGTATTGAATATGGGAATGCGAGTAAGAACTACAGCCTTGTCCTTTGGAGCTGCACACTTATCCTAAATGAGGGTTTTTGGTAAAAAATTACTATCATCATCAAAAAAGCATTCATCAAGTGACCATCTGTGCTTAGTCTTTTATAAAACTGGAAATATACAAAGGTTCCATAAGAGATTGTGTGAATTTATTGATGTTATCAAAATCAAACAAGGGATGATCATATTACTTAGAGGCCATACAGACACCTCAACAGGTAAATAATTCACATAATGAGCTGGTGTATCGAAATTCTATACAAAGGGGATGTGATGGAAGAACACTGGGATGAGAGTAAGGGGACCTGGGTCTCAGTTCTGGCTTGACAGCACTCACCAAGCTTCCCTGGGCTTCGCTTCTCTCAGGAGAAGTTTGACGGAACTAGAAAATCAGGAAGTTAGATGAAACTGATTGACCTTAAAATGTTCAACATGGTTACTTTACATCTGAGAAATAAAGCAGGAGTTCCTACCTTCAAGAAGCTCAGTCTATTCAAAAAGGACAAAGACCCACCATGTGATATCACCAAGAACATGGCAATGGTAGTAAAAAGATACCTGGCCTATGGTATTGACAAGCTGCAGAAAAAAGTAGAAGTTGGAGAACGGTGGTTTATCAGGAAAGTCTTCCAGAAGGAGGCATGGGCAAATGTATCTGGAAAGAAGGGCTGTGTGTATAGATACCATTAGGAAAAATAAGATAGGTTGGTGACGACACAAATACAGGCACAAAAGGAGAAATTATCAACGTTGGGTGGGGACATTGTCAAGATATGTATCAACCATAGAGTACTGAGCCCAAGAAAGAGAAGGCTCTGGGAACACGAGAGCTGTGTGGAAGGACTACCAGGGAGAATAGGACACTGGTTCTTTTGTGGGGCCCCAGAAGACAGTATTATGGTTTGGGTGGAAATTACAGGAAGGCAAAGTTCAGCTAGTATAAGAGAAATGGGGCAGGGTGGTGTTGGCAAGCTCATAACTTAGAGGCAGCGGACTGTTCTAGCTCTGAGATTGCACTGACTTGCTGTGTGACTTTGGACAGGTCTCTGTATCTCTCCGGCCCAGGTTCACACGTGTGCCATCATAGGTTTGTATTACAGGAATTTCATGAGGCCCTTTTTACTCTTGTAAGTCTTTTATTTTGAGGAAGAACTTTGTTAGAGCTGGACAAAATGGAGAGGAGTAGTTGGTGTGGCAGTGAGTCCACTGTCCCTGGGCACATTCAGGCAGATCTGCTTGACTATCTTAGGCTGCTGAAAGGGGTGATTTCTATACCAGGTCAGCTCCCTTCACTGTTAAAGTTCTGTGGTTTTTACTAAATGGTAGTGAGTGTGGGCAGATTGAGGAGGGCCAACATGAAGAGGAGTTGGACCATCTTGAACACAAATCTGGAAAGACACTGCTGGCAACAACATGAGCACTCAAAGGGGACCAAAGTATCTGGGAGAAGGCTGCAATGGCCTAAGTTAGCAAGAATGAAGTGATGGAGGAAGGGAGGATTCTCGTTAGGTTAGAGCCAACTGGCCAAGGACTCATATATAGAGGGAAGGGGAGAGGATGACTGGGCTGTTCCTGGAATAAGAAGAGAGACTCCGCGTGGGTGAACGCAACACAAGGAAGGCGAGCTCCTCCTTCCCTGCCAAGTGCATTGGAAGATGGGATGGAACCTCTGGTTTAAGGTTCAATTTCATGCATTCTTGCGGAGGCTGTAAAAGCTGTTTGGGGCATTACTGGGAGGACAAAGACACAGCCCACCCAGTCCTGGCACCTAGAGCCCAACACTGCAGAAGAGATACCCCAGTACACTCAAAGCCAGAACATAAGGCAATCAGGGACCAGGCCCAAGGTGAAAATTGAAGCATGGGATATCAATGGGACCAATTTGGTGTGTCCTTTACATCTGGAGGCATCACAATTTGTCCCTTGATCCTGATGCCATCCCTCGAATTATCCCTGGAGGCTCAGGAGGGGGTAGTCATCAGGGAAAGATAAAACTGAGGGATAGGGTGAAATATTTGTTCTGCCCTTACATTGTAAGGAAAATAGCTTAAAGTTCCAAGGCTTTAAGAATAGCTGTTTTAAAGGAACCACATTAATAGTCTTGAAAATCTCAAGAACCGCTTCCTAACCATCTTGACAATGTATGAAGACTAGTAGAGGAATAAACACAGTTCTACAGGGTCACAGGGGGAGGAAAGAGGCAGGGTTGGGGATGGAAGGGGTGGTTTGGGCATCACGCAGCAGACAGTATTACCTTGGGTAGGTCTTATTTTAACACTCATTTATAAGAGGGTCCATAGAAACTCATCACTGAGCTAAGAATTTGCTGCACCACCAGTGACACCCCTGCCATTGCAGTTTATTCTGATCTGGGCTTATCATTGTACACTCCCCCACTATATGCATACACATTTGCACGTGTGCCTTTGAACTATATACTTTTCCTATTGACCCTTCTAGCACAGCACCAGGCACACGGCAGCAAATGATAAGTGGAGGCCTATCCAGTTGTTTTAATAATGAAACTTTCCCTTTATACCAAGATTTCTTCTCCTGCTCATAGACACTTGTTGCTGAGGCCCTATCTTATGCCACTCTGAAGCCTGACCTCTGGCAATAGAGAAAAAACAAACAAGGCCAGAGACCACTGGTAACGATGTTCTAGAGAGCCTGAAAAAGGGCCTGGGTGGGCCTACTTTCTCAGCTCCCTGCATTGACTGTCCAACACAAAGGCCACTTTTTGTCACTTGTAGAGAGCCCCTTCATTTTGTTTCTGCTGCATGGTTCTTATCTGATTTCCATGTCTCTGCCAGCTTGATGTTCCGGTTTCTCCTCTCCTCCCATTTCAGTTCTCATTCTTTGTGCCCACTGAGGCTCAGCCCTTGATACTCAGAGTCAATGAACTTGGAACAAAGAAAGGAAGAAAAATGAGGTTTGGAGAGGAATAAGGCATGAGGAGGGGGAGGCCCTGTGTCAAGTGAAAGAGCAACTTTCTGATGAAGAAACTGTGGTATGTTTCCAGAGACACTCTAATTTTGGAAAAAAAATTTTCCTTGGGAAGGAATTGGGTAGATTAAAGAAAGAAATGAGACATAATACCTTAAGGTAGATTAAGACAAATTGTAGAGTCATTCAATGTCGGGTTGAGTACTATTTTAGGATTTTATCCCAGTTTCCTCTTTTTCCTACTCATCTTTCTCCTCACTGCAATTTATTGAAAGGCTCTGTAGGAGGAAGTCACCAAGTTTAACTCTCACAACAACCTGGCTTTTCAGAGAGTGGTGATTATTATTCTTTTTAATTTGCGTGTAACTACATGCTCTTGCTGCTACATTTCCACATGACATTTAAAAAAAAAAACACGTGCATGCACTCACACACACACACACACACACGCCTCTTACAAAACAAAACAAAACAAAAATGACCACTACTTAAATTTCACTCCGTGTTAAAGCTTAATCAGTTGCCTTGGAATTGATTCTCACCCATGGTGACCCCAGGAGAGTCAGAGAAGTATACTCCATAGTGTTTTCTATGGCCGATTTTTCAGAAGTAGATTGTTAGGCTATTCTACCTAGGTGCCTCTGGGCAAACTCAAACCTCCAACCTTTTGGTCAGCACTCAAGCATGTTAGCTGTTTGCACCACCCAGGGACTCCTATAAAGCTTAGTCTTCATCATATAATTTAACTTGTCTCTTGAGGCGTTCTTCGATCTTTCATTGGATAAAAACTGTTCAGCCATTTGGGGATTCCCCCTCCCCATGCTCTTCTCCTTAAGATGGTGTCTGGGTAGATGGGAAGGATAATTAACATGGTCTCCTGGCACTGGCAGGGCAGAGGCCCCTGGCATTATGCTGATCCTCGCAGCTGCACCATGTCACACTCTCTGGTATCAGTGCCATGCCTACTTGGCCACTGTGTAGCCTGATGACATCCCTATTGAATCTGTTGCTGGTGGCTTTGACACAGCTCCCAAGGAACAAGGCCACTCCCTTTTGTAGAATCAGCGTTTCTTCAGCTCTTACAGGCGACAGACTCATGAACTTCTGCCTTGTCCTCTGTCAAGGCCCTTGGGGATGATTCCTTCTAGAATTTAATTTTTTTCCTGCCATAATAGTCCCCTGAATCTGAAGCCATCAGCCCCCAGGAACAGGAAGCAGCAGCCTAGGAAGGTCAAGCTTATGTATGCCCGTGGGCTGGATCATGCTTCGCTACCAAGCTTCTTTTGGTGAGGCTGCACCTCCTGCTGTTAAGGGCAGCCTGTGAGGCTTGTGGACATGTCAACACCTGAAAGAGTATCTGTGCAGGGGCCTGCCACCAGCGGTCTTCCCAACTCATCCACACCTCTAGCTCCTCTGGACAGCAGTTCATTGCAGTCTAGAATAGAACTGCCTCATAGGGTTTCCAAAGATCACCTGGTGGATTCAAACTGCCGGCCTTTTGGTTAGTAGCCAAACTTTTAACCAGCGTACCACCAGGGCTCCAGGCAGAAATCCAGGAAGGGAAAATTAGAAATATATATATATGTATACATATACATATATGATCAATTTATTTCCTCCTACTTCTTTCTTTATTTCTCTGCCAGTCCTCCTGTACAGAAAGAGTTAAGATTACTTTCTCTTCCCTCTCTCAGAAGCTTCTTCTTCTTAACTGTAGCTAAATCTCACGGGTGGAAAAGAGTGTTTTCTTCTGCACTTCAAGTGTAATCTATGAGTTCAGTTATCCAAATTTGATTCTCAATATGACAAAGAGAAAGAAAATACTTTTGGAAAATTTCTCTCAAGACAATAGCCTGGCTAGCAAGGTTCTTGTCTTGCTTCAGAATTCTGTTCTTTGGATTCTTTCTATAACAAACCCTAGCCTCCAGCCTGGTCTCTTTCTCTCTCTTTTACACACACACACACACACACACACGCACACCTCAAGCATATTAGAATAAAAGTCTAGTACTTGGAAAGGCCAAAGAGCAAGCACATTATTCATTTTCATAATGTCACCTTTTCTATTTTGCTGTGCCTATGTACTCCGCCCACCACTTGTCTGTCAGTTTGTCATACTGTAGTTGCTTGCATGTTACTGTGATGCTAGAAGCTATGCCACTGGTATTTCAAATACTAGCAGGGTCACCCATGGCAGACAGGTTTCTGTGGAGCTTCCAGACTAACACAGGCTAGGAAGATGGACTTGGTGATCTACTTCTGAAAACAATTAGCTAGTGAAAACCCTACGGCTTGCAGTAGAACATTGTAGACCGTATACCCCATAAGATGTAAGGGGGTGTCATCTCCATCTTGCAAGGCTGAAAGGGTTAGAGTAACAGCCAGAATCACTTAGACAGGGGAGCAAAGAGGTCAGGCCTGTTGAGGGGGGTGGTGTTGGGATAATTGGAGGTTACAAGGTTGTAGGACAGCAGGCCAGGCAGAGCCTGTGGCAAAGATTGAAGTGCCTCAGAAAGGCTGAGGCCCTGGTCTAGGGCAGGGGCAGAAGGAGAGAAGTTACTGGGGGTGGTGGGAAGGGAATATTACAGAGGCGCAATCACTGTGATTTCATAACTGTTGCATATGAGAGGATAGGGAGGGGTGAAGGGATAGGAGAAGAGGGGAAAGAGATGCTAATGATGAGTCAGCCTATGCCTTTGAGTCTGCATGACTAGAGGGATTTTAGAAGGTACAGTAGAAAAGGGACCAGGATTGGGGGGAAGAAGATGAGATTAGAACCTGCAAATGTTCCTTTTAGGAGACAGAGGAAGGAAAAAAAACAAAAACATAGACTTTGAGAAGACAGCGTATAGACAAGTGAGAATTTAATAGCAGTGCAAGAAAGAAATAAGCGATGCCACAAGACAGTGCAAAGTCAATAATCGGTAAAGTGCTATTCACAAATCAGCAGTCATAAATATGAAAGGTGATAGGAAAAAATATGATGACAGCTCTTTGATTTTACAGCACATCTCAGTTCTTCTTTCTGGAATTCCTCCTCTTTTGGTCTGGTCAATTTTAACTTGGCCATTAAAATTCAGATTTCACCATTACCTCTCCTGGGAATCCTCTTTATCTCCTTCTCAAACCTCCAAGTGTCCATGGACTGCTGTGTGCGGTCGTGGCCCCTGCTTACTTCACCTACCCTTATCCCTGATTCCATGTGTCCACCGCCAGCATCAGACCACAAGCTCCTTGAGAATCCCAACCCACACTAAGGATGCTCAGTAAATGCTGAGTGTGTGGGTAAACGCATGTAACAGTTTCCAAATCCCTAGCACTGAATTTGTTATTCTCATTTCTCTGTTTTAAGAAGGTGGTTTCTCAGAATCTCCATTTAGCTGATGGGGAAACAGAGAGCTATAGTCCAATGCACATGACCTGCTGATTTGATCTGCAATGACACCCTTGTATTGAAGGGATAATTCATTTTGATGCAGTGCTATAGTATTTTCAAAATAACTATTGTACCATTTAAAATGATGTTTCCAGGTTTTGCTTTTAATATGATTAATATCCCAGGAAAGGAATCAAGATCAAAGGAACAGCAGTGGGGCAGCTGGGCCAGGGAGTTGTGCTAGCCCCTTACTCACACACCTAATGTCTTAGTTACCTAGTGCTGTCATAACATATATATCTCAAGTGAGTGGCTTTAAAGAATGGATGTTTATTTTCTCACAATTCAGGAGGCTTGGAGCCCAAATTCAGGGTGTGACTTTAGGGGGAGGTCTTTCCTTGTTTACTTCAGGTTCTAGTAGCTGCCAGCATTCCTTAGCTTTAGATGTGTCTCTCTTCATTGTCCATCTATCTCTTCTCCAAGTATATTTCCATGTTCTATTCTGCTCTTTTTAAAACTCATAAGTGATTAGATTTAGAACCCATGCTACTTGAGTGTGACCTAGTTAACATAACAAACATATTTTTTCCAAACAGGATTATATTTATAGGTATAGGGGCCCAGGTTTCAGTACTTATTTTGGGGAATATGATTCAACCCATAACACCCAGTCACTGCCAGTGGACACTCACTGGCTGGGTCTTCTGGTCACTGTTCCTGATGGTCCAGGTGTCATACTCATTGAGAGCACCTCACAGTCCAGATCAACCACCAGCCTGCCAACAAGAGGAAAACACTGTGTGAGCTTTTATGCACAGCTGTTAGAGGGCCAAACACTTATTAAAATATGGAGAGAGGCTGTTTAAGCACCTTAAAATGCATGTAGAGTTCTGCTTTAGTCTGAATTCAGCATCAGAAAACAGATGAGAGGTGGAGCTAACAGGATGTTATAGACAGAAGCACCAAGCTCTCCCTCCACAGCAAAGACCTGAAAAACTAAGTAAAACAGAGATAAGCATCGATCCTGAAGCCCTAAGCATCAAATGAAGAGATGAAGAACTCAGTCAAGCACCAAACGGAATGAGAAACTGACAGAGAACAGAGAGTGAAGAGATACATGTGGTGGTCCCCTATCAGCTAACACAGCAAGAATTCGCCATCTTGGACTCCTGTTGGAGATCAGAGGACAGGGAGTATAGGAAAGCAGCTTCACGGAGCTCGCAGCAGGAGACAGAGCACCCAGTAAGCAATGGTATATGCTTTCCCACTTCTTATCCTTCTGCCCCCTGCTCTACCTGCTCCAGTTCCCACTGGCTGTGGTCTCTTGGCTGGGAGGCACCAGTTTCAGCCCTGAGCTGCTTGGATTTGCCCCACCCACACTGCCAGTGCCATCAGTGCAGTTTGTTGCTGATGTTGCTTTTTTTTGGTTTCCTCCTTGCTGCTCACTACCTCCCCCTCCTTTCTCTTGAACCCCTGGCTCTGTGTGCCAGCTTTGTTTCTTCTTGAAAGGCTGTGAAGCACCACTCAGCTGGGGAACTGCTTCCCCAGACCATGCCACCTCACTGGTGGGATCCCTGGGGCCTTTTGTTTTGTTTGTTTTCTTTTTGACACTTGGAAGCCCCATCTAGCTGGGCTGTACTGACCTGTTTGGGAGCTACTTCCCCTGTTTGTGCAGACACGTTGGTGAGATCCATGGGGCATTTCCTTTTTTTGTTTGTTTGTTTCTTTGGTTTGTTTTTCTTTTCAAGGCTTTTCTTAACCAGGCTATACTACACAGCCTGGGAGCCACTTCCTTGTTCTTTGAGCCTCACCAGTGGGATTCCAGGGGCATTTCTTTTTTTTCTAATTTTTATTTATTTTTTCTTTTCCTCCATTTCTTGGTTTCTTGTCTTTCCATTACAATGGCAAGCTTCCTTAGCACACTTTTTGTTTGCTTGCTTCTTTGTTTCTTTTTGACTCCTGTTTCTCTCTCCTTTCCCATACCTATCTTAGCTCCACACATCACAACCTCCCACCTCCTTCCTGCCTACCTGCACCATGTTCTGAACATCACATCCCTGGGCAACATAGGCACAGTCTACTGGAACCTGCCCTTCACTGATTCCCAGCACACCCTGTAGACTCTAGTACATGCCACAAACAACCCATCCCAGCCCCTCCCCTTCAGCTGAACCTGCTCTGCTGCACCATAGCTGAGCTACTGGCCCTGCCCATTGGATAAGGAGGTGAAAAGTTGAGCAAGCAAGAAAGAACACACAGTCCACCTGCTCAGACATAAGCAAATAAAACAAAAAAGAAGAATGAAACAAACAAATCTACAATCAAGAAATGAAGAAAATAACTACTGAAAGTCCCAAAGTCAACTATGTCAAAACATGTGAAAAAAAGGACAGGTTGGTTCCAGTAGGCATCCAAATTAAAATACCAGATGACTTTCCAGAAGAAGAAATGGCACTAGCACTACCTAATAGGGAATTCAAATCTCTAATATTCAGAGCTATCCAAGAGTTGAATCAAATGCAGACAAAAATTAGGGAAAAAATAGACAAATTCATGGAAAATACAGATAAAAAATGGAATAATTCAGGAAAATAATACAGGAACAAAATGCCAAAATAAATTCACAACTAGAAATCAAATAAAACAACAATTAAAAATCCAAAAGATAAACCACAAGATTTCAGAAATGGACAGTGTCATAGAAAGGCCGAGATGCAGCAGGTTTAAACAACAGAGGACAGGATCAGAGAAACTGAAGACAAAAACTTGGATACAACTTGGAGGAAATATCAGAAAAAGAATGAATAAAAATGAGGAAAGATGAGAATTATGTGGGATACAATCAAAAGCAAAAATTTACAAATGATCAGAGTTCCAGAACAGGGGGAGAAAACAGAAAACAGAGACGATTGTTGAAGAACTTCTGACAGAAAACTTCCCTAATACCATGAAAGATGAAAATCTGACCATCCAAGAAACTTAACGAATCCCATATAGGATAGACCCCAAAAGAAAATCACTGAGGCGTATCATAATCACGCTCACTGAAACCAAAGACAAAGAATCCTGAGAGCATCTTTAGAAAAAAGAAAAGACACATACAGAAGGGAAACAATAAAACTAAGCTCTGATTATTCAGCAGAAACCATGCAGGCAAGAAGACAATGGGATGACATATATAGAAACATGAAAGAAAAAAAATTGCCAACCAAGAATAATATATTCTGCAAAACTGTCGTTCAAATATGATGGTGAAATTAGGCCATTTCCAGATACACAGAAATTAAGTGAATTTGTAAAAACCAAACCAAATTCACAAGAGCTATTAAAGTGAATCCATTGGTCTGAGAACAAACAACATCAGACCACAACCTGAATCTAGGATGCAAAATTGTATCAGCCAGACACCAACCCAGGAAATGAATTCCCAAAGACTATCCGAAACCAAAAGTATTACAACAGAATTAGAGAGGTTAATCTGTAAATGACAACAACGTCAGAACAATAAAAGGGGGAATAAACGGTGAAGGCATAGAACTTTCTAAGGGAGAGGAAGGCAAGGTGATATCAACTAATAATAGACTGGTTCAAATTTAGGAAGATAAGGGTAAATTTCAAGGCAACCACAAAGAAAGTTAACAAACCTACTCATCAAAATATAGAAGAAAAACATAAAGCTTCAGTAAAACCTAAATCTATCAATACAAAAGAAATGGAAAAAAATCACAAACAAAAAGAATTCATCACAGGAGAGTAAAAGGAACAAAGAAAACATCAGCAGCACAAAAAAAGCACTACAAAATGACAGCAATAAACTCATACCTATCAATAATTACACTGAATGTAAATGGCCTAAATGCACCCATAAAGAGACAGAAAGTGACAGAATGGATTCAAAAAGAGGATCCATCAATATACTATCTATAAGAGACAAACCTTAGAAACAAAGACGTAAATTTATTAACAATCAAAGGTTGGGAAAAAATATATAAAGCAAACAGCTACCAAAAAAGAGCAGTAGTGGCAATAATAATCTCGGATAAAATAGGCTTAAAACAAAATCCACCATAAAAGACAAAGAAGGGCACTGTACAGTGATTAAAGGGATGATCCATCATGAGGACATAACCATAATAAACATCTACTCACCCAATGACAGGGCTCCAAAATACATAAAACAAACTCTAACACTGAAAAGAGAAATTGACAGTTCCACAATAATAGTAGGAGACTTCAACACACCACTGTTGGCAAAGGACAGAACATCTAGAAAGAAACTCAGCAAAGATACAGAAGAGCTAAAGGGCATAATCAGCCAACTTGACCTCATAGACAGATATAGAACACTCCACCCAACACCTGCAAAGTACACATTATTTTCCAATGCACATGGAACATTCTCCAGAATAAACCACATCTTAGGCCACAGAGCAACCCTCAACAAAATTCAAAACACTGAGATAATACAAAGTATCTTCTCTGACCACAATGCCTTCAAGGTAGAAATTAACAACAGGAAAAGAAAGGAAAAAAAAAAAAATTGATTGCATGGAAGCTGAATAACACCCTGATTAAAAACCACTGGCCAATGGAAGAAATCAGAGATGGAATAAAAAAATTCCTAGACTCAAATGAGAACAACAACACGTCATACCAAAACCTTTGGGACACAACAAAGGCAGTCCTCAGAGGTCAATTAGCACAAGATGGAAACATCAGAAAAGAAGAAAGGGACAAAATCAAAACACTAGCCACACAACTTGCACAAATAGAAAGAGAACAGCAAAAAAAAAAAAAAGCCAACAGCCACCAGAAGAAAGGAAATAATAACAATCAGAGCAGAAATAAAGAATAGAAAAGCAATAGAAAGAATCAATAAAACCAAAAGTTGGTTCTTTGAAAGGATCAACAAAATTGACAAACCGTTGGCCAAACTGACAAAAGAAAAATAGTAGAGTATGCAAATAAGAAAAGAAACGGGGGCCATTACAACAGACCCAACTGAAATAAAAAGGATCATAACAGAATATTATGAAAAACTACACTCTAGCAAATTTGAAAACCTAGAGGAAATGGACAAATATCCAGAAACACACTACCTACTCGAACCAACACAAAATGGTGTTAAAAATCTGACCAGACCAATAACAAGAGAGGGGATTGAGAAGGTAATTAAACAAAGCAAAACTCCCAACCAAAAGAAGCCCTGGCCCAAATGGCTTCACTGGAGAATTCTACCAAACTTTCAGAGAAGAATTTACAAAAGTAATATTCAAACTACTTCATACCATTGAAAAGGAAGGAACATTTCTGAATTCACTCTATGAAGCCAGCATAACCCTGATACTGAAACCAGGCAAAGACACCACAAAAAAAGAAAATTACAGACCAATATCTCTCGTGAATATAGATGCAAAAATTCTCAACAAAATTCTAGCCAATAGAATTCAGCAGCATATCAAAAAAACAATACACCACAACCAAGTAGGATTCATACCAGGTGTGAAAGGATGGTTCAACATTAGAAAATCAAGCAACAAAATCTACCATATTAAAAAAAAAAAAAGAAAAGAAAAGAAACACATGCATCTCAATCGATGCAGAAAAGGCATTTGACAAAGTTCAACACACATTTCTGATAAAAACTGTCAATAAAATAGGTATTGAAGGGAAAATTCTCAACATAATAAAGGGCATCTATACAAAACCAACATTCTTCGTGAGAACAGGAACAAGATGCCTTTTATCACCACTCCTATAAGTTCTAGCTAGAGTAATAATGCAAGAAAAAGAAATAAAGGACATCCAAATTGGTAATGAAGAAGTTAAACTGTCCCTATTTGCAGATGATATGATGTTATATGTAGAATACTGAAAAGACTCCTCGAGAAAACTGCTGGAACTAAGAGATTCAGCAGAATAGCAAGATACAAGATAAACATACAAAAATCAGTTGAATTCCTATACACCAAAAAAGAGAATGATGAAAAGGAAATCAGGAAAACAATACCATTTATAACCCACCCAGTGCCGACCATTTATAACAGCCCCTAAAAAAATAAAATACTTAGGAATAAATCTAACCAGGGATGTAAAAGACCTATACAAAGAACACTACAAAGCACTCCTGCAAGAAACCAAAAGATATCTTCATGAACGGAAAAACATACCGTGCTAATGCATAGGTAGACTCAACATTGTGAAAATGACAATTCTATCCCAAGCAATTTACAAATACAATGCAATCCCAATCCAAATACCAACACATTCTTTAAAGAGATGGAGAAGCAAATCATTAACTTTTTATGTAAAGGGAGGAAGCCCCAGATAAGTAAAGCATTATTGAAGAAGAAGAATAAAGTAGGAGGACTCGTACTACCTGACTTCAGCCATGGTAGTCAAAACAGCCTGGTACTGGTACAATGACAGATACATTGACCAATGGAACAGAATTGAGAACCCAGATGTAAATCCATCCACCTGTGGTTACCTGATCTTCAACAAAAGCCCAAAGTCCATCAAATGTGGAAAAGACAGTCTTTTTAACATATGGTCAAAACTGGATGTCCATATACAGAAAAATGACACAGGACCCATACCTCACACCATACACAAAAACTAATTCAAAAATGGGTCAAAGACCTAAATATAAAGCCAAAAACTATAAAGTTCACAAAAGAAAATATTGGAATCAACGCTAGAGGCCCTGATACACATCATTAACAGGATACAAACCGTAACCAATAACACATAACTCCAGAGGATAAACTAGGTAACTGGGATCTTCTAAAAATTAAACACTTATGCTCATCAAAAGACTTCACCAAAAGAGTAAAAAGAGAACCTATAGACTGGGAAAAAATTTTTGGCTATGATTAATCTGACAAAGGTCTAATCCCTAAAATTTGCAGGAAAATCTAATACCTCTAAACAAAAAGACAAATAATCCAATTAAAAAATGGGCAAAGGAAATGAACAGACACTTCACCAAAGAAGACATTAAAGCAGTGAACAGACACATGAGGAAATGCTTGCAATCACTAGCCATTGGAGAAATGCAAATCAAAACCACAACGAGATACCATCTTACCCTGACATTACAGGCATGAATCAAAAAAACAGGAAATAACAAATGCTGGAGAGGCTGTGGGGAGACTGGAACTCTTATGCACTGCTGGTGGGAATGCAAAATGATACAACCATTTTGTAAAAGTATTTTATGGTGCTTCTTTAAAAAAAAAAAAAAAGAAATAGAAATACCATATGATCCAGCAATCCCACTCCTAGGAATACATCCTTTGAGGGGAAAAGTAGAGTAGAGAGAAAGATGCAGTATATGTGGCTTTATGGTTATTGAAGGGGTTGGGTATGGTTCTTGAAGGCTTTGATATTAGGTATTAACTAGAGACAGTGGGAGCCAGCTGTGGAAGTCTAATCTAATGGTCAGAGTGTTCAAGCAAGACTAAATGCAGAGCCCAAGTGAAGTGGCTGGCAAGATCCTGACAAGTGTCAGGTCCTAGTCTGGGATTTGGAGGCTCAGCACAGTCTGCATAGACTTTGAGCTGGAGTGTTAGATGTGAATGCCCAGGTGTTTGGGAAAAGAAAGAAACCTAGTTTTAAATCTTGGCTTCATCATAACTAGCTGTGTAACACTAGGGAAATCATTTCATCTTTGTGAGCCATGGTTTCCTAATTTTAAACAAGGAAATTAGTATCTACCTAAGACAGTTGTTTTACATTTTAGATGAGATGGTGTTTATAAAATGTAACTAACCTAAGAACAATCGATCCATTGGGAAGAGGGGCTATGCATGACGTTGAATGACAAGTATTTTACATATTTCTATTTTCCTGAGAATGTAGAACATAATTTGTATCAGATTTCCAAAAGGATTAGTTACTACCTGCATCACCACTCTCTCAAAAGAACCGCAGTCCAGGAAAGACTGTGAGTCAGTGAGCACGAAGATCCAGGTAGCAACCCTACACACTATGTACATACTATGCACCAGAGCAGAGACAGCCAGTCCAGTCTCCTACCCTAGTCTTATGTTGGGGCCGAGGCTCTGACCTAGTTCGAATCTTATATGAAGATTGATAACCCTCTCCAAACTTGACAGTGGAGGGATATTTTCTTGGTAGAAAGGATTGGATGGACCTTAAAGTAGTGACTTTAAGTTACACAATGGTCTCCTTCCTATTGGGAAATCTCTTATTTTTCATGTCGCCACCATTTACTTAGTTTCCCTTCCTCAAAGTCCAAGAGTATAAGACCCAGTAAGAGATAGGAATTCATTTTCCACTTAACAAAGGCTTACCTTCTGTCTTTCTTTTCTATTGTTTTGTAACAAATCACCGCAAATTTAGCAGCTTAAAACAATGCCCATTTATTACCTCACAGTTCTGTAGGTCAGAAGTCTGTGTAGGCTTAGCTGAATTCCCCACTTAGGGTCTTACAAGGCCAAAATTGTGTGTCAGCTGAGCTCTTATTACAAGTATCTGGGAAGAATCTGCTTCCAAGCTCATTCGATTTTACTAGAATCTAGTTCCTTGAGATTACAGGTCTGAGGGACCTGTTTCTTTGCCACCTATCAACCTGAGGCTGCCGTCAACTGCTGGAGGGCACTCATATTCCTTCTCCTGTGGCCCCATCATCTTCAAAGCAGCAACGGTGTGCTGAGTCTTTCTCACCCTTCAAATGTCTCCAATTTTCCCTTCTGCTTCTAGCCAGAAGAAGTACGCAGCTGTTAAGGGATTAGATCAGGCCCTCCTGAATAATCTCCCCCATTTTAAGGTTAATTGTACCACATAATATGATTCAATTATGGGAGTGATAGCTCCTCATATCCACAGATTCTGGGATTAGGGTAGGACATCTCGGGATGGCCATTCTACCTCCTCAGTCTCAATATCCTTTCAGAGAACTAGCCACTTCTGCAGGTGATTGACAACAGGAGTGCTCATCTCTTCAGAAGAAACAGTTCACATCTTAATATTTAGAAGCTAAGAAGGGGCAGGATCTTTAAACCTAAAGACTCAGACAGTAGTACTTAGGAAACCTTGGTGGTGTATTAGTTAAGAGTTATGGCTACTAACGAAAAGGTCAGCAATTCGAATCCACCAGGCACTCCTTGGAAACTCTATGGGGCAGTTTTATTCTGTCCTATAGGGTCACTACGAGTCAGAATTGACTTGACAGCAACAGTTTTCAGGATGAAGTAAAATAAATAAATAAATAGTGACTGACATCAGGCACCTACTGGTAAAAGTTTAGAATAAAAGAAAAGAGAAAAACCCAACAATAATCTATTCAGTACACCTACAGATTCTTCAAGATTAGATTAACACCTAACTTCTCTCTGGTAATGTTGGATGCTAAAAGCGATGGAACAAATCTTTTCAAAATTATGAGTTTAAATTCCTTTGAAACTAGAATGCTATGCCCACTGCCATCAAGTCAATTCAGAACTGTAGTGACCCCTTAGGGTTTCCAAGGCTGTAAAACTGTACAGAACTATCTTTCGCCCGCAGAACTGATAGTGGTTTCAAATCACTGACATTTTGGTTAGCAAGTGATTGCTTTAACCATGTGCCTAGAATGCCATAGGCAACCAAAACTAAAATTCAAATTTAGTTTGAACTCAAACTAAATTTAAAAATTTTAAAATAAATTTCTGAATGAAAGTTTTAAATGAAGATTTTTTTTTTCAATGCAGGGACTTACAAATTTTACCACTGAGAGATCCTTTCAAAAGGCTTGTTTGAACATAAATGCTGGCAGAATAAATAATAAAATCCAGAAAGAGGAAGTTACAGACTTTTTTTTTTTTTTAACTGCTTTGGAAAAAAAAATCCAACCAACCAAACAAAAAAAACACGCCTCACAAAATCCAGCAACAATAAAACTTCTGGTGGAAGTGATTATTTTTGTATAATTTAAGAATTTTTCATTACCAACCTGAATTTTTCATAAAGAAAGAGGCTAGGGTTCAAGAGAGGAAGAAAGTAAAACTTCACTAAGGTTTTTGTCTTGTTCAAGAATGTAGCTATTATTGGCTCTAGAGATTTATATGTAGTACAATGATTTAAGAGTTTTTGCCATAAAAAATTTTAATAGGATGTGCAAACATTAAATTACAAGTCGAACAAACAAAAAAACTCAGTCAATTTAAACAAAGGCAGGAGGGGGAAATACGAAGAAACAGTGTGAAAGCATATTAAATAGAAAATATTATGAGTGCAAAAGTAAGTCCAGCAGAGGTAATTACAATGAATAGGAAAAAAAGAGCTCTTTCAATTGGATAACAGCTCTGTGCTGTTTATAAGTGACACACCTAAAACAAAACATAAAATGAAAGTGATTCTTTTATCTATACCTGGCACATTCTTACAGCACTAAAGCCAAAATAGCAATATTAATTTTAGGTAAGAGATAATTTTAAGTGAGAATGTTTAAGGGCAACAGAGAGATAAAATATTAATAAAAATTACAATCCCCAAGAAGATATAAATCCTGAATTTTTGGACATCTAGTAAGCATGCTTTAATACCTGTAAAGCTAAGGCTGACAGAAATTATAAGGGAAACTGACAAAACCACACTCGTGTAGGACATTTTAAAATCATTCTTCTGAAGTCAGCAGATCAGTAAACAATAAAAAAGGATTGAGAGCTGAGCTTTTCAACCTGTCCACAGTGGTGTGCCGCAGATGGGCCACTGAAGTACAGAGATATTGATCCACAAGGCCATGATGCAGCCTGGTGGGATCTGAGGCAGCCACAGCCCCGGAGCAAATTACCTCTGGCTTCACACAACTTTGTTCATTTTCTGAGGGTGCCATCCAAATAAATTGGCAATGACTGTGGATAAGTAGATATATGATACATGATATAATAGGATATCTGTGTATGATAGCATACATGTATTTGTATTATATGTATTTCCAAATATTTTCTATGTAACTTTGTACCAATACAGAATTTTTTTCAAAAAAGTTAATATTTTTTAAATAGATGATACATACGAAATAAAATATCAATAAAATATTTAAAAAATATAATTTAGACCTTATTCTCTAACTATAAGGTAATAAAATTAAGGGATTACTTTCACCAACCAAAAACTTATTAATTTTAATTTTTTTTTTTTAATTTCACACACAATCCCGATACTCTGGGGGCACTTTCTGTATCTGTGTATCTACAAAAAAAGCTAGGTAAAATCTTTTCCTTTTTTAATTCAAGACAAAGTGAAAATATTTATTTAGAAATAAATTTCAATGAGTGTATTAAATTTTAAAAACTGCAGAATGTAAGCTTATAAGAAAATGTATAGTCTTACATTCATAAAAGAGAGTAAAAAAAATACAGACTTAAAGAAGTAAACATACAGTTAAGGAAGGTAGAAAAACACATGCAAGTAAATCCAAATACAATAGAAAGTTCTCTGGTCACTAGAAAATGGAAATATATTTTGCTAAAGACAAAAGCATAAAAATACAAAACAAGTAATAAAAAGTGATTGGGCAATGGTTCTTTGAAAACACCAATAAAATAGAAAATCTTAGAGAAATCAATTAAAAAAGATAGCAAAAATTTTAAAAAAGAAAATATGGAGAAGGTTAGAAAATAATCATACAATGATTAAAAATTATAAGATGATAATACATTCTTTTTTGCCAAAAGTTGAAAAACTAGACAACCTGGGTGATTTTTCTAAGAACACATAATTTAACAAAATTGAGTCCAATTAAAAGTAGCATATTTGTACATTAATATAAACCAACCAACCAACCCATTGCCTTCAAGTCAATTCTGACTCATAGTGACTCTATGGGACAGAGTTGAACTGCCCCATAGGGTTTCCTAGGAGTGGCTGACCTTTTGGTTAGCAGCCGAGCTCTTAACCACTACAACACCAGGGTATCCATCCATTAATATGGAAAAATGGAAAAAAAGTAGTCAGGGTCTAGCCCTAAAAAAAATTCCTGTCAAGTTGCTTTTATAAATGAAGCTAACTAACCTAAACTAACCCATTGCTGCCGAGTCATTTCTGACTCATAGAGACCCTAAAGGACAGAATAGAACCGCCCCGTAGGATTTCCAAGGAGTGATTGGTGGATTCAAACTTCCACCCTTTTGCTTAGCAGCCAAGTTCTTAACCACTGTGCCACCAGGATTCCATAAATGAAGTTATTTCAGTTATATTAACTGTTCCCGAACACTGATAAGGATGGAAGGCTTCACCTTGCATGTGGCAAATGATCTCTCTCTTTTTCTATGTCCACTCTAAGCTGTGTGAATAGGAAATTTCACTATTTTCCCATGTTTATAGTTCCCCCACCCCCAGCTAGATAACTCTGGTGGAAAATTAGAAAGGGGAGTGGGCCTTGGGAGAGAGTCAAATACATGGACTATCATGATCCCGGAAGTCCTACTTGGTCCTAATGGTGTAATTATTTGTGTCCTGACATGTGTTCCTTACCAGCCTAAAAATTCCTTGAGAGGACAATTCAGCATTGCATAGCAAGTAACATGTAGCATACATAGGGCTTTCGCTTAATAGATACCCAGTACAACTGGTCGACTGAATATTGAGAGAGTGTTTTTGTTTTCATATTCCTTTTTTTTTTTTTTTAATACAGAAACCCTTTTAGGCTGAGTTGCTCAGAAGTAGACTAAGATGAAAATTTGTGTGCAAGTGATTTATGTAGGATGTTCTGCCAGGATAAACCAGTGAGGAAGTGACTGAAGCAGAACAGGGAAGAAGAAGGAGGAAGAAACCAAGCAAGGATGAAGTTACGAGCAAAGTTTCAGCCTCAGCCTGATCCTTCAGGGAAGCTCTGGAATGTAAATTATGTCTCAGATTTAGTCTCCCCTTGAGTTTCACAGTCTCAAATTCCCACTTCAGTCACGTGGCTAAGGGCCTAGGGAATGAGGTGATGGGATGATGGGGGAGAATGTAAACCTCCAGGCCCTTTTGGCTGTCTGTGCTGCCAGGGAAAGCGGCTCCCAAAGCCCAATGAACAGCCTTGGAAGAGGACATTGGAAACAAAGCTAGAGAGGCAAACAGGCCCTCATAAAGACTGCAAGGCACCTGCGGGGATCAGGGTGGAACACCAGCAGTGTTCGCCACAGAAACCTTGTTTCACTTTTTTTTTTAACTTTTTTTTAACCAAATTTTTAATTTTATTTTTTAATACTTTGATGGCATGTGTTTTCAGTATTGGAAGGCATGCTTACTAATGGAGTGTGTTTAAATATTTGTTGATAACATGGAAATTTTGAAAAATACAAGCCACCAATAGGGTGAGTGGCATACTGGTATCACTGATCTGTGGTATGACAATATACAAATAAGAATTAAATAGGGAATTTATTGCAGGCACCTTTCCATTAAGTTATATGTGGGAACCTCTGGTTTTCCAAATATGATACAGAAAAACCAAAACAAACCCGTCAGGACTCCCTATCACACAGGAAAGCCATAATTATGCTTGCAAGCCTTATAAAAATAAAGGGAAAAAAAGACAAATGTTAACAAAAGTTTATAAAACTAACACATCCAGAAGCATCCCCTAGTAGAACGCTCAACCTACACAACAATGAGGCTCCAACTCTGGTCTGCCAAGCTTCATACATTTACTCTGTCAGTGTGTTCAGTGGGCCACTATGAGACATCCCCCTTTCTATAAAGCCAGACAAAAGTGATAATTTCAGCGAAGTGACAGGATCCACGTTTCTGTTACTGGTGGATGCTGGATCAAGCCCAGTAAATGCTCACATTTTGGTGTCTCCAGATGGCCACCTGCCACCATCACTTTCTCGTGGACACTTCTGGTGGTCAAAAAAAAAAAAAAAAGGCTTTCTAAGGGAAGGAGACCAGCAGAGATATTTCTCCATTTTCTTTTTGGCTTAGTTTTACATGGACTTTCATGTCACAAATTCACTTCGAAAATGCCTGGAATTCATTGGAAGTCAATATTCACACAACGTGGTAATCAGATTTGTCTATAGAACAGCCCCAGGCCTGGAACTTTTTAAATCACTCTTCCCCTGTCTCTTCTCTTACAGAGCCATGGACATCCTTGCTTGGATTAAAACCCTTTGCCATCGAGTTGATTCCGACTCATAGCAACCTTATAGGGCAGAGTAGAACTGCCCCATAGGGTTTCCAAGAAGCAGATGGTGGATTTGAACTGCCTACCTTTTGGTTAGCAGCTGTAGCTCTTAACCACTATGCCACCAGGGTTTCCTTGCTTGGATAAGGACATGGAATTGGAAAATGGATGATTTAATCTGATACAACAACAACAACAACAAAAACAAAATATGCATAATGTGTGTTGTTGTTAGATGCATAGTGATCCTATGCAAAACAGATGAAAAACTCCCCAGTCCTGTGCCATCCTCACAATCTTTGTTATGCTTGAGCTCCTTGTTGCAGCCACTGTGTCAATCCATCTCATTGAAAGCCTTCCTCTCTTTTGCTGATGCTCTACTTTACCAAACACAATGTCCTTCTCCAGGCACTGGTCTCACGTGATAACACATCAAAAGTATATGAGACAAAGTCTCGCTGTCCTTGCCTCTAAGGAGCATTCTGGCTGAACTTCTTCCAAGACAGATTTGTTAGTTCTTTTGGCAGTTTATGGCATATTCAACATTCCTTGCCAACACCATAACTCAAAAGCATCAATTCTTCTGCTGTCTTCCTTAGTCATTGTCCAGCTTTGACATACATATGAAGCAATTTGACGACATTGTAGCTTGGCTCAGGCACACCTTAGTCTTCAAGGTGACATCTTTGCTTTTTAACACTTTAAAGAGGTCTTTTACAGCAGATTTGCCTAATGCGATGCATCTTTTGATTTCTTGACTGCTGCTTCCAAGGGTGTTGATTGTGAATCCAAGTAAAATGAAATCCTTGGCAACTTCGATCTTTTCTTCACTTGTCGTGATGTTGCTTATTGGTCCAGTTGTGGGGATTTTTGTTTTCTTTATGGTGAAGTATAATTCATACTGAAGGCTGTAGTCTGTGATCTTCGTCAGTAAGTGCTTCAAGTTCTCTTCACTTTCAGCAAGCAGGGTTGTTTCATCTGCATAACTCAGGTTGTTAATGAGTCTTCCTCTAATCCTGATGCTGTGTTCTTTTTCATATAACCCAGTGTATCGGGCATAATATGTAGCGCATGAAATATACTGTACAGTATAATTAATAAAACATCTGATAATAGTTATTCAGGTTTATTCAGCTGCACAGATTGTCACCGACTCTCAGGTACAGTGTTAGCAAGGCATATAAAATAGTTGGAAAAAAAAATACCCATTTTACTTGTAAGGCTTAGAATTTGGTGAGGTAGGCTAGGTGGAGATGTTTTGCAGAAGGGAATGAAAACAGAAACCTCTGTAGATGGCAGCACTTCTCCTACCTAATCATCTAAGGTGATTAAAAAAATAATAGCTAGTGAAAGAGAAGGACACTAGATTTTTAAGGACAAATCACGGAAGTCTTTGTGAGTCATGATTAGAATTTTGGATGCAACGCATTGGGAGGTCATTAAGATTTCAAAAGATGAAGTATCATGATCAGCTGTTCACTTAGAAAGGAATTTTAGTGGTGTTGTGGGCAATGGATTGAATAAGGGCAGTGCTGTCGGCAGAGTGGTTAATAATGAGCCCATTGAAGCCATCTAGGTAAAATGATGGGTACATCACTTATAGTGGTGGTAACAGTGAGAATGGGAATAGAGGATGTAGAGACCTAAAAGGCATTGAAAATAGGTAGATTAAAGAACACAAGACCAAAGCAGACTGATGTAAAATGTGGAAAAGATGGAGAGGTGGAGAATTGATTATTCCTGGTTTCAGATTTGATTGATTTGGTGTATCGGCTTTTTGATAAGGTTCCCTTAAATTTAAACAATGGAAAAATCATTATTTTATGGTAAACAATTTTCAAATTATCTTTCCCTAAATGTACTGTGAGGCAAATTAGTGAAAATAACTATTCAAGGGAGTAAATAAGGATCTAAATAAAGATGTAGAAAAATAAACTCAAAGAAAGAAAAGAAAAGAATGAAGATAAAAGGTGAGACAAAGAATTAGAGAAAAGTAAAAATGAGGCTTGAGAAATAAGCACCAGAGATAATCTTTTAAAATGTCCATAAAATGGATAAACAGACGATGATGCAATTAGAAAGAGAGAAGTGGAACAAAATTAGAGCTGAAGGTAAAATAGAAGAGATCTGAAAATTAGAAAAATACTTTACTTTGTATTAATAATTAAAATATCAATAAGGTTATTTTTATTGAAAACATAAATGTACAATATTAAATGAAGATAAAATCTATATAGAGCAATAAACTGAGCTATCTTAAAGATTTATTACATACACTTTTAATATAGATTCAAAACAGGTTGATTTCATACATGATCCATTTCAAATTTAAAAAACACACAAATCTCATGACTGAAAAACTGCTGTGGAACACAGATGAATATAAAAGTCTCTGAATTAACTTATAAAGCTGTCATAATCCTGACTTTTAAAAAAAGAAAACCTGACACAGATAATACCAAAACAGGAAACCATAGGCCTCTGACATTTAAGTTACAGGTATAAAATTAACAAGTGCAATACCAGCAAGCCAAAATCAATAGAATATTAAAAAAAAAAAAAAGAGCACACTGGCCTTGACAATTTCCTTACTTAGTTTTCATAATTTAGACTTTTCTAGAAAATGTATCATTTTATCTGAGTTCAAATATACTGACATAGTTGTCTCTATTCTCTCACAGTTAAAATCTCTATCATATCTATAATGTGTCCCTATTTTTTCTAATATTATTTTGGCCTTCAAACTTTTTTTTTTCCTAGATGGAAAGTCTAGCATGATTTATTCAGCTTTGGAAAAGAAAAACTGTGGAAAGAATAACTACTCCTGGTATTTTGTTTCTTTATTTTATATTACTGCATATTTGTCCATTTACTTAAACTTCTTTTTTACTTGGACTTTCCTGTGTTGTTATTTTCCTATTCTTCATTTGCACTTCCTTTGTTTCAGTTTTTTTCTTGTTTTTTAATAAGAGCAGTTGGTCTCATAGTTCTCAGTACCGCTTTAACTAAAATTAGAATTTAGGGTTGCTAAAAAAAAAAATTTTTTTTTTTCTATGAGTTAGAATTGACTTGACAGCAATGGGTTAGTGTATTATGTTCATTTATAAGTATTAGGTAATTTCCGGTTATATTTTCTTTTTCACTCATGAATTATTTGAGAACGAGTTAGCAGTATCCAATTTCATGTACTTTTAACACCTTGCTTTAGTTTTTAACATTTACAGTCAGTAAAATTTGGACTTACTGAAGTATTTTATCATTTTTTTTAACTCATTGTTGCTACTTCCTCTGAATTAGTCTTTTTACTCAGTTATCTCCATTAGCATATGCGCCATTTGGATTATGCTATCCTTTAGAGGGATTTTTAGAGGGAAACCCTGGTAGTGTAGTGGTTAAGTATTACAGCTGCTAACCAAAAGATCAGCAGTTCGACTCCACCAGGCATTCCTTGGAAACTCTGTGGGCGAGTTCCACTCTGTCCTATAGGGTCGCTATCAGTCAGAATCGACTGGACGGCAATGGGACTGGACTGTACTGGATCCTTTAGAAACTGGGTTGTTCTATCTTTCACATTTAGATGAACAATTTATCTGAAATGGTGTTTCTGTATGATATGAAGTAGAGAAGATTTATGTTTTCCAATAAGGAAATTCACTTGACCTAGAACCATTCATTGAAAAGACTACCCTTTCCTCACGGCTCTGCAGATTCACCTTGTGATTTTACATATATATATGTATCTAACAATATCATTAATATCACACACAAGTAAAATTTTGCTGAAGATCACCCAGAAGCAGCTGCAGCAGTATATAGACAGGGGAGCTGCCAGAAATTCAAGCCAGATTTAGAAGAGGACATGGACCCAGGGATATCATTGCTGATGTTAGATGGATCCTGGCTGAAAGCAGAGAATACCAGAAAGATGTTATCTTTGTTTTCTGACGCAAAGGCTACGCCAATCATGACAAATTATGGATAACATTGCAAAGAGTGGGAATTCCAGAACACTTAATTGTGCTCTCGAGCAACCTGTACATAGTTCAAGAGGCAGTCGTTCGAACAGAACAAGTGAATACTGCGCTGTTTAAAGTCAGGAAAGGTGTGTGTCAGCGTTGTATCCCTTCACCATACTTATTCAATCTGCATGCTCAGCAAATAATCCGAGAAGCTGGACCATATGAAGAAGAATGGGGTACCAGGATTGGAGGAAGACTCATTAACAACCGGCATTATGCAGACAATACAACCTTCCTTGCTGAAAGTGAAGAGGGCTTGAAGCACTTACTGATGAAGATCAAAGACCACAGCCTTCAGTATGGATTGCACCTCAACATAAAGAAAACAAAAATCTTCACAACTGGACCAATAAGCAACATCATGATAAACGGAGAAAAGATTGAACCTGTAAAGGATTTCATTTTACTTAGATCCACAGTCAACAGCCATGGAAGCAGCAGTCAAGAAATCAAAAGACGCACTGCATTGGACGAATCTGCTGCAAAAGGCCTCTTTAAAGTGTTAAAAAGCAAAGATGTCACCTTGAAGACTAAGGTGCACCTGACTCAAGCCATAGTGTTTCTAATTGCCTTTTATGCGTGTGAAAGCTGGATGATGAATAAGGAAGACCTAAGAAGAATCGACTCCTTTGAATTGTTGTGCTGGAGAGGAATATTGAATATACCATGTACTGTCAAAAGAACGAACAAATTCGTCTTGGAAGAAGCACAACCAGTAAGCACTCTGCTGCTAACTGAAAGTTGCCATTTGAACCCGCTAGCCATTCTGCAGGAGAAGGTGTGGCAAGTCTGCTTCTGTGAAGATTAAAACTTTGGAAACTCTATGCGGCAGTTCTACTGTGTCCTATGGGGTTGCTATAAGCCAGAATCCACCAACAGCAGTGGATTTGGTTTTAACAAAGAAGATGGGAAAAATATAGCCCCAAAACAAAACAAAACAAAAAAGGATTTAGAAGGCAATGAAAGAGATTGGCAGTGTTTTAACGAGGAGGTTGGCAGCACTTGGAGAGAACTTAGTGGAACAGTGGCCCAGAAGCTTGGTCGAAGAAGTGTTTTGTGTGTGCAGGTGCACATATGTGTACTAGATGGCACAAGTGATAAAAAAGTTGATGCAGCCTACAAGCCAGTAGCAGGAAAGCAATCAAGAAAACATGGAACTTCTGACTGAGCTTGGAGGAACCCCTGAAACCATGGCCCCGGACAGTCTGTTTAACTCAAAACTAAAACCATTCCTGAAGCCCACTCTTCAGACAAACTTTAGACTGGACTATAAAACATGAAATAATACTTGTGAAGAGTGTGCTTCTTAGTTCAAGCAGACACACGAGACCAAATCGGCGGCTTCTGTCCGGAGGCAGCATGAGAAGGCAGGAAAGGATAGGGACTGATTGAATGGACTAAGAAACCTGGGGTGGAAACGGGGGGTTTGCTGTCACATCATAGGGATTGCAACTAATGTCACATAACAATATGTGTATAAATTTTCGTATGAGAAATTGAGCTGTAAACTTTCACCTAAAGCACAATTTGAAAAAAGAAAGAAAGAAGTACAACCAGAATGCTTCTCAGATGCAAGGGTAGTGAGCCTACCTCTCACATAGTTGGAACATGTTGTCAGGAGAGATGAGTCCCTGGAGAAGGACATCATGCTTGGTAAAGTAGATGGTCAGTGAAAAAGACGAAGACCTTCAATGAGATGGATTGACACAGTCGCTACAACAATGAGCTTAAGCATAACAACAATTGTGAGGATGGTGCAGGACAGGGCAGTGTTTCATTCTATCATACATAGAGGTTGCTATAGTTGGATTCAGCTTAATGGCACCTAACAGCAACAATGTATGTATATGTATTGTTGTGGATTTAGTTATGTCCCCCCAAAAATATGTGTATCAGTTTGGCTGGGCTACGATTCCCAGTATTGTGTGATTTTCCTATATGTTGTAAATCCTGCCTCTATGATGTTAATGAGGGAGGATGGGCGTGGCAGTTCTGTTAGTGAGGCTGGAGTCAATATACAAGACTGGATTGTGTTTTGAGGCAGTCTCTTGAGATATAAAAGAAAGAAGTGAGCAGAGAGACAGGGGGACCTCATATCACCAAGAAAGCAGTTCCAGGAGCAGAGCATAGCCTTTGGACCTGGGGTTCCTGTGCAGAGAAGCTCCTAGTCCAGGGGAAGACTGATGAGAAGGAAGGCAGAGACAAAAAGCATTTCCCTGGAGCTGACACCTTGAATTTGTACTTTTAGCCTGCTTTACTGTGAAGAAATAAATTTCTCTTTGTTAAAACCATCCATTTGTGGTATTTCTGTTACAACAGCACTAGATAACTAAGGCATATGTATATATATATATACATATATATATACACACATACATCATATATATCACAAAATCATGTATATAATACGTGATATATGTGACACAGTGATATTGTCATAGATGTGATATATATATATATCACTATATATACATTATATATTGTAAGGGTGGTACAGAACGGGACAGTGTTTTGTTCTGTGGTACATAGGGTCGCTATGAGTTGGAACCGACTCAAAGGCACTTAGCAACAACATATTATATGTATATTTCTATATATATTTCTGTCTCATTTCCATTACCATAAATTGTTCTGTATCTTCATACTAAATGATGCTTTCTGAAGTGTTTTAGGTAGAACACCTTCATCAGATTAACAGTGTTTATTTATTTCTATTCCTAAATTCCTCAGATTTTTTTCTTTTTTTAATTTCATTAAGAAATATTCAGAACATTGTCTGACTCACTTTGAACAGGTCTTCAGGGCATGGGAAACCCTCAGTGAGATGGATTGCCACAATAGCCAAATCTATGCACATTCAACATGAACTTCAACATGCTGGCAACTGAGGATGATGCAGGGCCAGGCAACGTTTCGTTCTGTTGTACATAAGGTAGCCATGAGTTGGAATCAATTCAACAGCAGCTGACAACAACAATCAGTATTGGATTTTTATCAAAATTCCTAATGCAGCTACTGAGATAATCATATTAATTTTCTCTTTTATTTTGTTAATGTGGTGAATATATTTTTAAATTTTGAAGGTTAAATCAATGTTTTATTTTCTTGGAATAAAGTCAGAACCGTGACAATATACGATCTTTTTTTTTTTACATGTTGCTAAGTTAGTCAGACTTGTTAATTTTTATTTGTTTATTTGTTTTTCACAGTTTCTACAGCTATGTTCACGAGACAGGTCGGACTGTAATTTTCCTTCCTTTTAAAGTTCTTCTCAGGTTTGGTATCAAAATTATGCTGACCTCACAAAAGTATTTAGACATATGTTCTTTATTTTCCTTTTTTTCCCCTATTATCTATGTAAGGTTGGTATTATTTTCTATAAATATTTGGAAGAACTCACTTATCAAAGTATATGGACTTAGAGTTTTCATGAAGGAAAATTTTAATTATCTTATCAAATTTATTTAATAAATATAGAACAATATAGAAATCATATAGGGTCAGTTTTATTTGATACCATGTGTTTTGGTGGCATAGTGATTAAGAGTTCGTCTTCTAACCAAAAGGTCAGCAGTTCGAATCTACTAGCTGCTCCTTGGAAACCATACCAGGCAGTTCTATTCCGTCCTATAGAGTGGCTGTGAGTTGGAACCAACTCGGAGGCAACAGAGTTTTTTTTTTTTTTTTTTTTTTGGTTATATAGTCTTAATTAGACTAGGGAAGTTTTCTTTTGTTCGTATCATACCAAGGTGTTTTATCCCAAATGAATATTTATTTCTATGAAATACTATTTCTGTTTCTAGGACAATGAATGTTTTTTTTTCAGCTTCAATGTACGATGTTGAGTCATTTTTTACTTTATTTTCCAATGCTAAACAAGCCTGCTTTCCCAGGATAAACTCTCCTTGATTATGTATTTTTGTTGTTGTTTGTTTTTAATCTACCAATTAATTATATTTGCTAATAATTTATTGAGAACTTTTACATCCATATTCATGTGTGAGATTGCCCCGTATTTTTCTCTCTGGAGCTAGCTGTGACTAATTTTTATTTCAAGGTTGTAATAGCCTCATTGAAAGTATTGGCCATTTCTCCTGCTCTCTGCAATATTTTCCATAACTTAGTGGTTATATGTTCCTTGACAAAATGGTAAAATGTCTATCATTAGCAACCTGGACACGGGGAATGTGTGGAGTGCAGTTGGTGGCAGCTGGAGATTTTAACTATAAATTAAATGTATTTTGATGATTTTTGGGTTTTTTGAGAGCTTTCTTGTCTCCTTGAATTCATTTTCTTAATTTGCATTTTCTTGGAAAATTATTCATTTTAGTCATTGGCATAAAAATGTTTAACTCATTTTTAATGATATTAAAAAAAATTACCTGTTGTTTTTGTTAGGTGCCATCCGGTTGGTTCCGACTCACAATGACCCTATCCACAACAGATCGAAACACTGCCCAGTCCTGCACCATCCTCACAATCGTCGTTATGCTTGAGCCCATTGTTGGAGCCACTGTGTCAATCCATCTCATTGAGAGTCTTCGTTTTTTTTCACTGACCCTCTATTTTACCAAGCATGATGTCCTTCTACAGGGACTGGTCCCTCCTAACTGGTAGTTACAGTATTTTCTTTATTGGCTATCTTTTTTTTTTTTTTTTCTAGAATAGAATTTTTTAATATTTCCCTCTCCTATTCTTTAGCTTCTCTCTTTTTTTGAGCACCGATTCAATGCATGTTGGAATTTCATATTTTAGCCTCCATTTCTCTTGAATTTTATTACCTATTCCCATCTCTCTTTCTTGAAGCATTCTGGGGATTGATTCTCATTTTGGCTTTTATTAAGCCAATTCATTGAGGCCACTCCCCCAAATTTTAAGTCCCTTAATTTTTTTCTAGACTTTGTGTATTTTGTTTTAATTTGCCTGTTACATTTTCATTCCATCCTGTTCTTACTTTATACTTGTACTTTCTTAATTTGTCTGTTAGAATATTTTTAACATTCTTGATTAAAGTCTCTTTTTGAGGCATAAAATTCCTTCTTTGTTGCAATTGGAGTCCTGGTGGCACAGTGGTTAATAGTTTGGCAGCTAACCAAAAGGTCTGCAGTTTGAATCCACCAGCTGCTCCTTGGAAATCCTGTGGGGCAGTTCTACCTCTGTTCTGTAGGGTCACTATGAGTCAGAATCAACTCGACAGCCACAGGTTCGGTTTTTTGGTTTTGTTGCAATTGCTGTTTGTATCACACAAAAGTTTCTTCATGTGGTTTCTAATAAATATTCGGTAGAGCTTTTATACTTTGTGTGCATGTGTCTGTGTGTGGGAGTCCTGCTTACAGACTGATTTATGGAAACATCCATATAGAAGCCTATGGGATTAACCAGAACCACGCCACTTTTCGTAGTGGCTTTCCAATTCAGGAGCTCTTACATCTTATGAAAAGTGCTCATTAGGGTTTGGCAATATTCGCCTTTGGAACTCTAGGGTTTTAATTTCTCTGGCAATGCTGCCTTTATCCCCACCTTGGTTAGGTCATCCTGCTTCTTGTCCACTGGGTAGAAGTTTTCTAGTCCCAGTCCACGGGTAGCACAGCCGGCATAGCTCTTGGCTTTAAGCAAAGAGTCCAGCTCTCGATACACTCCAAGCATATGGCCATACGCCTTCATTTTTTTCTCCACAGGTATTAAAATGTTAGTTCTGAATCACATATTCAGTATTGATTCTCACAGGAATTTACTCTGACTTATATTCTTACTCACAGATGTGACCCAATTAAAGTTTTCTCTTTTTTCCTTTCTTATTTTGGGAAAATTGTAAGAGTGGGTTGGGACTGATAATCAGCCTACTATCTTGCCTGAATCTTGGTTATATGAACTAATAAATGTTCTTTTAAAAATAGATTTTTTCCTATTTGCCAAATAAGTCTGTTGTTTATTATGCAATTGGGTGAATTAATTAATGGATAGTACAGTCCCTGAACAAGGTAAGGAAATTGTCCTCCATTCAATTTATAGTGCATTAGGCACTTAGTGCATTTAGCGCGTTAGATACACATATCAATATAAATAAAAGCAAATTCATAACCATCAGTTCTTCCTAATCCACCTGTTCCATTACAGCTCATAAAAAAGGCCTTTAAAGTGAAAAGTCATGGTTACTTTATTTGGTTCTGGATGTTTAAAATCAGATGCTGTAAGAAAAGTCCCTTAAATTGAAGAAATTAAAGGAGCTTTTCTTCACTTACTTGCTCCTTCTCAAGTGTGTTTTGCACCTGTCCTGGTTAGAGTATCCTGAGCCCAAGGTCTTTGTTCTCTACAGACAGCTCATATGCTTCCTGCATTATTTAGGGTTAGGGGCATGCCTTACTGGTGATTAGTGGATTTGATCAGTGTCTGGGGACCCACTGGATGCTCTGCAACCCAGGAAAGGTTGTCTGGGGTCTGAAGTATTGGCTTTTAATGTGAAGAAACCAGAATCAATAAGTAAACCAGGTTCCCCCCCCCCCGCCCCTTTTCATGTGTGTTTGCTTTTGCTTGTCCACAGCACTTTCACACCATTAAGAGAGTTAGCATCTGCAATAAAGCTAGAGCTTCCTGGCCCAGTTGGGTCTCTCATTCTAGCGTACCCAGTGCTAGACCTGGCTCTAACAACTTAAGTGGGACATCATGGACTTGTCAAGCTGGAAATGATCTTAGAGGCAATCTAAGTTTATCAATCACATTATGTAGATGGGGAAACTGAGGAACAGAGAGGGGAAAACACTACTACAGGTGACAGGGGATTCAAATCTAAATTTGGTTGTTCTGAAAGAAAAGGAAGCAGAAAGCCTACTTTGGATGCATGATAAGGGAAATAGCAGCTGCAAAGACTCATTGTTGACTTCTTTCGGTCTCACTCTGTCACCTCCTCTCTTCATCACACACGAAGAAAAAGTAAAACCTAAAAATCCAAACCCATTGCTGTCGAGTCGATTCTGACTCAAAGTGACCCCATAGGACAGAGTAGAACTGCCCCATAGAGTTTCCAAGGAGCGGCTGGTGGATTTGAACTGCCAACCTTTTGGTAAGCAGCCAAGCGGTTAACCACTGTGCCACCACACGCTAATTAGGACTTCCTCACTTTGAAATGAGACCAGTTCAAAGGCTGGAGAAATAGGCAGCTGCCTTAGGTTGCTATTGGTTGTGCCCTTGGTTTGTGGGTTCATGATTTTCCGCATCTCTTGCTTGTGTTATACAGGTATTCTCGGTTTTTCGAAAGTTTGTTTTACGCCACTTGGCTTTTACGAAAGACCTGCACTAATACCCTTTTCACTAACTGAAAGAAATCTGAAGATGACTTTTCCTTTAGGACAAAAGTGAAAACGGCTTCAGTGTTGTTTTGCCGCCAGCCTTTAAAGAGGCAGCGCACACCCTGAGCAACGAGAGGCACCACCAAGCTCTTTCCCCGGGAACTCCACTCAGCATCTTAGCATCAAGCAGCCATAGCTTTGGACTATGTCTGTGAGCATCTGTGCTTTATCTCCATTTATTTTGTCTATCCATTAGTAAGATGTGTCCTAAGGTATCAAAAAAGCCTAAGAGTGCTCATAAGGGTTTTATGTGTTATTTGGCATGATTTCATAGGTTATTTTGGGGATCTGGAGACATTCGAAAAAATTTCCCATAGAAACATGGTAACAGCTTCTTCACTTTACCCCATTTTGGCTTACACAAAGTTTCATAGGAATGTTCTACTTTCAGGTAGCAAGAGAAACCTGGGCTAAGATCTCGATGTTGTCTCCTAGAGAACAAACATTTCCTTGATCCTAGGGTTTTTTTAGGGAAGTCCAGCAAGAACAGAGAATGAATGCTGACTTCTTTTTCTCTGAAAACTGACTGATGGAGACACTTTTCAGACAGCAATGGCTCTCTTTGGACAAAGGGAAAGGGAGAAAGTCCTAGAACTCTGAATGGCAAGGAGAGCAGGACAATTACTGACGGTTCGCAGGACAATTACAGACGATTCGCCACAGCCTCTGACCGCTCACAGTTGGTAAGCGTCTTAAGCATCTTGATATTTATTTTCTGTGCTGACCAAATTCTGACTTCTGACCCTGCTCCCCCACCGGTGCCCTCCTCGCAGCACTGATGGTTTTATTCCACCTTCTTCTCTTCTTGGTCTGAAGCAAACGGTTCTGTTTCTGATATCTCCTCCAGCTCACCAGTTCTGTGTAACTCATTCTCTGGGAGGGCAGTGCTCTGGATTTCCCACTGCTGACTTCCTCCTGGCTCTTCTGTCTCTGGTACCAGTGCCAAGAAAGCAAGGTGCCTGAACATGGTGAGGGGAAGGAATGACTCTGTAGAAAACTTACATGGAAGAAAAAATCGACGGGGCCTCAAAGTCACACCTCGCTTGCTTCATCCGTCTGCACTTGAGGGAGAAGACGGAACTGGAACAGAAAGGAAAAGCATAAAGTAGAAGGTATTTGCAAATACCACAGAAGATTGGGGGTGAGTGGGTGGTATCTTCCCTTTTTTTCTTTCACCTAAGAAAATATAGTGCTTCTTTAAAGGATCCCAGAATTATTCCACTTAAGCAAATCACTTTAGCCCCAGCTCCCTTTGTTGTAAAATTGAAGCAATAATATTGCCGTGGCACAGTGTTTCAATGGGCTTGTGTACGTATATTTTCAAGCATAGGTCCAGACACATAGTAGGTGCTTGATAAATCTCCCCCCCCCCAATTTACAAGATTAAATTGTCAAGACTAATCCCTCTCATTTCTTTGGCTTGAGAGTCATCCAAGATGGAAACAACTATTCCAGCCACCGCAGCAGCCTGACACCCGATGTTCCCAGGCAGAAGCATGGATGTTTCCAAGCCTAACAGTCTTGGTCCTGGTAATGCAGTTCACTAATGAATTTTCCATCATGTTTCTGCTATCCCAGCATTTTTCTTCAGACCAAGGTTTACAAGAGCTACGCTGTGTTTCCCATATAGCTGAGGGATGTTAGAGGCTGCTGGATCAGAGCGGACTTTTGGCCTTGGCAGCAATTTTGGTCTAGAACAGGCTGAGCCTGGATCATAACAAGGAATTAACATTATAGCAAGTTAACTAAGAAATTGATTTTATTATTATATTATTGACCCAGGCATGTGTAGCCCCTGTATAAACTTTTAACACTATAGAAGAATACAGTAAAAGTTGAAAGTAAAAAGCCAAGACACTCATAAATGTACTCAGACCACTCTATTTCCCAGAGTTAGCTGGTAGTTTTCCTCTAGAGTTTGTGCTGTGCATTTACATGTAAGTATGTGCACATACACAGACATGTTAATATTAAAAATATAAATATGTTATAAGTAATGTTTTATAACTTGCTTTTTGGATTTAATACATTGAAAGAGTTTTTCATGTTAGTCTACATAGATATATAGTATATATGCATACATTTGCATATAGATACATACTACCATCTGTCTGTCAGTTTGTCGTACTATGGTGTCTTGTGTGTTGCTGTGTTACTGGAAGCCTTCCCACCACTATTTCAAATACCAGCAGGATCACCCTTGGTGGACAGGTTTCAGTGGAGCTTCCAGACTAAGACAGATTATGAAGAAGGACCTGGCAGTCTACTCCTGAGAAAATTGGCCAGCAAAAACCGTATGAATAGCAGTGAAACATTATCTGATATAGTGCCGGAAGATGAGCCCCTCAGGGTGGAGGTCACTCAAAGGATGACTGGGGAAGAGCTGTCTCAGAGTCAACCTTAATGACATGGATGGAGTCAGACTTTCAGGACCTTCATTTGCTGATGTGACTTAACTCAAAATGAGAAGAAACAGCTCCACACATCCATAAGACAAGGACATCATGCTTGGTAAAGTAGAGGGTCAGTGAAAAGAGGAAGACCCTCAACGAGATGGATTGACACAGTGGCAACAACAATGGGCTCAAGCATAACAACTATTGTGAGGATGACACAGGACCGGGCAGTGTTTCGTTCTGCTGTACATAGGGTCGCTATGAGTCAGAACCGACTCAATGGCACCTAACAACAGGTATGAATAAAAGCAAAACCTGTTGCCATTTAGTTGATTCTGACTCATGGCAACCCCATGTGTTACAAAGTAGAACTATGCTATAGGTTTTTCTTGGGTGTAATCTTTATGGAAGCAGATTGCCAGGCCTTCTTCTGTGACACCACTGGGTGGGTTTGAACTGCTGACCTTTTGGTTAGTAGTCAAGCGCAAACCATTTGTGCCAACCAAGAACCTTAGGTGTAGATAAATTTTTTTAAATACTGCATTTTATCCCATGATACAGAGATATTACTTACAGTTTATTTAACTAATTCTCTTTTGAGAAGAAATTAGGTCTGTTTCCAATTGTCCCCTACTAAAAAAAATGCTGCAATGGGCATATCTATTTGTTTGTGCAATTATGTTTTCCTCTGGGGCTCTGTTTTAGTTACCACTGCTGCTTAATGAATAATGACAACACTCAGCATCTTAAAGCAACGGTTTTATAAACTCTCTGATTCTAAGGGTCAGTGATTTGGTAAGTGCACAACAGAGACAACTGGTTCCCATGATGTCTGGGGTTGGAGGTCAGAATCATTTGAAAACTCCTGTGGTAAGCATTTCCCACATGATTTTTCAGAACCTTATCATACCCCATCAAGAAGCAGAATCTATGTGCCTCCCTCTTGAACCTGGCCAGGACTTTGCAACTGCCTCGATAAAATAAAATATGGCAGAAGTGACATTTGTATAACTTTTGAGACTTGTTCACAAGAGGCAATATGACTTCTACCTTTCTCTTTCACTGTCTCTTAGGACACACATCCTTGGAATCCAGTCACCAGACTGTAAGGAAGCTGAAACCAGCCCAAATGAAGAAGAGCTGAGGCCCCCAGTCAACAGCTGTTATTAACCTCTAGACATATGAGTAAATGAATCTTCAGATGATCCCAGGGTTCAGCTTTCAAGTCTTTCAGCAGATGTCCCAGTTGTATGGAGCAGAGGCAAGCTCTGCTGGGCAATGCCCACATTTCTGACCCATCAAATCTGTGAGCTTAATAAAAGGTTGTTTTATGCCATTAAGTTTTGGGATAATTTGTTGCAAGCCTTAGTAGCTGCAAAGGCTCATTTTCTCATTTCTGATGTCTGGTTGCTGACTATAGTGCCTGTAAGTGCCTTCTCAATGTGGTTTGATTTCCTCCTGGAATGGAGACCTCAAGACTTCTACTTGGGGCTCCAGGGCTTCAAGTGCAAGTTTGTCAATGAACATGGATGATGTTTTATTTTCTTTTATGAATAGACTCCAAAGTCACACAGTGCTATTTTGCTGAACTTTCTTGATTACAAGCAAATCTATGGTCAGCCTTGATTCAAGGGAAAGGGACAGAGGCTCAATTTTTCAAAGAAAAGAGTGTCAAAAATATTGTAGACACATAGTTTTAAAACTGCTACAGATTATGTAGCAGAGACTGGCTAACTATTAACCAAATCCATTTTCCTTTTCTTGAGGTTAGCTAGACTGCCAGTACCTATTGCCGTCGAGTTGATTCTGACTCATAGCGACCCTATAGGACAGAGTAGAATTGCCCTATAGGGTTTCCAAGCTGTAATCTTTAGGGAAAGGAGCCCTGGTGATGCAATGGTTAAGAACTCTGCTGCTAACCTAAAGGTCAAAGGTTGGAACCCACCCAGCTGCTTCATGGAAGAAAAGACTGACAATCCCTTCCCTTAAAGATTACAGCCTAGAAAACACTATGGGGAAGTTCTACTTTGTCCTATAGAGTCTCAATGAGTCAAAATTGACTTCAGGGCACACAACAACAATCTTTATGGAAGCAGTCGGCCACACCTTTCTCAGGGGTAGCAGCTGGTGAGTTTGAACCACCAGTCTTTTGCTTAGCAGCCCAGTGCTTAACCATGGCTTCACTAGGGTTCCTTTTAGTCACACTGTATTTTTACTTTCTAAACTGAGGCATTTTCTCAATTTTGTCTTCTATGTCACTAATTTGACTATCATCCATGTTCAGTCTTGTGGGACAAAGAACTTGTTTCTTGTTACTGGTTTCTCAAAAAAGCCTTTGGAATAAACAATTAAGGTGCTCTTTGTTTTCCAGAACAATCAGGCAACACTTAAACATGTGTAAATAAGTAAGGGGCTACAGAAGCCCCACCCTGCAATAGGCCCAGCCTTGGCAACAGGCCTCAAGAAGGAAGGGGGCATGATGCAGCCATGTATATTCATTGCTTGGATTGATCATAACTATGCATTAAGGACCCATTTTGAAGCTTTTGCAGGAGGTCTCAATGACTAACAGACCCTGGGTCTTGGAGTGTTCTCATTTGGGCTTCCTGGGTTGGTGAGGGAAACCCTGGTGGCAGTGGTTAAGTGCTACAGCTGTTAACCAAGAGGTCAGAAGTTCAAATCCACCAGGCGCTCCTTGGAAACTCTATGGGGTAGTTATACTCTGTCCTATAGGGTCGCTATGAGTCGGCAACATCGACTCAAGGGGAGCAGGTTTTTTTCTTTTTTAGGTTGGTGAGAACATGCATGCATGGAGAGTGTTCAGCATGCTTCTGGAGACAGTGGAGGCCTTCTGCTGCCAAGACCTTTCCCAGACTTTTCCTGATGTTTCTCTTTGCTTGTAACCTTTCTGGTTAAAATAAATGAGTAACTGTAAATATAGGTAATGTCGTTACTAAGTGCCATACAGTCGGTTCCAACTCATAGAGACCCTGTGTACAACAGAACAAAACACTGCCCTATCCTGAGCCATCCTCACAAGCCTTGCTATGCTTGAGCCCATTGCTGCCAACAGCGTGTCAGTCCATCTCGTTGAGGGTCTTTCTCTTTTTCGCTGACCCCCTGCCAAGTGTGATGTTGTTCTCCAGGCATTAGTCCCTCCTGATAACATGTCCAAAGTGAGATTACGTCCCGCCATCCATGCTTCTAAGGAGCATTCTGGCTGTACTTCGTCCCAGACAGATTTGTTTGTTTTTTCACAATCCATGGTATATTCGGTATTCTTCACTACCACCATAACTCAAATGCATTAATTCTTTGGTCTTCTTCATTCATTGTCCAGCTTTCACATGTGTATGAAGCAATTGACAATACCATGGCTTGGGGCAGGCGTACCTTAGTCTTCAAAGTGATGTCTTTGCTTTTGAACACTTTAAAGAGGTATTTTGCAGCAGATTTGCCCAATGAAATATGTTGTTTGATTTCTTGACTGCTGCTTCCATTGGCGTTGATTGTGGATCCAAGTAAAATGAAATCCTTGACAATGTCAGTCTTTTCTTCTTTTATCATGATGTTACTTATTGGTCCAGTGGTAAAGATTTTTGTTTTCTTTATGTTAATGTGTAATCCATACTGAAGGCTGATGTCTTTGATCTTCATCAGTAAGTACTTCAAGTCCTCTTTACTTTTAGCAAGCAAGCTTGTGTCATCTGCATATCATGGGTTGTTAATAAGTCTTCCTATAGTCCTGATGCTACATTCATCTTCATACAGTCCAGCTTCTTGGATTATTTGCTCAGCATAGAGATTGAATAAGTACGGTGAAAGGATATAACCCTGACCCACACCTTTCCTGATTTTAATCCGCGCAGTATCCCCTTGTTCTGTTCGAACAACTACCTCTTGGTGTATGTACAGGTTTTGCATGAGCACAATTAAATGTTCTGGAATTCTCATTCTTTTCAGTGTTATCCATAACTTATGAACTACACAGTCCAATGCATTTGGATAGTCAATAAAACATAGGTAAACATCTTTCTGGAAACCCTGGTGGCATAGTGGTTAAGTCCTATGGCTGCTAACCAAGGGGTCAGCAGTTCGAATCTGCCAGGCACTCCTTGGAAACTCTATGGGGCAGTTCTACTCTGTCCTGTAGGGACGCTATGAGTCAGAATCAACTTGAGAGCACTGGATTTGGTTTTTTTGGTTTAAATGTCTTTCTGATATTCTCTGCTTTTCAGCCAAGATTCACCTGACATCAGCAATGATATCCCTTGTTCCATGTCTCCTCTTCTGAATCCAGCTTGAATTTCTGGCAGTTCTCTTTCGAAGTACTGTTGCAACCCTTTTTGAATTATCTTCAGCATTATTTTACTTGCATGTGATATTAATGATGTTTTTCCCTGGTTTCTGCATTCTGTCGGATTACTTTTCTCTGGAATAAGTACGTGTATATGGATCTCTTCCAGTCAGTTGGCCAGGAAGCTGTCTTCCAAATTTCTTGGCATGAATTTGTCGGCCATGATAGAGAATTAATGAACCCACAGGGGCAAGACATCAGCAGGGGCTAGCAGGACAGAGTTTTAACTTATGAAGACACCAGGTTTGGGTTGATGGTGGTCAGGGAAAGCCTGCACAGGCAGTCATTGAAGGACAGGGTCCTTCTAGCTTGTGACTTGGCCCCAAGGAGCCAGGAAGAAAGGGAGAGAGGGACTGGCTGGTCTATAGTGCAGGGAGTTGTGCAGACTCCTGAGCCTATGGCTGGTACCAGATGTCCTAGCTCCAGTTGGAAGTCTGACCTACTCTGTATGGTTATGGTAAGAGACAGGAAGTCCCAAAGAAGTGGCTGGCTATGAGAAAGTGATAAAGCTGGGGTTTGCTCATCTCATCCCTTTAATAGTGTTGCAAGTTCTTTTCATTTTTCTACCCGTATATTGAATTTTTATCTGCTTCTAAACTACAATGGTCGTTTCCCAAAAGGAGGGACATGGAATGAAGGAGTTACTCTTCCCAAGCTATTTTGAAATCCAGGGGCCAAACAACATTAAACTTCAAAGCCTGAGAATAATCCCAAGGCTCCATCCTCTGGACCCACAACTGCTTTTTATAGACTTTCCTGGTGCAGATATTGAGAGCAAATGACAAATATTTTATTCTAATTTTCTCATGTGAAGATACATATTATGTTGGATTGTGAATTAGAATTAACAGATCAATAGATTCATAGAGTCATATAATGTAGGAGCCCCCTCTACCCAATCCTTTTGAAGTTTTCATTCGGCATCTGTTGAAAAATTCCAGAGGTGCAATGCTCATCATTCATTCATTCAACAAATATTTATTGAGCAAGTTCTGTGTGCCATACAGTAGGGATATTATGTGCCAGGACTTGAGACGTCATGGCATAGAAGACAGCAAGGTGCCTAATTGTACTGAGCCTTCATTCTAGAGGAGATGGACAGTGAAGAGTATACAAAAATATAATTTTAGTTATTGTTATATATTATGAAAAAAATAGGGTAATATTATACCAAAAACCAGCCCTTTGCCATTGAGTCGATTCTAACTCATGGTACCCTGGTGGCATACTGGTTAAGAGCTATGGCTGCCAGCCATAAGGTCAGCAGTTCAAATTCACCAGGTGCTCCTTGGAAACTCTATGGGGCAGCTCTACTCTGTTCTATAGGGTAGCTATGAGTAGCTAAGAGGGTAATATAATAGAGTGTTATAGGGGATACTCTTTTAGATTGTGTGTTTAAGAAATGCTTATCTGGGGAGGGGACATGAGACTTGAGACCTGAGAGGCAAGAAAAAATCATTCATGTGAAAATAAGGGAAAAGAACATTGCAGACAGAAGGGACAGCAGGCAATAACACCTTTGGGGTGTTCCACAAAGAGACAGAAGATTGCTGACTGGTAAGGGACAGAAAAAATAGTACAAAATGAGGTTAAAGGGGGAAAACAGGTGAGAAATCCTGAGACAAAGTAAGAAGTTTGTATTTTTTTCTAAAATTCAGTTGTAAGCCACTGGTGTTTTTTAAAGAGAGCAGTGACATGATTTGGTTTACAATCACTTGCAATTGGGGATTTTGAAGTTATCTAGGCAACTCATGGTCCTGGCTTGGGCTAAAGTGATGGTAATGCAAATGAGAAAATTGGAGACATTTAAGGTGTATTTTGAGGTTGTAACTCTTAGGGCTTCCATATAAGTCAGACGTGGGAACCAAGGGAAAGCCTGGAATCCAGAGGAGTATGTAGGTTTTAGTAAATTATGTTGTCATTGACTGGAATGGAAAGACTGGTGCTTTGGATGACTGAGATGGAATGATGGGATGTTTTGAGGGTAGATGAGATTCCTAGGACTTATTTATTTGTTGTATTTTAAATTTCTGTTAAGAGCTTGGGTGGTATAAGCAGTTTGGGATCAACTGCTAACCAAAAGGTTAGCAGTTGGAATCCATCCAGCCATCCCATGGAAGAAAGGCCTGGTGAATTGCTTCCATAAAATTGACAGCCAAGAAAACCCTATGGAGCAGTTCTACTCTATAACACATAGCACCAACTCAATGACAGCTAACAATGACAACAAATGTCTGTTAAACGTTTAAGGGAAGGTGTCGAATAGACAGTAGGATAAGTAATCCCAGAGGTTAAGGCTAGCCACATAAATTTGCAAGCCAACAGTATTCAGATATTAGTAAAACAAAACCATGAGATTAGAAGAGATTATCTATGGAAAAAAATTATGACCATGGCACTCTAACGCTTGGAGGACATACAAAGTAGGAAAAAGAACCAAGAAAGAAGAATGAGAAGGAGACACCCAGTAAGAAAGAGAAAACAGCGTGGTGGTCACATAGGAAGAAACCATTTCCAGAAGGAGGTTATAACTGTAGAAATTCTCACAAGTAAAATTAAATATGATGGCATATTGCTTCTACATGCTGGTCTGAGCTCTGAATTCTGGAAAACATATTAAAAAACAGAAGTCAAAGAAAATGAAAAAAGGTTTCCTGGTGGGAAGAGAATACATTTTGTAGTTATGTTGTTCCTGGTTGGAATCTTGAGTCCACCACTTATTAGCTGTGTGACTGTGGGCAAGCAACTTGTGCTCTATGAGCTTCATTTTCCTCATTTCTGAAATGAAGGCAGGATTGTTGTGAAAATAAAGATGTACCTGAAATAAAGATATGTTGGGCCTACAACATATGGTCAATAAGTTAAAGTAATTATTAGGTGGCTTCGCTCCCCTCTATGATAACCCTAGAAAGAGTTGAAGATTACTCCCATAGTCCCTTTGAAGCCAAGATTTTCTAGGCTACCATTTTACACCTACGCTCTCCTTTTTTCCCTCTTCCTGCTTCCTCTTCCCACACCAGGCCAGCTTTTTAGAACTTAAAGAATTCTAAAGCAAACAAGAGACACCATCTATGTAAGTGATACCTTTCTATGATTGCAATAGCTTGAGCTATGTTATAAAGTAGGAGGTTACTTTGAAGACGGTGAACCACAGTGGTTAAGAGGTCAGGTATGCAAGTCATATTATACGAGATGTAATTTGACTTCTACCATATAGTAGTTATGTGAACTTGGGCAAATTATTTAAACTTTCCATGCCTCACTTTCCTCATGTGTAAAATGGAGATAATAGTATCTATCTCATAGGGTTGCTATAAGGATTGTTGTTAGCTGCCATCATCTACAGCCCCAACTCACAGCAAGTCCATGCACAATGGGACAAAATGCTGCTTGGTCCTGGGCCATCTCATGATCCCTTTAAATCAGACATTGTGATCTATAGGGTTTTCATTGACTGATTTTCAAAAGTAGATCACCAGGTCTTTCTTCTTAGTCCATCTTAGTCTGGAAGCTCTGCTGAAACCTGTTCTGCATCATAGAAACACACAAGCCTCCACTGATTGACAGGTGGTAGCTGTGCATGAAGTGCACTGGCTGAGAATCAAACCCTGGTCTCCCTCCTGGAAGGCAAAAATTCTACCATTGAACCACCAATGCCTTTACTATAAGGAGTTAAAATGGGTGAAGTACTCAGAAAGGTGCCATTTGCTCAGTATTGAATAAGAATTCAATAAATGTGAACCACTGTCTATATTCAATTCAGAATGTCAAGTAAATGGCTAGATGGCCTCCTTTTTAGGATATGGCACTGGGGATTCTTGCCTTAAGAAGAGGTGGGGAGACGACTTGCGAGGTTCCTTCTGGATCTGACATCTGATCACTAGTGAGATTCAACGATTTTTGGAGTGGGCTATCTCACCTTGGTGGCATAGTAACTAAAAGCTACGGCTGCTGACCAAAAGGTTGGCAGTTCAAATCCACCAGACACTCCTTGGAAACCTATGGGACAGTTCCCCTCGGTCCTTTAGGGTCACTAAGAGTCGAAATTGACTCGATGGCAACGGGTTTGGTTTTTTTGGTTTAATCACCAGAGGTAGAGGGGGAGCAAGAAGCATTTGTCCTTGACTCAAAGGAAGCTGAGATACCTCCAGAAAGAGGTACGAAATTGGTTTAAAAAGTCAAATCCACTTCAGTTTTGAATAATGTCTTTTTTCAAATGTCAAAACTTCAACTGCTTTTCTTGGCTTATATTTCCTATTTGGGTTTTCAAAATTTCATTGGTAATTTATCTTCAGTTATAGAGGCAACATGATATAGAGGAAAAAGCATGAGTTTGGAGTTAATTCTAAATTTAATCCTTTTTTTTTTTTTTTCGTTCTACCTACAATGGAGCTGCAGAAAGTCTCTGAGCCTCAGTTCCCTCAATTTAAAAAGAAAAATAATAACGTCTGCCTGGCGGGGTTATTGTGAGAATTAAGTCGTGTGTATAAAAGGACTCAGCACAGTGAAAACTATGCTTTCCTTCTCCACCCATCCCATTGGACTGTAACCCCTATCCCTGCTTGTTCCGCTTCCTCCCAGACTCCAAAAATAGCGATGCAGATGGTTCTTTCCAAACCTGGGGAAAGCATATTGGTATAGTTTTAGTAGTAGACCTTGTTATTGGATGATATCAATAGAAATATAACCCTACTGAAGTTAAATTTATTATTTGAATTAATTAATTAAAAAAAAAGTTTTTTCTGTAAGCTCTAAAAATATTACTTGGAAAGAATGCTCTTTCCAGACCCCTAATGCTGAGTAAACTAAACCTAACCTCTCAGTTTAATAAAAAAAAAAAAAAAAATAGGCTACTGATAATTCCCTTTATGCCAATAGGAAAATTAGCTAGTGCCCAGATATTTTTAACGGATCCGAACAAACACATCTTCATTTGCATCTAGCAAGATGTAACCTTAGCAACAGTGTGTATTTTTGGACTCCTTTTCATTTCATGCAAATGAAACACCATTGATACATCCGGAATCTGATGACAGAATTCAGCATGACCAGTTCATAGGCTTGAATCCTCCACGTCTCTTGCCGGCCCAGCAGGATTCTGACTTCCTGCCACCAGCATGAATCAGTATGGTGCAGACAGAAATTTTTTTAGATTAATATGTTTACTTGCTTTTAAGTTATGTTTAACTGTCACTCCAATTATAAATGCCCCCAAGTGTGTGGGCAACATGACATCGTTGTGTAAAGAGCTTAGGTTTCATATTTTGACATACAATTCAAAATGTGGCTCCGCTTCTTCTGAACCATCACTTAAGGCCACTGAGCCACAGTCTTTTATAAAATGGAGACAATCATTAATTTGACAATTTTCTTCCCCATAAAATTATGGATATTAATTTTTTACTATAATATTTAAAATAATATTTAATATTTAAAACTAATCCTTAAAGAGTTAAAGGGTTACATAAATTTGAGGGAGTGCTTTTACAGTTTATAAGACCCAGCCAGGTGCCTGTCACATAAAATGGGTTGTACTGAATTGAACCAATGTTTATTTTACAGGGCTGGGAATGGAGATGGAAGAGATGGGGCTTCAAGAAGACTCCACCCTTGCAGTTAACACTTGGTTTCTGGTGTTGTACTTGAGCAATTTACAGATGGACACACCTAGAGTTGTTTGGTGAATATTGTCATTTTTCATTAAAAGTAGAGCAAAAAAAAAAAAAACACTTCTAAGTTACAGAAGGTTTTGGCAGTCCTATTTAAAGAGTTGAAGCTCTCCTGGCACTTAATTCTCAGCCTTTTGCCTACAGCTGCCATGGCCAGCTCTTCTTCAACCTTGTTTGCCTGTTGTATGCTGAAATAGTGACTGCGTGAGTGTATGGTCAGCAATTTGTCACTATAACTCCCTGGTCACAGGGTTACACTTGGCTAAAATATCCTATAACCCGTGGTTTGGGAGAGAAGGTTAAAGGGTAGAAATTTATGTACGTGTGAGTGTGTGTCTGTGTATGGGTAAGTGTGAGTATGGACATGAGTGGGACTGTGTGTGTGTGTGTGTGTGTGTGTGCATGTGTTCATGTGTCTGTGCCTGCGATCTTGTGGACTAGGGCTTGTGGAGATGTACAAAAATCTGAGTTCGTATGAGTGTGTCTGTGTATGTGTGTGTTAGCAAATGTATGCATGTGTGTGCTTCTGTGTGCTTGTTCTGTAGAAGGAAGAGGGCAGCGGAGGACTACGGGGTGATTTACTCATATATTTAAGAAATATTCACTTAGCTCAGAGAATGGGGATGAGCAGGCCAGGTTTTGAGTCTGTGAGGTCACTAGTTCAGGCAATCAGGGATCATGCCTAACAGAGATGGAGAGATGCTAGCCCCATGTGTGAGCTTTGGGCAGGGCTGGGCCAAATCTTTTGTCCCTGGGGGCTCAGTGGTAGCTCGGGGGTTCAGTGAAGCCCTTTAAGAATGATTTCCAAGGTCATACACACTGAGTCGTAGAGAATTCTGTCTTTTCCTTCCTGTCTTCTATACTGTTCCTCTCCTTTTCATGTCCACATTTCTTCTGGTAGGACCCACTTTACTCTAAGTAGGAGGCATTCTTGTGTGCTCCTTCTGGAGCAGTTCAATGGGGCATATCCTTGTCCAAGTGGTTGGGTTTTTAGTCCCCAAAATGTAGGCCCTAGAACATTCACAGGAGCTTAGGACACAGCCTAACTCATTTCACACAGGAGGGTACCCCATCCCACAAAGAAGATTATCACGCGCTCAAGACCCGGCAGGGGAGAACTCTGATGGAAATCTGGGTCTCCCAGGTCAGGACATTTCAAAATTTCCCCTCCTCGGTGATGCCTCCCTGGCCTCTCTTTCCCCTAAGAGTCCAAGCTGAGTGACTGCCTCTGATCTGCTCTGTGTGATCCTGAAGCACTTCAGAAACTCTGCAACACATCCATGTCTCACTCTATAGTTTACCAAACACTTTAAGGGATGCTTTCCCGGTTATGTGATTTTCATGTGTTCCACATGAGGCAGGTTATTATACAAATTTGAAAGACAGAGTAAGTGAGGCTTCCGGAGGTAGATAGTAAATAGAAAAACCCAACCCAAAGGCTCAAACTCAGAACTTTCCTGACTTGAGTAGCTAATTTTTCACATGTCTGGCTCCCCCAATGACTTAAAGACAGAAGCTACATCTTGTTGATTTGTATATCTTCATCATTGAGCTCAGAGCCTGGTTTAGTGTCTTAGGTTGGGTTCCCGAGGAAATGTAGCCTGAAACAAAGATTAATGTGCAGGAAGTTTATCAGGGATAACCCTCAGAGTCAATACCAGTGGGGGGTCGGGGGGCTGGGGGGGAATGAAGGAAGTGGGATTAGGCAGAGGGAGAAGTTGAAATCCAATGTAGTTGCAAGAATGGCCTCAGCTGACCCCATGGGTAGCTCTGGAGCTGGGAATGGTCCTTCAGACTTGTTTTAAATAGAGAAGGCCAGGCCTTTTTACCCTGTGATTGGCTGGTCTTTGCATGTGGGCTGTCTCCAGGGAAGGGGTGTGAACTTCGGTGAAGCAGTTTTCTTTGGGGAAGTGCAATTCAGAAAGAGGAAGTCAGCTGAGGGCCATCTGTTACCAAAACTCCCAACAGCTGGGGAACAAGTGACTCAGTCCTATAGGAGGGTCTGGGTGATAAAGCACAGCACAGTCACTACGTGGTTGAGAAAGCGACTTTTCTCCTGCTCTCTTAACAGTGAAATTCCCCGCCACATGTTTGGTTTTTCCTGCACTGGCACCCCCAGGTCTTTGAACATTCCTGCTTTCTATGATGTAGTTGTGTCCTGAATGTTGCCGCTGTGTATGTGTGTATGTGCGTGTGTTCAAGCAGGCATGCATGTGTGTGCATATATGTATGTGTTTCTCACCAACATCTATCAAGGGTTATTTTTGTGTGTGTTTCTCAAGCCAGGAACTCGGTATTTCCTGGCTGCCCTGGCTACTGTCTCATGTTGGGATCATAATAGCCACATCGGGGTTTAACTCTGTTTCTGTGCTCAGTGCATCTTGGGGTCCCAAAGTTGTAGCCTAGGGAACATCCACATTTACCAGCCACTCAGGGGGAGCATGACTCTAGGTTTAGCAGGGGTGTGGCCCCCTACGCCCCTCGGAACCACTAACAGAGGAGGGCTTCATCTGGGGGAATGGGCGCTGCGGCTTTGGTGGTGTGCAGAGGCAGAGGCCTGCTCAGAAACAGTGGCTCCATTCTCCACAGAGGGATCAGCAGTCACGCTATGGGGAGTTTACCAGTACTGTCTCTGAGCCCCTGAATTCAGGCTCTGTGGAGCTTGCTAAACTAAGCCATGGGGTGGGAGACCCCTTGCTCACTTAGTTTTTCCATGGTCAGAGGGCCTGGCATGGGAGCTCTTTCCTTCCCCAAGGAGTTCAGGCTTCTCCACTGCCTGCACGTCACATTTCTAGTCAGGGTATTGGGATCTACCATCTACCAATGGCAAGCCTGTAAAGTCTGGTGCCTCTCTGAGGCTGCATGCCAAGCTGATTGGCTGGAAGGAGGAGTAGGCTGCTGTTTGCTTAGGCAATTTCAGGGCCTCCAGAAAGACCCTCTGGCTCCCCCAACACCAACTCCTGCCTCATAACATTTCCCATGTGACCCTGAATGGCTGATAACAGAAGTTCCCTCTGCTAGATGACAGCATTTTTCACAGATATCTCAGACACAGAAAACTTCACGGAAGGTGGGGGCACAGTGTCTGCCCTTCCATTTGGGGGCCTCATGTCAGAGATTTGGCTCTTCCTGGGAGCTTGTGATGGTGGAGATAAAACAAGAGTGGAAGACTCAGATGATAAAACTCTAACATGGGATACAACCCAGAAGCTGGAGGGGGAATAGACACAAATGATACTGAGTTGCCAAGTTGTCAACACCACCTGAGTCTAGCTGGCATGTGATCTTGAGAAGGTTGATTAGAGCAAATATTGACCTACTTTCTAGGCCTTGAGTGTGGAACTCACATTTCCCTTGGGCTGACTGTTGTGTGTGGTCTCGTCCTCACAGCAATGCTGGAAGAGGCTGTGTCTCCCCTTTTTTCTTAGGAGGCAGCTGGCTCTGCGATACAATTTACCTGCTCATTTGTAAAATGGATCATCTCCACTGGTGCCAAACAAAGCTCTCCAGAGCAGCTGACATCTGAGATGGGCTTTAGAAACACGTCATAAGTTCAACAGATGGGCATTTGTTCTAGTGCTGCCATGGGCTGGGGACTTCTCAGAGGAAGGTGGCAACACGCCTAATTGTTAGGGTCTCCTGGGTACTGAGTTTTAAGTCATAGTCCTCATCAATGGGTAGATCAATAATTAGGAACTTCCCGAAGCAAGAGCAGTCAGAGAAATAAAGCTGCTTTGAATGTTACATAGAAGAGGAAGACTAAGGAAAAGATGATCTAGACAAAGACAAACACAAAGATGTTGTGTTCTTTGAAAATAAAAGATATGTTTATAGTCATATGTATATAAATATGTATATTTATCAAATTCTTTCTTTTCCCCCTGTCTGAAGTCAGAAACATCATAGGAAGGGATGCAGGGAGGAGACAACCAGGACTGGCTGCTATTCCTAGACTCCTAGACATGAGCTCTTAATTGGCATTCACAAAGAAAACTGGAAGGTGGCTAGGGGCTAGCTGGATGGAGCCCTGGGCTGGGGGCCAATGACCTTTATCTGCTTCCCAGTTGCTCCATGAGCTCCCTCCCTGTGTGTCTTTGGCCACTCCCCTTGCCCTCTCTGTGTCTGCATTTGCAAAATCACAAACTGAAAGGCATTTAAATTCTGATACTGGATGAATCTATTTTTAACAAAAACCACACTGACTCCCACACTGGGAGTTTGCCATAATGACATGTGTAGCTACACAAACTTCCCAGAACCAGAAAGGAGTAGCATTTGTGAAGCATCAGCTCGTCAGAAATGACTGGCCTCCATGGCTTCCCAAGCCCATCCTTAAAACCTGCTCCATGATGTACGTACAGGCCAGGCTGAGCCGGCAGCCTTCCCCGGCGCCGCTTCCTCTTGGGGCTGTGTTCTTGCTGACTGCGCCGTGTGTTCTCAGGAACAGAAAGCAACAGAAATAGAATGCGCCTGTCACACAGCAAGTGCACTCCTGGGAGGATGGGATGTGTTTTATTTATTTACTTATTTGTCAGATGATTCCCTGTCAAAGGAGATAATTTTTGAAGTTGGGGGTTGGGGAACCCTGAGAAGCTTTCAGCTCCCTGCTAGACAAGTCACTTTTATCACAACATCTTGGCATCATCAGCTAGAGATCATGCCAAGAATGTTCAGCACACATCCTGCAGGGATGTCATGGGGTTGTATGTAGCAGCTCGTAGACCTTTGGGGTGTAAAATTCCACCGCAGTGCAAAGCACAGCCAGTTTATTAGGACGCATAAACAGCCTTTGCCACATCCTAGATTCAGGATCCCGGGGAGCTAAACTAATATGCTGGCTCTGATCTCATGAGATCCTTAAGTCAGAGACCATTATGTTCTGAGCTCACCTGTTCTACTTGGTGCAATGTTCTCCTCCTCTGCCCTCTGAGAAGGGCCATCCTTCTGCCTAATGTACAATTTGAATTCTGGACATTGGCAGTGGCTTTTCTTGTATTTTAATCTGATCCCAGATCCCTGAGTGGCACAAATAGTTTCCATTTGTCTACTAGCCAAAAGGCTGGCAATCTGAGCTCACCCAGCAGTGCCACAAAATAAAGGCCTACTGATCTGCTTCTGTCAGCTTATGGCCATTAACAATCCTATGGAACAAACAATAAACTGGGGGAAGAAGTTGTAGCATATATGGCAGACAAAAGGTCGATTGCCATAGTATGTAAAGAGTTCCAACAAATCAATAAGAAAAAGACAATAAACCTAGTGGAAAAAAATACAGAGACCTATTTTCTATGAGGAAGCTGTTCATTGAAAAGGGAATACAATTGAACTTTAAATATATGAACATAGATCTTTGCCTGTAAATAAAAGCAATGTTAATTAAAAAAAAAAAAAAATTCCTGTGGAACAATTCTACTCTAAAACATGTGGGGCTCCCAAGAGTTGTAATTGACTCGATGGCAACAAATTTAATCTGATCTCACTACTGAAACTACCAGCAACTTGAGAACTCCTGATATGAGACAGAATCAGGAGGCTGAGTTCAAGACCACACCGACCACATATAAGCTGTATAACCTTGGGTGGACTTTTTAGACCTTTCTATGTGTTGGTATCATCTGTGAATTGGAGATAATGAAAACATTGTATTGCATATCTTGAGGGTTATTGTAAATAACCCATATGATATTGGGAGTCAAAATGTTTTAATCACTGCCTGGGCTGAGCAGGGGTGTACCAGTGCTCTCTGTATGCAGTTCAGTGTCAAACACAGTTAGCTGAGAAGGAGGGATAAAAGTAGTACCCAGATGACAATGGCCAGGCAGAATTAGAGTTTGGAGCACAGGATGTTGCAGATGTTTGAGCAGAGTAGGCAAAAGTCATTTGTAAACATTTCTTGTAAAAGATCCACATCTAAGCATGCCGCCTCCAGGAAGTTCTCTTTGATATCCCTCAGCCCAAGAGATTACTGGTTTTCTCAGCTATATCATCCATGTCCCAGTTATGTAACAGATCCTTGAGAAAAAGGCCAGAGGTTCCTTTTCCCATGTTCTCTTCTCAAAACTATCACAGGCCTGGGCTCAGGCCTAGGCTCATCGTAGGTACTCACAATCCCTTTCAGAGCTGCTTCTCATTCCCTCACCCCTCTTGGGTGCTCCTGGGATGCCTTGTGATCCATGTCCTGACTCAAGATACCTTCCTCTACCCTTCTCTCCCAGTGCCCATTGATAGGGCCAGAGTCTCACCTTGTTGTCAGGCCCCTCCACACATCCATTCAGACCCTGTCTTTCTTGCTCATTCAGCAAGCAATGGCACATCTTAGACCTTAAGTGGGCACTGTGGGGAATTCAGAAATGAGCAAGCATGGTTCCCGTTCTCAAGGATCTTGGAAAGCCCCTTAATGAATGAGCCCCCTCCCAGCTCAGGTTGCTGAACTGAGGGCATGGGTGGACACATTTCAAGTGAATTCATGCCAGTAATGCGCATTCAAGACAACTAACTAATGCCTTTCATCCACACTGCAGCCTCTGCATGGATTTTCCTGCCCATTTTCTTGATAAGAAAACTGAGTCTCAGAGAAGGCTAGTAAGAGGCAGATCCGGGACTAGAAATCAAGTCTTCTAATCCCAGGTATTGTATGTTTCTAATGCACAAATGTGCTTTAAAAAAGCATGCTCTGTGAGAGGCCCAAGACATATTTTTGAGATGGGCATAGTGGAAAGAGTGCTAACATGGTTCTTGTTCTGCTGGGATAAAAAGTAATTCAATAAATGAACATGAGTCAATGGGGAGGCAGCATTTTCTCTTTGGAAAACATGTGCGTAATTCTGCAATTAGAGGTTCCAGTAAAAGTGGGTGGGTAGCTCCAAGGAAATATAAATCACAACCAATAAGCAAAGATGAACAGCTGTAGCTACACAGGCTGGAGACCAGAGAAACTCAGGAACTTTATACTTTCAGTCATGAACACCTTGGAACCTCCCGCCCCCCCCCCCACCTGCCACATACTTTGGCCATATATCCCTAATTGGGACTCCTTTCATCTAGTTTTCAACCACCTGTCTGTCAGCTTGTCATACTGTGGTGGCTTGTATGTTGCTGTGATGCTGGAAGCTATGCCACTGGTATTTCAAATACCAGGGGGACCACCCATCATAAACAGGTTCCAGTGGCGCTTACAGACTAAGGAAGACTAGGAATAGAGGCCTGGAGGTCTATTTCCAAAAATCAGTCAATGAAAACCTTATGCATCCCAACAGAAAATGGTCTAATTCATTTGCTTTGGACACGTCATCAGGAAGAATCAATAGCTGGAGAAAGGCGTCATGTTTAGTGAAGTAGAGGACCACTGATGGTGCGACTCTTAGTGAGTTGGACTGGCATAATGGCCGCATGATGGACTCAAGCATGCTGTGATCATGAGGCTGATGCAGAACCAGGTAATGTTTTATTCTATTGTATATAGGTCGCCATGAGTTGGAGTCGACTCAACAGCAGCTATCTATTTCTGTCTCTTCTAGTTTTACTTCTACATTTATTTCTCCTTCCATCCACCTCAGTGATAATTATCAAAAAAGAAAAGTATGTATTTATGTAAAATCTTGCATTTCCCTGATTAAAATCCTCCCAGCTTTACAAGGTCGAATCAAACTCTTACACAGGGCTTATGAATTTGTTTAGTTTTGGGAGTTGGAGCACAGGACATTGGGAATGTGAGAAAGCAGAGTAGGCAAAAGTCATCTGTAAGTGTTGACTCCCCAAAAGCAGATCCTGAGCCAAGGATTGTGCTCAAGAATTGTCCCAATGAGAGGTATTTATTCACCAACACTGTCCCTCATTGGCTAATGCTCGCTTCTGGGGGTATTAACTTTCCAACACTTCTATTTTGCTCCTCACACAGCCAGTACATTTCTGGAAGGAAAGAAATCCCTCAAATAGTAGGAGTCACAGGTGTGTAAGGAAATTGTCCACTGAAGCTACTAGCAACCTTCTAGGGTGAGCCAAAGAGATGTGAGTGGGGCAGTGTGTCTTCTCCTACAAGGGCTTTGCATGAGTTTTCCTCTAAAGCCTCATCTTCTGCCCCTACATATGACACGTGACCCCCAGATTTCACAGAGGTGTTACTCTATGAGTAAGAAAAATATATACATAACACCCCATAATGATGATGTCTTAATAAGGACACGTTTATCTGAAGCAGAAGGCAATCAAGCTTACTGTAGTAGATTGGCCAGGTTGTAAATTTTAGACTTTTTTTTTTTAATTTAAGATTCCATACCCTCAAATAATAGGTATGAGGAAAAAAAAACAAATGACTGAGAAAAACTCACAGCAATCAAATACACAACTACCTCTCTATGTGAGTGGCTGGGGTTAAGGTTATTGTTAGTTTTCTCCTAGACCTGGACAGATAATCTTAGAAAACTCTTCAAGTCTTGTTGGATGCTAAATTGTAAAGGAGTGATTTAGGTGTGTTCCTTAGACTCTCCTTAATACAGCAGAATATAGGACACAGCAGGAAATTTAACTTGAGTTTCTGATTACATGAAAAGTCTAAAAGCAACTCCTAAATATGTGCCATTTTGTCAGACACCCATATTTTGCATATACCGGACCTTTGCCTAGACTATCCTTCTCATGTTTTCCAACACTATCTTTATGAAGTATTGAGTAGTGCATGTAGATTTAATCACTCCCAATGTTACTTCTTTATTATATGTTAAATATACTTTGTTATAATCCTTGAGGTCATTACAGGTTCTTGGTTGGTACAGTTTATGATCGGCTGTTAACCTGAAAGTTGGCAGTTCGATCCCACCCACTGGTGCCACAAAAGAAAGGCTTGGGGATCTGCTTCTGTAAAGATTTTGGCCAAGAAAACCCAATGGACTACTTCTACTCTGTAACACAATGGGTTGCCATGCGTTGGAATTAATTTGACAACAATAGGCTTTTCAGTTTTGATTTTGAGGTCATTAACCACTCTCTGAACCCTCTTTTCTTTATAAAATAAAGTGTTCACAGTAATGAGCTTTGAAGCCTCAAATTTTTGAATCTGTTATAATTTCTAAATATGATTTTAATAGCGACACCACATCATTTGTAGGTGAATACTCAAGTTTTCCTTTAAAAAAATCTGTTTCAGGTTGGTTGTCATAAAAATTCCTTGGTTCCAAAATATTAACTAAATGTCTTTTATGTGTCAGGCCTAGTGGAACACACCCAGAATTTATTATCCCTACCCTTGAGAAATTTATTATCCTGCTAAGAAGTTGACATATAAGCCCAGGAAGTAACTAAGAAATAATTCCAGTCACTTGGCAAATCAGCAGGAATTCATACCACAGGGAAGGTCACTATGAGTTGGGGCAATAGTTCAAGGATATGAGGCTCAAGATGAGCCCTGGAGGAAGAACAACACTTGATATTTCTGGTGATAGAAGGACACCCTAAGTTAGCATATTAAGGAGTGCACAAAGCCATGATGGGCAGAGGCAAGGAATGAGACTGAGGCAGATGGAGAAGACAGTGACAAATCTTCCTGGAAAAGCCAATTCATGCTGGAGTAGAACAGGAGATGCAGCTGAAAAAGTCCCTATTGGGGAGAATTTAGGTGCCAGCCAATGGAATTTGACATTCAGCCATCACGAGACCAGTAAATTTTTTAAGAAAGAGAGGGAGATTAAGATTTTTGTGTTTGAGGAGGGTTGATGTGGCAGCTGCATGGAAGATGGGTTGGGTAAGGCTGGTCATCAGATCAAGAGGAGACAAGAGGGAGGACGACCAGTCAGGAGGCTGTCCCACTGAAGCCTGCAGGAGAACAAGGCTTGAAGCAGGGGAAGGAGGATGAGATCCATATTTGATGGGATATTGCGGCTGGACAGCAAGAAAGAAGAAGGATGCGATATGAGGATTGTAAGCTTTGACTCGTGGCCAAGAGAATGCTGGGGATAGGAGAAATTGACTCAAAGAGGTAAGACCTAGTTAAAGCCATATGACCAAGGTGTGTGTGTGTGTAGAGGAAACTAAAGCAGGGAAAGAGACAGAGGCAGTCAGAGGTAAGATTTAAAGCCAATGTCTTTGAACACAGCTTGGTTTCAGACATACTTTTGGATCCATTCTTTAGCACACACAGGGGCCTTACCTTCCCAGAGCATCAGTAATGCAACATGGAAATTGCAGGTCTGTCCCTGAATAAAGACACTGGGGTTAGGAACATAAGCCATTCAAGAAACTCTTTCTTTATCACTGTAATTACAAACTCAGCCTGTGTTTGGGACCTAGCATTGAATTTAATGCTTGATTTTTGACATGTGACCACAGTTTCCATGTGCTTTCTTTTTGGTTGATGCCACTACTTAGTTTTATATGTAGATAAAAATGCAGCCATTCATAGCATACACTGAAATGCATTTACAGATGTTTTGCACAGGAATAACTTAAGTTCAGTGATTCTCAATTTTTTTTTTCCCACCATCCCAACACTCCTGAGGAGTTTAGTACACTCAGATCAATAACAGGGTTAATACATTTCATCAAATCTCAGTGCGAGAATAAAGGCCATGCATCCTCCCAGTGCTTCAGGGAAAATTTGGGAAAGGAAGAGTGGGAAACCCTCTAGGTGGTGCTAATATAGCCCCCCAGGAGGCAAGCCCTCCATTGGGACTCACGGTCTTCTAGTCCAAGCACAGCCTGACCCTCCTTTCTAATCCCAAACCTAACCTCAACCCTTACACATCGTTCAAGACCCAGTTTTAGTTTTTTTTTTTCTTCATTGAGAAATCACCCCTGTTTCTCATAACTAAGATAGTCTCCTTACATGCTATCCTTACCCTTTCTCTTAGTATCTGTTCCCCCATTAGACTGGGAGCTCTTTAAGAGCGGGTAAACCAAAAAAAAAAAAAAAAAAAGGTGCTGCCACAGGGTTCATTCTGAATCATGGCAACCCCATGTGTTACAGAGTAGAGCTGTTCCATAGGGTTTCCTTGGCTATAATCATTAAGGAAGAAGATTGCCATGTCTTTCTTCCATGGAGTCTCTGGGTAGGTGTGAACCATCAACTTGTTAGGTTAGTAATCAAGTCAAACTGCACTGTCCAGGGATCTTTGATGATGCATAGTATGTTTTATTCATTTCTGAAACCCTGCTTCTAGCGGATGCTTGACACAAGTTAAAAGCTTGACACATAGTAAAAGTTACCAGATCAAATGAGTGAACAGATGAATGAAGTGATTGGATAAAGCAATCTTTCCAGCTCTGGTTTATGATTATATGACACATGAGTTGTTGTATGCTATTGCAGTAGTTTTTTGTTTTTTTTTTTAATAATCCCTCACATGTTTGGAGCTTTTCAAAATTCCTGGCATTCATGCCTCGCTGCCATTCTAGTAGGTTAGCACAGAAGGTATTGTGATTTTTTGTTTGATATGCAGGAAACTGGGTGACTTGAGAGTTAGGTGATAAGGTCAAGGTCACAAACTAGCAGGTGGAGGAGCTGAACTACTGCCAGGTATTCTATTCTGACTCAAAGTTTTTTTTTTCTTCTTTTTTTTTCACTTCATCACATTTCATCTTTTCAGTGCGCATTCCTCTTCTGCCTTTGGGAATTTGTCCAGTATTTCTTCTGTCAGAGCCAAATGGGGAACTCAGTAATGAATGCCTGACTCCAGCTCCTTCTGACGCTGGTAGGAGCTCACTTTACTGACTAAAATCCAAGAGGAGCTCTGTTCTTTTAAGGTGCTCAATGTCTGGTCTTTCATGCCTACATTTACAAGTTCTCTTCCAGAGGTCGTGCTGACCCAGAGTACTTTGGAGCTCCTTCAGAGCTTGGACCAAAATTGATTGGCAAGCACTCTTTGGTAACCATCTTCTTAAAAATAGAATACCGAATAGACATTGTTCTGTTTTTTTCACGTTTTTTCCCCTTCCTTGCCCCTTTCTTCCTCCTTTTTTTTTTCCTGTTTGCCTATTCCTCAAAGCGTTTTAAAGCTCCTCATCAGTATGGGCAATTACATTTATTAACTAAGTCATTCTGGGCTGTACCATAATGAAAACTATTTTTTTTTTTTCCTGTGAAAGTTTGCTAAAGACTGGGTAGGATTGAAGTCGTCTTCCATTAGTCACTGGCTCTGTGACTTCAGATACATTATGTAATCATTCAGTTCTCTTGTTGAGTCTCTGGCATTTTCAATGATTTATTTAATAATTGCCTCCCTTACTGGATTGTGAACAATTAGAAGGTGGGTGTCATATTTTGTTCAAACTTGTACTCTCAACACTTAGTGCAGTGTCCTGCAAATATTGGCTGGATTGAATGCCAAAGAGAGGATGGGAATCAATGCACTGCAGAAAGGGGACACCAAGGAGCTCCACCAGTCTGCCCAATGCTTCCCCTGATGTTTGAGAAGGAAAGGAGCAGAGTCAAAGAGGAGTAGAAGGTGTGGCATGTGTGTGTGGTAGTATGCATGTATGAAGTTCCATGCGTATGTGGCATTTGATTAGAATGGAGGACAGAGTTGCTGGCAGCATGGGGGGGAAGCGAGTCATGAGTGACAAATCCTAGTACCAGAGCAAGGGTCATTTACTATCAGTGTCTGGCATGACCAGAACAAATTCAGCCAAAATTCCCTTGTCAAATACCCAACAGATACCTAGTCAAATACCCATAACCTTAGCACCACTGTGTGGCAATTGCTGGGAATCAAGAGCTCTCTAACTCATCAGGTGACCTTAAAAAAGAGTTATTCACCCCCTTGGACTTCAGCCTCTTGATCTGTCAAACAAAGGGGTTGAAATAGGTAATATGTAAGTATCGCTTGGCTAACCTGCTGAATTTCCAAGAGGGTAGAGCACAATGAGAGTTGTCAATTAGATTTTGGAGGACACAAAAAGTGCACACAGGTTGTTTACTACGTCATGCCATTTTCTAGGGAGATTAAGGCATACTAAAATTTGCTTCTTTGGGGAATTGCTTCTTATCAGTACCCAGGACATTGCTGAGAGAAAGGCTATAAACTGAGTAAACCAAAAGCTTAGTACATAGGATTGTTGAGCTGGGAACAAGGAACACTCAGAAAATGGAAATTTTGTTCAGAAAAAGACTGAAATATATGTGAAGGTAGGGAATGGAATAGAGCACACACATGTGATAAGTATAATTGGGACTAAGACATTATGGAAAAGGCAATCCTGCACAATTATTTCAAAGCATGAGAGATACCACACATGAATCCTAGGACAGCACTCAACGCAGGAGGTTGGTAAGGGTACTACTAGGGTAAGGAAGTAATTTTACCAAGAAGAAGAGGAGAGTGGAGTGTATTTTATAAAAAATCAGAAGGCTTCACATCTCACATTCTTTTGTGGGAGTAAGTTGAACATCAGATTGATTTTCAAATGATAATACAAATGATGACATTTAAAAGAGAAAATATTTGGTGTGAAAAGGCACACATTCTCAGCCATCTTTGAAATCGTTGTGTATTCTGGGGCTGTCCCAGTAACAATTTCCTTGGGATTTAGTGGACATCTGTTCACTGACTCTCAAACGCTTTTTTTTTCCTATTCCAAGGGCTAGTGTGAGACTCTAAAATGTGCATCTCCATCCTTATCTGGGGATTTGAGGATGCTTCAACAGCCTGGCTAACTATGTTTCATCCTCTCCAAGTACTTCTATTTTGATCATTTGTCCATACAGAACAGGGAAAAATCAACAAAAACAAATAGAACACAATTCCTGCGAGTTTTCTGCCTTATGAAAGTATGTAAGAAAATGGAAAAGGCTTTCTCTGAACACCAAGATAACTTTTTCATAAAACCTCAGGTTTTGCTTGTTTTTTTTTAACCTCCAGAAGCAGGTTCTTTCCTGTTTCGATCAAGAGATGTTGTAAGTGATAGAGAGGTGACAGAGGGGTCCGTCTCCAGTGTGTTTCCTCACCCTGGTGCTCTGACGGTGTCTAGGACTCATCCCATCCTTCTTGATTGTGTCTCAACAGGATTTTACTTGGGGCGGATGCTCTATTTTCAAGCCATTACCGGACTTGGTCACATCTGAGGACCCATGACAGAATGATGCATCATCTCAAGGGGGCTTCTCTTTTGCACATGTAGCCACTTGTCTCATAGCATAAAAGCCAGAATAGATCTGAGACCAACCTGTGGCCCAGGCCAGTCACCAGCTGGTGTCTGGTAGATTCTGATTCATGGTGACCCATGCATACAGAAAAGAACTGCTCCCTGGGGTTTCAAGGCTGTGACCTTTCAGAAGCAGTTTTTAGGCACCTCTGGGTGGGTTTGAACCACTAACTGTTCAGTTAGTAGCTGCACATTTGACAGATAGATAGCTCTGGGAATTCTTAGTTTGAATGCAAATGAAAGTGATTCCTGTGCAGAATATCCGGAAGATAATTAAATGGTCACTGCATTTTCATTTTTCTATGGCATGAGGGAGCATTCAGCGTTGAAATACACTCACTCTTCCCTAAGCTAAACTGTCAGGTGAGAGCTGACCATGGATTGGCTAAACTGGTAAATTGGAGGAATTTGTTTTCATGGGCATTGGCCACCATATTCCCTACACAGTGATCGCAGATTCTCTTCAAGGCAGTTGATGGCCTAGACCCTTTAGCTATTGATCTTCAGGCATTTTCCAGTTAGAAAAACTTTGAGCCATGGCATCCTCTCTCCCAATCTTCCCTTCTCACTGGACTCCTCTCTCCATTCTCTTCTAGAGTCACAGAATCATGTAGACTCCACATCTGACAAGGTCCGGTGATCCCAGAATGCAAGTTCTGCCTATCTCTGCCTGAGCTTCAACCTGTGCAATGGGCCGAAAACTGATATCCACACCTACCATTTCTTGACTTTAGTTTTCCATGTTTATAACCTCTTCTTGGAGCTTTCAGCAGACCTGAGTTCTAATCACAGCTCTGGCAGTCACTTGCTCTGTGTGACCATGGGCAATTCTCTTCTACTCTATTGTTCCCAAGTCCTCTATCTGAATTTTAAGACAGCAAATAAGATACCGCTCTTGAAACCAGTAAAAAGATTCTATTAAAAATATTCCTAATAAAAAGGTTTAATATTATCATGATGATTTTCAAATCACGGGGAGAAAGGGTTAATGTGTTTATTTACCTATTTATTTATTTTTGATGAAATAACTAGTCTGTGTCTACTGAGACATTAGTCTCCTTCCTATCCCAGAGACGCTTTCTGTCCCCTCTGCTTTGAGGTTCACATCCAATTGTCCAGCAAGAGAGTGCAGCAAGGCTATTCAGAATAAAGATTTATTTGTGCTTCACCTAGTATGAATCTCATCCTTGTCATTCACATAAAATATTACATCTCGGGCCATCACCAAGAGGAAATTCCAAGTTTGCTAAATGCCTTCCTGTTCTTGACACAAAGAGCGAGAGCAAGAATCCAAACAAACTCTGGCTCCAGCCTCACTTTCTAGCCTTACTTCCCCCATTTCCCCGACATGCACCCCTTACTTCAGGGACACACAATCATTTGTACTTTTCCATAGTCTCTGGTTCTGAATTTCTACTGAGCTTACATATGTTGGTCTCCACATCATCTGAAGATCATCTATTCAACCCCCAACAAAAGGCATCTCTTCCTCTGAGAAACCTAGAGGTCACTGTTGATTTTAGGGAGAGAGCCCATCTTTTGCCCCCTTGGCGCTCTTGATGTTCGTTTTCTCTTCCATTCTCTTTATTTATTATTTTAAAAATGTTTTAAAACTGAAAAATAAGTATGCATAATATACGTATAATTTAAAGAATAATAATGAAATTAACATTCAGATAATCATCAGCTGGCTTGATAACACAACAGTAACAAATTTTTTGAGAATTTTTGGATGCCTTTTCCTGATTACAATTTTCTCCCCCTACCCAAGATGTCATCACTTTCCTGAATTTCTAAACTATCTTTTTTTATTTCTTTAGAGTTTTTTCACATTTGAATGTATTTGCATATTTTTGCCTATATTTGAACTTTATGTAAATTGAATTACGTCATTTGGATTCTTCTGTAACTTGTATTTTTCACTCGACATTATAAATTTGAAATTCGTTTGTGTTGATTCATGAGACTAGAGTTCATTAGTTCTCACATTTATATAATATTCCATCGTATAAATCAACACAAACTGTATGTCCATTTTACTGATGGCAGAATATTTTTTGGTTGTTCTTGCTGATATTCTTACAAGAAATGATTCTACGAATACTATTGAACTTTTCCCCTGGTATAGATAGCAAGTATTTTTAGTATAGATATTTAGGAATGTAGCATTGTATAAAAGTGTATGTATATTTAAATTCACTAGTTTATGTAAAATTGTTTTCCATAGTAATTATGCTGTATACCTATGTATCCTGCCTTCAGTTCCATTTGTACTACCAGATCTCTTGATTTTTCTTTGTCATTTCTTGTTTTCTTTTGAACTGATTGACATCCCTCTGCCATTCTTCTGTTTTTTCCTGGAAGTTATAAACACATATACGTATTTATACACTGTTAATATTTAAATTATAAACTTAGTTAATATCTTTAGCTTTCTACCAAACAATAAAGGAATTCTAAAACATATTAACTCCGATCATTCCAAATCTGATTAATATGTATTGTCCTAAATTTTAGTTCTTTCCTTTTTATTTAACCCTACAAATTGTGCGTTATTGAAAAAGTTTCATGTAGTAAATGTTTTTATGTTTATTCATGTATTTAACATTTTCTTTGTTTACTAGTCCATCTTCCTTCTTCAACTTTACTTCTGAAGTTTTAGTCCTTCTTGGATATAGAATTCCAGGCTGGTGGTTATTTTTTTTCCCAGAACTTTGAAGACATTGTTGTCATTTTCATCGCCAGTGTTGAAAAGCCAGATTCAGTGTGCTTGAATTTCTTTGTAAGTAACCTGGCTTTCCTCCATGGCTCCTTTTGAAATTTTCCCTTTGTTTCGTTGTTCTATGATTTGATTAAATTTTATCTGGGTGTGAATTTTTCTTTATTTATCCTGCTTTAGATTTATTAGGCTTCTTGAATCTGAGAAATGGTGTCTCATCAGTTCTGGAAAATTCTCCATCATTTTTTCTTTAATTATTACTTCTGCCTCATTATTTCTTCTTTCTCCTTTGGAGAATCTACTAGACATATGTTATGCCTTCTCTCTCTGTTGTCCATGTCTCTTAACTTTTTGTGTGTGTTTTACTGCTATTTGTCTCTTAGGGGTACGTTCTGGATAATTTCTTCAGATAAATCTTCCCGTTCACACTTTCTCTCTTCAATTCAATTTGCAGTTAAACTCAGCCGTTTTGGTTTTAACACACATGCATATCTATTTTATTACAGTTTAATAAGTTATTATTTTTTTTTGTATTTTGCCTCTGCCTTATCATTCTGATGTTTCTTAACATACTTTCAATTACCTTTCATTTATTTTTTTTAATTAAAAATATTTGTTTTATATTTTCTTTCTGATAACGAAAAATCAGCCTCCTTTACTGGCCTGATTTATAATTGATCATTTATGTCCACTCCGATGGTGACATTTCTTCTTTTTGTTTAATGACTTTTGATTGTGAGCTCATGTTCTTTGGGCCTTTATTTGTGACAATTCTTTGAGGCCTTGGTTTAAAATGTATTTCTCTGAAGAGAATTTGACCTTTCTTCTACAGAGCAGCAACAAATATGTTGCTTTTTTGCCACAGAAATAAGTTGAATTTTGATCGCAAACTTACAGGAGGACAAGTTCAAATTTAGGAACTCTAAGAGAAGTGGCTTTATTTTCTTTTTTTATTTTTTTCCTGCTCTACCAGAAATGGCCTCAATGTATACCCTTGTAGGGTGGGGTTTCCCCTTTGTTCTCCAGCTTAAAATGCTCCTCAAACTATTCTGGCTTTCATGGGTTTGCTAAAAGTCACCCCCCCCCCCAAAAAAATTACCAAACCCATTGCCATGAGTCGATTCCAACTCTATAGTACAGAGTAGAACTGCCCCATAGGGTATCCAAGGCTATAAATCTTTATGGAAGCGGGCTGCCACATCTTTTTCCCGAGGAGAAGCTGCTGGGTTTGAACTGCCAACCTTTAGGTTAGCAGCCTAGTGCTTAACCACTGTACCACTGGGGCTCTATCTACTATCTCATTTGTTGTTCATCAAAACCAAGGCCCTAAAACAGCAAACAAATCCACAGCCGTTGGGTCTATTTTGACTCATAGCAAACCTATAGGACAGAGTAGAACTTCCAAGGCTACAAATCTTTATGGAAGCAGATAGCCACATCTTTTCCCCTCTAAGTGGCTGCTAGGTTTGAATGGCCAACCTTTCAATTAGCAGCCAAGCTCTTTAACCACTGTGCCACCAGGGCTCCTATACCCAGGCCCTAGGATCCCAGACATCAGCACCCCTCCCGCGGAACTCTCCGGCTCCAGGATTTATTTACTCTGTGCACTCATGCTTTATGCTTCTTTGTCATTTCTGGCTTCTGAGGGATTCCCTTTCCCTCCATCTCAGCCATGCATGAAAATATATTTTCAATATTTTAGCTGTATTTAATCTGTGCTGTTTTTTGTACTGGAGATTTGTCTATAAATATCTAGTCCACCATATTATTGGAGCCCTGGTGGTACAAAGGTTAGGCTTTTGGCTGCTAACTAAAAGGTTGGCAGTTCAAATCCACCAGGTGCTCCTTGAAAACCCTATAGGGCAGTTCTATTCTGTCCTACAGGGTCACTATGAGTTGGAATCAACTCAACAGCAACAAGTGCTTTTTTTTTTTTCCTGTAACCATATTATCAGAAATTGAATCCCCACCCTGAAAATTCTTCTGTCTTAACACTTACCGCAACATTTCTCATGGCTGGCTTACTTGTCTGACTCTCTCTGAGAGCTTCTTAAAGGCAAAGACTGTGAGTTCTTCATCTTTTAATTCCAGTGTCTGAGACAACCTACTAAAAAAAACCACTGCCATCGAGTTGATTCCGACTCATAGCAACCCTGTAGGACAAAGTAGGGATTTAATCAGAGTTGGTAGCATGAATGAAATAACGCATTTGTAAAACCAATAATGTTATACCCAGTGATTTTTGTTATGCGAAACAGAATCAGTTTATTAAACTTAGTTACCCTGATAACCCAGGTTGATTCACAATAAATTGGATGTTTAAAACGATGAAAGTCTTCCTTTCTCAGAAATTCTGAAACCACTAGCAGATTAATGGGGTTGGAAACCATGCTGAGAGTTAATTGACAGACTATAGCAGAAAGTGTGAGGAGTGAGCCCAAGAGACAACAAGATCCAGGCGCAGGGAGCACCTGCTAAACAGGTGCCTTTAATCTGCTGAAGAGGTACCAACAGGGGCCTGGAGCCTTCTTGTGTGGCGGCATTGAGGATGGGCCCTGAGAAAGGAGAGAGTCCATGCAGGATCCTACCCACCCTGTCAGTCATGTTCTGAGATGAAGAGTGTAACTGCGTCTGCTGCTAGTACCTCCTCTTCTTCTAAGCCGTCCCAAGAAAGGACTCAGAGCTGGCAGCAGTATTGACTCCTCAGTGGGAGAGTAGTTCTGGCTGAGACTCTCCAGGCAGCATTGATTCAAGAAAAGTTGGACATAAAAAGATCCCAATATAATAACAAACCCCTTTTGTCTGATTTCACAATTGTAATCATTAGAAACAACTTTCTATGCTCCAACCCCTTGCCCTCAAGAAAAGAATGCAAACTAGCTTAAAACTTCAAAACAACAACAACAATAAAACAAACAAAAAAACCCGTTCCCGTCAAGTCAATTCCAACTCACAGCAACTCTATAGGACAAAGTAGAACTGCCCAGTAGGGTTTCCAAGGAGAAGCTGAATATTTTCATGATCCCTTCCCTTCTCTGGAGCCCGGGTGGTACAGTGGTTAAGAGCTCTGCTGGTAACCAAAAGGTTGGCAGTTAGAATCCATCAGCTGCTCCTTGGAAACTCTATGGGGCAGTTCTCTGGCCTATAGGGTGGCTATGGTGTCGGAATCTACTGGACAGAAACAGGCTTTTCCCTTCTTATTTCACTTGTATGGAGTGTGCAGAATGGCTAAATGATTGCTGGACTGGAACATAGGTATTCAAGCCACAGTCACTTTCAGCTCTGTCATTGCTGGGCAACCTGCTAGGCAACCTTGGGTCTGTCATGTTACCACTGGGGACCTCAGTTTCTTTAACTCTACAGTGAGGGAAGGCATAGAATGTTCTCTAAGGAGCTTGCTAGATTAATGAGTCTGAGATTCTGTGATTTAGAGCTTTTCACTTCTTGATTTTACTATTGTTGTTGTGTACCAATGGGTATATTCTGATTCGTAATGACCCTATAGGACAGAGTAGAACTGCCCCATAGGGTTTTCTAGGCTGTGATCTTTATAGGAACAGGTCACCAGGTCTTTTCTTCCATGGAACTGCTGGTAGGTTAGAATCAAACACCCTTCAGTTAGCAGTCAAGTGCTTAATCATTTTTCAACTACGTTGCTGTTGTTATTAGGTGTCCTTCAGCCAGTTCTGATTCATAGTGACCCTATGACTAACAGAATGAAACACTGCCCAGTCCTGTGTCATCCTCACAATCATTATGCTTGAGCCCATTGTTGCAGCCACTGTGTCAATCCATCTCTTGAGGGTTTTCCTCTTTTTTGCTGACCCTCTACTTTACCAAGCATGATGTCCTTCTCCAGAGACTGGTCCCTCCTGACAACATGTCCAAATTGCATAAGACAAAGTCTCACCATCATTGCATCCAAGGAGCATTCCGGCTGTACTTCTTCCACAACAGATTTGTTCATTCTTCTGGCAGTCCATGGTATTTTCAATGTTCTTCAGCAAAACCGTGATTCAAATGCATGAATCCTACTCCAGTCTTCCTTATTCATTGTCCAGCTTTCACATGCATATGAGGCAAATGAAAATACCATGACTTGGGTCAGGCTTACCTTAGTCCTCAAAGTGACATTTTTGCTTTTTAATACTTTAAAGAGGTCTTTTGTAACAGATATGCCCAGTGCAGTGTATCATTTGTTTTCTTGACTGCTGCTTCCATGGGCATTGATCATGGATCCAAGTAAAATGAAGACCTTGAAAATGTTAATCTTTTCTCAGTTTATCATGATGTTGCTTATTGATCCAGTTTTGAAGACTTCCGTTTTCTTTATGTTGAAGTGTAATCCATACTGAAAGCTGTAGTCCTTGATCTTTATCAGTAAGTGCTTCAAGTCCTCTTCACTTTCAGCAACTTGAGTGTCATCTGCATATCACAGGTTGTTAATGAGTCTTCCTCTGATCTTGATATAGTCTAGCTTCTTGGATTAGTTGCTCAGCATAGAGATTGAATAAGCATGGTGAAAGGATACAACCCTGACTCACACCTTTCCTGACTTTAAACCAGTCTTCTTGCTCTTTGGAACAACTGCCTGTTGATCTATGTATGTACAGGCTTTGCATGTGCACAATTAAGTCTTCTGGGATTTCCATTCTTCGCAATATTACCTGTAATTTGTTATAATCTACACAGCCGAATGCCTTTGCATAGTCAATAAAACACAGGTAACATCATTCTGATGTTCTCTGCTTTCAGCCATGACCCATCTTACATCAGCAATGGTATTCCTAGTTCAATGTCCTCTTCTGAATCTGGCTTGAATTTCTGGCAGTTCCCTGTAGATGTACAGCTGTAACTGTATTTGAATGATTTTCAGCATAATTTTACTTGCATGTGATATTAATGATATCTCTCTGTTGGATCACTTTTCTTTGGGATGGGCACAAATACGGATTTCTTCCAGTCGGTTTTCTAGGCAGCTATCATCCAAATTTCTTGGCATAGATGAGTGAGCACCTCTAGTGCTGCTTCTGTTCAATGAAACATCTCAGTTGGTATTCTGACAATTCTTAGAGCCTTATTTTTCACCAATGCCTTCAGTGCAGCTTGGATTCTTCCTTCAGTACCATTGGTTCTTGATCGTATGCTACTTCCTGAAATAGCTGAACTTCAACCAATTCTTTTTGGTACAGTAACTCGTACCAAATTCATCTTCTTTTGTTGCTTCCTGAGTGTTTTGATATTTTCCCTGTAAACCCATCCAGTGAGGTTGAGTCGATTTCAACTCATAGCGACCCTATAGGACAGAGTAGAATTGTCCCATAGAGTTTCCAAGGAGTGCCTGGCAGATTCAAACTGCCAACCCTTTGGTTTGCAGCTGTAGCAATTAATCACTACACCACCAGGGTTTAGAATCCTTAAATATTGCAACTGGAGGCTTGAATTTTTCTTCAGGTATTTCAGCTACAGAAATGCCAAGTATATTCTAGCCTTTTGGTTTTCTAAGTCCAGGTCTTTGCACATTTCATTATAATACTTTGTCCTCTGGAGCCACTGTTTGAAATCTTTTCTTCAGCTATTTTACTTCTTCATTTCTTCCTTTTGCTTAGCTACTCTACATTCAAGAGCAAGTTTCAAAGTCTCTTCTGATATCTATTTTGGTCTTTTCTTTCTTATCTGTCTTTTTAATGACCTCATGCTTTCTTCATGTATGAGGCTTTCAATGTCATTTCGCCAATTGTCTGGTCTCTGGTGAATAGTGTTCAATGCGTCAAATCTATTCCTGAGATGGTCTCTAAATTCAGGTGGGTTATACTCAAGGTCATATTTTGACTTTTGTGGAATTGCTCTAATTTTCTTCAGCTTCAACTTGAATTTGCGTAAGAGCATTGATGGTCTGTTCCACCTCGGTCCCTGGCCTTGTTTTGACTGATGATATTGAGCTTTTCCATCGTCTCTTTCCACAGATGTAGTCAATTTGATTCCTGTGTATTTCATCTGGAGAGGCCCACGTATATAGTTGCTGTTTATGTTGTTGACAAAAAGGTATTTGCAGTGAATAAGAGTTGGTCTTGCAAAATTCTATCATGCAATGTCCAGCATCATTTCTATCATCAAGGCCATATTTTCCAACTACCAATACTACTTCTTTGTTTCCAACATTCTCATTCTAATCACCACTAATTATCAACTCATCTTGATTGCATATTTGATCAATTTCAGACTGCAGAATTTGGTAAAAATATTCAATTTCTATGTCTTTGGCCTTAGTTGTTGGTGTATAAATTTGAATAATAGTCATATTAGTTGGTCTTCCTTTTGGGTGTATGAATATTTTCCTATCACTGGCAGCATTGTACTTCAAGATAGATCTTGAAGTGTTCTTTTTGACTATGAATGCTGCACCATTCCCCTTCAATTTGTCATTCCCAGCAGAGTAAACCATGTGATTGTCTGATTCAAAATGGCTAATACCAGTCCAGTTTAGGCCACTAATGCCTAGGATATCCATGTTTATGCTTTCCACTTAATCTCTGACTACTTCTAATTTTCCTGGATTTTATGTTCCTATTGTTAATGGATGTTTGCAGCTGTTTCTTCTTATTTTAAGTCATGCAACATCAGCAAATTAAAGCCCTAAAAGCTTGATTCCATCCATGTCATTCAGGTCAACTCTACTTTGAGGAGGCAGCTCTTTCCCAGTCATATTCTGAGTGCCTTCCAATCTGAGGGGTTTATTTTCAGACACTATGTCAGATAATGTTCTGCCGCTATTCATAAGATTTACACTGGGCAATTTTTTCAGTAGTAGACTGTCAGGTCCTTTGTCCTAGTCTGTCTTAGTCTAGAAGCTCCATTGAAACCTGTCCAAAAAGGGTGACCCTGCTGGTATTTGAAATATTGGCAGTAAAACCTCCAGCATCACAGCAACAGGCAAGCCAGCACAGTACAACAAACTGACAGAGGTGTGGTGGGGATTTTACTATAGGCCATGATTTCTTTCATGCTTTAAGAATTGACAAAATAATTTCTAGTGAGACATTCACAATCTCATTCTCTCAACAAACAATAATGTAAGTGTAACTTTTGAGTCTGTCATTAAGTAGTTTGTTTGCCTAGAGACATAAGGAGGACTTCCATTACTGGAGATTATTATCCCATGAGCCATACACTGGAAAAATCATATCAAATTTAAAATATATTACCTATTTCTCATTTTTCCTGTGGATTTATCAAGCTTGCCTAGTTCCTTGAGTCTGTCAGGGTTGCCTCAGGAATCCTGCATTTTCACAAAATTATTTTTGGAGATTCAAGAAGAACTAATTCTTCTATATAAGCACAGTATAACCTCCCTGCCTTTGAGCTGATTCCAACTCTTATGGACCCTATAGAGTTTCCAAGGCTGTAAAACTCTGTGGAAGCAGACTGCCACTTCTTTCACTCATGGAGCAGCTGGTTGTTTTGAACTACTGACCTCGGTTAACAGTTGATCATTTTAATCACTGTGCCCCCAGGGTTTCTAATCACAATATGGAGTCATTTAATTGATTCTGAGAAAAAGGAAGAGACCAGGCATGGACACCTTTGAATTTAAACTTCCCATGGGCTTTCAGATTTTCCTCAGTTCCCTTCCCTTAACTCTTGAAAATAGGGTTTCACTGTCACACGGATTGAGTTCTGAGGACTCAGTGTCCTAGCTCTATCACAGAGACACTGAAGGCAGCCTCCCCTTCCCCCTCTGCCCCAGATGCCCTAGTTTCTTCAATACACCTTCAATGGACACACTCCCAGGTGCTGAGTTGGGCATTAGGAGAAACAGAGCTGCAAGAACAGGGTCTCCAGGACCTCAAAGTCTGATGGGGTGGAAGGGTGGTGGGTGGGGAAGTTGAGAAGGCTGAATTATGACTTTCAAGGACCCTAGGCACTTTTGCCTTCGTGGATCCCTTCCTCATATTTTTAATTAAAAAACATATTGCAAAGTATATTTTATGACTGTGTTAGCATAAAGAAAAATGCAATCTAGGATGGATTCATTATTACACAGTTATTATTATTATATTGACTTGTTTTCTTCTGATTTTAGAAAAAATTAGAACATTTTTGTGTGCCCCTAAGACTGTCATGGGTCCTTGGTGCTGTGCCTGTTGTGCGTAATGGACACGTGAGTTCTGGTTGGGGATGTGTATCAACAGAGGCTTTCAGGGGAGCAGACGATGGCAGCACAGTGGGAAGCAGGGAAGCTGTGTTTGTGAAAGCCCAGAACAGGTTCTTTTAATTCAACAGAGTGGAGTCTGTGGGAAGTCCCATGCTAGGAAAAATAGCTAAAAGTGAAACTTAAGCCAGGTCTTAAAGGTTGAACAGGAACTGACCAGGCAAAGAGAAAGGAAAGTCCTTTTGGGCAGAGGAGACAACATGAGAAATGAAGAGATTAGACATGGGAGCGTGCCAGTTTGTCGTACTCTGGTGCGTTGCATGTTGCTGTGATGCAGAAAGCTACGCCACTGGTATTTCAAATAGCAGCAGGGTCACCCGTGGTGAACAGATTTCAGTAGAGGTTCCAGACAAAGGCAGACAAGGACGCAATCTACTTCCAAAAATTAGACAACAAAATCCTATGGATCGTGACAAAATATTGTCAAATACAGTACTGGAAGATGAATTCAAACATACCAATAATCATGAAGATGGCATAAGACCAGGCAACATTTTGTTCTGTTATACACAAGATCACCGTGAATCAGAGCTGACTCAATGGCAACTAACAACAGCAACGTACAGGGAACTAGAAGCTGTTTGATGATGGAGCAGAAAGTACCAAACAGAAGTGATCAAAAATGGGGCTGGAGTGGTCAATGGGTCCGGATGGTAAAGAGTATCGTGGATCAGTTTAATAGCATGGACTTTGTCCTCAGAGAACAGTAGGGAGCTGTTTTGAAGAACCCTAAAACTAGTGAAAAACATCATCATATTTTCATACGAGAAAGATTGGAACATACATGTATAAATCACACTAGACAAGGAAGTATGGTGAATATGTGTGCATATATGTGTGTTCATTCCAGGAGAAGCTAGAGGACATATTCTCCTCCACTGGGGTCTCTTGGAAATCCAGTAGACTTTCTTCAGTGGAAGTTTCACCGATACGAAAGTCTCTGACAAGCTCAGTTATAGAAGAGCCTCACAAACTTCTGTAAAAAGAAATACAGGTTAAAAAAAAAATTGTTCTATGAAATCATACGTGACAATATGGGGTACTGTTTTTGAAAGAGACAGAGAGAAAATAATGCCTTGTAGATAAAAGCCTCACCTTTTCCCACCCTCTCGGTTTCCTGAGTTGGCTCTGCTCCCTCTGGCCCTGCATGTCTTTGCCCATGCTGTTTCCTTTGCCCAGAATACCCTTCCCTTTTTGGCTAGCTTGTTGAACACCTGCTTCTCTTGTAAGGTGCAGCTCAAACGTCTCCTTCTCTGTGACATTTTCCTGATCCAGCCATCTGGCAGAGCTATTTACTTCCACCTTTTGGGTCACAGTTGTGGCAAGGTTCTGTTCTTCCCTATCAGAGTGCCCATCACTGGATTGGTTCCCCTCTTATGAACATGACTTGGCCTCTACAGAGGGTGGATCCTTGAGGGCAGGGACTCTGCTTAGAGTCTCTTCAGGAGCTAGGCCAGTGCCTAGCATACAGAAGCCAGGCTAACCTTGAATCAAGAGACCATTTATTCAGGAACGTTTGAAGCTCACTTCATTTAAATCAGGTGTAATCATTACTTTCGGTTTTTAAAAAAAGGTCCCCAGATTTTAAAAACACTAACAAAGTTGTTTTTTTGAGATTTGAGCCATACTGAAATTCCTTTTACAGAACTGTCTATGCTCTGATCTGTCATTTTTACAGCATTATGTCACTTCTCACAGGGATTATGTAAGTCTCATGCTATAGGGGCCAGAGTCATTACGAGTGACTTTTTTTTGTGTGTGCATGTAAAATAGTTTCAGTCTCACAATTCATGTCAATACATTCTACTATAGAGGCTTTTCTAATAGAACAAAATGGAATCATGCATGTGTTTAATTAGAGTTCAGCTTTCTGGGTTTATTTTCCAGTCTTACACAGAGGAAGGCATTTAGGAATGAGCTGAATGCCTGTGATTCACATGGTGGGTCTGGGTGAGTGATGTGTCCAGGCCCTCAGAGGAAAAAAAGATGATGGAATACACTCGGGGCTCCTCAAGATCAAGGCTCTTCTGTTTGCTAAGGATCAAGGGAGAATGCAAACAACTTGAACATTCTTAAATACGTGTCTGATTCTCTACATGGACAGGTACCTCAGAAGTTCAGTGCTGTCCTCTACTTAGTTGTTGTCCTCTGGACTCAGAGTAGAAAGATACAGGCTGGACTCAGAGTGGAGACAGGCTAGAAGAGGCCACCCAAATCTAACTGCTCCCATTTGTTGAGTGTGGACTGTGTACCAGGCACTGTGCTAGGACTCAATAGGCGTGATCTCATTCAATCTTTGTATTTCATTCATCCAGTCAATATATGATAAAGAGCTTCCAGGACTCATTGAAGGAGATGGAGAGACAGGGATTATTAAAACGGTTAAAACAGCAAAGTCCCAGTTCCCCATGGAGTCCATATTATGTTCGGGAAGATACGCAGGCAATAATGAAGCATATACACCAACAAACAGACAAATAATAAATCTCTAGTGTTGATAAGTCAATGAAGGAAAGCAAACAGGGCAAAGTGATAGAGCTTAACAGTGGGGTGTGTGCTAGTTTGTGTAAAATGATCAGGGAAGACCTCTCTGATAAGATAGCATTTTAGCAGAGGCCTGGCAGAAACCAGGGAGTAAACCACAAAGGTAAATCAGGAGTCAGCAGGTGCAAAGGCCTTGAGGCAGTACTGTGTGTAGAAAGTTGTTGGAAAAATAATAATTATCCTGCAAAATAATTTTTGTTTTTCCCAATTTACATATACTGACTGAATGACTGTTATGTATCAAACTAAGCTAGCCACCAAGGTAAATCCAATGTATTTCAGCCACTCAATGATCTCTTTCGGGAAACAGATAACAGAAATGCAAAAATTGAGCCTGGAGAAGATCAGAGAATCAGGACTCCCTTTCAACCGGGGCAGTGAGGGAAGACTTCCTGGAGGAGGTAGAATACGGGCCAGGCCTTGAAGGATGTATAGAGTAGGTAAACTTCCTGGTTGGTGCCTGCTCATTTTTCCCATCGTCCTACTCTGGTCAGTAGTATTATTTGTCCACAATTCTTCCTTGCCCTCCTTCCCTGTCCAAGGCTACCCTGTGGGCAGAATGTTCTCTGTTCCAGTGACTTTACTTTGGTTAATGGAATGTGGGTGGAAGTGATGGGCGGCTGTTTTTATCTGAAGCATTAGGAGTCGTGATAAGGCTACACCAGACCTCTTTAACTCTTGTACTTCACAGCAAGAAGAAAACACTCAGGGAGCTGCTGTCCCAGAATGAGCAGATATGTGGAGCTGATCTAAACCCAACCTACTGCCTGCAGCCCAGTACAGCCAATTCCAGCTGATTCCAGTCAATCCCAGCAGAGTCCCAGCTGACCTATAGACCTCTAAGCGTGAACAAATACTTGTTTTAATAAACCAGTGAGATTTGGAGATTGTGAGTTACCCAGCATAACTACAGCAGTAACTGAATAATACACATTTGCCCTTAGTCATAGACAAGCCTCTTACCTGCTCCAGGGGAGGAAACCACAGAAAGGAAACCGCATAATATACCAATCACTTAGGTTCAAAGACTCTGTAGACCCATCTCTGAAATACAGGGATCCTAAGGACTGTATTTTTGTTCCCACCCTCCAGGTATTACGGATTGTGTATAGCACAGTGCATGGGAAATGCAAAAAAAAAAAAAAAAAAAAGATTCTTGATAATTCTTTGTTCCTTACTGTAGTATAGGTTTGCTATGAGTCAGAATTGAATCGATGGCAATGGTTTAGTTTTTGGTTTGGTGGTAGCTTTTGAACTGTGATCCACAAAATTTTGGAGCCCTGGAGGGATTGTTGAAAACTCTGGTGGTGTAGTGGTTAAGAGCTACGGCTGCTAACCAAAAGGTCAGCAGTTCGAATCCACCAGGCAATCTCGGAAACTCTATGGGGCACTTCTACTCTGTCCTCTAGGATTGCTATGAGTCGCAATTGACTTGACTGCAATGGGTTTGTTTTTTTGGTTTGGAGGGTTTGCTTAGGGATCAGCCATGGTGAGAGGAAGACAGTGAGACCAGGGATTCTGGGTCCCCATGCTACCTACAAATCAAAAACTGTTTCTTTGATTTGTTGTATACAACCAAATTCCTTAAAGATTTCGCTTGACATAAGATCCACTAGTTAAAAATATTTGAAATCACTAGTTGTGTGAAAAGCTCAAATTCCATACCCGGATACTGAAGGCCTCCAAACCTGTTTCTGCTCTTTCCACCAATGTTAAATCCCATTTCTCCCTTGGCTGTAGCCTCTGTTCCCAATAGTCTGTGTAGTCCATTTATTATTCATATACATGTTCAGATTTCCCAGCTTCTTTAGCCTCTGTTCTCTCTGCCTGCAACATCCTTCCCCTCACTCTCTGCCAAAGACATGGTCTGTTCCTTGGTACCCAGCACCAGTGACAGAGAAAGGCCCCTAGAGCGCATCAGGCCAAGCCATTCTAATTGTTGGTTTGTAAATTCCAGCATCTACAGAGTGCTTACACAGACAGGACCTGCTCAACATTTTACAGGTATTAGCTCAGTGAATCAACTTTATTCTGAACTGCTTACTCTCACTCTTCCCATTTTACAGGTGAGGAAACTGAAGCTCAGAAAGTTTAAATAACTTGTTCAAGGTCCCACAGTTAGTACATTCCCAGGATCTGAATTTATACAGGCTCCAGAGCTGGTATTTTAATATTTTCAAAATACTGCTTTTCTTATTTTATAGATGATGCAATTGTGGCCATGAGTAGAAGGACATTTTTAAGGCCATGCAGCTGGTTTCTGGCCAAGCAGGCCAGTACTCAGGGCTCCTGGCAGCAGCTTCCTGGGCTGATGGCAGAACAGTGCCTCTGGACTCCCTTCAGTGCTGGCTGTGCCCATGTTGGAGTGTGGGCTGGCAGCAGAGCTAAGGCAACACTGGGCTTGCAAGAGCACCCCTGCAGCAGTGCCTTCTGCCAGTTGGCCACACCTGTGTGTGGTCCATCCTGGGCATTTCCTCTCGCTCACAAGGTCCATATTAATTCCTCCCTTGAGTTACAGCTCAGAGCTGGAAGGCAGCTTGAGGTGCTTTGGGGTCAGTGGCTTTCAACCTGGCAAGCAATTTAAATCATCTGAGAAAGTTTTAAAACCACTGTTAAGCTCCACTCTCTGGGATTCTGATTTAATGGCACTAGGGTTGGGCCAGGGCATGAATTTTTTTTTATACAGTTCCTAGTGGTTGCAATGGGCAGCCAAAATGTTGATATCTTCTGCTCTAATTCAACAGCCTTATCCCACTTCAAAGAAGGAGAAATGACCTGTGCAAATCCCCAAATTGTCAAAAGCAAAGCCTAGCCTGGAAGCCAAGCCCTTCTGATTCTCAAGCTCATACTCTTTTCCACTGAATGGGGAGTCCTTCTAACCTCTGCAGGCATCAACATCTCCCTTCTTCCTATGACATATTAGCTCAGGACATGCAGGATGACCTGAGCTACAAAAATCCCACTTGAATGGGAAAAAAAATAAAAGCGGGGCACAGAGCCTGAGGTGTCATTGAACCTATTCTTGGGGCCAAAATCAAATTCTTGGAGATCAGGAATTTTAAGCATTATCGGCTTTTTCCATTGTCCTTTGTGTTAGATTTAGTGACTCACCCCGTACTGCCCCCTCCCCACCTGGACACTGGGTTGTCACAGCTCTACCCCTTTCCATGGGTGTGAACTGAAGGGGGCTGAGATTGGTTACCACCTTCCCACCAGCCACCACTCACCCCAGCATTTCAGAGGCAGCACACTCTGAATGTTGAATTTGTAAATATAGTTGTAGGGAATTAGCCAAACACTTCTCATTTGATTTTTTAATCTAGACCCAAGACCTTTAAAATCTGACATGACACTCAAAAAAAAAAAAAAGATTATCGTATGGGTAGGCATGCCAGTTTAACTGAGGGTTAAATAAAACCCTCGCTTTCACTGTCTCTTGCTATGTGGTTGTCCGTGGTTACTGTTCTGCCTCTGTCTCCACAGAGACTACTCTGGGCCTAGTAACCATGGTGATAGGAAAGACGTGAGCAGATGGGAGCTCTACTTCCAGAATTTAAACATCCTCGTGTGAGGGGGAGATACTTTGGGGCTGATGGAAGAAGTTCTTAACCCGGGAATGGATTCTTAACTGAGGGATGGATTACAATGTTGGGGACAAATGTAAGGCCTGTTTTCTGTTGCTGAGCCAAGCTCTTCTCCTTGACCTCAATAATGATTTATTCCCCTCTCTTCCCTTTGTAATCAGGTTCTCCCAGACAATAGCATTCCTAGGGAAATGGAGACAAAAGCTTTCTGTAAAAAATGCACAGTTGGAAGCATTTTTAAAGCATATTGGAGCTATATATACATGTATATACATACGTATTTTATTGTAAAAATATAGATATTACAATTAAGTATTTTTACATATAGAATTCGGTGAGCTCAATTACATCAATCATGTTGTACAACCATCACCAACATCCTTTGCCAAATTTTTCTTAGCCCTAAAAAAAACTCAAAGCTTCCCAAACAATAATTTCCCCCATTCCCCCTCCCTCCTGCCCCCGAAAGCCACTATTAAACTCTAATCTATTCTAGGTACTTCCTGTTAATGAGATCATACAGTATTTTGTGATTGACTTATTTCATTAAACATAATGTTTTCAAGGTTCGTCCATGTCATGGCATGCATCAGGGCTTATTTCTCTTTATGGCAGAGGAATATTCCATTATATGTATATTCCACATTTTGTTTATCCATTGATCTGTTGATGGGTGTTTGAAGATTCATGTATTTTTCATGATGGATCATTCAGCTCGGAAAATCAGGGTCTCAAACTGTTTCAATTTAGGTACGATATAAATGTGGTGTTGGAAAGACCACAAATCCCATAGGTCTGAAATCAGGGATGTAAGCCCAGTTCATTTACTCACCTCCAAGGCAGCCTTAGGCAAGTCCTTTTGCCCAGAGCCTTGGTTTACATCTATAGTATTCTCTAAGATATCTACTGGCTCTGAAATTATGTGGAAAAAAATCTTACCAGCATATTAGGTGGAGACTTTCAGTATCTGTTTCTGCTGAGGCCCCAAAAGGATGACAATGATAAATATAGGTGGCAGAAAACCATGTAGAGCATGTAAAATCAGTTTTGCAGCCATTAACCCAAAAGAAGGTAGAAGAGTGGACAGAGAAGATATCTTTGGAGAAAGTATCTGTTTGCTTATCAGAGAGAAAGGAGCAGGCCATTCTCCCCACCTCCCACCTTAAGCCAGGGAGGGAGGCATCAAGAGAACGACTTAAAGAGCTTGATATGTGACCTTCTGGGATTTGGGGAAACAGAGGAACTGGTACTTGACTCAGAATGGGGGTCAGGACTGGATGGAGTGGCCAGTGGTAACAGGGTGAGAAGGACTGTGAGTTAGGGAGTACTGGAAGGAGAAAAAAAAAGTAAAGAGGAAGAAAGAATTTATAATTGAACAAAAGGTTTGGAGTTTCGATTTTAGACTGAAATGCACTTTTTGTTATTAAGGGAGGCTTAGTCTTTTTTTTTTTTTTTTTTAGTCAGCTGCTCCGCAGGAGAAAGATGTGGCAGTCTACTTCCTTAAAGATTTGACCAAAACAAAATAAAACTCCTTGCCGTCGAGTTGATTCCAACTCATAACGACCCTTTATGACAGAGTAGAACTTCCCCTAGAATTTCCAAGGCTGTAATCTTTACGGAAATATACTACCACATCGTTCTCCCACAAAAAGACTGGTAGGTTCCAAATATCAACCTTTCAGTTAGCAGCCAAGTGCTTAACTATTGCACCATCAGGGCTCCACAAAGATTTACAGCCTTGGAAACCCTATGGGGCAGTTCCTCCCTGTTCTACAGGGTCGCAGTGAGTTGGAATCGACTCAATGGCAATGGTTTTCTTTATTTTTTGTTGGGTGTGGGGAGGAAGCTATGAGAACAGCCTGGGATTTTATCCAGGGGTGGTGGTGGGAAAGAACATCCATAGAGAACATTTAATGAGGAATCATGAGAAAGGTTGAAGTGGCTTTCTGCTTGTGCTACTGTGCCAGCTCATTCAATACACTGGTTGCTGGGTATGACTATTCTGAGACTCCAGCTGCTCATATCATTGGCCTGGAGAGAGGAGAGAGGCCCCCTGAAAGTTTCTGCAGACATTATTTCTCTAGTCTGAAAAGGAACTTGAGTTTTGCTCTCTCTCTATGTCCTTCCCAAATCATTTCTCATCACCCACTTGAATCAGTGCTAATGACAGCCATCTCTCATTTATCTGTATCCTGGGTTCTGGAATCCTGGCTGTTTTATTACAAGTACCTTGAATTCAGACATGTAAGAATTAATAGCTTTTTTTTTTTTTTTTTTGGCTCTCAGGATTGGAAGTCAATTCCATGGCAGATCATGCCTGTAGATGAAATAGGTGGTTTCCTGTGCCGTGGTTGAGCAAGCCAGCTGCCACCAAGCCTGACCAAAACCAAAACCAAGACCAAAACCAAAACCAAAACCAAAAACCCTTTTCCACTTGTTCACTAAAAAAGCTTTTTCTTATTCAAAAATGTATATACTAATTGTTTTGTGACATTGGTTGCAATCCCTGCGATGTGTCAGCACTGTCCCTCCTTCCCTTTAAACTCCAGGTTCCCCTTATCTATTCCTCCAGTTTTCCTGTCCCTTCCTGCTTTCTTGTCTTTGCTTTTGGGCAGATGTTGCCCATTTGGTCTTGTATACTTGATTGAACTAAGAAGTACATTCCTTGAGTGTGTTATTGTTTGTTAGGCTGAAAGGCAGACTTCAGGAGTGGCTTCAGCTCTGTGTGTCCAGGGGCCATAGTCTCGGGGGTTCCTCCAGTCTCTGTCAGACCAGTAAGTCTGGTCTTTTTTTGTGGATTTGAATTTTGTTTTACATTTTTCTCCCACTGTGTCCAGGACCCTCTACTGTGATCCCTGTCAGAGCAGTGGGTGGTGGTATCTATCCGTGCACCACTCAGTTCCTCTGGGCTCAGGCTAGTGGTGACTGAGGTTCATGTGGTCCATTAGTCCTTTGGACTAATATTTTCCTTGTGTCTTTGGTTTTCTTCATTCTTCTTTGCCCTGGAAAGCATAGGACCAATAGATGTATCTTAGATGACTGCTTGCAGGCTTTTTAGATCCCGGAGTTCTCTTCATGCCTCTTCTTAACGCCCAAAGCTTGAAAGTTATTGCAGAGACTCCTCTTGTCATCAGAGACTTCTAGTCTAAAATTACCATCCCCTCATCTACTCATTCATCTAACAGCCTGGAATAGACCAAAGAAAAGGGGACAGAGATGTACAAATAAATGGAATATCTATTTTTCCATGAGGTCTCCCAAACCGGTTTTTTTCCTGTTTCTAAAGGGACAGTAGTCTCCAGGAAAAAAAAAAAAATCTGTACTGCCAACTGGTTGATGGCGAGCCTTGCCTTGGGTGATTGCCGTGGTGACTCTCAAGCCTGCTCTGTTTAGAGACCAGGCCAGACTGGGCCCAGTGCTGGGAAGTCCATTGAGGACCAGCCCCACGGCCACAGTGCAGCAGGAGAGCAGAAGTCTCCCTCTCCCTGGAGCCACTGCAGGTGGACTGCCTCCAGCCATAGTGCTTTGCAATGCAAAGCTGTGCAGATCTGGAGGACCAGTCCTCCCTGGACACAGCCATGAGCAGGGAACACTGTTGGAATACCTGCTATTGTTAGGACGGTGCTAGCAAGTTTCCTTACTGGAGCTAGTTTAATGCAAGAGCCTAGAAGGTTTCCAGTACTACCCTACATATAGATGAGGAAAGTGGTATTCAGAAAAGAGAAAACATTTGTTCAAGGCCACCTAGTGAATTTCAAATAGCACTAATCCCTTAGTGTTCTGATGGCAAGAATGGTGCCACTTCCTTAGCTCAGCACTTAGGGATCCTGGAGCTGTTGAATGATTTAGAAATTTACTCACAAATCCTTGAGACAGGTTCACAATGCTGAGAAGAGAAAAATTATAAGAAACCTCCAGACCTTTCAGTTTATCCACTTTTATGCCTTTCCATATGCCTGGCTGGTCTCCAAGGGCATAAAGTTCCCCGGATTGGCACATCCAAAGGCATTCTTGTTGTATGGTGCACCAAGTCAACTTCTTGTCACCCCTGATTCCCAAAAACACAACACAAATACCAGTTGTTTAAACTAACCGCAGGAAGGCAGGCCCTACCTGAACTTAACTGGAGACGGAGAGAGAGTTTCCTTTCTGTGGCCTGAACCATCCATGCATCCCTCCACAGGACCTGTCTCCTGGCATAAAAATTGGTGTTGGTCCAAGTTGAGCTATATGAATTAAAGTTTTGAACTCTGCACTGGTTCTTAGGAACGTGAAATCATGGGCAGAAGTCCTGGGACCAGGCAATGAGCCTGCTGCCCTGCTCACAAGGAGGAGGGCTTTCTCATTAGCAGAACTGATCCCGGGTGGAGCCCATCATCTTCACAGAACCGGTCCTCGCCACCACTAGGCCTGGCCTTGGAGAATTCATCAGCTAAACCCACAAGGCCTTCTACCTTTATATGCCTTATCTAGGCTCAGAGTTTCTGAGTTACCTATTTTCTCCCTGACACATCAGCTGCTCTGTGTTTCCCTTATCCTGACCCAACATCCTACCATTCCTTCTCCTGTTAGACTTTGCTATTTTGCCTCTGGAACAACTTCCCCTTCCCCTTCAGGCTCTTCATTGAATATTCTGTCCCCTGTGGTGGGTGAAGCCTGATTGCCTCCAAGGACACGACCTCCCCAGCTGCTTTCTTTTGTGGCAGCTGCTGGTTCTCCTTGAACCCATGTACAGGCTTAAGAAGTAAGATTACATCTGTAGATGTTGTCGGTGCCTTTTCCAGACCCCTTTCACCAGGCTGGTGCAATAGTCCCGCGTCTGTGGTAGTATGGGCTACCAGCTGCTCACATCTGCCCCTTTCCCTGGAGAATTACCCTCATCACATGGGAGCCAATTTGTGCCAGAAGCCAACAGCAGACTGGCATGGGGGTACAGAAGGCTACCCCCTTGTCTCAAGGTGGACCAGTTCTGTGCTACAATTTTTGCTCCAGAGCTCAGGCCAAAGCTAGTCTCCGGGTGGGACCAGATCTTTGCCTACCTTTCTTCTCCTGCTCTATCTTGCTTATTGTATTCCCTGTCTCCTGAAAGGACTCCCTCAATATGTCATTTCCACAATAATTCCTGTCTCAGGCTCTGCTTCTAGGGAACCTGACCTCAGATAGCATCCTCCCTGTTTTGGGGGTCATAGCCAGTCACACTGGGATATTGCCATCATGTGGAGCTGCTCTCCCTCTAGTTCTTATATGTAAGCACACATATAATTCTACATCTACGTATAATTCAGCCTCCTGTTCTTCTGGCTACTGATTTTCTCTCCCACCCGTAACCCTTTGTACATCAAAACTCCTAGGGCCTTAATCTCTCTATTCTCTCCTAGTAAACCCATCCTGCCCTTCCTTCCTTATTCAATCTGGGCTTTAGTTTCTAATCCTTTGACTTTCTTTGCTGATGTGCTGATGTCTTAAATCTCTGCCCTATTGTCACTTTGCTGCATTTTCATGAGAAGCCCCAATCTCACATTGTTGTCACTGTCTCAGCCTCCCAGGGCTCTTGAGAACACTGGAGACATTGACATAACTGTGTAGATTTCACAGTTGATGATAAAAAATTGACCCAAGAACATTCATGGTGCCTTAATCCTGCCAGGCAATCCTCTGTTTCCCAAGTCAACTTTCTTATCCATAGTAGCTATTTAAAACCTTCTTGATTCTTGAACTTCCCACCCACCACTTCCCACTCCTTCCCAGCAGATAACTGTATCTTCTCCTTCATAGAGAAAATAGATGGCATCAGAGAACATCTTCCTCTGCTTCCTGCTTTCACACCTACAGGTTATTTACATTCATCCCTACCCTTTCAAAACTGCTTCCCTAGAGTCAAAAAAAAAAAGGAAAGTCTTTTTTGTTCTGTGATCTAAATCTAAAATCTCTGTCTAAACACAGATTCCCTTACTCTTGCCCTTTCTCAAAGATGTTGCCCCGTTGATTATGTTCTCTTTTACTTGCCTCTTCATCCTTTTCCTCCCTGGACCTTTCCCTCTAGCTCAGGTTTCTTCCCTTTTTTGCCCATCTCTAACTACAGCCCCATCTCTCTCTTCCCTTTCAAAACTGAACTTGATGAAAAAATTATACCATCTGAATTTCACCCTCAACACTCATCTGAAAATGTGCACATTAGATCCGAAACACGTCTGTGAAGCTAAATCCTGCAGACACGTGTCAGGACTTCTCCCATCTGGTCGCTCTATGGCTTTAACTACCACACACACTCCCTCTTTCTTGCCTCCCTCTCTTCCTTTGTGTTACTCTCCTGGTTAGTCTCAGGGTCATTTCTTCTTAGTCACTTTTATGGTCTCCTCTTTCGGAATCGACTCGACGGCACTGGGTTTGGTTTAGTTTTGATTCTTTCTCCTCCTGCCCTTATAGTTCCACCTCGCTGCTACTAACCCTCTTCTCTTTGTTCCAACATGTGTTCCCTGGGCATTTCCTCCTCCCCCTTACTGAAGACTTCTAATTCCACAGCATTAGTCTTTCACATAAAGCTTTAGATTCACATAGGCACCACCTACCAGACATCTCTACTCAGAAATCCCACAAGCACTGCAATGCCAGCATATTAAAAATGGAACTCCTCATTGTTTAACCAAGACATCTTTCTTCTCCTGTATTACCAACCAGAGTTCCCTCTATCAGGACTCCACCAAGTCTTATCGATTATTTTGTTTTCATCCATCAACTTCTCTCCGTCCCCACTGCCTGGGTACCTTTGTCATAGCCTTTATCACATCGTACTGTAATCACCCATTTACTCGTCTGGGTTTTCAAGTTCCTTGAAGACACAGGATGCTTCTTGTTCAGAGATCTTTCCTAACAATTAGTTCATTGCCTGGCATATACTTGAACAGTCAATGACTATTTGTTCAAGGAATTCATTTATAGAATACTTTCTACGTGGCAGGCACAGTGCTAAGTCCTCAAACACTGTATCAGTTAAGGTAACCTTAAGTGCTATGACAGATAAATATAAAATCTCAGTGACTTAATACAGGAGGAGTGTGTTTCTGACTCATATGAAGCTCAGTTGGTGTGAGGTGGGGTGAAGGGAGCCCTATTCCATGAAGTTGTTCAGGGAACCAGGTTGATGGCTTTTCTGTCAGCTTTGGACATGACTTCCAAGTCACTCTGGCCACCAACCTCCAGTTGGCAGATAGAGGAAGAGAGAGGATATAGGATCGCATGAGCAGATTTTATAGACCAGGCTTCAAGGTCGTTCATATTTTTCCCACCCTTATTCTGATAACCAGGACTAGGCCAGCTGGCCCCACCACAATATAAAAGCAGATGGAAAATGTAACCCGTGGCTGGGCTTTCACTTCTCTGTAGCATACATCTCTGGGGAGCTGTCAGCCATCTTTGCTACACAACCATTATCTCATTTAATTCTTACTGAAACCCTGCAAGAAATGTACTATTGACCCACTTTACAGAGGAGGAAACTGGGGCTCAGGTTCAAACCCTCTCCGAAGTACATGGTGGAGCCTGCATTGTAGCCCAAGTGTGTCTAGCTCAGGCCTTTGTGTTCCCTCCAAGCCCTAGTGTCTCCACTAAGCACACAGCTTACCCAAGGTTGCATATCATTTCCTTCTGCTTTGGTCTCCTGGCCTGTCCCTTAGAGCATCAGTAGCCATTTTCCTGGGAGTTTCAGTCCTTGGCTCCAAGTGAGAGATGTGGGAATTTGACAGGCTGAGCACCGAGGAGTCCTGCCTCCTTCTGGAACTTACCCCAGGATTCTGAATTCCAGTTACATGCCTCTCAGTTTCCCTGAAAGAGCATGGGGAAGAGTGTTGATCCAGTGCCTTGAAAAGTTCACTGACGTACTGGGTCAGTATCTAACCTGGAGCTACGGCTCCTTATTTTTATAAAAATGAATTTCTGAGCTGGAATAAAGCCTTAGCTTGTTTACTTACTATGTTTTCTTTTGCAGGGAAGGGTACATTCTTAGGTGCAAGCGTTTGGGGTTCAGGTCACCTACTTGCTTCTGGTAGAATCGGGAGGTAATGCCAAATGTCTGAGCATGGCATTCAAGTTTCTTATGGATGTGGACTCTGCCTAAAATTTCAGACTAGATTTCTACCTCATCTTTCCTTACATATTCATGACTTTCATGAATAATTCATCCATTTTCAAACTCTGGGCCCTTCTAGGGGTCCTGTGCTGGTACCTGCTGTTTCCCCTGCCTGCTGCATCTTACCCAGGGTCTTAGTTTCCTGGTGCTGCTATAACAAAAATACCACAAGGTGGTGGTTTTAAAGATCAGAAATCCATTTCCTCACTGTTTAGGAGGCTAGGAGTCCAAATCCAGGGCCCCAGCTCTAGGGGAAGGTTTTCTCTCTGTTGTCTCTGGGGGAAGCTCTCGTTTCTGACACTTTCTGTAGACCCACTGTTCCTTGATTCCTTGGCAGTCTCCACAGGGCACGTATCTTCCTCCATTTGTGCTCGCTTCTCTGTGCCTAATCTGCTCATTGTATAATCTCAAAAGTTGAGTAGGTTGAAGACACACCCTCACACTGGTCCGGCCTCATTAACAAAACAAAGAAATATCCGAACGGGATTACTTCGACAGGTATAGGGGTTAGGGTTCCAACACATGTTTTTGTGAGACACAACTCAATCTGTAACACCCAGTGTTTGTCAGAAACCTCCTAAACCTTCAGAACTGTGCCTGTAGGCCCCCTCTTCCATGGTGCCTTCTCTGACCCTCTGCAGAAGAGTCAGTCTTTCCCTTCTCTGTAGCTCCCACTGTCCTTTGCACATCTGCCTGATAGCATTCATCCACTGTAGCTTCATCTTCTATTTGTACCTTTTACCATTGGGCTGTGAGCACTTTGCGAGCAGCACTTGATTTTGTTTTTTTCTACTTCGAATCCCCTGTACTTAGCCCAGCAATCACACTGAATCAATAAGTGAAAATACTGTTAATGGAATCAGAGAATTCTACAGCCAGCAGGAGCTTACCAAAAAAAGGAATTTAGCAACCATTTAATCAGATACTCTCAGTTGTTAGTTGGGCCGGGGTGGGGGGGAAACAATGCCGAAGCTCAGAAAATGTATGTAAATGATTGAAGTTTGCATGGCTGGTTGGTAATATATTCAGGACTATCAGCAGACAGCCTTACTTCTAGTCCCTGACGGGGAAAATCATTGGGCCTCCAAACCAGTTGCCATTGAGTTGATTCTGACTCATGCCAACCTTACGTGCGTCAGATTAGAAGTGTGCTCCACAGGGTTTTCGATGACTGATTATTCAAAAGTAGATTGCCAGGCCTTTCTTCTGGAATCCTCTGAGTGAACTTGAACTTCCAGCTTTTCAGTTAGCAGCCAAGCACATTAACCATTTGCACTGGGTCTCAGACTAGCTCCTTAATTAGGTCTTTGAAGGACTGAATTCTTTCCTTGCTACCTAGTGTTCTGGGGGAGTTTTCTCACTGGTATATTGCCTGAGAATAGTGGCAAGATCCTGCCAAGAACAGAGCACCCATTAGGAGGCCAGGGTTGGTGCTTTCTTCTTCTCAAGCTGCAGACATGGCCATACATGAGGACACTGTGAAGGGAGGTGGCCACTGCAATCCATGCTTCGGGACAGGCACTGCATTCAGGACCATGTGGACACAGCAGACGCAGCTCATGGGACTCAGAAAAGACTTTCTCAGGGGCCCAGAGCTGGCTTGTCTCTACAGTCTGAGCTGCCTCTGGGCAGGGTGTGTGTGGGCGGAGAGAGGGGTGGTTTGCACTGCTGCTTGGAGAATTGATTCGAACAGTAAGCAAAAACAACTGTGAAGAGAAACTGGCACTCAACCCACACGGCTTCATAATCACATTGTTTCTGCCGTTTTAATCCTGGCTTCCTCTCATCTGTTTGTTGTTGATGCTTCATTGAGGCCAGCTACTCCTGAAAAGTGAGAGATGATGCTGTACATGAAGCCTTGGTCTAGACAACCCCAAGTCATGGGATTTGCAAGTGATTTCATCAGGAAAAATCAGTGAGCAAAGATAGAGGATAGCGAGATCTTCAAATATCCGCCATGGTTAGTGAAAACACATGCTGATTTACACGGAAATCGCATCTTGAGGATTTCTCTACTGTGGCTTTACCAAAAAGGTGATTTTTGATCCCAAATTAAAACCTCCCCCGTAAAAACCAACCCCGTTGCTGTTGAGTTGTTTCTGACTCATAGTGACCCTGTAGGACAGAGTCAAACTGCCCCATGTGGTTTCCAAGGAGCAGCTGGTAAATTTGAACTGCTGACCTTTTGATTAGCAGCCATAGCTCTTAACCACTGCACCACCAGGGCTCCTACCCCAAATTAGGGAGCTTCTAGTTTTGGGCCAATATTGCTGCCAGGAAGGAGTTCCCCTTCCCCCAGACAATACTGTTCTGTCTGGGTGACACAGCCTTGAGTCAAGCTTCATCATCTCGCTGCAGTGATACCTTACTACCTGCTACCTCCTACCTGGTACCCTGGCCATGGTTGTACCCCACTAAGTGAGGCAATGGATCACACTGCAGCCTGTCTGACCACCGTCAATCTCTGGTTTAAAGCCCTTTGAGGATGTTCTATTGCTTACCACGGCAAACACAATCCTTCTGCTTTAATTCACTGCCTAGCACCCCTGCCTCTGTTCTTTATGGGAAAAGAGAGAGGATGGAGGATCACAGAAGAGGATTTATTGGACCAGGCTTCAAGCGATGCACATCGCTCCCAGCTTATTCTGATGACAGGAACTCAGCCATGTGGCCCTACCGCAAAGTAAAGGGAATAAAAAATATGACCCCTGGCGAGGCTCCCACTTCTTAGCAGCATGCATCTTCAGGGGGCAGTTAGCCATCTCTGCCTCATCTCTTAAAATCAAAGTCCTAGTTATACCAAAACACTCACAGTTCCCCCATCTCAAGCTGCAGATTCTTTTTCATGGCCCAAGCCTTTGCTCCCACCCCTCCTCTACCTGGAGCCCTTAGCAGCCTAGTCTCATCCCTTGAGATTCAGCTCAGCTGTCTCCTACTTTATGAGCCTTTCCTGACCACTCCATCTCCCTAACAGAATTCGAATGAGCTGCCCTTCCCTTGGTGGACCAGTTGTCCCTCTTCTATCCTACTGCCTGCAATGCTTTGTTACCCTTGTCCACGTACTTGTCTGTCTGGTCACTGGTTGGTGAGCTCCTGAAGGCAAGGGTCAGCTCTGACTTGGGATGCCTGGCCCAGATGAAGGGCTCAGAGACTGAGAACAAACCTTGGGGGAAATGGTATCCATTCAGTCTTCCCTCTAGCCCCTGCCCGCCTTTGTCCCATGCAGAAACAGCTGCAGGGCCCACAGCCAAAGCCTCTGGGTCAGAGAAACAACTGTGTGGTGTGTGTCCTCTCCAAAAATAAAGATTACTACATCCTCATGGCCTTGAGTTCATGGCTGTGGGAGGAGGCTGCACATGGTAATGGTAGGGTGGGGAGGGGGGACATGGGTGGGGCATGGGGACCCAGTGAGCACTGAAGGAGAGAACCAGGCCCAGCCTCCAGGACGCTGCTCTCCTCAGTTCCCTACCCAAGTTTCACTTTTCCCCGCATCCGGTTGTGTCAGCTTCTTCTTAGCCAGCACCCAAATGTATTTACTAAACATCAGTCTGCGTTATTGTGTGTGTGCGCCTGTGTGTGTATCATCAAGCTTTCAAAGGCATTCAAATGACTTTTGTGGCTAGAATGCCCAGTACCTTGGAGAGCGGCGCCCCCTGGTGGCCACAAGTAGTCAATAGCTGCATTCTCAGCCTGGAGATACCGGAGAGCACAAGGCTGGGGCAGAACTCACTGGCTGTGTGACAGGGTCTCTGTGGTCCTGGTTGAGGCTCATAACAAGCTTCGCTGTCCTATCAGTCACAACACACTCGACAGCAACAGGTTTGGTTTTTGTTTTGGCCCCTGAGACATCTATCTGTTCAATGGTGACAGAGCTGAATGTGGCTTTTATCTCCACAGATATAGGAAGCAGCCAGCTCTCCACATGGGTGGTGACTGGGCAAGGATGCTGAAAATTTACCCTTCTAGAGTCTGAGAGTGAGCTGAAGGGTGGCTTAGAGACCAATCAAGTCCAACTCACTTGTTTCTGGGATGGACACCCAAAGTCATGCGATGAATCAATTGAAGGGTCATTATAAGAACTCTGGTTTCCAACTCCTTGTCTCATATTCCTCCACTCTAGCACTTTAGGATACCTCACTGTTATGCCTTATTTTTTATTTGAATTGTAATCTTAAAGAAAGGGAGGGTCAATCTCTACTTCTGTATGAATCTCCTCCCTCCTTTCTCAATTTCTGTCCCTCAGAGCTCAGTTTCAGTCCCCCTTTCTCCAGGAAGTTCTCCATGGGTGGTAGGAAATCTCTCTTCTGAAGCCCCAGAGTCAGCCAATTATTCCTGCGGTGTTTACAGAGGCCCTGGCCTAGACAATGGGTGGGCCTAGACAATGGGCATACAGCCTGCATATGACAGAAAAAGTCCTGCCTTCAAGGAACTTGCATGTTAGCTGTGGGGAAACAAGCAGTAAGTAGGTACATAGGTAGTCAAGCCAGTAGGTAGGTAGGTAGGTAGGTGGGTGGGTGCATGGATGGTTGGATGGATGGATAGATAGATAGATAGGTAGGTAGGTAGGCAGGTAGGTAGATACACAGACATAGAGATAGAGAGAGAGAGAGATATAGATAGAGAGAGAGGTAGAGAGAGAGAGAGCTAGAGAGAGAGAGAGATGGAGAGATAGAGAGAGAGATAGATGATAGGTAGGTAGGTAGATAGACAGGTAAGTAGATGCATAGAGAGAGATCGATCGGTCATTCGGTAGATACATAGATACATGAATAGATGATAAATAATTTCAAGTACTAATAAATGCTTTGAAGACGATAAATAAGGCCAAATGATAAAGAACAGAGCTACTTTAGATAGAGCAATTAGAGACAGTATCTCTGAAGATGGCTCAGCTTCAAAGGAGGATGAGAAAAAGGCAATCACAAGGGAAGAGCAGAAGGAACAGTAAGTGCAAAGGCCCTGAGTCTGGAATAAGATTGACAGATCCAGGGCACAGAGGAGGTCAGGGAGGCAGTAGACTAGTAAACTAGGCAAAGAGTGGAAGCCAATGAGATAAAAGAAGTAGTAGACACCAGATCTCATCTAGTGGGATGGACTTTCTTTGTTCTCTCATTTGGTTGGTTATATATGGATATATTCATCTGCTTGCAGTGGGGAGCTATTACAGGGTTTAAGCAAAGAAGTGACACAATCTTGTTTATATTCTCCACGTGATTCATATGGACTTGAGAACTACTGCTTTAACACAGCCTCATCTCCTCCAGAAATTCTTTCCTCACCCAACAAGTTGTGTTAGGTGCCCCTCCACTGGGCCCCAGTGTTAACATCTTTCATTGTACCTACCACCTTGTTTCAGCATTAGCTGTTTAGGAGTCTTTCTACTTAACTAGATAGTAAATTCCACATTTAGAGGTACACTGGTAAAGAGGCCAGATCTTGAACAAACTTCTTAGGCGCAAAGACTCACTCTATCACTTAGTAACAGTGTGGTTTTGGGCAATTTAGTCAATGTTTGCATGAGTCAGTTTCCTTATCTGCAAAATGGGAATAACAGCACTTACTGCATAGAATTGTTGTTATGATTCAGTAATATGTATAAAAACCTCATAACAATGGCAGGCACAAAGTAACCATTCAATAAATATTAACTATTATTTCTGGGTATTTTCTCAGTCCTGCTGCTAATGTTTTTCCCACCTTCTCTTAGGAGCCCTGATGATGGTGTGTGTTGCTGACTGAATGAAGAGATTCTGGTGGGAGAAAGTGTAGTTAGAAGCTGAAGGTTGGAAGATTGGAGGGCTAATTTGGAGGAGGTAGGAGTGAAGAAAAAGATGATTTGCTTATTTGTTTATGCTTGTAGTCAAAGTGAGGTTTCTTCTTGATACCCATTGTCTTGGATACAGAGGTGAATAAGACAAATGTCTTGTCATCTTTCAGGGCTTCGAGCTTCCCATGTTCAAAATGGAAACAGTGGCGTCCGCATTAACTAACTCAGAACTGCTGAGGGACCCAATATTATAATAGGGAGAAATCTTTTGTGACCTACCAGGTGCTTCTGCCTGTTCATCCCTGAGCTCACACTGAGCAACATTACAGTGCTGCCTTGTCTTTCCCTGTGGTTCCTTTGGTGATCAGATATGACATAACTAGCTTAGGTCGCAGATGCATGCTTATACACATATCACACTTATACGCATCTAATTCTAACCCTCCAGAGAAGAAGTAAATTATTTTTCATATAACCTGGATCCTGAATTCTATACTGGAAAAGTTGGCTTTACGCTTGGAGTTTAGGTGTCATACATGTTTGGGCCCTTTTTCCCTCTCTACCTCTGTTGTTGCCTTCCTCATTTGAAGACCCCTTACATCTCTCCTTTATTCTCAGATGCTAACTGAAAGGTTGATGGTTCAAACCCACTCAGTGGCTCTGAGGCATAGAAAAATGAAAGCTCCCAGCATTGCATCCCTTTGTTGAAACATCTCAATTCATATTCCATCAATTCCTGGGGACTTGTTTTTTGCCAATGCCTTCAGTGCAGCTTGGGTTCCTTCTTTAGTCCTATTGGTTCTTGATCATATGCTACCTCCTGAAATGATTGAACATCAACCAATTCTTCTTGGTACAGTGACTCTGTGTGCTGCTTCCAGCTTCTTTTGATGTTTTCTGCTTCATTCAATATTTTCACTATAAAATCCTTCAATATTGCAACTCAAGGCTTGAATTTTTTCCTTCAGCTTGAGAAATGTCGAGGCTGTTCTTCTCTTTTGGTTTTCTCACTCCAGGTCTATGTACATTTAATTATAATACTTTAATTTGTCTTCTTAAGCCAACCTTTGAAATCTTCTGTTCGTATCTTTTACTTCATCATTTCTTCCTTTTGCTTTAGCTACTCTGTTCAAGAACAGATTTCAGAGTCTCTTCTGACATTCATTTTGATCTTTTTTTGGTCTTTTTAATGACCTCTTCTTTTCTTCTCGTATGAAGTCCTTGATGTCATCCCACAACTCTTCTGGTCTTTGGTGAATAGTGTTCAATGCGTTAAATTTATTCTTGAGATGAGCTCTAAATTCAGGTGGGATATATTCAAGGTCGTATCTTGGCTGTCATGGACTTGCTTTAATTTTCTTTAGCTACAACTTTAACTTGTATATGAGCAATTGATGGTCTGTTTTGCAGTCGACTTCTGGCTTTGTTCCAGCGGATGTTATTGAACTTTTCTCTTTCCACGGATGTATTTGATTTGATTCCTGTGTACTTTGCCTGGCAAGGTCCACATGTATAGTCACTGTTTACGTTGTTGAAAAACAGGTATTTGCAATGAAGCAGTTGTTGGTCTTGCAAAATTCTATCATGCAATCTCTGGCATTTTTTCTATCACCAATGTCATATTTTCCAGCTACTGATCCTTCTTTGCTTCCAACTTCATCATTCCAATCACCAGTAATTATCAGTGCATCTTGATTGCATGTTTGATCAATTTCACACTGCAGAAGTTGGTAAAAATCTTCAATTTCTTCATCTTTGGCATTAATGGTTGGTGTGTAAATTTCAATAATTGCCATATTAACTGGTCTTCCTTGTAGGCATATGGATATTATCCTATCACTGACAGCATTGTACTTCAGGATGGATCTGGAAATTTTTTTTTGATAATGAATGTTACGTCACTCCTCTTCAATTTGTCATTCCCAGCATAGTAGGCTATGCGATTATCTGATTCAGAATGGCCGATACCAGTCAATTTCAGCTCAGTAATGCCTGGAATATCGAACTTCAAGAGTTCCGTTTCATTTTTGACAACTTCCAATTTTCCTTGATTCATACTTTTACATTCCAGGTTCTGATTATTAATGAATTTTTGTAGCTGTTTCTTCTCCTTTTGAGTCATGCCACATCATCAAATGAAAGTCTCGAAAGGTTTACTCCATCCACATTATTAAGGTTGGTTCTACTTTAAGGAGGCAGCTCTTCCTAAGTTGTACATTGAGTACCTTCCAACCTGAGGGTCTCATCTTCCGGCACTATATCACTATATAAGACAATGTTCTGCCACTATTCTTAAGTTTTTCACTGGGCAATTTTTTCAGAAATAGATTGCCTTTTTCTCCTTCCCGGTCTTTCTTTGTCTGGAAGGTCTGCTGAAAACTGCCCACCATGAGGACCCTGATGGTATTTGAAATACCAGTGACATAGTTTCCAGCATCACAACAACACACAAGCCACTACAGTACAACAAACTGACAGATTTAATGGACCCAAATGGAAGCAAGGAAGATGTCCTTCAATTGGTAAATTGGTAAACAGTCTGTGGCACATCCGTACAATGAAATATTATTCGTCATTAAGAAGAAATGAGCTATACATCCATGAAAAGACATAAAGTCACCTTGAATGCATGTTGCTAAGTGAAAAATAAATAAATAAATAAAGCCAGTCTGAACAGCCTTCCTACTAGATGACATCCTGGAAAAGGCAAAACTATAGACACAGTAAAAAGATCAGTGGTTGCCAGGGATTCAACAGGAGGGAGGAAGAGAGGAATGTGTAAGTGGAGCATGGAGGATTTTTAGTGAGGTGAAACTATTCTGCAGGATACTTTAATGGTGAAGACATGACCTTAAGCATTTTTCAAAACTCATAAAAGTGTACATCATAAAGAGTGAGCCCTAACATAAACTGTGGGCTTTGGTTAATAATAATTTATCAATATTGGTTCATCAATTGTAACAAATATACCACATTAATGCAAGATGGTTATAATAGGAGAAACTGTATGCAAACTGGTGGTGGGGGAGCATATACGGGAGCTGTCCATACTTTCTACACAAATTTTGTGAAACTAAAACTGCCACAAAAAATAAAATTCATTAAAACACTGTACATATACACAAAACAAGCAAAGCAAAGAAGAAGCCTAGCATTTTACATGGTTCTTATAGCCAAGTTAGAGCACTGGAATGGTTAATTTTATGTGTCAGCTTCCCTAGGCTATTGTACCGAGTTGCTTGGTAAAACACTAGTCTAGATGCTGTTATGGAGTAGTTACATGTGATTAAATTGACCTGAAGTAAATCTAATTACCTGTATAATGGCAGTGACCTAATCCAATCATTTGAAGGCCTTAAGAGCAAAGAGAGTTGGCCTTAAGAGCAAAGAGAGTTTTCCCTAAGGTGTATTCTTCCTTCAGCCTATAAATAGCCATTTTTTCCAAAATTCCTTCACTGTTCCCATTGCCTGACTTATGGATTTTAGGACACAAGACTATAGCAATCTCCAGCTTGTTGCCTGATCTACATATTTGGAACCTGCCAACCCCCTGCAATTGTGTGAGCCAATTTCTTAAAATAAATCTATCTCTCTCTGTAGATAGATAGATATGGATAGAAATGATATAGCTAGATAGAGTAAGGTACACATAGAGTCACATATGTATCTGGCTGTGTATATATATATTATGTGTATATATATATTATATGTATATATATGGATGTGTGTATATATATGTATATACATATAAAACCGATTTCACAACTGGGTTCCATTCTGACAATGACTCTGTCACAAGCCAGTTCTGATGTAAGATGAATACCTCTTTTTTTTTTTTTTTTTTTAGTTTTGATTGTTACTGCCTTTTATTATCAGTATCTTTATAAATCAGATCTTTATTTGTCTTTGGGCATTGGAAACATTACATCTAAGAACGATAACATTAGCAAATTACGTGTTGTACATATTACTAACAACAACAACAACAAAAAAACCCAGTACCGTCAAGTTGATTCTGACTCATAGTGACTCTATAGGACAAAGTAGAACTGCCCCATAGAGTTTCCAAGGAGTGCCTGGTGTATTCGAACTTCTGACCCTTTGGTTAGCAGCTGTAGCACTTAACCACTACGCCACCAGGGTTTCCTTACTAACAATAAGATGTACCAAAAAAAAGTTGTAAATGCAGTTCGTCGTAACTCAAATATGTCACAAATTGGGGACTACCTGTACATATCTAAGGAGCCTTGGTGGAGCAGTGGCTAAAGCAATTGACTGCTAACTGAAAGGTTGATGGTTCAAAACCAACAGTAGCTCTGCAGGAGAAAGATGTAGTCTGCTTCCGTAGACATCTACAGCCTTGAAAACCCTATGGGGTCGTTGTGAGTCAGAATTGACTCGATGGCAGTGGGTTTGGTTTCTTTGGCTTTGTACATGTATGTTAGTCTCAACCTCCTAACTGGACTACGCTTGCATCTACTCTTGCCACCTTACAGTTTGTCCTCCACCTGTGTCTGAGTGATTCATCTAAACCCTAAGTCAGACCCTGTCATTCTTCTGCTCTAGACTCTCCAATGACTCTCATCTCATGTAGAACAAAAGTCCAGGTCTTTACAGAGACCTATAAGGAAGGTCCTGTGTGATTCCACCCCAAGAACTTCTCTGATTTCTTACTGCTTTCCTCCTCGCTCGCTCTATTCCTGCCACACTGGCTTCCTTTGCTTTTCCTGAAACATTCCAGGCATGCTTCTTCCTCGGGCCCTTTGCACAGGCTGTTCCCTCTGCCAAGGATGCTCTTCCCCCAGATCCTCTCAGCCCCTCCTTCACCTCCTTTAAGCTTTTGCTCAGTCACCACCTTCTCAATAAGGCCTCCTTTGGCCAATCTATTGAAGATTATCAATTTCTTTTTTCACGCTCACCTTCTATCCACGACCCCTGTCACCCCCAACCCCCTTTCCCTGTTCTACTTTGATTTTATTTTCCGGAGCACTTGTCATCACTTGAAGCAAAATGTAATTCACTTATATAAGTTATTATTAAGTTAATTGTTCATTTTTCTGTCTCCCTCTGCTAGAATGTAAGAGCCAAGAGGTAGAGAGTTTTGCCTTTTCTGTTTATTTGGTTTCTCTGATGTATCCCAGGTGCTTAGAATAGTGCCTGACACATTATAGGTACTCAATAAATACAAATGGAGTTCTTCCAAGTCTTTGTCTTCAACCCAACCCTCTTCCCCAAACTTCAGATCCAGGGCCAGGACTAGAGTTTTGTAAAGAAGGCACCTAAGCTTCAAAATTTAAGAAGGTATGAACTCTCAGGGTGAGCAAGTGCCTGACAGTGAAAGCCTTCTTAAATTTCGCATCCTAGGTCCCTTACTCCCCTCACCCTAGTCCTGGCCCTATCCAGATCGATATAGAGCTACCAACGGATATCCCCATTTGAATGTCCTACCTGTACCTGTAATTCAACAGGAAAAAATTTCATCATCTTATCTCTCCAAAGTTCTCTTCTCCCTATTTTTTTTTTTTCTTGTGATGAATGTCACCATTCACCCACTTTTCCAAGCCAGAAAACTGGAGTTCACACTTAACTACATATATTCTTTATGATCAATTACACCAGGTTCTGAAGAATTCTACTTCCTAAAGATAAGTGGTATGATTATCATTTTGATGTGTCAGCTTTGACTAGGCCATGGCCCCCAGCTATTCAAACATTAGTCAATTTCCAGATTTGAGCCAGTTTAAAAGGTCTAGAACACCTTGAATGAAGAGAAGACTGCATTCCCTTTAAAAAGTACCTGCCACAAATGGCAAAAATATATACTGTTAATTGTTCTTTCAGCTTTACTCAGAGGAGCCTAAGGCCATTTACCAGAGAGATTGTGCCTTGGTAAAAGGGAAATAATCAGACTTTTTGGGAATTACTGAACACTAGCCCTGAACGGACGCTAATTCCTGGGGACTCAAAATATCACTGTGTTTCACCAGTTAGAAAAAGGACTTATTCAGGTTAGGTGGTCAACGGAGTTTTAGCTCCAGTGGGCCTAGTGGGTGATTGAAGCCATCTTGTGATTATTTCTTGTTATGGGTTGATTGTGCCTCTCCCTCCCAGAATAGATGGCAGAATCCTGTGAATGGAATCCCATTTGGGAATAGGGGTTTCTGTTATGTTAATAAGACAATATCAGTGTAGAGTGTGTCCCTAAACTTAATCATTTGTGGGCTATAAGAAGCAACATAGACACAGAGACAAAGAAAACCAAAGATCTGAGGAACACCAGGGCTACAAATGCCAGGGCTACAGATGATGAGAGACAAAGGTCTTTCCCCGGAGCTGACAGAGGGAGAAAGCCTCCCCCCAGAGTTGGTGCTCTGAATTTAAACTTCTAGCATCTTGAAACATTAGAAAATAGATTTCTATCCTTTAAAACCGCCCACTTGTGGTATTTCTGTTACAGTGGCACCAAGAAACTAAGACATTTCCCTAGTTCCAGAATGTATAATTGGAATGGACATACTCAGAAAATGTCAGAATCCCCACCTTGTTCCCTGGCCTATAGAGTGAGGGCTATTATGGTAAGAAAGGCCAAAAGAAAAACATTAGAACTGCTTCTACCTACAAACATAGTAAACCAAAAGCAGTACTGCATTCCTGGAGGGATTGCAGAGATTAGTGCCACCATCAAGGATCTGAAAGATGCAGGAGTGGTGATTCCTATCATGTCTCCTTTCAACCTGCCTATTGCAGAAAGAAAACCCTGGTGGTGTAGTGGTTAAGTGCTACAGCTGCTAACCAAAGAGTCTGCAGTTTGAATCTGTCAGGTGCTCCTTGGAAACTCTATGGGGCAGTTCCACTCTGTCCTATAGGGTCTCTATGAGTCAGAATCGACTCAAAGGCACTGGGTTTGGCTTGGTTTTGGTTTATTGAAGAAAATGGAAACCCTGGTGGCATAGTGGTTAAGTGCTATGACTGCTAACCAAAAAGGTCAGCAATTCAAATCCACTAGGCACTCCTTGGAAACTCTATGGGGCAGATCTTCTCTGTTCTATAGGGTCGCTATGAGTCAGAATCAACTCAACAGCAACGGGTTGTTGCAGAAAACAGATTGGTCTTGGAGAATGACAATGACATCATAAACTTAATCAGGTGGTGACTAGAATTGCAGCTGCTGTCCCAGATATGGTTTCGTTGCTTGAACAAATTTACACATCTCATAGTAATTGCTGTGCAGCTATTGATCTGGCAAAAGTTCTTTTTTTTTCCTCTAAACCTACTAGTGCAGGGGAAAGATGTCTCAGTCTGCTTCTGTAAAGATTTACAGCCTTTGAAACCCTATGGAGCAATTCAACTCTGTCCTACAGGGTTGTTGTGAGTCAGAATCGACTAGATGGCAATGGGTTGGTTTGGGTTGGTATACCTACTAGTAAAAGTCATCAGAAGCAGTTTGTATTCAGCTAACAAGATCAGCAATACACCTTCACTATCCTAACCTTGCTAAATTTTCCCTTTTTCCAGACATCAGGGTGGTCCATTACATTCAAGGTATTATGCTGATTGGACAAGGCGAGTAGTAGGTAAAAACTACTCTAGATGTAACGGCAAGACATTTGTGTGTCCAAGACTGGAAAAGAAATCTGACAAAAATTCAGGGAACTTCTACCTCAGTGAAATTTCTAAGGATCTATTGTATGGTATATGTTGAGATGTTCCTGCTAAGGTGAAAGATAAATTTTTGGATCTGGATCCTCTTATAACTAAAAAAGTGGCATAATTCCTAATGAGTTTCTTTGGAGTTTGGGTAAGCTACTGCAGACCATTTACTGAGTGACTCAAAAAGGCTCAATTCTGAGTCATGTCAACTCTATAGGACAGAGTAGAACTGTCCCATAGGATTTCCAAGGAGCAGCTGGTAGATTTGAACTGTTGGCCCTTTGGTTAGCAGCCAGACACTTAACCACTGTATCACTAGGGCTCCAGACAGTTTTGAGTAGGGTACGTAAGAAAAAGAACGTCCTGCAACAAGTTCAGGCTGCTGTACAAGCTGCTCTGCCACTTGGGCAGTATGATCCAGAAGACCTGATGGTGCTTAATGTGTGGTGAAAGATAAAAACCACACTCATTACAATCAAGTCAATTCCAACTTACAGTGACCATGTAAGACAGAGTAGAACTGCCCCACTGGGTTTCCAAGGCTGTAAATCTTTATGGAAGTAGACTGGGACATCTCTCTCCCTGGAGTAGCTGGTGGTTTTGAACTGCCGACTTTCTTTTAGCAGGCTAGAGCTTAACCACTGGACCACCAGGGCTTCTTCAGTAGAAGATAGAGATGCTATTTGAAGCCTTTGGCATGCTTCTATAGATTAATCACAACCTTAGGATTTTGGAGCAAAGCCCTGCCATCCTCTGTGGATAACTATACTCCTTTTGAGGAATAACTTTTGGCTTGCTATTGAGCCTTGGTAGAGACTGAAGGCTTAATCATGGACTGCCAAGTTAACATGTGACCTGAGCTACCCATAATTAACTAGGTATTGTTTTACTTAACAAGTCATAAAGTTGGGAATGCATAGCAATACTCCATCATCAAATGGAAGTGGTATACACAAGATTAGACTCAAGCAGGCCCTCTGTGCACAATAAGTTCATGAGGAAGTAGCTCAAATGTCCATGACCCCTACTCTTGATACATTACTTTCTCCTCTCTGAGCCTGCATCAGTGTCCTAACAGGTTGTTCCTTATGGCCAGTTGACTGAAAAAGAGCTAACTCAGGCCTAGTTTAGAGATGATTCTACACGGTAGTCAGGTACTACTCAAAATTGGACTGTTGCAGTACTACATTCCCTTTCTAGGACTTCCTTTAAGGGCAGTAGTGAAGGAAAGTCCTCAGTGGCATAACTTTGAGCAGTGCGCCTGATTATTCATTTTGCCTGGAAGGAGAAATGGTCAGAGGTAAGAGTCTATATCAATTCATAGGCTGTAGACAATGATTTGGATAGATGTTCAAGGACTTGAAAGGAATGTGATTGGAAAATTGGTGACAGGTTTGGGGAAGAAGTATATGGATAGACCTCTGTGAATAGGTAAAGGACATGAAGACATTTGTCTTTCACTAGAGGAGGATTTTAATAACCAAGCTGTTAGGAGAGCCCATTCTGTGGATACTAGGCAGCTTCTTTCCCCAACCATTCCTGTTATTATCCAATGGGCTCACGAACAAAGTGGCCACAGTGGCAGGAATGGAGGTTATACATGGACTTAGCAACATGAACTTCCACTCACCAAAGCAGACTTGGCTACAGCCATTGTTGAGTGCTCAGCCTGCCAACAGCAGAGAAAAAACACTGTGTTCCTGATATGACACTATTCCCCAAGGTGATCAGACAGTTACCTGGTGGCAGGTTTGTTACACTAGACTGCCTCCATAATGACAGGGACAGGGCTTTGTTCTTACTGGAATAGATACTTACTTTGGATATAGATTTGTCTTCCTTGCATGCAATGATTCTGCCAAAATTACTATCCATGGACTTACAGAAAGCTTTATGCACTGTCATGATATTCCACACAGCATTGCCTCAGGTCAAGGAATCAGTTCACAACAAATGAAGTTTGGCAGTGGGCCCAGGCTCATGGAATTCACCAGGTTCCCTATAATCCTGAAGCATATGGCTTGGTAGAGTAGTGGGATGACGTTTTGAAGACTTACCTACAGTACTAGCCATAAGTGTGGAGTTAAAGAAATGCCTTCAGGGTGCTGTGTATGCTCTAAATCAGCATCCAATATATACAGTGCTGTTTCTCCTATAGCCAAGATTCAGTGGTCCAGGAATCAAAGGGCTCCATCAATGGGAAATGGGAGCACCTCCACTCACTATTACCCCTAGTAACTCACTATCAAAACTTTTGATAAGTGTTCTCGTGTCCTTAAACCTTTCTGGTCTAGAAGTCTTAGTTCCGAAGGAAGGAATGCTCCCACTCTGAGATGCAACAATAATTCCATTGAACAGTAAGCTGATGCTGCCTTCTGGTCAATTTTGGATTCTCATGCCTCTGAACAAACAGGCAAATAAGGGGGAAACTCCACTGACTGGAATGATAAATCCTGATTACCAAGGGTAAGTACTGAGAGACTCCATTGTGGAGTCTCTCAGTACTGTCGTATGCTGTGACTAACATATTGCCCATTGCCATGGAGTCAATTTTGACTCATAGCGACCCTATAGGACAGGGTAGAACTGCCCCATAGGGTTTCCAATGAACATCTAGTGATTTCAAACTGCTGACCTCTTGGTTAGCAGCTGTAGCTCTTAATCACTATGCCACCAGTGTTTCTACCCTGCGATTAGTCAATGAAACCGGTTGTGCCAGCACACATGAGCACTCACCTCCACCCTATACAAAGAATTGAGCTGGGTATGCGGGGAGGTGGAGAGAGATGGAGGGATGCTGTTAACTTCCCCTTCCCTGGTTACTCAAGCAAGGGGGAGAGGAATACTTTTCCTCCCCCTTAAGAGAGAGGTGCTTCAAGGTCTCCTTGGGGAGCTTTATTTGTGTTCCCTGGAGCTTGAGGAACAGAGGGGCCTGGGATGTGAAACATGCCTGAGAACTTTAACAGACAAAGGTTACAGCCTGCAAGTTGGTCTCAGTAGAACTGAGAGAGTCAAGGCTGCCCTGGGAGCAGGTGCTCTCCCCTCACCATGGGGGCATAGAGAGGTGAGCTTTCCCAAGGGCCAATGGGCCCATGGAGTGGAGTTCGGAGGTCCTCTGATGGAAGCTCATATAGGGAGAATGCCAGGAAGTGGGGGTAGGGGTGATGTGACTCAGCAGGTTGGTGGATTACACAGTGTCTAGGGAAGAGAGCCCCCTCTCGTATCAGGAGAACTGGGGGTGGAGATCCTCAGTGGGGGAATCAAACAAAATCCCAGACAAAAACCCCAGCAAAGAAAGAGAGACATTTGCCAAGCCCAGGGGGCTTAATGCCAAGCCATGATCTTTCCTGCACCCTTATTGCTCCTTTCCTGGTCTTCAGTCCTGAAATAGCAGCCTGTAAGAGCTAGAAGAGCTTGAAGAACAAAATAAACGGAAGCCTATCATGTCTCCTCCCCGTTCCAAACAGGCAAGTTAAGTCTTCTAAATCTGAATCAGGCCTGCATGAGAGCACTAGGAAATTTCGACAAGAATTTGAAATTTTGATTAATGCTCTGGATGAGGCTTTTTAATTATGAAAATGAAACTGTTCTTCTGCATGAAAGTGACCTGAGGACATTTCCTTCTGAGAGCTGATTAGGAAAGCTTTGTAATCTGACTGAGTTTTTATCCAAGTGGCAGGAAAAGACGGCGCCTATAGGGAAGATGGAAGAGACAAGGGGAAGAAAAAAATAGTAATAATCGCCTACCCAGCCTATTGGCTCCTTCACATTTAATACGTTAGTTACACCAGTTCCTTTGTATCCTTCTAGAAATATTGATTGCAACGCAAGTGTGTGAAAGCATAGAAGAGACACAGGTCTATTCTCTCTGTCCCTCCCTTACCTTTCTCTCTGTCCATGTGTTTTGTCCTGCTAATGACAGAGGTAAGAAGGCTTTTGCAGTCTTCTTCTTTATTTGCTCTGGGAGTAGATGCAACTGGTTGGTAGATATGGAATGAGCGAGAGGGCAGGATTGGAGGTGGACATACAGATTCACCTGGTTATGGCCTTGCATCTGAGACACTGTGAGATATTGGATTATCAGTATGATCCCCATCTTGCTACATAGTACTAGCTTTCTTCTGATCTGGCAAAGTGCAGACCTCCACACTCATCTTCTCCTTGTGTCTTCTACCAGACTTCAGAAATTTAGAGTATCCATCCATCCTACCACTTGGGAACCTCATGGGACTTGATAGCTCATATTTACCTGTTCCTTCCTAGCATGCTACATCCTCTCTCCTGTGAGTCTTTCCCAAGTTCTGGTGGCACACAGAAGACATCGTGGCTTAAGAAAATCCACGTACCAACAAGATGTCCCTTTGCCCTTTATGTAGACACATCTGCACTTCATGAATGACTCGGTTTGCTCACCTGTGTTTGGCTCCCTCTGGCACAGTCTCCATTCAGCCTACTTACTGTCAGGAATCTGGGTGGGGTGGGTGGCTGGCAGGGACGAAATGATGGTCTCAAGTTGGTATTACAAATAGATGCTTAACATCACTCTGCTTTATGTAGATGTGTGTTAGTATATATTTTTTTAACCATATACTCAATTTTGTTATATTAAAAATGTATATGCTATTTTCTGAAGAAATTCCACATTAAGGGGTTTATACTACACATAAGCTGGAACCTGTGTAAAAACGTATTTACAAGGACATTTGTAAAGACAAAAGACTGGAAACAGCCAAAGCACTTAATTATTTAAGAGTTGGGTTAAATAATTATGTCATAGCTTTTTTTTTTATACAGTGGGATAGTATGTGATCATTAATAAGATGAAGGTAGGTAGGCCTATATGTTGCTTTGTAGTTATCTCTAAGATATATGGTTAAGTGAGTAAAGCTCATTTTTGATTATTGCATTACATCCCCAAATTTATATGTACCATAGTTTTACTTATCTAAAACCTTAAAGGGGGTCATTTATGTGGCCTTTTATGTCTCATCTCTCCAAATACATTTGTAATGAAGATCTTTGTCCTCATGTTTTGCTAAGCATCTTTGACCATTTCTTCAGGATAAAATACTGGCATTAGAATGCTTGGATCAGGAAGAATATGTATTTAAAATTTTGACACATATTGCTAAGTAGCTCTTTGAAGGAGTTGTGTATATTTATAGTTGTATCAGTTATGACGGGATCTGCCTTACCATAACCTTTTCGTGGTAGACAGACTTTGAAGATCACTCCTAATGATCCCCGCTTCCTAGTATCCATCACCTTGTACAATCACCTTACCTTGAATGTAGACTGGACCTAATGACTTGATTCTAAGGAATAGAATACAACAAAAGTGATGGAATGTCACTTTCATAATCAGGGTACAACAGACTGACTGTCTTTCTAGTACACTCTCTCTTAATGGCACTCTCTCTAGTCTACTAGGCTTGCATGCTTTGCTGTAGCACACTGTTGTTCTAGAGAGTCCCATCTGTCAAGGAAGTGAGGGAAATCTCCAGCCACCAACCAGGAGCTGAAGACCTTAGCCCAACAGCCACCATAAACTCAACCTTGCCAACAACCACATACATGAGTTCACCCCTAAAGGGACCTGAAACAGCAGTCTGTGAGAGCCAGAAGAGCTGAAGAATGAAACAAACAGAAGCTGATAGGAACTTTTTGGAACATGGTTCCTCCTCAGTCGAACCTTCAGATAAGACTTCAGCCACAGCTGGCAACTTGATTGCAGCCTGAAGCAGAGGATCCAGCTAAGTCATGCCTGGGTTCTTGACCCACAGAAACTGTAACATAATAGTCTTGTGTTGTTTTAAGTCTATGTTTTCAGGAAATTTGTTATGCAGCATTAGATAACTAATGCACTTTTACAAATTCTCATTTTAGGTAAAATTTTGCCACTTTGTAAATTTCTTTAATGAGCCTAAAAAGTCCTTCTCAATGCATGAAATAATATAGAAATAAAAATCTTCTCATTTCCTCAAATGAGAAACAAATGTGCTGCCATAATGTTGTGATGTCCCTCCTTCAAGGCACTTGCCTGGAGCAAAGCATTGCTTGCATGAATCTTTGCATCTACTGCTCCTGCCTCTTTGACATCTTCTCTTCTCTGTGATTTCCACTCAAAGCATTAATTCAACACTTATTTGAGTTCCTAGTATGAGTTTAAGATCGTGGAGGAATAGGAAATACAAAGATTCAATATACATATCTTACGCCCTCAAAAAGACCATTCCTTCTTTTGTGCCATGTCTCATGTTGCAACTCCTCTTTGGAAATTACTTCTGTCTTCACTCTGACTTTCCAAAAATTTACTTATGTTTCAATATCACGCTTTCTCCATAAAGTCTTCTTTCTCCAGCCAATTGTATGGCATCCATCATTCTCTTTTGAATGCCTATGACATCAGAACCAAACACATACTAAAGCCCTGTTTGTTGTCTATGAGTTGGCCTCTAATATTGTAAAACACCTTGTGATGGTTAATGCTATGTGTCAACTTGGTTAGGCTGTGATTATCTGTGGTTTGGCAGCCACTGGACTGATTGCTCTTCCATAAAGTAATATAATCACTTCCATGATGAGACCTGATATCATGTAATTACCTCCATGATGAGATCTGCTATGAGCAGCAAATCAGTTGAAAGTACAGTTTTCTTGGGGGTGTGGCCTGCCTCCAGTATATAAATGGATGTTCCATCAAGGCTCACTCTCACTCTGGATCCTGCACCCAACTCACCGTCATCTGACCTCCAGTTCTTGAATCTGCACCAGTCTTTATCTTGCTCTCATCAATAAAAGATGGGAAAAGGGATGCTGTGCCATTTCTGAGCTTAAATCTCAAGAGGTCTTGAAAGCTCTCAAGGACCCTGAGAATACCACATGAGCACATTCATAGAACAGAGGCAGTTGTTTCAGCCAAAGCCATCCTAGATCAGCCTGCTGCCTGACCTTAAGATTTTGGGATTTGCCAGCTCCCACAGCCCAGTGAGCCAGCAGCCTGCCATCTAACCTGCTAATTTTGGGTTCATCAGCTCCTGCAACCATGCAAATCAGGAGAGGCCTCTGGCCTGATGCCTGGCCCATGGATTTTGGACTTGCCAGCTTTCACAACTGCATGACTCATTTCCTTGAATTAAATCTCTCTCTATGTATTTATGGAGCCCTTGTGGTGCAGTGATTAAGAGCTTGGTGATTAACCAAAAGGTCAGCAGTTTGAATCCACCATCTGTTCCTTGGAAGCCCTATGAGGCAGTTGTACTCTCTCCTATAAAAAAAAAAAAAAATTTTTTTTTTTTTTTAATAGGATCGCTGTAAGTTGGAATTGACTTGACAGCAAGGGGTTTGGGTTATATATATATATGTATTTATACATACATGTGTTTCATTGGTTTCACTCGTCTAGAGAATGCAGCCTAAGACATATTGGGATATCAGGACCTTAATCAAACGTGAACAGCGAGTCAAACTAAGTTACAGTTTCTAAGAGAGTTAGATGACGTTCAGGCAGGCTTGTTTTAAAATGTTCTTAGATAATATTATGAGTCAGAATTGACTCGACGGCAGTGGGTTTGGTTTGGTTTTTTGGTAGATGATATGAAAAAGTCATACAATAATTTTTTTAATTTATTACCAAGAGTATTTGGAAATGCTCTTAATAAATTTGAGCTCTTAATTATATTTAGTTTAATAATAATAAAAGTCTCACAATTAATATCACCTTGAAACTGGACATTAAACGTTCAGCTGTGGACTAAATATAAACTGTCTGGCACTAGCCAAACAGAGAATTTAATTAAAAAAAAAAAAGTGAGGAAATCTAATTAGCCACCATACTTAGGCCCCATGAGGCCACCAGTGATGTGTAACTGGCATTGTCAGGTGTCCTGCTGGTGACTTGAATCAATTAGTGATCTTTATTGAAGTTGAATATAATTTAATTACACAATTTTGAGATGTTCAAGTCTAATTTCACTAAAATTAATCACAAAACTGGGGTGTTTGCAGGATTTCTGGCAGAAAGGAAACATATGAATTATTAATGTTACAGCCATAGGATGTATTTATGCAGGAAAGCTGGGCCACTAATACATTGCCATTATCAGTAATGAAAATGCCCTGGGGTTGCACACATATTGGTTGTTGAATAGGTGCCAACTATTAAAGAAATAGGATATTGGTCTAATCTCTAAGCCTACTATGGGACGATGCACAAGTATTAGCTGTGCAGAGCATATCAGCTAATTGTCTGTTCATTAGGAAGAAACCATCATGACTCTCCTTTAATATGTGGTAAGTTTATCTGAGATCTTAGTCACAATAGAGTTCTGATCATGAGGGATAATTCCAGAAGATCAGATCTGACATATATCAAAACAGTAAAATATTTGTGACCAGAAGCTGACTTTTGTTTCAGATCTCCTTCTCTAGTTTTCCTAAAATATGATGTCAATTTACACCTGAGACAAAATCTAGTAGAGTTTCTCAGCATCTATATCAGTTATCTATTGCCACAATAATGCTGCATAGTAAATTACTCCAAAGTTAATGTATTAAAATGATCCCCTTTTATTATTGCTCATGAGACTACAGGTTGGCTGACCAGTTTGGTTCTGGCGATCTTGGTGAGCTTCTTCAGTTTTACTGGTTTGAACTAACACTTACTCACATGTCCAGCAGGTGACAGGCTATTGGCTGGTCTAGGACAGTCTTGGCTGAAACAACTGCCTCTGTTTTATGAGTGTGCTCATACGGTATTCTCAGGGGTCCTTGAGAGTTTTCAAGGCTTCTTGAGATCTAGGCTCACAAATGGCATAGCATCACTTTTCCCACATTTTACTGACAGGAGCAAGAAAAAGACTGGTGCAGACTCAAGGGGTAGGGAAATAGACTCTACCTCTTAAAAGATAGGGCTACAAAGTCACAACTCAAATAAAGGGGTGGAGAATTTTAGCTATGACCCAATCAATCTACAATAGCATAAAGAATGGATGAATTTATTAGTTTAGCAAATAGATATATAATAGATAGATCGATCCTGCTCTGTGAGGCACTTTAGCAAGCTCAGGGTACAGATATGCAAAGGACCAGCTCTTCCCTCAATCAGCTCATAGCCTGCTAGAGAGTCAAATATAAATTGAAAGAAATTACAGTGCAGGCTTCTAAGGGCTCACATTCTGGAAGGAGACAAGGTTTTGGGAAAACAGATGTAGCTTCAGCTAGATTTTAATTCTAATTGTGCCTAGAGTCACTGTCTGAATCTTATTAGGCCTTATCCTTGACAAGGAGTCCCTGGGTGGCACAATTAGTTAAGCATTCATCTACTACCTGAAAAGTTGTAGTTCAAACCCCCCCAGAGGCATCTTGGAAGACAGGCCGGGTGATCTGCTTCTGAAAGGCCACACCCTTGAAAACCCTATGAAGCAGTTCTACTATGTACAAATGGGATTGCTATGAATCACAATTGACTCGACAGCAACTAACAACAACAATCCTTGATGAAGGCAGTAATGGTTCAGTGATAAAATTCTCACTTTCCATGCAGGACACCTGGGTTCGATTCCTGGCCAATGCACCTCTTGACAGACACCACCCATTTGTCATTGGAAGCGTTCATGTTGCTGTGATGCTGTAGAGGTTTCAGGGTAGCTTATAGACTAAGATAGACTGGGAAGAAAGGCTTGATGATCTACTCTCCAAAAATCAGCTAAAGAAAATCTATAGACCACAACTGTCCAATCTTGTTGTGCCTGGGGTTGCCCTGAGTCAGAGGCCAACTCGACGGTGCTAACAACAACAACACTAGGCTTGATAACTTTATTCCCATGGCAACAGCTCCAAGCTCCGAGGCTCAGGGGAGAATGGAGTCTGGGGGTAGGTGGGGTGGGGTGGAGTGTCCTCTAGCTTTACTTACAGTCTCTACAGAGGGAAGATTAAGTTTTAAATCTAAGGATATTCTCAGTGGAGGCTAAAATCAAACACGACTCTGATGCTTTTGTTCTTGTTTTAATTTGACTCAGATCCTTTATTTCTCAGCAGTGGGTGGAGCTCACACAAAAAAGGGGTGACATGTGTAAATCATCCAATACTTGAGTACTGCTGGCTGTGTATAAAGCACCGTGCTAGGTGTTGTGGCTGTGCGATATAAAACAAATACAGTTCCTGACTTAAAGGAGTCTCTGTCATGGTGCAGGAGAGTGAGGTACAGATGCCCTTGATCATGGGTCAGGCTGGAGGCTTCTCTTGATTCACAATGCCACAGGGGCTGGTGAACTCAAGATCAGCAGGTCAGAGAGCAGGACTTTTGCTCACAGGCTCGGAAGATCAATGAGTTCCAAGATCAGCAGACGGGATGGCAGGTAAGCTGCTAGCACAAGTCTCAAGATGGATCTTGGAGAATGACAGTAGATTATTGAAAACTTAATCAGGTGGTGACTCCAATTGCAGCTGCTGTTCCAGATGTAGTTTCATTGCTTGAGCAAATTAATACATCTCCTGTTACCTGGTATGCAGCTATTGATCTGGCTAATGCCTTTTTCTCCATACTTGTTTCAGCGGATCACCAGAAGCAGTTCGCTTTCAGCTGGCAAGGCCAGCAATATACCTTCACTTGCCTACCTCAGAGGTACCTCAACTCTCCAGCCCTATGTCATAATTTAGCCTGCAAGTAACTTCATCTCCTTTCCCTTCCACAAGACGTCACACTGGTCCCTTACGTTGATGACATTATGTTGATTGGACCTAGTAAGGAAGAAGTGTCAATGACTCTTGACTGATTGGTAAAACTTTTACGTGCTATCCAGTGCCGTCGAGTCGATTCCGACTCATAGCTACCCTATAGGACAGAGTAGAGCTGCCCCTTTACATGCTAGAGGGTGGGAAATTAATGTCATAAAAATTCAGGCACCTCAGTGAAATTTCTAGAGGTTCAGTGCTGTGAGGCATGTCAAAATATTCCCTCTAAAGCGAAGGGTAAGTTATTGCATCTGGCCGTTCCCACAACTGAAAAGGAGGTATAGTGCCTAGTGGGCCTTTTTGGATTTTGGAGGGAACATATTCCTCATTTGGGTGTGCTACTCTGGCCTATTTATCAAGGAACTAAAAAAGCTGCAAGTTTTGAGTGGGGGCCTAGAACAAGAGGAGGCTCTGCAACAGGTTCAGGCTGCCCTGAAAACCTCTCTGCCACGTGGGCCATATAATCCACCTGATCCAATGATGATTGAAGTGTCCGTGGCAGATAGAGATGCTGCTTGGAGTATTTGGCAGGCCCCTATTGGTGAATCACAGTGCAAACCCTTAGGATTTAGGAGCAAAGCTCTGTCATTCTCTGCAGATGGCTACACTCCCTTGGAGAAACAGCTTTTGGCTTGTTATTATGCCTTAGTAGAGACTGAATGCTTAACTGTGAGACACTAAGTCACCATGTGGCCTGAGCTGTCTATCATAAACTGGGTGCTGTCAGAGTCATCAAGTTGGACATGCACAGCAGCACTCTATCATTAAATGGAAGTGATATATACAAGATTAGGCCAGAACAGGACCTGAAGGCACAAGTAAGTTACATGACAAAGTATCTCAAATGCCCATGGTCTCCACTTCTGCCACATTACATTCCATATCTCAGTCTGCACCTATGGCCTCATGGAGAAAGAGAAAGCTCGTGTCTGGTTTATAGATGGTTCTGTGTGATGTGCAGGCATCACTCAAAAGTGGACAGCTGCAACACTACAACCCCTTTCTGGGACCTCCCTGAAGGACAGTGGTGAACGGAAATTCTCCCAATGGGCAGAACTTCCAGCAATGGACCTGGTTATTCACTTTGCTTGGAAGGAGAAATGGCCAGATGTGTGACTGTATACTGATTCATTGGCTGGGGCCAATGACTTGGCTGGATGGTCAGGGACTTTGAAGGAACATGATTTGAAAATTGGAGACAAGGATGTATGAGGAAAAGGTATGTGTACAGACCTCTCTGAATGGGCCAAAGAAATGAACGTATTTGTGTCTCATGTGGATGCTCACCAAAGGGTACCTCAGCAGAGGATGATTTTAACAATCGAGTGGATAGGATGACATGTTCTGTGAAAATTGGTCATTCACTTTCCCCAGCTACTCTTGTCATTGCTCAATGGGCTCATGAACGAAGTGGCCATGATGGCAGGGATGGAGGTTATGCATGGGCCCAGCAACATGGACATCCACTCACCAAGGCTGACTTGGCTACAGCCACTGCTAAGTGCCCAATCTGCCAGCAGCCAAGACCAACACTGAGTACCCGATATGGCACCATCCCTTGAGGTGATCATCCAGCAACCTGGTGGCAAGCTGATTATGTTGGACAATTTCCATCATGGAAAGGGAAGTGTTTTGTCCTTACTGGAATAGACATTTACTCTGGATATGGATTTGTCTCCCCTGAATGCAATGCTTCTGCAGAAACTACCATCCATGGACTTACAGAACGTCTTATCCACCGTTATGTTAGCCCACAGAGTATTGCCTCTGATCAAGGGACTCACTTCACAGCAAATGGAGTGCAGCAATGGGCCCACGCTCATGGAATTCACTGGTCTTACCATGTTCCCCATCATACTGAAGCAGCTGGCTTGACAGAACGATGAAATGGCCTTCTAAAGACACTATTACGGTGCCAGCTAGGTGGCAATACCTTGAAAAAAAAAAAGGGTTGGGAAAATGTTTCCAGGAAGCTGTATATGCTCTAAACCAGCATCCAGTATATGATGCTGTTTTTCCCATAGCCAGGATTCACAGGTCCAGAAATCAAGGGGTAAAAATGGAAGTGGCACCACTCACTAATATTCACAAGATTTTTTATTCTTGTCCCCACGACCTTATGCCTTGCAGGTCTAGAGGTCTTAGTTCCAAAGGGAGGAATGCTCTCACCTGGAGACACATCACTGATTCCATTGAACCAGAAGTTAAGAGTGTCACCTGGCCACTTTGGGGTCCTTATGCCTCTAGATCAACAGGCAAAGAATGGAATTACCATACTGGTCTGTGTGAATGATCCTGGTTACCAAGAGACAATTGGACTGATATCACATAACGGAGGTAAAGAAGAGCATATGGATGCAGGAGCTCCCTTATGGTGTCTCTCAGTACTACCATGCCCTGTGATTAAAGTCCATAGAAAACTACAGCAACCCAATTTGGACATGACTACTAAAGGCTCAGACCCTTCAGGAATAAAGTTTTGGATCATCCCACTAGGCAAAGAACCATGACCAGCTGAGGCGTTTCCGGAGGGCAAAGGGAATGTGGAATGGGTGGTGGAAGAAGGTAGTTCTAAATACCAGTTATGGCCACGTGATCAGTTGCAGAAATGAGGGCTGTAATTGTTATGAGTATTTCTGCTTTGTATGTGTTAATCAAATATTTTTGTTTTTTTTCACTTAGAAAATATAAGATGTAAATGGGGCTAGCATGCTTTCAGTTGTACGTGTGTAAGTTGTAACATGTTAGGCACAAGTATGACTTTGTAATTGTCTTTATTCAGAGATTATGTATGGTTTGGGACAATGTATAGAGGTGTCAATTTGACAAAGGGTGGACTGTGATGGTTAAGATTGTGTGTCAACTTGGCTGGGCAATGATTCTTATTGTTTGGACAGTTGTATAATATTGTAATCACTTCCATGTTGAAATTTGATATGTGATCACCTGCATGAGATTGAGATGGAATCTGCTGAGTGGTACTGGTATAGCGGGGCCTGTGGCGGCTCACCACCCCCTCAGCCTTCAACTCTTTGCCCTCCACCACTTACTTCTTTCCTGCTCGCCTTGCCAAAGCTTTTGGCTTGTTTTGGATCCTGCAGTTGCCGCTTGTTCATCTGACCTCTGGTTCTTGGCGCCTGAGCTAGCAGCTTACCTGCCAATCTTGGGTTTGCCAGTCCGTGCAATTACATGAATTATAAGAAGCCTTGAGGTCTTGCTTGTTGATCTTGGGATTCGTCGGCCTTCACAGCCTATGAGCAAGAGCCTTGCTCTTTGACCTGCCAGTATATATATATGTATATATGTGCAGTGTGTATGCGTGTATGCGTGTATGTGTGTATGTATGTATGTATATATGTTTATTCCCTTCACGGTTTTGCTTCTCTAGAGAACCCAGCCTAAGACATTTGGTACCAAGAGAGGGTCTAGAGAAACAAAATTGTAAGGATGAGTTTTTAAAATTGGTTCTCAAGTCTGATTAGTCTTAAAGATATTGATGACTCTGCTTCCAGTAGTAAAGAGAACACTGGTAATCCATGGCCAAAAAAGAAAAACAAACCCACTGCCCTCAAGTCGATTCAGATAGCGACCCTAGAGGACAGAGTAGAACTACTCCATAGAGTTTCCAAGGAAGGCCTGGTGGATTTGAAGTGCCGACCTTTTGGTTAGCAGCCGTAGCACTTAATCACTACGCCACCAGGGTTTCCATGGCATGAGGTGGCAATTCAAATATGCAAAATATTATCCCCAATAGATCAGGTACCGTCAAATAGCGAGGCTCTGGGTGATTGCATGCCTGATAACTTTCTACAGTTTTGTTATAATGAGAAGTATAAGGAAGCGGGTTAGTTTATCCTACTTTCACTAGACAAACTGGTGGAAGAAAGAGGTGGGCTCAGAGTTTCAGAGTCAAAGCTCAAGTGTCGCATAAACAACCCCAAAGTTTCCACTTGTGCTTTGAAATAAAGCCTTATTTCTTGTAGTAACAGAGCTGATACTGTTGAAAACCAAACCCAAAGTCTTACTGTAAGAGTGGCTGAGTTACAATGCCAGCTCAATTGCCATCCTCAACAGGTGTCTGAAGTTAAAGTGAGGGATTGATTGGGAAGAAATGGGATCCTGAAACTTGGGATGGGGGTATATGGGTAGATAATCAGGAAGCTGGAAATACTGAGCCCCTAAATTCCATTGAATCACTCCTGCCAACAGAACCACTCCCATCTGAAGAGATTACTTCATGTTTGTCTGCTAAACCACCTTGCCCAGAAAAACTATCAGCCCCACCACTCCCATCTAATGAGATTAGCCCTAGCTCAGCTGCCTCTAAAGAACTTATTTCTGAGTCATTACCTGGGCATTGCCTGAAGCAGAGGCTTTACCAGACAATGCTGAATGTTCTCAAAACAACTACACACTCAAATTCTGGCTTCTAGACCTATAACTAGACTTAAGTCCCAGCGAGCCCCAAAAGGCGAAGTACAAAGTGTGACCCAAGAGGAGGTAGGCTACACTCCAAAAAAACTACTTGACCTTTCTAATATGTACAAACAGAAACCCAGATTTTTAAGGGTGTGGGATAATGGTGCAAGGATCATAGAGATGGATCAGTGTAAGTTTATCGATATGAGTCCACTAAGTACAGATTCTTCATTCAATATTTCAGCTTCAGAAGGTAGGAAAGGGTCTAATAGTTGATTTGGTTGGGTTGCTGAAGCATGGTTTACCCAGTGGCTTACACTAAATGAAGTTGAAGTACCAGACCTGCCTTGGTATACTGTGGAAGATGGTATCCAAAGGCTTAGGGAAACTGATACGCTTGAGTGGATTTATCAGGTTTTGACCCACAAACTCACACATAGAATGCCCAGAGAACACACCTTTTACCACAACTGTGAGGAACAAATTTCCGAAGGGAGATCCAGTATCCTTGAACACTGCTGTGATTGCTATTTTATGTAAGTCAGATTTGACAGTGGGAACTGCCCTAACTGAATTAAGACACCTAACTACAACGGTTGTAGGTTAAGTGGTTAAGTGCTACGGCTGCTAAGCAAAAAGGTCGGCAGTTCAGATCCACCAGGTGTTCCCTGGAAACTCTAAGGGGCAGTTCTACTCCGTTTATATATTTTTTTTATGAGTCGGAATTGACTAGACGGCAACAGGTTTTTTTTTTTTTTTTTTTTTTTTTTAACTATAATGGGGCTGACTGGACCCTCAGTAGCAGGGACCAAGAGGCAGCACTCAAGACAAGGTGGGCATGGTTACAGTAATGGACAGCGGAGTCAAAGCAGTAATCAGAAAAGTCTGACTGGTAGACTTATGACGTTGGCTACTTTGTCATAGTGTCCCAGTAAAATAGATAGGAAATCTACTAAATGTTTACTTGATCTGTACAAACGGATGAATTCTAGGTCAGGTGAACATCAGTCTAACTAGAATCACCAGAATAAAGAATCACAGTCCCTCAATCAACTCCCAGGCTTGAGTGAGTTTAAAGACCCACAACTCCTTGAATGAAGGGGAGACCGGGTCCCCTTGAAGAAGGACTCCAATACACTGCCCAAAATTTGTACTCTGAGTCTCTCTCCCAGCCTTCCCCAAAGGGACCTACAGCCTTTTATGAGTGACTTAATTGTGTTCATGAAGAATCTGCACATAGACCAAGAGGCAATCATTTGAATAGAACAAGAGGATACTGCATTGTTTAAAGTCAGGAAATGTTTGCGCCAGGGTTGTATCATTTCACCATACTTATTCAATCTGTATGCTGAGCAAATAATTTAAGAAACTGGACTATACAAAGAAGATCATGGCATCAGGATTGGAGGAAGGCTCGTTAACAACCTGCATTATGCAGATGACACAACCTTGCTTGCTGCAAGTGAAGAGGACTTGAAGCACTTACTGATGAAGATCAAAGACCACAGTATTCAGTGTGGATTACACCCCAACATAAAGAAAACAAAAATCTTCACAACTGGACCAATGAGCAACATCATGGTAAATGGAGAAAAGATTGAAGTTGTCAAGAATTTCATTTTACTTGGATCCACAATCAACAGCCATGGAAGCAGCAGTAAAGAAACAACATACTGCATTGAGCAAATTTGCTGCAAAAAAAATCTCTTTCAAGTGTTTAAAAGTAAAGGTGTCATTTTGAAGACTAAGGTGCACCTGACCCAAGCCATGGTGTTTTCAATCACCTCATATGCATATGAAAGCTGAACAATGAATAAAAAAGACTGAAGAAGAATTGATACCTTTGGATTATGGTATTGGCAAAGAATATTGAATGTGCCATGGACTGCCAGAAGAAAGAACAAATCTGTCTTGGAAGAAGTACAGCTAGAATGGGCCTTGAAAACGAGAATAGCGAGACTTCATCTCATGTACTTTAGATATGTTACCAGGAGGAACCAGTCCCTGAAGAAGGACATCATATTTGGTAGAGGGTCTGCAAAAAAGAGGAAGATGCTCAACGAGATGGGTTGATACAGTGTGTGCAACAATGGGCTCACGCATAGCAACAATTGTGAGGACAGTACAGAACTGGGCAGTGTTTCATTCTCTTGTACATAGGGTTGCAATGAGTCGGAACTGACTCAATGGCACCTAACAACAACTTTGTTAAGTCATATACATTATAACTTAGGTAATACATTAGGTACTTTATATAAAATGTAACCATCCAGTTAATCCTTCAGTAAACAATTTTTGGGTTTTATTACGTTCCTGTTATGTGCTAGGCACTGTTCCAGACACCTGGGACATTTCCATAAATAAAACCTACAAAAATATTTGCCCTTACTGTGGGGACAACTCTGACACAAATGTTTCCTGACTTTAAACCACGCAGTATCCGCTTGCCCTGTTTGAATGACTGCCTCTTTGTCTATGTACAGATTCTTCATGAGCACAATTAAGTGTTCTAGAATTTGATTGTTCACAGTGTTATCCATAATTTGTTATGATCCACCCAATGGAATGCCTTTGCATAGTCAATAAAACACAGGTAAACATCTTTCTGGTGTTCTCTGCTTTCAGCTAGGACCCATCTGACATCAGCAATGATGTCCCTGGTTCCACGTCCTCCTCTGAGTCTGGCTTGAACTTCTGGTAGTTCCCTGTTGATGTACTGCGGTAAATGCTTTTGAATGATCTTCAGCAAAACTTTACTTACATGTGATACTGATGATATTGTTCAATAATTTCCACATTCTGTTGGACCATCTTTCTTTGGAATGGGCACAAATACGGATCTCTTCCGTGGTTGGCCAGGAAGCCGTCTTCCAAATTTCTTGACATAGATGAGTGAGCACCTCCAACATTGCATCCGTTTGTTGAAACATCTCAAGTGGTATCGTGTCAATTCCTGGATCCTCGTTTTTCGCCATTAAGAGTAAGTAGACATATATTAGGGCGCATGATCTTTAGTTTCTTTTCCTAATAGAAGTGCTGGAGAAAGACATTTAAACACCATTGGCTTCGATGTATGGGGTGTGAGGATTTTTAAGCAGGGCTTAGAACTGGTTCATTCAGGTTTGAACCCGTGCTGAGAATTTGCATTTCTAACAAGTTGGCATAGTGGTTAAGTGGCTGCTAACCAAAGGGTCTGCAGTTCGAATTCGCCAGGCGCTCCTTGGAAACTCTATGGGGCAGTTCTACTCTGTCCTAATGGGTCGTTATGAGTCGCAATCGACTCAACGGCACTGGGTTTGGTTTTGATTTGGTTTAACAAGTTCTCAGGGGATGCAAATGCTGTCGGCTAGGGACCAGTTCTGAGAACCACGAGAAAAGCAGTGGTTCTCAAAATTTATTATACGCAGGAATCACCTGGGGATCTTGTTAAAACGTATATTCCGATTCAGTATATCTGGGGTAGAAATGCAAACTCTCCGCACAGGTTCAAATCGGAACCAGTTAGTTCAAAGCCCTGATTTTAATTAACATAATCTTTGAAGCCCTGGTGGTGCAGTGGTTAAGGGCTTGGCTGCTAACGAAAAGGTCGGCAGTTCAAATCCAGCAGCTGCTCACTGGAAACCTGATGGGGAAGTTCTACTCTGTCATACAGGGTTCTTACGAGTCGGAATAGGCTCCAAGGCAGAGGTTTTTTTTGTTGTTGTTTTAACGTGTTTCTTATTATGTCCAGCAGATGGCGCACACACACAACAAGTCACCCAATAGCAGGCCCAAATGCTGACCCACTATTACCGTTGCTGCTTTCTTTTGGAGACCCGCTACTTCCGTTATATGAGTAATTACGGATGGCTCTGGTGCCATCGTGTGACAAGCTGGTGCTGGATAGTTGTGCCCCTGAAATTTCTCCCCAGCAAAGAAGGACTTGAGAGCACTGCTTTGTAGCTGTGAAGGCATCAGCTGCCAGATGCCAAGGGCATGGAGTCCTGGACTGGCCTGGCCTGGCCTGGCCTGGCCCAGAACATAGTAACCTGATACCAGGAATTGGCAAGGCCAGTGTGTGTTTGTGGGGGTCTGTCAGAGCTCTGGCTGTTTTCCATCCTCCCTTCTAGTGGAGTCCTCCCAGGGCAATGTCACAAACCTTAGCACTCTGCATGCAAGCTGGACTCACCATCCTTAAAATGGCTGCTGTTTTTTAAGTAACAGTTATGGCCAGTCGGTATCCCTGGGTGGTACAAAATGGTTAACATGCTCAGCTGCTAAGCAAAAGGTCAGTGGTTTGAATCCACCCAGAGGCACTTCGGAAGAAAGAACTGGGACTACTTCCAAAAAATCAGTCACTGAAAAGCTTATGGAGCACAGTTCTACTCTGACACACATAGGGTCGCCACAAATCAAAATCAATTCAATAGCAGCCAGTTCTGTGCCATGCACTGTGAGAGGCCCTTTGTATACCTAATCTAATCCTTACAATGTTGGAAGGAGGGTATCTAAGAAAAAACGTTGCTCTTAAGTCGATTCCGAGCACAATTTTACAAAGCAGGAAATTAAGTCTTCAGAAACTCAGTAAGGCAAACAAGAAGTCTCAGCTCTGCTGTTTCCCCAGTACACAGAGGTCCAAGAAACTGAGAACTCAGAGAGAGGCGAGCGCCGGTTCCCCGCTCTTCAGTAGTTATATGTGCAGTGGGAGAGAAAGTTAGAGAATGAGAGGAAGCGAGAGACAGACAGAGATTCTGTCATCACGCAGATGTAATATGTACTGAAAGGTGTGGATAACTTGCCAAAGGGGAAAGTCATTTAGTCCTTACACGCCTCCATGTTCTTTTGTTATCGAGAAACATTTGTTCCCAGCTCCTCATGGGGAATTTTCCAAAGCAGAGCTTCTGAAACTTTACTATTGAAAATACAGATTCTGCTTCCATAGGCCCTAAGTGGAACCTGTGGTTCTGAATTTCTACAGCTTGCCAAGTGGTGAGGATGCTGCTGGTTCACGGACCACACTCTGAACAGCAAGAGGCTAGAATGTGGGTGTTATGGATGGAATTGTGCCCCCCCAAAATATATGTCAACTTGACTAGGCCATGATTTCCAGTATTGTGTGGTTGTCCATCATTTTGTGATCTCATGTGATTTTTCTATGTTTTATAAATCCTAACCTCTGTGATGTTAACGAGGCAGGATTAGAGGCAGTTACGTTAATGAGTCAGGACACAATCTACAGGATTAGGTTGTATTTTCAGTCAGTCCCAAAGAGAAGGGAGAAAAGAGATGAAAAAAAGATATAAAAGAGAAAAGCAAGCAGAGAAGAGCTGGACCTCAAGCAAGAAGCAACAGGAGCAGAGTGCATCCTTTGGACTCAGGGTCCTTGTGCTGAGAAGCTTCTAGATCAGGGGAAGACTGATGAGAGGACCTTCACCCACAGCTGACAAAAAGAGAAAGACTTCCCTCTGGAGATGGTGCCCTGAATTCAGACTTCTTGCCTTCTGGACTGTGAGAGAATAAAATTCTGTTTGTTAAAGCCGTCCACTTGTGGTATTTCTGTTACAGCAGCTCTAGATAACTATGACAAAGGTTCAGCCCAGCACCTGTTTTTGTATGGACTGTGAGCTAGGAATTGCGTTTACATTTTTAATGGGTTGTTAAATATATCTCTACCTCTATATCTATATCATCTCTATCTACATGAAAGATTGTATGTGGCCCATAAAACTTAAATTATTTACTATTCGATCCTTTACAGAAAATGTTTGCCAACACTTGCACTAATATAACACTGCTGGCCTCTTTTTAAAGGTCCGTTGGAAAAGCAAGTCATCTTAATGGAGTTTGAAAGAAAGAACTGGACCTGCTCAACTCTGTCCTCTTTTCTTCCCCTTCTTTGGGATTGGTTGCCAGCCCGGAGCATATATTCCAGGAGTAACACTTTGGGAATCTCTTATGAAGGGCAAAGGGCCTGTGGTCATCCAGCTATTGCAGTGAGAAGAAAGCATCTGAATTGAAATAAAGTATTGGCAAGATCTGAAAGGAGACCTGGCGGTGCAATGGTTAGGCACTCAGCAGCTAACAGAAAGGTTGTGGGTTCTAACCCACCAAAAGGCTCCAGGGAAATAGACCTGGTAATCGGCTCAGAAAACCTTATGCGACAGTTCTGCTTTGTCACATGGGGCTGCTATGAGTCCAAATCAACTTAATGGTACCTAACAACAGTAATTGACAAGGCCATTTTTCTGCAGATCTAAGCCAAGCTCTCCAAACCAGTTTATCAGTAATAAAGGGGATATTTGGGTCTCTGCAGAATTGTTGTGTTTGTATCTTAGTGGTTCTGAAATTGAGGGGAGAAAGAGGAGTGCTATGTTGAACTGCAAAATCTAACACTTTCCTATTTCCTCTATGCTTTTCCTCCAAGTATCTGTCTCCTCACAGGACATAGGGCAGGAATTAGGTGCACACCTGACCTGGGCTTGCTTTCCCAATGTTGTTGAACTCATAGGGCCCTGGGGCTCATTATCCTTGTGCTATTGTGTGAGCCAAGCTCTTATCTGTCTGAGCCTGCTAAGGACTGATTGTCATATCAGAGGGCTCCTTACAAGTCTGACTCCTTAAGGGTTTCTCTAATTTGGAGTCAGGCCTCTGTTCTAGGAAGCCTTTGTGCATCTAGGACCAGGCACACCCCACTCCCTAAGACTCTGGTCATTCCTGTGCTATCCCGGCAAGCTTCTCTGGAGAGCAGTGATCAGCCAGTTTGCGGGAAGGGGTCAGAGCTATGGAAAAGAAAGCCTGATATGACAAAGGCGACAGCCATATTTTTTGCTCTTGGAGATGTAACCATGGCAATGAGATCAGATGAAACACTGTTCATTAAAGCAGATGACATCCAAACGCACATGGCAGTTTGGGGTCCTGGAGATGGGGGTTAATTTTAGAACCTGAGCTTTACTTTGTGGAACAAAGAGCATTAGAACAATGGGGCTTGCCACAGGCCTAGTACAAATTCTTCACCTTCCAGCACTGCAAAACCCAGTTACAGGCAAAGTTTGAAATTGTTGGTTGTGGTGTTTGCTTATCACATTCTCTCTACGTGCTGCAGCTATCATGACAGGTGTGTACCATTAGAAAGTCATTCTGTTGCGGGCAATTCCCGGGAACATCTACAGGGCAATAAAAGAATCCAATTCAAGAAAATGGAGCTGTTCCAGTCATTTCACGTTCACACTAGGTGCTTTACAACTATTAGATCATATAGTCCTCACCACCAGCCGTACATGGTAGGTACCATTATTATCCACTGTATAGATGAGGACTTTGAGGTGCAGTGGTTAAGTAGCCTGCCCAAAGGTCACAGGTGAGTCACTGGTGTTGCCAGGATTTGATACAAGTGTCCTGGCTGAAAGCTTGCACCATCCCATGGTCGAGAATCAGGTTGAATGTTTACCAGCTCCGTGTGTCATGGCAGGGCCATGGGCAAGAGAGACATTCACTGGCAGGGCTATGGCAAGCAGCACCTTGTGACTCTTTATGTTGCTACTTTTGTCCAGGTATCCTGAATGGCCAGTTTCTGCTCCTTAGAACAGACAAGACTCATGGTCAGGATTTCACAGTGCAGATGTGTATCCTCCCAGAGTTGCAGGGCTGGAGGACAGGTGCTGCAGAGGATATTATAAACTCTGCTGGGATTTGGGGTTGGAAATAAAAATCAGTATCACCTTGAAAACATCAGGCTGAGTGAAATAAGTCAGCCTCAATGGGCCAAATACTGTATGATCCCACATACATAATATACCCAGGAAAGGCAAGTGTATAGAGATCAAAGTTCATTAGTGGTTACCAGGAGTGGGAGGTAGCGGGAAAAGAGACTCATGGTTTAGGGGCCACTAAGCTTCTGCTAAAGGTGATGAGAACATTTGGAAATAGATGGTTGCCCAACATGATGAACACAACGTCACTGAAGAGTACTTGTGAAGAACATTGAAATGGCAAATATTTTGTTATGTATCTATTTACTAAAATTAAACAAATCAGGATCACTTCTTTGAAAACAATTGTCCCGTATGTGTAAAGAGCCTTCAAATGTTTGTAAGCTTAATCTACTAATTCAATTCCTAAGAATCATTCTAAGGGAATAATCGAAGTGAAAGAAAGTTTTTCTAACATTATGCACATCACAACTCTATCTGTAAGAGGAAATTTCCCAAAGAGTGCACATAGTCAATGTATGGTGATTGATAGAGTAGCAAAACTATGAAGTGGAATAATATATAGTTATTAAAAACTGATTTTTTGAGAAATTCTTAGTGACATAGGCAATATTTGTAATAGAAAACTGTGTGGAAAAATCAGGCAACAAAAGTATATGCAGCATGAAATCATAAGTTTGGGTATAGATATATTTATAATCATAATTAAGGAAATAAACAGAATATTTCAGAGAGGTGGAAGTAGGGCTCATTTTAAACTTTTTAAAAATTTTATAATTTTTATAATGAGCAAAAACTCTTGTAAGTATCCACAGTTTTGTTAACGGCAGCAGTATTAGTAACTGCTACTATTTTTTAAGTGCTTGGCTGTATGAGAAAGATTTATCTATATTTATTCCTTACAAAGTCTGGCAAGGTAAGTGTTAATTGTACTTGTTTTACTGAGAAGAAAACTGAGACTTTGAGATTAATTGACTTGCCTAAGATTTACTGAATGACTGGATCATTAAATATAACAAAGTGTGGCCTATTTAGCTGAGGAATAGAGTTAAGAGATGAGGATGATGAGGGATGAAAGGAGGGTGGGGCTGAATCATAGAGAGCCTTGAATGCCATACCGAGGAGGGGGACCCTATTCTACAGGCAAAGTAGAACCAGTTGCCCAAAATAAACAACAATAGAAAGAAAAGAATAGGGGTGTGTGTGTGTGAGACGAAGTCCCAAGGAACAGTGTTGAGAACGGTTTACTAACAGCACATACCAGCTGTAGTCTTCACTGGGCATCTCATTTTCACATGGAACTCTGGTGGTGCAGTGCTTAAGTGTTTAGCTGGTAACCAAAAGTTTGGGAGTTTGAATCCACCAGTGCTCCTTGGAAACTGTATGGGGTAGTTCTACCCTGTCCTATAGGTTTGCTATGAGTTGGAATTGACTCAAAGAGAATAGAGGGTATTTTCACATACTCACTCCCACATAAGCATTATTGAATTTTGGAGCCGTCTTCAGGGTTTTCTTGAATGAGAAAGTCAGGGGTAGCCCAGCCTACCAGGGCAGCAGGAGGCAGAGGAACACCTTACTCACCCTCTCACTGTGTGAGTATGCATGTGCGTGTCAGCATTCTCAGAGCCCTTGGCTGGTCAAGTCTTCTGATTGGATCATTAGTTGCGTGGTCAACAACCCTGTCCATTCGCACCCAAACTGTTTGTGAAGTAGCACAACAATGGTTGCATTGTCTTTTCATATGGGTGCGTGTCTCTAAGCATAAATATTTAATACTTTTGTATTAAGGTCTGAGGACCTTATATATATTAACAGCAGTTATAATCCTCAGAAAAATTCTTTAAGGGAGGAATTATCCCAACTTTACACCCAAGACACTGAAGGGAGGTCACTGACTTGCCTGAGGCCCTGGAGTTCGTTAGGTGCAGCTGGGATTTGAGTTCTGAGGTTTGTTTTCAAAGTTAATGCTCTAAATCACTGCACCGTGCTGCTGCTCACGTTCAGAATAGAACTTATTCTGAAAACAGTGACTTAGGAAAACATTATTATAATGCATTTACAGTTAATCTACAGTTTCTCTACCCACGGTGCCTCAACTCTGAAGATTTTAATGTAAAATTCTGTCTGATTTTAGACAGATGTGTGGATGATGATACCATTAACGATGCTATGTAATATTCTTCCTCTTCCTTTTCCCTCTCCCCTGCCATTTAAAAGACCCTATTTTTCCTTTCTTTTCGGTAAGTACCTTTTTTGGGATCCCACATGGTTTCTCCACTCATTCCCTTGTTGATGATCCCACTTTCCAGTCTCCAGCTTTCCCCACATTCCAAATCTAGATGTCTAACACCATCCCAGACATCCACTCCTGTATATTGCACAGAGATCTCAAACTCAACAAATCCAAAACCATTCTCATGTCTTGATCGATGACAGTACCATCGTCTGACTGCCAAGTGAGAAATCTCAGAGTCAGCTGTAACTCTGGCTTTCCCCACCTCCGGCATCACATGAGCAGCCCCTTCCTATTGATTTTTATCTCTTTCTTTATGGAATCAATCAATACCTTCCTGACTCAGATACCTTGTTCTGGTACCTCCTTCTCCTGGGATGGTCTTCCTCTGTCTGGCTCATGGTTGTAGACCCAGAGATGATGGATTTGCCTAGAACATCGCAGTCTTCCAGATAAATCTGATAATTTACCCTTTGGAAAAACACCCCAGATTCCAGGGGGTTACTAGAAAGTGGAGCTGGCAAGTGGGGCAACAGGCTTAACCTCTTCTATAAAGAAGAGAACTCCAGAGACCTCTAGAATATAAAACAGGCCAATACAAGTCTGGAAACCTATTGAGTTAAGGGAAAATGAGGGATAGCAGCTGGGTTTTGAATCTCATGACCAGAGTCCTCAGTGTAAGCCAAAGAGGTGATTGGCAACATACTGATATACCTTCTCTCAGTCGTCTGAACTTGCATGACTCACATCCACTTTTCAAGGCCAAGATTACACATTACCTCCTTCATGAAGCTTTCCCTCCTGTGCCCAGTGAAAAGTAATTTCTTGGCTCTCTAGAGTACCTGAGCGATTTATTCACTACCTTTACCTGATACCTAATGCTTGCTACATTGTCAATATTTTTGTGTACTTATCTTTCCTGCTAGATTTTAAACTGGAGCTCAATGTCTCTTTCACCTTTCTTTTCAATCAAGGGCAAAGCCTGCCACAAAGGCAAATGAATAAATGAATATAATCTGCCATAAACAGTGTGTTAACATTGTATTATTCAATAGCCACAATGATTCCTCTTCCCGTGTCTGTGCTCTTGGGTAGTTGTTCCCACACTAACACTGGGTTTAACCATGTGAATGGCTTTAGCCAGTGTGATTATAACTGGTGTGACACAAGCAGAGACTCAACAACCCTTACTCATCGAATCTTTCCCCTTCTTGCTGCACTGGGATCTCTGAGGCTACTGTATGAATAGCCTGAGCCATCCTGCTGGATGCCAAATGACTAAACAAAGAAATGAGATATCCACCTTGCCTACTCGCCAAGGCACATGAGAGCACCCAGAGGAGATCAGCTGAGCTGGCGTAGACCTCACAAACTACTCAGATAACTCACAGAATCATAAGCTGAGTAAAAGCTTCTTGCTTTAAGCCAGTTGGTTTTAGGGTGTCTTTCTATGCAGCAAAGGCTAATTTTTGTATTGTTAATTTTCAAGGAATTAGAGTACAATTAAATGACAAGCACTGATGTACACTAGCATCTTTTGCTGCTGGTATAGTGGCGGAGAAACATAGACTTTCTAGTCAAACCACCTTGGACTCAGGTCTAGACTGTCACTTACTACCTGTGTGACATTGAACAAGTTGCTTTGTTTCATGCTTTTTGGGGTTGTTGAAAGAATTTAATGGAATCGTGTTTATAAAAAGTCCCTTGATGACACAAACTGTTTGCAATCAATTGCTAACCTAAAGGCTGGAAGTTCAAAGCCACTCAGTGGTATTGTGGAAGAAAAAGCCTGGCAATCTGTTTCCATTAAGATGATAGCTATAAAAACCCCATGGAGCAGTTCTACTCTATAGCACATAGATTTATCAACTCAGCGGCAACTAACAACAACAATAACATGCTTATAGAGCAGGTAATAGAAACTACTACATCGTAAGCCAAAAAAAAAACCAAACCCGTTGCCGCTGAGTTGATTCCGACTCATAGCAACCCTATAGGACAGTGTAGAACTGCCCCATACAGTTTCCAAGGAGTGTGTGGTGGATTCGAACTGCTGACCCTTTGATTAGCAGCTGTAGCTCTTAACCACTATGCCACCAGGGTTTCCACCACATAGTAAGAGGGGTCAATATATGTTGGCTGTTTTTCTTCATTGTCTATGACTTGAGAATGCAGACTGGGCCTCTCTTTCAAAAGGCAAACCTCTCTCTCTCATTTTCTTGTTCTTCTCTTCCCAGTTAATACTAAATTCCCCCAAATTATGTCCCAGATTGGTCTCTGAGGAGTTAATTACTTATACAAGTGCATGAGTTGGCCCTGGAACTTCTAAACTAATAGGTACTCCTGCTCAATTAATTCTTTGCATCCCCAAGACCAGCGAAAAAATAAGATAGAAACCACGTTAGGACAACCCTATTGCTCTCAACGTGTGAGGGCCTCCCTGTCACATCCTCTGAGTGTCCGTGAAAAATCTTAGGTAAAAAGTTTTGGGACGTCTATTCCTGACTCTTCCTTTGTCTTAATGAAAGGGCAGTGCTTATAGGGTGTATAGGCCTAACATCCTGGGCATTATGGTATTTTTACTTAGCTTGCACAGTTAACTGTTACATACCCCAGTGATTTTGTGATTTTGCAGTTTCCTTCTCCCCTGCCCCCTCCCACCCCTGTCTTTTCCATAACCCTACAAAGTTAGAAATTTACCTCTGTCCCTCTTTGGGAGGTAGAACAACAAGCGATAAATCTGGAATAGAGAAAGACTAAACAAAGGGCCAATCTTGTGACTGGAACCAGGATGGCGTCAGAATCTTTGAGAATACTTGCGGTAGGTCAACATATCCAGAACGCGGTCATCATACCCACCTCAAGAGGGAACTAACAAATTCCTTGGGTTCCTTCAGACTCAAAACCTTTCCCTATAAAACCCTCCGGTCAGCCTGTAGGAGACAGACAGATTTTGGAGGAGCCCATTCCCCTCTGTCTCTTGTATACCGGTAGACAACAAAGACCCTCTTGCTGCTCCCCTCACCCCTGTCTCAGTATTGGCTTCTGCGGCAGGTGGCTTGAATCTGTGCTTTGTGGTAACATTAATTCTCAGGCAATCTGGGAACCCAGGCTGAGAGCATTTCTGGGGTACTGGCTGTAACACTTCAACAGTCATGTATTGGTGATTAGACGTGGTCTGTGCCCACAGAGCGTTCATGCTCTAGAAGTAACTACTGTATCAGACAGGCTATGGGGAAGGTGACACATTGGAGTATTCTGAAATTATAATGTGTTCCAGGCACTAGGCTAAAGCCTATCATGTGATTTGATGACCCAGGAAGTTTAAAACAGTGCAAATATCCCTGCCATAGGAAGGTCTTCCTTAACCCCTAATTTAAAATAGATTCCCCCTTCTGCTCCCTGTGCCCCACAGTCACCACCTGACCTCTTCCCCTGCTTTCCCTCTCCATACCACTTGTGGCTCTCTGAAGTTGTATTGCTTATGTATGCATTTAGCTCTTCATTGCTAGCCTCCCCCCAAGAATACAAGTTCCACGAGGAAAGAACTCCGTCTCTCTTGTTGCTGCTGCCTAGAACACACGTGGCTCACAGTGGACTCTTTGATGGGAATCTGCAGAATGTTATAGCATGGATATTAGGGCAATGGGTTTGTCTCTCTCCAAGTCCAGTGAGAAAGTCTCCGGGTTGGGATTGTGTCGTCTACGTAACACAAGCACTCGGCACTGTGCCAGGGACATCCTGGGTCTGCGAGAAATATTTGATAATAGATGAGTCAGGCAACTAGTGATGTGTACTAAAAATTAGTAATTTCTGATATCTGAGTTTTCCAGAATATTGAGGGACTCAGCAATTATACACTCTTGGATGGATATATTTTAAACAGTAATTGCCTAGTTTTCTTCCCCTGAGCAATGGTGATAGAAAAGAATTGATGTAAAACGTGCCTTTTTATTTATTTATTTATGTTCTCAAAATAATTTGTACTGGTACAGTCTAGTCTCGTTGAACGTATAATTCTTAGATATTATTGCACTATGCTGTTTTCAGCAATTTTGTGTCTTTGTTCCCCAGGAAATGCTGAGCTCTTGGGTGGCAGGGACCATGTCTGATTTATCTTCATATTTTTAATGATGAGCTCTGTGCCTTGTTTACAGCAGATGCTCAGTAAACGAATGTTTAGTTGAGTAAATGAATAGATGGTTGAACATTCTATACCACCTGTACTAGAAACTATGATGCCCTCAAGGATTGCCCAGCCTTTTGGCTAGCTGACCCTGCAAACAGTAGCCCCAACCTGCTATCCCTCTTTAGTTCCCCTATCCCTATCGAATGGAATTCTTTACTTTTCCCCTGATGATTCTAGTTAATTCTTGCCTCTGTTCAGTTTGCTTGCTTGCTAGGGGTAATTGTGAAAGTATTTAACAGCTTGCCTATAATAGCGTCTTTTTTCCTTTCTGCTTCTTTTCTCTTTGGGTAGAGGACAAGCAACACAAGCTCGTTAGCATTTATAACAGATCAGATGGGACACTCCTCCCATCAAGAAGTGGGTCTACAAAGTTTGTTACTGGTTACCAGGAGCAGGAAGCAGGAAGAAATGGAAAGTCATTGCTTAGGAAGGAGTCCCTGGGTGCCACAAATTGTTAAGCACTCGACTACTAGCCAAAAGGTTGGCAGTTCAAATCCACCCAGAGGCACCTGGGAAGACAGGCCTAGAGATCTGCTTCCAAAAGGTCACAGACCTGAAAACCCTATGGAGCAGTTCTATTCTGCACATGTGGGATTGTCATGAGTTAGAATCACTCTGATGGCAACTAACAACAAAAACAACTGTTTAGGAAATATTGAATTTATGTTTATGGTGACGGAAAATTTGGCAAGGTATATCTGTGATAGCTACACAACATGAATTACTGATGTCACTAAATTTTACATGTGAAAAATGTTATATTGGCAAACACTTTGTTATATATATTTTACAACAATAAAAAAAGTATTAGAGGAAACTTTTTTTGAAGCTACCTAGAGTATAAAATGAATAATTTTTTTAATTAAAAAAAAAGTGGGGCTCCATCCCCACCCATTAAATCTGGATAGCGTCTGTGATTGCTTTGAGCAGTAGAATTTGGTGGAACTGGCTCTATGAATTCCCAGGAACAGCCCTTGTGGCTGGGGACACTCTCTTTTGCAGCCCTGAACTATGATGTCAGAAGATCACCTGCCCTGGGGGAGAGACACAGGAATGCGTCTGATACTACATGGAAGACAGTCCCAGCCACACTTGGTCTATCAGTCAGCCCACCAGTGTGCAAGGCAGAATGAAGCTTTCTTGGACTTTCCAAAGCAGAATGGCTGCCAGCTGAATACTGTCCAGTGAGAAATGCTGTGGGGAGCACAATTGGCCAGCCATGCCCTACCAGGATGCCTGACACATAAAATCATGCAACATAATAAAAGTTATTGTTTTAAGTCACTATGTTTTGGAGTAGTTTGTTATGTAGCAACAGAAGAGCAGAACAATATTCACTATAAGACTAAATGGGCCCCAAATGGGTACTTAATTAAAATGCTCTGTGTAAAGTGCGTAAAGTGCGTAGAATTTGTGATCCACATGGCAGCTCTATAGCCTCCATGTTAGTTTCTTTTTTGATTCTCTGCTGCATCCAAACTTGGTGAACTTGATGGAGACCTGAGCTCCACAGAGAGGACTACCTACTGTTTAAATATGACTAAAACCTAAAAACAAAGCCCTTAGCTAGCAAAGTATACATGAACCCAATTAATAAGATTTTTGGAAAATCTACTTTGTTTTTGCTACATTGTTTTGAGGGTTCAGAGAATAAAGAAAGGGTAGCATATGTATCTATTTTATAAATATTTATTGCACTTCTAGTAAATAAATGATCTCAAACTCCTAGATATAAGACAGGGGGTATGGAGATGACCAATATAAGCTTCTCCTATTTGTTGTGCCTTGTACCTGTGACGGCCTTGATATTCCAAAATATTTTTATGCTAAATATGCTATTTGATCCTTACAAGAGCCCTGTGTGATTGTCAGGACAGGCTATGATTTCCCATTTGATAGATTTATAAGCAAAGGCCTGGAAACATGTGTGGCCTACCCCTAATTACTTCAGGTCATTAGTGGCAGAGCTGAGACTAGATCCCAAGAGCTCCTAGTTCTCTTCACACCGCTTTCTCTCCTGCTCAGCTCTGGTGTATTTGTTACCTTTCCTGCATCCTAGTCTCAACCTCTATCAATCACTAGCTAGGCAATCTTGGACAGGTTAGTGAACCTTTCCACAGGGAGGATTAAATGACTTATTACCTGTGAAGTGCGTGGCATGTAGTGAATCTTAGGTATTGTTTCTGGAATTTGCATCCCAGATTGAGAGAGGTTGAATGGAGGTCTCTAGCAGAAACCCTGAAAGTCTTCTCCTGAATGTCTATCACTTAAAAAAAAAAAAAAAAAAGAATAAATAAAAGGAAAGGGAAAATGAGGTCCCGACTCATAAATGTGAAAACTGCACACAACAGAGGGTGTTTCTTTCCATGTGTAGATAAAGTGTTAAATTTTGCAATATGATCTCTCTAACATATCAACTATAGAATCTGTAATCATATGCAGGGGTGGAAACTATTATTCACCAACATCACTGTCATCAAATAAAATGCGAGTGCCTACAGTGTCACAGTGTGGTCTAAGGAGGCTTAGAAAGAACCTGTAATTCGTTCACTGCTGTCCAAATCAACAAGGGAGTAGGGACTCCAGACAGGAGCTCCTGGCTGCAATTTGTCCTTGAAATGTCTCACCAAGGTAATTGTTCCCCTTCTCCCCCTACCCACCAACTTCCTGAGGGGTGGCTTTCCTCTGTCATGGACAATCAGGGCTGGGTGAGGATGTTCTCAGCTCCCAGACAGCCAGAGGGAGTTTCTCACAGCCACCATGACTCTGTGATTTTAGCCCTAGAGCTAAAAGTGCAAGTCCAGGGAGGAAGAAAGTCTGTGCCCCTCCCCCAGTGAGGCCCAGCTCTCCCCATCTGCGTGTCTTGTCTTTTCTCCAATACATTCAAGTGCACACTACAGTGGGGAGGCCAAAGAACTTGTGTACAGACCCATGGGCTTCCCTCAGCTGCTCCTGCAAACCCATCCAACTAGCCACGTGTGGCCGCACTTTCACGGTTCACCTGAGCAGGTGAAAGTGAAAAAAACATGGGAGACACTGCATCACAAAACATGTGTGTCACAATAAAAGAGTAGAGCATACTTTTTAGCTCTGTCTGGGGTGATTATCAGTTTTCATTTGATTTAACTCAAATCAGAATTATCAACCCTAATTTAGAGTAATAACATGTAGTCCCTATCTGCAACGGGATTTACAGTGAGGTAGAAAAAATAATGACTATTGTGTTTGGTTAGCAGTCGACAATATGCCTTCACAAATATTTATGTAAAGGTACCTAAAATACTGGAGGGTGTGGGTAAGAGCCAAACAGAAGCTTCATAACCCCTGTGATCATTAATTTTGTGTGTCAACTTGGCTGGACCATGATTCTCAGTGAGTTGGCAGTTATGACATAGTTTGGCAGTCAGATAACGATGCCATCACCTCAATCATGAGATCTGATATAATGTGATCACCTCCATGATGGAATCTTTTGTGGGTAGCCAGTCAGTTGAAAGGGCATTTCCTTGGGGGTGTGGCCTGCTTCCAATATAGGTGAACTTTCTGGCAAGGATCATGGACTTTTGCTCACTCTAGATTCTGTAGTTGGCTCCTGTTTATCTGACCTCCTGTTCTTGGGACTTGAGCTATGAGCTTACCTGCTTTCTTGCCTGCCAACTTTGGGATTCGTCGATCTTCACAGTTTGTGAGCCAGAGTCCTGCTGTCTGACTTGCCGATCTCGGGTTTACCAGACTCTAAAGCTACGCGAATCAGGAGAAGCCTCCAGCCTGACCCATGGACTTGGGAAGTTCCAGCCTCTACAACCTTGTGAGTCATTTCCTTAATATAAATCTCTCTCTCTATATATTTATATGCTTTACTGGTTTTGCCTCTCTAGAGAACCCAGCCTAAGACACCTCTTCTGGAATAGGGAAAGTTCCTGCTTGGCTAGTTTCTTCCTGGGTGGTGAAAGAAAGATCACAGATGATTTCTGGAGTAGCTCTCCATAAGAGCAGACAGGCTGCCCTGAGTGTATGTTTCTGTGGGGCCCCTCCAGAGAGAGATCAGAAACCCCCAATAGGACCAGATCTACACAAGGTACAGCTTCTTCCTGAGACACTTGACTGTGGGCTTTGCTTCAGACTGGGCATGGGAAGGAGAGATACTGAAGGAAGAGAGGACAAAACAGAGAGGGAAAGTGAAGAAGTGGAATAAAGAGTTGGGAGTAAGGGCATGGGAGAGAGAGAACACTGGTGAAGGGTCCCAGCATAGCCTCGTAGAATTTTCTAATGAAATAATAGTTGCCACCCTTTTCTCTTTTCAATAGTTCGTATTGCAGGTTTATAAAAATAATCTATGTAGTATATAAATACTGTTTACTCATTCTGTATAAATACTGTTTTACTTAATAGAATAATTGAGGTAGAGATACAACGTGGAGACAGGGTTGCATAATGTAATGAGCACTGCATTACAAATGAGGAATTTTTGAAGTTACCTACAAGGTTTTAGCAAAAACCTCACAGAAATAAATATTCCTTCATGCTTGATGTGGACTCATTCATCTAAGTAAATGGTTTTTCTTTCCTGTGGCAAGCACTGGGAAAATAAGATGGTAAGACACAGTCCCTATGCTGCAGGGGCTCACAGTCTAGTGGGGAAACAGACAAGCAACTGGACCATTATGCTTCAGTGTGAAAGAATAAGGGCTGGAAGCCCAGGGTCCTGTGAAGTGCATGGGAGAGGCGGTGATGCCTGAGCCGGAAAATGAAGGTCAACTAGGTATAATCAAGGTACCTAGGTACACACTGCAAGGCAAAAGTATGCACAAAGGCCAGGAAGCAAGGTTTGTTGCAGGAACTACCGGTGGAGTAGGGTGGAAGGGGTGCCAAGCAGCAGATGAAATCAGAGAGCAAAATAAAGGCCAGAGGACAAGAGGCTCTCTAGGCTTGGCTACCTTCTGGGAGCTCTCTCACTGAAAGCCTTTTGGAAAAAAATCCTTAAACTTATTAACCTTTTCTTAGAGGTCCCTGCCTCTGTCCTTTTACTCCTTCCTACCTACCTCTCTACCTTTTCCTACCTCTTTCCTTTTTTTCTTCCTTTCTTCCTCTATTTTTTTTTTTTTTTTTACTCCATTTGTTCTAGAAAAACTAATCCTAAAGGTGGTCTCTGTCCTGCAGCAGTTGGGATAAGGGGTCCTGCAGTCAGGGGTTCTAACAACAACAACAAAAAAAAAACCATTGCCCTAGAGTTGACTTCGACTCATAGCAGCCCTAAAGGACAGAGTAGAACTGCCCCATTTGGTTTCCAAGGAGCTGTTGGTGTATTTGAACTGCCTTCTGGTGGTGCAGTGGTTAAGAGGTCAGGCTGCTAACTAAAAGGTTGGCAGTTCGAATCTTCCAGCTGCTCCTTGGAAACCTTATGGGACAGTTGTAGTCTGTCCCATAGGTTTGCTGTGAGTTGGAATCGACTGAACGTCAAACAACAACAACAACCACTTTTTGGTTAGCAGCTGAATGCTTAACCAGCTCTGCCACTCAGTTGTTACATGATTTTAGCAGATCACTTCTCTCGGGACCACAGTTTCCCCATATGTAATACATAGGAGGAAGGGGTTGATAATTTTTTTCAAATTGGCTTGTAGATCCAAATATTCTCTATTTCTCTCATTAGAACTCAGACCTGCTGAAGAAGCATTAAGATTTCAGAGTGTAGGGAGAGGGTTTACTAAATATCACTTTGGAGAGTTAAATTTTGGTTTTCATAGCCTCTTCAATGATAGATTAGTACTGGAGGGAGAAGCTGGTCACTGTTTTCTTCTTGACTGGTGGCTCTCAGGGCCTTGTGTGTCCAGATGACAACATCCATGTCAGGACCCCTCCAATCCAGCCCCCAAACTGGAAAATAGCTTTCTAAGCCTGTAGAGTTGGATTTCTCCTGTACGTTTTTTCTGTGGTTCTTCCTGAACCCTAATTGTTAATTTTAGCCATCGTCTACTATGTGCCATGTACTTGTTAATGTGCCTTGAGTATATTATATTGTTTATCCTATACAATATTCCACCAAAGCACACATTTACCTGGATTTCGTATAAAAAAAAAAAAAAAAAAAAAACTACTCAAGGAGGAGAGATGACAGAACTATAAAAGATTTGAACCAAATTGGTACAACCACAAAGACTTTACTCTGTCTACTCTGTAGGACTCCCTTCCCAAGCAGACACTGGACTTCTGGGGATGACTCCATGGCCTCCTCCTTTGTTTGGGCTGTTCCAGGCTAGCCTCCAAGGATTGATAGCTCAAGGGTAGTATGGGGCATTTTAGCATCTCATCTTACTCTCTTCCTTGCTGTGAGAGTTGGACACCCAGAATCCACTGCATGTGTCGTTGTTCAAGAGTGTCCATCTCTCACACTCTCCCCACACCTCCTCTCAGCGCACACGCACAGACCGGCCAGTCAACACCTTCTTTCTACTTGAAGGTGTGGCCTTCTTGGAGAAGGCTTCTGTGTTAGCTCCTGCCCACACTGTGCTCTCTGCTCTCCATAGTCAGGGCCGCAGAAGAGTGTGATGCTTTCCTCTGACGTCTCCCTGGGTTTCAGTCTCAATCCCAAGTGATCTTTGATCTCCTTAAGGTGCTGGCACCCTGTCCTATATGATGAAGTTGGCAAAATTAAGCTCTGTAGTAGTTCACAGGAAACCCTGGTGGCGTAGTGGTTAAGTGCTACTGCTGCTAACCAAAGGGTCGGCAGTTCAAATCCGACAGGCACTCCTTGGAAACTCTATGGGGAAGTTCTACTCTGTCCTATAGGGTCTCTATGAGTCAGAATCAACTCGATGGCACTGGGTTATAGTAGTTCACGAAATGTAGTAGGTTGTAACAACGTTGTTGTTTTGCATCAGCAAGTCAGTTCTGACTCATAGTGAATATACCTATATACAACAGAATGAAACACTGCCCAGTCCTGCACCATCCTCACAATTGTTGCTATGCTTAAGCCCATTGTTGCACCCACTGTGTCAGTCCATCTCGTCGAGAGTCTTCCTCTTTTTCACTGACCCTCTTCTTTACCAAGCATGGTGTCCTTCTTCAGGGACTGATTCCTCCTCATAACATGTCCAAAGTACGTGAGACAAAGTCTCACCATTCTCACTTTTAAGGAGCATTCTGGCTGTACTTCTTCCAAGACAAATTTGTTCATTCTTCTAGCAACATTCTTGCCAGCACCAAATTCAAGTGCATCAATTCTTCTTTGGTCTTCCTTATTCACTGTCCAGCTTTCACCTGAACATTAATTGTCCAGCTTTCACCTGAACATTAGGTGATTGAAAATACCAGAGCCTGGGTCAGGCAAACCTTAGTCTTCAAACTGATATTTTTGCTTTTTAACACTTTAAAGAGGTCTTTTATGGCAAACTTGCCCAATGCAATGAGTTGTTTGATTTCTTGACTGCTGCTTCCATGGACGTTGATTGTGGATCCAAGTAAAATAAAATCCTTGACAACTTCCACATTTTCTCCATTTATCATGGTGTTGCTTATTGGCCTAGTTGTGAGGATTTTGTTTTCTTTATGCTGAGGTGTAATCCATACTAAAGTTTGTAGTCTTTGATCTTCATCAGTAAGTGCTTCAAGTCCTTTTCACTTTCCCCAAGCAAGGTTGTGTCATCTGCATAATGAAGATTGTTAATGAGTCCTACAATTCTGATGCCACATTCTTCTTCATATAGTCCAGTTCCTCAGATTAGTTGCTCAGCATTCAGATTGAATAAGTATGGTGAAAGAATACAGTCCTGATGCACACCTTTCCTGATTTTAAACCATACAGTATTCCCTTGTTGTGTTCGAATGACTGCCTCTTGATCTATGTACAAGTTCTGCATGAGCAAAATTAGATGTTCTGCAATTTCCATTCTTTGCAATATTGTCTATAATTTGGTATGCTCTAGACAGTCAAATTCTTTTGAATAGTCAATAAAACACAGTAAACATTTTTCTGGTATTCTCTGCTTTCAGCCAAGATCCATCTGACGTGGATGGATCTCAGTAGCTTAGTCTACATGAGCAACAATATTCCTCATTCCATGTCCTCTTCTGAATCTTGCTTGAACTTCTGTTGATGTATTGCTTCAACTATTTTTGAATTATCTTCAGCAAAAGTTTACTTGCTCTTGATATTAATGATATTGTTCAATAATTTCCTCATTCCATTGGATTACCTTTCTTTGGAATGGGCACAAATATGGTTCCCTTCTAGTTGGTTTGCCAGGTAGCTGACTTACAAATTTCTTGGCATAGACAAGTGAGCACTTCCAAAGTTGTATCTGTTTGTTGAAACATCTCAATTGCTATTCCGTCAATTGCTGGAGCCTTGTTTTTCCACCAATATTTTTAGTACGGCTTTGACTTCTACCTTCAATATTATCTTTTCTTGATCTTATGCTAACTCCTGAAATGGTTGAATGTCAACCAATTCTTTTTGGTACGTTTAGTCTGTGTATTCCTTCTATCTTCTCTTGATGTTTCTTGTTTTGTTCAATTTTTTTGCCCATAGAATCTTTCAATATTACAACTTAAGGCTTCAATTTTTTCTTCAGTTCTTGCAGCTTGAGAAATGCCGAGCATGTTCTTCCCTTCTGGTTTTCTAACTGCAGGTCTTTGCACAGTTCATTATAATACTTTGCCTTCTCGAACCACCCTTTGAAATCTTCTGTTCAGCTCTTTTATATCATCATTTGTTTCATTCACTTTAGCTACTCTATGTTCAAGAGCTATTTTCAGTGTCTTTTCTGATATTCTTTTTGGCCTTTTCTTTGTTTCCTGTCTTTTTAATGAACTTTTTCACTGGCGGCACAGTAGTTAAGAGTTCCAGCTGCTAATTAAAATGTTGGCAGTTCTAATCCACCAGCCACTTCTTGGAAACACTATGGGGCAGTTCTATCCTGTCCTATAGGGTGGCTATGAGTTGGAATAAACTTGATGGCAATGGGGTTTTGGTACCTCATTTACCTCGAGCCCTGGTGGTTCAGTGGTTAAGAGCTTAGGCTGCTCAACAAAAGATTGACACTTTGAATCTACCACATACTCCTTGGAAACCCGGTGGGGCAGTTCTACTCTGTCCTATAGGGTTGCTATGAGTCAGAATTGACTCAATGGCAAAGGGTTTCAGGTACTTCAGTTTCTCATCTGTCAATAATAAACCTAGTGGGAATTTGTATGGCCAGGTAATAAGGCAGCAAGGTGACTAGACTGAGTGGACAAACTCTGGCCTCTGCTGTGGTTTATGTGACTTGCCAACAGACTAATGGAATTGTTTCAATAAACGTTCTTCATGTTTGATACATTTTTGTCAAGAGGTTCTAGACTTGAATTGTGTCTCTTCAGGAACTAGTTGGTATCTTAGAACAACCCTTTCCTTTTACTGATGGGGAATGAAGATCCATTGGAGGGAAGAGGACTTACCATCTTCCCGTGACATGCTAATGGCTGAGCCAGAGCCACTCCAGAATGCATTCCAGTGTTGTTTCTATGGAATAAAAACAGTCAGTTGATGTTCATTCTTTTGAGAATTATGCAGGTTTCTGAAGCTTCTTAGTTATTGAATAACTAGCAACTTTTTCATTGTAACTTCCCTGAGGCAGAGACTCAATTTCAGTGACTTCTCTCTGTTGTGTGATATGAACTAATGAAAAAAAAAAAGGAACTAACAGCAACCTCTGGAGGATTAAGTGTGCTTTATGGTGCAAAACTATTTGCTGTGAAGTACTTGAAAGAAGGCTATAAAAAAAAAGAGGGGGGCATATGCCTACTATAGCAGCTTCAACTTCTTAGCTGAGGTAACATTAGCCAATAAAAACAGCCAGGCTCTGGAGACAAAAATATTTTGTTTTGATACTTCAAGTGACAGTGTAGCAGGGGCAGGGGCCTGGGGCCATGGTTTCAGGGCACATCTAGGCCAAATGGCATAAAAAAATTATTAAGAAAATGTTCTACATCCCACTTTGGTGAGTCATGTCTGGGGTCTTAAAAGCTAGCAAGTGGCCATCTAAGATGAGCCAATTGGTCCCAACCCACCTGGAGCAAAGGAGAATCAAGAACACCAAAGACACAAGGAAAATATTAGCCCAAGAGACACAAGGGAGACCAAAGGCTCCATCACCCTGAGACAAGAACTAGATGTACATGGCTACAACCAATGGCTGCCCTGACAGGGAACAAAACAGAGAGTCCCTGACAGAGCAGGAGAAAAGTAAGGTACAGAACTCAAATTCTAGCAAGAAAGACCAGACTTAATGGACTGACTGACTGGAGGAACCCCAGAAGACATGGCCCCTGGACTCTCTGTTAACCCAGAAATAAAATCTTTTCTGAAGCTAACTCTTCAAACAAAGAATAGACTGGACTGGAAGACATAAAATGATACTTGTGAAGAGTGTGCTTCTTAGTTCAAGTAGATACACAAGACTAAATGGGCAGCTCCTGTCCGGAGGTGAGATGAGAAGGCAAAAAGGAATAGGAGCTGGCTGAACGGACATGATAAATTTGGGATGGAAAGGAGGAACGTGCAGTCTCATTATAGGGGTAACAACTAGGGTCACATAACAATGTGTGTATAAGTTTCTGTGTGAGAAACTAACTTGAGCTATAAACTTTCACTTAAAGCACAATTTAAAAAAAAATTGGGAGGTGGTGCCAAGAATGGCAGAATAGACAGGCACTTCCGTTGATCCCTCTTTACAACAAAGACCCCAAAAAACAAGTGAAACGAGTATATTTGTGACAAGCTAGAAGCTCTGAGCTTCAAAGGCAAGCTTAGAAAACAAACTGAGGGGCAGGGAGAGGAAGAGACAGTTCAGAAGTGGAGAGGAGTTACCAGACCTGAATCATGGGGAGCCCTCAGACACCATTCCTGGAGCGGAGGCAGTGGAGGACTGGTACTACCATTTGGCCACAGTTTCCTCAGGGAAAAGTAGCCAGCCACACACCCCACTTATGCCTCAGTAACCTGAGGAGAACAGCTGTCTCGGCAAAAGCTAAGTATTTGCATATATTTTACTGTGCCCCCCCCCCAAGCTGGCATCAGCGGCTGAATCCCTGGGCCTGAGATAGACCCTGGTGAGCACATAGAGCCATCCTCCCAGCCTTGGGGAATGAAAAAACTTGCATTTGGTGGAAAAGATAATTTGCTAGCTCCACTGACCAGGGGAGCTCAGGACAGAAGCAGCTCCTGTCCAGGCATAAACTGTCCAGGGACTTTGAGCACCTTTCCCTTCTGCATGGACCTGTGTGTGCCTATTTGGCGATAATAGACCATTGTTGGCAAACTCCAACCATTTCAGCTGTGCAGTGGAGAGGTGGGTGTTTGATGTTTGACACTGCTTTGCCTATTAAACATAGTCCCCACCTACCCACATCAGGGACCTAAGGACTGGTACCTCCACTCAGGTCACCCAGCCACCAGCCACAGGGGTCCAAAGATAACTGGTACCTCCCAGTCCTTACAACCAAAAACTTTGGGTACCCATGGTCCATCTGCAGAACCCACCCACCAGCATGCTCTAGGGAACAGGGACATGCTTTCCTCAGAGATACTCAGGGGTTGGTTCTCAGCCCTCTGACTTGTTCACAGCGTGACCCCCTGCTGCAATCAGATACTGGTAAATACACCAATCACCTCTGCCCCTCTAAGACTGTAGGACAGAGGCTGTACCACACACTCAATGATCAGCTACCTGGAAACATGAGCTGAATTCATACAAGAAAACTGAATGGACTGCTAGACTGATATACCTGATAACAGCTCTATCCAGCTGAGGTCAGGAAGTCAGAACTCAAGAGGTGAAAATAATCAAGCTAGCTCATTCAAGCAACCCATAGGGGTATACCAAAACAAAACAAAGCAAGAAGGTATGACACAGTAAGCAATCATAAACTAATACAATAACTTATAGATGGCTTGGAGACAACAGTCAATATCAGTTCACATACTGAAACAGACCATGAGGACCTCAACAGGCTCTCAAAACAAAGAATCCAGGGATCTTCTAGATGAAAGAGCATTCCTGGAATTACCAGATGCAGAATACAAAAGTTTAATATACAGAACCCTTCAAGACATAAGGAAGGAAATGAGGCAATATGCAGAACAAGCCAAGGAACACACAGATAAAGCAACTGAAGAAATTAGAAAGATTGTTCAGGAACATAATGAAAAGTTTAATAAGCTGGAAAAATCCATAGACAGATAGCAATCAGAAATTCAGAAGATTAACAATAAAATTACAGAAGTAGACAACTCAATAGAAAGTCAGAGGAGCAGAATTGAGCAAGTAGAAGCTAGAATTTCTTAACTGTAAGATAAATCACTTGGCACCAACATATCTGAAGAAAAATCAGATAAAAGAATTTTAAAAAATGAAGAAACCTTAAGAATCATGTGGGACTCTATCAAGAGAAATAACCTATGAGTGATTGGAGTACCAGAACAGGGAGGGATAACAGAAAATACAGAGAAAATTGTTGAAGATTTGTTGGCAGAAAACTTCCCTGATATTGTGAAAGATGAGAAGATATCTATCCAAGATGCTCATCAAACTCCACATAAGGTAGATGTTAAAAGAAAGTCACCAAGACATATTATAACCAAGTTTGCCAAAACCAAAAATAAAGAGACAATTATAAGAGCAGCGAGGGATAAACAAAAAGTCACCTCCAAAGGAGAGCCAATAAGAATAAGCTCGGACTACTCGGCAGAAACTATGCAGGCAAGAAGGCAATGGGATGACATATTTAAAAAATTGAAGGAAAAAAATTGACTGCCAAGAATCTTAAATCCAGCAAAACTGTTTCTTAAATATGAAGGTGAAATTCAGACATTTCCAGATAAACACAAGTTGAGGGAATTCATAAAAACCAAACCAAAGCTACCAGAAATACTAAAGGGAGTTCTTTGGTTAGAAAATCAATATCAGGTATCAACCCAAGACTAGAACACTGGGCAGAGCAACCAGAAGTCAACCCAGACAGGGAAATAAAAAAAAAAGCAAGATTATAAAAAAAAGCTCAAAACAGGGTAACAACGATGTTATTACATAAAAGAAGACAACACTAGAATAATAAAGAGGGAGTGTAATCATACATCTTCCATATGAAGAGGAAGATACGGTGATACAAAGAAATAAAAGTTAGGTTTAAATTTAGAAAAATAGGGGTAAATAATAAGGTAACCACAAAGGAGACAAACTATACTACTCAACAAAATAAAATACAAGAAAAAAATAGAGACTCAGCAGAAACAAAATCAACAACAAATATGAGGAAAAGACAATATATAAAGATAATCTACTCAGCACGTAAAATTAAGTGGGAAAAAGAAACCGTCGACAACACACAAAAAAAGACATCAAAATGATAGCACTAAACTCATACCTATCCATGATTACCCTGAATGTAAATGGACTAAATGCACCAATAAAGAAACACAGAGTGGCAGAATGGATTAAAAAACAAGATCCATCTATACACTGCCTACAAGAGACACACCTTAGACTTAGAGACACAAACAAATTAAAACTCAAAGGATGGAAAAACATATATCAAGCAAACAACAATCAAAAAGAGCAGGAGTGGCAATATTAATTTCTGATGAAATAGACTTTAAAGTTAAATCCATCAGAAAGGATAAGGAAGGACACTATATAACCATATTAAATATTTATGCACCCAATGACAGGGCTGCAAGATACATAAAACAAACTTTGTCAGCATTGAAAAGTGAGATAGACAGCTCCACAATAATAGTAGGGGACTTCAACATGCCACTTCCAGTGAAGGACAGGACATTCAAAAAAAAGCTGAATAAAGATACTGAAGATCTAAATGCCACAGTCAATCAACTTGACCTCATAGACATATACAGAACACTCCACCCAACAGCAACCAAGTATACTTTCTTTTCTAGAGCACATGGAACATTCTCCAGAATAGACCACATATTAGGTTATAAAGCAAGCCTTAGCAGAATCCAAAACACTGAAATATTACAAAGCATCTTCTCTGACCATAAGGCCATAAAAGTGGAAATCGATAACAGGAAAAGAAATTAAACACGGGGAAACTGAACAATACCCTTCTCAAAAAAGACTGGATTATAGAAGACATTAAGGATGGAATAAAGAAATTCATAGAATCCAAAGAGAATGCAAACACTTCCTATCAGAACCTTCAGGACACAGCAAAAGTGGTGCTCAGAGGCCGATTTATATCAATAAATGCACACATCCAAAAAGAAGAAAGGGCCAAAATCAAAGAATTATCCCTACAACCTAAACAAATAGAAAGAGAGCAACAAAAGAAACCCACAGGCACCAGGAAAAAAACAAATAATAAAAATTAGAGCTGAACTAAATTAAATGGAAAACAGAAAAACAATTGAAAGAATTAGCAAGACCAAAAGCTGGTTTTTTGGAAAAAATCAAAAAAATTGAGGAACCACTGGCCAAACTGACAAAAGAAAAACAGGAGAGGAAGCAAATAACCCAAATAAGAAATGAGATGGGTGATATTACAACAGACCCAACTGAAATTAAAAGAATCATATCAGATTACTATGAAAAATTGCACTGTAACAAATTTGAAAACGTAGAAGAAATGGATGAATTCCTAGAAACACACTACCTACCTAAACTAACACAAACAGAGGTAGAACAACTAAATAGACCCATAACAAAAGAAGAGATTGAAAAGATAATGAAAAAAACTCTCAACAAAAAAGAGCCCTGGTCCAGATGGCTTCACTGCAGAGTTCTACCAAACTTTCAGAGAAGAGTAAACACCACTAGTACTAAGGGTATTTCAGAGCATAGAAAAGGACAGAATACTACCAAACTCATTCTATGAAGCCACCATATTCCTGATACCAAAACCAGGTAAAGATATCACAAGAAAAGAAAATTACAGGTCTATATCCCTCATGAACATAGATGCAAAAATCCTCAACAAAATTCTAGCCGATAGAATTCAACACATCAAAAAAATAATTCACCATGACCAAGTGGGATTCATACCAGGTATGCAGGGATGGTTCAACATTAGAAAAATAATTAATGTAATCCACCACATAAATAAAACAAAAGACAAGAACCACATAATTTTATGAATTGATACAGAAAAGGTATTTGACAAAGTTCAACACTCATTCATGATAAAAACTCTCAGCAAAATAGGAATAGAAGGAAAATTCCTCAACATAATAAAGGAATAGAAGGAAAATTCCTCAACATTTATACAAAGCCAACAGCCAACATCACCCTAAATGGAGAGAGCCTGAAAACATTCCCACTGAGATCGGGAATCAGACAAGGATGCCCTTTATCACCGCTCCTATTCAACATTGTGTTGGAGGTCCTAGCCAGAGCAATTAGGCTAGATAAAGAAATGAAGGGCATCCAGATTGGCAAGGAAGAAGTCAAAGTATCTCTATTTGCAGATGACATGATCTTATACACAGAAAACCCTAAGGAATCCTCCAGAAAACTACTGAAACTAGTAGAAGAGTTCAGCAGAGTATCGGGATACAAAATAAACATACAAAACTCAATTGGATTCCTCTATACCAACAAAAAGAACATCGGAGAAGGAAATCACCAAATCAATGTCATTTACAGTAGCCCCCAAGAAGATAAAATACTTAGGAATAAATCTTACCACAGATGTAAAAGACTTACACAAAGAAAGCTACAGTACACTTCTGCAAGAAACCAAAAGAGACTTACATAAGTGGAAAAATGTGCCTTGCTCATGGATAGAAAGACTTAACATTATAAAAATGTCCATTCTACCAAAAGCGATCTATACATTTAATGCAATTTCAATCCAAATCCCAATGACATTCTTTAATGAGATGGAGAAACAAATCACCAATTTCATAAGATGGGAAAGAGGCCCTGGATAAATAAGGCATTACTGAAAAAGAAGAACAAAATGGGAGGCCTTACTTTACCTGATTTTAGAACCTATTATACTGCCGCAGTAGTCAAAACAGCCTGGTACTGGTACAACAGATACATGGACCAACGGAACAGGATTGGGAATCCAGACAAAAATCCATCCACATATGAGCAGTTGATACTTGACAAAGGTCCCAAAACAGTTAAATGGGGGAAAGACAGTCTTTTTAACGAATGGTGCTGGCATAACTGGGTATACATCTGCATAAAAAGGAAACAAGATCCATTCCTCACTCCATGCACAAAAACAAGCTCAAAATGGATCAAAGACCTAAATATAAAATCTAAAACGATAAAGATCATGGAAGAAAAAATAAGGACAACTTTAGGAGCCCTAATACATGGCATAAGCATTATACAAAACATTATTAAGAATGCAGAAGAAAAACTAGATAACTGGGAGCTCCTAAAAATCAAACACCTATGCTCATCCAAAGACTTCACCAAAAGAGTAAAAAGACTACCTACAGACTGGGAAAAAGTTTTTAGCTATGACATTTCCAATCAGTGTCTGATCTCTAAAACCTACGTGATACTGGAAAAACTTAACTACAAAAAGGCAAATAACCCTATTAAAAAATGGGCAAGAGATATGAGTAGACACTTCACTAAAGAAGACATTCAGGTAGCTAACAGATACGTGAGGAATGTTCACGATCATTAGCCATTACAGAAATGCAGATCAAAACTACAATGAGATTTCACCTCACTCCAACAAGGCTGGCATTAATCCAAAAAACACAAAATAATAAATGTTGGAGAGACTGTAGAGAGATTGGAACACTTATACACTGCTGGGAGGAATGTAAAATGGTACAACCACTTTGGAAATCGATTTGGCGCTTCCTTAAAAAGCTAGACATAGAACTACCACACGATCCAGCAATCCTTTACACAAACAGATATATGCACACCCATGTTTATTGCAGCACTGTTTACAATAACAAAAAGATGGAAGCAACCAAGGTGCCCATTGATGGATGAATGGATAAATAAATTATGGTATATTCACATAATGGAATACTACGCATTGATAAAGAACAGGGAGGAATCTGTGAAACATTTCATAACATGGAGGAACCTGGAAGGCATTATGCTGAGTGAAATTAGTCAGTTGCAAAAGGACAAATATTGTATAAGACCACTATTATAAGAACTTGAGAAATAGTATAAACTGAGAAGAAAACATTCTTTTGTGGTTACAAGAGGGGGGAGGGTGGGAGAGGGGCATTCACTAATTAGTTGGTAGATAAGAACTACTTTAGGTGAAGGGAAAGATAACACCCAATACAGGGGAGGTCAGCACAACTGGACTAAACCAAAAGCAAAGAAGTTTCCTGAATAAACTGAATGTTTCAAAGGCCAGTGTAGCAAAGGCAGGGGTTTGGGGACCATGACTTCAGGGGACATCTAAGCCAATTGGCATAACAAAATCTATTAAGAAAACATTCTGCATCCCACTTTGAAAAGTGGTGTCTGGGGTCTTAAACGCTAGCAAGCAGCCATCTAAGATGCATCAATCGGTCTCATCCCACCTGGATCAAAGAAGAATGAAGAACACCAATTGCACAAGGTAATTACGAGCCCAAGAGACAGAAAGGGCCACATGACCCAGAGACTACAACATCCTGAGACCAGAACTAGTTGGTGCCCGGCTACATCCAATGACTGCCCTGACAGGGAACAAAACAGAGAACCCCTGAGGGAGCAGGAGAGCAGTGGGATGAAGACCGCCAATTCTCATTAAAAGACCAGACTTAATGGTCTGACTGAGACTAGAAGGACCCCGGTGGTCATGGCCCCCAGACCTTCTGTTGGCCCAGGACAGGAACCATTCCCGAAGCCAACTCTTCAGACATGGATTGGACTGGACAATGGGTAGGAGAGGGATGCTGGTGAGGAGTGAGCTTCTTGGGTCAGGTGGACACTTGAGACTATGTTGGCACCTCCTGTCTGGAGGGGAGATGAGAGGGTAGAGGGGGTTAAAAAAAAAAAAAAAACCATTGCCATCGAAGCTGGCAAATTGGACATGAAAAGAGAGAGTGGAGGGAGAGATTGGGCTGCCTCATTAGGGGGAGAGTAATTGGGAGTATGTAGCAAGATGTATATAAGTTTTTATGTGAGAGACTGACTTGATTTGTAAACTTGCACTTAAAACACAGTAAAAAAAAATGGGTGGTGGGGATGGACCCTGGGGACATTCAGCAATGTCTTGTAGGGCATCTGCCCCAGGAGATGCCCCAGGCAATGACTCAGACATAGCCCTAGGTGATATCTCAGACAAAGCGTCTTCAGACATAGCTGGATTAATTTCATCAGATGGGGGTGGAGGGGATAATGGTTTTGTTGGGGAGGGTGGCTTAGCAGACAAAGATGGAGTAATCTCTTCAGATAGGAATAAGAGGGCTGGTTCTGTTGGCAGGAGTAATTCCCCTGAATTTAGGAGCTCAACATCCCCAGCATCCCAATGATCTGCCCCTATGTCCCCACCCCAAGTTTCAGGATCCCATTTCTTCCTAAACAATACTCTCTCTTTAACTTCAGACACCATTTAAGTTTGGGAATTTCATTGGTGTTATAATTCAGCCACTCTTGTGGTAAGATTCTGGGTTTGGTTTTTGGCAGTATCAGCTCTCTCACTACCAGAAATAAAGCTTTCTTTCAAGGAAAAAAAAAAAAATGTTTTGAACCCTGATCAGCCACTTGTTCACTGTGTGACCTTGTGCATGAATGGAGCATAAACAGTCAGAACCTCAGTTTCTTAAACTATTAAATAGGAACAATAAACCCTACCTACCTCACAGTATTTTTGTAGCATGAAGTAGAAATAAAGAAAAAAAAGTGTGTAAAAAAATGGGGAAATTATCACTTATGTAATAGATGTTTTGTTAAGCATTGTTGAGTTGATTTCAACTTATAGTGACCCTATGTGACAGAGTAGAACCTCCCCATAAGGTTTTCTGGGCGGTAGTCCTTACAGGGGCGGATCGCCAGGTCTTTCTCCTGTGGACCTGCTGGGTGAGTTTGAACTGCCAAGCTTTTGTGTTTAACTGTTTTACCACCAGGGCTCCTCATATAATATGTAAAAACCCACTGCCCCGAGCCAATTCCAACTCATAGCAACCCTATACAGGAGCCCTGGTGGCACAGCGGGTAAAGCCCTCAAATGCTAACCAAAAAGTCAGTGGTTCAAACACATCGGCTTCTCTGGGGGAGAAAGATATGGCAGTCTGCTTTTGTAAAGATTTGCAGCCTTGGAAACCCTATGGGGCAGTTCTACTCTGTTCGATAGGTTTGCTATGAGTCAGATGATTTAATATATACAGCAATGTAATTTAATGAGTGATTGTTTAACGAGCAAATTAATGTAAAGCACAAAACAATATCAAATAGGTATTCTGTAGTACATGGTGGCTAAAATGGTGGGTACTCCACCTTGTTTGCCTTGTTCTCCCTGCTTTGAACAGATATCTATTAAGTGACCACTCTGTAGGCCAAATATGGGCCTGTTAAGGCCTGTTAGGATGCTAAAAACCTAAACTCTGAAAGATAGTACAGCATTTATCTAGTTCCAACTCTAAATATTTGCTCTTTCTTAACAATATTGCTTTATTCAAGATTGTTATTAACTTGTCAGTTAGCACCCTTTCAAAGAAGTCATTGAGACATGAACTAAGTCTTACGTTTGCACCAGCCTCCTACTCCAGCAAATTTGTGGCAAGATAAGTCAGGTGTGTCATAAGGAAGAGAGGACAGTCAGGGAAGCCATGAAAAGTAACTAGGTTATTATACTCACAGTTTCCAGAGACAGGGAGGCACGGCACGCCACGACACAGGGCCACATGGGGGATGTATTTGGGGAGAAAGTACTTGCTTATTTATAGCAAGCAAGGTGACATAAGATAGGTTTTGTGAGCTTCCTTGGGATTGGGCATTTTAAATAATTCTGTAGACTCAGGGGTATTAAGACCTGTCCCTAGTTGTTGGGTACCTGGTTCGGGGATGATTTGGATGGGTGCATAGTGCCCCAGGAGTGTGAGAACTTGCTAAGGGTAGTGGTTGGATAGTGGACCTACTCAGCTGCTCAACAAAGGGAACAGGCTGGCCTCCAGACAGGCAGGTCCTCAAAACTGTGCCAAGACAGCATAAAAGAAAATGGTATTGCATCTCCAGCTATATATTTTTATCTTGTCCTCAAGGGTCTCATGAGACACTGACATATACTTGAGTATAGATCAGACACATACACCTGTCTTTCCCTAATCTAAGACCATGAGTGGTCTTACAATGACTCTCTGTGATTACTGCTTTACCTTTTAGGTGTCCAAAAGCCATCTCTTTAATAACTTACTATAGACCCCTGAGTGAATATCAAACTCTTAAGACTATACTTTGCCTCCCCTTTTTGGGGAAGGGGAATGGATGACATTCGGGCATTTAACTGATATATAAAAGGTTTATCTCAGAGAAGCTATCCACGAAATGTTACCCATCCTTTCCCTCTTTCATTGCTTGAAATTTTCAGAGATCTTTGACAACTGTTGCTATATCTCATTTGTCATATCTTACTGTGTGCTTGGAAACCTGAAATCTTTCAAAGTATTCAGGGTCTATCTAAAGTTTTTCCACCCACCTTTCATTTCAGATACCTCATGTTTTTTTGTGGTACTCCAGTCATTCAAAGTTCAGTTTACTGAAAAGACAATTGCACTGCTTTGCCTGCATCATGCATCATACCAACTATTGCCACCAAGCAATGGGTTGACCTCAAACTGGACCAACTTAAAAGCTTTATTGTAATGTAAAGTTAAAGTTATATCATCTCCTTTTTTAAAGCATTCCTTGTCTTGGGGATTCTGTCTTGTGGATTCTATTCTTATGGACTTCTGTTCAACTCTCAGATCTGTCTTGTACTATAAATCTCCTATCTCCCACTCCCTAATATGTCCTTTTTAAAGCAGTACACTCAATAGCATCTGAAGCTCAAGTGAAAAGAGGAAGCTGAGAGATTCATCTCACTGTATAAAATGAAGTTGAATACAATTCACATTTAGGGTTTGAACTAGAAAAAAAATCATTAAAACAAAACATCATTCAATGGCTCAAGAGTATCAGGGTTTTTTTTTTTCTTAAAGTAAAGAAAAAGTTTAAAAGTTTAAAAGTTAAGTGCTATACTAGGGAAGAAAACACACACAAAAAAACAACTCTTCCATGTCTCAGGGTCAGCCAACATTGTGATTAAAATTGCTACTGTCAAGTGAAAAGTTCTTAATGAAAGAACTCTGTCTACCAGAGTGAAAACCTTTCCATTCTGCTGCATTGCCAGCACGTCTCCAGCTCTAGATTAAGAAATTGCTTTTTCTCCTATCACTTTTGCAATCAGCTTCTTTTGTGGCAGGAAACAGAGGCAGAGCCAGAGAACTGAATTCCCTCAAAGCTTCCCATTCTTCAAAACTTTTCTATTTCTGTACTATCCCAATCCTTCGCTCACTCACTCATCCATTAATTAAAAAAAAAAAAAATGCACACATTAATTCATTCTTTAATCAAGACTAGAGTGAATATCCACTGTACTGCAGAAACTCCCTAAGGTGATTACAAACAGGAATAAGATAATGTCCTGATTTCAAGGATTTGACATTGTAGTGGGCAAGGTGGACAGACCAATGGCTAATTGCAATACAGTACTGCGTTAAGTAAGGACACAGTACTTAAGTACTGTGTTAAGTAAGGACATAATACTTGGGAAACATAGGATAAGGAACGTCCAAATGTGCCTATGGAAGCCAGGAAGCCATCACAACTTAGCATCTTCAAAGGTAAGGAGTTCTAAAGATTAAGAACGGTATTAGAGGCAAAGGGAAAGCCATAATCAAAGACATGCCGTGCAGGTGCATGACAAGGTCCAGGAGTGGTGAAATACGAAATGATGTAGTAGGTTGGACTTAGACTCTCAAGCTTTGCTAAAGAGTTAGAAAAATATTCTATAAACAAGGGGTGGGCATAAGTAAGGGTTTTCAAGCTGATGTATGGATAGTGTGTCATTTCAGATCAGATGAAAGGAGCATTGTGAGACTAAAAGCTATCAGGCGCCTATTGAAATAGCCTAGGAGAAAGATGATGAAAATGGAGAAATATGGTAATAAAAGGTGGTTATAAAGACAATTGATGGCTTTTAAAGATATTCAATAGGTCCCTGGGTGTCACAAACAGTTTTCTAACATAAGTTGGCAGTTCAAACCCACCCAGCATCATCACAGAAGAAAGGTCTGGCCATTTGCTTCCATAAAGATTACAGCCAAGAAAACCCTATGGAGTAGTTTTACTTTTAACACATGGGGTCACCATGAGTCAGAATCAGTTTGATGGCAATGGGTTTGCTGTTTTGGTTTAGAGATAGTCAAGAAATGAGATTCATAGGCCTTTGTTGTGGGTAATGAAGGAGTAGAATTTGGAAAAGTTTATTTTTCCAACCACATTGTCTGAGCCCCAATATTGTCATAACCTTAATAATGTCACTTTAAGTGATCATGCACTATGCTGAGTTCAGAGCATATCAAAAGCAGTCCATTGGGATAGAACTTCTGGCAATAGCAGAGTAAAGAAGATGGAAAATCCTATAACCCCACAAAAAATTAATAAAATATTCAGAAAAAAAAAGAAAATATTTCAAGGCTCTGCAAATTGAACAAAAGCAAAACACAAACTGAACAAGTGTTTATTTATGAAAAACTGCTAAGCTTTGGGTAGAAAGAGTGGGATCTATGGTATTCTTCCTTGAGACTCTTCCCACCTCTCCTTCTCTCTCCATTTTTTTTTTTTTTTTTGGTATGGTAATTCGAATCCACGGTTCACTAGGACTGGGGCTGGCCATAAGATCCAGCACCTTCTCTTTTAGAGGAATCTGACCTGATATGGAACAGAGGGTGAAAAACCCATGCTCAGTGTGTTTATGAATAAACATTAGTAAACATAGTAAGAAACACATGGGATAGTCCACAGAAAGCTAGACTGAGTTTGCAATTCCACTTGGGGCAAGGGGCAGATGGCAAGACTAGCCAGAAACCCAACAGAGAGATTATGGAAATGAGGAAGCATAGATGGACTAGATAAGCTCTCCACACATCTTTGGCTGACTAGGAAACTGGGTGCACGCACAGGAAATACCCAAGAGGAACCAAGCTCTATACACTCATATGGGTGGCTAGGAAGGTTCATGAATATGCACTTCAGTAACCCAAATCTGAGAGACCAGTGGAAAATAAAAGCTGAGGCAGATCAGAAAACTGCTTGAACTTTGACTGTGCTCCCCAACACACATATATTCAACAGAAGAGGGTGGAAGCCTTACGAGCTTGAGATATTTGAGCACAACTCCACCCCTAAACTATGCAATACAGGAGGGATCCCTAGTAAACCATACTGATAAATAAAAATAATAATTAAAAAAAACGAGAAGAGGTTGTCAGCGGCTAAAGACTGTAGGGGTAACAGATTCCATAGACAAAGTCTAGACAAGTTACTAAAATACAAAAAAAAAAAAAACCAACAAAGCACAGTGGCATCCACAATCCTCGAGAGAAAAATAAACCTGAATCCAGAGTTGTTACATTATCTAAAATAGGTGTGCTTCAACAACAACAAAATGAAATATGTGAAGAAACAGGCAAATGTGACCTATACGCAACCAAGAAAAACACAGAGAATAAAAACTGTTTCTGAGTGCAAAGCTGTTTGATTTAACAAAGATTCAAAGCAGCTAGTATAAATATGTTCAAAGAGTTAAGAAAAATATAACAATGGCCTAGAAAATAGGAAATCCCAAAAAAGAAATATAAACTACAAAAAAGGAACTGATTTGAAAATTCTTGAGTTTAAGAGTGCAATAACTGAATTAAAAATTCACTAAATAGTGAATAGGAACAATAGATTTGTGCTGGCAAAAGAAAGATCAATGAGCTTGAAGATATATTATCTAAAGAAAAAAAGTTAAAAAATAAGCAGAATCTTTGAGACCTGTGTGACAAAAACAACTTGTACTAACACACACACACACACACATGCACACAAATATATGTATTTGCATTATATGTATACATAATGGAACTCCCAAGGGGAGAGAAGAGAGTGTCTTAGTCACATAGTGCTGCCGTAACAGAAATAACACAAGGACGAGCTTTAAAGAGCACAAATTTGCTTTCTCACAGACTCACAGATCAGGAGATTAAAAGTCTAAATCAGAGCCTTAATCATATTGATTCATTCTGTGAGCCTCTCTCCTAACTCTGGTGTCTGCCAGAAATTCCTGGCATTCCTATGCTTGTAGACAATCCTCCCCCCAAAAAATTCCTTTGCTTGTTGCCTGTCTTCCCATGTGTGTCTCTGTGTCTAGTCTGGTCTTTTTATAAGTGAGTACATTTAAGGTCCACTCTACAATGGTATGACCTCAACCAATTGATTACATTACATTAGTTTGCACTCTAGAAGGTGATTACATTTGATTACATAAAGTTATATTATGGAAGGTATACACATTAGATGCCAGGTAATTACATTATATGACATTACAGTGCACTACATTACTTACATTACATTATGGAAGATTGTTGTTGTCAGGTGCCATCCAGTAGATTCCCACTCATAGTAATCCTGTGTACAACAAAATGAAACACTGCCTGGTCCTGCATCATCTTCATAATGGTTGTTATGCTTGAGCCCATTGTTGCAGCTACTATGTCAACTCATCTCAAGAGTCTTCCTCTTTTTCAATTACCCTCTACCAAGCACAATGTCCTTTTCCAAGGACTGATTCCTTCTGATAACATGTCCAAAGTATATGAGATGAAGTTTCACCATCCTTGCTTCTAAGGAACATTCTAGCTGTACCTCCAAGACAGATTTATTTGTCCTTCTGGCAGCCCATGATATATTCAATATTCTTCGCCAATGCCATAATTCAAAGGCACCAATTCTTTGGTCTTCCTTATTCATTGTCCTGCTTTCACATGCATATGAAGTGATAGAAATTGCCATGTCTAGGGTCAGGTGCACCTCAGTCCTTAAAGTGACATCTTTGCTTTTTAACACTTTACAGAAATCTTTTGCAGCAGATTTGCCTAATGCAATGTGTCATTTGATTTCTTGAGAGGTGCGTTCATGAGTGTTGGTTGTGAATCCAAGTAATGTAGCTCACAACAACTTCAATCTTTTTTCCATTTATCATGATGTTGCTTATTGGCCCAGTTGTGAGAATTTTTGTTTTCTTTAAGTTAAGGTGCAATTCATACTGAAGGCTATGGTCTTTGATCTTCATCCGTAAGCGCTTCAAGTCTACTTTCAGCAAGTAAAGTTGTGTCATCTACATATCACAGGTCGTTAATGAGTCTTCCTCCAATCCTGATGTCCTGTCCTTCTTCATATAGTCCAGCTTCTGAGATTATTTGCTCAGTATACAGATTGATTAAGTATGGTGAAAGGATGCAACCCTGACTCACACAGCATACCCTTGTTCTGTTTGAATGATTACCTCTAAGTCTATATACAGGTTCCTCATGAGCACAATTAAGCATTCTGGAATACCTATTCTTTACAATGTTGTTCATAATATGTTACTATCTACACAGTTGATTGCCTTTGCACAGTCAATAAAACACAGGTAAATATTTTTCTGGTGTTCTCTGCTTTCAGCCATGATCCGCCCGACATCAGCAATGGTATCTCTCATTCACATATTCATCTGAATCTGACTTGCACTGGCAGTTTCCTGTCAATATACTGCTGCAGTGATCTTTTTTTTTTGAGTGATCTTTAGCAAAATTTTACTTCTGTGTGATATTAATGATATTGTTTGGTAATTTCCATATTCTGTTGGATCACCTTTCTTTGGAATAGGTACAATTATGGATCCCTTTTAGTTGTTTGGCCATGTAGCTGTCTTCTAAATTTCTTGACTTATACCAGCGAGCACCTCCAGCACTGCATCTGTTTGTCGATATATCTCAATTGCTATTCTGTCAGTTCCTGGATCCTTGTTTTTTGCCAATGTCTTCAGTGCATCCTGGACCTCTTCCTTCAGTACCACTGGTTCTTGGTCATATACTACCTCCCGAAATGGTTGAACATTAACCAATTATTTTTAGTACAGTGATTTTTTGTATTGCTTTCATCATCTTTTGATGCTTCCTGCATTATTTAATATTTTTCCAATAGAACCCTTCAACATTGCAACTCAAGGCTTGAATTTTTTCTTCAGTTCTTCAGCTTGAGAAATGTCAAGAATATTCTTTCCTTTTGGTTTTCTAACTCCAGATCTTTGCACATTTCATCATAATACTTTACTTTGTCTTTTAGAGCTGTGTTTTGAAATTTTCTGTAAGGTAATCTATTGAATACTCAAAGGAGGACTTCCGTAGATCTCCAAGTTTCTTTCCCTGTTCATTTCTCTTACTTCCAGTACTATGTAGTATGCAATCTAGATGCCTTGATCTCCACAGACTCTCATTTACATTTGCTCAACTCATGGAGCCCACCAGGCTCTGCCTGAGTCACCCCTTTCTATACCATACAGAGGAAGTTAATCTGTTCTATCTAAGGCCAAGTGATTTAATCACATACAACCACTCCATGACAGCAATAGACTTGTGTTTCGTCAAACTATTGGGAATTATAACCTTGCTAAGTTGACACATAAAATTAACCATCACAGAGACAAAAACTATTTAAAGAAATAACAACTGAAAACTTTCCAAATTTGATGAAAGGTGTTCATTTACAGATTCAAAAAGCTCAGGAAGCTCAAGGAACCTGAAATAAGATGAACAAAAAGAGATTCAAACATACGGATATCAGTAACAATTAAATACAAAGAAAAAATATTGAAATAGCAAGATAAAAATTACTAATTGTGTACTGGGAAACAGTAGTATCAATAATGACTAATTTTTCATCAGAAACAATAAAAAAACAGAAAGCAATGGAATGACATGCTCAAAATTCTGGGGAAAAAATCTAGGAACTTTATATTTTTACTTTGAAAGCAAAATAATGACATTTCCAGAATTAAAAAAAAAAAAAATCTGAGAAAATGATGTGTTGCTAGTGGACTTACCTTACAAGAAATACTAAAGAAAGTAATTTTGAAAGTTACCTGATGGTAACTTGAATCCCCAGGGAGAAATGAACAACATCATAAAGGATAAAAGACTATATAAAAATATTTTGCTCTTTAATTCTCTAGTCTTTTAAAAGACAAAAGATTGTATAAGACCATAATGATAGCACTGTATTGTTGAGTTTATAACATATATATGACAATGATAGCACAAAGAAAAGGAGAAAAAATGGAACTATATAGGAGCAAAACTGCTGTACTTGACTAGAATTAAGTCAGTATTAACCTGAATTAGATTGTGATAATGAACCAGGCATATTATAATTCCTAGAGCAACTACTAATGAAACAACTAAAATTATATCTAAAAACCCAGCAGAAACTTCCACTTCTGACCAAGATGAAATCATTGGGTTGAACTATACCCTTCCACCAGAAATTATTAATAACAATAAAAAATAAACTAGACCAGATATATGAAACAAGAGTTTTCAAGACTCTGAATATCATGGAATAAAAAACAGTGATGCCTGAGAGATGAGAAAAAATTTAGATGAGTTGTAGAATTTTCCTAGATTCCTACATTCAGAGAAGTTCCAGACTATGGCATAGAGAAGGGGGACCTAGGCAGAGTCTGGTGGACTCCATGAATTGAGCAAATGTGACCAAGAGTCTGTGGAGACCAAGGCAGCTAGATTTCATACCATACAGTACTTGAAGCAAGAAAAATAAACAGGGAGAGACCTTGGAGATCTACAGAGGTCTTCCCTTGAGTATTCAGCAGAATATTGATCAATGGAAGCATTGAGGTTGGGGAAAGAAGCATACAAAAGGATAAGAGGAAACAGTGTTCAGCTCTCACAGAGGGTGGGAGTAGTACCTGCTTTCATTATCCAGTCAGGAACTTCATAATGGAATGTTGGGTAGAGTAAACAAAGGGTTTTTTCTCAATAGGAAACATTGCTCTGGTCCCACCTCCACAATATTAAAAGCATGATTCAAAAAAAAGTTATTTCTAAGTAAGTTAACCGCATCCTAGAATGAAACTGAAGGATATTTATAGGAATAAATATATATTTGGTGTCCCAAAAAGTAAAATGCATAAAGTATGGAATTGAATAAAAGATTGACAGATACATAGAGTAGCAGAATGAGGAGAAAATCAATCAAAATCATCCTAGAGGAGAAAAAATATCAGAATTAACAGAAAAGGACAATAAACAGTTATTATAACTCTGGTTCATGTGTTCAAAATGTTGAGTAATGGATGAGATAAAACAGACCAGATAAAATTTCTCGAGATGAAAATGGCAGCATGTGAAATTAAAAATATACCGAATGTGATTAATGACAGATTGTTGCTGCTGTTAGGTACCATCAAATTGGTTCTGAATGATAGTAACCCTATGTACAACAGCTTGAAACTCCACCTAGTCCTGCTCCATCCTCATACTCGTTGTTATGCTTGAGCCCATTGTTGCAGCTACTGTGTCATTCCATCTCCTTGAGGGTCTTATGACAGATTAGATACTGTATAAGAAAAGGTAAGTGAACTTGAAGACATAGCAATAGAAACTATCTAAAATAACATATAAAAAAATTAGGGGAAAATATTAAAGGGTCAGTAATGGGAATTGTGGAACAATTCCAAGTGACCCAATATATCTAATATGTGTACTTACAGTCATGAAGAAAAGAAGAAGGGGAGAGGGAGGAGAGAGAAAAAAAAATTCAAAGAAATAGTATAAGAAAATTTCCCAAGTCAATGGCAAATGTACAACCATAGGTTTAAGAAGCTAAAAAAAAAAAAACAAAAATACAAATACAATAAAAGAAAAATACACCAAGACATATATAATCAAACTGCTCAAAACCATTGATAAAAAAAAAATCTTAAAAGCAGTCACAGTAAAATGATACTTGTGTAGAAGAACAAAGATAAAAACAGCATATTTCTCATCAGAAGCAATGTAAATGAGAAGACGGTGGAGCAAAATCTTTAAAGTACTTAAAAAATAAAATGAATAAAATAAGCATTATCTCAGGATTCTAGTTATGCTTTTGTTAGGGGCTGTAGACTATGTTCCAACTCATAGTGACACTATGTGCAATGGAACAAAATGCTGCCCAGTCCTGAACCATCCTCACAATTGTTGGTATATTTCAGCCCATTTTTGCAGCCACTGTGTCAGTCCATCTCCTTGAGGGTATTCCTCTTTTTTACTGACCCTGTATTTTCCAAGCATGATGTCATGCTCTGGAGACTGAGTCTTCCTAATAAAAAAAAAAAAAAATAGCATACCCAAAATAAGTGGGACAAAGTTTTGCCACCCTTGCTTCTAAGGAGCATTCCAGCTGTACTTCTTGCAAGACAGGTTGGTTCTTTATTTTGGCAGTTCATGGTATATTCAATATTCTTCAGCAACACCATAATTCAAATGCATCAATTCTTCAGTCTTCCTTATTCATTATTCAGCTTTCACATGCATATGAGGCGATTGAAAATACTATGGCTTGAGTTGGATGTACCTTGGTCCTCAAAGTGGCATCATTGCTTTTTGACTCTGTAAAGAGGTCTTTTGTATCAGACTTGCCCAGTGCAAATACATCATTTGATTTCTTGACTGCTGCTTTCATAGGCATTGATGGTGGATTCAAGTAAAATGAAATCTTTGACCACTTCAGTACTTTCTCCACTTATCATGATGTTGCTTATTGGTCTAGTTGTGAGGATTTTTGTTCTCTTTGTGTTAAGGTGTAATCCATACTGAAGGCTGTACTCTTTGATCTTCATCAGTAAATGCTTCAAATTCTCTTCACTTTCAGCAAGCAAAGTTGTGTCATCTGCATATCACAGGCTGTTAATGAATATTCCTCCTGATGCCATGGTCTTCTTCATATAGTCCAATTTCTTGGATTATTTGCTGAGAATACAGATTGAAAAAATGTGGTGAAAGGATACAGCCATGACTCACATCTTTTCTGATTTTAAACCACTCACTGCCCCCTTGTTCTGTCTGAACAACTGCCTCTTGATTTATGTACAGGTTCTACATGAGCACAATGAAGTGTACTAGAATTCCCATTTTTTGCAATGTTATCCATAATTTGTTATGATCCACACAGCTGGATTTCTTTGCATAGTTGATAAAACACAGATAAACTTCTTTGTGGAATTCTTTGCATTCAGCCAGTATCCATTTGACGTGAGCAATGATATCTCTTGTTCCAATGTCCTTTTCTGATGTTTCCATGTTGATATACTGCTGTAAGTGTTTTTGAATTATCTTCAGCAAAATTTTATTTTTGTGTGGTATGAATGGTGATAATTTCCACATTTCATTGGATCATCTTTCTCTGGAATGGGCACGCATATGGATCTCTTCCAGTCAGTTGACCAAGTAGCTGTCTTCTAAATTTCTTGGCATAGACAAATGAGCACTTCTAGTGTTACATCCATTTATTGAAACATCTCAATTGGTATTCCATCAATTCCTTGAGACTTATCTTTTGCCAATGCCTTTAGTGTAGCTTGGACTTTTTCCTTCAGTACCATTGGTCCTTGATCACATGCTACCTCCTAAAATGGTTGAACCAATTCTTTTTGGTGCAGTGACTGTGTATTCCTTCCATCTTCTATTGATACTTCCTGCATCATTCAATTTTTTGCCTGGAGATGCCTTCAGTATTGCAACTCAAACCTTGATTTTTTTTCTTAAGTTCTTCCTTTTTGAGAAATGTAGAGTGAGTTCTTCCATTTTGGTTTTCTAATTCCAGGTCTTTGACATGTCATTATAATAAGTTATTTTGTCTTCTCAAGCTGCCATTTGAAATCTTCTATTCAGCTTTTTTACTTCATCATTTTTTCCATTTGCTTTAAAAAAAATTTTTTTTTTTTTTTAGCTACTATATATTCAAGAGCAAGTTTCAGAGTCTCTTCTGACATCCATTGCTTTCTTTTCTGTCTTTTTAATGACCTTTTGCTTTCTTTATGTATGATGTCTTTGATGTCATCCTACAACTCACCTGGTCTTCAGTCATTAGTGTTCAATGCATCAAATCTATTCTTGAGAGGATATCTAAATTCAGCTGAGATATACTCAAGGTCACAGTTTGGCTCTCATGGAGTTGTTATAGTTTTATTCAGCTCCAACTTGAACTTGCTTATGAACAATTGATGGTCTGTTCCACAGTTGGCCCACAGCCTTGTTTTGATAGATGATATCGTGCTTTGCCATTGTTTCTTTCCACAGGTATTGTTGATTTGATTCCTGTATCTTCCATCTGGTGAGATCCACATGTGTAATTGTTGTTGATGTTGTTGAAAAAAGATATTTGCAAAGAATACGTTGTTGATCTTACAAAATTCTATAATGCAATCCCTGGTGTCATTTCTATCATCAAGGTCATATTTTCCAACTGCTGATACTTCTTTGTTTCCAACTTTTCCATTCCAATTACCAGTAATTGTCAATGCATCTTGATTGTACGCTTGATCCATTTCAGCCTGAAGAAATTGCTAAAATTCTTCAATTTACTCACCATTGGCATTAGTGATTGGTGTGCAAATTTGATTAATAGTCATAAATTGATCTTCTTTGTAGGTGTATGGATATTATCCTATCACTGACAGCACTGTACTCAGGATAGATATTGAAATGTTCTTTTTGATGATAAATGTAACAATATTCCTCTTCAATTTGTCATTGCCAGCATAGTAGAGCATATGGTTGTCCAATTTCAAAATGGCTAATACCTGTCCATTTCGGCTCACTAAGGCCTGGGAGATCAATATTTATGAGTTCCTCTTCATTTTTGATGACTTCCAATTTTCCTTGATTCATACTTCTGCAGACAGAATTCTATACACAGCCAAAATATCTTTAAAAATTAAGCAAAGTAAACACTTCTTCACATATACAAAAGCTGAAAGAATTCAGCAGGAGATCCAAGTACATGAAAGATTAAACAAAGTATTTTAGGAAGTAGGAAAATGATACTAGATGGAGATATAAATTTACATAAAGGATGAAGAACACTGAAAATGCCAAATACATGGGGAAACATTTAGCTTTTTGTTTGTTTATCTGTTTCCGTATCTTTATATGATAATTGGCCATTTTAACAATGTGAATTTTCTGGGACACATAACATCAAAATGCATGAATGGAAATAGCATAAAGGTTGGGAAGAATGAACAGAAGTATACTATTGCAAGGTTCTTATACTATATATGAAGTGGTACAATATCATCTTAAAGTAAACCGTGATAAGTCAAGAATGCGTATTATAAACCCTAAAGCACTAACTAAAATAACAAAACAAGAAGTTATAATTAAGAAACAAATAGAATGAAACTGACTGAAAATACTCGATACAAATAAAGTAAAATATATAGGAAAAAAAAAGGAACAAAGCACATATAAAAAATAGAAGGCTAATAAATAGATAATAAATCCTAACTATATCAATATAAAAATAAATTTTTTTATTTTTATATCGATAATCAGATTAAATGTAAATGTTCTAAACATCCTAATTAAAGGCAGAGATTATAGATTGGATAGAATTGCAAGGCAGAACCATATATGCTGCCTAGAAGGCACATACTTTAAACATAGAATTAAAAATAAGTTTAAAATAAAAAGATCAAGAAAGATATAGAGTTAATCCTTATTATTTGTGGTTTCCATATTTGCCAAATTTTCTATTCGCTAAAAATGCTTGTGGCATCTTTGTGGTTATTTGAAGATGTGTGCATGTGCAGAGATGAAAAATTGGCAGCTAAGGTCCAATAAGGCTGATTCAATGTTCACTAAGTCAGTGTTTGTGGGGACTTTACATAACTACAATGAATAATAAGAATCATTACTGTGAATAATAAGAAACTGAAGAAAACTGTGATACGATGTTAGTGGTAGATAAAGTAGATTTTAGAGCAAAGAATATTATCAGGAAAGGAATGGTCATTTTGTAATAAAAACTCAACCAGGAGGACATAACACTTTCTGACATTTATGTATGTAATATTAGTGTTTCAAAATACAAGCCTGATAGAACTGCAAGGAGAACAGACAAAATCTGCTATTGTATTTGGAGATTTTCATAACATTCTTTCAGTAATTGATAGAAAATAAAGAGAAAATGAACAAGGATATGAAAAAGTTATGTAACATTATCCACCAACTTGACTTAATTGACATTTAGAGAATAGTCCAAATAACAGCAGATTTTGTAGTTTTTTTTCAAGAGCACATGTAGCATTCACCAAGATAGGCCATATTCTGAGCCATAAAACATGTCTCAATAAATTAAAAAACAAAAGTTCAAGACAAAGTACGTTCTCTATGCACACTGGAATTCAATATGAAATCAATAACAGAAATAGCTGAAAAATTCCCAAATATATGAAATCTAAATAACACACTTGTAAATAAGCCATGGATCAAAGAAGAAGTAAAAATGAAAATTAGAAACTAAAATAAAATGAAAATAGAACACATACAATTTTGCTATGACACTGAAACGTTAAGGGAAATTTATAGCACTAAATGCACATATTAGGAAAGAAGAAAAATCTCCAAAGATTAATCTCATCTTTTCTCTTAAAGAACCAGAAAAAGAAGAGCAAATTCAACTCAAAGGAAGCAAAAGAAATGAAATAATGTAGATCGAACTGGAAAACAAGGGAACAGAAAATAGAAAAATAATAGAGAAATTCAATTAACCCAAATATTGATTCTTTGAAAATATTACTAAAATTGATCAAACTTAGTTTGACTGATGAAGGAAAAAAAAAAATTAAAGACATAAATTATCCAAAAGAGGAATGATAAAGGAGACATAACCACTGATCTTGCGACATTAAGAAGGTAGTAGGTCGTTGTTGCTGTTGCTAGGTGCTGTCCAGTTGATTTCAACTCATAACAACCACATGTGACAGGGTAGAACTGTACTATAAGGTCTTCTAAGTTGTGATCTTTACGAGAGAAAACCATCATGTCTTTCTCCTGGGGAGCCACCGAGCGGGTTCGAACTGCCAGCCTTCTGATTAGCAGCTGAGTGCTTAACTGTAACATCGCTAGAGTTCCTTATTAAAAGGATTACAAGAGAATATTATGAACAAATTTAAAAAAAAGATAAAATGGACACATTTCTTGAATGATACAAACCATCTAAACTCACTCAAAAAGCAACAGATAACCTGAATAGACCTATAACAAGTAAAAATGCTGAATTAGTGACTAAAAACCTCCCAGAGAAAATCTCAGGCTCAGATGGCTGGTGAATTTTATCAAATATTTAAAAAAGGATTAATGCCAATTGTACACAAACTCCTTTAGAAGATAGAACTGAAGGGAATATTTCCCAATTCATCCTAGGAGGCTAGTATTACCCTGATATCAAAACCAGACAAGGACAGTATGGGAAAAGAGTATGCGACACCAATAACCCCTGTAGATATAGACTCAAATATCCTTAGCTAAATGTTAGAAAACCAAATCTGGCAACATATATAAAGTATCAAATTGTATTTATCTAAAGAATTCGAAGTTGGTTTAACATCCAATTAATGAATTCATTATACATTGACAAATTACTAATAATTCTATTATTAATAATTAATAGAATAAAGAAAAAACCAAATAATCATCTCAATATATGCAGAAAAAAAAACTGACACTTTTTTACATGCATTCATGGTAGAATCTCGGAAAAACTAAGAACAGGAAGGAACTTCCCCAACCTAAAAAAAGGGCATCCATGTTATTAGTTGTTCGGGAAATGCAAAATAGAACAATAATTAGATACCACTTTCTATTCATTAGAATGGCTGCGACAAAAAAGACTGAAAATTCCAATTGTTGGCAGGGTCATAGAGAAAATGGAACCCTCATACATTGCTGGTGGTGACGTAAAATAGTTTTATAGTTTCTGAAAAATTAAACACACACAAGCCATATGATCCATCAATTCTACTCCTAGATGTTTACCTAAGAGAAAAGAAAACTTATTTCCAAAGACTTTGTATGCAAATGCTCATAGCATTTTTCATAATAGTGAAAAATTTGAAATAATTCAAATATCCATCAACTGGTAAAGGTGGTATATCCATACAATGAATTGTTGTTATTATGTGCCATCTAGTCAATTTTTTTTTTTGAATAATATTTTATTGTGTTTTCAGTGAGAGTTTACACAGCAAATTCGGTTCCCATGTAACAATTTCTACACAAATTTTCCAGTGACATTGATAGTGTATTTCACAGTGTGTCAACGTTCTTATTAATTCTGTCCTGGTTGTCACATGAGCTATTTTTTTTAATTTTCCTTCTAACTTTTATTTACTTTGTTGTTGTTGAGAATATACACAGCAAAACGTACACTAATTTAAGACTTTCTACATGTACAATTTAGTGACATTGATTACATTCTTTGAGTTATGCAATCATTCTCACCTTTTCTGAGTGGTTCCTCCCTTATTAACGTAAACTCACTGACCTCTAAGTTTCCTACCTAATCTTTTGAGTTGCTGTTGTCACTTTGATCCCATATAAATAGTTCTTAAAGGAGCATAATGCTCAAGGCAGACATTTTTTACTCGTTAAGCTAAACTTTAGTTTTAAGATGGCTTTGGGAGATATTTGTGTTTTAAGGTTTAAGAATTATCCCAGGGCAAGAGTTCAGGGGTTTATCTACCTTCCATTGCTCAAGAAAGTCTAGAATCCATAAGAATTTGAAATTCTGTTCTGCATTTTCCCCATTTTGATAAGGATTCTTCTATGGAATCTTGGATCAAAATGCTCAGAAATGGTACCTGGGCACCATCCAGTTCTTTTCATCTCATGGCACAGGAAGCAGTTATTCATGGAGGGAATTAGCCACACATTCCATATCTTTCTCCTATTCCTGACTCTTCTTCCTCTTTTAGTCCCGGTGAGTAGAGACCAATTGTTGTGACTGCTTGCAAGTTTTTAAGGCCTCAGACACTATGCAATAATCTAGAAGGTAGAACAGAAGCGCTAAATACTGTATTAGGCCAATTGTATATTTTTACGCAAATAACGTGTACCTTCTACATATGTTTGCAAACCACTCCCTGCCTCCAGAAGATATTTTCAAAAGTTTTGCTATGCCATTTTTTTTTTTTACATGTAGCCATAAAAAATAAATAAATAAATAAGCATAGCACATTTGCAAAAATACCTTGCAGGGGGAGGAAGTGGTTGGCAAACAAAGGTAGAAGGCGTGCATTATTTACTTAAAAATATGGCAACAGGGATTCCCCGGAAACCGTGACCCTAAACCTCCAAATCAAGGAACCAAATTCCATGAGGTGTTTGTACATAGGCAGCTTCAGCAGCTACTTTTTTTGTCATTGGTGTAAATATATCTACCACAGAACTTTTGTCAGTTCAAGTTTTTACAGGCGTACGACTTATTGACAGCAATTGCTGTAATTGGCTGTGCAACCCTAGCCTTAATTAATGTGATTTTTCCATCACTGTTGTCTTAGTTATCTCATGTTGCTATAACTAAATGCTACAAATGGGTGGCTATAACAAACAGAAATTTATTCTCCTACAGTCTAAAAGTCTAGAAGTCCTAATTCAGGTCCCTGCTCCAGAGGAAGACTCTCTCTCTGTAGGCTCTGAGGGGGAAGGTCATTGTCATCAATTTTCCCCTGGGTCTAGGAGTTTTTCAGTGCAGGGACTCTGGGTCCAAAGGACACAATCCATTCCCAGCTCTTTTTTCTTGGTGGTAGGAGATCCCTCTCCCTCTGCTCCCTTCTCAAAGGTGATGCAGTCCACATCACAGAGAAACACCCCTTACATTGAATCAGGAATGTGACCTGAGTAAGGGTATTACGTCCCACTTTAATCCTCTTTAACATAACCTAATATTGCCTCATTAACCACAGGCAGAGATTAGGATATACAGCACGTAGGACAATTACATCAGACCACAAAATGGAGGACAACCATACAATACTGGGAATCATGGCCTAGCCAAGTAGACCAATATTTTTGGGGGGGCACAATTCAATCCATGATAACTGTTAATCCTCCTTTCCCTCCTCCCTCCTTCCCCTGGTAAGCACTTCGGTCTCTACATTTGCCTTTTCTTGTCTTTTTTATATAGGTGAGTTCATATAATATTAATCCTTTTTTGATTGATTTATTCACTTAGCATAATGTTCTCCACCTCCATCCATACTGTAGCATGTATCAAGACTTCATTTCTCCTACTGGCTGATAGTATTCCATTGTATGTGTGTACCACATTTTGTTTATCCATTTATCTATTGATTGGCATTTGGGTTGTTTCCACCTTTTAGCTACTAGGAATAGTGCTGCAATAAACATTGTTGAATAATTCTCTTTTTGAGCCTCTGGTTTCAAGTCTTTTGGGTATACACCTAGGAGTGGAATTGATAGGTCATATGGTATTTCTGTTTTTAGTTTTTTGAGGAACCATCACACTGTTTTCCACAACAGCTGTACTATTTTGCATTCCCACCAGCAATGGATAAAGATTCCAATTTCCCCACATCCTCAACAACATTCGTCATTTATTTATTTTTTATCTTACCCATCCTAGTGGGAGTGAAAAGGTATCTCTCATTGCTCTTTTGATTTGCATTTCTCCCATGTCTAATGACGCTAAGCATCTTTCCATGGGATCAACTTTGACTCACAGTGACATCATGTCATAGGGTAGAACTGCCTCATAGGATTCTTCTCAGTAATTTTTCCTGTAGAGCTGAGTGAGCTTGGACCACCAACCTCTCAGTTAGTAGCCTAGTTCTTAATCATCTGTGGTACCGGTGCTCCTTAATACTATTAATTACTACTCAGAAATAAAAAGTAGCAAATTGGTGATACATGCTGCAACATGGCTGAACCCCAAAAATGTGGTAAGTGCAAGATACCAGACACGAAGGGGCACAGATTGTATAATTCCCCTTATATGAGTTTGGTTGAAATGACAAGTCTACGGAGACTTCAAGCAAAACAATAGTTTATTGGTCAGGGGGTAGGAACAGGGATTAATGGCAAATTGGCAAGAAAGAACTTTTTGCCATGATAAAAATGTTCTGAAACTGGATTGTGACACTGGTTGCGCAACTCTATAAATTTACCAAAAATCATTGAGTTGTATACTTACAATAGGTGTATTGTATGATATGATGGTTAAGAGCTCAGGCTGCCAACCAAAAGGTTGGCACTTCAAATCCACCAGCTGCTCCTTAGAAACCCTGTGGGGCTGTTCTACTCCTATAAAAAAAAAAATAGTGTCGCTATAAATCGGAATCAACTCAAGGGCAACGAGTTTGAGATTTTTTTTTCCTTAATGTTAACATAGCTGTTTAAAAAGATAGCCCACATAATGAAAACATATTTTTTTTTTAATCTGTGTACTTTATTGGGTATTTGTGATGCAGTGATATTGATTTTTTAAATTAATTTTTATTAAGCTTCAAGTGAACATTTACAAATCCAATCAGTCTGTCACACCTAAGTTTACATACATCTTACTCCCTTCTCCCACTTGCTCTCCCCCTATTGAGTCAGCCCTTTCAGTCTCTCGTTTCGTGACAATTTTGCCAGCTTCCCTCTCTCTCTATCTTCCCATCCCCCCTCCAGACAAGAGTTGCCAACACACTCTCAAGTGTCCACCTGATTTAATTAGCTCACCCTTCATCAGCATCTCTCTCCCCCCCCCCGCTGACCATTCCCTTTCATGTCTGATGAGTTGTCTTCGGGAATGGTTCCTATCCTGCGCCCACAGAAGGTCTGGGGAGCATTGCTGCCATGATTCCTCCAGTCGCAGTCAGACCATTAAGTATGGTCTTTTTATGACAATTTGGGGTCTGCATCCCACTGATCTCCTGCTCCCTCGGGAGTTCTCTGTTGTGCTCCCTGACAGGGCAGTCATCGATTGTGGCCGGGCACCAACTAGTTCTTCTGGTCTCAGGATGATGTAGGTCTCTGGTTCATGTGGCCCTTTCTGTTTCTTGGGCTCTTAGTTGTCGTGTGACCTTGGTGTTCTTCATTTTCCTTTGCTCCAGGTGGGTTGAGACCAATTGCTGCATCTTAGATGGCCGCTTGTTAGCATTTAGGACCCCAGATGCCACATTTCAAAGTGGGATGCAGAATGTTTTCATAATAGAATTATTTTGCCAATTGACTTAGAAGTCCCCTCAAACCATGTTCCCCAGACCCCCGCCCCTGCTCCGCTGACCTTTGAAGTATTTATTTTATCCCGGAAACTTCTTTGCTTTTAGTCCAGTCCAACTGAGCTGACTTTCCATGTATTGAGTGTTGTCTTTCCCTTCACCCAAAGCAGTTCTTATCTATTGATTAATCAATAAAAAACCCTCTCCCTCCCTCACTCCCTTCCCCCTTCGTAACCACAAAAGTATGTGTTCTTCTCAGTTTTTACTATTTCTCCAGATCTTATAATAGTGGTCTTATACAATATTTGTCCTTTTGCCTCTGACTAATTTCGCTCAGCATAATGCCTTCCAGGTTCCTCCATGTTACGAAATGTTTCAGAGATTCGTCACTGTTCTTTATCGATGCGTAGTATTCCATTGTGTGAATATACCACAATTTATTTACCCATTCATCCGTTGACGGACACCTTGGTTGCTTCCAGCTTTTTGCTATTGTAAACAGAGCTGCAATAAACGTGGGTGTGCATATATCTGTTCGTGTGAAGGCTCTTGTTTCTCTAGGGTATATTCCGAGGAGTGGGATTTCTGGGTTGTATGGTAGTTCTATTTCTAACTGTTTAAGATAACGCCAGATAGATTTCCAAAGTGGTTGTAACAATTTACATTCCCACCAGCAGTGTATAAGAGTTCCAATCTCTCCGCAGCCTCTCCAACATTTATTATTTTGTGTTTTTTGGATTAATGCCAGCCTTGTTGGTGTAAGATGGAATCTCATCGTAGTTTTAATTTGCATTTCTCTAATGGCTAATGATCGGGAGCATTTTCTCATGTATCTGTTGGCTGCCTGAATATCTTCTTTAGTGAAATGTGTGTTCATATCCTTTGCCCACTTCTTGATTGGGTTGTTTGTCTTTTTGTGGTTGAGTTTCGACAGAATCATGTAGATTTTAGAGATCAGGCGCTGGTCTGAGATGTCGTAGCTGAAAATTCTTTCCCAGTCCGTAGGTGGTCTTTTTACTCTTTTGGTGAAGTCTTTAGATGAGCATAGGTGTTTGATTTTTAGGAGCTCCCAGTTATCTGGTTTCTCTTCATCATTTTTGGTAATGTTTTGTATTCTGTTTATGCCTTGTATTAGGGCTCCTAGGGTTGTCCCTATTTTTTCTTCCATGATCTTTATCGTTTTAGTCTTTATGTTTAGGTCTTTGATCCACTTGGAGTTAGTTTTTGTGCATGGTATGAGGTAGGGGTCCTGTTTCATTTTTTTGCAAATGGATATCCAGGTATGCCAGCACCATTTGTTAAAAAGACTATCTTTTCCCCAATTGACTGACACTGGTCCTTTGTCAAATATCAGCTGCTCATACATGGATGGATTTATATCTGGGTTCTCAATTCTGTTCCATTGGTCTATGTGCCTGTTGTTGTACCAGTACCAGGCTGTTTTGACTACTGTAGCTGTATAATAGGTTCTGAAATCAGGTAGAGTGAGGCCTCCCACTTTCTTCTTCTTTTTCAGTAATGCTTTGCTTATCCGGGGCTTCTTTCCCTTCCATATGAAATTGGTGATTTGTTTCTCTATCCCCTTATAATATGACATTGGAATTTGGATCGGAAGTGCGTTATATGTATAGATGGCTTTTGGTAGAATAGACATTTTTACTATGTTAAGTCTTCCTATCCATGAGCAGGGTATGTTCTTCCACTTAAGTATGTCCTTTTGAATTTCTTGTAGTAGAGCTTTGTAGTTTTCTTTGTATAGGTCTTTTACATCCTTGGTAAGATTTATTCCTAAGTATTTTATCTTCTTGGGGGCTACTGTGAATGGTATTGATTTGGTTATTTCCTCTTGGGTGTTCTTTTTGTTGATGTAGAGGAATCCAAGTGATTTTTGTATGTTTATTTTATAACCTGAGGCTCTGCCAAACTCTTCTATTACTTTCATTAGTTTTCTGGAGGATTCCTTAGGGTTTTCTGTGTATAAGATCATGTCATCTGCAAATAGTGATAACTTTACTTCCTCCTTGCCAATCCAGATACCCTTTATTTTTTGTCTAGCCTAATTGCCCTGGCTAGGACTTCAAGTATGATGTTGAATAAGAGCGGTGATAAAGGGCATCCTTGTCTGGTACCCGTTCTCAAAGGAAATGCTTTCAGGTTCTCTCCATTTAGAGTGATATTGGCTGTTGGCTTTGCATAAAATTTTTTTTTTTTTTTTTTTTTTATGCATAGATGCCCTTTATTATGTTGAGGAATTTTCCTTCAATTCCTATTTTGGTAAGAGTTTTTATCATAAATGGGTGTTGAACTTTGTCAAATGCCTTTTCTGCATCTATTGATAAGATCATGTGGTTTTTATCTTTTGTTTTATTTATGTGATGGATTACATTAATGGTTTTTCTGATATTAAACCAGCCTTGCATACCTGGTATAAATCCCACTTGATCAGGGTGAATTATTTTTTTGATGTGTTGTTGGATTCTATTGGCTAGAATTTTGTTGAGGATTTTTGCATCTATGTTCATGAGGGATATAGGTCTATAATTTTCTTTTTTTGTAATGTCTTTTCCTGGTTTTGGTACCAGGGAGATGGTGGCTTCATAGAATGAGTTGGGTAGTATTCCGTCATTTTCTATGCTTTGAAATACCTTCAGTAGTAGTCGTGTTAACTCTTCTCTGAAAGTTTGGTAGAACTCTGCAGTGAAGCCGTCCGGGCCAGGGCTTTTTTTTGTTGGAAGTTTTTTGATTACCGTTTCAATCTCTTTTTTTGTTATGGGTCTATTTAGTTGTTCTACTTCTGAATGTGTTAGTTTAGGTAGGTAGTGTTTTTCCAAGAATTCATCCATTTCTTCTAGGTTTTCAAATTTGTTAGAGTACAATTTTTCGTAGTAATCTGAAATGATTCTTTTCATTTCATTTGGTTCTGCTGTGATGTGGTCCTTTTCGTTTCTTATTCGGGTTATTTGTTTCCTTTCCTGTATTTCTTTAGTCAGTCTAGTCAATGGTTTATCAATTTTGTTAACTTTTTCAAAGAACCAGCTTTTGGCTTTGTTAATTCTTTCAAATGTTTTTCTGTTCTCTAATTCATTTAGTTCAGCTCTAATTTTTATTATTCGTTTTCTTCTGGTGCCTGATTTGTTCTTTTGTTGCTACTTTCTATTTGTTCAAGTTGTAGGGACAGTTCTCTGATTTTGGCTCTTTCTTCTTTTTGTATGTGTGCATTTATCGATATAAATTGGCCTCTGAGCACTGCTTTTGCTGTGTCCCAGAGGTTTTGGTAGGAAGTATTTTCATTCTCGTTGCATTCTATGAATTTCCTTATTCCCTCCTTGATGTCTTCTATAACCCAGTCTTTTTTCAGGAGGGTATTGTTCATTTTCCAAGTATTTGATTTCTTTTCCCTGGTTTTTCTGTTATTGATTTCTAGTTTCATTGCCTTGTTGTCTGAGAAGATGCTTTGTAATATTTCGATGTTTTGGACTCTGGAAAGGTTTGTTTTATGACCTAATATGTGGTCTATTCTAGAGAATGTTCCATGTGCACTAGAAAAAAAAGTATATTTTGCAGCAGTTGGGTGGAGAGTTCTGTATAAGTCAATGAGGTCAAGTTGGTTGATTGTTGTAAGTAGGTCTTCCGTGTCTCTGTTGAGCTTCTTACTGGATGTCCTGTCCTTCTCCGAAAGTGGTGTGTTGAAGTCTCCTACTATAATTGTGGAGGTGTCTATCTCACTTTTCAATTCTGTTAAAATTTGATTTATGTATCTTGCAGCCCTGTCATTGGGTGCATAAATATTTAATATGGTTATGTCTTCCTGATCAATTCTCCCTTTTATCATTATATAGTGTCCTTCTTTATCCTTTGTGGTGGATTTAAGTCTAAAGTCTATTTTGTCAGAAATTAATATTGCTACTCCTCTTCTTTTTTGCTTATTGTTTGCTTGATATATTTTTTTCCATCCCTTGAGTTTTAGTTTGTTTGTGTCTCTAAGTCTAAGGTGTGTCTCTTGTAGGCAGCATATAGATGGATCGTGTTTCTTTATCCAGTCTGTGACTCTCTGTCTCTTTATTGGTGCATTTAGTCCATTTACATTCAGCGTAATTATAGATAAATAAGTTTTTAGTGCTGTCATTTTGATGCCTTTTCATGTGTGTTGTTGGCCATTTCATTTTTCCCCATACTTTTTTGTGCTGAGACGTTTTTCTTATTAAATTGTGAGATCCTCATTTTCATAGTGTTTGACTTTATGTTAGTTGAGTCGTTACGTTTTTCTTGGCTTTTTTCTTGAGTTATGGAGTTGATATTCCTTTTTGTGGTTACCTTATTATTTACCCCTATTTTTCTAAGTAAAAACCTAACTTGTATCGTTCTATATCGCCTTGTATCACTCTCCATATGGCAGTTCAATGCCTCCTGTATTTAGTCCCTCTTTTTGATTATTGTGATCTTTTACCTATTGACTTCCATGATTCCCTGTTATGTGTATTATTTTATTTATTTATTTATTAAAATTAATCTTAATTTGTTTGTTTTTGTGCTTTCCCTATTTGAGTTGATATCAGTACGTTCTGTTTTGTGAACTTGTATTGTGCTGGTACCTGATATTATTGGTCATCTGACCAAATAATCTCCTTTAGCATTTCCTGTAGCCTTGGTTTGGTTTTTGCAAATTCTCTAAACTTGTGTTTATCTGTAAATATCTTAATTTCTCCTTAATATTTCACAGTGAGTTTTGCTGGATGTATGATCCTTGGTTGGCAGTTTTTCTCCTTCAGTGTTCTGTATACATCGTCCCATTCCCTTCTTGCCTGCATGGTTTCTGCTGAGTAGTCTGAACTTATTGATTCTCCCTTGAAGGAAACCTTTCTTTTCTCCCTGGCTGCTTTTAAAATTTTCTGTTTATCTTTGTTTTGGGCAAGTTTGATGATAATATGTCTTGGTGTTTTTCTTTTTGGATCCATCTTAAATGGGGTTCGATGAGCATCCTGGATAGATATCCTTTCATCTTTCATGATGTCAGGGAAGTTTTGTGTCAGGAGTTCTTCAACTATTTTCTCTGTGTTTTCTGTCCCCACTCCCTGTTCTGGGACTCCAATGACTCGCAAGTTATCCTTCTTGATAGAGTCCCACATGATTCTTAGGGTTTCTTCATTTTTTTTAATTCTTTTATCTGATTTTTTTTCAGCTATGTTGATGTTGATTCCCTGGTCCTCCAGAAGTCCCAGTCTGCATTCTAATTGCTCGAGTCTGCTCCTCTGACTTCCTATTGCGTTGTCTAATTCTGTAATTTTATTGTTAATCTTTTGGATTTCTACATGCTGTCTATGGATTCTTGCAACTTATTAGTTTTTCCACTATGTTCTTGAATAATCTTTTTGAGTTCTTCAACAGTTTTGTCATTGTGTTCCTTGGCTTTTTCTGCAGTTATCCTAATTTCATTTGTGATATCTTTAAGCATTCTGTAAATTAGTTTTTTGTATTCTGTATCTGATAATTCCAGGATTGTATCTTCGTTTTGGAAAGATTTTGATTCTTTTGTTTGGGGGGTTGGAGAAGCTGTCATGGTCTGCTACTTTATGTGGTTTGATATGGACTGCTGTCTCCGAGCCATCCCTGGGAAACTAGTTTTTCCAGAAAATCCGCTGACTGGTTCGCTGGCTCCAGGCTCTGAAAACAATCGCTGGCTCCCCGTATTTGTTCGTTATCCATCTCTAAATCTGTGTTTGTTGTTCAGAGTTCGTAGATTGTTATGTATGTGATCGATTCACTTGTTTTTCCGAGTCTTTGTTGCAAGAGGGATCCGCAGTAGTGTCCACCTAGTCCGCCATCTTGGCCCTGCCTCCTCAATGGCCAGTGATATTGATTTTTATGTTCAGCAGAGGTAGATAATAATTTGCTCCAGATTCTGAATTCAGGATGAGTCTCCTCTTTCTCGTCCATATTTCCTATCTTAGCAACTTTATTCATATTGGACATAAAGGGCTTAAAAAAGTAGAATTTGCCTCCTGTATTTAATCACCAAATAGGTTTCTTTTATTTTTTTAACAGAAGAGTTTTCTGTGCAAGGGCATTCAACTGGAAATTTTATAATTAAAAAAAAGACCGTAAATATGTTTTCAGCTGTCTCCTGCCAAATTTTTTTTTCCCCCTCAAGGAACCAAGCCTTAAAAGTCAAACAGAAGGAATAATAGGAAAACATTACAGCATTTCTATATTATTTTCTATTATGTTAGGGAGGGAATGGAAGATGAAAGGAAAGGAAGCCACTCATGCTTGACCTGACATTTCCTGGACTGCTGAGCCACCATGTAATCACTCATGTCCCAGTCAGCCACTGCTCACGGAGCAGGTCAAGATGTTGCAGAGTTAAATTGGCCCAGGAAAAGAACAAAATGTTGAGGTGGGTGAACACTTCTGTAGCATAAGTAATTCAAGAGGCTCGGAGGCTCCAGTTCTAACTCGCATTGATTTTGCCAAAGACTCAGGTTTTCTGATAAGAAATCAGAGACTCTGAAAGCCATATTGTTTGAGATTACTTTGTAGCCCAAGACATGCTTGAAAACCCAGGAGACATGGCTTCCTGCCTTCTGATAGTCCTTTGGCAATGGACCCCTCCAAGGGGATCTGGTAATAACAATCCAGGCCTGAATGCATTTGAGGAGCAGAAAGGCTTATGCAGGAGAGTGCTGCACCTTCAAGCACCCAGCAAAATGTCAGCCCTTTAATATACATCTGATTACCTATCTTCCCCTAAAATATCATCAGAAACCATACAAAGTGACTGCCCAGGTTAGGCATTTAAGAGGCTTAGATCATTCACCATTCCCAGGACTTTGATCTTAACTGGCTTTTTACTTTCTGTAATCTAATTCAGTTTCTCACCTGTTGCCACCCTCCCCAAAGCTCTTTTTTTGTCTTTATAGAAAGAACTCAGTCTGTCATCAGTAAATTCACTTATATTCCAAACATTTTCTGAGAACATTCCCTTCACTTTCTTGTTGTATTTGAAATTTGCAAAAACTCAGACATATGTTCTTGACTTCTCTTTGTTAGTTTTGATCGTGGTTATTCCCTTCCCACTAAATAATTCTACCTTCATTTAAGTGCCTTCCATCTCCATTCTCATTGCAGTTCTCTGCCCATATCCTGATTATTCCCACCTTACTTGCTTCTATTTCTTCTCCCCTCATCTCCACAAATTCCATATGTGATCTCATTTAGTCTTAAACTTGTATCTTCTTCAAGATCTCATATCTTCAACTTCCTATTTGACATTAGATATCTATTGGGCATCTCAAATATAGGTTTCCTAAAAAGAACACTTAATCTCCCCCTTGAAAACAACAACAAAAAGAAATTCTCTCTTTCTCAGATTTCTCCATCTAAGAAAACCCTATCATCATTCAACAAACTCCCTGGGCTAAAACCTCTGGAGTAATTCTTATTCTTCTCTTTCCTCATACCCCACATCCATCAGAATGCAAGGTTGGCTTTATCTCCAAAATATATCCCATAACCACTGACTTCTCTCCATTTCCACTCCTACCATCATAGTCAGATCCACTATCATCTCTTCTTTATATCCTGCAATGGTATCCTACTACTCTTACCACTATGGCTTCCACTCTTGACCTCTCAGGGTCAATTCACCACATGTTGGCAAAGTTATTATTATTATTATTTTATTAATTTAATTCAGATCTTGTAGTCCTTCCTCAAAATCCTCCAGTGAATTCACAAAAAACTCAATAAATTCCAAATACCTTTCCAAGTACTACGAGATACAGTATGATATGGCACTTGTCTAAATTTGCCAGTCCCATAGCTTACCACATTCCAGCACGCTTACTTCATTGGTCTCTTTGCTGTGCCTTGAATAAACCGTGTGTGTTTCTGCCTTTGGACCTTTGCATTTGCTGTTTTCTCTTTGCTCTTTCTCCAGTGGTTGGCATGACTAGATCTCCCATTTCATTCAGGTCTCAGTTCACGTATAGCCACTTTAGAGGAGTCTTTCTCAACCTTGCCATGTAAAAGAGCCACCTCCAACAATCTTGCTCTACTTTGTTATAGTTTTCTTCATAGCATCTATCATTACTTCCTTATTACACATGTATTTGTTTTTGGCATGTGTGTAGTTTCCTTCTCTAGAATGTAACTTTCACATGAGCAGGAGCTTTCATTTCTCCAGTATCCATAAAGTTTCCAGGCACACAGTAAATGATTCATTGCTATTTGTTGAAGGAAAGAACAATAATATGAATATTTGAAAATCCTTCATATATTCTAGATATAAATCCTGTGATAGTTATTATAGATTGTAGCAATATCTTCTCCCAGTCAGATTTTTTTTTTTAATTTTCATTGATTGTGGCATGCTTTGAAATATAGTTCTTAATTTTAATGTGGCCATATTACTCATTTTACCACCATGATTTTTGTTGTTTAGGTTCCATTTAACAATCGTTCCATTTATCAAAAGCACCTTGCGATTTTGGTTTATATTTTGAAAGATCACCCTGGGCTCTGCACCTGCTTCTTCTCCTAGTATCAGTGCATCAGAGCAGGACTGCTGCTGAGAAACATTTAAGAATTTTCATTGCTTCCACTATGTCACAGCCAATAGCCAGTATGTGGCACTCACATATGCAGCACGAATACACAAATGTCAGAAGCAGTGGAACGCAATGATAAAAATGATAGCAGCTAGAATTTGATGAGCCTTACCATGCGCTGACCACTACCTTGATTTTATCATATAATCTTCAAAACAACTTTACCTGCTGGATGCTATTATTACTCCCCATTCTAAGGATGAAGAAACTGAGGATCAGAGACGTTAAATGACTTGATCAATGTCATGTGTCTAAGAACATTCAGGAACTGAAGCGAGTTGTTGAATGACAAAGTCCAAATATATTTGTCATGCCTAAATTACCTCTTTTCTCTCAGTCTCTCTTTTCCTATTTGGAATGTGGAGGTAATTATTCCTGTGTGTTACATAATCTCAAGCTTTTTTTGAAGCTCAAAATGACATGATGTATACGATTGGGCTATATAGCTTGTAATGTGATGGATAAATGTAAGTGACTGCTATTATTACAAAGACACGAGGTGTATCTACACAGTAAGATGACTAAATTATAACAAAGGCACTAAAATGTATTGTTGTCTTTTGAAAATCATGACCTTGGAAGGCCATTTGCATGTTCCAATGATTTAATCTTCCTTTAGTAAAAATGTTCTTCTGAGTATTTGTCAGCGTAGGTGGTAAGTTGATTTAAGTTAAAGTTTAACAAGCAGCTAAATATTATTTGAAGCCCTGGTGGCAAAGTAGTTAAGAGCTCAGCTGCTAACCAAAAGGTCAGCCGCTCCTTGGAAACCCTACTTAGAGGCCCGGGGATGTCACAGCTAAGAGCTCAGCTGCTAACCAAAAGACTGGCAGTTCAAATCCACCAGCTGCTCCTTGGAAACCCTATGGGGGAGTTCTCTGTTCTGTAGGATCTCTATGAGTCAGGACCAACTCAATGACACCTAACAACAACAAAAACAAATATTATGTAGAGACTACTGTGGTGATCAGGAGCCCTGGTGATGCAGTGGTTAAGAGCTCAGCTGCTAACAAAAAGGTAGGCAGTTCAAATCCGCCAGCCACTCTTTGGAAACCCTATCAGGCACTTCTACTCTGTCCTGTAGGGCCACTATGAGCCAAAATCAACTCCATGGCAATGGATTTGGTTTTGGTTTTATGGTTATCAAGTGAGTAAAGACTAGCAACGACAACAAAGAGTAACTGAAGTACTGGAGCTACTTTTCTTGTATAATTTTCAAGCGGGTGCTGAGGCCTTTCTCCAATGGTCACCCAAATATTGAAGCACAAAAACTGTTGAAATGAGTACATTGCCTGCTTCCCTCCTTGAGAATGACTTTGCCTTTTTCTGCATAAATAGTGTCCTAGACCATTTAGTTCAACTTCCCTTTCAGAGAAGAGCTCTCTGACACAGCCTGCCATCCAAGTATCTGCATGTATGCCTCCACCCCAGAGAGCAAGTCACCTCAAAAAAGAGTCTGCTTTGCTGTGGGACAGTGCTGCTATTTAGAATGAGCTCCCTTATATTAAGCCAAAATTTGCATCTTTGCAAGGTCCACAGTTTTTCTGAGTTCTTTTCTCTGGTGCTACCTAGAACAAGTATAGTATATATATTTTCACATGACAATCCTTCAAAGAGGTCAAAGCAACTTATGTTTTTCTTTATTTCATTAATTATCCATCTCTATCTTACTATTTTTCGTATGACAATATTCCAGGTTTTCTCTGGACTTGTTTTGGTTTGAATATGTGGTGTCCAGAACCAGACCCAGGTGTGCAGAGTGCGAGAAGATACGCCATTGTTATTCACATCTACTGGGTCCTTAAAAAGTAAATAGTAATTCACTGGATAGAAAACTACAGGCAATTACAGATAAAAACAAGTGCAAAGGCACAAAGCTGTTACTCTGCATACATGTGGAGTAAATTGCTTTAAGTTTGGTGTATTTTAATATTACTAAAGCCCTAACTAGTTAGAAAGTGTGAGTTTTATGAAAAAGTGAATTGCTTAAGAACAACTTTAGCTCACACTGGACTACTTCTCCTCCCTTAGCTCCCATCACTATGTTGGGCTCTGTCTTAGTCATCGAATGCTGCTGTAACAGAAATACCACAAGTGGATGGCTTTAACAAAGAGAAATTTTATTTTCACAGTCTGGTAGGATAGAATTCCAAATTCAGGGTGTCAGCTCCAGGGGAAGGATTTCTCTGTCTGTCAGCTCTGGAGGTCCTGGTCATCAATCTTCTCCTGAACTGGGAGCTTCTCCGTGCAGAAACCCGGGCCCAAAGGACGGGCTCTGCCCCTAGTGTTGCTTCCTTAGTGCTATGAAGTCCCCCCTCCTCTCTGCTCTCTCCTCTTTCCTTTTATCTCTTAGGATAAAAACTAGTACAGGCCACATCCCAGGAAAACTCAGTTTGCTTTGGATCAAGGATGTGACCTTAGTAAGGGTGCTACAATTCCACCCTAATCCTTTCTAACATAAAATTACAATCACAAAATGGAGGACAACCACACAATACTGGGAATCATGGCCTAACCAAGTAGACACATATTTTTGGGGGGGCACAATTCAATCCATGACAGGCTCCATCAGATATTTGTGTCAAAACCAGAAAACTGAACCCGTTGCCATAAAGATGATTCCAACTCATAGCAAACCTATAGGACAGAGTAGAACTGACCTATAGGGTTTCCAAGGAGCTGCTGGTGGATTTGAACTGTTGGTCTTTTTGTTAGCAGCTGTAGCTCTTAGCCACTTCACTACCAGGGCCCCATATTTGTATCAGGGATAAAAAAATATATATACACAAACATTTTAGATCATGTGTACATTATTGTTTCTATCAAAAATAGCTTGATAATGGATTAGGGGATGAAATAGGTTGGCTTCCAGAGCTTGTCGACTTTACACAATACTGCTTCTCTGTTTTAGGTTTTGTTTTTGTTTTTCCTGAAATTGCAGTAGCAATGTACAGTTCCTTTCCATCACAGAGGCCTTTGTATATGCCAAAGGAGGAAAAGTAAATTAATTTTCTATTAAAATACTATTTTTCCCATTGTCTGTGTTGCTTGATCAAAATCTCATTTGCAAAATGTCGGATCAGCACTTAGTGTCCGTTATATCTGCAACAAAATAATACAGAAAGGGACAAAGGTGTTCTGGCCATAACTTTACTTTTCATCAATGGCTAGTGAAAAAGCTACGTAATCTCTAAAATGATTAAAGAAAAGGGAAAGGAGAGTAGCTTGTGGAGTCTCAGGCTACATTACATTTTAGTTTATTTTATAAGGAGAATTTCCAGACTAATCCATCACTATGTTATGTACCAACAGAAGTAGGTTTAGGCATCGAGTATGAAGCAGCCACTGCTACTCAGATAATAATTCACCTGTTCATGTCAGGCGTTAAATCACACATCCTAGTATTATTCTAGGGTATAAAACAACTAAAATTACATTCAAGCCATCTTACATAGTATAAGAGAGAATGAAAACCCAAAAGCCCACTGCCATCAATTGATTCCAACTCATAGCAACCCTATAGGACAGAGTAGAACTGCTCCATAGGGTTTCCAAGGAGCAGCTGGTGGATTCGAACTGCCAACCTTTTGGTTAGCAGCCCAACGCTTAACCACTGTGAAGAGAGAATAAACAGAATAAGAGATATATTTTAGGAGATCATATAGCGTAGGTAACAAGGTCACAGGTTTTGAATCAGAATTCAAATTCTGACTCTCCTTTTTTCTAGGGTTGACCTTGGGCAATTTGCAGCTCTTTCATGAGCCATAGTTTCCTCATCTGCATACCAAAAAAAACCCATTGCCATGGGGTGAATTCTGACTGGCAGCTGCATAAGAACATAAGAGGCATGAAAATGGTAGAACCTATCTGATCAGGTGATTATAGGTCTTTAATAAGAGAGTGCATATCCAGTCCTGCCACTAGCCTAACAATCATTTTATGCAATTTAGCATACCAAACCCGTTGACGTCAAGTCTATTCTGACCCGTTGCGACCCTAAAGGACAGAGTATAACTGTCCCATAGAGTTTCCAAGGAGCAGCTGGTGGATTTGAACTCTCAACCTTTTGGTTAGCAGTTGTATCATTTAATACCACTGCACCAATTTAGTATACCAAAAAAAAGAGAAAGAAACCAAACCCTGTTGCCATCCAGTAGATTCCGACTCATAGTAACCCTAAAGGACAGAGTAGAAATGCCCCATAGAGCTTCCAATGAGCACCTGGTAGATTCGAACTGCCGATCTTTTGGTTAGCAGCTGCAGCATTTAACCACTAGGCCGCCAGGGTTTCCAATTTAGTATAAGTTTACCTTTATTTAAGACATTTTACTGTCATCTCCTGGAAAATTGTCCTAATAACTATATAAATCTGTAAGGGCTGCCATGTCCTGCGGAGTTATGTAACACCAAACTTGCCAGCTCCCAGGAACTGCTCTTCCCGCAAAGTTCTTGAAGTGATCTCTCTCTGTACATGTTAGTGACTTTTATTGTTCTGTGCCTAGATCTTCTGATCACAGGTCGCTGGGCTACTGGAACTGTAGGCTCACCTCTCTGTGGTCATGGCTTGGTCCTTATTTTTGTTGAAGATGGCTATAGAGACTCACTGTCTTCTTAGAAAGGCAAGAATAGCTGAAAATAGTAAACTAAAATAATCATTTTAGGATGCAGTGTTTATTTAAAAAGAAAAGATAATAATAGTGATGAAAACCTTTGTCTTCATTACCACATGGAATGCTAAAATACGGAACATTTAATTATTGAATAGTGAACAATCAAAGCACAGAAACAAGAAACTGAAAATGCTCTTGGAAGGTTTTATTTAAATTGTAATGGATTGTAAGGGAAATGAATGAACCTGAATGGTCAGATAATAGAAGCATTTTCTTTTAACTGCCACACTTTGAAAGCCTATTACATGTCAAGAAGGGTGTTAAGTGCTTTTCATAGAAAGTATGCATTATCTTCTTTGTGACCCATAACCTGTTCCTCCTCAGGTCTTCTCTTTCTAAGCAAATGGCCAGATCATCTATAAAGCAGAACTTGGGGGTCATCTTAGAATTCTCTCTTTCCTATTCCCTTATTACCCAATCTTTCATCAAGTCCTGTCCATCCAATATCTAAACTGTATGAAATGTTCATGCGTTTCTTGCCTCCATTGTTGCCTTCCTAGCTCAAGTCCCATTTTCTCTTCCTAATCTGATATGATTGCTTCCTAACTTGCCTTTTGACTTTTCCTTTTGCTCCTCTGCAGTCCACACTCCAAACAGAAGCCAGACTATTTGTTAAAAAAAGGTAGATCGGACAAAGATATTCTCCTTCTCAGTATGTTCAACAACATCATTTCGCCCTTAGAATCCCAAACTCTTCAGGCTCCACAAGGCCTTGCTTGATCTGGCTCTGACCCTCTTCTTAGAATTCTCTTTCCCTTTCCTATTGCTTTTTAGAGACCTTTCAAGACTCAACTATTATTTACTTTGAATTTTTTGTTGAAACCATGTGTTTTTACTATTGGAAGCATGCTGAATCATTGAGTGTTGTTGAATTTTTGGTGGGTAGTATTTTTTTTTTTCTTCCCCTCTCCCACAAGCCTACACTTAACAGTCCAGAGGAACAAAAGGTATACCAGTAATTCTACCCATCCCCAAGTCCATGGAGACATATGTCCCAAAAATTTTTCAAAATTTCTATTTTTGCTATGAAAAATGCACACATCTCATTCAATGCCCTACAGAAACAGTAATTCATGACACACACCTGTTTTTTTTTAGTTTCAAGGAGTCATAAAGACCCCTGCACTGTCAATGGGAAAGCAGCTTCCCAATTAACCTGAGAGGCAGCAAATGTTGGTGGGCAACTGTATATTCCACCGGTCATGAAAAGTTTAGCACTCTGGCTCTCAGGAGGGACTGAAGAACTTGCCAGCCAGAGCCTTGGTGTTCCTCTTTCTATCTGCCTGAGTCTTTCTTCCTTCAATAGCTCCTTCTTACTCCTAAGGTTTCAGATTCAATATTGTCTTTTGAGAGGCTCTTCATGATCTCCTTATCTAAAATAGATTCTTCTATTTTTTTCTATCAAAACATCTTGTTTATTTTATTCAGAGTATGAATCACAATCTGTAACTATTTATACCATTTATTTGTTGCCTTTTTATATATGTCTTCCCCTCTAGAATGTAAACTCCAAGGAAGTAAGACTCTTAGGTGTACACCTAAGCTCTAAGCACAGTGTCTGGTACATAGAATTGTACTCTGCATACATTTGGAGAATAAACAAATAATTCCTTTACTTTTTTGTAACATAACTATCGTGTTCCCAATTTTGCAAATGAGAAATTTAGTTTTGAAGCCTGAAAATTAGTAAATGAAAAAAAAAAAAAAAACAAAAAACAGACTTACACTTCAGCCAGATTAGAAAGGCCCGTAAAACAAAATGAGACTAAAGGGGCACACCAGCCCAGAGGCAAGGACTAGAAGGCAGGAGGGGACAGGAAAACTGCTAATAGGGAACCCAAGGTCGAGAAAGGGAGGGTGTTGACATGTCGTGGAGTTGGCAACCAATATCACAAAACAATATGTCTACTAATTGTTTAATGAGAAGCTAGTTTGTTCTGTAAGTCTTCATCTAAAGCACAACTTCAAAAAAAAGGAAAAAATAATAAAAAGAATACTTGTTTTCTACTCTCTAGAAAACATGGAATCTAAAAATCATTAGTTTTAAGAATTCTAATTTATTTCATTAAAATTATATCTTATTTTGTTATTTTTTGTTGTACAATCTTTTATTCACGTATCATTTAGAAGTTATTTTTAGATACTTGTTTCAAAATGCTGGGAAATTACTTATTCTGAATAATTAGAATGCAGAGCTTGGTAAGAAGTATTATAATTTTTTATCCCCTAATTGATTTGGTGGATTAATTGATCTTTTTTCTTCTACTCCTCACCTTGTTTTTGTTGTGCAAAGCACTATGCCATCTTGTTTTGTGACATTGGCTTTTCTAATCTTTGGCTGAAGGGTGAATTTCAGAAGTGACTTCATTACTGAGCTAAAAGGGTGTCTGTGAGCCATATACTCAGGGTATCTCCAATCTCTGTCAGACCAGTAAGTTTGGTCTTTTTTTTTCTTTATTTTTTTTGTGAATTAGAATTTTGTTTTACATTTTTCTCCAGCTCTGTTTGGGACCTTCTATTGTGATCTCTGTCAGAGCAGTCAGTGATGGTATCCGGGCACCATCTAATTGTACTGGACTCAGTATGGTGGTGGGTGCTGTGGTAGTTGTGGTCCATTAACTCTTCAGACTAATCTTTCCCTTGTATCTTTGGTTTTCTTCACTCTCCCTTGCTCCCAACAGGAAAGACCAGTGATGGCCACTCACAAGCTTTTAAGAACCCAGATGCTACTCACTAAAGTAGAATGAAGAACATTTTTTTTATAAACTATGTTATGACAACTGAGGTAGATGTTCCCTGAGACCAAGGTCCCCACAGCCCCCAGCCCAGTAATTTGGTCCCTCAGGGGGTTTGGATGTGCCTATGGAGCTTCCATGACCTTGCCTTGTACAAGTTGTGCTGGCTTCCTCAGTACTGTGTGCTCTCTTACCCTTCACCATATCGTTTATTTAGTGCTTTTTCCTCCCCACCCCTCTCGCTCCTTGTAACCATCAAAGATTGTTTTTGTGTGTAAACCTTTTCATGAGTTTTCATAGTAGTGATCTCATACAATATTTGTCCTTTTGTCAATGACTTATTTCACTCAGCATAATGCCCTCCAAATTCATCCATATTGTGAGATGTTTTGCAGATTCATCATTGTTCTTCATCATTTCATAGTATTCTGTTGTATATACGTACCATAGTTTTTTGTCCATTCATCTGTTGATGGGCATCTAGGTGTTTTCTACCTTTTTACTATTGAGAATAATGATGCAATGAACATGGGTGTGTGTTTGTCTTTTCCTGTGATGACTCTTATTTCTCTAGGATATATTTCTAAGAGTGGGATTGCTGGATCATATGGTATTTCTATTTCTAGCTTTTTAAGGAAGTCCATATCGTGTCTCAAAATGGTTGTACCATTTTGCATTCCCATCAGCAATGCATAGGATTTTCATATATAATTTTTAGCATTCAATTAAAAAAAATTACTGGGTATATCAGGACACAAGTCAAAATGACTGAAGCTAAGACAAAAAATTTTAAAAAAAAGCAGACATGGAAACTGACCTAATACTATTTAATATATTCTTGTTATCCGGCACAGACTTTATCATTCAAAAGGTAAATGCAGAGTTATTATAATGTTTATCACCCTTTTATATGCTTATGATTTCTTTGGACGTCCTTTTTTGTGATGTGTCCTTTCAAATCTTACAAATTATTTAAACTGGGTTGTTTATACTTTTCTTACTGATTTCTTATCGAAATGCCTTACCCACCACCCCAACAGGAGACTTTTTGTGATATATATATTGATATCAATTCCTCCCGGCCTGCATCTTGCCTTTTCACTCTCTTAATGTTCTCCCTCACAAGCACAATTTTTGAATTTTAATGGTGTCCATTTTATTAATTGTGCATTTGATCGTGCTTTTATGGCTTGTTTAAAAATCTTTGTCAACCCTAAATTCATGAAAATAATCTCCTTTGTTTTATTTTAGAATCTGTTTTCTTTTATTTTCATACTTAATCTGAAATCTATTATAAGATATAATTATTTTGAAATTGATTTTAGTTACTGTGTTTCTACTTTGTGGGTCTATGTTTATTTTAATAAATTTCAGTTACCTCATGAAATTATTCATTCAATTACCTACTTTCCTGATCATATTAGTTGTAGTTATTCTAAGGTTTATCCTTTGCCTTAGAATTGGCACACTCTCATTTTCATCCACATTCCATTGGCATAAAACAAGTTCATGATCAAACCCAACATCAGTGGGATGTGGAAAAATACTCTTCCCCAGGGGCAAGGTAGTGGGTATTTGCTAAACAATAGTTCTATCTGTTACATTAGATATACTCTAAGACCCCTGAATGGTACAGATGGTACTACTGAAAGGTTGGTGGTTCAAACTCACCCAGCAGCACCACAGAAGAAAGGCCTGGCAATCTGCTTCCATAAAGATTACAGACAAGAAAACCCTATGAAGCAGTTCTAACCTGTAATGCATGGGGTCACCATGAGTGAGAGTCAACTTGATGGCAATGGGTTTGGTTTGGTTCAAAGCCACAGAACTATACTTAAATAATTAAACCTTTCCAATCAACACTTTTTTTTAATCTGCAAAATGTGCCTAAAAATACCTACTAATATGGGTATATACCATGAAGGTTCATTTAGTATGTCTACATCTTAGGCCAATGTTTATCAAATACTAAATGCTGAATAAATGACAAATATTTAAAGGAGCCCTGGTGGTGCAGTGGTTAAAGCCCTAGTTTGTTAATCAAAAAATTGGTGGTTCAAATCCATCAGCTGCTCCGAGAGAGAAAGACGTGGCAGTCTGCTTCTGTAAAGATTACAGCCTTGGAAAACCTACAGGGCAGTTCTACTCTGTCCTATAGGGCCGCTATGAATTGGAATTGAATAGAGGGTGGTGGGTATTATTATTTTAATCAGTGTCGTTGATGTTGTTATTTGTTACTCTGGAAATACTTAGCATGCTCTGCCACCAGGATCAAATCTACATTTCTAATATCCACACTTTTTTTTTTTTTTTTTTTTTAATGAAATGAGTGTTAGTTGATTGCAAACCATGCTGAATAAAAGCAAAATACTATTCTTTGACCTCTCTTGGCTGAACATGAAGCAGGAGAGTTAGAAAAGGACAGGTTAGGCCAGCTCTTGCCAGAAGGCTGTCTGTTTATAGATGACCTGGCATCTATTCAGCATTCTTATTTTTCCATCCTGGCACAGGGCATTGCAATAAATGTGCAAAAACAGGACAAAGAATTGAAGAGCTGATATCCTGCTCTCATTCCTCATCTTCAAACGATACCTCAGTGTTTTCAAAGTAAGGTCAGAAACGATAGCCTTCATCACATGGTTCAATGGCGGGAAGATGTCTGTCTTCAGATAGCATTTTCCCCATCTGCTTTTTGAACTCCAACGGACCTTTCCTAGAGCTACTCACACTTTTTTTGGGGGGTGAGAAATACAACTCAATGCAAGAATCCTCTGAGGTGCAAGTGACATTCATACTAAATTATGTACAAGTCATAGTTCTGAGATCCAGGGATAACACAAATGCATTGGATAACTGTGGTAGGTGGGCTGGGACATTATGACCAGGTTTAGAAAAGAATGATGGATCTGAGAAGACATCTAGAGGTAGTAGTGATAATGATGGAGAAGAAGAAAGAAGAGGAGGGGGAGTAAGAAGAGAAGGCAAGGAAAAAGACGAGGAGGAAGTTGTTGGGGAAGGACCACTTTTAGTTGTTCTTCTCAGACTTTAGCAGTCTTCTTCTGTAAAGATTACAGCCTTGGAAAGCCTATGGGGCAGTTCTACTCTGTCCTGTATGGTCACTATGAGTCAGAAACAACAACAACCATCTTCTTAGTTCCCACCATAATCAACACCACTACCCTCACTACAATCACTCAAAGGAGAAAAAAATGTTAATTCATTGGTCAGATCCGAGGACCTATATTGAACCCTGAGTTTTATTTCTGACCTCACAGTGGCTTATTCCATGGTATCTTGAGGAGTCACATACACTCTGTTCTCTGGGATCCCATCTTTATCTTCTGCCTCTAGTCTCACCCAGTTTAATCCATTCTGTACTAAATGTTGGATGCATTTACTTCCAGTATCGCTCTGATGTGCCATGCCACTGCTGAAGCACACAAACACACAATTTCTCCTCTGTGCTGATAGTACAGGGTCTAATCTCCTTAACATATAACCATCCCACCTCTACTCCCATCATGCTTGGCTGCACTCTATCCGATAGTGAGCCCGTTACAGATTGTCTGGACCATTAAATACTTCACTTTTGTTTTCTTCACCACCAAGTGTAGCGTAGAGAATAGGAGCTCCTGTTAACTGCTGCATGATTAGAAAGAAATAGGATGGGTGCAGCTGCCTTGATCTCCCTTCCAGTTACGGTGACCAACCATCCTTTTTTGCCAGACACTGAGAAAGTTCCAGGGACTCAGGGTTTTCATCTGTAAAATTGGTACAATCCCAAGCAAACAGGGGAGAATTGGTCACCCTTCTAGCCATGGCTGTGGACTGGGCTGTTTCCCTTGACCTCACTGAGTCTCTTCAGTCAGAGGGTCAGCATGCTTAGCATGCCTACAAGTTCACTGGTGGAATCCTGAGATAAAGTGGAATGGAGACATTTTCAGAGCATATTAGGATTAAGAAGACACAGAAATGACCTTAGTGGGCCTATATCAAGAGGTCTGACCCATCAGGTGGCTGCATCAGCAAGTCTATTCTCTTTCCTAGTCCCAGAGTCTATTTTTCTGAAATTTTCTGAAACGTACATAGAAGTTGGTACCCAGACATGTGGAAATTGAAACATTATCACCAGGTCAAGAAGCCTGTGCCTGGTTTCTCGCATTCAGTAAGTAAAGGGTGTTTATCTCCTTTTCATAAATGAATCCATTCAGAGGAGAGGGAAACAGATTTGTCCAAAGGCACACTGGGAGTTAGAGATAAAATTAAAGTTAGATCACAGGCTCTTGGCTCCAGGCTTATTACTCCACTTCTAAAATGTTTCATCTTTCCCATAATTTTCTGTTGTAATAGAATGAGCTTAAGTGATGACATATAATGTCAGGGCGCTGAAGATATATCTGATCTGCTGTGGAAATACCACATTGGAATGTAGGAAGTCCCCGGCTTATGAACAAGATCCGTTCCTAACTGTGTCTTTAAATCTAAGTTGTAGACAAGTCAGAGCAGGTACGTCCGGTTCTTATTTAGCTGTACTTTAGTGTAAGAAAAGTCTTTAAGCTTTTTCAATGATTTAAAAGCTGCTTTTTTTGTGCAGCAAGTGAAGGCGATTGTGATGAAGAGTTTGTTGCAAGTAGGGGTTGGTTCAAGGAGCCCTGATGGCACAGTGGTTAAAGTCAGCCACTGCTAACCCAAACTTTGGTAATTCGAAACCACCAGCGGCTTTGTGGGAAATTTACAGCTTTGGAAACCCTTTGAAGTTGCTATGAGTTGGAATCAATCGAGTAGATGGCTGTGGGTTTGGTTTGGCTTTGGTAGGGTTTGGCTCAATCATTTGAGGGCAAATTTACATAACATTAAAGGGCAAGTACAAGTTGTCTGTAAGTTGGATGTTTGTAACTCAGGGACTGCCTGTACCTGTGTTTTTTTTTTTTTTTTTAATTATGGTAAAAGCTTTACAAAACAAAATTTGTCATTTTAATCATTCTCAAGTGCACAATCTGTTGTCAGTAATCACTATCACGATATTGTGCAACGATCACCAATTCTTGTTTCCAAAACTTTTTCATTACCCCTAACAGAAACTCTGTACCCATTAACCACCAACTCAACACTTTCCGTCTCCACAGCCCATGGTAATCACTAATCTATTTTCTCTCCGGATGAATTTATCTATTCTAGATATTTCATGTAAGTGGGGCCATACAATATTTGTCCTTTAGTGTCAGGTTTATTTCATTTAGCACGATGTTTCCACGGTTCATCCATGTCTTAGCGTGTGTTAGAACTTCATTCCTTTCTATGTCTGCATACGTATATTATTGACATTTTGTACATATATACCATATTTTGTTCATTCATTCATCTGTTGGAAACTTGGGTTGTTTCAACCTTTCAGCTAACGCAAATAATTCTGAAATAAACATTGGCTTACTTGGGATACCTTTTTACACAGTCTGAACTTATGAATATACCAGATATAATGTAGGCTAGAATGAAATATAGAAGAGAGCTTTGGACCTCTTTGTTCAGTGACCTGTGTTCTATTTCTGGATTCCCTACAAACTCCCTGCTAGCTCTTGGGTTTACTTGCCCTCCTCTGGATCTGATACTTCCATCTGTATAACAGGTAATGTTACTCACAGACCCAAAGTGGCTCTGCCATTTTCTGATATTCTATGAGTTTGTGGTTCCGATGGTTAGCAGTCTGCGGGATTCCCCCATGCTGCCTGCCCCCCCTACTCTGGCTTGTTAATGTGTGAGATGTCACTGTTTATCTGCTGTCTCTAATTCTGTCCCTTGTGAGCATTTACCATACCTTGATGGAACTGGAAATAAAGACCACAAATAACTCTGTTTAGTCTCTGATGCTTTTTTGTGAATGAGTGCCTCACATCATTTGCTTGGCTACTGGTTGCTCTGCAAAAAATTTATGAATTCCCTGCTATTGAGGAGATCAATGAAAATGAATTCATTTCTGAGCCACAAGTAAGAAACTCATGAATACTGGAGAAAAAAAGCAATACAGAACCCCCCATGGGAGTGCAGGAGTAGAAAATAATACCTCAGTGCCACTGTTCAGCTGCCTTAGGACAGTGAAGGAAATCTCCCAGGACCAGGCAGATTTGGCCAATGGGGACGAACAGCACCAGGGTTCAAAGCAGAAGCAGCAGGAAAACCTCACTCAGAAGATCCCCTGCATACCCCTTGCGCTGTCTGAGCAAGTTTTCTCACTCCTTTGAGGCTCCTTTGCTTTACTTGTAGACCTAGATACAATTGTCCTCAATCTATCTCAAAGGAATTTACAGAAATCAAAGTGGACTTATAAAATAACTCATGGGGCAGAATATAGTTGAGTAATCTCAGTCCAGCTATGAACCAAGCAGGATTAGGGTAAGAGTGAGAGACAGAACGATCATCATGATTATCTTCCGGGAAAACCTCTGAATCTCAACTCAGAGGGTATTATGAGGCTCTCTAGTGGTCATAATGGTGTTATGAGCTATGGCTGCTGACTAAGTGGTTGGCAGTTTGAATTCATCAGTCACTCCTTGGAAACCCTATGGGGCAGTTCTACTCTGCCCTATAGGGTCACTACGGGTCAGAATCAACTCAACAGCAACAGGCAGTACTAAAGTAAGGAGCCCTAGCTGCTCAGTGGTTAAGTGCTTAGCTGCTAACTGAAAGGTCATTGGTTCAAACCCACCAGCCACTCCATAAGAGAAAGATGTGGCAATCTACTTCTGTAAAGATTCCAGCCTTGGAAACCCTGTGGGGCAGTTCTACCCCGTCCTGTAGGATTGCTATGAGTCAGAATTAACTCTACAAGCTAGGTCAGTTTAGTACTAGGGTGGGTCTTTTATCAGTAGCAATTTATGGTGCAAACAACAGGATACTTGGCTAAAGTTGTTGTTAGTTGCCATCGAGTTGCTTCTGACTCGTAGCAACCCTATGTGCAACAGAACAAAACATTGCCCCATCCTGCACAATCCTCACTATCATTGCTATGTTTGAATCAATTGTTGCAACCACTGTGTCAGTCCATCTTGTTGAGGGTCTTCCTCTTTATCACTGACCCTTTGTCTTACCAAGCATGATGTTCTTCTCCCGGAAATGCCCCTCCTGATAACATGTCCTAAATAGGTGAGGTGAAGTCTTGCCATCCTCACTTCCAAGGAGCACTCTGGCTATATTTCTTCCAAGACTTGTTCGTTCTCCTGACAGTCCTTTGTTGTTCTTAGGTGCCATTGAAGTTGGTTCCAATTCATAGAGACCCTATAGGACACAGCAGAACTGCCCCATAGGGTTTCCAAGGAGCAGCTGGTAGATTTGAACTGCCAGCTTTTTGATTAGCAGCTGAATTCTTAACCACTATGCCACCAGCTTTCCTGGCAGTCCATGGTATATTCAATACATACCATAATTCAAATATATCAATTCTTCAGTCTTCCTTAATCATTGTCCAGCTTTCATATGAACATGAGATGATTGAAAATACCATGGCATGGGTCAGGCACACCTTAGCCCTCAAAATGGCATCTTTGCTTTTGAACACTTTAAAGAGGTCTTTTGCAGCAGATTTACCTAATCCAATACATCACTTGATTTCTTGACTTCTGCTTCCATGGACATTGATTGTGAGGCCAAGTAAAATGAAATCCTTGACAACTTCAATATTTCTTCAGTTTATCATGATGTTGCTCATTGGTTCAGTTGTAAGGATTTAGTGGTTTAAATAAATAATCCCCCACCTTACATAGTAAGAATTCTGGAGGTAGAAATTATGTGCCTTGTGCAGCAGCTCAGTCATTTCATCAAAGACCTGGGTACTTTTTTGATCCACCATCCTTAGCACTTAGTTTTTCTCCTTGTAATTAAAATTTTATTACTGTGGGCCCATCCATATATCTACATTCTATTGGGAAGTGAGTACTTAGCATTCCCATCTCCTAAGGTAAATATGAAAAAGGATAAAGGTTTGGAGAAAGGATATGGGTAAACTAGCCAATAGAGTTGCCTACAGCAAGGATATCACCAGTAGAGTATAAATAACCTGAGAGAACCTATAAGTAAGTTGATGACAAGTCAGCATTTTTCAGTGAGGACTAGAAGTAAAAACAAGAAAGATCAGCCTAAAACATGCCAAGATTAAAAAGGCAAAAAGGAAATTATAACTGAGGAATGTAACAGAGTCAGGAGGTAGGCAGGGTCTGTGTTAAGAAAGGAACAGAGTGTAAATAAGTGAGAAAGATGTATATTGGTTACTACAGACTGCGGTATTGTATGGTGGTCATTCCCACTGCCACCTGGATTCCAGCTCAGAGGGGCTCAGATCTTTGCATGGATTACCACACTCATTCCTGAGGATGGATTTAAACCTGGGGACAGATCAATGATAGCCTTGAATGACTGACTAAGGAGTATGGGCTCTTTCTTACAGGGAAATGAGATTCAAGCAAGAGCGGGCTTAAGGTTGACACTGATGTATCTGTGTGCTTACATGAAGGCCCTCATCCTTTCGTGGAGGGAAGGTTCCACCTCAATCCAGCAGGCTCCAGAATCCTGTGAAGTTCTGAAGTTAGGCAGCCTGTGTTTCTATTTGATCTTCATCTTGAGGTCCATATTCTCATGCCAGACCTATACCGGGGAGTCAAGCGTCCTGTTTCTTTGTTCTCTAGAAGTGAGCTTTGAATGTGCTCTGGAAGAAAATGGAGGCTATAAAGTTGAACTCCAAAACATACACATTTTTTAGATAATGCTAACTAGGTTTAGAAACAATAGAGAGATTGAGCATGGGGAGTTGGCAAAGAAATGCAGCTCTTATTTGGTATAAAAATGGAATCTGATATCGTTATAGCAGAGCAAAAGAGGTGAATCCCCTCCCCTGGCCCCAGCACCAGGCATCCAGTCATGAGGTGGGATAGAAACCCACCCTCTCCAGTCCCTCTGAGAAAGTGATGGATTCACTGGATAAAGAGCCCTGTCCAGTTTGGGAAACAAACATAAAGAGAAGAAGCAAACCTGGAACCATAGGGAAAAGCTTTCTAACAATGTGAGGCAAATCACCTTCCTTCCCCAGGTACTGGAAAGGGGAGCTGGTTAGTGTCTCTCTGCTCTTCTCTCTCCTCAGCCTGATTCATACGCATGGAGTATGGGGATTGCCTGTAGGGTTCCTGAGCTACTTGAAGTGAAAAACTGACTAAAAAGCAGCAGAGTGCTTTCCAAGCCTGGTCCTCACAATCCCCTTGGGATTTTCAATATTTTAAAATCAAATCAATACATGTACATAGTTTAGGAAAAAAAAAAAGTCCTAATATTGTAGGGGAGCTTAGACAAAAGCCATAATATCCTCCACCACCATTTCCCTCATTATTACAGCACAGTTCTCCAGAAGCAACTACTCCATATTGCTTCCTTTTGTAGTTATTCTGATCGTTATTACCATAAGTCTAAATAACATCATTAAACCTCTATTTTTTGATTTGCCAAATTTAGATGCAACCTATTAAATTCCTTTATGAGAGATAGGGGTCTAGCTTCCTTATATGTCTCTCTGCGGAGTCCTGGTGGCACAGTGTGTAAGAGCTCAGCTGCTAACCAAAAGGTTAGCAGTTTGAATCCACCAGCTGCTCCTTGGAAACTCTATGGGGCTGCTCTACTCTGTCTTGTAGGGTCACTGCCTCCCTCCACCCACCTCAGAAAAATATTATATCACTATTTTTAGTTCTACTTTTGGTTGTTTTTATAACTTTAAATAATGTACATACATATATCTAGTTCATTTACCATCAATCATAGACACCATGTCTTACTCTTTACCTATTCATATTCGGACATTAGCAGCCCTTTCCTCTCAATATCTGGTGAATTCCTTTTACTTTTACAATTTTCATTTGATAATTTTTTCCACTCTGTAACCATAATGAAGTTTTTAGTTGTTTATCTAAAGACTAATTTTAAAACTTGAACATTTGAGTATTTAAATATTGTTCCTGGAACAAAATAAGTGGACTACCATGATCATTTCCCATTAGGCCACTTTGCTTCCTTGTTTGTTTCCTGAAATTTCCAATCACCTTTTGGATCTGTTGGCATCCCGCCAGGAGACAGAACTCGCACTCAAATGGGGTAATTGACAAGTGTTTAATAAAGACAATAGTTACAACAGTGTGGGAAGTTTAAATGGAAGTCAATAATCAACAGAGAAGTGCTTATGGTCTAGCAAGGTTGGGCAGTTGCTGCTGCCGCACGCTGGAGGGCTAAAGGGAGAGAGCAGGTATCAGAACTGGGAGAGTGTAGCTAAGGTTGTGGGAGAGGATATAGTTTTAGCAGGAGTCCCACTTCGCCTTCAGAGAACTCTCAGGAAGGGACCAGGGAGATGACCTGTGACTAACAGTCTCACTCATTGGTCAAAACCAATAGGAAATCAGAGGGTGAAGGGCCCCATTTACATAGGCCATAATGTTCAGCTTCCTGAGGCATCTAGAAAGGCAGAGACATGTGGATGGTAAAAGGGGCGAGCAGAAAACATCCAGAGGGCTTTTTTTTTTTCTTTTCCCTTCTTCAATATTTATACCTTAGCTTCTGGCTACTTGGTCCCTAGTATCCATTGCCTAAGGAGCCCTGGTGATGCTGTGGTTAAAGTACTCTGCTGCTAACCAAAAGTTTGGAGCTTTGAACTCACCAGCCGATTGGTGGGAGAAAGATGTGGCAGTCAGCTTCCGTAAAGATTACAGCCTTGGAAACCCTATGGGGCAGTTCTACTGTGTCCTACATGGTCACTGTGAGTCTGAATCGACTCCGCAGCAGAGGGTTTGATGTTTTTGATTATCCATTGCCTCAGCGTAGATTTGTATAGCAGGAAAGTAAACAGAAGTAAATAGCTAATATTCAAACCCTGGCTGTCAAAATAGGGTTTGAATTCCGGAGCAAATCCAAGTCTTTAAAATTAGAGCTAAAAAGAGCCAGGCTTTTTAAAGAAAAAAGTGGTTCGTTTTTTATTTGAGTGACAAAGACTAAGTGCTCTAGGACTCAGAATGTGTATATCCCATAAATTTAAATAGGAGAAAAAATGCTAAATATTGTGAAAGCATTTTTTTTTTAATGCCAAGGAAATTAAGTTGGTGAGGGAAGGCAAATTCGAACAGTATAACTAAAATTTAGAGGCTGCTGTGAACCTGAAATAGGTTTGTGATATAAATCTAAACACGAAGAAACATTGACTGATTTCCCGTGATGTATTTTGGGGAAACTGGGTTGCCATGAGTCAGAATTGACTCAAAGAGGACTGATTTGGTTTGGGTTTTTTTCTTTTTTAAAAAAAGCTTATCATTTAAGACCTATGATCCACTTGGTGCTTGAGTAGCAATTACTGTCTAGGCTAATAATAGTAATGATAATACTGGTACTAGTTGTTATTACTATAAATAATTAACATTTATATATCATTCATTTTGTGTAGACACTGTTCTAAGCACTTTGGATATATCAATTCATTTAGTTTGCACAACAACTCTATGAAGTGAGGACTATTATTATACTCATTTTAAAGAAGAGGGAACTGAAGCTCAGAGAGATTAGGTGACTAGCCCAAGGTCACACAGCTAGACTTTGATGGGGCCAGGAATCAAACCAAAGCGGCTGGCTTCAGTGTCCATGCTCTTAATCAATCCACTCTGCTACTTCAGAGATGAGTCCTAGGCCAGCTACTCACAATGCAACTCAGCCTGGAAGAGGAGAATATCCAAATTTGTTTTCGGAATGGAAGGAAAGAAGCCTCTTGTAGCAAGCCAGCACCAGGACAGGCGCTGGGATAGGATTAAAGAGAATAGAAAGTACCTGCATGAACATGGTGACCAAATAACAGACGGAAATATAAAACTTTTTTGCTGAGAATACAGTGATAAATGAGGAGTGATTGTTCCTCTTGGAAGATAACCACCATAGATGCATCATCCCTGAAGTGCTAACATAGTATGTAGTCCCCAATGGCCTAAACAAACAAATAAAAAGACATTTCCAGGAATTAGATCACCCTGGGACACATCATCAGGAAAGGAGGAGAAAGGGAGGAGGAAAATGTTGAATTGACTTAGTGATTTCTCAAAGGACTGAATGTTAAGCCAGAAGTGACAGAATTTTCCTGAATTAGTAAGATTAAGTTGTCTGCTACCAAAGAGGAATGGAGACTCCAGAGATAAGTTAGATTTAGTTACAAAATAAATAAATAAATAAAGCAAGTCATATATTCACTAGTCTGAGAATTTCTGACTGTGAAACTTGTACCCACTTAAATGTCACTTCGACTGTTTGTTTTCTCCTCCATAAGGCAGTTTTTCTCTGAATTTCCTTAGGGCTTCACTGATATCTCCATAATCAGTCTTACCAAATGGTATTACAATTTAGATCTTCTGCAATTATGCAACTGTGATATCTTTCAGAACAGGGAGCTCTTTCTCTTCCCTCCCCTTCCTTCCCATTCCGTCCCCTTCTCTCTCCGTCCCTCTCTCCCTCTCCCTCCCTCCGTTCCTCCATTCCTTCCTCCCTCCATCCATCCCTATATCCATCCCTCCATCCATTCCCTTCCTTACTTCTTTCCTTTTTTTCTAAGTATTTTCTCCTATTTAGTATCAGACACATTAAGTGTTCCATAAATGTTTCTTCCAATTAGATGAAAGTGTAACAGCTGATTGAGATCCTCTCTTAACCTTAACTCTGATTCCTGAGCTCTAAGAATGATACATACTACCTGAATTGCAGGAGAATAAGGGAACTGAAGTGAGACAGCTCCTGCCTCTGTCAGGATTGGGTCAGCCCTGACTGTTGGACACACAGAGGGGGGTGGAGAGAAGGAGCTGACAGCAAACTAGATTCTCAGAGACCCTTGATAATGTCTTCAGGGCTAATGGGGCCATTAATTTTCTCTATCGCTAACCTATGATCATGTCGAAAAATACCTTGGATAAATATATAGATCATAAAAGGTTAAATATTCATATTGGGAAGACCTACTATCAAAACTCTAACCTATTAAGATATTATTAATTACTTCACAACTCCTTAGGACTTTCAGCTAATAATACCTATATTCCCCACCCCCTACCTTTTTTTTTTTAATTGTACTTTAAATGAAGTTTTACAGAACAAACTAGCTTCTCATTAAACAGTTAACACACTTAATGTTTTATGATGTTGGTTAACAACCCCACCACATGTCAGCATTCTCCCTTCTCTACCTTGAGTTCCCTATTACCAGCTTTCCTGTCCCCTCCTGCCTTCTAATCCTTGTCCCTGGGCTGGTGTGCCTAATCTTTGGCTGAAGGATGAACCTCAAGAGTGACTTCATTACTGAGCTGAAAGGGTGTCTGGGAGCCATACTCTCAGGGTTTCTCCAGTCTCTGTTAGGCCAGTAAGTCTGGTCTTTTTTTTTTTAGCGAGTTAGAATTTTGTTCTACATTTTTCTCCAGTTCTGTCCAGGACTCTCTATGGTGATCCTTGTCAGAGCAGTCAGTGGTGGTAGCTGGGCACCATATAGTTGTGCTGGACTTAGACAGGTGGAGGCCATGGTAGATGTGGTCCATTAGTCCTTTGGACTGATCTTTCCCAATGTCTTTAGTTTTCTTCATTCTCCCTTGCTCCCAAACAGATGAGACCAGTGGAATAATAATACCTATATGTTTTGCTTCTGTGATGTTTAGACAAAATAATATAAACCTAAATTTAGGTTACATATAGTTTTTTTTTATGTAAGTAGTATAATAAATATAATAAAAACAGTTGTATAGAACATCAGCTTCTATCATAGAATAACTAGTACTAGTCTAGCCCTCCTACCACAATCAAAAAAACTGAACAAAATAGATGAAGCTACTCTTTTCAGCACTGACCACTAGGCTGTATAGGACTTCAGCGCATGAGCAAAGGGAAACTCATGGGGTGAGCTTCCCAGTTATCTCAGCTCTCCGCACGGTGAGAGAGCTCAAAGCAGAACCTGGCAGCTCCTTTGATCAGAAGAAGCAGAGATCTGAGTTCAGGACAGTTAAAATGGGAGAAAAGTCTGGGGCAGGGTACTAGAGAAAACGAAGGTGGGCACACTGGAGGAGTGGATCTGAAGCCTTTCGCAAGTCCTTAGTGGGGGGGGGGTTGGGCTGCTGTATATGCTTTTGGTGAGATTACATGATATTTATTAGAGAGTGGCAGCTATGGATTTGAGAATGAAGCAAACATCCTAGTAGTCAAGCAGGCCTGGGGAACATTGAAGTTTTGGACTAGCCAGAATGGACAGGACTCTTTGGTACTTTATTAATACCACAGTCATCTAGCTGAAAGGCCATGAAGAACACGTCTTGGGGGTAATAACCACACTCACGAAAAAGATCTAGTTTAGACCCTTAAACAAAATTAAAATGAAGTCCTAATAAGATCTGAAGGGGGAGGGGGTGAAGTCTGGAGATTAAGTCTTGCCAAGTTAGAGGGGTTTGAAAACAGCTTGAGTATTCCATATATTTGCCCTAACAGTTTGGGCCCTAACAAAGCAAATCTAGTACAGAAACAAGAATTGCTAGACATAAAAAGGAATAGGAAAATTTGATCCATAATCAAAGAAAAAAAAAAAAAAGTCCTAAGAAATCAACCCTGAAGTGTCCCTTGATGTTGCATTTACCAAACTTTATTTAACAAAGCTATTACAAAAAGTTCAAAGAACTAATGGAAACAATGTTTAAGGAATAAAAGGTAGATATGATTTCAATGAATAGGAGTCATTAAGAAAAAAATAAAAATAAATAAAAAGGACAGAAAATCTCAGCAGAAAAATAAAAACTTTTTTAAAATACCAAGTAGAAATTCTTGAATTTAAGATGTGCTCAACAGCAGACGGGAGACTCAGTAATCTTAAAGACTGATCCATATGAATTACCTAATCTGAAGAACACAGAGATAAAGAGATTAAAAAAGTAAATAAATAAAAGAGCCTCAGGAACCTCTGGGACAATATAAATTGTCTAGTGTATGTGTAATAGGATCTCTAAAAGTAGAACAGAGTAAGAATAGAATAGAAAAAAAAAATTTGACAAAATAATGGTCAATAATTACCAACATATGATGAAAAATTTTGACTTATAGGTCCAAGAATCATAGTGAATCAACAGCAGGAAGTATATAAATGAAATCACACATTTGTATGATTAGGCACGTCATAGTTAACTGATGAAAGCCACAGATAAAGAAAAAATCTTGAAAGCAGCAAGAGAAAAACAAGACATGTTACATACAGAAACCCGCTGACATCGAGTCAATTTTGACTCATAGTGACCCCATAGGACAGAGTAGAACTACCCCATAGAGTTTCCAAGGAACACCCAGTGGATTCAAACTGTTGACCTTTTGTTTAGCAGCCGCAGCACTTAGCCACTACACCACCAGGATCTCCAGAAGAATGGCTTCCTTACCACTAGACCCCAGGGAGCATTGACACATGGAGGAACGATAATACAAATGATAGTTACTTCTTATCAGAAATTAGGGGGAATGACATCCAATAAACAATGGCATGACAGCTTTAAATTGCTAAAAGTAAAAACCAAAATTGTAAAGCCAGAATTCTATAACCAGCAAAGATATTCTTCAAAATACAAGAGTAAAAAGGACATTTTATTTTCAAAAAAATTAGAAGTCGTGAGCATGTTTTTACTAGTAGAGTTGAGCTACACTAATGTTCTTCAGGTTGAAGTGAAACAACCCCAGACGCAAACTAGGATCCACAGAAAGGAATGAGGGGCACAGTACCTGGTAATAAATGGATAAATACAAATATAAAATAATGTGAGAATTTACATTATTTTATATTTGTATTTAACAACTGACTTTATTCAAATATAAAAACACTGTAAGAGAAAGGATGTGAGAGGAAGGTTAGTGGGAGTTACCAAAGCTAGAGGGGAAGATAATAAGTAGCTGAGTCTCTTGGGGAAGGACTAGGAGGATAAAAAATCTCTAGCAATTACGAATTGGAGGGGAGTAGTTCTGTGGGGAGGTAAGGTTGTTATGGGCTCAGAGCCAAGCATTTCTTTATATGAGAGACATATAAGAAGCTGTACTTTTCCATACAGTTCAGCTGTAGGGTTTTTTTTTTTTTCATAGCTATTGTGGCCGCTGAAGTAGGCTTCACTCCCTCAGTCTCTGAAGGATTTTGGATGAACTGATCTTATATCCATATACCCAAAATACATTGCTGTCAAGTCGAATCCGACTCATAGCAATCCTGTAGGACAGAGTGGAACTGCCCCATAGGGTTTCCAAGGCTGCAATATTTATGGAAGCAGACTGTCACATCTTTAATATATTTAATCCTTACATGTACATACATATACATCTTCAAAAGCTTCCTTACAGTTGCCTTCAAGCTGATTCCAACTCATGGTGACCCCACGTGTGTGAGAGTAGAACTGTGATGCATAGGGTTTTCAGTGGCTGATTCTTTGGAAGTAGATTGCCAGGCCTTTTTTCTGAGGTTCCTTTGGGTAGACTGGAACCACCAACCTTTCAGTTAGCAACTGAGCTCATTAAATTTTGCACCACTCAGCAACTCCAAATGCTTCTGTTGTTGTTGTTAGGAACTGTTGAGTCAGTTCTGACTCATAGCGACCTTATGTACTACAGGACAATACACTGCCAGGTCCCTCGCCATGCTCACAATCATTATTATGCTTAAGCCCATTGTTACAGCCACAGCGTCAGTCCATCTCATTGAGGGTCTTCCTCTTTTTCACTGACCCCATACTCTACCAAGCATGATGTCCTTCTCCAGGGACCGATCCCTCCTGATAATATGTCCAAAGTATGTAAGACGTAGTCTCACCATCCTCACTGCTAAGGAGCATTCTGGTTGTATTTCTTCAGGGACAGATATGTTCACTCTTTTGGCAGTCCATGGTATATTTAATATTCTTCACCAACACCACCATTCAAAGGCATCAATTCTTCTTTAGTCTTCCTTATTCATTGTCCAGCTTTAGCATACATAAGATGCGATTGATAATACCATGGCTTGGGTTAGGTGCACCTTAGCTTTCAAGGTAACATCTTTGCTTTTCAACACTTTAAAGAGGTCTTTTAAATGCTTCCTTAATGACGAAGAATTAAGCTTGGACCTGTGTTTTCCAGATAATACGGGGTAGTTTTTTTAAAGAGTCTGCTTTGGAGCCAGGCTTGGTTATGGCAAATTGGAATACAAAGGCCTTTTGGATTGTTCTAGATATCTGATTTCATAACAACTGTTTATAATTTTTCCTGGGCCCATTGACAAGCAAAGTTATAGGATCTGATTCCTCAAAGAATACCATATAATCCAAAAGCTTGATAAAACATACCAGCATACTGGTAGCAAAATAATGGACTTTTCTGAAGTTATGGCATTTGTGAGGTGAAAAGTAGGAACTGGAAATGGGAAGGATAAGGTATGAAATTAGAAGTGGAAATTGTGAAATGGGAACTAGGAAATGGGAAGTCTAAAGTGTGAAGCATTAAATGGTGAAACACTGTTTCTAAATAGACTTTGATATGCTAACAATGTTTGTTGCTAATGCAATTGCAATCCTAGAGCTTTAGCTAAGAAGCCAGAAGAGAGAGAGAAAAAAAATGGAATACTATATATGGTCCTGGTGGCGCAATGGCTAAGCACTTGGGTGCTAACAGAAAGGTTGGTGCTTCGAATCCACCCCGTGGCTCTGTGGGAGAAAGACCTGGCAATATGCTACCATAAAGATTACACCCTAAGAAACCCTATGGGGCAGTTCTACTCTGTCCTATAGGGTCTCTATGAGTTGGAATAGACTCGACAGCACACAGCATGTATGTGTGTGATTTTTTTCGATGATAGTAATGAACAATAGAAAAACAAATAGCAAAATGTGGATGTAAACTAGCCCTATCAATAATTGCACTAAATGTTAGGTTAAAAGACTAAACACTCTCATAAAAAGTAAAAAAGAGAGACAAAGCATGTCAGAATGGATTAAAAAAACAATAGCCAATGGTACGCTGTCTATAAAAAAAGTACTTTAAATTTGAAAACACAAAGAGGTTAAAAGCAAAAGGATTGAAAAAGATAACCCCATGCAAACTGTAAGCATAAACAAGATAGATATGTTTATAAGAAACAGTAGATTTCAAAAGAGAAGATTAAAAGAAATAAAGAAGGACTTTTCATAATGACACAAATAGCAATTCATTTGGAAGACGTAACAATCATGAATATGTATGAACCTAGAAATAGAATTCCATAATTTCTGAATGCAAAATTAAGGCATTAAAATAAGAAATAGAGAAATTCACAATTATAGCCTTAGATTTCAACACTCCTATCTCAGTAATTGATAGAACAAATAGACAATCAGTAGGTATGTAGAAAATCTGAAAGACTCTCAACTAAATTTACCTAATTGAAAATTTTTCTTTGTCAATTTTGTTGAGGAATAATTTATGTTAAATGAATTGAATTAATTTAATGTGTACAATTTCATGATTTTTGACGATCAAGATAAGGAAAATTTCCATCATCCCTAGTAGATTCCTTGTGCCCCTCTGGAGTCCAATTGCCTGTTTGCCTGGACCTCAAGCAACCACTTAACTACTCCTTGTTACTATAAGATAGTGTGTGTGTGTGCTCAAGATTAGGATACTTTAATGCATTTGATAAGTTCAAAAATTCTGTTACATCTTTTATTCACCTGGTTCTCAAATTAGTCCATGTTGGCCAATCAGCTATTCTGCCCTTTTGTTGTGATTATAGTAGTCTTTGACAGCATACTTGCTTTCTGGAATAACAAGTGTTCCAGACTCTTCTTATATATTTCCTTTCCCAAATTTGTTCTGGTTTCTTTTGGTGTGAAATGGTGGATAGACATCAAAGTGTAGGTTGTGGTGCTCTTGGCTACAAAGTCAGTTATTGTTTTCAGGCTCTTTCAGTGGACAAAGCTAGGAAATACATATTACACTTGTAAAGAGAAATACAGCATGAGTACATGCTGATATTTACAATTTAATAGGCCCACAAGAATGTGGTCAATTGATTTTCAACAAAACTCTGCTGCCTTTCAATGGGAAAAAGATTTTTTTTTTCCTATAAATGATGCAGAACCAACTGGATATTGATGAGGAAAACAATGAACCTTGACTTTTAGCTCTTGTCAGCAATAATAATTCAAAGCACAAGCAATAATAATTCAAAACAGATCATAGGCTCTCATGGATTTAATTGTGTCTCTGAAAAATGTGTGTCGACTTGGCTAGGTCATGATTCCCAGTATTGTGTGATTGTTCACTGTTTTGCCAACTGATGCTATTCTCCTATGTGTTGTAAATCCTACCTGTACGTGCAGGGTTAGAGGCAGTTATAATTGTGGGAAGACTCAGCCTATAATATTAGGTTGTGTCTTAAGTCCATCTCCTTCGAGATGTAAAAGAGAAAAATGAGCAGAGAGACAGAGGAACGTCATAACACCCAGAAAGGAGCACCAGGAGTAGAGGGGGTCCTTTGGACCCAGGGTTCCCACATGGAGAAGCTCCTCGACCAGGGGAAGACTGATAACAAGGACTTTCTACAGATCTGAAAGAGAGAGAAAGCCTTTTTCCTGGAGCTGGCACTCTGAATTCAGACTTCTGGCCTCCTAGACTGTGAGAGAATAAATTTCTCTTTGTTAAAGCCATCCACTTGTGGTATTCCTGTTATAGCAGCACTAGATAACTAAGATATAGGCCTAAGTGTAAAAGATAAAATTATAAAATTTCCAGAAAAAAATCTTTGCGGCAGACAGCGATTTCTTAGGCAGAACACAAAAAGCGCTAACCATAAAAGAAAAAAAAAAGATAAATTGGACTTTACAAAAATCAAAACCTCCAGCTCCTGGAAAGAACTTTAATAAACAGTAAAGCAAGTACAGACTTGGAGAAAATACTCTTCACACATAATATCTGACAAAATAATTCTATCTACTATATAAAGAACTGTAACAATTCAATAATGAAAAGACAATCAAAAATGGGCAAAAGACTTTTGTGGACACTTAACTAAAGATATACAAAAGCTAAATGAACGAATGAAAAGATGCTATGTATCAGAAAAAGCCAGATAGTAAATATTTTATATTTTGCAAGCTGTACATTCTCTGTTGCAATTACTCAACTTTGTTGTCTATCAATAAATAATACATATATTAATGACTGTGGAGATATCCCAATGCAACTTTTTTCATGAATATTGAAATTTGAATTAAATATAATTTTCAAGTGTTACAATTATATAATCATTGCTGTGTTTGAACCCATTGCTGCACCTGCTGTGTCAATTCATGAAGGGTTTTCCTCTTTTTCTCTGGCCCATTACTTTATCAAGCATGACACACTTTTCCAGGGACTGGTTCCTCCTGACAACATGTCCAGAGTACATGGATGAAATCTCACTATCCTTGCTTCCAAGGAGCATTCTGCCTGTACTTCTTCCAAGATAGTTTTTTCTTTCTTCTCACTATCCATGGTGTACTCAATATTCTTTGACAACAACACAATTCAAATGCATCAGTTCTTCTTAGGTCTTTCTTATTCATTGCCCAGTCTTCTCATGCATATGAGGTGATTGAAAATACCCTGGATTAGTCCTTAAGGTGGTATCTTTGCTTTTTGTCACTTTAAAGAGGACTTTTGCAGCAGATTTGCCCAACATAATACATTGCTTGATTTCTTGACTGCTGGTTCCATGGACAATTGTTTGTAAGTCTGTCATTCTGTGGTGACTTGCATGTTGCTGTGATGCTGGCAGTTATGCCACCAGTGTTTCAAATACCAGCAGGGTCAACCATGGTGACAGGTTTCAGCAGAACTTCTAGATTAAGACAGACTGGGAAGAAGAACCTGGCTGTCTACTTCTGAAAAAATTGGCCAGTGAAAATGTTATGGATGGCGGTAGAACATTGTCTGATATAGTGCCAGAAGATGAGTGCCTCAGGTTGGAAGGCACTCAACATATGACTGGGGAAAAGCCGCCTCCTACAAGTAGAGTTGACCTTAATAACATGGATGGAGTAAAGCTTTAGGGGCCTCCACTTGCTGATGTGGCATGACTCAAAATGAGAAGACACAGCTGCAAATACCACCAGAATGGTTAAACTTAAGAAAAATAAAAAAAGGCAGACAATACTAAGTGTTGGTAACTATGTAAAGGAATTGGAACTTTCACATATTGGTAGTGGGAATGTAAATGGTATAATCACTTTGGAAGCTAGTAGTTTCTTAAAAGTTAAATATACATTAATCCTATAATCCAACAATCTCACTCCCAGATATCTACCAAGATAAATGAAAACATGTGCCCATGAAATGACTTGCATACAAATACTCATCAACAGGCAAATGGATAATCAAACAAACTGTGATATATTTATATACCAAAAACCAAACCCATAGCCGTCAATTCCGATTCATAGGGACCCTATAGGAGAGAGTACAACTGCCCCATAGGGTTTCCAACATAGTGGAATATTACTCAGCAATAAAAAGAATGAATAAGTGATATCCATAACAACATGAATGCCTCTCAAAAACATTAAGTTGAGTGAAAGAAACCAGAAGCAAAGGACTATATACTGTATGATTCCATTTACTTGAAACTCTTGAACCAACAAAACTAATTCATAGAGACAAATTAGATCAGTGTTGTCTTGGGTACTGGGTAGATATGATTCACTGCAAGGAGGAACAAAGAAAAGTTTGGGGTGAAGACAATGTTTATGTCTTGAATAAGGTAGTGGTCACATCTGTTTATACATTTGTCAAATAACACTGGGCTTTTTTTTTTATATATATATTTATAATATTTGCATTTTATTGTAGGTAAATGATGCCTTTTAATGTTGATGGAAAAGATTGCATAGAGTATTGTAGAGATTGATCTCATATTTGCTTGTTTGTTTCCATGACAGAAATTGTTCCAAGGGACAGATTTTCTGAGAAGGGGGCCTATGGAATTTATTATTTTTATCAAGACTCAAATCAATGAATGCAAACCAGCATGATTACAGGGTAATATTTGGAAGGAAGCCTGCAAAACTCTGGTTAAAAATTATAATAAAAAGTTGCTATTGAGTCAATTCCAACTCATAATGACCCCACAGGGCAGAATAGAACCAACCCCTAGGGTTTCTAAGGCTGCAAATCTTTATGGAAGCAGATTGCAATCTCTTTTTCCGGAGGAGCAGCCAGTGAGTTTGAACCATTGACCTTTCGGTTAGCAACCAAGTGCTTAACCACTGCACCACCAGGGCTTCCAGGTTAATTTCCCTAATTTGGCAGGGACATATGTATCTAAGAGGCTAGTGTGTCACAAGTGGAGACAGAGAGAAGGAACCATTCTAAAATTAAATACCTTCATTCTATTTGAGTTGCGGTGAAATTGAATGGCAAAGAAAAGAGACTATCTCTTCTGCAAAGTAAGTGTCTCTCACATATAGCTACAATGTTCATCACTGCCCCCAGTCCCCACCACCTCCCTAGCAGGACCTGACTGTTGGTTGACAAGTAGGCCCAGATCCTTCTTAGACCCCTAGGAATTTATGTCCTCTTATTAACATCTAATGGAGTCTCCAAAGACTGCCTGTTTTCTTCTCCTTTTTGAATATAAACGATGATGACAAAAAAAGAAGCCCAAGCCCATTGCCATCAAGTCAATTCTGACTTTTTTTAAAGCAGTTAATAAACACAGACCAACCAGCCAACAAATAAGCAACAACAAAACAAAATATCTTGAAGCTACTGGACACTTGCCACACAGTCAACACTTGAGGGGTTACAGGTGCTTTTGCTGTTATTAGTTGCGGTTGAGTTGATTGTATTCAGGATGACCCCATGTGTGTACTAATTGATAAGTGGGGACAAGCAATTCAGGAATGGGAATTTGGAAGGTCTGTGTCTGGTCGTGTCATAGGTAAACATGGTGGTAGCATTCAAGAACATAAAAGGATGGGATATTTTTTTAGCCATCACTGTTTCCTAGGATCAGAGGGTTCAGGTAAAATTCAACATAGTCATCATTTAGCCTCTCTGGGCCCTGCAGCCTCCATTCTTCAGGGATGTTAGTTATTTTCCATTTTCTTCATTGAGCTGGGGCTTAATCATGTAAAGGTCTCAAAGGTCTTTGAACACTTCTGTTTTAAAGCTTTCCAAAACTTCCTGTGGGGCCAGTTTTGTCGGCATGAATCCTTGCTCCATGAGGCAGATGTTAGTCCTAAGTATGGGACTGATTTTGCCTGGAATGATACGCAGACTCCAACAATGACACATTTATAACCAAGCTTAAAACCGAAAACCCAGTGCCATCGCGTCTATTCCGACTCATAGTGACCCTATAGGACAGGGTAGAACTGCCCCATAGAGCTTCAGGGGAGCACCTGGAGGATTCGAGCTGCTGACCCTTTCGTCGGCAGCCTTAGCGCTTAACCATTACACCACCAGGGTTTCCAAGCCTACTTAGGAAATTTTCCTCATTGATGCTCTTCCAAAGCAGTGCAAGCCCTGAATGCTGCTGGAATGAGAGCACTTAGTCATCTTAGGCAGTACACTTAGTAAACTAAATGTAGAGCTTAAAGTGCTTATAACTTCATTTCTGGACTTTTTTTCAGTTTCTTCTCTCTCACTAGGTCTACAAATGCAGATCTTCACTCGACTCCTCCATCCGGTCTACACTAGGAATCAGTGTCTAATACTATACGTTCTATGTTTTAACAGTTCTGTACTGTCTTTCTTACTCTTTGGCTCACAATTCCTTAGCCCTATTCCCCTGCGTAAAGGCTCATTTTGGTTTAGATACCCCTAAGATACCCCTCCTCTTTTGTTGATTAAAATCCAACTCCCTTCTCAGCTCCTGGAAGCAACCATATGCTTCCACTGTGCGCTTGTGTATTTCTTCTCCCTAGTCATTTATTTATTTATTTACAGTAATATTTGTGAGTTCCCTTTCCTCTGCTCTTGACCATCCTTCAGTGTTCCCAAGCATTCAATTCTGGTCCTCTTTTCTTCTCACTCTACATACACCTGTGTGATCCCTTCCACTTTCATTGTTTTAAGTCCCTTCTGCATGTGCCTATCCATATCCCTAGCCCAGAACTTTCTTCTGAGCCTCAGGACCAAATATTTAATTGCCTACTGCATATTCCTACTTGCCTATTACCCAGGTAATTCAACTCAGCATAGCCCTAACTAAAGCTTTCATCTTTTCCCACAAGACCATAACCTGTTTCTCTTCATTTGCTTCCCTGAATAGTTCATGAATCCACTCACTCCTTTGTCTTTACTTCGGGTTAGGTTTCAAAAACTTCCTAATGGATGCCCTTATTTCAGCTATCAGATCTATTATCCACACTGCAGGGGGATTGATCTTTCTAAATGGGAATCTAATCATGTCACAAACTCATCTGTTGTTTTACATTGTTCTTATGATGAAGAGCTACAGAGGCATATTCTAAACCTATTGAGATACACCTTCCCCCTAAGGGAGACCCAAGAAGTTGATATATAACTTGTCATTTGAGGGTTGTTGATTTTGTTAGTTGCCATCATGTCCATGCCAACTCCTGATGACCTCACGTGTGCAGAGTAGAACTGCTCCATTGGGTTTTCAAGGGTTTGACCTTCCAGAAGAGATCACCAGACCTATCTTCAGAGGTGCCTCTGGGAGGGTTCGAACTGCCAACCTTTCAGCTAGTAGTGGAATACTTAACCATTTGCACCATCCAGGGACTCTTGACCTTTAAGAGATACTCAAGAAAATAAGACCCTAAGGAGAAGCAGACCTCTTTATTGCCCACCTAAGCCTTGGAGTCTTTCTTTGTTTGTTTCTTGCTTTATTGTTTTCTAATCAATAAAACACCATTTTTCAGGTGATTGATTAAAAAATGACTATCACCAAAAAGATCATGGAAGAAAAAATATGGGGTCCTAATACATGGCATAAATAGAATATAAACTGTAACTAACAATGCATAAATACCAGAAGACAAACTAGATAACTGGAGGCTCCTAAAACTTAAACACTTATGTACATAAAAATACTTCACCAAAAGAGTAAAAACAGAACCTACAGGTTGGGAAAAAAATTTTGGCTGCAACATATCCAACAACGGTCTAATCTCTAAAATCTATAAAATATTTCAACACCTCAACAACAAAAAGACAAATAATCCAGTTTTAAAATGGGCAAAAGATATGGACCTTCACCAAAGAGAAATTTAGGTGGCTAACAGATACAGGAGGAAATGCTTGTGATCATTAGTCATTAGAGAAACATAAATCAAAATTACAATGAGATACCATCTTACCCCAACACTACTGGCACTGATTAAAAAAAAAAAAAGAAAGAAAAAAACCAACATTGGAGAGTTTGTAGGGAGACTGGCACTCTTATACACTGGTAACGGGAGTATAAAATGGTATAGCCACTATGGAAAATGATATGATGCCTCCTTAAAAAGCTAGAAATAGAAATATCATATAATCTAGCAATTCCACTATTAGGAATATATCCTAGAGAAATAAGAACCATCAAACAAATAGACATTGCACACCCATGTTTATTGCAGCATTATTCACAATAGCAAAAAAATGGAAACAACCTAAATGCCCATCAACAGATGAATGAATAAACAAATTATGGTATATACACGCAATGGAATACTACACAACTATAAAGAACAGTGATAGAGCATTGAACATCTCACAACCTGTTTGAATCATCAGGGTGTTATGCTGAGTGAAATAAGTCAATCACAAAAGGACAAATATTGTATAAGACCACTGTTATAAAGACCATTATTACAAAAACCCAAGAAAAGGTTTATATGCAGAAAAAAATAATCTTTGATGGCTACGAGTGTGGGGAGGGGTAGGGAGGAGAAATCACTAACTAGATAGTAGACAAATGTTAACTTTGGTGAAGTGAAAGACAATACAAAATATACGGGAAGTCAGCACAACTTGAACAAGGCAAAGTTGTAGAAACCTCCTAGACACATCCAAACACCTTGAGGGACTGAGTTACAGCCCTAACGGCTGGAGATCATGGTCTTAGGGAACATCTAGGTCAACTGGCATAATACGGTTCATAAACAAAATGTTCTACATGCTGCTTTGATGAGTACGAGTGGGGATCTTAAAAGCTTGCAAGTGACCATCTAAGATACGTTTATTTGTCCCATTCCATCCAGAGAAAAGGCGAATGAAGAAAACCAAAGACACAAGGAAAATATTAATCTAAAGGACTAATGGACTACATGAGCCACAGCCTTCACCAGCCTAAGCCCAGAAGAACTAGATGGTGCTCAGCTATCACCACTGACAGCTCTGATAGGAATCACAATAAAGGGTCAGGAGTGAAAAATGTAGGACAACAATAAAAAGACCATACTTACAAGCCTGACAGAGAATAGAGGAGTCCCTGAGTATGGCACCCAGACACACAGCTAACTCAGAACTGAAGGCACTCCTAAAGTCCACCTTTCACCCAAAGATTAGACAAGGAGTGTGTTTCTTTGTTCATTCAAGTGTACAAGACCAAAGGGGCAACACCTGCCCAAAAGGACAGATGAGAAGGCAGAAAGGGACAGGAAAACTGGACAAATGGACACGGGGAATCTGGGGTGGAAAGGCTAGAGTGCTGACATATTGTGTAGATTGCAACCAATGTCACAAACAATTTGTATATAAATTTTTGAATGAGAAACTAGTTTTCTCTGTGAAATTTCACCTAAAGCACAATAAAATTAAAAACAAAAAATTACTATCCTCTTCAAGTGAAACCATTTGTCCTTGAGAACTCCTCATGGTACTTGTATCATAACACAACTCTGTAAAATTTTATGTAAGAAACACTGGCATGAAGTAAGCAAGGCCCGTTTTTTAAGAGCAATTATTCATCTGTAACAGACTAGAGAATTCTTTTGTCTGTTGCTACACCACACATATACACATATACATACACACACCAGAGCACTTTTTTTTTTTTTTAGTACTTATCACCACAGACCAACATGTATTATTTTGCCTAGGAAGAAAATGTGTCCTTTAGTTCTTAAAGAACCAATTCCAAGCACTATAGTTGGAAGACCACCACGCATCCGTCAATTTGTTGGACTGTGGTGGCTTGCATGTTGCTGTGATTCTGGAAGGTATGCTACCAGTATTTCAAATATCAGCAGGGTGGCCCATGGTGGACAGGATTCAGCAGAGTTTCCAAACTAAGACAGACTATGAAGAAGGACTTGGCAGTCTACTTCTGAAAAAATTGGTCAGTGAAAATCTTATGGATAGCAGCAGAACATTGTATGATATAGAGCCAGAATATGAGTCCCTTAGGTTGGAAGGTACTCAAAATATGACTGGGAAAAAGCTGCCTCCTCAAAGTAGAGTCAGCCTTAATGATGTGGATGGAGCCAAGTTTTTGGGACCTTCGTTTGTTGATGTGGCACTACTCAAAAAGTGAAGGAACAGTTACACACATCCACTAATAATTGGAACATGGAATGTATGCAGTATCATTCTAGGAAAATTGGAATCACCAAAAATGAAATGGAACATACAGAAATTGATATCCTAGGCATTAGTGAGCTGAAATGGACTGGTATTGGCCTTTTCGAATAAGGCAATCATATGGTCAGCTACGCTGGAAATGACAAATTGAAGAGGGATAGCATCATATTCATTGTCAAAGAGAATATTTCAAGATCTATCCTGAAATACAGTGCTGTCAGTGACAGGATAATATCCATATGTCTACAAGGAAGAGCAGTTAACATAACTATACTTCAAATTTACACACCAACCATTAATGCCAAAGATAAGGAAATTGAAGATTTTTGTCAACTTCTGCAGTTTGAAATTAATCAAACAGCCAATCAAGATGCATTGATCATTATCCTGGTGATTGGGATGCAAAAGTTGTAAACAAAGAAGAAGGGTTTGTAGTTGGAAAACATGGCCTTGGTGATAGAAATGACGCGGGAAATCACATGATGGAATTTTGCAAGACTGAGGACTTATTCATTGCAAAGACCTTTTCTTCAACAACATAAATGTTGACTATACACGTGGACCTTAATGAATGGAAAATACAGGGCTCAAATTGGCTGCATCTGTGGAAGGACATGATGGGGAAGCTCAATATCATCAGTCAAGACAAATACAACACTGAACAATTCTCACTGTACTTACTGTGCAGCATCAGAGGGGTGTCCTAAAGGGTGATGGAGTTGTGTATGGCTTTTCACTCAGAACAAAATGTTCATTACCTGCTCTGGCTTTTCATTTTCTGCATTTGTCCTATTTAATGTTCACTCTCCTATTTTAATGGTAGTTGTCATTTCTTTTTGATACCATTGTCTGCCCATAATTTCACTGTCTACTTCAAATTTCTTTCCTCTAATCTTCCATGAATTTGGATACCAGTAAACATTATTATTTTTAGACTTGAGTGTAGACTATAGAAACACTCAACAAAAAAATGAAACAACCTTTTGAATGTAATGAGGACATCGATATATATTTATACTTGCCAGAAATAATTTAGGTTCTCTTTCCTAAATTTTTTGGCTAGCTCACCTCTGAAAAATGAATAGTTGTGACCTTCCAAAAGTACAGTTTACATCTCAATGGCAAGAAAATACTAGATAGCCAGAATAATAAAAGGAGTCACCTCTTATTTTACCAGGTCTGGATTTTTGTTTACAGACATGTGGTTTGACTCAAGCTTAAAGACTACATTGAGGGGAAGTTGTTTTCTTAGGAAGAAGCTGTTCCTTCTTCAAGGGTTTATGAGAAATAAACTTTTCGTTAAAGAGGTGGGAAACTGTACATGTGGCCCTCACAGAAGCTGAGTCATTGTATAGTTTTTAAAGAATTTTGCTGTTGTGTTTGTAATCAAGTCCTCGGTGAAGATCTATATACTTAGGAGAACTCATAGGGCTTAAAGGCCTTCCTGCTTCTAGAAGCACTTGCAAATTAACACCCATTATTTGGGGATTTTCACGTAAATCATCTAAATATATGGGAAGATAGTACCTAGACTCTTGAAAGTTCTACTTGAAGAAACAGATTTTCACCAGGGAGAAAGAGAGAAGGGATGGAGGTTTTTTAAAAAAAAGGAGTGAAGAAAATGGCTCATTGTCTAGCATTTCAAGCATTTTCTAGGCCTGTTCAAATATTTTAAAGGGAATGTAATCCATTCAATAATCTTTGAGAAGGAAAGCATTTTAATATTAAAAAAGAAAGAAAGAAAAAAAAAAAAAATCCCACAAAGCTCAGAGAGGTTAGTTAACTTGCCAAAAGGTATAGAATTAATAGATGTTGGAGTCAGTGCAAAGCCAATGTTCTTGCCCACCCTGAGCTATTTCATAAGGGAAAGCTCTATGTCCTCTGCTTCCCACCCCAGAATATCTCATCAGCAAATCAGACCCGGAAGACAATGGGGTAGCAGATGTGTGCAGTCTGAGCTGGATCTAAAAACCTAATTACCTGAGTCTGTATTTTTCTTCTGCTCATTTCAGATGGAACACAGCAGCAGTGAGATTTTCTATTTTCTTCGGGATACACTTTTATGAATTCTTTTGTGAGGCATGCACATAAAAGAAAATGGATGATGTGAGCCTGGTGTTACTGTTCATTATTATAGCTTGTCTCTGTTGATATAAGGTGTGCCATCGTCAGACTCTAAGCCATCTCTTTTTTCTTTAATAAAATTTGACAAGCTCTGTATCATGAGCTGACCACCCTTCCACCTGCATTACCAGAAGACACCTTCTTGCTACTTCTATTATAGTCTCAAAATATGGGCAGCTACTGAATGTGCTGCAGGTTTACCAAGCAAATATCTTACATGGGTGAATGAAGTATCTTCTGTTTTCTCTTTAATAAGACCACAGAGACTGGGACGCCTCAGCCCAAAGTGCTTCCTTTTAATTCTTAGAAAGTAACAATATTACGTAATGAAATTTTCCTAATGGCTGAAGAACACACTTAATACATGCCAGATAATAACGTTTATAGCGCACTACGATTAGCTTCTGCTCTTACCTTTTCATAGAACTACTCTCTTTCAAGTCATCAATGATTTTTATCTCACTAAATCCAATACATATTTTTCACTCCTTAGCTGATCTCTCTGCTGATTACTTCCTTCTTCATGACTGTCTCCTACTTGGCTCTCATGGCAGAATTTTCTTCTAGGTTTTCTTTTCTCTTCTCTTAACTCCTTTGACCCCCCTACCCCCCACCTTAGGCTCTTATATATTGATATTAACCAGGGGTCTTTCTCATTACACTTTTTTTTTTTTTTTTTTTACAGAAATCCTCATCCAGTTTTGAGGTTTTAATAATAATGTGTGTGCTGGTAACTTCTAAATTGACTTTTTGAGCAGGAGTGTTTCCCAGAACCTCAGATTCTAACTTTAATGGCTGCTAGGCACACCACTGGATGCCTACACTTAGCATGTTCACCTGAAATTATCAATTCCCTTCCAGTGCTTTTCTTATCTCAAGGAATGCCACTGCCATCCACACAGCCACTGAAGCTTGAAACCTGGAGTCAGATCTGAGTTCTTCCTATCTTACTCCCTTCACTTAGTGCTTCTGTTGTTTCTACCTCCTAAATCTGTTTAAAATATAACCCCTTCTTCAACCCACAATATTTACTATATACATCGTTAAAACGTCTTTTGAATGGGGCCTTTTTCATTCTATTAGAATCTTCTCCAAGTTGTCATCCCTTTGGCCACCTTGGAGAACTACTTTATATGCAAATCAGCTATATAAATCTCCTGTTAAACACTTTAATGGTCCTTTATCACCAGGAGAGCAGAGTCTAAGCATAAAAAAAAAAAAGCATAGCAGAGTATAAAAAACCCTTTATAATCTGCCTCCAGGCTATCTGTCTAGCTCCGTCTTCACCCATATGTTGCTTTTCATTTCATGCTCTCCTAAAATGACCCATTTAGAGCACTCTGCAGATCAGTGCACTTCTTGCTTTTTATTTTTGCTCTTTTATTATATTATTTCATCTCAATGCCTCCCTTTCTGCTGCTTCTTGAAAAACAAAACCAAGTGCCCAGCATTTATCTTGGCAATTTATTATTCTTTAAGATTCACCCAGGGGTTTCTTCCTCGAAGAAGTTTTCTGTGACCTTTTTGATTTTTCAGTGGTTGTGTGCCTACTTGTGCTCTTGTAAGACATGATGAGTCCCTTAATTCCACAGACTACTTTGTGTTGTGTTACATCCCTCTAGTAGTCAAAAAGGAGACCTGTTGGCACAGTACTTGGCACTCAGACTGCTAACCAAAAAGTCGGCAGTTCGAATCCACCAGCCATTCCTTAGAATTCCTATGGAACGGTTCTATTCTATCCTATAGGGTTGTTATGAGTCAGAATTGACTTGATGGCAGTGGGTTTGGTTTTTGGTTTTTAATAGTCAGAGATATTTTAAAACATGCCAATAATGATATTTTTTTCTTCTTTGTATTTATAAAATTTAACAAAGTGCCTAGCACAGAATAGGTGCTCAATAACATTTATTGAAATAAATAATATAAATAAATGAATACATAGATTTGTTTGATCTATTGGAAAAGATAAGAAATAGATATTTGAGAGAAAGTTCTATCAATTAAACGTAACATAATTTTGTGACATGGAGATTAGAGAATTTCATGGCTTTCATCTTTTTCAATTATTATTTCTTCTCTCTGGTGATAGAGATGGAAGATTAATTTTATTTGCTGTATTGGGGGAGTATTTGAGAGTTTTACTGAATCAGGGGCATGTATAGGAAAGCATGAAGGCTGCATTAAAGTGCTTAAAGTCTAAAACTGTCACTACAAACTTCAGAATCTAGAACAGTGACTGTTGCTCAAGAAAAACTAGTTTATTCCCAAGGAAGAAGAAAAATAAGAGATTTCTCCAGTTACAACTAGGCTGCCCTTGACTTGAAAGCTTATTAATTAGGAAGCTAGATATCTCGGTTCTGGTCTTACTTTGTCCCCAAGCCAGCTCTGAGAACTTAGCAATGGCTCTGCCTTGATTTCCTTCATTGCTACCTAGATCCTTTGTTATACTGGACATGGAAACACATACCGTCTCAGACTGAGCATAACATAAAAGACTGTATTACAACTCCTGGGAAAAAGCTGACCCGTATTTCTCATGGTAGGATAAGCCACTCCTGGCAGATTGACTATATCAGAACTTTGAGCACCCTATTGGAGCTTGGAGTAACTTTTTTCAGCTTGCAGTGCTTCTTTTCTAGTTTGATCCAATTACAGCATTGTGGCCTTTAGACTAATCTGTGCCATGTACTTGACTTTCTGAACAACTTGTAGGTTAATAATGATGAATCTTTTATCTTGAAAGCTACTCAGGGGCAGTGCCAAGATGGCTGACTAGGTAGAGCTACCACGGATCCCTCTTGCAACAAAGACTCAGAAAAACAAGTGAATTGATAGCATACGTGACAATCTACGAACCCTGACCATCAAACACAAAACTAAAGAGTTGACCTGAGCAACAGGGGAGTGAAAAGGCACGCCCTGAAGCTGCGACCACTTCTGGAACCAGCATCCCCTGCCACAGCCTTGAACCCTTGCCGTTCCCTGGTGCCGAGTGGTGGGGCTGATTGCTGCTTACTGAGACAGGGCAAGCATGGAACACAGTCCTAACCCCTAACCCCCGGGGTAACCTCAGTAGAGACTCAGCCAGTGCAAGCAGGCTGCATACTGAAGTGGCTGACAAGAGAACGAGCAACCACGGGGAAGCAGCAACTGTTTTTGGAGCCTGGAGCCAGCGTTCCAGTCAGAAAACCTTGGGGCCTGGTTTTGGACTAAGTACAGAGGAGCTGAGCACGGCTTCCTGAGACAGCGCAAGCACAGGACGCAGCCCTAGCCCCCTGAAGTAACCTCGAGGGAAACCCAGCCAGCGCATGCAGGCAGCACAACGGCGCAGCTGACAGGCGAAGAAATCACCAGGAAGCAATGACTGGTTTTGGAGCCTGGAGTGCAGCGTCCCAGCCAGAAAACCTTGGACTAGGAGCGGAGGAGCTGATCACGGCTTTCAGAGATGACACAAGCACGGGAGGCAGGCCTGACCCTCGGAGGCAATCTTGACCCAGTCAGTGCACACAGAATACATGCCCCTCTGGAATCTCAGATAAAACATTCGTTACCAAACAAGATAAGTAACTTTGTCTACATTGCCAGGGCTACTGTCTCCTATCTATCTGATCCCTCCCCGCCTTGCCCCAGGTGGTTTCATTAACATTGGACTTTGCTGAGCCAAGGAGTGAAGTGCTCTGTGGGTTTTTTTTTTTTTTTTCCTAACCCATTCTCCTCGCCTGAGAGAAGCAGCTACTAACAACCCAGGGATGAAATATCCCTCCCTGACTTCCCTAAACTGGAATAAAAAAACAGAACCAGCTCCAGCCAAGCATATGAGATCCACAATCTTTGGCTTTCATCCCTACAGGGAACAAGGTGGGTATTATAATGCAAAGGCAATTCTGATAGAGATCTGACTGTAATTGTTTTAGCAGATTACTGGAAAGACAAGTTTTCCAGGTCTGATATCTCTACCTATTAAAGAGAGCTCTCACTGATCCACAAGGGGGAACTGAGGGCTGAAGCTCCCCCCAGACCACCTAGCCTCCTGCCTTAGGGGTCTGAGGATGGTGACACCTACCAATCTGTAGAGGTACATGCATTGGGTGCCTAAGGTACAGCTGCAGAGCCCACCCACCAAAGTGCTTTAGGAGTAGAGACACACCTACCTCACTGGCACATGGGGGAAGGCTGTCAGCAACCTACCCTCCTTGGAGTGTGACCCCCTGTTGCTACTAGAATCTGGTGCACACAACTATCACCACTACTCCTCTAAGTTAATAGGTGACAGTCTACACCACACACTCAGTGACCCAAAATCAGAACACCTAAGCTGATTCTATTCAAGCATAGTGAATGGACTCTTCTGCTTATATATCCGGTAACAGCCCAAACCAGCTGGTAATAGGACATAAGTGATTCAAAGGCTACAACAATCAAGACGGCACAATCTAGTAGCCCATCTGGGTATATTGAAACAAAACAAAACAAGATAAGACTCAGTGAGCAAATATAAAATAAATCATTACAGTATCTTAGAGATGACTCAGAGACAACAGCTGATATCAAATCACATAAAGAAGCAGACCATGATTGCTTCTACAAATCCCCGAATTAAAGAATCAAAATCTTTCCCAAATGAAGATACAATCCTGGAATTTCCAGATGCAGAGTATAAAAAACTAATACACAGAATGCTTCAAGACATCGGGGATGACCTCAGAAATGAAATAAGGCAATCTACAGAAAAAGCCAAGGAACACACTGATAAAGCAGTTGAAGAAATCAAAAAGATTCAAGAACATAGTGGAAAAATTAATCAGCTGCAAGAATCCATAGAGAGGCAGCATTCAGAAATCCAAAAAGATTAACAGTAAAATTATAGAATTAGACAACTCAAAAGGAAGTCAGAGGAGCAGAATCAAGGAATTGGAATGCAGGGTGGGGGAGCGGGAGGATAAGGCAATTGACACCAATAGAGTTGAAGAAAAATCAGATAAAAGAATTAAAAAAAAATGAAGAAACCCTAAGAATCATGTGGGACTCTATCAAGAAGAATAACTTGTGTTGTGATTGGAGTTCCAGAACAGGGAGGGATAACAGAAAATACAGAGAGAATAGTTGAAGATCTGTTGGCAGAAAACATCCATGGCATCATGAAAGACAAAAGGATATCTATCCAAGATGCTCATCGAACCCCATTTAAGATTGATCCAAAAAGAAAATCACCAAGACATATTATCATCAAACTTGCCAAAACCAAAGATAAAGAGAAAATTTTAAAAGCAGCCAGGGATAAAAGAAAAGTCACCTACAAAGAAGAATCAATAAGAATAAGTTTAGACTACTCAGCAGAAACCATGCAGGCAAGAAGGCAATGGGATGACATATATAGAGCACTGAAGGAGAAAAACTGCCAGCCAAGGATCATATATCCAGCAAAACTCTCTCTCAAATATGAAGGTGAAATTAAAACATTTACAGATAAACACAAGCTTAGAGAATTTCCAAAATCCAAACCAAAGCTACAAGAATTACTAAGGAAATTGTTTGGTCAGAAAATCAATAATATCAGATACTAACACAACACAAGATCACAGAACAGAACATCCTGATATCAACTCAAATTGGGAGATCACAAAAACAAAATAAGATTAATTTTAAAAAGAAAAAAAAATGCTCAAAACAGGGAATCATTGAAGTGAATATGTAAAAGATCACAATAATCAAAAAGAGGGACTAAATACAGGAGGCATAGAACTGCCATATGGAGAGGAAAACAAGGTGATATAGGATGATACAAGTTAGGTTTTTACTTAGAATAATAGGGGTAAATATTAAGGTAACCACAAAGAGAGACAATTCCATAATTCAAAATAAAAACCAAGAAAAACATAATGACTCAGCAAACATAAATTCAACTACTATGAAAATGAGGAACACACGATTTACAAAGAAAAATGTCTCAGCACAAAAAAGTAAGTGGAAAAATGAAATTGTCAACAACGCACACAAAAAGGCATCAAAATGACAGCACTAAACTCATACTTACCTAGAATTACACTGAATGTAAATGGACTAAATGCACCAATAAAGAGACAGAGAGTCTCAAACTAGATAAAGAAACACGATCCATCTATATGCTGCCTAGAAGAGACACACATTAGACTTAGAGACACAAACTAAAACTCAAAGGATGGAAAAAAATATATCAAGCAAACAACAAACAAAAAAGAGCAGGATTGGCAATATTAATTTCTGATAAAATAGACTTTAAAGTTAAGTCTACCGCAAAGGATAAAGAAGGACACTACATAATGATTAAAGGGGCAGTTTACCAGGAAGATATAACCATATTAAATATTTATGCACCCAATGACAGGGCTGCAAGATACATAAACTTTAACAGAATTGAAAAGTGAGATAGACACCTCCACAATTATAGTAGGAGACTTCAGCACACCATTTTCGGAGAAGGGTAGGACTTCCAGTAAGAAGCTCAATAGAGACACAGAAGATCTAATTACTACAATCAACCAACTTGGCCTCATAGACTTAAACAGGACACTCCACCCAACTGTTGCAAAGCATACTTTTTTTTTTTTTTTTTAGTGCACATGGAACATTCTCTAGAATAGATCACATATTAGGTCATAAAACAAACCTTTGCAGAATCCAAAACATCAAAATATTACAAAGCATCTTCTCAGACAATAAGGCCATAAAAGTAGAAATCGATAACAGAAAAATCAGGGAAAGGAAATCAAATACTTGGATACTGAATAATACCCTGCTCAAAAAAGACTGGGTTATAGAAAACATTAAGGAGGGAATAAAGAAATTCATAGAAAATAGAATGCAATGAGAATGGAAACACTTCCTGTCAAAACCTCTGGGACACAGCAAAAGCAGTGCTCAGAGGTCAATTTTTATCGATAAATGCACCCATACATAAAGAAGAAAGAGCCAAAATCAGAGAACTGTCCCTACAACTTGAACAGATAGAAAGCGAGCAACAAAAGAATCCATCAGGCACCAGAGGAAAACAAATAATAAAAATTAGAGCTGAACTAAATGAATTAGAGAACAGAAAAACAATTGAAAGAATTAACAAAGCCAAAAGCTGGTTCTCTGAAAAAATTAACAAAATTGATAAACCATTGGCTAGACTGACTAAAGAAATACAGGAAAGGAAACAAATAACCCGAATAAGAAACGAGAAGGACCACATCACAACAGAACCAAATGAAATTAAAAGAATCATTTCAGATTACTACGAAAAATTGTACTCTAACAAATTTGAAAACCTAGAAGAAATGGATGAATTCTTGGAAAAACACTACCTACCTAAACTAACACATTCAGAAGTAGAACAACTAAATAGACCCATAACAAAAAAAGAGATTGAAACGGTAATCAAAAAACTCCCAAACAAAAAAAAGCCCTGGCCTGGACGGCTTCGCTGCAGAGTTCTACCAAACTTTCAGAGAAGAGTTAACAGCACTACTACTAAAGGTACTTCAAAGTGTAGAAAATGATGGAATACTACCTAACTCATTCTAAGAAACCACCATATCCCTGATACCAAAACCAGGTAAAGACACCACAAAAAAAGAAAATTATAGACCTATATCCCTCATGGACATAGATGCAAAAATCCTCAACAAAATTCTAGCCAATAGAATTCAACAACATATCAAAAAAATAATCTACCACGACCAAGTAGGATTTATACCAGGTATGCAAGTTTGGTTCAATATTACAAAAACCATTAATGTAATCCAACATATTAATAAAACAAAAGACAAAAACCACACGATCTTATCAATTGATGCAGAAAAGGCATCTGACAAAGTTCAACACACATTCATGATAAAAACTCTCAGCAAAATAGGAATTGAAGGAAAATTCCTCAACATAATAAAGGGCATCTATACAAAGCCAACAGCCAACATTGTATAAAAAAAAAAATTTTTTTTTTTATACAAAGCCAACAGCCAACATCATTCTAAATGGAGAGAGCCTGAAAGCATTTCCCTTGAGAATGGGAACCAGACAAGGATGCCCTTTATCACCGCTCTTATTCAACATTGTGCTGGAAGTCCTAGCCAGAGTAATTAGGCTAGACAAAGAAATAAAGGGCATCTGGATTGGCAAGGAAGAAGTAAAATTATCGCTATTTGCAGATGACATGATCTTATACACTGAAAACCCTACAGAAAACTACTGAAACTAATAGTTTGGCAGAGTTTCAGGTTACAAGACAAACATACAAAAATCACTTGGATTCCTCTACATTAACAAAAAGAACATCGAAGAGGAAATCACCAAATCAGCCCCTAAGAAGATAAAATACTCAGGAATAAATCTTACCAAAGATGTAAAAGACCTATACAAAGAAAACTACAAAGCACTAGTGCAAGAAACTAAAAGGGACCTACATAAGTGGAAAAACATACCTTGCTCATGGATAGGAAGACTTAACATAGTAAAAATGTCTATTCTACCAAAAGCCATATATACATACAATGTACTTCCGATCCAAATTCCAATGACGTTTTTTAATGTGATGGAGAAACAAATCACCAACTTCACATGGAAGGGAAAGAAGCCCTGGATAAGTAAAGCATTACTGAAAAAGAAGAAGAAAGTGGGAGGCCTCACTCTACCTGGTTTTAGAACACATTATACAGCCACAGTAGTCAAAACAGCCTGGTACTGGTACAACAACAGGCACATAGACCAATGGAACAGAATTGAGAACCCAGATATAAATCCAACCACATATGAGCAGCTGATATTTGACAAAGGCCCAGTGTCAGTTAATTGGGGAAAAGATAGTCTTTTTAACAAATGGTGCTGGCATAACTGGATATCCATTTGCAAAAAAATGAAACAGGACCCATACCTCACGCCATGCACAAAAACTAACTCCAAGTGGATCAGAGACCTAAACATAAAGACTAAAACGATAAAGATCATGGAAGAAAAAATAGAGACAACCTTAGGAGCCCTAATACAAGGCATAAACAGAATACAAAACTGTTAAAAAAGACCACCCACAGATTGGGAAAAAATTTTCAGCTATGACATCTGCTTCCAGCGCCTGATCTCTAAAACCTATATGATTCTGTTAAAACTCAACCACAGAAAGTCAAACAACACAATCAAAAATTGGGCAAAGGATATGAACACGCACTTCACTAAAGAAGATATTCAGGTGGCTAACAGATACATGAGAAGATGCTCTGGATCATTAGCCATTAGAGAAATGCAAATTAAAACTACGATGAGATTCCATCTCAGGCCAACAAGGATGGCATTAATCCAAAAAACACAAAATAGTAAATATTGGAGAGGCTGCAGAGAGATTGGAACTCTTATACACTGCTGTTGGGAATGTAAAATGGTACAACCACTTTGGAGATAAATCTGGCATTTTCTCAAAAAGTTAGAAATAGAACTACCATACAAGCCAGAAATCCCACCCCTCGGAATATATCCTAGAGAAATAAGAGCCTTTTCAGGAACAGATATATGCACACCCATGTTTATTGCAGTCCTGTTTAGAATAGCAAAAAGCTGGAAGCAACCAAGGTGTCCAGCAGTGGATGAATGGATAAATCAATAATGGCATATTCACACAATGGAATACTATGCATCGATAAAGAACTATGATGAATCTGTGAAACATTTCATAACATGGAGGAACCTGGATGGCATCATGCTGAGTGAAATTAGTCAGATACAAAAGGACAAATATTGTGTACGACCACTATTATAAGATCTTGAGAAATAGTTTAAACTGAAAAGAACACATTCTTTTGTGGTTACGAGACGGGGGAGGGAGGGAGGATGGGAAAGCGTTATTTATCAGGTAGTAGATAAAAACTACTTTAGGTGAAGGGAAGGACAACACTCAATACAGGGAAGGTCAGCTCAACTGGACTGAACCAAAAGCGAAGAAGTTTTCTGAATAAACTGAGTGCTTCAAAGGTCAGTGGAGCAAGGGTGGGGGCTTGTGGACTATGGCTTCAGGGGACATCTAAGTCAATTGGCAAAATAAATCCTCTTAAGAAAGTATTCTGCATCCCACTTTGAAGTGTGGCGTCTGGGGTCTTAAATGCTAACAAGTAGCCATCTAAGATGCATCAATTGGTCTCAACCAATCTGGATCAAAGGAGAATGAAGAACATCAAGGTCACAAGGTATTTATTAGCCCAAGAGACAGAAAGAGCCACATGAACTAGAGACTTACATCATCCTGAGGCCAGAAGAACTAGATGGTGCCCGGCCACAACTGATGACTGCTTTGACAGGGAGCACAACAAAGAACCCCTGAGGGAGCAGGAGAACAGTGGGATGCAGACCCCAAATTCTCATAAAAAGACCAGACTTAATGATCTGACTAAGACTAGAAGAATCTTGGTGGTCATGGTCCCCAAACCTTCTGTTGGCCCAGGACAGGAACCATTCCAGAAGACTACTCATCAGACATGAACTGGACTGGACAATGGGTTGGAGAGAGATGCTGATGAGGAGTGAGCTACTTGTATCAGGTGGACACTTGAGCCTATGCTGGCATCTCCTGCCTAGAGGGAAGATGGGAGGGCAGAGGGGGTTAGAAACTGACAAAATGGTCATGAAAGGAGGTACTGGAAGGAGGGAGTGGGCTGACTCATTGGGGGAGAATAAGTGGGAGTATGTAGTAAGGTGTATATAAGTTTATATGCGAGGGACTGACTTGATTTGTAAATTTTCACTTAAAGCTCAATAAAAATTATTAAAAAAAAAAAAAAAGCTACTCAGGAGTAGACTGACAGTCAAATTATTTGATGGTCCTTCCAAGCTCCTAACCATTTGCAAGTATCTGGTATTATTGAGTGTTGGAGAGGCTTCCTCAAAAATTGATTTAACAAAGTTTCTGAACCTACCTTCCTCATTTCCACCTGGTGCACACTTCATTCTTTTTTTCTTATTTTTAATTAATTTTTAATTTTTTTTTATTGTACTTTAGATGAAGGTTTACACAACAAACTAGTTTCTCGTCAAACAGTACACATATTGTGACATTGTGACATTGGTTTACAATGTCACGGCATGTCAACACTCTCCCTTCTCAACCTGCAGTTCCCTATTACCAGCTTTCCTGTTCCTTTCTGCCTTCCAGTCCCTGGCCCAGGGCCGCTGCACCCTTTTAGTCTTGTTTTGTTCCATGGGTCTGTTCAGTCTTTGGTTGAAGGGTGAACCACAGAAGTAGCCTCATTACTGAGCTGAAAAGTTGTGTTGGGGCCATACTCTCAGGGTTTCTCCAGTCTCTGTCAAGCCAGCAAGTCTAGTTTTTCTTTTTGAGTTAAAATTTTGTTCCACATTTTTCTCCAGCTCTTTCTGGGATCCTCTACTGTGATCCCTGTCAAAGCAGTCAGTGGTGGTAGCCAGGCACAATCTAGTTTTACTGGCCTCAGTCTGGTGGAGGCCATGGTAGATGTGCTCCATTAGTCTTTTGGGCTGATCTTTCCCTTGTATCTTTAGTTGTCTTCATTCTTCCTTGTTCCTGAAGGGATAAGACCAGTGGAGTATCCTAGACGGCCACTCACAGGCTTTTAAAACCCCAGATGCTACTCACCAAAGTAGAACAGATTCTTTACAAACCATGTTATGCCAATTGAGCTAGATATTCCCCCACATCATGGTCTCCACAGCCCTCAGCGCAGCAGTTTGGTCCCTCAGGGAGTTTGGATGTGTCTATGGAACTACCATAGCCTTGTCTTGTACAGGTTGTGCTGGTTTACCCAGTATTGTGGTGCACACAATTTAGTAAGGTAGTTTGGTCACTGAATACACTGGTCCCAGAAAGGGAACATTTCCTTTAGTCTGCTTCTTGGGTAGTGATTGAGATGAATACAGTGGGAGGTTATATAGACCTATTTTGAAAATGAGAGAGTCTATCTTGTCCATTCTTGGTCATGATGCATTGTTTTCCCCTAACAGCAGCCCTAGGCCAGCTTGGTTGGTATACTCTCTGGGTAGCAACCCAGTCAAAACTGGTACTAAGAAATTCAAACTTAATTCTGGTTACATTTTATAAAAATGGTCCCATTCCTGTTGCTCCTGAATCTTCCAGACAAATGTGAGTGCAAGTAGAGGATGATTGAAGAAAAGGTGAAGTTATAGCTATTGGGATGGAACATACCAATCTTGTGGAAGCAACAATTTCTAATTTCTGAAGAGGGAATCCTTAGGTCTCAGGAGGTATGAGGAAGAGAGGTTCATTAATAATCTTTTACCTTTTAGAATCACCACTGGAGCTTTCTTTAGGTGCCTCTCTCCCAAACTTTTGCAAGGGCCTTATAGTTCACTGACTGCATGGTCAATTCTGGCCACAATTTGATTTCTTTTCCTGTTAATCTTACTGAGAAGTCCAGTAGAAACAGCAAAGCTTGCCCTCAGCTCCTCTCACAGAAAATGCCTCTGACCACACCTCTAGATGACTTCCCCACTCCATTCTCAGTTATTCTATGGACAGGATGAATGTCACTTGACTGATGGCATGGACAAACAAAAAAGGTTGGACTGACTGCCCTTAGGCAGTGCCTCAAAAAGTAGGACTAGTCTTAATTATTCCAACTGACTTAGAACCCTAAGGTCTACCAGCTGAGAGACCACGTTGAAGGCACTATCAACCTGTGCTCCTGACTGACATAGGTCCCACTTGGCAGGCTGCAAAAATTCTAAAAAATACTACCTTTCCAGGTACACCATGTGTGCACTTGGGATTTAACTTCTTGTATGAAAGCCTGGAAATACCTTGTCTCTGTCATAAAAACATAGTAACGTTCCCCTTAGGGAATAGTCATAACAGATTTGCAATTATTTAAGGAGACACCACTGTTAGATCACGTAAACCTTAAACACTTTCAGAATTTTTTCCAAAATGATTCTGTCCTTGGTTACTGGAAAGGGCTTCCTGAAGGAATAACAGGTTGTTTTGGGGCATCGTGCAGGCAGTTTTTCCTACAATGGGAATCATTCTATTAGACAACCTTGTATGAAATTTGTCCCTGATTCTGGGAGGTGATCAACGACACCACTTTGAATCTAGAAGGCATTCATATCAATCCTAACTCACTGGCTGATGGAATTGCCCTGGGCTTCTACCTTTCAGATCAAAGCAGAGCACTGTGCAGTGTTAATACATACTGCTGTGACATGATTAATGCCTCAGACCATGTGGAAATGTCAATAGAGAAACACAAGGAGAAAGCACGCTGATTTTTTTAAGGTAGACTCTGATTACTTATGGGAATTTTTCAGCTGGTTGTCTGGGACACTGAAGATGGGAAGGAAGGGAACATGGTTGAGGTTAATTCTGCAGGTTGACCTCACTCTGCTCTTTGGAATCCCATTCACAGTAGTCTTAATTAAATGTTGTTGTTGTTAGGTGCTGTCGAGTCAGTTCCAACTCATAGCGACCCTATGCACTACAGAACAAAACACTGCCTGGTCCTGAGCCATCCTTACAATCGTTGTTATGCTTCAGCTCATTGTTGCAGCCACGGTGTCAATCCACCTTGTTGAGGGTCTTCCTCTTTTCCTCTGACCGTGTACTTTGCCAAACAGGATGTCCTTCCCCAAGGACTGATCCCTCCTGACAACATGTCCAAAGTATGTAAGATGCAGTCTCGCCATCCTTTCTTCTAAGGAGCATTCTGGTGGTACTTCTTCTAAGACAGATTTGTTCATTCTTTTGGCAGTCCATGGTATATTCAATATTCTTTGCCAACACCACAATTCAAAGGCGTCAACTCTTCTTCGGTCTCCCTTATTCATTGTCCAGCTTTCACAGGCATATGATGCAATTGAAAATACCATGGCTTGGGTCAGGCGCACCTTAGTCTTCAAAGTGACACCTTTGCTCTTCAACACTTTAAAGAGGTCCTTTGCAGCAGATTTACCCAATACGATACATCTTTTGATTTCTTGACTGCTTCTTCCATGGCTATTGATTGTGGAGCCAAGTAAAATGAAATCCTCAACAACTTCAATCTTTTCTCCATTCATCATGATATTGCTCACTGGTCCAGTTGTGAGGATTTTTGTTTTCTTTATGTTGAGGTGCAATCCATACTGAAGGCTGTGGTCTTTGATCTTCATTAGTAAGTGCTTCAAGTCCTTTTCACTTTCAGCAAGCAAGGTTGTGTTATCTGCATAACACAGGTTGTTGATAAGTCTTCCTCCAATCCTGATGGAGTATGTCCCAGACAGCCCTTCTTGGTCAGATTAATCAGAGTGGTTGAAGTAATGATGAACTCACAGGAAAATTAACCAGAATCCAAGACAGTATAAAAACAAAGGAGGGGAATGGTAAGTCTTGTTGAGGGATGATTACCTATTCACCTCTTGCATTTCTTTCAAGCAATGACATTGACGGCTTTTGTTTTGGAGTACTTTTTAAAGTGTATAAAAGGAGCCCTGGTGACTCAGTGGTTAAGTGCTTGACTGCTAAACAAAAGGTAGATGGTTCAAACCCACCAGCTGTTACACGGGAGAAAGATGTGGCAGTCTGCTTCCATAAAGATTCACAAACTTGAAAACCCTATATAGGGTTGCTGTGAGTTGGAATTGACTCAATGGCAATGGGTTTTTAAGTGTGTATAGCATAATGTCTCTATCCAGGGCAAAGGTCAAGGAAACTTGCTTAGAGATCATTATGAACAGTTCGGGTCTCATAAGATCAAGGTTCCTTTCCTGTATACAATTACTACATGTGCAGGTACCACACGACCCTTGTCATAGTACCACGTGGGAATTGAAATTTGGGATCTGGTTAAGAAAATGATGATACCCTGTCTACTGCTATCGCTGTAATATACTGGCTGTGTATCTGAACCAGAAGTCTTTTGTCTTCCACAAGCATCCATGAAACTGTAGCAGGATAACTTGTTAATTTGCAAGTAGGGTAAAATCTCAGGCCCTTTGTAGTTCTTGACGACTTTATAATCTCACAGCATTCATAGTTCTTGAAAAAATTATTTAAAAAAAAGCACTTTTGGAGGCTTTGGAGTGCTACAAAAGGCATGAGACATTCCAGGCCCAACACATGACAAAAGAAGGAAATTCAGAGAGGTGGGACCAATATTGTAGCACTTTTCCCTTTGGGATGGTTTTTAATCCATTTACCTTATTTTGACTCCATGTGGATAAACAGAGTAAGATCAGTTTCTCTTCAAAAGCGAAGTACATCCAGTCTTTGAAGATATACTCCATGTATGTCCTGAAGCTTTTCTTCTGGTAAATCATTGCACCTCCCTCAGTGGTTCTTTCATGAGAAATGGTTTGGAGTCCATTCTCTATTCTGCTTTGTCTTTCCCAGAACAAGTTCCAGTTTGTCAATATCCCATGCAGAATGTGGCAATCAGAAATGAGGGTAACTCTTTGGATGTGGTCTGAGCAGTTCAGAAGACAAGAGGGTAATTACTTCCATCATTTTTGGTGTTATACTTCTATAAATGCAGTCTCATGCACTCAATTATTTAAGTTAAACAGAAAAAAAAATGGAAAAACAGAGCTTAGCATTGGTAGTGAAAAGCCTTCAATATCTCCTATCCCTTGACTAATAAATTCTGCTATTTTGAATTTTTCTAGTGAAATAATTGACTCTTAGATAAATACAACAATGTGATGTGGTGAAGTAAATTTTGTTGTAAGCATAAAACGAAGAACCAAACCCACTGCCATTGAGTTGATTCTGGCTCATAGCAACCCTATAGGACAGAGTAGAACTGCCCCTTAGGGTTTCCAAGGCTGTAAAGCAGACTGCCACATCTTTCTCCCAAGGAGCTGCTGGTGGTTTAAAACCACTAACCTTTGGTTAACAGCCAAGTGGTTTTACCATTGTAGTAACAGGGTTCCAGTAAAAGCATACAACAAAATACTAGGCAATAGTGAAAATGGTGCTCTCAAAGAATGTGTCTACTTATTTATCTACCCTGGGTTGAATACAGCACCCCAAAATTCACATCCAGTTGGAACCTCAGAATGTGACGTTATTTGGAAATGGGGTCTTTTCCAGATACAATTAGTTAAGATGAGGTCATACTGGTTTTGAAAACTTCATGATTTACCTTTAATTCAATTCATTAGATAGGTTTTTATTTTTTTACTGGATAGCTGATTTACTTGTTTTTCAAGTGCATTAATATCTGTTTGGTGTCACTGCTGTTCTTCTAGACACTGGAGATGCAGAAATGAATAAAAAGTCACTCTCTGACTCTAGGAGTATAGAGTCTAGTTGGGGAGTAGGTTGAAGAACAAAAATTGTAACACAATACAGTCAATGATTTTATTCTATTTGGGTCAACAATCAATGTCCATGGAAGCAGCAGTCAAATGGCATATTGTACTGGGCAAATCTGCTACAAAAGAACTCTCTAAAGTTTTAAAGAGTAATGACATCACTTTGATGACTAAGTGCATCTGGTTCTTTTTAACCATTTCATAAGCATGTGAAAGTTGGGTAACGAGATAGGAAGACCCGAGAAGAATTGATGCAATTGAACTGTGGTGTGGACAAAGAATATTGAATATACCATGGGCTGCAAAAGTACGACCAAGTCAGTCTTAGTAGAAATCAACCTGAATGCTCCTTAGAAGTGAGGATGGCAAGACTTTGACTCAATCACTTTAGATTCATCATCAGACTAATCACTAGAAAAGGACATGCTGTTTGGTAAAGTGGAGGGCCACTGAAAATGAAGGAAACCCTCAATGAGATGTATTAACACAACAGCCGCAACAATGGGCTCAAACATACCAATGATCGTGAAGATGGCCCTGGACTGGGCAATATTTTGTTCTCTCAGCGTTGACTCAATGACAACTAGCAACAACAATAGTGAGTGGGAAGCACTCGGTTCCCACACTGTCTGTAGGGAAACAGGAGGTTGGCAGAAGGTTAGTCATCATGCCTGTTTAGTTTTGCCCTATGTGGAGCAGTCAAGCAGCAGTGATGCCTAGGATTGCAAACCATCCTCAAATTTTAGGTCACTTGCTTCACTAAGCATCTCTCTGCCTCCAGGGGTTCTTCTCCACCTCCTGGAAGTGTGAGAACTTCCCTGGTGCAGGTGCAGCTGGACGTGCTGAAGGAAGTGAACCCAGTATTCTAAATCTTTGAATACGTGTTATGGGTCAAGTTCAGATTCAGGAACAATACTTGTTACCCTTTTGTCTCGATGATGCAGCATAATAGTTAAGACCAGGAGCTAGATTTTCTGGGTTCAAATCCTGGCTTGGACAAGTTAATTAATCTCTTTATATTTTGGTTCAAGTATAAAATAGCAATAGGATTGCTATGAAAATTAAATTATGCAATGCATGTGAAGTCATTAGAATGTTTGGCAAAAAGCAAAACCCCAACAGTACAATGTTAGAAAGTTACTAACTTCCTAATCCTTAATTCATTCAATCACAACTGGAGCCCTTACTATGAGAGATAGAGTACTTGAAACTTTACAGGAAAGGGAAGGTTTTCAAGACCAGAGTCCAAGCTTTCCAGGAAAATGTAGATTAGTAGGACGTAAAACACATACCATATTTTTATGTCAATAATGCACACCATCTTCGTTTGTCAATGGCTCCCTCCCCTCCAGGAGGTACTTTTGTAAACACAATATGCTTTTTTTTTTTTTTTTTTACTGCAACATGTTAAAAAAAAAAAAAAAATTGGCACAGCAGGGCTTACAGAAATACCTGGGTGGGGATGGGGGAGTGAGTTGGCAAAAAAACGTAGAAGGTGCGTTGTTTGCACAAAGACATAGCAGTCTAGAAACAGCCATGGAGCAAAGTAAGGTATTTTATAATTGAAGAAATTGACTCAAACAGGCAACGTGACTTTCCCGTGTTTGAAGATCCCTTCCAATTATTATCTTCTCTTTGACTCTGGAGTTGTATTAAAAGTGTAATATTACAGAAAATAGAGGCTACAGGACTTCAGAGAAGGGAAAAGTCAGTGCAGTGGGAAATGGGGGTACAGTTGGAAGACTTCTAGGAGGGCATGGTTGGGCAAATAATTCAATAATTCTGAAGTGCTCTTGATATCTATCCTCCAATTAAATTTTGATTTTCTGAGTGTTTACTTTGTGAATTATGTTGTTCTAGGCATTTCAGAAAAGAAATAAACATTGTTGGTGTGTGCCGTTGAGTCGATCCCGACTCATAGCGACGCTTTAAGACAGAGTAGAACTGCCCCATAGAATTTCCTAGGCTGTAATCTTTATGGGTCATCAGGTCTTTTCTCCCATGGAACAGCTGGTGGGTTTGAACCTCAGACTTTTGGCTCCTTCAAGAAATAAACCTATTGTAAATAAATAAATACATTCATATATGGAGAGAGAGGAAAAAAAAAAGAGTTGCTATAGGATTTTTGTTTTCTTTGTTGTTGGTCTTGTTGATTTGTTGTTGCTGTGCGTACATTTTCTTCAGCAGACTTGAGAAGTTTGTAATATGTTCTTAGGCCTTGCAGTGGTTGCCACTATAATCACAAGTACTGGACTTAAATCTGTATTACTTGGGGTATCTCTTTTTACCAGTATGTTGAGTTTCTGCTCTGAAAACATGAGGAAATGAATACTATTAGATTTCCTCTTGTTTTCTAATTAAGGACATTAAATTTCTAATTTATGTAATTATACTGTTTGGGTTTGTAATTTTTTTTTTCTTATAACTATAATCACCAAATTGTTTTTAGCCTCCGTTCTCTATTTATACAGACTTAATGTGAATCGTATGACTTGATTCACATAAATGATGTCAAATTTCTGAACTTTTTTGTTTGATTAATACCTGAAGTTCAGTGACTTCACCAGATTCTTTCTTGGCTTTAACGCTCTGAATCAGTTTTTTGGAAAACACTATGCTATTTGAAAGTTCGTATGCAGGTTTTTCTACATTTTAGGAAAGTTTTCTTGCATTATGTATTTGAATATATTTTATTTCACTTATTCTGTCTTCTGTCTTTAGAAAGCCAATAAAGTGAAGGTTGGGTACCTTTTGTATTTTTAATGTAATTATAATTTTCTCTCTAATAATTCTGTCTCTTTGTAATTTTGCACTAGTTTTGCATGATCTTTCTAGTTTATGTTCTTCCATTTTGACTTTGTTTTAAGCTATACCTGTTTTAATTTTTGCCGCTTTTGAGTTGGTTTTATTTCTGTTTTGATTTTTGTTATTTATTTCCTGAAGTATGGAATTAAATTTTATCACCTTCAATGATCTGGAAATTTCTTATTCAATCTGTTTTGTCTCTTCTCTTGGGTAAATGCCTAAGGGTGGAATTTCTGCAGCAGAGGATATAAGGATGTTCAACTTTCAAGATAATGTTAAAACAATTTTCCAAAGTGGTTGTACCAAATTGCACATTCCAAAGCATTGTATAAGAGGTTTTTTCAATCCATATCCTTTCTAACACTTAGATTATGTGACTTTATTTTTGTTCCACATTGAATAACATTTATATTTTCTACATAAATCTTGAAGTTTTATTTTTGAGTTTTAAGTCCTTAATCCATTTGGAGTTAATTTTTGTGTATGACATGAGGCAGATCATTTTTCCTGCCTCTGTATAAACATTTTTTAACTGTTCCATTTCCATTTATTGGATGGATTCTCTTCTCCCCATAAATCTGTCATGTCATCTTTGTGTTATATAGCAAGGATATACCAGTATCTTGTCCCATTTACTCAGTTGCCTATTCCTACACCAAAATCAAACTGTCTTAATTACTTTAGCTTCATAACATGATTGACTAACAAATGCATCATATATTCCATTCCTCTTCCCCTTCCTTCCTCTCCTCTTCTACTTCTTCCTCCTCCATCTTCCTTATACATGCCTTGACTATTCTTAGTTCTTTACTCTTTCATATATATATTAGAATCCCCATCTTCAAAAATTCTACCTGGGTGGTGGTGGAGGGGGGGGCTGTTGGCTTTTGGTTGGAGTTGTATTCAATAACTAAAGAGAAATTATCTCTATACTATTTTAAGTCTTCTTGTTAATGAACATCAAATTTCTTTTAATTGTTTTTTGTTTTCTTTAACATGTTCAGTAAAGTTTATGATTTTCTACATTCAGATCTTAAACTAATTTTGTTAGGTTTATTCTTAGGGCCTTTACACTTTCGTTACTGTATCAAAAGATACCTCTTAAAATTGTGTTTTCCATGTTTTTGCTTCTGGTTTATGGAAATTAATTATAATAATTTGCCTTGAATTCTTTGAGTTTTCTATGTTGATAACTGCAGTTTTGTTTGCTTCTTTATAATCCTTTTACTTTTTTTCGTCTTAGTGCACTGACTAGAACCTTGGATACAATTTTGAATTAAAATGGAGATGGTGGCTATTATTGCCTTGTTTCTGATGTTAGCCTCAGAGAGACAAAAGGAGGGAAAGAGATAAAGAAAGATATCAAATCCAGATCAAGGAATCAGAAAAAGGATTGGAAAAAGTGTTCTAAGTTTGTAAACCCAGGGCTAAGTTGATGATCTGGGTTTGCACTAGAGTGGGCTTGAGAAAAGAATGATAGGTAATCTCATTATTAAGGGAAGAAAATAGAAGGCCTCAAATAGCAAATTAGAGGTTTAAGTTTCATTCTGTAGGCCACAGAGAAGAGAACCTCTGACGTTATTCATGCAAGGTAGTAGAATTATGTAAGTTTTACTCTAGAAGTATATACATATATACGTATACTTTTTTTTTTTTTTTTGGAAGCCTTTTTTGTATGTATAAGTGAGAGATCATTGCAAAAATTGAGAACTTTCTTCCAGGCGCCATCTACTTCCATTCTTGCTCCCTAACTTGTAGTCCATTCCTGCTACTACTGCTCTGGCATATTTTTGATAGTTTGTGTCCGATGAAAGCAATTTGTTCATCCTCATTTGATATTCCTCTAATCTCCTGCCTGCCACTGAGATGAATACGTTTGGTCACGTTTCACAAATGAGGGAGCCAAAGTTCTGTGAACTCCTGTGCACTCCTGCTGTCTCTAAGTTGATGTGGGCAGAATAGAAATTGGATTTTGCTACCGAAAAACAGGGCAGGCAGCTGCTGAGCCCCAGGAAACCATACAACCTGCCAGGATCCTTGCTACCCTCACTCTCAGCACAGCCAAGGCCACTTTCCTGTTATGGGTGAGTCCAGCTGCGCATGATATTCAGTTGTTTCCAGTAAGAATAACTGATCAGCACAAGCAAATACATCCAAGACTATGAGAGAGGAAAAAAAAAAAAAAAAAGGACTGAATCTTTATATCAATAATCCTAAACAAATTACAAAAGATAACAACTCCTTCCGAAGTTACTTCAATTAAACAGCCTTATGTCACTGCCTTTTTCAGAGTGATGATTCATTTGTGAATGTTCACATCAGTAGTTTGTTGACCAGTGAGAAAGAAATAACAGTGTGAGATTGCAAAATCCATTTATTTCTGATACACTGACTGAGTTTCAACTCATTCAGCTTATGTAACAGCAGGGGAAATGTGAAGAGTATTTTGGTTTCCAAGGAAAAGGAAACTCAAACATTCTACTCTTGTGTAACAAGCCCACAGGAACACGTGCAAGTATGTGCAAACATATACGTGTACATTGAGGATTCATAACCTGCATGTACTCACATAGTATTGCCAAACATATTTCAAACCAAACTCTTATATATATAAACAGATACGGGCATGCCAAGCAACACGTGTATAGAAACAGACACATAGGAAGACAAGCACAGACTACAGATACAGCCTATATGCAAAATGCATCCCTTTGAAGGTCTAAAGGAAGACGAGGAGAGAAGATTTAACATTTAAAAAGTATAATCACTGTCTGATGAATCAGAAAAATTAATAAACAGATTGATATAAGGAGATTTGTTAAACTCATATGAAGAATTTGAGGCAATTTCTTGGCCTGATGTTGGCTAAAGGAGTCATCTGCTTGAGAATGCATCAAACAATCTTGACACTATTTTAGAGGAAAAACTCATTGAGCCAGCACAAGTCGAAGAAGCTGGTGAGAATCATGGAGATGAGAAGAGTGCAGGCTGGTGGCCACTAGCTATGAGGTCTGGCATTATAAGAGCAAACTCAGGAAAATCAAAGTTTCAGGAAGAGTCTTCCCAAGGTGTATTAAAGAGTCTTCCAAAGCATTAAGGTTGTTGGGAATATAGAACAATAATGCCTTCGATTGTTGCTTCTCATTGCAATTCCCATTCTGACAAGTAAATTTGGGGGAGCAAGGTACTCTGGACAATATGACAATCGCTTCTCCTCATATTAAAAGCAATTTGCAGGTTCTCCACTATAAACTGTAGTTATAAAAATAGTTCAGGTTTCACATACCATGCAGAAGCCAGGCAGTGAGGGAGGGTGGAATTAATTTCAACCCTATTGCACATCTATGCTGCTTGAGGAGCTTTCATGGGCTATCTCATGTTTTTGAGATCTAATTTCCACCCTCATACAGAGTCCTTATTTGAAATATAATTTGATATAATAAACTCAGAAAATTTCAAATCTACCATCCTCCTCCAAAACACTTTCTGAACTCTTCAGAGCAAGGTAACTTACATTATGGAATTATTTTTGTCCCCCAAAAGGATATGGTCAAGCCTTAACCCCTGATATCTGTGAATGTGACCTTATTTGAAAATAGTATATTTGCAGATGTAAGTAGTTATGCTAACATGAGGTCATACTAGAGTAGGATGAGCCCTAATCCAATACGAATGGTGTCTTTACAAGAAGGGAGACAGGCACAGAGGGAAGACAGCCATGTGACCACAGAGATAGAGGTTGGAGTTCTGTTGCCACAAACCGAAGAGCTCCTGGGGCTGCCAAAAACTTGAAGAAGCAGGGAAGGGTTTCTCCCTAGAGTTTTTGGAGAGTGCGTGCAGTACAGATATCTAGCCTCTAGAACTGTGGGAAAATAAATTTCTGTTGTTTTAAGCCACTAGTTTTTGCTACTGTTACTTAGCAGCCCTGGGAAACTAGTACAGCTTTGAGTATGTGTATTTTTTTCCCTTGTTTTAAACAAACATGTCTTCACTTAGAACACCCTCTGGAGTAAGCTATAGGCACGAAAGGTAAGGAGTATATGTCTACTTGGTTTCCATACCTTTAGGAATTTTGAGTCTTGGCATGGAGTACTACAGATTCTAGCTTTGGCCTTCAGAATCTCCAAATTCTCATGATAAAGTGCAAATAATAACGACATGTATATACTGCTAAGATTTTCACTCCTTTCCACTCTTCATATGGTTCTGGGTAGGTACAGTCTTCTACTGGGAGAAAGATGAAATTAATGGCAAGGGACTTGGGCAGTTATTGGTATTTTGGAGTTTATAAAACATTTAGAAAAACCTATCTGAGTGAGAATTGGTCTGGGACATCAACTTATCCCAAAGCATAGAGAGATATACCAAATTGTTAATCAATTGCTTTAGGGTTCTGCCAGACAATGATTTTTTTTTTAATTTATGTTATCCCCAAGACTCTAGGAGTCATGAAGATGGAGGGGTTGAGGAGTGAGGATACAGTTTAGTGTAAAAATTATTCCACAGGAGACAAGCAAGGAGACTAAAATAATCCCAAAATATTTTAGGTGAGAAATATTAAGCAAAGACATGAGATAACCTGTCAAAAACCAGCCAACCCAGAGATAGGCTGTGTTATGTACCAAGTGGGGAAGACAGAGGAGACAAAAGACTCTGTCCAGGTCCTTAAAGACAACATATTTTCTAGATTTTGGGTGACAAGGAGAGAACTTCTCAGTAGGATGGGGAGGTTTTCTGGAGGACATAAAAATAAGGAATAGGGCAGTGAGTGGGATCGATCTCAAAAGTAAGTAAATACTAGAATGTCCTTAGGATAGCAAGAAGGCCTTTTTGGCTCTCCCCAGTACCATTTTGGGAGTATTTGGAAATACAAAAATAATAATAGGTATTGTGCACCAATTTTATGTCAGCTACTGCTATGTTTATTTTCTTATGTTATATATTCCTCACAACAACTCTATGAGAACATCTATTTTCAGTCTCATGACACATTAAGACAATGATACTTGAGCTGTAGCTAACCCAAGATTATACATCTAATTCTGATTTTTAGATGCTAAGACAATCATAACTCGACTAGATTTTATTTATTTATTTAACAATCAGAGCTGTTAGTACTGGAATATTCTGGCCAAAATCTTTGGTCTTTGAGAGCATCCAAGCAAACAGGTGGTGAGCACCAGTGGGAGATGGCCTGCACCAGTAAGATTTTGAAATGGATGAGATTTAAATTCCTTGACATTCTAAGATTCTATAATAATAGAAATTTTGAATACATAAAAACAAAGTGGCTTTTTACCTTAGCTGGGACATGAATGTTCCCTGGAAGATTTAACTCCTCTAATCAGTGGTGTTTCAAAGGCCATTTCTCCTAACTGCTGGTGCAGTGCATATTATGTTTATAAATTCTCCCTCCATATAACTTGTGGATAATTTGTCTGCAGACCTTAAATCTGGCAGAATTTTATGATCTGAGTCTCTCTGTGAAAGTGTAATTAAGGGATATTTTGCAATTTTGGGTTCTAATTGATGGCTTAATGGCAGACAGATTTTTTTTTTTTTTGCAGGTTAGGGACTAAAAGTGCAAATCCGCCCCCCCCCAAAAAAGCCTTTATTTGATTTAAAAGAAATGCACGATAAAGTGCAAAATTTTGGAAATACAGAAAACTAAAGATGTTAAAATAACAATGACCCTTAAGTCCAACATCCAAAGGTAAGTAACTCAGCAATTCAGCACGTTTATGACAATTCATCAAATTCCATCCAGCTCTTTTTTTTTTTTTTTTGCTTGTTTGTTTTTATTTTTGGTAATGAAATTATCTCTATGAAAGTGTTTTCTAACTTTCTTGTTCTGATGCAGTTACGATGTCCCTAAAATCTGCAATTATTCTCCTTTTAAGATTTTCTTTTCTTATTTCTCCTTCTGGTTTGAGCTTAGTCACATCTATTATACTGAGGAATGTCCCTAGATCTGCTCGTCTCCAGGTATTTCTTTTTCTACCAGGTTTGATTCCCACATAGAGGCAGTCCCAGATTTATGACAGGGATTACACTTATGACTGTCCATTTTCTTTCATATATTTTATTGTTAGCAATACATACTAATACAATGTTGCAGCATGTAATTTGCTGATGGTATCATTCTCAGATGGAATGTTTCCAACCGCCAAACACAAGTAATGATCAGATTTATAAAGATATGGAAATCAGAAGGCAATAATAATAAAAAAAAAATGAGGCTTTTGACTTATGTTAGAACCAACGTATGACAGAGTTGTCTGAAAGGAACCCTGTCATAAGATGGAGACTACCTGTACTCAAGTATATGGGAGAAGATACCATGTATTGACTGGGTTACAGTGATATGACAAACTTTCAATTCTCTAATCTCACAGAAGTTTAAAAAAAAAAAAAAAAACCTAGGTAATTCAATAATCAAAAATCCACAAAAAGTACAGAAGACCCCCCTTTTATTAATATGTTTATTTATCTAGTAAATGGTTCAATTATTAGTACTAAACTCATATAAGGCAATCTTTAATGGAAACAAAGGCAGAGGGTGAAGCCATGTTTGGGTCCTATCAGTATGGTGCCAAGGTGCTATATCTCTTCCTCTTCTTGATTTCAAGAGAGATTTTAGAAACTTCTATTGCTAACCAGTTCAAATTCACCTGCCGATCCTTGGAAACCCTATGAGGGCAGTTCTACTCTGTCCTATAGGTTCACAATGAGTCCGAATCAACACAAAGGCAATGGGCATCAAACCAATAGGAGTTCCTGGGTGATGCAAATTGTTACATTGTCAGCTGTGAACAGAAAGGTTGGTGGTTAGAATCCACCCACAGGCTCTCAGAAGAAAGGCCTGGTAATCTACTTCCAAAGGTCACAGACATTAAAAACCATACGCAGCATAGGTCTACTCTGACACACATGGAGTTGTCATGAATTGGAATCGACCTGAAGGAAACTGTTTTGGATTTTTTTTGGTATTCATCCAGTAAGGCATAAAAGTCAATAGCTTGTTGAATCCTCAGCAGCACTGCATAGATTACATCATATAAACTTTATTGTTGGGAGAAAAAGTAATTTTGGCTTTTTTTAAAGCCTTTGCACACTGATGAGGTTGATTTTTTTTAATGCTGATTTGTTATCAACAAACAGTCTGTGTGTATGAGTTCTAGGCCCTTTTACATTCACGTTCATCATCTATTCTGTGCTAAGAAAAGCCTTTATAAATCTGACCAAATATTGCAAAGATTTCCTCTAATAATACAATATTATAGCAGGTGCCTGTGTTTTAGACTGACACATCTAGTACTGCCAAAAATTCATGGACTCAGATTTCACCCTAATATCTTCACTCCATTCTCAACAATAAATTTTCAGCATTTCTATGGTCTATAAGGAGCCCTGGTGGTGCAGTGGTTAAGAGCTCAGCTGTTAAACAAAAGGTCAATAGTTCAAATCCACCAATTGGTCCTTGGGGCAGTTCTACTCTGTCCTATAGGGTTGCTATCAGTGGGAATCAATTCGATGGCAATGGATTTGGTTTTTGTTGGTTTATATAGGGTTGTTATGAGTCGGAATCAACTCGACGGCAGTGGGGTTTGGGTTTATGGTCTATAAGGTTGACATAATAGTGACATAATTGCTGTTGCAGTCATCATCATCATCATCCATTATATTTATCCAGAATTTTACTGATTACAAGGTGTATTGTCATACTTGATCTCCCTTGATCTTCTTGACTACATATAGATAACAGTGCTGGAATGAAAACATCCATATTAAAAAAAATTTGAGGCTCAGGTAGATTGATTGCCTTGCCCAAAGTCACTATGAAAGATACCTAGCCTCACCTTGTGCTTGTATTGGGACTGACAGGCAGCATTTTTTTTTTTTTTTTTTTTTTGGTGAAAATACACCCAGTAAAAGATACACAATTTGAACATGAACAGTTCCGTGACAATGATTACATTCTTCAAGTTGTGGAACCATTCTCTCTATCCATTTCCAAATTATTCCACCAACATTAACATAAACTTACTACCCCCTAAGCTTCTCATCCACCAACTGTCTGTTGGTTTGTTGTACTGTGCTGGCATGTGTGTTGCTGTGATGCTGGGAGATATGTCACTGGTATTTCAAACACCAGCAGAATCACCCATGTTGGACAGATTTCAATGGAGCTTCCAGATTAAGACAGACTAGGAAGAAAGACACGGTGATCTACTTCCAAAAAAGATGGGCTAGTGAAAACCTTATGAACAGTAGCAGAATATTGTCTGATATTGTATGATATATCAGGTTGAAAGGCACACAAAATATGACTAGAGATGAGCTGACTCCTCAAAGTAGAGTTGACTTTAATGACACAGATGGAGTAAAGCTTTTGGGATCTTCACTTGCTGATGTAACACAACCTAAAATGACAAGAAACATCTGTAAACATCCATTAGTAATCAGAACCTGAACTGTATAAATCAAGGAAAATTGGAAGTTATCAAAAATGAAATGGAGCAAATAAAGATTGATATCCTGGGCATTAGTGAGCTGAAACGGACTTGTATTGGCCATTTTAAATAGGACAGACATATGATCTACTATGCCAGTAATGACAAATTGAACAGGAATGGAGTTGTCTTCATCATCAAAAAGAATATTTCAAGATCTACTCTGAAGTACAATGTTGTCAGTGATAGGACAATATCCCTAAGCCTACAAGGAAGACCAGTTAATAGGACTATTGTTCAAATTTACCCACCAACCACTAATGCCAATGATAAACAAATTGAAGATTTTTACCAACTTCTGCAGTCTGAAACTGATCAAACAAGCAATCAAAGGGCATTGTTAATTGATGGTGATTGGAATGCAAAAGTTGGAAACAAAGAAAAGGGAACAGGAGTTGGAAAATACAGCCTTGGTGATGGAAACGTCACTGGAGATCACATGATAGAATTTTGCAGGACCAATGACTTCTTCATTGCAAGTATCTTTTTCAACAACATAAAGGGCAATTATATGCATGGTTTAAAATAAGAAAAAGTGTGTGTCAGGGTAGTATCATTTTACCATAATTATTCGGTTTGTATGCTGAGCAAATAATCCAAGAAGCTGGACTATATGAAAAAGAACATGACATTAGGGTTGGAGGAAGACTCGTTAACAGCCAGTGATATGCAGATGATACAACTTTGCTTGCTGAAAGTGAAGAAGACTTGAAGCACTTACTGATGGATATCAAAGACCACAGCCTTTACTATAGGTTACATCACAACATAAAGAAAACAAAATTCCTTACAACTGCACCAATAAGCAACATCATGATAAATGGAGGAAATACTGAAGCTGTCAAGGATTTCATTTTACTGGGACCCACAATTGTTGCTATATTTAAGCCCATTGTGTAGCCCATGGAAGCACCAGTTAAGAAATCAAATAACATAATCCATTGGGCAAATCTGCTGCAAAAGACCTCTTTAAAGTACTAAAAAGCAAAGATGTCACCTTGAGGATTAAGGTGTGCCTGACCCAAGCCATGATATTTTCAATTGCCTCATAGGCAAGTGAAAGCTGGACAATGAATAAGGTAGACCAAAGAAGAAGTGATGCATTTGAGTTATGGTGTTGGTGAAGAATATCGAATAAATCATGGACTGCCAGAAGAACAAATCAATCTGTCTCAGAAGAAGTACAGCTCCTTAGAAGCGAGGATGGAGAGACTTTGTCTCACTTACTTTGGCCATGTTATTAGGAGAGACTGGTCTCTGGAGAAAGGACATCATGCTTGGTAAAGTAGAGGATCTGCTAAAAAGAGGAAGACCTTCAGTGACATGGATTGACACAGTGGCTGCAACAGTGGACTCAAACATAGCAATAATTGTAAGGATGTCACATGTCTTAGTTATGGAGTCCTGCTATAACACAAATAACACAATTGGGTGACTTTAACAAACAGAAATTTATTTCCTCACAGTTTAGGAGGCTAGAAGTTTGAATTCAGGGTGCTAGCTCTAGGGGTCAACTCGACAGCAGTGGGAGTGGGTAGCTCTAGGGGAAGGCTTTCTTTCTCTGTAGGTTCTGGATGAAGATCTTTGTGTCTCTTCTGAACTTCTGCTCCTAGGCCACCTTCATGTGGCTTGGCATTTCACTTCCCCCATGTCTGCTTCTCTGGCTTGCTTGCTTATTTAATCTCTTTTATATCTCTGCAAAGAGATTGACTGAAGATACATCCTGCATTAATCTTGCCTCTTTAACACAACAAAGACAACGCTGTTCCCAAATGATAACCACAGGCATAGAGGTTAGGGTTTACAACACATATTTTTGGGGAACACAATTCAATCCATAATATCTCAGGATCAGACAGTGTTTTGTTCTGTTGTTTATATAGGGAAGTCATGAGTTGGAACCAGTTTGATGGCACCTAGCAACAACAATAAGCTTCACATCTAACCTTGCAAATTGCTGCTATCAATCTGATCCCATATAGATAATTCTTTAAAAGAGCACAATGCTCAAGGCAGATATATTTTACTAATTAATCTAACCATTGTTTGGTTAAAGAAAGACATCAGAGGATACTTTTGGTTTGAGATTTAAGGTTGAAGGATTGTCTCAGGTGAATAAATAATCTGGATTCCATTGAGAATTTGCAATTCTGTTCTGCCTTTTTCCCATTTTTGATCAGGGTTCCTCTACAGGATATTTGATCAAAACATTCAGTAAAGGTAGCTGGGCACCTTCTAGTTCTGGTCTCATGGCATAGGAGGCAGTTGTTCATGGAGGCAATCAGACATGCATTCCATTTCCTCCTCTTACTCCTGACTCTCCTTCTTCCTCTGCTTCTCTAGGTGAGTAAAAACCAATTGTTGCAGCTTACATGGCTGCTTGCAAGGCCCCAGACAATATTCAGTGAACTAGGAGGTAAACAAAAGTGCTGAAACAAAATTAGTCCAATTGAATGAGATATCCCATGAATTCATAACCCTATATTCCCAAACAAAGAAAACATGTCCAGTGAGGGGTTTGTTTGTATACAAGCAGCATCAGCAGCTGCTCTCCTTTTTTTTTTGGTAAAAGTGTGCATAAGACAACACTTGTCATGTCAACGTTTTTGAGGTTTACAGCTTAGTGCTATCAATTACTTTAATCAGTCATGCAACCATTACCCTTAATCTATAAACATAAACAGAAACTCACTGCTTCTCAAACACATATGGAGATAAATGGTCAGAATTGCATTTCTTCTCTGGGCCCATCCCTCTGGGCAATTGGCAGATTCTCTGGCTTTTCCAAATATGGAACACCCTAGTGGTGCAAATGGTTTATGAACTAACCTGCTAATTGAAATGTTGGAGACCAAAGTCCACCCAGAGGCACCTCAGGAGAAAGGTCTGGTGATTTACTTCCAAAAAAAAAAAAAAAAAATCCATTGGAAGCCCTATGGAGCACAGTTCTACCCTGACACACATGGGGTTTCTGTGAGTCAGAGTCAATTCTATAGCAACCAGCTATTTGAATTAAGCATCCTCGATAGTGGTCAGTATTCACTGCACGCAGTCTATGCTTTTATCATTGCTTCCCTGGTTTCCTGCAACAATCTCCTGATTAGTAAAGAAGAAACAGTTCTGTCTACCTTGGATTTGTTGACTACACTACTTTGAAAGTGCTCTGTTATGAATTACATTTTGTCTTCCTAAAAGACGTTAAAATTCTAACACCTACCCCTGTAAACATGACCCTGTTTGGAAATAGGTGTTTTCCTCTGTTATGCTAATAAGGTCATACAAGAGTAGGGTGGGTCCTAAACCTAACCATTCCTGAATGGTGTCTTATAAAAAGAGGAGATAGACACAGAGAAACAAACGGGGAAAAGGCAGACACCAAAAAACACCAAGCAATACCAAGGAACGCCAAGAAATACAAAGGAACTTCTGGGCTACTGACAAGTAAGAACCCTCCCTTAGAGGTGATACCCTGTTCTGGACCTCTAGCATCCAAAACTCTGAGGCAATAAGCTCCTGTTCTTTAAATACCCTCTTTTGCTGTATTTGTGTTACAGCAGCACCAGGAAACTAAGGTATCCTCTTTCTAGAGTTTCTGGTCATGAGACTTATGACATAACCAAAGCTCTGCCATCATGCCATCAGTGCTGTGGCATAAACCAAGCTCTGTGCCTTAGTCTATTCACAATCTGACTCCTAATTTGCCAGTTTTGGAACCCATATCCTCCACCAAGCTGACTCCTTCCTCCAGGGTGCTATCTGGACCATTTACTTCTGCTTGTAGATCCCCAAATTTGGCAGGCCTACTGATGCCTCTGGGTCTTCTCACATGCTGTTTTCTTTTGGTAGAATGCACTGTTGTTTTTAGCTATCTCATTAATACTACCTATAGATCCTCAATGTTCGGCTTAGAAAGCCTTGTTTGTTTTCTAACCCAGATTGTCTTCCCCTTACATGTACTCTCAGGCGCCCCTACACTTGATTTTATCAACCTAACATGCTTACTGCAAAATGCAGTAATTATCTGTTTGTTTACTCTCTCCTTAAAAATTCTATGAGCTCCCTGAGACCTGCTAATCTCTTCCATTTATCTCTGGGGAAAACAAGTTTTATATAAGGAATAGTATGAGTGCCATTAAAATATGAGTACCATATAAAATAATATAGGCTACAGGACAGTGAAAAAAAATAAAAGAGTGATTTAGCTAAGTATTATAGAAGTTTGTAGGGTAAAATCACTGCTTTATTGGAGGAGGTAAGATTTGAATGACCTTTAAAGGATGAACATGGATCAGTAAAGGAAAGGCAATAGAATTCCAAAAGGAGAACCACATAAGCAAAAATTTTGAGGGAAAAATTTGCAAATTATCTTAGGAACAATGAAAGTGCAAGATTGATTAAGTACAAAGTTCAGATTACTGTGGGGGATAAGGTTGAAAACGAAAATTGGGCTAAAGTTGGCCAACAGTTGGGAATCAACCCTGCATGAAATGGCAGAGACAATGAAGGGCTTAGATCATCAGAGTGATCTGATGAAACTCCTAAGTCAATACTGAACTAACTAGAGAAAAATTAATCAAAATTGAAACTGGGAATGTCAAATCTAAGCTTGTCTTTATGCTTCTGATTACAAATACATAATGAGTCTTAAACAATATCTCCCTTAGTCGTCCTCATGGAGGATGCTTGGCAAATTGGAGGTAATAGGACAGACTGACTCATTCCAATTGATTTTTCTAAAATGACAGGTAAAGGAAGCAAAACCACTTAGTGCTCACAGAAATTGTGAAGTACCTGTCAGATTGTCATAATTGTATGCCAATGTTTTGTGAAGCATGATGGAGGACAGTCTAGGTAGGGGGAAAAAAACAGCAAACTAAAATGATTCTCTCCACTTGATAGTTCTAGAAATAGGCAGCATGATCAAGGTGTTTATGTGTTCTGGGGGAAATTTCCAAAGAGGGAGAAAAGTCCTGAGGAGAAAAACTTTCCCAGGACTGGCTGGAGAGCAGGGCTTTCCTCTCCCCAAATCTCTATCCTACCAGTTCCTCTGAGCTCACACTTTTTATGATTCTAGCTTTAGCACTGGAGAGATTAATGCAAAACCAAGAATTATTGGGAGCTGAGATTGGGATTCTATCATGGAGAACAATGTTGTCGATGGCTGAAGGAGCCCTAATAAGTAACATCCTTCAGCTCTGACTCCAAGGTGAAAATCAAGATATTACTTTCATTAGTGAAATTAAGCTCATGTTGGAGAATGTGCTTTGGGCTTGCTACAATAATGGACTATCAAATACCATAGGAAAAAATCTAGAACTCCCCACATATGGGTCCTGGACTGAAAACTTTATAGTGTGGAGGAGGAGAGCAGAATATTTGTATTTTGCAGGTAGTGCGTTCTCAAGGAGAAAAATGAACAGAAGGGTCTTAGCTGCTCATTCCCAATTTCTTCTGCCAAATTCATGGTTGAATAAAGTCACTCTTCCTTGCTGGGAAATGAGTGATAAAAAGAAAGAAAAGAAACTGGGAGAGTTAGACTAGTAAAGCTCTCTCCAAATGAAGACTATATAACTGGTGAGATTGCCACTTGCCATGTGAGTTCTGGTGGAGCCAACATGACACTATAGACAGAGGCACCATGCCATCCCTCTGCAGTAAAGACTCTAAAAACTAAGCAAAACAGATACAAACATCAATTCTGGAACTCTAATCATCTAACAAAGGGATAAACAGCTAGATAAAAGGCAGACTGGAAGGAGAAACTGACAGAGAATAGAGAATGAGGAGAGCTATGGAGTGGAGGTCCCCCGTCAGCTAACACAGCACAGATTCATCATCTTGTACCACAACCACCAACAATTCGGGACAGGGAGTACAGAAAGGCAAATTCATGGAGCTCCAACTGGAGCAGAGCACCTGGAAACCAGAGAAGAAACAAACAAACCTACAATCAATAAATAAAGAAAATAATTTCTGAATGTGTCAGAGATAGCAGAAAATATCAAAACATATAAAAACACAGGAGGATGGCTCCAATAAGCAACCAAAATAAAACACCAGATGACCTTCTGGTAGAAGAAAAGTCACTGGAATTACCTGATAGGGAATTAAAATGTCTAATATTTAGGGCTTTCCAAGAGACTAGAGAAGAGATGAAGGAAAACACAGACAAAATGAAGGAAAAATAGACAAAATCAAGGAAAATACAGAAAAAATCAGAGAAAACAAAAATAACGCAAAGGAAGAATTCAGGAAAATAATAAAAGAACAAAATGTCAAAACAAATAAAAATTTAGAAATCATACAGACAGTGATTAGAAATCCAAAAGATAAACAACGTGATTTCAGAAATAGACAACACAATAGAAGGCTTTAGCAACAAAATTTGGAACAATGGAAGACAGGATCAGTGAAATTGAAGACAAGTTCTTGGATACAAATCTGAGGAAAAATCAGAGGAAGGAATGAAGAAAAAAATGAAGAAAATCTAAGATCTATGTGGGGTACAATCAAGAACAAAAATTTGAGTGTGAGCAGAGTTCCAGAAAAGGATAAAGTGGAAAATACAGAAAGGATCATTGAAGATTTGCTGACTGAAAACATCCCTAATATCATGAAAGGTGAAAAACTGACCACCGAAGAAGCTCAACAAACACCATATAGGCTAGATCCCAATATTATAATCACACTCACCAAAACCAAACACAAAGAAAGAATCCTGAGAGCAGCTTGAGAAAAACAAAAAGTCACATGCAAAGGGGGAACAAGAAGACTAAGTTCTGATTACTTAGCAGAAACCATGCAGGCAAGAAGGCAATGGGATGAAATATATAAAACCTTGAAAGAAAAAAATTGCTAACCAAGAATAACATATCCTGCAAAACTTACTCTCATATATGATGGTGAGATTAGGACATTTCCAGATAAACAGAAATTAAGGGAATATGTAAAAACCAAACCAAAATTGCAAGAAAATACTAAAGGGAATCCTTCAGTTAGAGAACCAACATCAGAAAACAAGTTGAATATAGGTCACAGTACAGCATAGCCAGATACCAACACAGGCAATAAATTCTCAAGGATAAAACAAAACTAAAAGACAACATCAATCTATAAATGACAACAACATCAGAACAATATAACTTTCAAATGGAGAAGAAGTGAATGCGATATCAATAACAATAGACAGGTTTAAACTTAGGGGTAAATTTCAAGGTAACCACAAAGAAAGTTAACAAACCTACTCATCAAAATAAAGAAGAAAAACATAGTCTGGGTAAACACTGAATCTACAAAAACAAAGAAACAAAAAGAAAATCCACAAACAAAAGGAACTCAGCACAGGACAGTAAGAGAAAAAAAGAAAATGTCAGTATGACCAAAAAAACAAACAAAAAAAAAAGGCACTACAAAATGTCAGCAATAAACTCACACCTATCAATAACCATGCTGAATGTAAATGGCCTAAATGCATCTATAAAGAGACAGAGAGTGAAAGAAAGGATAAAAATACATGACCCAACAATATGCCATATACAAGAGACACATCTTAGAAAGATGTAAATATATTAAATATCAAAGGATGGAAAAAAACATGTCAAGCAAACAACAACCAAAAAAGAGCAAGAGTGGCAAAACTAAACTCAGATAAAACAGACATTAAGGCAAAATCAACCATAAAAGACAAAGAAGGGCATTTAATAAGGATTAAAGGGCAATCTACCATGATGACACAACCATAATAAATATCTACACACTCAATGACAGGTCTCCAAAACACATAAAACAAATTCTAACAGCACTGAAAAGAGAAATTGACAGTTCCACAATAATAGTAGGAAACTTCAACACACCACTCTCAATAAAGGACAGAACATCTAGAAAGAAACTCAACAAAGATACTAAAGGCCACAATCAACTAACTTGACCTCATAGACATATATAGAACACTCCATGCAAAAGTAGCAAAGTATACATTCTCTTCCAACACACATGGAACTTTCTCCAGAATAGACCACATCTTAGGATACAAAGCAACCATCAACAAATCCAAAACACTGAAATATACAAAGCATCTTCTCTGATCACAACACAATAAAACTAACAGTTAAAAATTGGAAGAGCAAGTAAAAAAAATCAAATATGTGGAAACTGAATAACACCTTGCTTAAAAACCACTGGATAACAGAAGAAATCAAAAATGGAATAAAAAGATTCCTAGACTCAAATGAGAAGGAAAACGCTTCATACCAAAACCTTTGGGACACAGCAAAGATAGTGCTCAGAGGTCAATTTATAGCAATAGGTGCACATATCAAAAAAGAAGAAAGGGATAAATCAAAACATTAGTTTTACAACTCAAACAAATAGAAAGAGAACAGCAGAAGAAGCCCACAGCCACCAGAAGAAAGAAAACAATAAAAATCAGAGCAGAAATAAATGAAGTAGAGAAGAGAAAACAATAGAAAGAATCGACAAAACCAAAAGTTGGCTCTTTGAAAGGATCAACAAAATTGACGAACTATTGGCCAAACTGACAAAAAAAAAAAAAAAGAGGAGAAGCAAATAACCCAAATAAGAAATGAAATGGGGGACGTTACAACAGGCCCAACTGAAATAAAAAGGATCATAACAGAGTACTATGAAAAATTGTACTCCAACAAATTTGAAAACCTAGAGAAAATGGATAAATTTCTAGAAACACACTGCCTACTTAAACTAACACAAACTGAATTAGAAAATCTGAACAGACCCATAACAAGAGAAGAGATTGAAAAAGTAATAAATAAATAAATTCCTAAGAACAACAACAAAAAGTCCTGGCCCAGATGGCTTCACTGGTGAATTCTATCAAACAGCCAGAGAAGAGCTCACACCAGTACTATTCAAACTATTTCAGAACATAGTAAAGGAAGGGTACTTCCGAATTCATTTTATGAAGTCAGCATAACCCTGATACCAAAACCAGGCAAAGACATCAGGAAAAAAAAAAAAAGAAAGAAAGAAAGAAAAAATGACAGACTAATATCTCTCATGAATATAAATGCAAAAATTCCTAACAAAATTCTAGCCAATAGAATTCAGCATCATATAAATAAACATAATACACCACTACCAAGTGGGATTCATACCATCTGTGCAAGGATGGTTCAGCATTAGAAAATCAATCAACATAATCCACTACATAAATGCAACAAAAGAAAAGAATCACATGATTGTCTCAATTGATGCCAAAAAGGCATTCGATAAAGTCCAACTCCCATTCCTGATAAAAAACCTCAATAAGATTTTTTTTTTTTAAGACAGGAATAGAAGTGAAATTCCTCAACATAAAGGGCACCTATACTAAAGGAACAGCCAACATCATTCTCAATAGAGAGACTGAAAACATTCTCCCAGAGAACAGGAACAAGACAAGGATGCCCTTTGTCATGACTCCTATTTAACATTGTACTGGAAGACCTAGCTAGAGCAATAAGGCAAAAAAAAAAAAAAGAAATAAAGGGCATCCAAATAGGAAAGAAAGAAGTAAAACTATCCCTATTCAAGGATGATATACTATACATAGAGAACCCAAAAGATTCTGGGGAAAAAAAAAAATTTGGAATTAATAGATTCAGCCAAGTAGCAGGATACAAGATAAACACACAAAAATCAGTTGGATTCCTATACACCAATAAAAAGAACTACAAAAAGAAAATCAGAAAAGCAATATTTATAATAACTCCTAAAAAAAATAAAATAAGAATAAATCTAGCTAGAGACTTGAAAGACCTGTATAAAGGAAGCTACAGAACACTACTGCAAGAAGCCCGAAGAGACTTACATAAATGAAAAAACATCCATGCTGATGGATAGGAAGACTCAACATTGCGAAAATGTCAATTCTACTCAAAGTAATCTACAAATTGCAATCTCAATCCAAATACCAAAAGACTGAGATGAAAAAAAAAAAAAAAACTGATTGTCAACTATATATAGAAAGAAAAGAGCTGTTGGATAAGTAAAGCATTACTGAAGAAGAACAAAGAAGGAGGCCTCACACTACCTGATCTCAGAACCTACTACACAGCTGTGGTTGTCAAAACAGCCAGGTGCTGGTACAAAAACAGACGTATTGATCAATAGAATGGAGTAAAAAACCCAGAGGTAAATCCATCCACCTATGGTCACCTGCCCGCACGTGTCTGTCAGTTTGCCGTACCGTGGGGGCTTGCATGCTGCTGTGATGCTGGAAGCTATGCCACCAGTCTTCAAATACAAGCAGGGTCACCCATGGCAGACAGGTTTCAGATGAGCTTCCAGGTTAAGACAGATTGGGAAGAAGGGCCTGGTGGTCTACTTCTGAAAAGAATTAGCCAATGAAAACCTTATGAATAGCAGCAGAACATTGTGTGCTATAGTGCTGGAAGATGAGCCCCTCAGGTTGGAAGGCACTCAAAACATGACCGGGGAAGAGCTGCCTCCTCAAAGTAGAGTTGACCTTAATGATGCAGATGGAGTCAAGCTTTTGGAACCTTCATTTGCTGACATAACATGACTGGAAATGAGAAGAAACAGCTACAAACATCCGTTAATTATCGGAACATGGAATGTATGAAGTATGAATCTAGGAAAATTGGAAATCTTCAAAAATGAAATGGAATGCATAAACATCGATATCCTAGGCATCAGTGAGCTGAAATGCACTGGTACTGGTCATTTTGAATCAGACAATCCTGTGGTCTACTATGCCAGGAATGACAACTCAAAAAGAAATGGTGCTACATTCATTGTCAAAAAGAACATTTCAAGATCTATCCTGAAGTACAAGGCTGTCTGTGATAGAATAATATCCATATACCTACAAGGAAGACCAGTTAATACAACTATTATTCAAATTTACCCACCCACTGCTAAGGCCACAGATGAAGACGTTGAAGAATTTTATCAGCTTCTGCAGTCTGAAATTGATTGAACACGCAGTCAGGATTCATTGATCATTACTGAAGATTGGAATTCAAAATCTGGAAAAAAAGAAGAAGGATTCGTAGTTGGAAAATATGGCCTTAGTTATAGAAACGATGCTGGAGATCACATGACAGAATTTTACAAGACCAAAGACTTCTTCATTGCAAATACCTTTTTTCACCAACATAAACGGTGACCGTACACATGGACCTCACCAGATGGAATACACAGGAATCAAATCGACTACATCTGTGGAAACCGATGATGGAAAAGCTCAATATCATCAGTCAGAACGAGGCCAGGGGCTGACTGTGGAACAGTCCATCGTTTGCTCATATGCAAGTTCAAGCTGAAACTGAAGAAAATTAGAACAAGTATACGAGAGCCAAAGTATGATCTTAAGTAATCCCACCTGAATTTAGAGACCATCTCAAGAATAGATTTGACACATTGGACACTAATGACCAAAGACCAGACAAGTTGTGGAATAACATCAAGGACATCATCCATAAAGAAAGCAAGAGCTCATTAAAAAGACAAGAAAGAAAGAAAAGACCAAAATGGATGTCAGAAAAGACTCTGAAACTTGGTCCTGAATGTCAAGTAGCTAAAGCAAAAGGAAGAAATGATGAGGTAAAAGAGCTGAACAGATTTCAAAGAGTGGATCTAGAAGGCAAAGTAAAGTATTATAATGACAAACGCAGAGAGCTGGAGATAGTAAACCAAAAGGGAAGAACATTCTCAGCATTTCTCAAGCTGAAAGAAGTAAAGAAAAAATTCAAGCCTTGAGTTGCAATACTGAAGGATTCCATGGTGAAAACATTAAATGATGCAGGAAGCATCAAAAGAAGATGGAAGGAATACACAGAGTCATTATACCAAAAGAACTGATCAACATTCAAACATTTCAAGAGGTAGCATATGATCAGGAACTGATGGTAATGAAGGAAGAAGTCCAAGCTGCACTGAAAGCATTGGCAAAAAAACAAGGCTCCAGGAAGTGATGGAATATCAACTGAGATCTTTCAACAAACAGATGCAGTGCTGAAAGTGCTTACTTGTCTATGCTAAGAAATTTGGAAGAAAACTACCTGGCCAACTGACTGGAAAAGATCCATATCTATGCCTATTCCCAAGAAAGGTGATCCAACCAAATGTGGAAATTATCGAACAATATCATTAATATCACATGCAAGCAAAACTTTGCTGAATATGATTCGAAAGTGGCTGTATCTGTGTATCGACAGGAAACTGCCAGATATTCAGGATGGATTCAGAAGAGGATGTGGAACCAGGGGTATCATTGCTGATGTCAGGTGGATCCTAGCTGAAAGCAGAGAATACCAGAAGAATGTTTACTATGTTTTATTGACTACATGAAAACATTCGACTGTGTGGATCATAACAAATTACGGATAACATTGCGAAGAATGGGAATTCCAGAACACTTAATTGTGCTCATAAGGAACCTATCCATAGATCAAGAGGCAGTTGTTCAGACAGAACAAGGGGATACTGCGTAGTTTCAAGTTAGGAAATGTGTGTGTCAGCATTATATCCTTTCACCACACCTATTCAGTCTGTATGCTGAACAAATAATCTGAGAAGCTGGACTGTATGAAGAAGAACAGGACATCAGGATTGGAGGAAGACTCATTAACAACCTGTGTCATGCAGATAACACGGTCTTTCTTGCTGAAAGTGAAGACAACTTGAAGGACTTACTAATGAAGATCAAAGACCACAGCCTTCAGTACGGATTATACTTCAATATAAAGAAAGCAAAAGCCCTCATAACTAGACCAGTAAGCAACATCATGATAAAAGGAGAAAAGATTGAAATTGTCAAGGATTTCATTTTACTTGGATCCACAATCAACAGCCATGGAAGCAGCAGTTAAGAAATCAAAAGATGCATTGCATTGGGCAAATTTGCTGTAGAAGACCTCTTTAAAGTGTTGAAAAGCAAAGAAGTCACCTTGAAGACTAAGGTGAGCCTATTCAAACCATGGTATTTTTCAGTTGCATGATATGCATGTGAAAGCTGGACAATGAATAGGGAAGACTGATCATGCAGAATTGATGCATTTGAATTTCGGTGTTTGCAAAGAATATTGAATATACCATGCACTGCCAACAGAACGAACAAATCTGTCTTGGAATAAGTACAACCAGAATGCTCCTTAGAAACAAGGATCATGAGACTATGTCTTACATTCTTTGGACATGTCATCATGCAGAAGGACATTATGCTTGAAAAGTAGAGGGTCAGCAAAAAGGAAGACCTTCCACAAGATGGACTGATACAGTGGCTGTAACATGGGCTCAAGCATAACAGCAATTGTGAGGATGGCTCAGGACCAGGCAGTGTTTTATTCTATGGTACCTAGGGTCATTATGAGTCATAACCAACTGAACAGCACCTAACAACAATAACAACAACACAGTCACTTGATCTTTGACAAAGGTCCAAAATTCAATAAATGAGGAAAAGACAGTCTTTTTAATAAATGGTACTACAAAACTGAATGTCCACCTGTAAAAAATAGAAATAAGACCAATACTTTGCACTATAGACAAAAACTAACTCAAAATGAATCAAAAGCTTAAATACAAAACCAAAAGTATAAAGATCACGGAAGAAAAAAATAGAGTCAATGCTAGGAGCCCTGATATATGGCATAAGTAGGATACAAAACATAACTAACAACTCACAAACTCCAGAACATAATCTAGATAATTGAGTTCTTCTAAAAATTAAACACTTATGCTTATCAGGACTTCAGCAATAGTAAAAAGAGAACCTACAGACTGGGAAAAAATTTTTAGCTACAGCATATCCAACAGAGGTCTAATGTCTAAAAGCTATAGGAAAATCCAACACCTCTATAACAACAACAACAAAAAATAATGCAGTTAAAAAGTGGGCAAAGGATGTGAACAGACACCACCAAAGAAGAAAGTCTAGCGGCTCACAGAGGAAATACTTGAAATGATTAGCCATTAGAGAACTGCAAATCAAAACTGCAATGAGATATACCATCTCATCCTGACATTACTGGTACAAACAAAATTAAAAAAAAGAAAATAACGAATGTTGGACAGGCTGCGGGGAGGTGGGAACTCTTATGCACTGCTGATGGGAATGCAAAATGGTACAACCATTTTGCAAAATGACATAGCTCTTCCTTAAAAAGCTAGAAATAGAAATACCATATGATCGAACAATCCCACTCCTAGGCATATATCCTAGAGAAATAAGAGCTGTCACATGAATAGACATATGTACACTGGCTCATTGCAGCATTATTCACAATAGCAAAAAGATGGAACCAACCTAAGTGCTCATCTATAGATAATAAATAAACAGACTATGGTGCATACGCACAATGTAATTAGGTGTAATGATAAAGAACAATCATGAATCTGTGAAACATCTCACATGTATGAATCTGAAAGGCATTATGCTGAGTGAAATAAGTCAGTCACAAAAGGACAGATACTATATAAGACAACTACTATAAAAGCTCATGAAAAGTTTTACATGCAGCAACAATCTTCCTGTGGGGAGGGAAAAACACTATCTAGACAATAAATAAGTAGTAACTTTGGTGAAGAGTAAGACAGTACACAATACTGGATAAGTAGCACAACTTGAACAAGGCAAAATCATAGAAGCTTCATAGGCACATCCAAACTCTCTGAGGGACCAAGTTACTGGGCTGAGGGTTGCCGGATACTTTGGTCTTGGAGACATCTAGCTCAATTGGCATAACATAGTTTGTAAAGAAAATGTTCTTCGTTCTAGGTTGATAAGTAGCATCTGGGGTCTTAAGAGCTTATGAGCAGCCATCTAAGATATTACACTGGTCCCATCCCGCCTGGAGCAATGGAGAATGAAATGAAGAAAACCAAAGACACAAGGGAGAGACTAGTCCAAAAGACTAATGGACCACAGCTACCACAGCCTCCACCAGGCTGAGTACAGCACAACTAGATTGGGCCATTCACACCACAGACTGCTCTGACAGAGATCACAATAGAGGGCTCTGGACAAAGCTGGGGAAAATGCAGAACAAAGTTCAAACTCACAAAAAAGACCAGCTTACTGTTCTGACAGAAACTGTAGAAACCCTGTGAATATGGCCCCCAGACACCCTTTTAACTCAGTACTGAAGTCACTCCTGAGGTTCACCCTTCAGCCGAAGGTTAGATAGGCCTATAAAACAAACAATAACACTGGTGGTTAAACCATGTATATGATGCTAAATGGACACACCAGCCCAGGGGCAAGGACAGGAAGGCAGGAAAAACCAAAAACAGACCTGTTGCTATCAAGTCTATTCCAATACGGAGTAGAACCGCCCCACAGGGCTTCTAAGGAACACCTCATGGATTTGAACTGCCGGCCTTTTTGTTAGTAGCTGTAGCTCTTAACCAGTATGCCACCAGGGTTTCCAGGAAGGTAGGAGAGGACAGAAAAGCTGAACAAGTGGAAAGAAGGGGAGAGTGTTGACACATCATGGGGTTGTCAATCAATGTTACAAAACAATATGTGTATTGTTTAATGAGAAACGAATTTGCTCTGTAAACTTTCACGTAAAGCACACACACACACACACACACAAAATATATGACTGGGAAATATTAGTCTACCTATATTAATTAGATTCCAAGGGCTGCTGTAACAAAGTACTGCAAAGTAGGTGTCTTAAAAGAACAGAAATTTATTGTCTCACAAATGTGGAGGCTAGGGGTCCAAAATAAGGGTATCAGCTGTGTTCATTCCTTTGAAGGCTCTGAGGAAGAAAGTTGTTCCATGCCTCTCTCCTAGATTCTAAGTATACCCTGCCATCTTCCCTCTTTGCTTGGCCATCTTCATTTGGCCATCTTTCCTCTGTATCTCATTGTCTCTGTTCTCTTCTCTGTATAAAGGCAACAGTCATATTGGATTAGGACCCACCATACTCCAGTACGACCTCATGTTAACTGATAAGATCTTCAAAGACCCTGTTTCTAAACAGGGACACATTCATAGGCACCAGGGTAGATCTTCGACATATATTTTGGGGGACACAAATCAATCCGTAACAACCCAACAATGTCTGGAACTTCACTGCTCTCTGTGTGGCTGGAGGAAGCCATTTTAATAGCCGGAAATGGTAATCCAGAGCCTTTATGGATTTCAGCTAATTCAATTTATGGGTACGGAGGCAGGGAAGGCACAAAGAAGTAGGAGTGATCAACTATATTAAAGGAAATCAAGGAAAGTTTATAAAGCAGATGACATGGACAGCAAGGAAATTTTGTCCAGTGGAGGCAACATCTGATTCCGCCTCTTGAAAAGATCAGATGACATCTAATTTTAAATTCATTCCTGATAGTCTCCTGTGAACTGGTTGCAACATCATATTGGTTCCCTTGTTAACAATGACTTAGTAAAATCTCTGAAACATGCTAAGTTTATATTTACATAAGTCATGATTTTTCCTTTTTAAAATATGTCCTTTAACATTCCTCATTATCTTGAAACATGAAACTCTAGTCACTTTTCTCCTCCTTAACCTTGCATTTTTACTGACAGAAAAAACAAAAACCTCCCCAGGTCCTGAATTCATATTCAAAAGTCATGTTGGCTAGACCAGAAATCTGCCAAATGAGTGACTGGTTATTGGTATTTTTTTCTTGGGTGCCTGAAAAAAGTGACTATTTATCTTGCTAATCTCACGAGAAGAAGAACATGTGTGTGAAGTTAAAGCCTAAGACAAAGATATCTTGCCTTTCCTTTAGCTTTTAAACTGTCAGGTGCTTATTTTAAACAAATAGTGTGCTCTGGCTGCCTTTAATGTGCTTATGCCTCATATTTTGCCTGTGCATTTATTAGTTGTCTTTGGACAAGGAGAAATTTCAAAACCAAGAGAACGCAATGGCCCACTGGGGAAGGAGTCTTATGCATAAGCAGTATTTCTATAAAATATAAAGTCTAAAATATGGTCCACTGTGTAGAAAGAAATCTTATTTAAGAATATTAAAATGTTTTGCTAGTGACCTCAACATGCCCTGTGCGTACTCCTGCAGTAACAGATGAAATTTGTGATTGCCTTTATTTCTCAATATATCCGTCTCTATTGTGAGACCAGGAACTGAGACTTATTTGATCTCTCTTCAACATCAATCACAAAGTTTGGAAGATACTAAGTTTCTAATATATGTTACCGTGTTCCTGAAGAACTCTCACAATTAAAAGAATACCTTCCATGTATAGAGCTAGAATCCATCTCTCTGTAATATCTACCTTTAGGGCACAGGTGTGTCCTTTGGAATTATACAGATCAAGTTTTTTGATTCTCCCAATGTCATGGAGATGAGGCATGAAAATAAATTACTAAAAGAGAAGGTAATTAGAATAATTGAAACCACTTGAATCTTTCCACACATTCTCTAAGAACCACATAGAAAGAAAGGTGAATAAGGAAAATTTCTATTAGACCATACCTGCAGCATGATTGTAAAACAGAAGACTAACACTTCATTTTACGTGGAAGTTGGGAAACAACTTTCAAACCAGGGGATTTGCCCTAGAGGCCATGCTAGAGATGAGAGTCAGATGGGAGTACATAGGAGAAAAGAAAATGTGTCAGGATCCTGGAAGAGACAGAAGACGGAAAGCACACACAAGGTTCGCGACCAGAAAGAGAAGGACCCAACTTGCGTAACAATAGACCTGAGGATTGCTCAGAGCACTAGCTACTGTCTTGCTAACAACACTTAAACATCAGTATCTAAGTGGATAGAATAGAGGCTTTATTGTACTCTTCTAAATATTCTGTACGTTTTTAAATTTTCAGCATAATATATTGAAAAAATGCAAGGGATTCATGAAAAGATCCCAAAATATGGTAGAAAGAATGTGCTGTGTGAACGCAGGAGAAAAGTCAGTGCCTGTACTCGGGCCTGAGCTTTTTCTTTACACCATTCTCTTCAGTTTACTGGGACGTTTGTGAATAGCCTCAGTTCCAGAAGGCTTGAGGCATCTCTGCACTGTATTTGTAAACTCATAGGGAGCTAGGACTCAGATTTTGAAGCTGAAGTAATATTGGAGCTAGGAGGGTCCTCAGATACTATCAAGGTCTTAAACATATCCTCAGACAGTACCAAGGTCTTGAACAAGGTCAGGCTTTCAGGCTGAGCCATACAGTTTGATCATAGCCCAGCAGAGGGAAGAGGTTGGAAAAGTAGGTTGGGTTCAAATCATGGATGTCCTGAATAACAGGTTAAGGAGACTGGGCAATGACACGTAGAGAGTGGAGAACCATTGAAGTTTTCTTTCCTTTATTTTCCCTTTCAAATATAATTAGGTCTCCCACATCTTTGTGTGCACATGGGGTCATTTTAATGTAAATGTCCAGGTTATATGACTCGGTAGGGCACTACTGTGTGACTTCAGGACCTCAGTTCCTACAGAGCATCCTCAGAGATATTACATTGCTCCTAGAATCCAGCTAGTCTGTTTCCTTGGCAGCTGAATTAGGTGCCCACATTGTTGTCATTTCTTGTCCCTGAAACACTGCTTTCCCACCATCAGGGTCACTGCCTTTGATGCTGTGTTGGCCAAGGTTGGCATGTGAGCCTGACTCCTCTTTGCCTTTGCACTGCTGCTTCTTACTGCTAACACTACTCACATCACTGCTGCCACTTGTTTCTCAGCCTCACTGATATACCTCTATCTTCAGAACTCAATGTCATTGCATTTCAGACTATTGCCTGCCACCCTCTTGGACCAGTCTAATTTCTGACTTACTGCTTTAGGTGGCATCTAGTGGTGTGCTGGGTTCACATCACTGATTCAGTTACTGTCACTATGGCTTCCTGTGAAACAGGTAGGGATATGGTCTCTTCTCTGCTTTAGTTTCTTATGATCTCCTAAAGAGGTTCCCCAGCAGTGTATGCTGGTTCAAGCAGTTAGGATGTTTCAGGGAACATCCACCATGCTATACTATTTATCTCCTACAAACTTCAGCTTCCATTCCCAAGCCAGGCTGATTACAACAGATTCCTTCTTCAAGATAGATTCTCTTGATAAGAATTCATATTCCTTCTTGAAATTTCATTCCATTGGGCTACTCCCATACAGTTTACCAGATGGGTCTGTATATGTTAGCACCCATATCTTGGTGCTATTGGAGTTTGTCTCTCAGAAGGCTATTTAGAGTCCATGTTAATAGTGACTAACGGAGGGATGTCACATAATTTATATGGCATTTTCCCTTATTTCAAAAACACATCAGGTTGCAGAAATTTTAGAATATGCAGGAAAACAACAGAAAGAAAATAAATATCTCTGGTAATCTTACCACCCGGAAATAAATGCTATTAAGGTTTGTTCAATATATTTATATTTATTATGTGACTGCTATGTACCTAGGATTGTGTTAAACCCTGGCAATAAAAACAAGAGTCCCTGCCTGCTTCACGTACACTGTTTTGTAACTTATTCTTTCCTGCATGCTACTATTTACAAAGCCCATTTCTTTTTGTTCTTTTTTGAAGATGATAGTTTCCTGACATTTTCTCCTGGATGCTGTATTAAATCATATTCAGACATATGCCTTTCTCTGAATTTTCCAGATGTCTTTCTTTCCCCTACATTTCAGTGTTTATCTCCTGTATTTCATGAGGTTTTTTTTTCTCTTTGTTTTTTTTCTACCAATGATTCAGCTGTCATTGTCAGTATTTTTCAACGTATAGGGTAAATGGACTGCCTTCAACTCTCCCCTGCCCACTTGTGTGCTGTTCGAGTCCTTCCGTCATTTATAGTCGTAGGGGAAAGATGTCTCCTCCTCTAACACACAGCCTGAAGCAGGGATTAGCTTAGTGTCCTGCATTCTGTGAAGGTGAGAGCCTTCCCTGCTCCCAGGAACTGATTCACTGCCCCTCACAATTATTGGATAATATGGGAGGGAAACTGTAATTCTCAGTATGCCTTGCACCCTGGGTTGCTTTTTACAGTCTGCATGAAGGGTTTTCCTTATGGAGACTAGACCTCCCAGAATGCAATGTGCTTCTTTCTAGTTGTTTTCTGAGAGTTGCTGCATAAAAAAACAAAACAAAAACACCAAACTCACTGCCATTTAGTCAATTCTGACTCCTGTTAAACCAATGTCTTACAGAGTAGAATGCAGCTCCATAGTGTTTTCTTGGTTGTAATTCTACTAGAAGGCACAGGACCACAATAATAACAACAATCTTTACTGAAGCAGATTATAGTATTTGGTTGGGTTTGAACCACTAACTTTAGGTTAGTAGCTGAGAGCAAACCATGTGCTCCACCCAGGGACCCCTTCTAGTTGTTTTCTGAGAGTTGCTGTATGTTGTTGTTGTTAGATGCCATCCACTTGGTTCTGACTCATAGCAGCCCTAATACTACAGAACAAAACACTGCCTGGTCTCCACCATCCTCACAATCATTGTTAGGCTTAAGTCCCTTGTTGGAGTCAGTGTCAATCCATCTTGTTGACGGTCTTCGTCTTTTTTGCTAGCCCTGTACTTTACCAAACATGATGTCCTTCTCCAGGGACTGGTCTCTCCTAATAACATGTTCCAAGTATATGAGACAAAGTCTCTACATCCTCACTTCCAAGGAGCACTTTGGCTGTACTTCTTCCAAGACAGATTTGTTTGTTCTCCTGGCAGTCCGTGTTATACTCAATATTCTTCGCCAATGCCATAATTCAAAAGTGTCAATTCTTCTTTGGTTTTCCTTACTCATTGTCCAGCTTTTGCATGTGTATGAAGCAATTGAAAGTACCATGGGTTGAGTCAGGCTCACTTAAGTCCTCAGAGTGACATCTTTGCTTTTTAACATTTCAAAGAGTTCTTTTGCAGAAGAATTGCCCAATACAATATACTGATCTCTTGACTGCTGCTTCCTATGGGTGTTAATTGTGGATCTAAGTAAAATGAAATCCGTGAAAACTTCAATCTTTTCTCCATTTATAATGATGTTGCTTATTGGTCTAGTTGGGAGGATTTTTGTTTTCTTTATTTTGAGGTGTAATCCATACTGAAGGTTGTAGTCTTTGATCTTCATCAGCAAGCCAGGTTGTGTCATCTGTATATCGCAGGTTGGTAATGAGTCTTTCTCCAATTCTGATGCCCTGTTCTTCTTCACATAATCCAGCTTCATGGATTATTTGATCAGTGTGTAGATTGAATAAGTATGGTGAAAGGATATAACCCGATGCACACCTTTTCCAGAAAAATGTTTTGTTGACTACGCAAAGACGTTCAACTCTGTGGATCTTAAAAATTATGGATAACATTGTAAAGTATGGGAATTCTGGAACACTTAATTGTGCTCATGAGGAACCTGTACATACACCAAGAGGAAGTATTTCAAAGGCAACAAGGTGATACTGAGTGGTTTAAAATCAGGAAAGGTGTTCCTTAGGGTTGTATCTTTTTACTGTACTTATTCAATCTTTATGCTGAGCAAATAATCTGAAAAGGTGAACTATATGAAGAAAAATGACATCAGAATTGGAGGAAGAATTGAAGCACTTACTAACGAAGATCAAAGACTATAGTCCAGTATATATTGCACTTCAACATAGAGAAAATGAAAATCCTCACAATTGGACCAAAGAAATATTATGATAAATGAAGGAAAGACTGAAGTTGTCAAGAATTTTTATTTTACATGGATCCACAATCAACACCCATGGAAGCAGCAGTCAAGAAGTCAGACAACATATTGCATTGAGCAAATCTGCTGCAAAAGACATCTTTAAAGTGTTGAAAATCAAAGATGTCATATAGAGGACAAAGGTACACCTGACCCGAGCTATGATATTTTTAACCACCTCATATGTGTTGGAAAGCTGGACAATACCTCATATGTGTTGGAAGGGTCATATGTGTTGGAAAGCTGGACAATAAGTAAGGAAGACTGAAAAAGAATAGACACCTTTGAACTGTTGTGTTGGCGAAGAATATTGAATATACCATGGACTGCAAGAAGAATGAACATATCTGTCTTGGAATAAATACAGCTATAGTGCTCCTTAGAAGCAAGGAGAGTGAAACTTCATCTCATGTCCTTATTACATGTACATGTTATCGGAAGGGACCAGTCCCTGGAAAAGAACATCATGCTTAGTAAAGTAGACAGTGAAAAAAAGGAAGACATTTAATGAGACTGGTTGACGCAGTGGCTGCAATGATGGGAACAAACATAACAACAATCGTGAGGATGGCGTTGGAATGGACAGTGTTCTGTGGTGCAAGGGTTGCTATGAGTCAGAACTGACTAGATGGCACCTAACAAAAGGCATTTTTCTGGTATTCTTTGCTTTCAGTCAAGATCCATCTGACATTAGCAATGATATCCCTTATTTCATGTTCTCTTCTGAATCCTGCCTGAATCTCTGGCAGTTCCATGTTGATGTACTGCTGCAACCACTTCTGAATTATCTTCAGCAAAATTGTATTTGCATGTGATATTAATGCTATTTTTCTGTAATTTCTGCATTCTTTTGGATCATCTCACTTTGAAAAGGGGAAAAATATGGATATCTTCCAGTCTATTGACCATGTAGCTGTCTTCCAAATTTCTTGGTATACATTAGTGAGCACTTCCAGCATTGCATCCATTTGTTGAAATATCTCAATTTGTATTCTGTTAATGTCTTTTGCCAATGCCTTCAGTGAACCTTCCTTCAATACCATTGCTTCTTTATCATATGCCATCTTCTGAAATGAATGAATGTTGACCAATTCTTTTTTGGTACAGTGACTCTGTATTCCTTCCATTTTCTTTTGATGCTTCCTGTGTCATTCAACATTATTCCCATAGAATCCTTCAGTATTGCAACTTTAGGCTTGAATTTTTTTTTTTCAGTTCTTTCAGCTTAAGAAATGCTGAGTGTGTCCTTCCCTTTTGTTTTCCTAACTCCAAGTCTTTGCACATTTCATTATAATACTTTATTTTGCCTTCTTGACCCATTCTTTGAAATCTTCTGTTCAACTGTTCTTCCAATTGCTTTAGCTACTCGATGTTCAAGAGCAAGTTTCAGTTTTCTTCTGATATCCATTTTGGTTTTTTCTTTCTTTCTTTCCTGCCTTTTTAATGACATTTTGCTTTCTTCATGTATTATGTCCTCCATGTTTTTCCACAACTCATCTGGTCTTTGGTCATTGGTGTTCCATAAGCAAATCTGTTGTTGAGATGGTTTCTAAATTCAGGTGGAATATACTCAAGCTTGTACTTTGGCTCTCTTGGACTTTAATTTCCTTCAACTTCAACTTGCATATGAGGAATTGAAGGTCTGTTTTGCAGTCGGCCCCTGGCATTATTCTGACTGATGATATTGAGCTTCTCCATTGTCTCTTTCCATTCATGTATTTGACTTGATTCCTCTGTATTCCATCCACTGAGGTCCATGTGTATCGTCGGCTTTTATGTTGTTGAGAAAAGTTATTTGCAATGAATAAGTCCTTGGTCTTACAAAATTCTATTGAGAGATCCTTGGCATTGTTTCTATCACTGAGGCTTTATTTTCTAACTGCTGATACTTCTTTGTCTCCAGTTTTTGCATTCCAATTGCCAGTAGTTATCAATGCATCTTGATTACATTTTTGATTAATTTCAGACTACAGAAGTTTGTAAAAATCATCAATTTCTTCATTTTTGTCATTAGTTGTTGGTAAGTAAATTTGATTAATAGTTGTATTATTGTTCTTCCTTGTAGACATATTGATATTATCCTATCACTGACACCGTTGTACTTCAGGATAGATCTTGAAATGCCCTTTTTGATGAAGAATGTGACACCATTCCTCTCTACTTTGTCATTACCAGCATAATAGACCATATGATTGTCCAATTTAAAATGGCCAATACTAGTTGCTGCATAAAGATGTAGAAATGACAGAAAAGCTTGCTACCTTATAAATCAGCACCCACAGGGAAGAGAGGAGCTGTTCAGGTTTCTGACTGGTGTGAACACTACACAGTCTTTGAATATGGGGATAGACAATGGCCTAGGGTTTTCTCAATCTATTACTAAAAAATAACAACATAGACTATTAGGACAGACTGAGAATCTAATGTCAGAAATTAGAGAAATTTCTACTCACTCTAAACCTAAATTTCTCTAATTTCTGACATTAGATTCTCAGTCTGTCCTAATAGTCTATGTTGTTATTTTTTAGTTTCTTCATTCCTTTTTCTTCATTCATATTTTAATTGGAATTTGGGAGAGACTTGCCTTCTCAGTAAATCATATTTGATTTATTGAACACCTATATCCCAGATACTCTTCTAGCTGCTTTATTTATGTTAGCACCTTGATTCTAACCCTATGAAGTAGTTGTTATTATCTCCATGTTGTAGATAAAGAACCAAGGTTCAGAGGTTAATGTAGAATTTGCCCAAGGACACTAAACTTGTAAGATGCACAGCTTAGAATCAAACCTAGGAATCTTTCACACAAAGCTCCTTGACCTTTCCCTAGTCTCTTTGACATCTTCAAGGTTAATTATCATGTTCAGACAATGAGAACACATCTTGTCAAATGAACTGGGACTAAAAACAAAGTCTATGAAAATTTCCACTGATACGTGGCATTGGTACATTGCAGGTAAAGAATGAGGGCAGTCTAGCACTTTACTGTTATTTAGCTTCCTTCCTTCCTTCTTTTCTTCCTTTGACTTTCTTATCCTCCCTCTACCCTATTCACTCTATGCTGTCATGCTATACTGAGTACATGACTCAATGTTACTTTCTACGCACATAAAATTTCTAGCACAGTTTGAATGATTGGAATTAAATGTGTTCAAAAACATTGAAGTAAAAATAGATTCTCTGCCCCCTATGGCAAAGAAAAGGGGTACAGACTTACTCATAATTAGGTGTAATTAACTGATAGCATTTTCATGTGTTGGTAGGAAAAGGAAGACAGGTGATCTATAAGAGGAAGCTGAGCTCTCTGGTGAGGCTGACTGGTGGCCTACAATAGCAACAGGGGAACATTGCCTGTGCTAGAACACACTATTAAGTCACTCCTGTGGAACAGACTTTTCCTGGCTAGGCTCATGACAGGTGGGCTGAGAAGGTTTGAAATTACTTAGACTCTAGTCCTTCCTTCTAACAAGTGTGGTTGATGAAGCCCAGTACGCTTAAATCACATATATGAAAGCTAGCCATTTTCTTCAATGACATCAATAATATTGTGCTTTTGATTGATAATTTTGCTTATTTTAAAAAGTATAAACACCAGTGTCTGTTGTTGAATAAAGTCAGTTTTTAAATTAAATATTTTTGATACAGTGATAAAGCCTATTTCTGCACTTGTCTAAGTTATATCTGATAATCTACAATGTTGTTGACTGGTTTGTAAACAATTTCTTTTTTCTCCAAATAGGCCTTAAAATTCACTTCTATTCTCAGTATTTGCACATTTGCAATTAGAACTAGCGTTCCATCCCTACAAGTCATCCCATTCCTGCTTCAATATATCCATATACTTCATCTCATCCACATTTCATATACACAAAATACATATATAGATATATTCTCATATAAATTATTTATAAAATTTGTTCTACAACCCATCACTGTGTGATGAGTGACCATCATTAGTCTTGGTTGAACCAACTGGGTCTGTCTAAACATTAATTCATAGTGACAACTCCTTAGTGAACCTGTCATTTATTTGGCCCATATGGAAATCAGGTTGTCAGACCTGATAGGTGAAATATATAGCAGTATCTGACAGAAATCTGAAGCTACTACCCTCAAGTGGCCCTTCCAGAGAAACAAAGACATTCAATCGCTTGCAGAGGTGGCTACCAGGAAAACAATAAGGGTTTAGGTAATGTCTCATTGTGAAGCACTAAGTTTCACCAATGAGCTTAAAATCAACCACAGTCTGTGACACACAAAGGCCACCAATATCCTAAAGAAAGAAACTGCTTCTCTTTTTAAACAGGTTTATTGAGATTTAATTCATATATCATATAATTCATCCATTTAAAATGTGTGATTCTATGGAATTGCCTATTTCCCCTTCCAGTTTTTTGTTACTGCTTCATGTATTTTGGAACTCTGTTGTTAGGTGCATATAAAAACTCTCTCTTTGGTTTTATTTATTTTTTCATGAAATACTCCAGGCTGTAGTTTTCAGAGGAGATCACACATTAGAAGACAAAATGAAGAGTAGACAAAGTTTTCATTGAAATCATACACTATGCCAGGCATTGTTTTTAAGTAATTGTGCACACTGTTTCTTAGTAAAAGCTAAAAGAAACTTTTTGTGATCTGTATTATTACCTCATTTACAAATGATAATATGGGGGTTAAGAGCAGTAGAGATTACAGAATTAGTAAATGGTAAATGTGGGATTTAAACCCTGTTTATTTGACTTTCCACATCCGAGCTCTTGTTAGCATAACTGACTGCCTTACAGCCTGCAGGAAGGAAGCTTAAAAAAACAAAACAAAACACTAGCATGTTGACAAATATGGAATATAATAAAAAAATACAACACTACTGTAATGCTACATCTAATTAACTGTATTCTTGATAGCCTTCCAGGTGTAAGGAATGCTTTCACATCATCTTTTTTTTTTCCCCACTAACCCGACCCAGTGCCGTCGAGTCGATTCCGACTCATAGCAACCCTATAGGACAGAGTAGAACTGCCCCATAGAGTTTCCGAGGACCACCTGGCGGATTTGAACTGCCGACCCTCTGGTTAGCAGCCGTAGCACTTAAGCACTATGCCACCAGGGTTTCCTTTTTCCCACTAGCACCACTAAATTCCAGTTCTGACTAAGAGTCAGCCAATTATTCATAGCATTCAAAGCACAGCATTCTCATTAACTTAAATCCCATAAAACAATGCAAGGACACACAGTAATATGGTAAAGAAAAAGGGTTTGGGGACTAGCCAAACTTAGAATATAATTTTGACTCTGCCACCTACCAGCTCTATAATCTTGGGCAAGTTAAATATATATTTTAAACATCATCCTTCTCATCAGTAAAATGGAGAAAATTATGTCTAAGTCTTTGCTTTGATGAGGGAAGTAAATGATGTATGCAAATAATTCAGAATATAATAGCGGTAATTATAAATAGTAGATACGGGATAAATTATTCCTGAATAATTTTAAAATATATTAGCTGAAACTGTTTAAAGCTCTTGCTTTATCTTATTGAAATGTCTCTGTACTATTCTGATAAATTGGCTTTCATGTACTTATCAGTTAATTAATTTATTCTTGCAAGTGAACACTGATTTATTCAAAGACTATTGAGTAAAGTCTTTGGAGAATGTTACAGATGAGTTTACTTTTGAAGTAAGTTTGGATTCACTAGATATTCATGGGAAAAAAAAGGATATTTCAGGCAAAGTGGTCACATGAGGGAGAGCACGAAAGGTGAAATGGCATTCAATGTTGTGAAAACTGCAATGACGTCTTTAGACCCTTGAACATAAAGTATGGCAGATCTTGTACTAAACGAGGACAAACACCTGGGCAGAGGACAGAGCCTGAAAGATACTGTGTTCTCTGTTTTATACTCAAGGATATAGGAATTTACTGGGAACATTCATAAAAGATAGTAGCATGACCAGGTGTATATTTTAGAAAGACCAATCAGAAATGATAGTTAATTTGTCAATATATAGCCATACTCATAAAGCTCAAAATAATGAGAGAATGAGTCTTTCATTGAGGAACTACAATAACCAGCTGAGGTTGTACTAGGAAGCCACTACTGGGTAAGCCATCAGATTATTCTGACATAAAAGATAAGCACTCAACCAAGAAACAGCAAATACATAAGAAAAATAAAAGATACAATAACCCTAAAAATCAATATGTATTAAGAAATTAAATTCAAGGGAAAAAGTTAATAGAGCAATAAGAACATGAGAGAGAAATTTAATGGTGTAAGAGAGATAAGGAGCAACTACATTCCTAAAATAAATACAGAAGTTTGAAGCAAAAACAAACAGGAAAAGTAAATTATTTCAAAGACCCATTTGGTCTTCAAGATATAACAGTAACTACCAAAAAACTGAACACATTACCATTGAATAGGTTCCAACTCTTAGTGACCCTATAGGACAGGGTAGAACTGCCCCATAGTGTTTCTAAGGAGCAGTTGGTGGATTTGAACTGCTGACCCTTTGTTTAGCAGCCTTACCTCTTTACCCCCGCACCACCAGGACTCCACGATAGTAATTAGTGATAAGCTAATTAGTGAATGGGAATACATATAAGGTACAGCACAAAGAAATAAAGAGATAACAATTAGGACCATATTTCATTTGTGTTTTTATTTTCTTATATTTCTCATATTGCAAAAGTTTTTCAATTTTCATGTAGTTATATTTATAATTTTTCTATTTTTTTATAGAATTGAGTCATAGGAAAGTTCTCCCCACTTGTAGTTTTTATAAGAATTAATTTGTGTTTTTTAAAGTACATGTGTGGTTTCCATTTTTATATTTACATCCCTGATCCATGTGGGGGATTTATTACGTATACGGTTTGAGGCACATATGGTTATCCAATTTTCCCAACATTACTTATTAAAACTTCATCTTTTCCACACTGATTTTGAGATACTGGTTTTATCATGAGAAAATTTAAAAGGAGAGATTTAAAAGATAGCCAGAAGGCAAAGACATATTGTCTTCAAAGAAATGCCAAATTGACTGAGAGCAGACTTCTCAACAGCAACAGTAGAAAAAAGAGGAATAACACTTTTGAACTGCTGAGAGAATTGAACTGTCAACTTAGAAATTTTACCTTGCTAATCTAATTTTTTTTTTTTTAATCTAGTACCTCAGAGCCCTGGTGGCATAGAGGTGAAGAGCTTGGCTGTTAACCAAAAGGTCAGCAGTTCGAACCACATACTGTTCCTTGGAAACCCGTGGGGCAATTCTACTCTGTCCTATAGGGTTGCTATGAGTTGCAATAGACTTGACGGCAACAGGTTTAATTTAATACTCAAAAATAAGGCCAAAATAAAGACATGTTTGGACAAATGAGAACCCTCATCAAATGGAACACCTCATAAGAAAGAAAATTAAATCTACAAAGATTGTCTGTATTCATTAGGAATTATGAGACAAAAAATTGAAATCGTGGAAAATAGAAACAAGTATTGTCTTCATAGAACAATAATGATAATAACTAAGTACAAAAAGAAAGAAAAACAAGGTAGAACTCATATACTAGAATAAAAATAGCTCATAAGACAGATGTAGATAATCTAACTTCCTTTTGCTATTGGGTAGCAAGACAAAACTATTAATTTTAGATATTTTAAAGTTTATATGTTGGAATTTTAAAGCATACCCACACAATAATGGAGAAATGCCAACAATCATACTGTTGTTGTTGTTAGATGCCGTCAAGTCAATTCTGACTCATAGCGACCCTATGAAAAACAGAACAAAACAATGCCTGGTCCCGTGCCATCCTCACAATCAGTTATGCTTGAACCATCTTTGCAGCCACTGTGTCAACTCATCTAGTTAAGGGTCTTCCATTTTTTTGCTGATTCTTTACTTTATCAAGCATGCTGTCCTCCTCCAGGGGCTTGTCCCTCTTGATACCATGTCCAAAGTACATGAGACAAAGTCTCACCATACTTGCTTCCAAGGAGCATTCTGGTTGTACTTTTTCCAGGACAGAATTGTTCATTCTTGCAGTCCATGGTATATTCAATATTCTTCGCCAACACCGTAATTCAAAGGTGTCAATTCATCTTTGGTCTTCCTTATTCATTGTCCAGCTTTCACATGCATATGATGCGATTGAAAATACCATGGCTTGGGTCAGGTGCACCTTTGTCTTCAAGGTGACACTTTTGCTTTTTAATGCTTTAAAGAGGTCTTTTGCAGCAGATTTACTCAATGCATTATGTTGTTTGATTTCTTGATTGCTGCTTCAATGTTTTCTCCATTTATGATGATGTTGCTTATTGGTCCAGTTGTGAAGATTTGTATTTTCTTTATGGTGAGGTACAATCCATACTGAAGGCTGTAGTCTTTGATCTTCATCAGTAAGTGCTTCAAGTCCTCTTCATTTTCAGCAAGCAAGGTTGTATCACCTGTATATAACAGATTGTTAATGAATCTTCCTCCAATCCTGAGGCCACATTCTTTTTCATATAGTCCAGCTTCCCCTATTACTTTCTGGGCATACAGATTGAGTAAGTGTGGTGAAAGGATACATCCCTGATGCACAGCTTTCCTGATTTTAAACCACACATTATCCTCTTTTTGTCTTTGAACCACTGCTTTTTGATTTCTGTACAGGTTCCACATGAACACAATTAAATATTCTGGGATTTCCATTCTTTACAATGTTATTCATAATTTGTTATGATCCACACAGTTGAATGCTTTTGCATAGTCAATAAAACACAGGTAAATATCTTTCTGGTATCCTCTGCTTTCAGCCAGGACCTATGTGACGTCAGCAACGATATCCCTCTTTCCATGTCCTCATCTGAATCCAGCCTGAACAGGCAGTTCCCTATCTATGTACTGCTGCAACCACTTTTGAATGATTTTTGGAATAATTTACTTGTGTATGATATTGTTTGATAACTTCCACATTCTGTTGGATCACCTTCCTTTGGAGTGGGAACAAATATGGATCTCTTCCAGTTGGTGGCCACGCAGCTGTCTTCCAAATTTCTCGGCATAGATGAATGAACACGTCCAGTACTGCATCCGTTTGTTGAAACATATCAATTGGTATTCTGTCAATTACCAGAGCCATGTTTTTCGCCAATGCCTTCAGTGCAGCTTGGACTTCTTCCTTCAGTACCATTGGTTCTTGATCATATACTGCCTCCTAAAATGGTTGAATGTCCCCCAATTTTGGGGGGGTTCAGTGACTCTTTCCCAGTTATGTTGAGTCCCTTCCAACCTGAGGGGCTCATTTTCTGGCAATGTATCAATGTTCCACTGCTATTCATAAGGTTTTCATTGGCCAATTGTTTTCAGAAATAGGCAACCAGGACCTTTCTAGTCTGTCTTAGCCTGGAAGCTCCACTGAAACCTGTCCACCAGGGGTGACCCTGCTAGTATTTGAAATAGTGGTGACAAAGCTTCCAGTATCACAGCAACATGCAAATCACTGTAGTACAGCAAACTGAAAAACACATGGTAGACCAACAATCATGTAACTTGCAAATCAGCAGTTACAAAAATAATATAAAAAAGGAGAACCCAAAAGTAGAAAAGGAGAAAAGAAATGAGGGGAGACAGAAATGAAAAAAATCAGAATAAATAAGAAATAGAAGACAGGAACCAATAAAGACTAAAGCAGAAAGTAATACAATGATCAACAGAAAATTATAAAAACAATCTATTTATAAAATAAAAATATTGGATCTTTAAAAAGACTAAAAAGAGATAAATATCTGTCAAAAATTTTTCAGAAAAAAAGGTAAGCACTAGTAATTAATATTAGGGAATTTTATGTATATATGTGTGTGTGTGTGTGTGTGTGTGTGTGTGTGTGTGTGTGTATGGAGAAAGACATGCCAGTATGCTCCACAAAGATTTACAGCCTTGGAAATCCTACAGAGCCGTTCTACTCTGTCCTATAGTGTCGCTAGGAGTCAGAATTGACTCCATGGAAGTGGGTTTTGGTTTTTGGTTACATATATATGTAATTCAAGATTAAATTAATTACAAAGGAATACATGATAAAATGAACAACTTTCATAAACATTTTATATTACCAGTGGTGACTCAAAAGTAGATAATACAAACTGACTGATTACATTTAACAAATTGGAACAATTGTAAAATATATCCCAGTTTAAAAAAAAAAAATGAAGCCCTTGTTTTTTACAAGACAAAGTTATTGAATCATCAAGGAGTAGATAATCTCTAACTCATACACTTTTTTTTTTTTCCTGATAATAAATGTCGAAATAAGCCTGCTGTAAACACCTGACAAGGACAATAGGTAAAGGGAAAATTAAAGGCCAATCATTCTCAAGAACATAAGTGTGTAAATAAGTATACATGTAGACAGAAAGACCAAATTTACCACAAAAATAGAAAGATTGTGTAGTACCAGAATATTAAAAAAAAATGAATACATGACTGTCTCAATAAATATAAAAAAAAAATTATAATCAATTTATGTTTAATAAATATTTTTACTTTTTCAGAAATAGGAGAATTTTTTTTAATCAGATAAAGGATCTTCAGCAAAAATACACAAAAATTTATATAAAATGATAAGACATTAGAAACATATCCATTGGAGAAAATATATGCCCACATATGTTAGGTTGAATAACACTTATTTAAAATTGTTTGAAAGGTCATAACAGTTGATTGTGTAAAAGAAATTCGAATAAGGATTGGCAATAAAGACACAAAACTGCTGCTATTTGCCACAGATATTTTCTACACAGAAAATTCAAGACTCTACAAAGTAATATAGTTCATAATAATCTCCAGCAAATTTTGTGAATAAAAGCTTAATAATAAAAATTCATTAGCATTTCTATGCATCAGCAACTACTGTAAAATGTTAATTAATATTATGAAAATATTAATAATCTTATAATTAATTGATATAAACTCCATGCAATTTTAGTTAAAACTCTAACCTGAAAAGATGATTCTAATATTTGTATATAACAATATAAGACAAGAATAACTTAAGACAATTTTCAAAATGGAGAGCAATACTGAAAATTTGCTAAACTACATAGCGATACTTACCTTAAACACATAGTACTTGAAAAAGTGCAGTATTGACATAGGGCTAAACAAATAAACCAAAGAAATAGAACACGAAGTCTAGAGACATATCCACATATACATAGGAACTTGATACTTAACATAGTTGGGATTACAAAAAATGGGGAAGCACAGAAAATTCAATAATAACTATGGGACACCAGCACTACCAAAATCTACGGTAACTTCTCTCTTTTCTGAATCTCTTTTGTAGTCATTCTGTATCTCATAAATTAGTCATTGATTGTAGCTTATAATTTATATCTCTATTATTGGTATAGAATTTTATTCCTTCATAAATTGGAGTGTGTGCGATAAATATATGTTAAAGAAACATATGGTGTGATGGATGATGGCATATAAAAACGCCAGAGCTTTCAAGTTATAACACGTGGGTTTCATTTCTGGTCTTGAAAAATCCTCATTGTGTGACTTTGGGAAGATCATACTTTCCCTGAGCCTCAAGTTTCTCATTTCAAAAACAGAAACATTAATATATGTTCTGCATATCTCTCAGGCTCTATGCAAATAATATAATCAAAAGGATGTTGAAATGTTCTATAAGCTATATATCTCCAAACATGTGTTATTTGTCTGTATTTCTTGCAGAGCTCAGTATATACTGGATTTGTACCATGCTGTAGATGCTCAATAGGACTGGTTTCCGGTATATGACCTGTAGTCACACAGGGCCCTATGCTCAGAAGGGTCCTGCATTTGGTTTGATGCTCTGCTATTGCTATCTTAAAATTCTTAATAATTTCTTTTTTGAACTTATATCTTATATGTCTGACAGAAAAAACGGAGCATGCATGAAAGTAGAGGAATATGCGCAAGGTGCTCATCCCCTTTTCCTTACCACCTTCCATTTGCATGTAGCATTCATTAATGATGTCCCATGAGCACAGATCTCCAATGAACCCATGATGCATGAAGTTCAGTGAGACTCAAAGTGAATGGAAGGCACACTTGTTATGTCTGAGACTAAGACAGGGGTATTGACAGCTCCAAAATGTCACGTTTTCTTCCCTAACCAGAGCTTGCTTTGAATGCCTAACAACAGTCAATGACATTCTAAAAACAGGGATGACCAAGCAATTCTATTACATCCTTTCTTTATGGATATTATTTCCTTGTGTTAGCCAACAACTTATGCTGAAAAAAATGGCATAGATGGAAAGGGGAAGATTTGGCAACCATGATTCCTTTTGTTCTCAGTTCTTCCTTCCTCATCAGTAAGCCCAAGGTAGAAAGGGTTGATAGAATGTATCAGGAAGTGAAATATAAACTACTGAGTTAGTTTGGTGCAGTGTTTACACTGTTTTGATAAGAACAAAATATGTACTCTTATACAAGCTTTGAAATACAAATTGTATAATTCTGCAATTCTACATACAAGTTAATTGGTTTATATATTTATTTTAAAAACTGGTATTGCAGTGTGAAAATGAAAGTTAAGGGAGAGAGGGAGCCAACATGCCACTGTAGACAAATGCACCATACCATCCCTCTGCAGCAAATACTAGAAAGACTAAGTAAACAGATACAAACGTCACTCCTGGAACCCTAATCATCAAATGAAGGGATAAAGAACTAGATCAAACACTAAATGAAAGAAGAAATTGAGGGAAAACAGAGAACAAGGAGAGATACAGAGTGGAAGTCCCTGGCCAACTAATACAGTGTGGCATTGCCATCTTGGAGCACAGCCAGCAACGACCCTGGACAGGGAGTGTGGGAAGGCAACTACATGAAGCTCCCAACAGGAGATAGAGCACTGGTAACCAGAGAAATGCACTTTCCCACCCCAACCCTTCTGCCCTATAAGCCACCTTCACCCTTTCCAGCTGGGCCATGCTGTATCACCTTGGCTGGAGTGCTGCTGGCCTGCTGCCAGCCAGGGTCTGCCTTGTACCCACCCACCAGCTCCTGCTGCACCACCTTTTTTTTTTTTCTTATTACTTTCTCTTCCTTCTCCCTCCACCTATCCCTGTATGTCACTTCCCTTCTATTCCAACTGGCCCTCACACCTGCCCCTCCACCACTCACCAGCTCCAACCACACAACCAGTTTTTTTTTTTTTTTTTCTTTTCACTTTCTTGCTTTTCTCTCTTCCTTCCACCTAGTTCCATATGCCACCTCAGCCCCCAGCCACAGGACCCTGCCATGCCACTGGGGCTAGAGAGCCACTGGCCCACTGCCATCCCGAATCTGTCCTACTTCCACTCACTGGCTCCCAGCACATCATTCTTTTTTTCATTTTTTCCTTTTCTTTCTCGCTCTCACCTAGCCCTGTACATCACCAGCACACTGGCCTGTGGCTGCCCCAGGTCTACCCCACTCCCACATGCTGCCCCCACCATGCCACTATTACTTTCCTTTTTTCTTTCTCCCTCCCACATAGCACACTACATGGCCTCCTTTCCCTTTCCACTCACTCCCAGGTCTACCCAGCCCCTACTCACCAGCCCCCATTACGCTGCTTTTTTTTTTCCTCCTTTTTTCTGTCTTACTTTTCTTTCTCCCACACACCTAGCCTTGTATGCCCCATTCCTCACTTCTCGCTAGACCCTGCCATGTCATCCCAGGTAGAGTGCCACTGGCACACCAGCCTGCTCCCACCTGGTGCCAGTTATTTTCTTTTTTCTTTTTCTTTCTTTCTATTTCCCACCTAGCCCCATATGCCCCTTCTCCCTCTTCCCACCAGCCCCCACCCACCTACTAAACATTTTTTTCTTTCTCTCTATTTTTATTTTGGAAACCCTGGTGGCATAGTGGTTAAGTGCTATGGCTGCTAACCAAAAAATTGGCAGTTCGAATCTACCAGGCACTCCTTGGAAATTCTGTGGGGGCAGTTCTACTGTCCTATAGGGTCACTATGAGTAGGAATTGACTTGATGACAGTGGGTATAGTGGGTTTGGGGTTCTATTTTTATTTTTTCTTACCCCCACCTAGCCCTGTATTCCATCCCTTCCTTCCCACCAGACCTTACCAGGCTGCCACAGCTAGAGCATCCTAGTGCTCAGGCCTTCCACTGCATTGGGCCCACACTGACCACTCCCCCCCCCACCTGACCAGCTGCTGAATGGTGAGAAATAAGCCTGTACCACTCCCCATCCAACACTCTTGTCAACCTGGCAAGGAACTGAAAATGCTTCCACACCACTGGACCAACATCAGGGAGCAGACAGATGACCCTCAGCCACCTCACCAAGCCAGTGAACAGAGAAGTGGGCTCACCCTACCTGCTGCTGATCTGCCCACCTGGACACAGTACTGAGAGCAATCATGCCCACAGACAAGCAAGCAATAAAGCGCTTGGCTCACTGGTCCTGACATATTGAAACAAGACAAAGAAGCAGGATAAAACAAATGAATATAAAATCAATCAAAAAATAAAATAATACCTTAATGTCTTGGAGGAAGCAGACAATATCAAAACATACAAAAAAGCAGGATAGCTCCAGCAAGTGACCAAAATAAAGAATCAGATGATCTTCCAGAAGAAAAGAAGGCAGTGGAACTACCTGATATGGAATTCAAATGACTAATATTTATGGCTACCCAAGATATTAGGAAAGAGATCATGGAAAACACAGAAAAAAACAAGGAAAAATCTTGTAAAACACAGACAAAACCATGAAAACATAGCCAAAATGAAGAAAAACACAGACAAAGCAATAGAAGAATTCAGGAAATTAATTCAAGAACAAAATGTCAAAATAAAAAAATAGACATCATACAACAGAAAGTAGAAATTCAATGCATAAACAACAAAATTTCAGGAATGGACAACTCAACAGAATGTTTTAAGAGCAAATTTGAAACAATAAAAGAATCAGGGAGATTGAAGACAAGTACATGGATGCCACTTTGAGGAAAAATCAAAGAAAAGAATGAAGAAAAAGAAAGAAAATCTAAGAATTATGTGGGACACAATCAAGAGCAAAAATTTGTCCATGATAGATTTCCATAAAAGGGGGAGAAAATGGAGAACACTGAGAAAACTGTTGAAAATTAGTGGCAGAAAACTTCCCAAATATTATGAACGATGAAAAGCTGACCACCCAATAAGCTCAACAAACCCCATATAAGATATACCTCTAAAGAAAGTCACCAAGACATATCAAAATCACACTTGCTAAAGCAAAAGACAAAGAATGAATCCTGAGAGTAGCTCAAGAAAAATGAAAAGTCACTGATAAAGAGGAAACAATAAGACTAAGTTCTGATTACTCAGGAGAAACTATTCAGGCAAGAGGGCAATTGGATGACATATATAAAACCATGAAAGAAAGAAAGAAAGAAAAAAAAAAATGCCAACCAAGAATATATATATTCTGCAAAACTCTGTCTTGAATATGATGGCAAAATTAGGACATTTCAAGATGAACAGAAATTAAAGGAATTCGTAAAAAACAAACCAAACTTACAAGAAATATTAAAGGGGGTCCTTCAGTTAGAGAGCCAAGAGCATCAGATAATAACCAGAGTCTAGGACACAGGACAGTATCACCCAGATACAACCCAGGTAAAGAACTCTCAGTAATAAAACAAAGCTAAAAGACTTATAACAGGGAAACAGAGATGTCAATCTGTAAAGGATGACAACATCAAAACAATAAAAAGGGGGAATAAATGAGGTAGATGTAGAATTTTCAAATGGGGAAGGATTCAAGGCTATATCAAGTAATAAAAGACTCATTCAAACTTTGGAAGATAAGGATAAATTTCAAGGTAACCACAAAGAAAGTTAAGAAACCTACCCATCAAAATAAAAAAAAAAGGAAAAACATAATGTCTCAGTAAACACGACATCTATAATAACAAAAGAAAACCCACAAACAAAAGGAACTCAGCACAGAAAAGTAAGAGGAACAAAGAAAACGTCAGTACCACAAAAAAAGGGCACAATATGACAGCAATAAACTTATACCTGTGAATAATCACACTGAATGTAAATGGCTTAAATGCACCTGTAAAGTGACAAGGGTGACAAAATGGATAAAAAAGCATGACTCATTAATATGCTGTCTAAAAGAGACACAATGACATGAATATATTAAAAATCAAAGGATAGAAAAAAATATATCAAGCAAACAGTAGCCAAAAAAGGGCAGGAATAGCAACACTAATATCAGATAAAGTAGACTTTAAGACAAAACCAACCAGAAAAGACAAGGAAGGACATTATATATTATACATAATGATTAAAGGGACAATCCATCATGGTGACATAAGCTTAATAAATATCTACACACCCAATGACAGGGCTCCAAAACACATAAAACACACTAACAACACTGAAAAGAGAAACAGTTCCACAACAATAGTAGACTTCAACGTACAATTTTGTTAAAGGACAGAACATCTAGAAAGAAACTCTACAAAGATGCAGAAGATCTCAAAGCCACGATCAACCAACTTGACTTCATAGACATATATAGAAAAAAACACTCCACCAAATAGCAGCAGGTATACATTCTTTTCCAACACACATGGAACTTTCTCCAGAGTAGACCACACTTTAGGTCACAAAGCAACCCTCAACAAAATCCAAAACACTGAGATAATATAAAGCATCTTCTTTGATCACAATGCCATAAAAGTAGAAATTAATAACAGGAAGAGCAAGGAAAATAAATAAATAAATAACATGAAAATTGAATAACGCCCTGCTTAAAAACAACTGGGTAATAGCAGAAATCAAAAGAATAATAATAATTAAAAAAATTTCTAGAATCAAATGAAAATGAAAACACATCATACCAAAACCTTTGGGACACAGCAAAGACAATACGCAGAGGTCAATTTATAGCAATAAACACACACATTAACAAACAAACAAAAAAAAGAATGGGCCAAAATCAAAATGTTGGTTTTACAACTCGAACAAATGGAAAGAGAGAAGCAAAAGAAGTCCACAGGCACAAGAAAAAAGGAAATAATACAGATTAGAGAAGAAATAAATGAAATAGAGAACAGAAAAACAATAGAAAGAATCAACAAAAGTTGGTTCTTGAAAAGATCAATAAAATCGGCAAACCATTGACAAAAAGAAAAACTGGAGAGGAAGCAAATAACTCACATGAAAAATGAGATGGGGACATTACAACAAAAAACCCACTGAAATAAAAAGGATTATAACAGAATACTATGAAAAACTGTACTCCAACAAATTTGAGAACCTACAGGAAATGGAAACATTTCTAGAAACGCACTACCTATCAAAACTAACACAAGCTGAGATAGAAAACCTGAACAGATCCACAAGAGAAAAGATTGAAGAGGTTATAAATAAAAGCTCCCAACAAAAAAAGTCCTGGCTCACATGGCTTCACTTGAGAATTCTACAAAACATTCAGAGAAGAGCTTACAGCAGTAGCACTCAAACTATTTCAGAGCATAGAAAAGGAAATACTCCTGAATTCATGCTATGAAGCAAGCATAACTCTGGTACCAAAGCCAGGCAAAGGCACACAAAAAAAGAAAATTACGGACTAATATCTGTCATAAATATAGATGCAAATATTCTCAACAAAATTCTAGTCAATAGAGTTCAGCATCATATAAAAAAATAATAATAATACACCATGACCAAGTGGGATCCATACCAGGTATACAAAGAAGGTTCAACGTTAGAAAATCAATTAACATAATCCACCACATAAATAAGACAAAAGAATCACATGATCATCTGAATTGATGCAGAAAAGGCATTCGATCAAATCCAAAACTCATACCTGATAAGAGCTCTCAATAAAATAAGAACAGAGGGGAAATTCATAAACATAATAAAGGGCATCTACAAGTGGTTAAGAGTTCAGCTGTTAACCAGAAGATAGGCAGTTCGAAGCCACCAGCCACCCTTCAGAAACGCTATAGGGCAGTTCTACCCTGCCCTATATATAGGATCGCTACGAATCAAAATAGATCCAACAGCAATCGGTTTGGCTTTAGTTTTATACAAAACCAACAGCCATCATTCTCAATGGAGAGAGGCTTAAACATTCCCCCTGAGATCAGGAAAAAGACAAGGTTGTTTCTGATCTCAGGGGGAATGTTTAAACCTCTCTTCTTAATCGAAAATTCTCTTCCTTCCTTAGTTGAAAGATTCAGCAGAGGAGCAGGATACAAGATCTACATATACAAATCAGTTGGGCTCCTACGCACCCACAAAAAGAACTTTGAAAAGGAAATCAGGGGAAAAGAATTATAATAGTCCCTAAAGAGATAAAATATTTAGGAATAAATCTAACCAGGGATTTAAAAGAGCTGTACAAAGAAAACTACAAAACACTATTGCAAGGGACCAAAGTAAAAAACCAAAAACTAGTTGCCATTGAGTCGATTCTAAGGACCAAAATAGACCTACATAAATAGAGAAAACATACCATGATCATATCTACAGATATAATTCAGTCCTGACCCAAATACCAACAGCATTCTTTAACGAGGCAGAAACTAGTTCAACAACTTTATATGGAAAGGAAAGAAGCCCTGGACAAGCAAAGCATTACTGAAGAAAAAGAAGAAAGTAGGAGGCCTCACCCTACCTCATCTCATAACCTACTATACAGCCACGGTAGTCAAAATAGCCTGGTACTTGTACTGGTACAGGATAGACACATAGGCCAATGGAACAGAATTGAGAACTCAGATGTAAATCCACCCACCATTGGCATGCGATCTTTGACAAAGGATGAAAAGTCCATTAAATGGGGAAATGACAGTCTTTTTAACAAATGGTGCTGGCAAAACTGGATGTCCATCTGCAAAAAAATATGAAACAGGGCCCCTCCCTACCTCACGCTATACACAAAAACTAACTCAAAATGGATCAGAGACCTAAATATAAAATCTATAATGATAAAGATCATGGAAGAAAAAATAAGGACAACAATATGAGCCCTAATACAGGGCATAAAGTGAATGAAAACAATAACTAATGACGTACAAACACCAGAAGATAAATTAGATAACTGGGGAGCTCTTAAAAATTAAATACTTTTGCTCATCGGAAGACTTCACCAAAAGAGTAAAAAGAGAACCTACTGCCTGGGAGAAGAACTTTTGGCTATGACATACTCAACAAGGTCCTAATCTTTAAGATCTATAGAATACTTGAACATTTCAATAACAAAAAGACAAACAATTCAATTAAAAAATGGGCAAAGGGTATGAACAGACACTTCACCAAAGAAGACACTCAGGCAGCTAATAAACACTTGAGGAAATGCTCGAGATCACCAGTCATTAGAGAAATGCAAATCAAAACCACAAAGAGATACCATCTCACCCCAACATTACTGGCAGAAAATAATAAATGTTGAAGAGGTTGCAGGGAGATTGAAACTCTGATGCACTGCTGGTGGGGATGTAAAATGGTACAACACACACTGGAAAACGATATGGCTCTTCCTTAAAAAACTAGAAATAGAAATACCATGCAATCCAGCTATCCCACTCCTAGGAATAAGTCCTAGCAAAATAAGAGCTGTCACACAAATAGACATACACACACCCATGTTTATGCAGCATTATTCACAATAGCAAAAAGAAGTAAATGACCAAGTGCACATCAACAGATAAATGGATAAACAAATTATGGTACATATACACAGTGGAATACTATGCAAAGATAAAGAGCAGTGATGAATCCTTGAAATATCTCACAACATGGATGAATCTGGAGGGCATTATGTTGAGTGAAATTTGTCACAAAAGGACAAATATTGTATGAGACCACTATTATAAAAACCCAAGAAAAGATTCACACACAGAAAAAAAAAATCTTTGTGGTTATGAGTGAAAGGATAAATGGGGAGAGGAAATCATTAACTGGTTAGTAAAAAGTATTAAATTTGCTGAAGGGTAAGACAACACACAATATTGGGAAAGTCAGCACAACTTGAATAAGGTAAAGTATAGAAGCTTCCTAGACACATTTAACCACCTGGAGGTCCCCAGTTACTGGGGCTGAGGGCTGGGAACCATGGTCTCGGGGGCATCTAGGTCAATTGGCATAACATAGTTCATAAAGAAAATGTTCTACATCTTTGGTGAGTAGCATCTGGGGTCTTAAAAGCTTGTGAGCGGCCATTTAAAATACATCTATTAGTCCCAGCTCATTTGGAGCAGAGGAGAATTAAAAACAACAACGACAACAATAAAAAAGACAAAGACACGAGTAAAAAATTAGTTCAAAGAACTACTGGGCCACATGAACCACAGCCTCCACAAGCCTGAGCCCTGAAGAACTAGATGGTATCTGGTTACCACTACTTTTACCATTCTAACAGGTATCACAATAGAGGGTCCCAGACAGAGCAAGAGAAAAATGTAGAATAAAATTCAACTTTACAAAAAAAGACCAAACTTACTGGTCTAACAGGGACTGGAGGAACCTCAAGAATATGGGCCCTGGACACCCTGCTAACTCACAACTGAAGTTCACCTTTCAGCCAAAGTTTAGACCTATAAAACAAATGGAAACCCTGGGGGCGTAGTGGTTAAGTGCTACAGCTGCTAACCAAGAGGTTGGCAGCTCAAACCTGCCAGGTGCTCCTTGGAAACTCTGTGGAGCAGTTCTTCTCTGTCCTATAGGGTTGCTATGAGTTGGAATTGACTCAACGGCAGTGGGTATAAAACAAACAATAACAGGCATGAGGAACGTGCTTCTTAGTTCAATCAAGTATATGAGATCAAATGGGCAATGCTTGCTCAAAAGCAAAGATAAGAAGGCATGAAGGGACAGGAAAACTGGACAAATGGACACGGAGAACCCAGAGTGGAAAGGGAAGGAAGGAGAGTGCTGACATATTGCAGGGATTGCAACCAATCTCACAAAATAATTTGTGTCTAAATTTTTTAATGAGAAACTCATTTTTGCTGTAAACTTTCGATAGTGAGCCCCAATAGTGTGAACAGTTTGCTCTAGACTACAGGTTCATGGTTGTAGCACACCCAATGGCTCCACAGAAGAAGGGCCTGGCAATCTGCTTCCGTAAAGATTATAGCCAATAAAAACCTTTGGAACGGTTCCACTCTGTAGCACATGGGGTTGCCACGAGTCGGAACTGACCGGATGGCAACTTTTTAATTTATTTTTCAGGGAGCTTGGGGCTGATCAAGGAAAGCGATGTGACCAAGAGATATCAGCGTTGCACAAGCAGCTATTTTGGGGGCCAATGTGTTGACAGCTTGCATCCGGGGGAAGATCCTTCACAGCAGGAGCCCCTCCAGAGACTAGCAGTGCAGGCAGCCACCAGAAGGGAGAGAGGACAAAAGGAGGGGCTTACATGTACCCACGTCATGTCCCTCTGCAGCAAGGAGGGAGTCTCTGGGTCAGAGAACACTGAAGGGCAGTGGTGGCTTGATAGCCTTATAACAGGGTTTTATTTTACCTACAGTTAGCAGATATAAGGTGTAGTTTCACAAGGTATGCAAAGCAGGTAGGCTCTAAATGGCTAAAACTATACTTATTTGGCCTATTTTGAAAACAATTGGATGAGTAAAATTTTGAGTTTGATGCTGGTGGATTTTTTGGCTAATAGGCCTCAGCTGCATATGAAGAAGGAAAAGAAAAGCCCTTAGCCATCAGTTGATTATGGCTCATAGTGGCCCTACAGGACAGGGTAGAACTGCCCCCACAGGGTTTCCAAGGTTGTAAATCTTTATAGAAGCAGAATGCCACATTTTTCTCCCATAGAGTGGCTGGTGGATTTGAACAGCCCCTGCCTTTCCGTTAGCAGCCGAGCTCTTAACCACTGCACCAACACGGGTTCTTGAAGAAGAAAACAATCTGAGGTCAATATGCTAATGTGTTACATATACACATTTATATAACAAAAGGAGGTGATAGGTGTCTTAGGCTGGGTTCTCGAGAGCAGCAAAACCAATGATGCATCTATCTCTCTCTCTCCATATGTATATATATATATATATATATATATATATATAAAACAGTGCTATCATATAGAAAGAGTTATAACAAGGAATGGCTCGCGTGGTTGTAGAGGCTGGACAGCTCCAAGTCCATGGGGCAGTCTGGAGACTTCTCCTGACTCACATAGCTTCAGGGGCTGGCAAACTGAAGATCAGTAGGTCAGACAGCAGGTCTCTGGCACACAAGCTTCAAAGGTCGAGAAATCCCAAGATTAGCAGGTAAGCTGGTAGGCCCCTGGCTCACAGGCCTCACAGACTGTGGAGGCTGGTGAATCCCAAGATTGGTAGGTAAACTGCTAGCTTAAGTCCCAAGAACTGGAAGTCAGATGAACAGGAGCCTGCTGCAGGATCTAGAGCAAGCAAAAGCCAGTGAGCCCTGTCAGAAAGTCCACCTATATTAGATGCAGGCCACACCCCCAAGGAAACTCCCTTTCAACTGATTGGCTACTCACAGCAGACCTCATCATGGAGGTGATCACATTATATCAAATCTCATTATGGAGGTGATTGCATCATTATATGACTGCATAGTTTGGCATCATAACTGCCAAATCACTGAGAATTATGGCCAGCTAAGTTGACACACAACCTTAATGATCACAGTAAAATATAGGCTGTAGTATAAACAAGAATATGAGTTAGACGATCAAGAAAAAAACTTGAGCCCAGGAAAGCAAGATTGAGGCTACTCATCATACTGGAATCAAGATGGATCTTGAGAATAAGGTAGCAGACCAGTAACCAGGTGTGTGATTCAAGGACAGAGTGAATGATATGGACTTGATACTAAGCAACAGATTGTGTGGCTGGAACCGATAAACTCTTGGTCAAAAATGGTCGTGGGGATTAGGAAAAACTGTGGGAAAGAGAGAGCCCCATTACTAGGAGGCATGCAGAACCTGCCCCAGTTAGGAACCTGTCCAAATAGTCCAGGTTAGAGATGATTATGAGGGTTGGACTGAGGGAGTAGCCTAATACTAAGTTCATTAGCCTTATTATTTTCCATAAATTCTAAGAAATTTTCCTGTTATTTCCTCATTGACCTCTACATTTGGAAATTGGCAGGTAGTTCTGTCACGAGGGAGAAAATAAATTTCTGGTAAGATGGTGATGTTGGATCACTGGTTGTTTCAGTTCTGTTTAGTCCACCCACTGCGAGGAGGGGTTAGATTCTGGCCTGAGGAAGAATGTGTGAAGAAAGATTTGTTTCTCACTTCTGGTTTCTCTGACTAGTTTCAATTACTCTCCAAATTTTAAAATGCCAGGCCCATCATCTCCTTAGTGATTTCTTGGTGACAAACATTTATCTGCAGAAACTGAAATGAAATGTCAGAGGCAGAAGATTCTGGCTATTTCTATTTCATGGTTGAGTACCCTTCTATTTTATCACCTAGTAGAGTGGCCAATTTCCCTCCTGGTTTCAATGCCCACCCCCCTTATTTTTTTTAATTTTTTTTTTTCCCCCTCCTCATGCTGTTTAAGCCCTATGGCACTGTTGAGAGATAACTTCTTGTTTTTCTGCCTCATACGTGGCCTATTTACCAGGTGATCTCTAGGAGAGAACTCGCTTTTGAGTTCACTCACGAACATTAGACCATTGATTGGTATACTAGAATCATATTTTTAAAGAGACAAAAACCTCACCTTCTACCAGCTGACTCCCTTCTGCATTTCATACCAGTGGAGTCTGAATTTAGGTATTGCAAGCTACAAAGGGTACCCCTGAGGCATTTTATGAACTCTGGATATTAGGGATGGGGTGGGGTGAATGAGCTATGTGAGACCATTATGGTGAAAAATTTTAAAAATGGGGTCATAAAGTAGGCTGAGTACATATGCCTGCAAAAGGATAATCCTTGAGGACTTTTCTCCTCCTCCTCCTCTTTCTTCACAGTGTCTTATCCAAGTATTAGTGCTATTCTATCCGTAACAATGAATTTCATTTTCTTTCTCCATATCACCACTCATGAACTGAGCAGTTGAAAATATTGTTTAACTTGGTCTCCCACAAAATTCAGTCTGATATCCATCAGTACTTATTGAGCACCTGCAGTGTTCCAGGATTGCAGAAAATAAAGATTCTGTCTTTGTGAAGCTTATATTACAGTTATTAGACATTTCAAGAAGGAAGGAACTATTTTTATGTCTCTTAAAATGTTCTTATCCGGGACGATGTTTAGTACACATTAAGCCTTTTGCGATGACTTGGAAAGAATAAAAATCTTTACTATGTTGATCCTGATAATCTGAAAAACCTTCACAGTCAAATAAAACCAGGTCCTGGATGTGTTTCAACAAACACACTTTTTAATGCATCGTTGGGCTCCCTGGAAAGAAAAATCTCTAAAAGTTAAAATAAAACTAACAACCAACCAAACAAGAAAAAACACAAAAACGTTTACTAGGCTGAGACCGGACCAGGAAGCTCGGAAAGTGAGTTATATGCTAGTAATGTGAAAGGTGATGTTGAGGGGAGGAGAGGTGTCTATCAGCACTTTTTCACAGTCTGAGCCTAGAGCCCCCAGTAAAACCCTCTCCATGAAGTTAGTTTCCTTCAATGAACTAAAAAGGGGCCTAGATCCTGAGGAATCAAATCTGTCTTCTAAAATGGCAAATAGCTAGACTTATTTCTATTTTAAATCTAATCCAGCAATCTCTCTTTTAACTTGCCAGTTCTGATTGTTAAGGTTGTATGTCCACATGGCTGGGCCATGATTCTCAGTGGTTTGGCAGTTATGATACCGTTTGGCCGTCCTATGATGATGTGATCACTTCCATGATGAGATTTGATATAATGTGATCACCTCCATGATGGGATCTGCTGTGAGTAGCCAATCAGTTGAAAGAGAGTTTCCTTGGGGGTGTAGCCTGCATCAAACATAAGTGGATTTTCTGGCAGGGCTTGCATGCTTTTGCTAGCACTGGATCCTGCAACTGGCTCCTGTTTGTCTGACCTCCAGCTCTTGGGACCTGAACTAGCAGCTTACCTGCTGCCTTGCCTGTCAATCTTGGGATTCATTGGTCTTCGCAGGCTGGGAGCCAAAGCCTTGTTGTCTGACTTGCTGTTCTTGTGTTTGCCAGCCCTGGGGCTCCATGAATCAGGAGAAGCCTCTAGCCTGATTCCACCCTCTACAACTGAGTGAGCCATTTTCTTGATATAAATCTCTCTCTCTAAATATTTATATGTTCTACTGGTTTTGCTTCTCTAGAGAACCCAGCCTAAGATGACAGTTCAACCCATTTAAATTTATTGTGATTGATATGTTTAGGCTTATTTCAAAATCTTACCTTATCATGTCTGTTTTCTTGTTTATCGTCATGTATCACTTTTTTCTTTTGTTATTTTTTTATTAATTGCATTTATTTTTTTCTTTCATTCTATTTCACCCCTCCCATTTTAGAAATTATACATAGTGATTACTCTTGTAATTTTACCATGCACACTTTTTTAAAAAAGCTGAACTTAATGAATATCTTTCCCTCATCCTGAACAATATAAGAAGTGGCTTTTTACTCCTCTTTTTCTCCCAGAATTTAACTTCTGCTCTTTTCTATCTCTATGATATGGCCATTAATATAATTATATAGGTATTAATATTGGTATTATCATTTTTGTGGATTGAATTGTGTACCCTCAAAATATGTGTTGAATTCCAGGCCCTTGAACATGTAGATTTGATCCTGTTTGGAAATAGTCTTCTTCTTTGTTATGTTTATGAGGTTTTTTTATCAGTGTAGGGTGGATCTTAAACTTAATCATGTGTGAGTTATAAAAAGACCAGAATAGACACAGAGACACATACGTAGGGGAAGACAGATGCCATGTGAAAATCTTCTATAAGCCAAAGAACCAAAGAGTCAAGGAACCCTTGGGGCAACTAACTAGGAAGGAACCAACATGGCCAAGGATGTGATTTGGACTTTTAGCTTCTAAAACTGTGTGAAAATAAACTTCTATTCTTTATAGCTACCTGCTTGTGGTGTTTGTGTTACAGTAGCATTAGGTAATTAAGATAATAATCGTTATTGAAAATGACAGCATTAAGTAGGTTAACCTATATATTTACCAATTTCTTTGCTCACACCTCTTCTTGCATCTCAGAATTTACTTCTGGAACAATTTTCCTACTTCCATAGTACATACATTGGAAATTACTTTAGTGAAATTCTGTAGGTGGGGAGCTCTTTCAGTTTTTCTTTGTCTAATAATGTCTTTATTTTACCTTTGATCTTGAAGGAGTGCTTGTTGGGCACACAATCCTAGATTGGCAGTTATTTTCTCTAAGCAATTTGAAGGTATTATTACTCCATCTCCTGGCTTCCAGTGTTATTCTTGACTAGTCAGTCATCTGTCAGTCTAATTGATATTCCTTTATAGGTGATCTATTTTTACGCTTTGACTTTTTTTTTAAGCTGCTTTCTTTGCTTTTGATATTTTCTTTATTCTTTATAATTTATTTTTGTATTTTTTGGGCATATACACAGTAGAACACACACCAATTCAACGAGAATACATTTTCATGAATTCTCCTTATCTACAAGGAAAAGATAAATAGTACATTGGAATACATGAACAAAAGACATGAATGTTCTTTTCACAGGAAACACAAATGAGTAAAATATGGAAAATTCATCATTTTAAATCAGAGAAATGCAAATTAAAACCACAATGAGATACCATTTTCCCCCCATTATATTGGTTAAAATTAAGAAGTCTGATAAGTCTGATTTGTCAAGGTTGTTGACTAATGTGTGCTCATATACATGGCTCAAAGGAACATAAAGGGGTAAATTGCTTTCAAAAGCAATTACCCACAACACAGAAATTCTGTGTCTAGTTACATACCCTAGAAAAGCACATCTTGTACATGTACATGTAGAAGACATGTATAAGAATGTTTACAGCAGTTCGTTTTGTAATAGCAAGACAAAACAAATAACAATAACAGTTAAACTCAAGAAACTACCTAAATATCTGTCAATAGAAGAATCAATATATTATGGTATACTTACATAATACCATATTACGCAGCAATGAAAATGAATGAATTATAGCCACACACAACAACATGGATGAATTTTAGAAAATAATGTTAAACAAAAACAAATGTAACGATTTGTTTTCTATAAAGCTCAAAGTAACCAAAACTGAACAATACATTGTTTAGGTCCATGTAAGTAAATACTAAAATTATTTGAAAAATAAAAACAACCTGCAAATGATAAACAGAGACTTCATGGTAGTGATTTTCTCTGGAGAGGGGCAAGGGATAGGGTAGAGAAGAAACACAGAGGTAATTTCTAAAATATTGGTAATGTTCTAGGTCTTTAAAAAAAAAAAAGGTCTTTAGATGGGTGATATTTTGATAGGTGTTTTTTCTTAATTACTATTTTCCTTCCTAGCTTACATATATGGTATAGATATTTATTTGTCTGTATCAAATGTTTTAAAATAATATTTAATAGTTATTGTAACAGAATGATAAAAGGATTGGTATATAATCAACTCCCTTAACTGCCCAGTACTACATAGCATGAAATAGTACAGTAGAGAAAACTGCAGATTTTGTAAAACACTAACACGTTATCTCATGTGATGTTAACAAGAAATCCTATCATGAGGGCCTGTTAACCCATTGTCTTTGAGTCAATTCCAACTCTTAGCTACTCTATAGGACAGAGCAGACTGGACCCATAGGGCTTCTAAGGCTGTCATCTCTATGGAAGCAGACTACCACACCTTTCTCCTATGGAGCCGCTGGTGGGTTTGAACCTCTGACTGTTTGTTTAGCAGCCCAGCCCTTAACCACTGCACCACAAAGGCTCCTATCATGAAGGCAGAGCAGTTAGAATACAAGAGATAGAACGTAAAGTGCCAAATCTCATCACATAGTTAGAGACTAGAACTTAGTCATGTATGACCTAGTTGGAGCCCAGTGTTCTATTAAATTGAGTGGTACTGAAGGATGAGATCCACTGAAGCAGAAAGAAATATTTGAAGAGAAACTGTCAGCCAGGTAAGGAGCCTGAGTGGTGCAAGCAGTTTGCAATCGGATGTTAACCTAAAGGTTGCCAGTTCGAACCCACCCAGTGGCTCCAGGAAAGAAAGGCCTAGCTATCTGCTTTTGTACAGATTACAGCCAAGGAAACCCTACTGAGGAGTTCTACTCTGTCACACATGGGGTCACCATGAGTTGGGGGCTGACTAGATGGCAGCTAACAACAACAGCTAGCCAGATTATAGGATAGAAATAACAGACTGGGAATTAAACAGCATTGACGTTACAGCTGTAGGTGTTATCCAAGGGAAAGTATTGGAAAAGGAACAAAGATTTAAAAACACTATTTTAGCAAACCTTTTCATTAAAGGTGTCATTGAAAGGGAAGAAAAACTGCAGAAGAGTATTGTGCCCAAAATGTTTTAGGTTAGGTATGCTTTCTAACAAATCTTGTATAAGTTATTTTTAATGGTTCTTTAAATTAGGGACACACGTGACTTTTTGTGATTAAAAACCCATTGCCATCCAGTCAATTCTGACTCACAGCAACCCTATAGGACAGAGTAAAACTACACCATAGAGTTTCCAAGGAATGCCTGGTGAATTTGAACTGCCGACCTTTTGGTTAGCAGCTGTAGCTCTCTGAACCACTATGCCACCAGGTAAACCAAAAACAACTGTGGTTTAAATTAGAATTGTATTCTCTAGGTTTTTAGGTAGATAGTCTATCTTGATGCTCCACTCTGTTACAGACCCCGATCCTGCAGCCTTTTGGCACTTCCATGGGACTTCCATTTCAGCGTCCCAATGTCTATCCAAGATGGCTACTTAATTCACAAATTTACCTCTTTGTCCAAGATGGGTACTTCATTCCTAAATTCACCTCTTCATCCAATATGAATACTTTCTCTCCAGCCATTGCATCTTCATTACAGTCATTAGAAAAAGAAGAATTGGAAATATCACTTCCCCTGACATCATATTGGCTGTAATTTAGTCATGTGGACTGTGTTGGTGCTGTAGAGCTGTCATAACAATTTGGGTGGGTTATAAAAAGAGAAATTTATTGTCTCACAGTTCTGGAAGCTGGGAATCCAAGTTCAGAGTGTTGGCTGCATTGATTCCTTTGAGGTTTTGAAGGAGAATAATCTGTTCCATGTCTCTCTCCTAGTTCCTGGAATCCAGCATTTTCTTGGCTTGCAGCTGCAGTGTCGTATGACATCCTTCCTCTGTCTCCCTGTTTCTGTGTATCTTCTCCTCTTTTATAAGGTCACTGGTCATATAGGATTAGGACACACACTACTTCAGTATGACCTCCAGTTAACCTAATTTATAACATCTTCAAAGGCGTTATCTCCAAATGGGGTCACATTCACAGGTACAGAAGTTAGGACTTTAACATATGGTGACACATAACATAAGCAAATCTAAATCCAAAGGAGGCTGACGATTAACCCAAACAAAATCTGCAGATTCCGTTATAAAGGAAGAAGAGGAGAATGGCTATCAGTGGAAATTAGTTGCCTCTGCTGAAAGTACATTAATGTATATCCCTTTTTTTTTTTTTTTTTAAATCCTCCATAGACCATAGTGCTGCAATGGACCAATATTTGATATTAGATTAAAAGCAGGTCAACCCATACACTTGTTAATTGGCTGCTAGTGTGTGAGTGTTTTATGAAACTTCCCTTTGAATGATCTCTAAGGGACAGGTTAGGCAAGGCCATATCCCTCTTGACAGTCTCTAAACAATGAAAGGCTTTTCAATTAGAAATAATGCACTAGAAGAAATAGGATAGATTGAAAATGTAAAGGTTAAAGACTGTTACCGCAATTTTGTGAGTTAGAGCTGCCTGCCACAAAGAGCCAATTCTTTAGACAGGGGTGAGGTGGGTAGCAAGAACTTTATTAGATATACTGGTATATGGTATATGGAGATAAGGGGAATGATTTCCTCCTAAAGTCATCTGTCTATAGGAACTGCAGTCCAGCTGGGGTTTTATAGGGAAAGGGGAACATGGGTTTTAGGGACTTGTGGAATGTCCATTCTCTTTCTGTTTGGTTTCGGAGCTTATATTTCAAACATGTTGATTTTTTCTTGCCATTATCCCATCAGCCCAGGGGGTGGCTGGCGCCATCCTTTGTCCTGTTTGATAGGCTTAGATTTATATCACTTGTTTTTCAAGGTCCTAGGGGAAACATTAGTTAACATTTAACTTTAAGGGGAGTTAACAGCAAAATCATACTTGGAGACAGAGACAAGTTAGGGAAAGGAAAAATGGAACAGGTTTTGTTCAAGATATGACTGAACAGTCTGTTTCAAGACCAGATATCTGGAGAAGGACCAGAGTCATGGTTTGAATGAGGACAAGAAGCCCTGATGAGGGGTAAGGGGGTGATGTTGGTTGGATATCGAGTTTGGGAGTCAGAAAATGGAAAAAAGACAATACAGAGGGATTGAGGAAAATACAAATTGACCACTTCCACCCTAAAATATGCTATATGCACCTTTAAAACATTGTCAGTGAAAGTTAGCCTGGCATGTTGAGACATTTTTAAAATATACAATAAAGTCCCATCAAAAATAGAAGAGACTGAACAGAACAAATAACACCAGAACCTGAGAAAATATCCTAAAGTAAGCTTCTTTAAACTTCCAGTTTCTTTGCTTTTATCCCTTGTTATTCATGTTTTATTTTTAAAAGTTGCCTGGATTTCAAAAATTCTTCCAATATATTTGCTTTAAACTTAAGTGTTTCACCATAAATTTGATATATTCTGGTCACAAAAGTTTCCAATATGGAATTGCATAAAGTAGAAAATTTAAGGTTCCATAACCCCTCCTTTCAAAACTAACCATTTTGAACATAATTTATAGGCTCTTTATTAGGGATGGGGAACACTGGTGGCATAGTGGTTAAGTGCTACAGCTGCTAACCAAAGAGTTGGCAGTTCAAATCCACCAGGTGCTCCTTGGAAACTCTATGGGGCAGTTCTACTCTGTCCTATAGGGTTGCTATGAGTCGGAATCGACTCAACGGCCATGGGTTTGGTTTGGTTATTATGGATGGAGCCCTTATGGCTCAATGGTTAAAAGTTATGTCTGCTAACCAAAAGGTCGGCAGTTTGAATCCGCCAGCTGCTCCTGAAAACCCTATGGGGCAGTTCTACTCTGTCCTATAGGGTCATTATGAGCAGGAATTGACTTGACAGCAGCAGGTTTGGTTTTTTTGGTTACCATGGATACTGAGAATTTTTCTTAATGTAAAAAAAATAATGTTTCAAGCTGGTTATCTGATATGAAAGGCAATTTAACACGTTTTATGCATTAACAGGTAGAACTGAACTAAATTACAATCAGGAAACATGTGCCAGACTAGGTAATTTTATTTTTCTCTCTGCCAACAATTCATAAACCTATGTGTAAAGAACAATGACAGCATTTTATTTTTATTGTCTCTGTATTGAAGTTCAGAGAGCTGTCAAAGAGGGTTAAAGGTACAATATCTTCAGGCTTCTTGGAAGAAAATTTTACTTACTGTATCTTCTTCTTATTGAGAAGCTAAATCTCTTGTGATAGAGTTGTGCTGCTTTTCTTTGTAATCCATGAGTCAGTTTACCAAAAGCTTACAAACATGTTTACCAAAAGACTTTTTTAATGAGTAAGTTTCACTGAATCATTTTTCTATTTATCATCAGCACCCTATGTAAAATCACACATGGAGTCCCCGGGTGATAAAATGATTAACATGTTTAGCTTCTAATGGAAAGGTTAGAGGTTTGAGTCTACTCAGAGGCTCCTCAAAAGAAAGGCCTGGCAATCTGTTTCCCAAAAAATCAGCCATTGAAAACCCTGTGGAGCACAGTTATACTCTGACACACATAGGTTCTCCCTGACTACTTGGAATTCTCTCCACTACAACTTGGTTTTTCAAATCACGTGTAAATGAATTGGGTCTTTCAAAATACTCCGAATCCCACCAGATCAAGTCTCTTTATCCAAATCTCAGATAGCATTTTTATAGCAGCTCTCTTTTCATGGGCAGTGCAATCATTGACCATCTTGCTTTGAAATCGTTGGCTGAAATGGTTCGCCCTTGAAAAAATTGTTAAATAAGTCAGTTTAAGTCCCCCTTTATTACTAAATGAGAAGTGAATTAGTCCATTTTATTATATTTTATCACTAAGGGGAAAAAAATAGCAATTCAATACTGAGTTCAGAAAATCTTAGAAGTCAGTTTCCTCAGCTAAGTCTCTGTATTTTGCTGTGGTAGAGCTGACTTTCAAAATCATTTCCTATTTCATTATAAATTAGTTATTGCAGATGGTATTTTTTGAACAAAATATATTATTCATAGCAGTCTTTTGAACTGTAAAAGTCCCAGAGCCAATCTCTAATGCACATTGTGTCATTGTGGTACAAACATAGTGTTTGAATTTAGCCCAAAGTGCAAAAACTCACAAATCTTGTCAAAAGTTAAATTTCTTCACTGTTTGTTTTACTCTCAAATATGGTAAATGTCAGTATAATTTGCAAATTACATCATTAAAAATAAAATTAAAAAACCCAATAAAAATGATCAGACCTTCACTATCAACATACTGATTTAGCTTTAGATCCTCAAATCTCTGCTCAGGTGCTTTTTGTTGTTTGTTTTCAGAAAACTAAAGTTTATTGTTCAAGCTGCTCCTTGATGTGTACTTTTAACTGGCCTAATTCTTTTCATCCACAATAGATCCAGCCATATCTATGCTGCATGATATCATATTCCTCCTTTGAAGTACATTCTGATGTTAGAGACCGTGTCTCTCTCTCTCTTTCTCTCTATATATGTATTTTTTTTATCACTTTGTACTGTCGATTTTTTAATGACTAGCTGACATTTTTATTTGCAAAAGCCTTTTGAGATTTTTCTTTACACTTCCTTGATTAGTTTTAACTGTCATTGCAAGTATGATTTCATTCAATTACTGCTCAAAATTTTCATCGAGAAACTTATACAGATTTTAGAGTTATTTGAATTTTCATAATAATAAAATCCATACTTTAAATAAGCATCAACTGCACCTCAGGTTGAACACAGATGCTTTCCATCCTAAAAAAAAAAAAAAAAAAATTTTTTTTTTTCATCCATTTACCCATCACAGTTGTAGCAGCATACCCATTTCCCTTACTGTTGGCAATCCATATCTATTCAGTGTTAAATTATTATGGAGAGAGGATGGATAGAGAAAGAGAAAGAAAGTGGGAGAAGAAAAAGAAAGACAGAAGGAAGGAAAGAAGAAAGGAAGAAGGAAGACATGATTGATTATGAAAAACAGACCTTGAGTCCACTTATTAGATCATCCTTAAGGAAAAGCACAATAGGCCTGCTTCCCCAAACCACTAATTAGCAGAGAAGCTGATTCTCAAATACAGGTCATGCCCAGGTGAATCAGTCAGACAGGGCATGCAACAGGGAAGAGCTCATTTATCAAGATATTCACAGAGACATCTGGGAGCAAAATGTGTTAATGCAGTAACCATATTCACCAGTAAAGCCTGTCCTCCAAAATGTTAATCTTTGACCAATAAGGCCAGTCTCCCCCTAATCCCTTTGGAAGAAAGGCAGCTAGAATATAAGTACTTTTCCCACCAGTTCCCTGAGGAGGAGAAGGAGAAACTTATTTTGCGCATGTCAATAATAAAATTTGTGGAGAAGGAAAAAGAGTTTCCCCTGTCATGATATTATTATCTTTAAAATGTATGCATTAATTAACTAATACTTGTAGAAATACCTTCAAGATGGAAAGAACTGTCTGAGTGAGAGTCACTTAGGGTAGGCTCAATGGAACTGTTGGGAAATCCTGTCATTTTTAACTCAAAATCCATTAAATTCCTGATACAATTCACTTCATTCCATATGTGAGCAGACCAATCTATCCATGTGGTGTTGAAATACAATTCAAAGACATGGACAGTCTGGTTGACCTGTAATGTGTGCCCAAAGAATCAAGACAGAAGAACCCTTATTTATACACATTGACATGAGAGGTTTCAACCAGGAACTGAGGAAATAGCCGCTGGTGACTGTGACTATCTCGTGTCAGGGTTGGAGAAGTTATTGGCAACACTTGCAACAACGTGTGATGTAGGAAAACGTCACATACAGAAAAAAAAAAACAAAATACCTGTGAAAGAGTAACTGTGTCCCTGACCAGATATGGGAGAAGTAGTTCCCACTATACCAAAAAGTAACCACAGCTCCTTATCCCCAACATATCTATTAACCATCCAATTCACATTCTTAGTTTTATATTCCCATAACCCCCATAAAATTACTGCTACTTTCCTCCATTTAAAGAGAAAGAAATTGAGGTTCATAGAAATTAACTATCTCAAAGTCAAACAGTAAGTGGTGGAGCTAGGATTTGAACCCAGACACTCTCTAAGAACCTTTTCTCTTTCATTATTATAGAACTTCCATCTCCCTCAATTTCTTCTTGAGTTTATTCCCAACGGTAGAGTATATTATTTTTCTCTAAATGTGGAGTTTTCATGTTTGTAAATTTGAAGTCAATTCAACTTAAAAATGCTGCAGTTCTTAGTACATATTCAACCCACTAAAAACACTCACCAGCTTTAAAGATAGAGTATCTTAGTTTAGCAAACACTTTAACAGCTGTTCTCTCATTTGATTCTCACCATAGTGCTTTAAGATTTGTATTTTTAATCTTATCCCTCATCTGAGTAAACTGAGGCTTGGGGCCAGGCAAAGTAAGTAGTCAGGAAATTAAGTGTGTGTTGAATAGAGAATGAATTGTGTTCTTGCTGTGTCTTGATATCTTCTGAGTAGTTGCCATGGTTCTTCCACAGCCCCTCACATCTCAAGGGTGTGGGTCTCCACTAGACCCCACTACTCATGCGCATCTTTCCTTTTACTTGCCACAGTCAGTCATTTTCATTTTATTTCAGTAAAATTAGGTGCAAATACTATAGCTTAAGTCTGAAGATATGGGTATGAATAAAGTCCCTGACCTCTAGGAACCCACAGTTTATTGATGAGGACTAAAGAAATTCGTTTTAATACAATGTGATAAAAAATCAGGAAGAATGTTCAAAAATGTTTGTGTTAATAAGTAAAAATAGACTTCAAAAAGTGTTCAGATTATAGCCTCATACATTTCTCTGCTGGGTGGGAAGGTCTCTTACTTTAAACCCAGTAATAACAAGCCTCTCTACCCTAGGCTAACTATTTGACTTTAGTTTGCCTATCTTGAAAAATAATGAGATGCATGTGTCTGTAGCAAGGACCCCAAATGCATAAGTGCCACTAAGGCTTTTAGGGCAGGGAAAACAATATACCATGGGTTGAATGATGTACCTCCAAACTCCTGAAATTATTATACATGGTGTTATGGGTTGAATTGTGTCCCTCCAAAATTGTTGTTGTTGTTAGGTGCTGTGAAGTCGGTTCTGACTCACAGCGGCCCTATACACAACAGAACAAAACACTGCCTGGTCCTGAGCCATCCTTAACAATCCTTGTTATGCTTGAGCTCATTGTTGCAATCCACCTCGTTGAAGGTTTTCCTCTTTTCCGCTCACCCTGGGCTCTGCCAAGCATGATGTCCTTCTCCAGGGACGGATCCCTCCTGACAACATGTCCAAAGTATGTAAGACCCAGTCTCACCATCCTTGCCTCTAAGGAACATTCTGGCTGTACTTCTAAGACAGATTTGTTCATTCTTTTGGCAGTCCATGGTATATTCAATATTCTTCACCAACACCACAATTCAAAGGTGTCAACTCTTCTTCAGTCTTCCTTATTCATTGTCCAGCTTTCACATACATATGATGCGATTGAAAATACCATGGCTTGGGTCAGGCACACCTTAGTTTTCAAGGTGACACCTTTGCTCTTCAACACTTTAAAGAGGTCCTTTGCAGCAGATTTACCCAATGCAATGCGTCTTTTGATTTCTTGACTGCTTCTTCCATGGCTGTTGATTGTGGATCCAAGTAAAATGAAATCCTTCACAACTTCAATCTTTTCTCCGTTTATCGTGATGTTGTTCATTGGTCCAATCGTGAGAATTCTTGTTTTCTTTATGTCGAGGTGCAATCCATACTGAAGGCTGTGGTCTTTGATCTTCATTAGTAAGTGCTTCAAGTCTTCTTCATTTCCAGCAAGCAAGGTTGTGTCATCTGCATAACACAGGTTGTTAATGAGTCTTCCTCCAATCCTGATGCCCCTTTCTTCTTCATGTAGTCCAGCTTCTTGTATTATTTGCTCAGCACACAGACTGAATAGGTATGGTGAAAGAAAACAACCCTGATGCAAACCTTTCCCGACTTTAAACCAATCAGTATCCCCTTGTTCTGTCTGAAGAGCTGCCTCTTGATCTATGTAAAGGTTCCTCATGAGCACAACTAAGTGTTCTGGAATTTCCATCCTTCGCAATGTTATCCAAAATAAAACACAGGTAAACATCCTTCTGGTATTCTCTGCTTTCAGCCAGGATCCATCTGACATCAGCAATGATATCCCTGGTTCCACGTCCTCTTCTGAAACCAGCCTGAATTGATATCAACCTTGTTGATATACTACTGCAGCCGTTTTTGAATGATCTTTAGCAAAATTTTGCTTGCATGTGATATTAATGATATTGTTCTATAATTTTCGCATTTGGTTGGATCGCCTTTCTTGGGAATAGGCATAAATATGGGACTCTTCCAGTCAATTGGCCAGGAAGCTGTCTTCCATATTTCTTGGCATAGACGAGTGAGCACCTTCAGCGCTGCATCTGTTTGTTGAAACATCTCAATTGATATTCCACCAACTCCTGGAGCCTTTTTTTTTTTTTACCAGTGCCTTCAGAGCAGCTTGGACTTCTTCCTTCAGTACCATCCGTTCCTGATCATATGCCACCTCTTGAAATGGTTGAACATCTACTAATTCTTTTCGGTATAATGACTCTGTGTATTCCTTCCATCTTCTTTTGATGCTTCCTGCATCATTTAATATTTTCCACATAGAAACCTTCACTATTGTAACTCGAGGCTTGAGTTTTTTCTTCAGTTGTTTCAGCTAGAGAAACACTGAGCGTGTTCTTCCCTTTTGGTTTTCCACCTCCAGCTCTTTGAACATGTCATTATAATAATTTACTTTGTCTTCTCAAGATGCCCTTTGAATTCTTCCGTTCAGTTCTTTTACTTCATCAAATTCTTCCTTTTGCTTTAGCTGCTCGATGTTCGTGAGCAAGTTTCAGAGTCTCCTCTGGCATCCATCTTGGTCTTTTCTTTCTTTCCTGTCTTTTCAATGACCTCTTGCTTTCTTCACGTGTAATGTCCTTGCACAACTCATCTGATCTTCGGTCACTAGTGTTCAACGCATCAAATCTATTCTTCAGATGGTCTCTAAATTCAGGTGGGATATACTCAAGGTCATATTTTGGCTCTCATGGACTTGCTCCGATTTTCTTCAGTTTCAGCTTGAACTTGCATATGAGCAATTGATGGTCTGTTCCACAGTCAGCCCCTGGCCTTGTTCTGACTGATGATATTGAGTTTTTCCATCTTCTCTTTCCACAGATGTAGTCAATTTGATTTCTGCGTGCTCCATCTGGCGAGGTCCATGTGTATATTCACCGTTTATGTTGGTGAAAGAAGGTATTTGCAATGAAGAAGTCATTGGTCTTGCAAAATTCTATCATTTGATCTCTGGCATTTTTTCTATCACCAAGGCTATGTTTTCCATCTACTGATCTTCTTTGTTTCCAACTTTGGCATTCCAATCACCAGTAATTATCAATGCATCTTGATTGCATGTTCGGTCCATTTCAGACTGCACCAGCTGATAAAAATCTTCTATTTCTTCATCTTTGGCCCTAGTGGTTGGTGCATAAATTTGAATAATAGTCATATTAACTGGTCTTCCTTGTAGGCATATGGATATTATCTTATCACTGACAGCATTGTACTTCAGGATAGATCTTGAAATGTTCTTTTTGATGATGGATGCAACACCATTCCTCTTCAAGTTGGCATTCCTAGCATAGTAGACTGTATGACTTTCTGATTCAATATGGCCAATACCAGTCCGTTTCAGCTCACTAATGACTAGGATATTGATGTTTATGTGTTCCATTTCATTTTTGACGATTTCCAATTTTCCTAGATTCATACTTTGTACATTCCAGGTTCTGATTATTAATGGATGTTTACAACTGTTTCTTCTCATTTTGAGTTGTGCCACAACAGCAAATGAAGGTCTCAAAGGCTTTACTCCATCCATGTCATTCAGGTCAACTCTACTTTGAGGAGGCAGCTCTTCCCCAGTCATCTTTTGAGTGCCTTCCAGCCTGGGGGGCTCATCTTCCAGCACTATATCAGGCAATGTTCTGCTGCTATTCATAAGGTTTTCACTGGCTAAGGCTTTTCAGAAGTAGACTGCCAGGTCCTTCTTCCTAGTCTGTCTTAGTCTGGAAGCTCAGCTGAAACCTGTCCTCCATGAGTGACCCTGGTGGTATCTGAATACCAGTGGCATAACTTCCAGCATCACAGCAACACGCAAGCTCCCTCAGTATGACAAACTGACAAACACGTGCCCCGCAAAATATGTGTTGTAAATCCTAGCCCCTAAGCTCATTTGGGAACACGGTTTTCTTTGTTATGTTAATGAGACCTATATCAGTTTAGAGGATGTGTCTTAAACTTAACCACTTTTGAGATGTCAAAAGAAGCAAGCAAGCCCTAATGAGAGAAAGGTAGATGCTAATGGAGATCTCCACGGAACGCTGGGATGGAGAAGCTGAAACAAGTATTTTTCTCTACAGCAGAGAGACAGCCTTCCCCTAGAGCTGGTGCCCTGAATTCAGACTTCTAGGCTCCTAAACTGTGACAGAATTAATGGGTTTACAAAAGCCAACAACTTGTGCTATTTCTTTTATATCAGCGCTAGATAAGTAAGACGCATGGTGTCTCTAGGGAAGAGGAAATGACCTTCAAGCTGCACCTCTTGGGAAGTTAAGATTGGGGGCTATTCCAGTCTAGGGAGTGTCAGTGCACAGGTGCCTAATGTGGAGTGGGAAGTGTTCACCAAAGGACTCTAGACCTGGAGAGGTTACTGCTGATAACGAGTATTAGTACACACTTTTGATTCTCTAGGACCGTGTTACTTTTGAGAGTTGTGCTGCCTTGTAACTGCTAGAGAAGGAAGTTAGCTGTCAGCTGGTGGTAGTGCATAAGTAATAACTCAAAGCTGTCCAGTGTCTGAGGAATACTCAGTTGAAATCCGTCAGAAGCAAAAAGAGACCATAAGAAGTTGAGAGGTGGGTAGGGTAAGGTGCCATCTTGCTCAAAAACCACTGCTCCTCAAGGAAGAATGAAGAAAATGAAAGACACAAGGGAAAGATTTGTCCAAAGGACTAATGGACCACAACTACCTCAGCCTCCACCAGGCTGAGTACAGCACAACTAGATGGCGCTCAGCTACCACCACCAACTGCTCTGACAGGGATCACAATAGAGGGGCCCAGGCAGAGCTGGAGAAAAATGTAGAACAAAATTCTAACTCAAAAAAAAACCAGGCTTACTGGTCTGACAGATACTGGAGAAACCCTGAGAGTATGGCTCCTGGACACCCTTTTAACTCAGTACTGAAGTACTCCTGAGGTTCACTCTTCAGCCAAAGATTAGACAGGCCCATAAAACAAAATGAAACCAAATGGGCACACCAGACCAGGGACAAGGACAAGAAAGCAGGAGACAGGAAAGCTGGTAACAGGGAACCCAAGGCCAAGAAGGGGAGAATGTTGACAAATTGTGGAGTTGGCAACCAATTCCACAAAACAATATGTATGCTAATTGTTTAAAGAGAAGCTAGTTTGTTCTGTAAACACAATAGCCGTAGTAACGGACTTAATATGCTGAGGATCATGAGGACGATGCAAACACTTATGTTGTACATAAAGTTACCAAAAGTCAGAGTTGACTTGATGGTAGCTATCTATTTAATGAGCAGAGTACCTTTCTCACAGAGATGTCCCATCTAAGGGTAAGTTGAAATATGCATCTATCAACTAGCACCTGGCTTTTGTTCAGGGCATCTCTATAGTAGGCATGAAGTCTCTGGCATTTCAGTTTTCCCCATGTATGAGCCCAACATGATTTAGTGGTCAGAGGGTATTCGCAGGCACATTGTCTCAGGTACTCGCAAGAGTAAGGCAGGGGGATATAGGCATGGCACCAACAGCATCTGCTACAGCAGCTTAGGGTGACTTTCTCAGCTGGGCTGTGTGACTAGAGAGTTGCAAGACCTTGATCAAATCATGTATCTCTGCAGAGGTGCAGTTTTCCCACCAATAAAATGGTAGAAATTTAACCCAGCTTCTCATAGCACTTGGTTGCTAGGCTCATTAAATGTGATAGAGGGTGAGAAATTCTCTGAGCCCTAGAAAGACCTTTGATGAATTTTCTTAGGTAAAAGACCTAACCAAATACAAACAAATATGAAATAAATTAAAAAAAAAAAAAACTAGATGAAAACCCACACTTAATTATTGGGAAATATATTGAAAATTGGCCAGTGGACAGTGCCTAGAGAAGTGGAAATATTAGATGTCTAGAAGAAACCATAATGGAGCTTGGACATGATGGGTCTCACAATGAACATGTTTATCTCTAGCTATTGAGAGAACGAGAGGGAAGAAAGCAGGGAAAAAGTATGAGAGAGATTCAGAAAGAGAAAGCGAGAGAGAGAATAAGAAAGAAAGCGAGAGAGTCTTACTCAGGACAGATTTCTTGGTTAACAGACCTTTTTTCTACCTGCTTGTTCTTGAGATGAAAACACTGGTGGGGTGGTGGTTAAGAGCTATGCCTGCTAACAAAAAGGTCGGTAGCTCGAATCTACCAGGCACTCCTTGGAAACCCTGTGAGACAGTTCTACTCTGTCCTATAGGGTCGTTATGAGTCAGAATTGACTCGATGGCCACGGGTTTTGAGTCTTGAGGTGTTTTATAGCTTCATAGTTCCATGAATCCATTGTGCAAGCACAATGAATCACAGAACTATATCTCCCTACAGGTTTCTCCCTACAGAGAAATCCTACAGTGACTGCAGTTTTGAAAAGAAATAATTTATATCATTTTTTTCAGAAATGGGCATGGAAATGGTCCCAGAACACCTAAACGCCCTCCACAAACGTTGAAACAAGGCTACCTAAAAGGATCGCCAGGGAGAGTAAATGTGAGAGATGTGATTCACTTTCCAGTAAATGCTTCTAAGAGAAAGGCGCTTGTTAACTCCCAGTGAAAAACAAGCCCTGCTGGCCAAGTCAGCAGTGAATTACAGAAGAAATGGTGCAGAACTTCACAACCTGGAGAGAAAACCCCAGCTGCATTCAAGTGGAGCTGTGAAATGATTTCTATATTTCAAGGAGAATTATTTTATCTTTTTGCTAAGTCACTGAAATAAACAATCACAGTTCTAAACTATGAGAAACAGGAAGAAACACTGGGAAGATTTATAATACACATGTTACTATTCCCTATAGGATAATCATGCTTGGAAACATAAATGCATTTCTAAAACAGCCAAAGTTAACAAAATAATTTCAAAAATCATTTAAGTTTTACAACAGTATCTATGAGAGAGCTATTATTATTTTGTATATGGCTGATGAAAAACTGATTTTTAAGTAGGCTGAAGTGATTTCCCTGTGACCACAAAGAACGAAAACAGTGCTGTTACAACTCGGCCCCTTGGCTTTTGAGTTCCATACCATGCCTTTATGTCTCAGTCTTAGTTGTTGGAGAAACTCTTATAAGTTAATCGTGCTACCATACCCTGAAAACACTTTATTCTTCACCTGAATCCTTTATTGACAATCCCTTAGGGTTTTCCCATCTCTGCAATATATGTCAGAAATGGTGGTACAATGGTTAAACACTTAGTTGCTAACCGAAAGGCTCGGAATTTGAACCCACCAGCAACTCTGTGGAAGAAAAGACCTGGTGATCTGCTCCCATAAAGATTACAGTCTAAGAATCCCTATAGGGTGGTTCTACTCTGTCATACAGGATTCTTATGAGTTGGCATTGATTCGATGGCACACAACACACGCACACACACATTAATGTATCTATTAATTTATAATATATAGTTTCCCAGTTAAGGATTTGGCTTTTGAAGTTGCACAAAAAGGGTTAGCGTACCATAAAAAAAGCTTGCCATCAAGTCGATTCCGATTCATAGTGACCCTATAGCACAGAGTAGAACTGCCTCACAGGGTTTCCAAGGAGCACCTGGTGGATTCAGACTGCTGACTTTTGGTTAGCAGCCATAGCCCTTAACCACTGCACCACTAGGGTTTCCAAGGCTTTGATATTCATTAGCTCTAGGCAACTCACTGGATGTCTGAACCTTTTGTCATTTGTAAATTATGAATAATAACAGTTGCCTTAGAATTATGTCTGTAGGACATGGTGAGTGGGGGGGTTCAATACATGTAGTTTTTGTTTCTGCCCTCCAAATGTGCATATACATTGTGTGCACAAACACAAAGAATAAAGTAGAATTACCAAGAGAGTAAGAGAGAGAGAGGGAAAGGCTAGAAGGAGAAGAGGATAGTAGTAAGAAGCAGTGATAAAAGTTACTGCAATTGTCAGGCATACAGCTTCTCTCTAACCTCTTGGAAGCCAAGGTGAAAAGTGAACACTGTGGTTCTCATTGGCCGGGTTATGACTCCTTCCCTATCATCCTTTACTTCTGTTTTTATAATATTCACTTCACTTGGGTTTTTTGTTTTCTTTTGTTATTTATTTATTCATTTAATTGTAATTTGTATAGGACCATAAGCTCCATAAGACCAAGAAATTTATCCTTTCTCTACTGACAGCAGCTATTATTGCTGATGTCAGATGGATCCTGGCTGAAAGCAGAGAATACCAGAAGGATGTTTACCTTTGTTTTATTGACTATGCAAAGGCATTTGACTGTGTGGATCGTAACAAATTATGGATAACATTGCGAAGAATGGGAATTCCAAAACACTTAATTGTGCTCATGGGGAACATTTGCATAGATCAAGAGGCAGATGTTCAGACAGAACAAGGGGATACTGCATGGTTTAAAGTCAAGAAAGGTGTGCACCAGCGTTGTATTCTTTCACCATACCTATCCAATCCGTATGCTGAGCAAATAATCCGAGAAGCTGGACTATATGAAGAAGAATGGGGCATCAGGATTGGAGGAAGGCTCATTAACAACCTGCGTTAATGCAGATGACACAACCTTGCTTGCTGAAAGTGAAGAGGACCTGAAGCACTTACTAATGAAAATCAAAAACCACACCCTTCAGTATGGATTTCACCTCAACAGAAAGAAAACAAAAATCCTCACAACTGGACCAATGAGCAACATCATGATAAACGGAGAAAAGATTGAAGTTGTAAAGGATTTCATTTTACTTGGATCCACAATCAACAGCCATGGAAGCAGCAGCAGTCAAGAAATCAAAAGACGCATTGCATTGGGCAAATCTGCTGCAAAGGACCTCTTTAAATTGTGGAAAAGCAAGGATGTCACCTTGAAGACTAATGTGTGCCTGACCCAAGCCATGGTATATTCAATCGCATCATATGCATGTGAAAGCTGGACAATGAATAAGGAAGACTGAAGAAGAGTTGACACCTCTGAATGGTGGTGTTGGCGAAGAATATTGAATATACCATGGACTGCCAAAAGGACGGACAAATCTGTCTTGGAAGAACTATAGCCAGAATGCTCCTTAGAAGCAAGGATGGTGAAACCACATTTTACATGCTTTGGACATGTTGTCAGGAAGGATCAGTCCCTGGAGAAGGACATCATGCTTGGCAAGGTACGGGGTCAGCAGAAAAGACGAAGACCCTCAACCAGGTGGATTGACACAGTGGCTGTAACAATGGGCTCAAGCATAACAACGATTGTAAGGATGGTGCAGGACTTGGCAGTGTTTCTTTCTGTTGCGCATAGGGTTGCTACGAGTCAGAACTGAATCGACGGCACCCAACAACAACAACTGACGGCAGCTAGAAGAGACTCAGGTACAGAGGATGCTCATCATATCTTGACAGTTTGATAGCCACTCCTTCTCAAAAAGCTTCTCAATTTCCTTTAGAGATTCCCCCTACCATCTTGTGTGTTGTCTCAGTGGAAAGGCAAATTATGTACAAACTCTCCATTATGCAAGCCTAAGGGATCGAATGCTTTTTCTCCCTACTCTAATGGTGTAGTGGTTAAGAGCTATGACTGCTAACCGAAAGGTCAGCAGCTTGAATCCACCAGGCACTCCTTGGAAAGTCTATGGGGGCAGTTCTACTCTGTCCTATAGGGTCACTGTGAGTTGGAATTGAATCAACGGCAGTGGGTTTGGTTTGGTTTTTTTTTAAGGGGTCAAATCCTTCTTCTCCTTACCCTGGTATAGTGAGAGCAGCCCAAAGGCCTAAGCTTAGTCAATCAATGCTCTCTCCTAGAAGTTAAAATTTTGAGTGCATGTCCAAAATTCAAAACAAATAATTAGAAAATATTTATCTTATATATTCCTGCTCTCCAAATATGCCTTGGTTTCTGCCTTTGATAGATTCTGGGCAATCCTACTATAACTTCCCAGTATATTCCACTTGCTTAAGCGAGTCCAATTTCATCTTTATTGCTTACATCCAATAAATTCCAAAGAAAGAGGTATAAATGTGATTTCAATTATATTGAATTTGTAAGCACCACCTAGTAGTTATTTAGAGGATTATTTTTCACGCTAGCTCAAATTCTATAAACTTATTGTGAGCATTTGTATATAATGCTCACAACATATTAGCCATTTTGTAGTACGCAGTGAAAGATTTTTTTTTTTTTAATGTATCTGTTTCTGACACCAAAGCCTCAATAAAACTTGAAGGTAAATATTGAATTATAACTTATTGGGGTTTTTTTTCATAAATTTAAATTAATAAAGTACTGATGTATTACTTTAGTGTCAACAGACCTGCTGCAGGGAATGAACTCAGAAGTCTTGAGTTCTTTGGATTATCATTTCCTAAGATGGACTTTTAAAAGCACTTTAACACTTTTTTTTTTTCATTATAATTTGGTACCAGTCAGTTCAAGGCAAACGTTTGATACTTGAAATATATTCACTATAAAGAAAATATTTTTTAATCATTCATTTATTCGTGAATTTATTTTTAGGATTCCATTTTCTCTGACTGGACACTGCAGGGCCTAAATTCTAATCCAGTTCAGCTGATGGTTAAATTGGTATCTCAAAAAAAAAAAAAAAAAAACACCACCACCACTACCACCACCACCAACAAAAAAACCCCAGCAACACTATTGTTGAGTCTGTTTCTCTCCTAGACAACTCAGCACAATGATGTGTTTGGAAAACAACCTCTTTGATATTTGTAAAAGGTGCGGGATACAGAGAACATTACATTTTTCTAAAAACTACACATTTTTAAGACAAGCCAAAATCTTACTGCTTTAATCGAAGGTCAAAGCAGTAGTTTTAGGACAAAATTATATTTTAATTCGGATAAACTTAAAAATACCCAAATACCCACTCCCATAGAGTTGATTCTGACTCATAGCGACCATATAGGACAGAGTAGACTGCCCAATAAGAGTTTCCAAGGAGCACCTGGCGGATTTGAACTGCCGACCTCTTGGTTAGTAGCCGCAGCACTTAACCATTACTCCACCAGGTTTTCCAAACTTAAACATACAGGATAAAATAGAATGCTTTAAAAACAATGAGTAAATATAATTTAAAGAATACTCAAATCAACTCAAAGTGTTACTTTGACATTAACTGTGGAGCTGTAACTCAGCCTTGCTTGAATTTTTAAAGTACCTGACGCTAAAGAGAAATATGCTGGTAATTCAAACCAAATCCAGAATGATATTCTTGGAAAGATCACCAGATTAAGAAACAGTGTATTCTGGTTCTAGTCCATGATTTATGATATAGTAACTATCTAATCTTGGGCCTCAGATTCCTTATCTGTAAAATGAGAGGGTTGTATTTACTGATCCCTATTAATCTTACATCTCTAATATTCATAGAGATATGTAATATATACCTCAGGTTGCCAAAGCGCACATTGCTTCTGATAGTTCAGTATCCTAACCACTATTGAGAACACATAATGGGTCAGACACTGAAATAGTGTTTAGTTATACAAAGTGATTCTTTGGAGGATTGCAGGAAATGTGGCAAAATACTGCCAAGGGGCAATTCCTGTTGAGAATGTTTAGGCTGTAGGCATAAAGGTAACCATAAGGTGTGGTGGGAGCCCTGAGGGAGATCATTTACCTAGGCTGGTTATGCAAAGAATGTTTCCTGAAAAATATTGAATTTTAAATACAAAATGTCAGCAAAGTGAAGAGGAGGGACTGGAACATACCAGGCAGAAGAAACAGAAATACACAAATTATTAAAAAGCATGCTAAATACAGAAATGAGAAGTACGCCAGCACTTCAGAGTATAAAATGTAAGGCTGAAGGTGGTGAGAGATCAGGATGGATAGGTAGGTTGAAGGCTCAAATATAGAGTGGCTTTTGAGCCATGTAACATATTCTCTTATTAAGACTTTGGAGAACAATTGAAGGGTTTTAAGGAGGATGGTAAAGAGATTAGATTTGTGTTTTAGATCAGTCTGGTACTCATATGGAGAACGAATTTGAGGGGACAGACTAGAAGTGGAAAGATCACTGAAAAGTTTTGATGACAAAGGTCTGTACCAGAAAAAAAGATGTTGAGGATGATATAGAGGGGTCAGGTTCTGGAGGTCCAAGGAGTGCTCTTGCTAGAGATATATAGTAGATAATCAAAATGATAAATAAATTGTATTTTATGAACTCACCAAGACATAATAGAGTAATCAGAACTGTAAGCCAAGAATGGAATAGCCAAAATCAAGTGCTGAATGGAGGAAGTAGTGCCCAGAAAGGAGAGCAGAAAGAAAAGGTAACAGATGTGGTATGCCAGTGGAGATGTGTCAAAAGTCCAGATGGTAGAGGATTTCAAGGGAGAAATGTGGCAAATAGTATGACACTCAGCAGTAATGAAAATTAAAATAAAGAAGCATGTGATCAAGTACTGACTGTACTGAAGGAAGAAGTCCAAGCTGCACTGAAGGCACTGGTGGAAAACAAGGCTCCAGGAATTTACAGAACACCAATTGAGATGTTTCAACAAAAGGATGCAGCATTGGAGGTGCTCATTAACCTGTGCCAAGAAATTTGGAAGACAGCTACATGGCCAACTGACTGGAAGAGATCCATATTTGTGCCCATTTCACAGAAAGGTGACCCAACAGAATGCAGAAATTGTCAAACAATATCATTAATATCATACAAAAACAGTTGCAGCACTACACTGACAAGGAACTGCCAGAAATTCAAACTGGTTTCTGAAGAGGATGTAGAATGAGGGATATCACTGCTGATGCCAGATGGATCTTGGCTGAAAGCAGAGAATACCAGAAAGATGTTTACTTCAGTTTTTTTGACTATGTAAAGGTATTTGACAGTGTGGACCATAACACTTACTTGTGCTCATGAAGGACCTGTACACAGATCAAGAGGCAGTTGTTCAGACAGAACAAGGGGATACTGCATGGTTTAAAGTCAGGAAAGGTGTGCATCAGGGTTGTATCCTCTCACCATATCTATTCAATCCGTATACTGAGAAAATAATCCAAGAATTGGGCTATAAGAGGAAGAATAAGGCATCGGGATTGGAGGAAGACTCATTAAAAACCTGCATTATGCAGATGACACTACCGTGCTTGCTGAAAGTGAAGAGAACTTGAAGTAGTTACTGATGAAGATTAAAGACCATAGCCTTCAGTATGGATTACACCTCAACATAAAGAAAACAAAAATCCTCATGACTGGACCGATAAGCAATATCATGATAAATGGGGAAAAGACTGAAGTTGTCAAGGATTTCATTTTATTTGGATCCACAATCAACACCCATGGAAGCAGCAGCAGTCAAGAAATCAAAAGACACATTGCATAGGGCAAATCTGCTGCAAAGAACCTCTTTAAAGTGTTGAAAAGCAAGAATGTAATCTTGAAGACTAAGGTACGCCTGACCCAAGCCGTGGTATTTTCAATCACATCATCTGCATGGGAAAGCTGGACAACGAATAAGGAATACCAAAGAAGAATTGATGCCTTTGATCTGTAGTGTTGGTGAAGAATACACCATGGGCTGCCAAAAGAGCAAACAAATCTGTCTTGGAGGAAGTACAACCAGAGTGCTCCTTAAAAGCAAGGATGGCGAGACCGCGTCTTACATACTTTGTTGTTAAGAGGGATCCGTCCCTGGAGAAGGATATCATGCTTGGTAAAGTGGTGAGTGAGCGAAAAAGAGGAAGACCCTCAACAAGATGGATTGACAGTGGCTGCAACAATGGGCTCAAACATAACAACTATTGTGAACATGGCACAGGATTGGGCAGTGTTTTGTTCTGTGGTACGTAGGGTCGCTATGATTCAGAACTGACTCTTCAGTAGCTAACAATGACAACAACAAAAAGACCTGGGTTATGGAAATATAGAACAGTACCTTAGAGTTGGAAAGAATTTGATATCATCTAGTCCAGACTCTAGAAAGAAATTTTGACCCAGAGTGAAAAGTACCTGGCCTTAGGTGTGCTAGTGGCAAATAGATTGTACCCTTGCTCTTCATTCCCTTTGCATACAATACACGTTCTTCTTAGAGGGAGCATCCAAGGGAAATGTTGCATGGTCTTCTCATACCCCTCCCCCATGTTACAAATCTTGGGTATCTGACACTTGTGTTCAATAGCTCTCTTCTTACTTACAGGAGAAAATAATTGCCCAACAGAAAATTGTTTGTTAGTGGTATTTCCGGGGAAATGTTCATTTTTTTTTTAAGCTGTTTCTACATAAAGTTAAATTTCTTTGCATAGGCCCAGTTTCCATTTTGATCACTTTCTTTCTCGTACTTTAGAACCTCGTCAATTTTGTTAACTGACATTTCTCTCAAACACAAGATCTTTCTTGCCATCAAGCTTTTCGTTACTATATCCCTTTCCTTCTCCCCACTTTTCTCTTTGTTAAACTGTGTCTGATCTTTTAAAGGCCAACTTAAATATGACCTCCTCTTTGAAGGTTTTCTTTTTCCTAGCACTTTTTTCCTCCTTGGCTCCTGAGTATTGTGTATCTGTAATATACCACATTGGAGTTGAACTTGTATCTTGTTATATTTGTCTGCTTCTACAACCTTTTTTTTTTTTTTAATTTCTCTGATAGTACATAGCTTGGTTCATGGAAAATGGTATTTGCTAAATATGTATTTATGAATTACATTGAACTGACTTGTTGTTGCTGGGAGGTTGTGTAATATAATGACAAGAAGACAAGGTTTGAAATTGTAATGCCTGCCTTCATATTCTAGCTTCATCACACTAGGTGTGTGCCCGGACAAAATTACTTAATCTTGCTGAGCATCACACTTTTCATATGTAAAATTTGGATAATAATGTTTAATTCATAGATTTAAGTCCAGATTAACCAAAATGATACAAAATGTGTGCTGTAAACTGTAAATCTCTACACCAGTCACTGATGTTAAAATCTCCCTTTTGATTTTGGGTCATGTTTGATCAAGTATGGTTGTTTCCTAGGCAAATATGGAACTTTGTCCTGTTATCTCAAACTAAACAAGCTGGTTGGTTTTGCTTCCTTAGACATAGACCCCCCACATACCATAGCACAGCTGGATAGATCTTGGTTTCCGATTCAGTGCCTTTTTATAGCCATTTTTCTCACAAGCCAGCAAAACAGAACACATTCTTCCTACTTCTAACCATTGCCACATATAGTACAATGAGCAATTAAGCCCAGAAAAAGGAAAAGGACATTAATAATAGAACATCTGATTACTGAGAGATTAGAACCTGAAATTGTATTTGTATTCTCTGTTGGAAGGTATAATTTAATTAGCCAACTTGGAAAGGTTTTAAATGTGACAGAAAACTAATATTCCACTTCTGCAATTTCATAGCTTTCTTCCTTTCTGAAAGAAGTAAATCATTCCCGAATGGAGTTTTTAAACACCCAGTGATCCAGATCATGCCTTCTGGGTTATTGTAAGAGCTGTCCCTATATCTGGTTCCCATTCTGCTTCTCACCATAGCAAAAGGCATCCCCCAAAGCATGCCAGGCCAAATGCCAACATTTCTTTCAATTGCTTCACAACGAACATATTTGGGAATTGCTTTTTTTTTGTTTGTTTCTAATTGCCATCCCCTGAGCAGGAGTTTAACCATCAGCCCAGCTCTTCCCCACAATAAGAGACTTGTCATTATTTACTCCTCTTCCTCCTAAGCAGTACCTGGGTGAAAACTATATGCCCAGTGTAGGAATTTTGGGTGGCCGTGGGCTAAGAGTACAGAGCAAAAAGCTAGGTTTGGTAAAAAAACAAAAACCAAACCCATTGCCATCGAGTCAATTCTGACTCATAGTGACCCTATAGGACAGAGTAGAACTGCCCCATAGAGTTTCCAAGGAGTGCCTAGAGGATTTGAACTGTTGACCTTTTGGTTAGCAGCCGTGGCACTTAACCACTACGCCACCAGGGTTTCCAGGTTTGGTAAACTGACTTCTTATTCAAATGGGGGAAATGGATGGTCTCTTAGTTACCTAGTGCTGGTATAACAGAAATACCACCAGTGAATGGCTTTAACACACAGAAGTTTATTCTTTCAGTCTAGTAGGCTAGAAGTCCAAATTCAGGGTGCCAGCTCCAGGGGAAGGCTTTCTTTCTCTGTCGGCTCTGGAGAAAAGTCCTTGTCATCAATCTTCCCCTGTCTAGGAGTTTCTCATCTCAGGGATCGCTGGCCCAAAGGACATTCTCTACTCCTGGAACTACTTTCTTGATGGTATGCGGTCCCCCTGTCTCTCTGCTTGATTCTTTCTTTTATATCTCAAAAGAGATTGACTCAAGATACAACCTAAACTTGTAGAGTGAGGTCTGCCACATTAGCATAGCTACCTCTAGTCCTGCCTCATTAACATCATAGAGATAGGATTTATAACACAGGAAAATCACATCTGATGACAAAGTGGTGCATAATTACACAATACCGGGAATCATGGCCTAGCCAAATTGACATACATTTTTGGGGGGCACAATTCAATCTATAACAGATGGCATAAGTCTTTGCTCATATTGAACATGTTGCGAAGGTCATTTACCCTTCTGGGAATGGAGTGTAGAACCTACCAACTTGCTTGGAGGGCAAAAATGTGAAGTGGATCACTTCCTGCAAAATTTTATGCCTAGTAGGAAGTTGGCTCTGGAGAGGCCTATCCCTGCTGACTGGCTATTCCCAGAAAGGACAGGGCCAAGAATTATTGGTCACATGCGAAGACCTCTGTATCCGAGTAGCTCGCAGCAACTTCCAAAGAGTAGGGAAAGACAACTGGGCATGGGTAGGGTCAGAAACATTGCTGGCTGCTGATTAGGAAAAGGGGCTAGATACTTTGAAACTCCGTATTATAACAAATCTCATTTTAGGGACAATAGTGATGGACTTTGAGGACTAAGGTGCACCTGACCCAAGCCACGGTATTTTAAATCGCCACATACGCATGTGAAAGCTAGCCAATTAATAAGGAAGATTGAAGAAGAATTGATGCATTTGAATTATGTTGTTGGTGAAGAATACTGACTATACCGTGAACTGCCAGAAAAACAAACAAATCTGTCCTGGAAGAAATACAGCCAGAATGTGCCTTAGAAGCGAGGATGGCAACACTTGATCTCATGTACTTTGGACATGTAATCAGGAGGGACCAGTCCCTGGAGAATGACATCATGCTTGGCGTCATGGAATGAATTGTGTCCCCCAAAATATGTGTCAACTTGCTTAGGCCAAGATTCCCAGTATTGTGTGTTGTCCTCCATTTTGAAATTACAAGGATTACAAGTCAATGTAAAGGGAGTTTTCCTGGGGTGTGGCCTACACCACCTTTTATCTCTCAAGAGATAAAAAGGAAAGAGAAGGGAGCAGAGAGGGGAGACCTCATACCATCAAGAAAACAGTGCCAGGAGCAGAGTGTGTCCTTTGGACATTGGATCCTTGCACGGAGATGCTCCTAGTCTGGGGGAACATCGATGAGAAGACTGACAGAGAGAGAAAGCCTTCCTCTGGAGCTGACACCCTGAATTTGGATTTTAGCCTACTTTACTATGAGGAAACAAACTTCTCTTTGTTAAAGCCATCCACTTGTGGTATTTCTGTTATAACAGCACTAGTTGACTAAGATACTTGGTAAAGTAGAGGGTTAGCAAAAAAGAGGAAAACCTTCAATGAGATGGATTGACACAGTGGCGGCAACAATGGGCTCAAGCACAGCAAGGATTGTGAGGAAGGCACAGGACCAGATAATGTTTTGTTCTCTTGTACATAAGGTTGATATGGCTTAGAACTGACTCTACTGCACCTAACAACAGTGATGGAAACGAAAGCTGAGAGAATTGCATGCTTTTCAAGGTATCTCTGTGCTTGAGGGTGAAGATAGGGAATGCCATCCTTCAGGAAAATGATTTTGGACTTGAAAGATGGGACTGGGGAAAACGGACAGGTGGGGGGGATTCCAAGCTCTAGCTATCAAGACCGGTAAAGAAACCCCAGAGGTTTCAATTCAGTTGCCCTTATACCCACCTCAATTGCTAAAAATCCCACAGAAATGATCTCACTGCAACAAGAATACTCAGAACTGCCCAACTCTGACATAGTCTATGTAAAGAGAAATTAGCCCATGGAATAGTGTAGCAGTGAGGGGTTAGGGTAAATTGCCAGATACAGTACAGAATGCCCAATTAAATTTGAATTTTAAGTAAATCAGCAAGTATCTTTTACCATAGTATATATTCCAGATATTGTATGAGGAATAATCATCCTAAATTTTTATTTAACCTGAAATTCAAATTTAACTGTGCATCCTGCATCTCTGTTTGCAAAATCAGACCATCCTAGTTGAGGGAATTCTCCAACCCTAGAAGGTAGGAGACTGTTGTAGTTGTTTTCCAGCAATATCTGAAGATGACTTATCTTTCCTGTTATTTAGAACTGTACAGGGGCTGTGAAATTAGACAACTTGGTTTTGGAATCCTGAATTCCCCACTCCCTTGCTAATAACCTTGACAAATTAGCTTCTCTGTGTTTCAGTTACCTTTTCTATCAAATGGTGACCAGAATAACTGAGACTTATACTGTTGTTGCAAAGATTAAATGAACAAATATGTGCAAAGCCCTCTGAACGGTGCCTGGAACATAGTAACCATGCAGTAAATATTTGTTGAAAAAATTTAGCTATTTATTATCACGTCAGTAGCTCAGCACCCTTAGGTAGTAGTTATGAGCAGTAAGTAAGAGAACCTTGGTACAATAGTCCTTTAGTGTTTGTGCAAAAGGATACTGACTTTAACACCCCCAGTTACCTTAGCCTACCAGTGCAAGAACTCAAAAGAACAAGTGTAAGTCACAGCACCATGACAGACATCATACCGACCACTGGAAGGAAGCTGGTATTTCTGCCAAGGCAACAACCACATCTAGTATAGGAGCAGCCTCAAGTCGGTATGAGATAGTGGAAATTGGCAACATTGCCGAAAGGAGATGGCATGGGGCTGAGAAGAAGGTAGACCTAGACCTTTCTTAATGATACCACTCATTCACCAACCTTCCAGAAAATCATGAATAAAGACCCCTTTTCTGCCTTTTATTTAAATGCATGTGGACTGTTCAGTGGCCTTTCTCAGTGCAGGTGGGCCCCGGCACTCTCTTTTCTCCCTGTCTCAGGTTCAGGCCTTGGCTCAGTTTCCTGTTGTCTTAGAGTTACCTCCATTGTATTGTCCATTTCCAAAGCCTGGATGTACAGTAGGGTATATTTTTCCCAGTGTCCTGGTCTGACGATAAGTACTTGTGGTCTTTGGGGTTTTAAGAATTTTAAATTTACTCTCAATGGGGATTGCATAAGAGAACCAGGTCATAGCACCATGGAAGAAAGATAAGAGCACAGGAGTTGATAGCTGCAGTCTGGATCTCTAGTCTGACTCCATTACTGACTTGTGATGTGTCCCAGTTAACCAACCTGGCCTCAGTTTCCATGCCTGTAAAAAGAAGATAATTCTATTTCCTTTCCTGCCTACTACATGGCGTTGTTATGAAAATCTAATGAGGTAACATATGTGAAAGCATTTTGTCAACCATTGAAAACACCAAAGAAGTTGTTATTTTTATTGTTATTAATTTTCACAGCCTGTGAGAGAGTGAGAGCTTGTGTGAGAGACATTGCCATATGCTTTCACACAACTAGATGTGGAACTCTTATTCACTGCAAGAGGAACATTCAAATTAAAGTTTGAAATTCATGAGTGAACTGTGTTATGTTTGAATTAAATATTTTCATTTATACAGCCTAAGAACAATCCAGGTTGTCACCTTTGAGACAATGCCACTTCTTCTGGAGAGTTTTCCTGGCTCATACAGAGAAGTCTGAGGGCCAAAACGTGGGGATGTACTATGAAATTATAGAACCTCTCTTGGTACAACCTCCAATATGTTTACCAAGATAATATTTTAATGTAACATGCCAAGATGGCAAACCCAAATGCCCTCTTTACCATCCTTCCCAGGAAAGCCAGAAATACAAGCAGAACTAAATCAAAAAATTTAATTGAAAGCTATAGTTTAACCTTAACTTAATGATTTGTTCACCAAGATGGGCAATACTTAACTTTCCTTCCCACAGTGCTAGCTTAATTGACACCAAAGGAACGAATTTCATACACACCTCCTCCTAGTACTATTACCATTTGCCTAGGACAAGCACTGCTGTCTAAATTTCTCTCTTTTGGGACTCTCCAACCAGTAGCAGCCATCAGCTGTAATTTAATCTTTTCTGCCTCTTTGCTAAAACATAGAGATAAGTTACAGAACTCTTTTCATATTTGTGAAATGAAGTAGACTTTAGTTTTCTTTTCCTTTGTCAATTTTCTTCTCTTTTCTTTGGAGGATCTCACTTATTATTTTGGAGCATCTCTTTCCCATCTGGCTCCTGAAAGTTTCTCTCTGTACCATTTCTGTGCTGTGGTTGTGTTAAGGCAGAAAGAGAGGGAGAGAGAGAGGGAGCAAGGGGAAGGAAAGATGGAAGGAAGGAAGGATGGGAGAAAGAAAGTAAGAAAAAAAGGAAGAAATGAAGACAAGAAGACAGACTTGCTTGGTAGGACAATTTTGGCATTTTCTAAACCCCCAGTTTTTAAATCTTTGAGTGATTCATTCTAGTGCTTCCATGACAAAACTCTTTTCTATAATACGGATTGATTTTCCAATCCTGCTAAAATTCAGGAGACTTAAAAACAAGCAAACTACTCCAGTCATGCCAGCATCCTTGCATTTGATATGCTCTTGACAGCTTTATAAAGGAGTCATTTGTCAAAATAAATAACACACTCAGAAAATTGATGCTCTCCCCCCAAATGTATAAGGTGTAGATCAAATCATTAGGTATGATGAAGGGCCTTTACGATTTGAGGAGGGCTAGTTTAAATGTAGCATAATTCTGGGTCACAGCTCTAGCTGTGGTCTGTTTATGCAAACAACAAATAGAACTCTAGGATTCCTTATGGGCTGGAACCTTTCTGGATCATTCTGAACAGGAATCTGGCATTGAAGGTCAAAGAACATAGCCATTTCCATATTCAGTGATTAAAAGTGACTTATCGCCAGTAAAGCCTATGCAGTAGGAAGATCCTGTCAGAGTAATCAATTAACTGGTTGGTGCAGGATTTTTGGAGACGTCTAAAATGGGGACATTAGGACCACAAAGTGCAAATTAAACCAGGCAGCAGGTGAGGAGAAAAGGCCAGGCTGAAGTTCATGGGCAAAATCTCAAGACAAGTCACACATTTGAGTATTCAACAGAAACCAAAGTCCCGAAAGTCTTTACACACAGAAATGGCAATCAAAAAGTGTACAGCCTTTTCAGCAGTGTCGTGGATTGAATAGTGTCTCCCCCAAAAATGTGTGTATTAACTTGGCTAGGCCATGATTCCCAATATTCTGTAGTTGTCTTCCATTTTGTGATTGTAATTTTATGTTAAAGAGGATTAGAGTGGGATTATAACACCCTTACCAGGTCAAAGTAAAGGAACTTCCCTGGGGTGTGGCCTGCACCACCTTTTATCTCTCAAAAGATGAAAGGAGACGGGGGGCCAAGACGGCTGACTAGGTAGGCGCTACCTCGGATCCCTCTTGCAACAAAGACTTGGAAAAACAAGTGAATCGATCATATACATGACAATCTACGAACCCTGAACAACAAACACAGATTTAAAGAGTTGACCTGAGTGACAGAGATGGAGAACGAACAACTACAGGGAAGCAGCAACTGTTTTCGGAGCCTGGAGCCAGCGTCCCAGTCAGGTAACCTTGGCGCTGGGCTTAGGACTGGGCCCAGGGGAGCTGAACACAACATCTTGTGACGGTGCAAACACAGGGCGCAGCCCTACCCCCCTGAACAAACCCCGGGAGGGGGCCCAGCCGGTCCGCGTGGGCAGAGTGGCAACACAGCTGGTGGGAGGAGAAGTCCCTGGGAGGCAGTGACTGGTTTTGGAGCCGGGAGTGCAGCGTCCGAGTGGGAGAACCTTGGCGCCGGGCTTTGGACTGGGCATAGGGAAGCTGAACACGGCATCTGGTCACAGCACAAACACGGGGTGCAGCCCTACTCCCATGAACTAACCCCGGGAGGGGGCCCAGCAGGTCCGCGGGAGCGGTGCGGCGATGCGGCTGACGGGACGAGAAGTCCCCAGGAGGCAGCGACTGATTTTGGAGCCGGGAGTACAGCGTCCCAACAGGGGAACCTTGATGCTGGCCTTTGGACTGGCAGCGGAGGAGGCTTCAGCAGACCAGACCCTCGGGGACAATCTCCACATAGCCAGCACACATAGGCGACACGCCCCTCGGGAATCTCAGATAAAATAGTCATCCCAAGCAATATAAGCAACTTTGGCTATATTCCAGGGTGCTACTCTCTCCTGTTTTTCTGAACCCTCCCCTCCCCTTCCCAGGTGGCTTCATTAACATTGGAATTTCCTGAGCCAGAGGGAGAACGGCTCCGGCTCCGCGGCTTTGCTTTTCCCTTTTTTTTTTGGTCTTTTCCTAACCCATTCTTCTGGCCTGAGAGAAGCAACCACAAAAAACCCAGGGACCAAAAATCCTTCCCTAATTGGACTAAAAACACAAAACCATCTCCAGCCAAGCATATATGATCCAAATCTCGGGCTTTCATCCTTACAGGGAACAAGGTGGCTGTTATAATGCAAAGACAGTTCTAATAGGGATCTGACTGCATTTTTTTTAGCGGATTTACTGGAAAAACAAGTTTCCCAGGTCTGATATCTCTGCTTATTTAACAGAGCCCTAATGATCCACAACAGGGAACTGAAGGCTGAAGCTCTCCCCAGACCACCTAGCCTCTCGCCTTAGGGGTCTAAGGAGGGTGACATCTACCAATCAGTAGAGGTACTTGCATTGGGGGCCTAAGATACAGCTGCAGAGCCCTCCCACCAAGGTGCTATAGGAATAGAGACACACCTACCTCACTGATATTTGGGGGAAGCCTGTCAGTATCCTGCCCCCCCTGGAATGTGAACCCCAGCTGCTAATAGAATCTGGTGGACACAACTATCTCCACTACTTCTCAAGGTGGATAGGTGTTAGGGTGCAGCACACACTTGATGACCCAAAATCAGTTTCTACTCAAGAATAGTGAATAGACTCAGGCATATATATCTGGCAACAGCCCAAACCAGCTGGTAATAGGTCATAAGTAAGTCAAGGGCTACAACAAACAAGACACCACGATCTAGTAGCCCATCCACGTATATTGAAAGAAACAAAACAAGATAAGACTCAGTGAGCAATTATAGAATAAATCACTACTATATCTTAGTGATGGCTCAGAGACAGCAGTCAATATCAAACCACATAAAGAAGCAGACCATGACAGCTTATACAACCCCCTAAACAAAAGAATCAAAATCTTTCCCAAATGAAGATACAGAATGTAAAAAACTAATTTACAGAATGCTTCAAGACATCAGGGATGACCTCAGAAATGAAATAAGGCACACTGCAGAAAAAGCCAAGGAACACACTGATAAAACAGTTGAAGAACTCAAAAAGATTATTCAAGAACTTAGTGGAAAAATTAATAAGTTGCAAGAATCCATAGAGAGACAGCATGTAGAAATCCAAAAGATTAACAATAAAATTACAGAATTAGACAATGCATTAGGAAGTCAGAGGAGCAGACTCGAGCAATTAGAATGCAGAGTGGTATATCTGGAGGACCAGGGAATTAACCCCAACATAGCTGAAAAAAAATCAGATAAAAGAATTTAAAAAAATGAAGAAACCCTAAGAATCATGTGGGACTCTATCAAGAAGGATAACTTGCGTGTGATTGGAGTCCCAGAACAGGGAGGGAGGACAGAAAACACAGAGAAAATAGTTGAAGATCTGCTGACAGAAAACTTCCCTGACATCATGAAAGACGAAAGGATATCTATCCAAGATGCTCATCAAACCCCATTTAAGATTGATCCAAAAAGAAAAACACCAAGACATATTATCATCAAACTTGCCAAAAACAAAGATAAACAGAAAATTTTAAAAGCAGCCAGGGATAAAAGAAAGGTCTCCTTCAAGGGAGAATTAATAAGAATAAGTTCAGACTACTCAGCAGAAACCATGCAGGCAAGAAGGCAATGGGATGACATATACAGAGCACTGAAGGAGAAAAACTGCCAGCCAAGGATCATATATCCAGCAAAACTCTCTCTGAAATATGAAGGCGAAATTAAGATATTCACAGGTAAACACAAGCTTAGAGAATTTGCAAAAACCAAACTAAAGCTACAAGAAATAATAAAGGATATTGTTGGGTCAGAAAACCAGTAATATCAGATACCAGCACAACACAAGGTCACAGAACGGAACATCCTGATATCAACTCAAATAGGGAAATCACAAAAACAAATTAAGATTAATTAAAAAAAAAAAATGCTCAAAACAGGGAATCATTGAAGTGAATATGTAAAAGATCACAATAATCAAAAAGAGGGACTAAATACAGGTGGCAGAGAACTGCCATATGGAGAGGGATACAAGGCGATATACGACAATACAAGTTAGGTTTTTACTTAGAAAAATAGGGGTAAATATTAAGGTAACCACAAAGAGGTATAACAACTCCATAACTCAAAATAAAAGCCAAGAAAAATGTAACGACTCAACAAACATAAAGTCAAATACTATGAAAATGAGGAACACACAATTTACAAAGAAAAATGTCTCAGCACAAAAAAGGAAGTGGAAAAATGAAATTGTCAACAACACACATAAAAAGGCATCAAAATGACAACACTAAACACTTACTTATCTGTAATTACGCTCAATGTAAATGGACTAAATGCACCAATAAAGAGACAGAGAGTCTCGGACTGGATAAAGAAACATGATCCGTCTATATGCAGCCTACAAGAGACACACCTTAGACTTAGAGACACAAACTAAAACTCAAAGGATGGAAAAAAATATATCAAGCAAACAATAAGCAAAAAAGAAGAGGCGTAGCAATATTAATTTCTGACAAAATAGACTTTAAACTTAAATCCACCACAAAGGATAAAGAAGGACACTACATAATGATAAAAGGGACAATTGATCAGGAAGATATAACCATATTAAATATTTATGCACCCCATGACAGGGCTGCAAGATACATAAATCAAATTTTAACAGAACTGAAAAGTGAGATAGACACCTCCACAATTATAGTAGGAGACTTCAACACACCACTTTCGGAGAAAGACAGGACATCCAGTAAGAAGCTCAATAGAGACATGGAAGACCTAATTACAACAATCAACCAACTTGATCTCATTGACTTATACAGAACTCTCCACCCAACTGCTGCAAAGTATACTTTTTTTTCTAGTGCACATGGAACATTCTCTAGAATAGACCACATATTAGGTCATAAAACAAACCTTTGCAGAATCCAAAACATCCAAATATTACAAAGCATCTTCTCAGACTACAAGGCAAAAAAAGTAGGAATCAATAACAGAAAAACTAGGGAAAAGAAATCAAATACTTGGAAAATGAACAATACCCTCCTGAAAAAAGACTGGGTTATAGAAGACATTAAGGAGGGAATAAAGAAATTCATAGAATGCAACGAGAATGAAAATACTTCCTATCAAAACCTCTGGGACACAGCAAAAGCAGTGCTCAGAGGCCAAATTATATCAATAAATGCACACATACAAAAAGAAGAAAGAGCCAAAATCAGAGAACTGTCCATACAACTTGAACAAATAGAAAGTGAGCAGCAAAAGAACCCATCAGGCACCAGAAGAAAACAAATAATAAAAATTAGAGCTGAACTAAATGAATTAGAGAACAGAAAAACAATTGAAAGAATTAACAAAGCCAAAAGCTGGTTCTTTGAAAAAATTAACAAAATTGATAAACCATTGGCTAGACTGACTACAGAAATACAGGAAAGGAAACAAATAACCCGAATAAGAAACGAGAAGGGCCACATCACAACAGAAACAAATGAAATTAAAAGAATCATATCAGATTATTATGAAAAATTGTACTCTAACAAATTTGCAAACCTAGAAGAAATGGATGAATTCCTGGAAAAACACTACCTACCTAAACTAACACAATCAGAAGTAGAACAACTAAATAGGCCCATAACAAAAAAAGAGATTGAAACGGTAATCAAAAAACTTCCAACAAAAAAAAGCCCTGGCCCGGATGGCTATACTGCAGAGTTCTACCAAACTTTCAGAGAAGAGTTAACCCCACTACTGCTAAAGGTATTTCAAAGCATAGAAAATGACAGAATACTACCCAACTCATTCTATGAAGCCACCATCTCCCTGATACCAAAACCAGGTAAAGACATCACAAAAAAAGAAAATTACAGACCTATATCCCTCATGAACATAGATGCAAAAATCCTCAACAAAATTCTAGCCAATAGAATTCAACAACATATCAAAAAAAAAAAAAAAATTCGCCACGACCAAGCGGGATTTATACCAGGTATGCAAGGCTGATTTAATATTAGAAAAACCATTAATGTAATCCACCATATAAAGAAAACAAAAGACAAAAACCACATGATCTTATCAATTGATGTAGAAAAGGCATTTGACAAAGTCCAACACCCATTTATGATAAAAACTCTTACCAAAATGGGAATTGAAGGAAAATTCCTCAACATAATAAAGGGCATCTATGCAAAGCCAACAGCCAACATCACTCTAAATGGAGAGAGCCTGAAAGCATTTCCCTTGAGAACGGGAACCAGACAAGGATGCCCTTTATCACCGCTCTTATTCAACATTGTGCTAGAAGTCCTAGCCAGAGCAATTAGGCTAGACAAAGAAATAAAGGGTATCCAGATTGGCAAGGAGGAAGTAAAATTATCTCTATTTGCAGATGACTTGATCTTATACACAGAAAACCCCAAGGAATCCACCAGAAAACTACTGAAACTAATAGAAGAGTTTGGCAGAGTCTCAGGTTATAAGATAAACATAAAAAATCATTTGGATTCCTCTACATCAACAAAAAGAACACCGAAGAGGAAATAACCAAATCAATACCATTCACAGTAGCCCCCAAGAAGATAAAATACTTAGGAATAAATCTTACCAAGGATGTAAAAGACCTATACAAAGAAAACTACAAAGCTCTACTACAAGAAATTCAAAAGGACCTACTTAAGTGGAAAAACATACCTTGCTCATGGATAGGAAGACTTAACATAGTAAAAATGTCTATTCTACCAAAAGCCATCTATACATACAATGCACTTCCGATCCAAATTTCAATGTCATTTTTTAAGCTGATAGAGAAACAAATCACCAACTTCATACGGAAGGGAAAGAAGCCTCGGATAAGCAAAGCATTACTGAAAAAGAAGAAGAAAGTGGGAGGCCTCACTCTACCTGATTTCAGAACCTATTTTACAGCCACAGTAGTCAAAACAGCCTGGTACTGGTACAACAACAGGCACATAGACCACTGGAACAGAATTGAGAACCCAGATATAAATCCATCCACATATAAGCAGCTGATATTTGGCAAAGGCCCAGTGTTAGTTAATTGGGGAAAAGATAGTCTTTTTAACAAATGGTGCTGGCATAACTGGATATCCATTTGCAAAAAAATGAAACAGGACCCATACCTCACACCATGCACAAAAACTAAGTCCAAGTGGATCAAAGACCTAGACATAAAGACTAAAACGATAAAGATTATGGAAGAAAAAATAGGGACAACCTTAGGAGCCCTAATACAAGGCATAAACAGAATACAAAACATTACCAAAAATGATGAAGAGAAACCAGATAACTGGGAGCTCCAAAAATCAAACACCTATGCTCATCTAAAAAAAAAAAAAAATGCTCATCTAAAGACCACCAAAAGAGTAAAAAGACCACCTACAGACTGGGAAAGAATTTTCAGCTATGACATCTCCGACCAGCGTCTGATCTCTAAAATCTATATGATTCTGTCAAAACTCAACCACAAAAAGACAAACAACCCAATCAAGAAGTGGGCAAAGGATATGAACACACACTTCACTAAAGAAGATATTCAGGCAGCCAACAGATACATGAGAAAATGCTCTCAATCATTAGCCATTAGAGAAATGCAAATTAAAACTACGATGAGATTCCATCTCACTCCGACAAGGCTGGCATTAATCCAAAAAACACAAAATAATAAATGTTGGAGAGGCTGCGGAGAGATTGGAACTCTTATACACTGCTGGTGGGAATGTCAAATGGTACAACCACTTTGGAAATCTATCTGGCGTTACCTTAAACAGTTAGAAATAGAACTAACATACAACCCAGAAATCCCACTCCTCGGAATATACCCTAGAGAAATAAGAGCCTTCACACGAACAGATATATGCACACCCATGTTTATTGCAGCTCTGTTTACAATAGCAAAAAGCTGGAAGCAACCAAGGTGTCCATCAACGGATGAATGGTTAAATAAATTGTGGTATATTCACACAATGGAATACTACGCATCGATAAAGAACAGTGACGAATCTGTGAAACATTTCATAACGTGGAGGAACCTGGAAGGCATTATGCTGAGGGAAATTAGTCAGAGGCGAAAGGGTAAATATTATATAAGACCACTATTATAAGATCTTGAGAAATAGTATAAACTGAGAAGAACACATACTTCTGTGGTTACAAGGTGGGGAGGGAGGGAGGGAGGGTGAGGGTTTTTTACTGATTAATTAGTAGATACGAACTGCTTTAGGTGAAGGGAAGGACAATACTCAATACATGGAAGGTCAGCTCAACTGGACTGGACCAAAAGCAAAGAAGTTTCCGGGATAAACTGAATGCTTCAAAGGTCAGAGGAGCAAGGGCGGGGGTTTCGGGACCATGGTTTAAGGGGACTTCTAAGTCAATTGGCAAAATAATTCTATTCTGAAAACATTCTGCATCCCACTTTGAAATGTGGCGTCTGGGGTCTTAAATGCTAACAAGCGGCCATCTAAGATGCATCAATTGGTCTCATCCCACCTGGAGCAAAGGAGAATCAAGAACACCAAGGTCACACGATAACTAAGAGCCCAAGAGACAGAAAGGGCCGCATGAACCAGAGACCTACATCATCCTGAGACCAGAAGAACTATATGGTGCCCAGCTACAACCGATGACTGCCCTGACAGGGAGCACAACAGAGAACCCCTGAGGGAGCAGGAGAACAGTGGGATGCAGACCCCAAATTCTCATAAAAAGACCAGACTTAATGGTCTGACTGAGACTAGAGGAATCCCAGCGGTCACGGTCCCCAAACCTTCTGTTGGCCCAGGACAGGAACCATTCCCGAAGACAACTCATCAGACATGAAAGGGACTGGACAGTGGGTAGGAGAGAGATGCTGATGAAGAGTGAGCTAATTATATCAGGTGGACACTTGAGACTGTGTTGGCATCTCCTGTCTGGAGGGGGGATGGGAGGATAGAGAGAGTTTGAAGCTGGCAAAATTGTCACGAAAAGAGAGACTGGAAGGGCTGACCCATCGGGGGAGAGCAAGTGGGAGTACGAAGTAAGGTGTATATAAACTTATATGTGACAGTCTGACTTGATTTGTAAACGTTCACTTGAAGCTCAATAAAAGTTAATAAAAAAAAAAAGATAAAAGGAAAAGCAAGCTAGCAGAGAGTTGGGGACCTCATACCACCAAGAAAGCAGTGCCAGGAGCAGAGTGCGTCCTTTGGACCTGAGGTTCCTGTGCTGAGATGCTCCCAGACCAAGAGAAGATTGATGCCTCACTAGGATCTTCCTTCAGAGCCAACAGAGAGAGAAAGCCTTCCCCTGGAGCTGACACCCTGAATTTTGACTTCTAGCCTACTGTACTGTGAGCGAATAAACTTCTCTTTGTTACATCCATCCACTTGCGGTATTTCTGTTTTAGCAGCACTAGATGACTAAGACAAGCAGATTACGAGGGTTCTCCTCTTTTCTACTGGCAATTATTCTGCATATTAAGTATTTTGAAAAATGAATACCATTCGAACAAGAAGCACGTACATGCAAAGGAAGCACACACACACACACACATAAACCCAGTGCCTTCGAGTCGATTCCGACTCATAACGACCCTATAGGACAGAGTAGAACTGCCCCATAGAGTTTCCAAGGAGCACCTGGTGGATTTGAGCTGCCAACCACACACACATAGTACAAGGAAATAAGCTAGCATATTTCACTGTTTCAAGAAGAGAGCTCCTCAGGTGGAGGTATTCCAAAACAAAATAAACAAAAAACCCAAAACTCTTAACCTATTCTCAAAAGGTGTATTTTCCCGGCAGTCCTTGTTTCTGCTATCTCACACTCATTCTTTCTTAGCTCGTCTTCTAAGGTTTCAGGGCTAAGTAAAATTCTCACACGAGGAAGTTGACTGTTTGTTGTTTTTCTTTCCTTTTCTTGGTGGAGGGGGCAGGTGGTTGAGATTTTTGACAGAAAGAAATAGATATTCACTTCCCAGTGAATTAAGTCTCATTTTGATTTCTACTGAAGTGGTTCGGCAGGCTAACAGCACAGAGTATATTCCTGCTTTTCACAGAGCTACCGAAGATAAGCAATTTGAGAATCTTAGACCTTTCTCCTCTCCTTTCCTGAAAGAAGACATTGATCACCTATGTAATTCATGACTTCAGTGCTATTTTTTTACAAATTTTTCTTAAATCTAATAAAGCCCAAAAGTAGCTCAACTCTTCTTATCAAAATAATACCTACCTTAATTTATAAGTCATGATCTCTTTGTAAACATCAAAACATTTACCTGACATTTCTAGCCATTGAACTGGAGTTGAAGAAGTGGGGGCAGGGGGGCGGAGTTATTTGAATGAAATGCATAATAATTGTGCTTTTCTTCCTGGACTGCACCAGTTCTTTATATCCGCATGTCCAATTCATTTCTAGTTATTGTAATAAATACATAGATAACAACTAATTTGCCGTGTCAACATTCTTCACATGTGCATGGGAATTCACATGAACAGTGACATTGTGTTTATTATGCTGTTCAGCCCTCATCGTTACTCATTTCCAAGTTTTCTCATCACCCTTAACAAAAGTTCAACGTCCATAAGCACCAAGTCTTCCTGTTCTCCTCCTTCCTGCCCATCCTTGGTAATCACTAATAAACTTTGGTGTCCATACAGTTGCCTATCTTATGTATTCATATAAATGGAATCATACAAGACTTGTACTTTTGTGACAGATTTATTTCACTCAGCATTTTATTTTCAAGATTCATCCGTGTTAGTATGAATCAGGACTTCATTTCCCCTTATGGCTGACTAATATTCCATTGTACAGATGTACCACGTTTTACTTATCCAGTCATTTGTTGATGGACGTGTAGTATGTTTCCTCCTTTTGGCTATTGTGTATGGTGCTGCAATTAGCATTGACATACAAGTATCTGTTTGCATTCCTGCTTTCATTTCTTTTCGGTATGTACCTAGGAGTGGAATTGCTAGATCATATGGTAATTCTGTGTTTAACTTTTTGAGAAACCACAAAGCTGTTTTCCACAGCAGCTGCACCATTTTACAATTCCTCCAGCAACAGATGAGGATTCTAATTTCTCTGCATCCTCACCAACACGTTGTTTTCTGATTTTTTTTTTTTAAATCATACCCATCTTAGTGGATGTGAAGTGATATCTTATTGGTAGTTTTGACTTGCACCTCCGCAATGGCTAGTGGGGAGCCTGCTGGCCCAGTGGTTAAGAGCTATAGCTGCAAATCAAAAGGTCAGCAATTCAAATCTAACAGCTGCTCCTTGGAAACACTATGGTGCAGCTCTACTCTGTCCTATAGGGTCACTATGAGTCAGAATTGACTCAAGCACAATGGGTTTCATTTGGTTTGGTAATGGCTAATGGGAGCCCTGGTGGGACAGTGATTAAGAGCTATGGCTGCTAACAAAAATGTCAGTGCTTCAAATCTACCAGTCTCTCCTTGGAAACCCTATGGGGCAGTTCTACTCCATTCTGTAGGGTCACTATGAGTCAGAATTGACATAATGGCTAATGACATTGCACATCTTTTCATATGCTCCCAATGTGTAGGTTGTCTTTTCACACATGTCCAATTCTTAATTATTTCTCAAGAACTAACACAATAGGCATCTTCTTTATGAAACCTAATTTATTGGTGCTGCATGTGGGAGGAGAGTTCTAATTGCCAAGACATCATGCTGAATGTCACGAGATACTGAAAGGTCCCTAAAAGATTGGAAAATATTGACCAAGAAAAATACTCTTAGAGACTAAGGTCATAATGGCAGTCTGATTTCTCTACTGCCAATGTCTTTAGGTGACATGATGGTAGAGAATGACTGAAACTGGGAAAGAGTTGTGAAAGGATATAGTAGGATAATGTTTGTAGCTACCTTTTATAAACTTTAAGACTATACCCTTTACTTCCAGTCCAGAGATACAAATAGCCATCATTTTGTGTGCTGGAATTATCTGTCTCATCTTTAGATTGGTTCAGAGAGAACCGTAATGTGCAGTGGCTACTGGAGAATGCTGTCCTAGTACAGATTACAACAGAATTCTCTCTGTTTACATCTTTCAGCTGTGCTTGAAACTACTTATTGAGGCACTTCACAAAGGCTGACTAGCAAAAGAAGTTAGCAACCTCACTGTCACACTTCACCGTCCACCGGTGAAGCATGTAGGTGCTCCATTGGGGAAGAACACATCAGGCTTACTTTCTACAGAAGGACTAACTGTTCCTGCTTTGCACACAGACCAAGAAAACCTCCTTTAACAGAAAAAGGACAGGGAATTGTAAAAACAATGTTAGTCTTTTTGGTTTAGTTTTATTAAATTTCTTATTTCTCAGAAGAACCTGAATTCTAAATGGAGGGCTTATTATAAATATCCCTAGTTTTTATTTTTTTTTAATTGTGCTTAAGATGAAGGTTTACAGAGCAAATTCATTTCTCATTAAACAATTAATACACTTATTGTTTTGTGACATGGTTGTCAACCCCACAACATGTCAACACTCTCCGCTTCTTGTTCCCTCCCATGTTCTTGTCCTTGCCCCTGATCTAGTGTGCACTTTTAGCTGCATTTTCTTTTATGGGCCTGTCTAATCTTTGGCTGAAGAGTGAACCTCAGGAGTACTTCGGTACTGAGTTAAAAGGGTGTCCGGGGGCCATACTCTCGAGGTTTCTCCAGTCTCTGTCAGACCAATAAGCCTGGTCTTTTTTTGTGAGTTAGAGTTTTGTTCTACATTTTTCTCCAGCTCTGCCTGGGACCCTCTATTGTGATCCCTGTCAGAGCAGTTGGTGGTGGGAGCCAGGTGGGGGTGGTTGTGCTGGACTCAGTCTGGTGGAGGCTGTGGTAGTTGTGGTCCATCAGTCCTCTGGACTAATCTTTCCCTTGTGCCTTTGGTTTTTTCCTTCTCTCTTGTTCCAGATGGGATGGGACCAGTGGAAATCTTAAATGGCTGCTCACGAGCTTTTAAGACCCCAGGTGCTACTCACCAAATAAATGTCCCTTACTTTTAGAATGAGCTGTTCAGCTATGCAGTCAGGATAGGTGCTTTTAAAGAGTCTCAGCTGATCGATTCATTGGTTAGGATTAGAAAACAAGAGTTCACACCAGTCAGTGCAACTTACACAGAAGAATCATCTCCCTGCCATGAAGCACTCTATTCCCTCAACTCTTCACCATAACGGTATTCTGGAGTTGCATTTATGTTTTCGCAAATCTCTCCTCTTTTTCTTATTTTTCAATAGTGAGTGTTATGGATTGAATTCTGTTATGTTGAAGTCTTAACCCATGGTACTTGTGACTATGACCTTGTTTGAAAATAGTGCCTTTGAACATGTTACCAGTTATGTTAATATGAGATCATAGTGGAGTTGGGTGGCCCTAATCCAATCTAAGTGGTATGCTTATAAAAAAAAAAAAAGAGAGACAAAGAGACAGGCACAGAAGGAAGACAGAAGTCCATATGAAGTTGGAGGCAGAGAGAGAATTCTACTGCAGCTACAAGCCAAGAAATTCCTGGGGTCACCATAAACTGGTAGACACAAGAAGATACCTTCTCCATTGAGTCTTTGGAAAGAGCATGGTGGTGAGGACACCCTGAATTCATATTTCTGTGAGCTGTGTGACAATAAATTAAGCTACCCACCTTTTGGTAATTTGTTATGGCAGCCCTAAGAAACACAGTGAAGTAAGAAGGGTAAAACTCCCTGTTATTTGTGTTTGAAATCTGCTATCGAGGAATCCACCAAGGAGCATACAAAGGGTTGTTTTGCTTTTCTGGATCATTCTTACAATGTCATATTTCTCAAGATTTTGATGTGATTCATTTCATTGTACAATAAAACCCAAACAATCTCAGGAGGCTTGCATCTGGTTGACAAAATCAAGCTCAGAAATATGGGCAATGTCCAAATTCCCATTTAAGGAAAAAAGGATTGCATGGAAATCAGGCTTTCTGAGGTCTGATTCCAGATCCACTACTTGATCAGGAGTTAGAGCCTACTTGGTTCTCTAAAATGAGAGGGCTGGTTAATTAGATTCTTTCTAAAGGTTACTCAAGCTTTGATATTTATTTCTAATTTTAAGCTTCTTGGGGAGAGGCCTTAACTCATTCACTTCTCTCAAAATATGGCAAGATTTCATACATAGGATGCTGTCAATAAATATTTATCAAAAGAATGAATAAATGAATGGCTGATCAGAATTTGAAATGTGATGATTTTATTGTAGCCTTGTAAAACTCGTAATTGCACCATCTTTAGCAACCTATGGTCTATTGGTTTAAAATATAGTGTTTGTTTAGAGCATTGTTTTCATTACCTGCTCTTCCTAAGTCTTTCTGGGGGCTAAAACTTTATAGAGACCAATGTATGTTTTAGGAACCCTCGTGGCATAGTGGTTAAGTGCTATGGCTGCTAACCAAAAGGTCAGCAGTTTGAATCCACCAGGCACTCCTCGGAAACTCTATGGGGTTGTTCTACTCTGTCCTTTAGGGTCACTATGAGTCAGAATTGACTTGAGGCAGTGGGTTTTTTTTTTGGGGGGGGGTTATGTTTCTGACAAAGGGAGACATAATTGGTACGTATTCTTATTTGGATATTCTAAGTAGAATCCTGCTAGCTTTAAATTTGCCCTCATTTATTAGCATCTTACTTTTTCCACTTTCTGGTTTACACCAATGTTTTGAACTCATTGTTCCCAACCTTTTCCAACTTTAATTTGTTGTGTGTGTGTGAAAAATTAACAAATCACATAAATGTTTGTGCTAGGTCAGAGAAGTCTGACAAGATTTCACCTGTGAACACCTTGTTTTCCTCTGAGCAATCCGTCAAGGAAAATAAGACATGGGTCAATGGTATATGTCTCTGTGATCATATGGCATTCAGCTCTCTATCTTCAGCATCAAGCAGTATCAGAGGCATAGAAGGTTCTTAGTGAAATTCGGTGAGATATATGGGTATGATAGCGTCAAGTTTTTATTAGTTGATACCTCTTCTCTCAACATTTTCTCCCCTGTATTTTAACTGCTTCTTAAGTTCCTCCACCAGCTTTCCTCTCTTCTTGTCCCTTAAGTGTCAGTCACATTCTAGGGTTTTGAACTTATCTCTTTCTCCATATTTACTCTACGAACCCTTCTGGAATCATCTCATCTACCTAACCGTGTGCTTAGACTTTCAAATAGTATTTCCACCCTCACCTCCCTTAAGAGTTTCAGACTCCTTCAGTCCCTGCTCCCCACAACTATGTGGAGTTCATCACTCCTCAGTGCTATCATAGTAAACATGGGTATCTCTCTTTCAGTGACTATCACATCGTGTAGCAAAACACTGCTTCCATTTTCTTCCCCATCACTAGAGTGAGTTTTCTTAGCAAGTAGTATCCAATTCAGTTCTCTATGCTCAGGATCCAGCACATAGATTAGTTAAATATATTTCACATATTGACATAAATATGTTAACATACACTGGCTAACTGTATATATGGGCTGATTGCATCTATATGTTCTGCACTTTCTTTGGTAAGTAAAAACTTCAATGATTATGAATTCTAGGTGGAAAACGGAGCCGTGGTGGTTGGCAGTGCAAAGCCACCCAGAGTCACCCAGAAGAAAGCCCTGGTGGCCTGCTTCAGAAAGGTCTCAGCCTTGAAAAAGTCATGAAGCACAGTTCTAATCTACACACATGGGGTCGTCAAGAGTTAGAATGGATTCAATGGCAACTTTTTTTTTTAAGTCATTTTCTAGATCCATTTTTTTTTCTTAAGAATATGGCCTATCATGTGACACTTTTATGCATTTATTTATTATCTGGATGCTTCTGCTAGAAGGTAAGCATTCTAAGAGCAGAGAATGTGTTGTTTCTATCATTGCTGTGTATCCCGAATGCCTATAAGGTGCTTAGTAGGTATTCAATGAGCATGTTTCAAAAGATTGCAATAAAGAATTATAGCCAAATATAATCATCCAAATGACCAGCATTCAATGTCTAATGCCTGTCCCAGACACAAACACAAAGGCTTATCATTCTCCCTTATGGATCTCCAGGATACCACATGACTCCCTGCTCTTGGCTTTGGAATGGTCACTTGTAACAATGAACAGGACCCTGAATGGCAAGTTCTAGCAAAAGATAGAGAAATGAGACATATAATTTTTCATTTTCTTTGAGTAGTATATGTATATACTAAATTCCTTAGGGTCCTCCCAGCTTTCATCAGTGAAAAGCTAAACATAGTTACGTGGGCAACACCAAGCGTCATAATCTCCCTGCTGTCAAAAGTCCAGCTGAATTCACCATCCCTTTCTTATTTGCTAATGACTGGAAAAGAAAATTGTATCTTTAGACTAATCAGCCTGAATGTTTAGACTGACCAGTAGGTAAGTTACAAGGGGCTAGTATAAGTGGTAGCCTTGTAAACCTCGTACAAAGCAGCAAACAAATTGATTGGGGTTATTGGGTCAGGGACTGTAGATGGAAATGCCCCTCGCCAACAGAGCATTCCCTTTTCCACCTGTTCTCTGGAAGCTGGATGGCTGCTCCAACATCTTCGTGGTGATGACGAAAATAGAGACAATCCAGGAGACCCCCCTTTAAGTGTACCGCATCTCCAACTGAGTCTTTAATTTACACACATTGAATAATATTCCTGTTGGAAAATTTCACCCTTTTTGTTTTTTAAAACGCAGGTGGTTGAAATTCTTATTTCAACCTTTGGAAAACCTACAAATAGGGTAGTCGACTCACTTGGTCTGGAATGGGGAGGCTTTGATTTGATCAGATACCAAAACTAGGACATGGTTCTTTAGCTGCAGAGCAGACATTTTAAGAGGAGACCTGAGTTTTATGCTCTGAAGATTTGGTAGTGTCAGGAGAGACGAACTCTACAAAAATCTAAAGATAAAGGCACACTGATCTATTCTGGGTATTAATATATGTTTGTTTCCATAGATACCAGATTAAAAAGACTAATTTTACAAATGTATTTTCCAAATGTATTCAAGTGCCATCTCTGATTTGTTAAATCTCTTAACATCTTATTCGATTTCTTTCCCATTTATCTTTTAACAGATGCGAATGTATTAAGCCTTTAATAGATATAGAGATTAGATAAGTAGAAATTGAATTTTTAACTTATTATGGTGATACATATCTGCTTTTCCTCTGCGCAGTGAGCAGTTTTTAACACAAGGACTCCTAAGTTTCCTTCTAATTCTATCTACATGTCTTAGAAAATTAGTTTGTTCTACAAAATACATACGCACAGATATAAATATAAATATATTTGGATATTAACTTCCAGAATTATCTATTCACTGACCATACTGTATAAAAAGGAGCTGATTACTTTCTCATAAATGCCCATTCAACTCAAACTGGTTAGATCTCTGAAACCAAGTAATCTTTTACAGCTTCCTGGGGCCAAAATGGGAGGTGGGTGTATGCTGATTCTTTTTAGATTCTCCTCTGCAAAATAAGCTCATTAGCAGCAGTACTTGCAACTGTTTGAATACCTCGAAGTGGAGCAGGTTTGTCAATACGAAGACCAAGTGAGATGGTGCATTAAGTACCCTTTGGGATTAATAGTTCACGCTACTTATGGAGAATTTTCAGGTCTAGAATGCCGGCCTCCAGATTCCTTTTTCTATTTTAAGTGTTCGTAAATGCTTTGCTACCTGTGTTTCATAAAGGACCAAGTACTGTGGTTACATTTATAGGCAGACCAGTTGCCCTTGAGTTGACCCTGACTTGTGGCCACCCCACGTGTGTCTAAGTAGGACTGTGTTCCATAGGATTTTCAATGGCTGGTTTTTTGAATGCAGATCACGAGGCCTTTCTTTGGAAACTCCACTGACTCCAGGTGGACTTGAACACCCAACTTTTAAGTTAGCAACCGAGTATGTTAGCCTTTTGCTCCACCCAGGGCCTCCAGGTTATAATTATAATAGTCCGTAATTTCCTACAATAACTAATAAATTCACATAGTCTTAAATGTCCCAGAATCTTAAGAGTATGAATATACTATAAATAAACTGAAGTATATGTGGGTGTATACACACACACACACACAATATCTTTTCCCTCTTCTATCTTTTTTCTATTCTCACTTCCTTTATTCATCTATTTTTGGAGCTAGGTTCTTCCTGAATCTTTTTGAAATGCAATGAAAACTGTTCTTTTTGTGAAGTGATAAATTATTATTAAAATTCCTATAGCCTGCAGCCTGAATTTGAGTCATTTCCCCACTATTAAAGTCAACACAGTGCATTTCTTGACCATTTAAAGATGGAACACACAGCAAATTAATACGAGGTCAGAAGATGTTAATAGCTGCGATTTTATTCAAACACCTTGAACTTCATCTGTTAATAATTATGATCAGAGATCTGTAGAAGCAGCTGCAAACCAGTTTTCAAAATAGACAATCAGCTAGCTAGTAAATTAGCTTTTTTGCAGTACATTAAAAAAAAAGGAAAAATAATAAGCAAAGTGGCCTCTCCTCATGATTATGTTTTCTGAGAAGACCAGTCAAGGAATTTTTGGAGGCCAGAAATTGCTTATTGCACCACTATCTCTGGATAAGTATTAGCTATTTAACAACGTTGTAGGGCAAAATGTTTTACATATGGGACAGCATTTATCGGAATCATCACTATACTGATAATCAGATCACTGGAGTCTATCACTTTCCTTATTGACCAGATATACCTTCGTCCCTTAGGTTTCTCATATGTAAAACTATACACAGTGATAATAAGTGATATTTAACCAAAAGTATATTTCTTTCAGGCATAACAAAAAACCTTATTATTGATAGTACTGTTTCATGCTGTAATACTGTACATATAGCCCTACCTCTTCCTGACATTTGGTTTTTGACTCTAGTCAGGAGCATTTATTTCGGTCTTTTCTAGTTCTTTAAAGAGCTCCCCCATGACACGTTGTCCCTAGGCATAGATGTGCCATGGATTGAATTTTATCCCCCAAAAATGTGTGTATCAGTTTGGCTAGGCCATGGTTCCTGATATTGTGTGATTGTCCAGCATTTTGTCATCTGATGTGATTTTCCTATGTGTTGTAAATCCTTCCTTTATGATGTTAACTAGGGGGGATGGACAGCAGTTGTGTTAATGAGGCAGGACTTAATCTACAGGATTGGATTTTATCTTGAGCTGGTTTCTTTCAGGACATAAAAGAGAGAAGGGAGCAGAGAGACGGGGGACCTCATACTACCAAGAAAGCAGTACCGGGAGCAAAACACGTCCTTTAGACACGGGGTTCCTGTGTGGAGAAGCTCCTAGTCCAGGGTAAGATTGATTAGAAGTACCTTCCTCCAGAGCTGACAGGGAGAGATAGGCTTCCCCTGAAGCTGACATCCTGAATTTGGACTTTGAGCCTACTTTACCATGGGGAAATAAATTTATCTTTGTTAAAGCCATCCAGTTGTGGTATTTCTGTTATAGCAGCACTAGATTACTAAGACAATCACTGAGCATAAAAATCAGAATCAGAATCCTGACTCTGTGCTCCACAGAATTCCACTGAGACTAAATATGTTGTAGATAAATATGTGTCATCAATTCTGCTGTTACTGATAATGAGTGTATGTACGTGTGTGGGGCTGGGACAAAAGTGAGTGGGTATCATAAAGACAATGTGTGAATCCACAGGAAGCCTACAGATCTCATAATTCCTACACCCCTTGCATCTAAGAAGGACCGTGTGATAGAGTTTTCCCGGTGGAACGTGGGAAGAAGTAATCCATGTCTTTCAGCAGACTGACCTGAAACTTCTGATGCAAACCTCCTCCCCCTGTTCCTTGAACGTATGGCTGAAAGTGAAGAATTCTGAGACGAAAGAGTGGAATGATGAAAAGAGGCTGGATTCCTGAATCACAGCTAGAAGGAGGGCCACTCAGGATAGCAGGTGATCATAAACAGCCACTTTGGCTTTTGCCTGAGAATGGAAAAAAAAAAAAAAAACTTTGTTGTGCTAAGTCACCGAGGGGTGTTTGTTATAACAGCTAATGCTATTTATCCAGATGAAAAATACAGTGATTGTGGGGGTGTGGTACAAATTGGATAGATCAATAACAATAATACATACACACACACATGCATGCGTGCACACACACACACATTTCCCCCATATCAAAGAGGCCTGATGGGACTGCTAATTATCAAGTTGAAGAAACTTTTAATGGCCTTTCAAATAAGGGATTAAAATCTTTTGGATCTTGCTCAGTTATAACCTATAAGTTTATTACCTTCAGTTTCTCTAGTGCAGGTGTGAGGAAGAACACAATCAACAAAGTGGTTCTCTAATTTAGAATGAGGGGGCAGTACGGTGTAATGGTTAAGACCACACACTGCAAACAGCAGGTTTGAATTCCAACATTGCTACTTGCCAGGTATGAGACTTTGGGTGAACTAATTTAAACTGTGTGTCTCAGCTACTTCATCTGTAAAATGGGAATAAGGGGAGCGCCTGCTTCAAATAGTTACTGGATTGCTAGAATGTGTCAAGACATGGAGAGGTCCATCTGTCCAAATCCTAGGCAGCTGTGAGGGAGATTAACATCCATCCAAGACCTAAGCAATCAGAGAACATACATGAGTTTTGTCTATTTTTTTCTTTAAAAAGAAAGGGAAAATGATAAGAGAACATATTAGGGCATGTAATAAACAAGCTGTCCTAATCTGTCCACATGTAGCATTATCTCTTTTCTCCATTTCTGGAACCAGAAAAAGCTCTGCTTGGAAGGTAAATCTTGTGATTCTGAATCATTTCAGTTGCTTTATGAATCAAAACAAGATCAACTCACATAAATTGGGATGTTGAGGGCACTTTCTGGTACTGTAATGGCATGAGAAATGTAACTCTGATTATGGCAGGGTATAAGGACACCTTCACACCCTTCCACACATATCACCACGGCCCACCCTATCTTAGGAGCTTTCTCTACTCTTGTCACTTGACATACACATGATTTTACATAAATAGCTGCTCAGAGAGTCCTCCATCTAGGACATCTTATTTCTCTAGGCAACTAAATTCTTCATATCAGGCTGTCCTATACACATGTATGCATTGTGCTCATGCACACATACACACACACACACCCCATCTCGGGGTCCTGCTGGTAGACTTATGCTTCCTCATAAACATTCAAACTAAGATGCTAATGATCTATAATGTCTGTTATTAATTCATCAATGAACTGATTGAGTAAAAGCTCTACTTCAGACATGAGCTAGGATTTGCCTACTTGTCGCCCTCATATCTCCATTCCTTGCTCACGTTAATAAGGCCACACGCTCCTGCCAAGTCACTAAGCATCTACTTTGCTGAGGAGATAACTTTGGAAAGGGATTTTGAAGAACCAAAAGAAAGTTCACCAATGAATGTGCAAGCTCAGGGTTTTAGATACAGAAAGGGGCATGAGTAAAGACATAGAGATTTAAAAAAAAAAGCCATGCATATTTTTGTATGCCAAGAACTGGTATGCTTTGTAGAGTCTGACACAGAGTATAGACTTACCAGAAGGGCGATGGAGGGAAGGAAGAAAGGAATGAAAGAAGGAAGGAAGGTAAGGAAGGGGGGACGGAGAGAGAGGAGAAGTACTTTACAACTAGGAGTTAAGTCCTCTGTTACAAGCGTGTTTGTTGTGAGGCATCAAAAAAAAAAAATTCTTCTGGAACGAAGTGTCTTGTTTTTCCGCAACTAAAGATTAGGTTGTTTTGATTCTGGAAGTGCAAAACAAGGTTTTATTAAGTAAGTACTCTCAGCAGCAGACTCAGCCTGAGGGAGCTGGGCAATGAGCAATGGTTTACAAGATATTTTGCTCAAAGGCGTGTAGGTCTTTATTTATTTTGATCTCACTTATCAGGAAAGAAACAACAATTACCTATTTCACTGTTTATGTGTGTGTTTGTTTTCCTGGAGTCAAGTCATTTCAAAAGGCCTTATCATTCCCCAGCATTGCTTTTTGCTAGGGCTCCTGTTTCCTGGGTCCACTCTGGAGACTCAAAGAAATTCCTGGGTTACAGAGAAAGGAGAGCTGGCCAACGTAATGAATTGTCCTGAACACAATCATTTCTTTCTTTGAAGACTCTGTGGGGAAGCTCAAGCACACAGGGTTTGGAAGGTGAAGACTCAGGTCCCTGGCAGACTCTTGTCACTTACTTTTCAACTAACTTTGGGTGATTCACAGGTCCTTGAGCCTTTGTCCCCTTGCCTGTGACACAGAGTAATCATCTACATTGTTTGCCCCATGGGGTTGCTATGTGGCCAGTCAAGGTCATACGTGTGTTTGGATTTTGTCAGCGCAAAAGAAAACATGATAAAGAAATACAAAGAAAGAGGATCCAGAGACGGAGCACATGTGTTTGTGCATGTGTGTGTACATGTGTAAATCATACTATTCTCACCTAGAGACATATACCTCTTTACAGCAACATGTTACTGAGGATCTGTTCCTGCTTGCAGGATGTTTGAGCAGACTGCTTCACATCTTAGACTAACAAGTTCAATCCGAATACAACAAAGATAAGAAAGGCTCAGGCGCCCTGTTCCCAGGAAGGGTCAAGAAGACACTGGAAAGCCTTTCCTTATGTCTCCTGTCATCACAGAAAACAGCGCTCATACTTTCCTGTCATTGGGTGATTGCCAAAGTGTGTGCACAATCCTTTCTGCACAGCATTCTGGTCACTTTCTGGATAGTCTGGGGTCACAATGAGAGGCTTTCACCAGGAGGCCGATTAATTTCCATGTTTTCTTCTCACTCCAGCAATTCTAGTTGCTATGACTGAGAAACTCATGACCCAAAACATGCACCTGTGAAGAACCCTCTTGCCTCCTCCTCTGAAAAGTCACACTGGGTTTTGCAGAAAGGAAAGCTGTTGCTGGGCTGATATTTGTCGGATGTTGCTAAATAACTCCTCTTCTATCCTCTTTTCTTAGGAGGGAGACAAGTCTAACAAGAGCTGTGTGTAGGTCTTATACATCCTGTGGGTCTTCATTTAAACATCCGTTTTCACTTCCCATGTATTCAGTGGTTTAGAACATGGACTAGTAGAGGATATTGATGATGCAAGAAAAGTATTTGAAAATACTATATGCCAAGGCACCAGATTTGGGATCAGATCGCTGTGGGTTTAACCTCAGCTCTGTAATTTACCTTCATTGTGATCTTAGTCAAGTCTCGTTACTTCTCTAAGCCTTGCTCTCTAATATTCCCAGTACTCTCCTCCCTAGAAGTCATGACCAACTGAAGATCATATGATCACTTTGAAAATACAAAGGCACAGGCAGAATACAGTTGAAGGAATATTTTATTACTCTTCTGAATTTGAAAGTTTCCACAAGGGAGAAGAATTCTACTGTTTATGCTCAACACAAAGAGTATGTTTTGACCCAGATTTATGCAGACATCAGAAGGATCCTTTTTCTTCAGGGTACAGCAGGAAAGCAGGTATAAATGGCTATTTTTCTATGGCCATATATTATCTTATGGCATCCATGTTTTCAGGCAATCAAAACTTTTGACGGGGAAATAATATTGGACTTGCCTTTGAAAGCCTAAACTATCCAAATTATACTTATAAAATGGAAAACAAGTTCTTGGTCAAGCCATAAATTTCACAAGACAGATCACCTATATTAATGGAGCCACCAAATCTTGACAATATGCAAAATGCTGGGCCATTCAAACTTTCCATCTTAGGATAACTGTCAAACTCCCGGAAGTCAATGGGTAATTGGGGAGAATTCTCAAGTGCTGTAATCTGCACTTACAGTTGGAATAAGGTTGATGGGGATTTCCTTCTTCCCACTTCAAGTGCAAAGAGACTTCAGTTAGTAAAGCCCTCATTGCATTTGTCTGCAGTCTTTCCTGCTCTGCTCTAGCAGAAGAAGAGTCAATTTTCTGATGGACAAAGAAGCTTGACCTCTTCCTCCTCCATTCTTTTTGAGATATGCCTGTATAGAGAGCAGGTCTCTTGTCTGACCCCTGCTATGCTCCATCTTAGATTAAAAGACTTCATCCCTGAGAGGGAGACCTGACATTTTTCAGAACTGCCTTGACTAGATGGATAATTAAGTCTAACTTTGGGGTTCAGTATTAGCAAACTTGACTGCGTACACCAACAACAATATTAGCAAACTTTCTTTGCTACATTAGTAAGCCATTTTCTCTCCCGCCTCTATCAGTTTTAAAGCTATCGTTTAGACCTCCATTGTCTGACTTCTTTGTTGTATCTCTCAACTGATACAGAGCTCAGGTGGAGAAAAGAAGAATGTTACTGTTTTGACTCACATCAACCCCTGCAAGTATTATTCCATTCTACTTTAATATTCAAACGTTATAAATTAGTACATGTCAACAGTTTCTTCATCTATAAAAGAGGGGTAATGAGAATGAGCTGACATAATCATAGTAATATAAGATGCATTCTCAACAGAAGTGATGTCACCCCTCTTTAACATACACTGACCCTGGATTTCACCACTCACCTTGGCAGCCAGAGGGGAAAGCGGTCTTTGTAGTATTGTTCCATCTGGAAGGTAGAGTCCTCCGATGAAGAAACTGTGAAGTCCTAGACAAGAGGTGGTTCAGAGAAGGCCCGATAATCACAAGCCAAGTCCAAAACCTTCTCTAGAGGCAAGAGGTGGTTTGATCTGAGGAAGTGGGCAGCTTAGAGTAAGGTAAGAGGTAAGGGAGTCAGCAGACCAAGATTATGTCCAAGAAAGCTGTCTTAATGTCAAAAGGGAAAATTGGAGTAATAATAATAACTGTTGTTTGTTGAGAACATGTAGTAAGTACTTTACAAACATGATCTAGGGAAGTCTTGTAGCTTTGGAACTCTTGAATCTCTGCCATCTTCATGAGGAGGACATACCAGGAGAGCTGTTGGTCCCAGATCAGCTGACCCCCAGCCAACTCTGAGAAATAATAAATAACAAATAACTTTCGTGTTAAACAACTGAGTTGAGGGAAGGTTTGTTGTGCAGCGATAGATAACAGACACAGAAGTTCGTTAGTAATCAAAGTATTTGTTTGAGGCAATAGGCTAGTTAGATCTGAGCATTCATATCCAGAATTTTTTACTCCAAAGCCAGTTCTTTTAACTTCTGTGCCAGGAGGCTGGACTACTTAGTATGAGTGCAAAGTTTGCCCTTGAAGTTAAGCTAGATTACTGGACAGAGGTCTCACATGGATTCTGGAAACCCAGTGAAATGAAAATGTGGATTCCTCATGGATTAACATTGTAAATTCAGTAAGGATGGAAGCCTATCTGCTTGTTGATTGTTTTATCCTCAGCACTAGCACAATATTTTAGGTGCCTAGTAAGTGCTATGAGTGTTTTGGTGGGTAAGTGCCTAGTAAAAGTTTGTTGAATGAATAATGATAAATGACTTCATTTACTATATCATCTCAATTAATTTTTGTCATTCAATCAGAGTGGGAAAGGACATTAAACATGTGTAATTTAATACTTAACAGGTATTAGAAATAGTATCAGATTATTACACGCTAAGAAATTTCTCAAGAACCGTTTAAAAAAATTAAATGGCTTGTTAAGTCAGGCCCTCACATTGGTGAAGCCTTTGGAAATGAAATTTCTTCTTCCTAGTAGTTTGTTATATAAATGCCAAGGTTATTGCCTAAATTAAATCTACATTGTGCTGCATGAAAAAGTTGCTGGGCTTGTTATGTTGGACTTTTCAGCAACAAATGGGAGGGTTGCTTCAATAGTGTTTGCTCCAGTCTTTTACCGAACATTGTCTTACTTTGTTTTTTATCCTGAGCTCTAATTTACACTGTATGTTTGATTGCAATATGAATAGAAGACAAGACAAAGGCCTCAACAAAGATTAAGTGAAATTGTGGTTTGTTTCTATTTTGTCTTTTCTTTTTGTGTGCCTTCTCCTTCAATACCTCTGGAAAGTTCTGTGAGTCAAAATAACTTTATAATGAATTTTGCTACTAAGCAGCTGTTTAAACTTAGGCTAGTCACTCAACATCCCTGGACCTCAATTTTTTGAGTTTTGGGTAATAAAAATGTTGTCCTAAATTAAATTGAAGGTTGTTTTCTTCTGTGAAAATCTATGATTCCATGTGTGAGGGGGTATCAGGTGGGAAGAAATATTGAACTGTGTGCCTTGAGATTGGCCTTTGAATGATTATCATGTGCTAGACACTGTGCTGGGAAGGGCAGCAAGACATACAGTTGGGAGAGATTCGCATGGACTCTGGAACACATCCAAGAAAGAAGAAGCTGTCTAGGCATTGCTGCTTCTTTGGGGCCACAAATCAGCTGTATGGCATTTCTAGACTGGAATGCCCTAATGGATCCCTGAGAATGAGGCAGAGGGAAACTTCATTAGCTAAGCTCTTGGCTTCACCATTGAGAGTTCAGGTTCTCTCAATAAATGGGGATTCATTGAAGGATGTAGGACAGAGGAGAAAAAAAAAAGAGAGAGAGAGAGAGAAATTCTGTCAGCAGCCACCCAGCCATGCTCCACTGGGAGCTGTAGCCTCATGACATTTTAATGAGTCTAGAATGGTGGTCTCCAATGTGTGTGTGCAGGAATAAGAAATATTAGAACCTCTATTTACATTTAGTCTGTTTCCTTCATCTCTCCTTTTTTATTCTGGATTTTTTTTAATACTATAAAAAATAAATTGAGACAGGTACCTAACTTATAAGCACAAAATGTATAGTATTAGCTATGTGTGGCAGAGAGGATGTTTATCAGTTTTCCTAGCTCCATGCAATTAAGTAAACCCAAGTGACTATTCTTGAGGAGGAAAATGTGAGCGGAAGTGGCACATGGCCTTTCCGGGCTAAGACTATAAAAAATTCATGCATAAGCCCCCAGTCTTTCTTGCCCCCTATGATGGAGCAATCCATCAGCTTAGGTCCCTGAATGTATGGAGCAGAGCTTCCACTGGCATTGGATAAAAAGTGTGTGAAATAAATAAACCTTTGATAAGTTGATACTCTGAGCTATTTGTTACTGCAGAATAGCATATTTCCTGACTCTAAAGGATACCTACTCATTTTGTGTGTGTGTGTGAAGTAAGCAATTTATATAATTTCTCTCCTCACTTTTGTTTTTGCTGACTAAAGCCTCTTTTTAGGTATCTCTAATACAATCTGATGAGGTATCCAATATATACACAGCCACTCATTTTTAGTACAAGTAGCTGTGGCCAGGGTTTCATGAAACAAGAAAGTTATTTCCTGCAATCACTTCTACCATAAGAGGGATGGGATTTTTGACAAGGGAACCGTATTACTTTAGGAATTTTTAAGGCCTGTCTAGAACATGAACGCAAATCAACAATTTCACACAGAGGCATCAAGGGACATTAAGGACTAAAAGCTTGCAAATAATCATGTGTTTAAGGACCTTATTTATATGAAATCTGCATTCCATTCTCACATGTATCTTGATAAATAGAAGGCAGTTAGTAAGCGATTCATGAGTGAATGAGAAGGCTAGATGAAAAAATATATGCTGGAATTGTTGATTTTTGCAGAGAGGGTGACAGTGTATTAAGTTATTAGAAAAGTTTGTGTCTTTGGCAGAAGATGAATCTTTTGGAAACGGGATTTTTTTTTAACATAAAATTCTGTGAACATTTTCAATTCATGATTTGTTCAACAAATAGTGATTGTGTGCCTTTATGTTCTCAGGTCACTTTCCCGAAATAACTGCAAAGAAAATATTTTCCACTTTTTCTTTTTCATCTAGAAAGATCTATTTTAAAGGACAGGATTATGGATTTGAGCTCTGCTTTTTGAACACAGTCACGAACACAGGCATTTGGTTCAGGCAATGCTGGGGAGAGAATGGGTAATGACTTTAACAGAACCTGCTGCAAACACCCACTCATTCTTCCACAGGCAACTAATCTTAGGTCTTAGCAATGCAATATCCCAGTGAGTAGAGATGAAACTGACTGAAAGGTGAAAAGCTGCCAGCAAAAGAAGCCAAAAGAGAAACTCACTCTTCAAGGATTGCTCATTGGTGTCAGCTCAGGTCAGAATGGAGTTGCTGTGGCCTGATTTTTGATGGCGCTACTCTGACCTCTTCAGCCATGGTGGCAGGATGAGGGCTGATGCTCTTACATAAGATGTAGGTAGTTCACTTGTAAGTAGCAAAGGAAATTGGTGAGAATTCTCTCGCATTTGCCTTTAATAATGTGCAGAGGACTGTGGCCTGTGAGGGTTTAACTTTAATAATTCATCAGTCAAGCACTTCCAGTATAATGACTATGTGCTCGGGACTAGATGAAAGCCTAAGGGAAATCAACACAGGCCTCTGTTTTTAAAGGGCTAATACTTTTACTGAGGAGACAAGAACGGCCCACAGAAAAATGATCAATGGATCAAAAGAACCCAGAACAGAAAAATAATGTCAGCATTGGCAAGGAGAAGAGCTTAGTGGTTAGGCAGACAGGACCTGGAGTCAAATCGCCTGGGTTCAAATTCCAGCTCCACCAATTAGTAGCTAGGCAGACTATTTAACCTCTGTGCAGTTTCCTTATTAAAATATCGGGAAAATAAGAACATTTCAACATAGTACATGTGAAGTGCTTATAACAATGACTGGAATGTGGTAAGGAATGAACGTTAGCTATCATTATGAGCAACTGAGATTTTGAGGGACACTTAGTTTGATTGAATACTTTCTTTCATCAGATATTCTTGCTGTCTCATCATCTTCCCACTACTTGCATGACCGGAGGAACATTGATTGCAAGCACATGATCTATTTTGGTACATCAAGAATGTTACTCTGGAATCTGGGCAGCCACAATTCACCACCGCACTGAGAGGTTCCCACGGTCTCCATAATCCAGTTGAATGGTGAACTGCTCTGATGTTTAGATTTCTCCTGGGATCACACATGATTTCTCTCTGAATAAAAAAATTTTAAAAGAATAAGCCTTCATTAATTCCTTCGTTTATCCCTTTCACTCAAAATGGCCTTTCTCCTGCTCTCCTCTGGTCTAAATTCTATAGGATCAAGGGTACAGATCCTGGGGCAGGATTTATATTTAGGAGCAAGGTGGAAAAAACAAAAGAATGGATTTATTGCACAGTGAATTATGTCCAGTCAATCTAAATGTGTTCTGACCTTTTTGAAAGTTTTAGCTGTAAGTGGGAATCCAGTCCATTCAGAGGACTTGGTCCCTTTGTTTATTTTATTTTTATTATTTATTTATATTTTATTTTATTTATGTCCCTTTTTTAAGTTCTGTTATTGTTAACACAACTTCCTGATTGGAGAGGTCAGTCCCAAGAAGGAAAATTTAATCAAGGCTGCATTTATCCCTTACTTATTTTTACCGATCTCTGCCCCTGTCTCTTGTCTCAGGGCTTTTGATCATTCACCTTGATTTACATGTCCAAATCTTGGCCAACCAGTGCAACTCACTTACATTGATAACAGCCTCCATATTCCCTGTGTCCATCTCCATATTTGTTAGCATCATTGGTCAGCATCTACTCTATTCTTTATGTAAACTCATTAGGGGATACTGTTGTACTGCAGCATCTGTTCAGCTGAGCCATCATACAATCTCTAGTAGAGTTGCTCCTGATGCAAGAGCAGCTGTGCTCAGGATGAAAAGAATAACCATAGGTGAAAAGGCAGGAAACCATAGGTGAGAGTCCAAAAAATAGACCACCTCTGCCAGTGTCTTCATTCATTCTTTTCATTTACTCTTTCCATTCACTCTTGTTCCTTCCCTATTCCCCTCTTATTAACACTTCTTCCACCCTATTTTTTTCTTCCCTTTTCTTCCCCCACCGTCTTTCCTTCTGTTCTTATTGAATATCTAAGTGTTAAGTACTATACATATATGGCTGCATAATGGTGGAGGGGGCAGACCAACACACAAATCTAAGCTCTACCATTGTCTGACAGTGGGATATTAGTCAAGTTACTTTCTCTTTCTTAGACGTTTCTGTAAGTTGAGGCTCTTGACCTTTAATTTCCTTCCAGCTCTTAACATTCTTTGGTTCAGGACAATCAAGCTCTTTTTTCAAGGCTATGAAACTAGAACAAAAATGTTTAAGCTTTCTCCTCAATCTCCAGGATCTTGTTTGTGATAGAGAACAATTGTCTCCAGTATCCATTCTTCCCTTATTTCTTAAATAATAGAACTTCTCAAATTTGAACAGGGCAGATGGTCTCCTACATAGAGATGAAATTTTTCAGGCTCCCTTGAAGCTAGGTATAACTATATGCTTAAGTTCTGGCAGACGTGATATGTACCACTTAACAAGGAAAAGATTGAAGTTGTCAAGAATATAATTTTATTTGGATCCACAATCAACACCCATGGAAGCATCAGTCAAGAAATCAAGCAGTGTGTTGCATTGGGCAAATCTGCTGCAAAAGACCTCTTTAAAATGTTGAAATCTGCTGCAAAAGGCCTCTTTAAAGTGTTGAAATCAAAGATGCCACCTTGAAGACTCAGGTGCACCTGACCCATGCCTTGATGTTTTCAATCACTTCCTTTACATGTGAAAGCTGGACGATGAATAAGGAAGACCGAAGAATTGACACTTTGAGTTGTGGTGTTGCAGAAGAATGTGGAATATACCAAGAACTGCCAATAGAACAAACAAATCTGTCTTGGAAGAAGTACAACCAGAATGTTCCTTAGAAGCAACGATGGTGAGACTAAATCTCACATACTTTGGACATGTTGCCAGGAGGGATCAGACCCTGGAGAAGGACATCATGTTTGGTAAAGTAGAGGGTGAGCCAAAAAGAGGAAGACCCTTAACGAGATGGATTGACACAGTGGCTGCAACAACGGATTTAAGCATAGCATAACAATGATTGTGAGGATGGAGCAGGACTGGGCAGTGTTCTGTTCTGTTGCTATGAGTCAGAACTGACTCAATGGCACCTAACAACAACACCTTTATCTTCTAGCTGAGCAATTTTTTTTTTTTCTGTAAAGGGCCATTATAGGCTTTTGCAAGTCACAATCTCTGTTGCACATACTCCTATCTTGTTTTCCTTTTCTCTTTCTTTTTTTCTTTAACAGCTCTTTAAAAATAAAAATAAAAGAATTCTTACATTGAAGCCTGTTCAAAACATCCTACAGGCTAAATTTTTTTTTAATCATGAATCATTTAACAGTTTTTCCTTCAATTTATCTCTCTCTTCTCACAATTTACTTTGAACAACAGCAAGCAACCCAGCAGTAGCTTGGACGTTGCCTTTGCTATATAACTAGGCTAATCACTTAAAAGCTATGCTTTTCATGTAACTGCAAGAAACAATTTTGTTAAGCCTCCTGACACTACAGATAATGAGTACCCTTCCTCCAGTTTCCAATAACATGTTTCTGTCTTCTGAATCCTTACTGGGAGCATCTTCAAAGTTTGTATTTCTACTAACAGTTTGTTCAGTGCAATTTAGGCTTTCTCTATCATGCTCCTTGAAACTTTTCCCACTGCCCAGTTCCAAAGCTGCTCTATATTTTTCGCTTTTTGTTACAGCAATAATCTCCTTCCAGGTACAAAAATCCATCTGAGTTATCCATTTCTTTGTAACAAATCACAATAAACATATTAGCTTGAAACAACATAAGTTTATTATCTCAGAGTTTCTGTGGGACAGGAATCTAAGAATAGCTTACCTGAGTTCTCTGCTCAGAGTCTTATAAGGTGTCTGCCAGGACTACAATCTCACTTGAAGTTTGGGGTCTTCTTCTAGTTCACATGGTTGTTAGTAGAATTATTTTCCTTGAATCAGTAGAACTCATAGCGACCTATGCCTTCAAGGTCAGCAGGAGAACCTTGCTTCAGATCTCTCTGACTTTTTTTTTTTAGCAACTCACTTGATTATTCAGGCCCAGCTAGAAAAATCTCCCTTTTGATTAACTCAAAGTCAACTGATTGAGGTCTTTAATTTAATTTGCAAAATCCCTTACCATCTGTTATAAAAGTTAACCTAATCATGGGAACGAAATCCCATATTATTCACAGGTCTCTCTCTCTCTCTCTCTGGCATACACACGTGAACGCAAAGGGAAAGGATTATACATGGTGTGTACGCCAGGAGGCAAGTCTTGTTGTTGTTGTTGTACTTTAGGTGAAGGTTTACAGAACAAATTAGCTTCCATTAAACAGTTGGTACGCATGTTGTTTTGTAACATTGGTTACCAACCCCACCGTATGCCAACACTCTAGCTTTTAGATCTTGGATTCCCTATTACCAGCTTCCCTGTCCCCTCCTGCCTTCTAGTCCTTGCCCCTGGGCTGGTGTGCCACGGGATAAGACTCTTAACGGCTATCTGAGAATTCTATGTATGACACTTTGAAAAGATGTTTAAATAAGCATGAATATCCAGTACATTTTTCACATTTCATTCGTACATGAAGTTTTTTACTTTGTCACTTAATCATGAAAATTATAATAGATTTCGAATACAGACTAAACTAAGTCTAATTCTCACTATTTTAAACCACCATTTTAATATATAGTACAGGTCTGGGACTCAGGACATTTGCTTTTTAATCACATCTCTGCCACATGCTGAGATGTTCAGTTTTCTAGGGGAATAGACTGCATCTCACCTTTAATATGTCAAACATATTGCCAGTTTTCCTTCCAGCTGTTAAGTTCAAACCCAGGGTCATGATGTATATATGTCCCTGAGGTATGTTTGTTTGCTGGCATATCCTTAGGGAAAAGCAGAATTAGTGTGTGAAGATAACAAGACCCAAAGGACACAAAAAGGGTAAAGGAAGAGGAGGTTGAAGTCAACTACTCTTCATTGCCCAGATGAGGCAGGCTCTGCATGAGGGTTTGGAGTCTGAGTGTTTTCTCTGTGGAGATCTTCAGGGAAGCCAGAGAGGTGTGTACACTCACAGTTCATGAACTTTCCCTCAAGCCTAGTGCTGAAACCATTTTTCCTGCCAGCAAATCTCAACTGAGAGTGTGAATGTCAGCTTTGCTGTTTTCATGGTTAAGTGGTTTGACGGTATAAAAAGTGAATCCAATATGTAATTTTGCTTGGAGCTTTGAAGCTAGAGATTTCCATAATTATATTTAAAAACAAATAAAGCATCTCTAGCTCCTGTGTGTGCTAACTTCAATCTCCAGTTGTCAAAGGGCAATAAAACTCCTTAATCTGACCACCTATCTCTGTACTGGAACTATCCCCACAGTATAGCAATAAGGTCTGCGGCCACAGTTTTGAACTGAAGCCAAGTCTATCTGGTAGATGACCAGTGTCCAGGCCTTCCTTTAAGTGTGGTCAAGCCTCAGCAGAGACATGCCGGGGATGGCCCGAGGATGGGTGGTTGTGTGGCATAGCGATAACTGAAGATGGCTGCTCCCGCCTGAAATGGAATTAATAAAGTGTGTCGTCTGAAAAGAGCCAACCTGACTCAGAGGGTTGGCTCTGATGTTATGAACTCTAGGGCCCACTAACCAAACACTTTTCACCCCTTCGAAATGGGAGGTAATTATAACTTGCTCTGAAGATGATTATAAAGATTAAATGAGAGGACGTATATAATGGGTCAGACACAAAGAAGACCAACATATAGTAGCTTCTACTATTTATATCATTATTATCATCCTTTTTGTTGTTATTATTGTTGTTGTCATTTTATTAGTTTTTTTCTTCACCCCCATAAAAGGCAAACTGTATGACACTGCTACCATGGAGTCACTGTTGCCCAAGGTCTGACCCCCAGCCCTGCATGTTCTAATTATTCTGGACGGCCAAGTTTTGGATAAAAAAGTCCATGATCTCTGATAATTAGTCCATGATGCGCCAAGTACTGATTTATGTTCTCTTATATTACTTACAACCATCCTTTAAGATGGGGCCATTTATCCTTTATAGGAAATCCTGGAGCTTAGAGAGTTGAAGTAAATTATGCGTCTTAATACAACTCAGGGAGCATTGCCACTTTATTAATATGTGGGAGTGTCATTGTTGTTGTTAGCTGTCATCTAGTCAACCCCTGACTTATGATGATCCCATGCCCAATGGAACAAAACGCTGCCTGATCCTGCACAATCCCAATGGCCCATTGTGGATCTGGCCATTGTGATCCATAGGGTTTTTATCGATTGACTTTTGGAAGTATATTGCTAGACTTTTCCTCCTAGTCTATCATAGTCTGGAAACTCCACTGAAACCTGTTCAGCATCACAGCAACACACAAGGCTCTACTGGCCCATGAGTAGCGGGTGCTCATGAGGTGCATTGGCCAGGAATAGAACACAGGTCTTCTACAGGGAAAGGCAAGAACGTTACCACTGATTTATGACGGTAGGAGCAACTTGTACACCTTTTTGTTTAACAGGAAAGTCCTCATGTTGCATATCTCCTTCAGCTTATAGCTTATGGCCTGGAACTTAGAAATATGACTTCCATAGGTAATAAGGCACACCTTATTTCTCTTATGGCAGCACTAGATAACTAAGACAGTCTATAATAATCCAAACAAGTAGGGCACTAATCACTTTGCATCTTCATGTCTCTCTGCTGTCCTAGGAGTAGCTACATCCTTCCTAAGGCTTCTGGTAAAAGTTTTATAGGGTCCAGCTATGCTTAACTTACCCCATCATTCTTCTCTCCTCTTTATTTCTAGTTTCCCACAATTTCATCTGAAGGAGGATTCTGGTTATTGAAAGGTATCTTCATGTTTGAAATATATATATATATATTTATATTTATATATTATTTTAAAACAAAATTCTTATTTGAGGATACTAACATTTTCCACTATTTCTAACACAAGCAATTTTCAGCAAAATTCTTTAAACTTAAAATCAACTTGTCCTTCACCAATTTTTCTGTTTTATTCTGTTGCTTTTGAAGATTAACTCCCAAATCATAGATTTCTGACTGAACTTTGTGTATGTCAAAAACACACAGCTACAGCTAACACACAGCTCCTTTGGCTTGACTGGGGAAAGAAAACGCAGAAGATAAGAGCTGAATGTTGGAAAGATATGTGTTTCAGACATATTGATATGACTTAAGACCAGGGCTTTGAACCTGTTCATTCCAGTTCAAATCCCCGCTGAGAATTTGCATTTCTAACAAGTTCCCAGGCCATGCTAATGCTGTTAGTTGGGGACCAATTCTAAGAACCACTAGTACAGCAGTGTTTCTCAAAATTTATTATACATAAGAATCACCTGGAGATCTTTTTCAAATGTAATTCTGATTTATTATATCTGGGATAGAAATGCAAATTCTCAGTAAGAGTTCAAACCAGAATGAACTGGTTCAAAGCCCTTAAGACTTACCCCTTCTAAAAACTCCATCTTTGAAGCTGGGAGGGAAAGCCATATATCAGAAATCTCAATGTGCTCTATGCCCAGACTTAACTTCCAAGAAAAATGAGAACAATAAATCATATTTTTATACATTTTAAAACCAAAACTCCTTATAAATCATACTGATATGAATCATATAAATCACACATGTATTCAAGAATTCTGAAAATAACAGATTACAGTCAGATCTCTTATTTATGACGTTGCACCACCAGCAGCATGCCTAAGTAATATGCCTATTAATTGTGTTTTCTTTATAATTTTAAGTTGATAATGCTTAAAAAGAGCTTTTCTAAAGCATGCATCACATTAATAATAAAAAATGTTAGAATAAGAATATAATTGAATAATCTTCCAATCCCACACCCTTTTCTTAAATGAGAAGTCCAAGGCTACGAAAATTCGGTAAAATACTCAAGATCACACAACTAATTTGTGGTTGAGCTAATGCTATAACCCAGCTTCCCTGACTACTCCCCATGTCTTCAGAGATCAGAGTTTTGGAGGGCCATAAATTCTTACGCCATGAGGGACGGAGCTGTGTTTTAAGGTGTAACTCATTGACTTCCTTGGCAAATACCTCAGCCAATCAATATGCCAGAACTTGACAAAAATACATAATATTAGAAATAAGGCTTTTTTCTAAGTCGAGCCTATTATATTGAAGAGAGTTAATTTATAATAACTAGAGAAGCTTTTTTTTTTTTAGAGAAGCAGTAGAATTGTGTGTGGTTTGCTTTTTTCACTACCACGGTCTGTATTCTAACACTTTAAGATGCAGCAAATTAAATACAATAGAGAGAAATGCTTACCTATGAAACTATTAACAATAACACTAACAATTCAGGTCTATAAATATTTACTATAAGTGTATTGTGTTCAAACTGTTCCCCAAGGAACTGTAGGGGTCAACGGATGAATGAGAACCAGCCATTTCCATTGAGGCTTGTCTAACAGAGATATAAACAAATTTCATAGAGAGCTAAAAATCAAACATATAGTGATATGGGCCATAAACTAGATGCAATTCAAGGCCATGGGTGCCCACAGGAGCGAAATCATCAACATTGATTTGCTTTATTGACAGCAAAAGTATTTCATTTTCCCAAATGCTTTTCAATTGACTGATCTAAAAACTTTTCATTCTCCAAGCATGATCCCCTCAGCTGGAGCAACAAAGTAAGAATAACCGAAAACATTTGTTTCATCATTGCTCTAATCTCCTTTTATCTAAAAACTTGTTTAATCCTCATAACAACTCTGTGTATATGTGCTATTAAAAAAAAAAAAAAATTGTTGCCCTCCGGTGGATTCCGATGACAGAGTAGAACCACCCCATAGAATTTTCAAGGAATGGTTGGTAGATTCAAACTTCCGACCATTTGGTTAGCAGCCAAAAGCTTAACAACTGTGTTCCTAGAGTCCTTATGTGCTATTAATTACCCCTATTTTATAGAAAATTGTTTCTTAGTAAGGTTCAGTAAATTTGCCAAGTTTGGGTAGTTAGCAAGTAGTAAACAAAGATTTGGACTTAAGGAGTATGAATCTGGCACCCAGAGTCTTAACCTTATGCTCCACACACTATAAATAATAGCCACAAAACATCCCCAATGATAACTGAATTGGTTGACTTGCTATATGTTGCTCTTAGCAATGTGATAGTTAAAAATTGGTGGCAGCTGTCACAAATAATGGGTTTTATTTTAGATATGTTTATTTGTAGACTGCTTTTCTGACAGAAATTTGAAAGCAGAGGCTGTTGGGTATTGGATCCCCTATGCATTTGTGATAATAACACCTTCACATAAAAAAATGCTTTTACTTCTATTCTCTGGTCTAAAACAGGAGAAAACCAAAAAAACCAAACCCAGTGCCGTTGAGTGGATTCCGACTCATAGTGACCCTATAGGACAGAGTAGAACTGCCCCCATAGAGTTTCCAAGGAGCACCTGGTGGATTTGAACTGCCAACCCTTTGGTTAGCAGCCGTAGCACTTAACCACTATGCCACCAGGGTTTAAAACAGGAGAACACACATGTAAATGATTCAAAAGTGGTGTACCATCAGGTGAGGGTCTATTTGAGCTACTAAAATCAGTTCAGACAAAGTTCAAAGGAAAGCCAATAACATAGAACAACTAATCTTCTATAACTAGTGTCTGATTATTCCACAGAGATACTGTGAGTGTAATAATGGATGGTTATAGAGATTCTGGGACTATATAATCACCCCCATAGAAAAATGGCCTGAGATACACACATACATTAAAAAAATCTAAATACACATGTTTTTCAAGTAAGACTGACTTGCAGGAAAGCAACTATAATCTCCACTTTATAAATGAGGTAACCGAGGCACAAAGAGGTAACATGCCTTTTCAAATGACTCACTTCCTAAGGTATACGCACGTGTGTGTGTGTGTGTGTGTGTGTTGCACAGGGGGCAGAATTAAAGAGAGATCAGGAGCAAAGTGTCTGAATATCTAATTAAGTATTCTTCCCATTTATTTCCTTGAGGACACAGATTTGTGGATCACACTGTTGCTACTGAAAAGAAAGTCTAGTCTGTCTCTCATCAAGAAGACAAGTTAATTTAATGGAGATTTAAGATTTGAATTAAACATTTCATCTCAAGGTCACTGATATGCAATTTAAATAACAGCTAAGCTGTTAGATAAATTCTAATAGCTCCTGGGGTTCCTTAGGTCTGTTGACAAAGATTCCCCACCCCCCAAAAAAATAGGTTTTCATTTCATCAGTATTTTTTCTGCCTCTCCCATGATGACCAGACCCCTAATATACCCTGACAAAAAAAGCGTACCTTTATTGCAGAGTTTCTCAACAGAAGTGCTATGGTTGTTACTGGAGTCTGTTATTTGTAATTTAGGCAGCATCCCTTGTCTCCACCTACTAGATTTTAGTTGAACCCTACCCCTTTTCAGTTCTGGTAATCAAAGCTGGTTTCTTTGGTCACACTAGACTAAAATGTCACTTACCAGGTGACTGTATGCTATTGTCTCCTCCTGAAGCGTCTTCTCTTCTTCCTCCTTTCCCATTACCATCATAAATGGTCCCTTGTGCACAAACCTTTCAGGTCTTCAAGTGAAAGTGATGCCTCGCCACTCACAGTGCTCATATAGTGCTTGTACAAGTCATGCTGATCTTGAAACACTGTCTTTTCATGGATCACCTTTCTATGGAAAGAGTATAGAATTTAGAAGAAAGCCTTGGATTTTAATCCTGATTTCACCCATCTACTGGACGTGTGATTTGGATAAGTTATTTAACCTCTATGAGTCTCAGTTTTTGTTTTTTTCTTTCTGAGAAACTGTAACATTGATACGTCCTCTGAAGGGTTTTTGGGTTTTAAATTAGATGATGTACATGAATGTCTTCAGCACCATGTCTGACAGATTATGGAGGTTGCACGATGAAAGGTTAACCCTGATGATGTATTTCTCATAGAGTGGGACTGCTGTTGGACTAAGGCTACCATCTGGAATTCTGTCTCATGAGATTCCTTTCAAACTTTTCATTTGTCATACTGTGTTACCAACACTTCAGGAAGGCATGAATTAATCCAGAGATTCACAGACACATATGGTGTGGAGTTGGGCCCCGGCTCTAAGGAAAAAAATTATCCAGTGGCAGCCTCCAACTCAACTGAGACTGAAGCATAGGTTTATTAGTTTTCTAACTTACATTTGACCCAATAACTTGAAGTTCCAAAATGTAAATCCCAGAGTAGTGTCTCAAACTCTTAGCTAGTGCTGCCCAGTAGAATTTTCTGCAAAAATGGAAATGTTCCGTATCTTCTCTGCCAATAGAGTAGCTACTAGGCACGTGTGACTTTTGGGCACTTGACATGTAGTTAGTGCAATGGAAGAAATAAATTTTTAATTCTATTTAATTTTAATTAATTGAAATCGAATAGCCATATGTGGCTAAAGATAACTGTATTGGAATGCAAAACCTTAGTCTATTAGGACAAGGAGGGCCTTAGAGGTTTTTTAGTCTAATTCTTTCATTTAAAAAATTTAGAAGGAAGAAAAAAAAAAAAGTATTTCCTGAGGTTTTCTCATAAATCAGCTTCTGTACTAAAGACTTTCATGTTATTCCCATTTACAATTTGTAATGGTCTTATGAAGTAGATATTCCATCTTTTTACATTTAAAAAAAGCTTAACAGGGCATGTGGTTATGCTCATTTCAGTTAGCCCTTGCTAGTGAGGACAGAGAGGTGTGGACATATAACCAATGTGGCTCACCTATAAGAATTTCAGCTTTACACAGGAGTCAGGTTTTGCCACACAGGCCACAGAGAATCTGTAAAGAATTGAGGAAATGAAAATCTAATACCGAGATCATGAGAGCAGAACCAATGAAGATTCTTCCCAATCACCTCTACCTCCGTCTCTTCTTTCAGCACCAGAAAGTTTATATCTCACCCAAATTCCTGGAAGACATTCCTTTCCTAATTATGTACCACAAATTTTAGTGCTGGCCTAAGCAGAACATCATCAGATGGTAGGATGTTTTAGAAATATGCTGATGATGCCTGGACAATTAACACACCAATTCCTTTTACATTAGTCATTCCATTAGTTGTGTCACAACTCCCATAAAAAAAAAGCAAGGAAAATTAAATGCTGACAATTCTTTTCAACAACTTAGAAAGTTTCTTTCCATTTATTCTTGTGTTGATCCTTGGCAACTGAAACTTAAATGCTTGCGTTGTTTTTTATCCTATCTCGTCTATTGCTACCTTCTTCTGTCTGATGCCTATTCTCATATTAATTTTCTCAAAGCACAGTTCTGGTAATATTCCCCCTACTCTCATTATCCTGGCATTACAGAGCTTTTATTATTTGGTCTCTGACTTTCCTTCTTGTCACATTCCTTGCCATTCACAATCACATTCCAGTCCATAGAGATGGACCACTCCCAGTTCAATCTTCTTATTGTACATATAAGGAAACAGAGGTCTGGAAAGGGGCAGAAATGTCTAAGAATATACAATGAGTCAAACCCCTCTTCCTTATCACTCAGTCTATTCAGGTTGTGATGTGTTATATCAAACTGTTTCATATAACTAACTTCCAACAAGTTGTCATTAAACTAACCCAAGGATTGAGATAGAAGGCTCTGTCATCCACTCTCCTCTTTCTTCCACAGGCTTTGATACAGGTCAAAGAAAATAAGAAGCCAGTTAACTCATGCTCATATTTTCTAAATGATTCAACAACCCAAAGACAGACTAACAGGAAGGAGTAGCCTAGTAAGCTATTGCTCGATCTTTTTCTCAGGTTGCATCAGCTCATTCCACTCAAAACATGGTAACTGGTAAGAGTTGAGATACTAGATGAGAAAATGGGTAGCAAGTGATTGAAAGAGAAGCTATACCTTCTATGGTGTCCAGGAGAATCCGAAGAGTTGGTCTAAATTTCTGAGACACATGGATGACTGCAATCAGTATTAACCACAAATAAGATTACCTGGACAACGAATAAGGAAGATAGAAGAAGAATTCACACATTTGAATTATGATGTTGGTGACGAATATTGAAAATACCATGGACTGCCAGATGAATGAACAAAATCTGTCTTGGAAGAAGTACAGCCAGAATGCTCCTTAGAAGCTAGGATGGTGAGACTTTGTCTCATGTACTTTCGACATGTTATTAAGAGAGACCAGTCCCTGGAGAAGGACATCATGCTTGATAAAGTAGAGGCACCTAATAACAACATCTGGCCACTATCAATCTGAAGAGTTGTGACTAATGAACTCTCTACAACCAAAGGTAGAGCGTAGTTTAGAGCATATATGAGAGGCTAAGTGTGAGACCTTCTGTTGTAGGCTGAATAATGGACCACCAAATACTTACACATCCTAATCCCTACAACCTATGAGAATGTTATTTTACATTACAAGGGGGAATTAAGGTTGCAGATGGAGTTATGGTTGCTAATTTGCTGGCTTTATGATGAAAAGTTTATTTAAGATTATTCATTTGGGCCCAATGTAACCACAGGAATCATTTAAAGTGGAAGAAGGAGGCAGAAGGGTAAAACAGAGTCAAGGATAGATTTGAAGATACTATGCTGCTGGTCTTAAAGATGGAGGAAAGGGCCACAAACCAAGGAATATTGACAGCCACTAGAAGTTAAAAAAGGCAAGGAATGAATTCTCCCTTAGAGCCTCTAGAAGGACTGCAGCCCTGCTGGTGCTCCAATTTTAGCCCCATAGCCACTGAGTCAATTCTGATTCACAGCGACTCTACAGGACAGAGTAGAACTACCTCATAGGGTTTCCAAGGCTGTAATCATTATTGATGCAGACTTCTTGCATCTTTCTTTCACAAAGTGGTTGATGGGTTTGAACCACTGACTTTTGGGTTAGTAGAAGAGTGCCTAACTACTATACCACCAAGGCTCCTTCAACTTTAGCCCAGTAAGACCCATTTTATATGCCTGACCTCCATAACTGTAAGATAATAAATGTCTTTTGTTTTTAGTTACTGAATTTGTGGTGATTTGTTACAGCAAAAACGGGAAACTAATACATCCTCTCAGGCTCTTGCAGTATTTCTACAACACACCCAATATCCAACGAGTTACTAAGCCACCTACCCTAAGAGTTAGAACCACTCAATTTCCCTGACCCAGAATGGAGTTAGGAATTTCTACAAGCTTAAATGGTAGAATGAATTGGGGCACTTATACTCTACTTCTCTGCCAAAGGAAAAACTAGAGACTGGGAAGAAACTATCAGTGCCTGGGCCATTCACTTAAATCCATCTCTTCTTTCTTAATTAAAAAATATTAATTTTAGAATGTGTAATATAGTTGTGTGACTCAAAAACTCAAAAAACACAAAATGGGAAACAACTCCAACCCTTATTCCCCAGACTTCTCTTCTCTTGGGTCATCTGCAAATAACCAACCCCTCCATAGGACAGAGTAGAACTGCCCCATAGAGTTTCCAAGGCTGTAATCTTTACTGAAGCACAGTACCATGTCTTTCTACTGTGGAGCAGCAGTGGGTTTAAACTGCTGACCTTTGGGCTAGTGGCCAAGCACTTTAACCACTGTGCCACCGGTGCTCCTTTTTCCACCATTAATAGTGGGATAAACTGTGCTTGGATTGAGGGTGGTTACCACTTATATAAGAAGGCCCGGGAATCCTTTCTGTTAAGGTAAAGACTTCTGAGCAGAGAACTGAAATGAAAGGAAGGCAACATGAGAGGGCATCTGGGGCAAGAGTTCTGTCTCCAGAAGAAGTACCATCAGTTAACACAGGATCCCTTTAGAATAATAAAGTTAAAAACAACAAACTGCAAAATATATGAACCTGTTTTGGTATAATAAGCCCTGAGTTATTATTTTCTAAGGAATAAAAAATTGTATTGTAAAATAGATTCTCTTCATGGTTGGGAGATGGGACATTCCTCATACTGAATATGTTATTGTTGTTGTTAGGTGCTAACAGCGACCCTATGTACAACAGAACGAAACACTGCCTGGTCCTGCATCATGCCCACAATCATTATGCTTGAGCCCATTGTTGCAGCCATTGTGTCAACCCATCTTGTTGAATGTCTTCCTCTTTTGCATTGACCCTGTACTTTACCAAGCATGATGTCATTCTCCAGGGACTGATCTCTCCTGACAACATGTCCAAAGTATGTAAGACACAGTCTCACCATCCTTGCTGCTAAGGAACATTCTGGTTGTACTTCTTCCAAGGCAGACTTGTTCATTCTTTTGGCAGTCCATGGTATATTGAATATTCTTTGCCAACACCACAATTCAAAGGCATCAATTCTTCTTTTATTTTCCTTATTCACTGTCCAGCTTTCACATGCATATGATGCTATTGAAAATACCATGGCTTGGGTCAGGCACACCTTAGTCTTCAAGGTGACATTTTTGTTTTTCAACACTTTAAACAGGTCTTTTGCTTTAGATTTTCCCAATGCAGTGTGTCTTTTGATTTCTTGACTGCTGCTTTCATGGGTATTGATTGTGGATCCAAGAAAAATAAAATCCTTGATAACTTCAATCTTTTCTCTGTTTATCATGATATTGCTTATTGGTCCAGTTGTGAGGATTTTTGTTTTCTTTATGTTGAGGTACAATCCATACTGAAGGCTTTGGTATACCAAATATGCTACATAAAAACTTGTTGCCATAGAGTCAATTCTGCCTCATAGCAACCCTATAGGACAGACTAGAACTGCCCCATTGGGCTTCCAAGGAGTGGCTGGTGAATTCGAACTGCTGACCTTTTGGTGCGCAGCTGAGCTCTTAACCACTGCACCACGAGGGCTCCTGAATATACTATATGGTCTTTGGGGGAGGGGGGGAACCTAGTTCTTTATTAATTCTTTACTAGTGGTGCTTCATATTTTTCTTCAGGGACTTGGGAATATATCTATGGATTGCAACACTGCTGAGCAGACACTGAACTGGACTGGAGACTGCCACTTCTGCCCCTGACCTGCCACAGATCAGAGCTTATCTCTCCCCTCCATTTAGGCTGTAGAGGTTGAAAGAGATGAAAATCTAATGGCATTCAAGTAGTCAGTGGCAGAGCTAGTAAAATGCAAGAGAGGGGTTTGAAAATCTGCTCTTTTAGCTACAACTAGACCACCACTTCCAATCCATCCACTTAGAACTCTTTTTAGACTCTTACCTTAATTTTTAGTAACAAACAGACCAAACCATTAACCAAACAGGGAGTACCAAAAAAACAAATATAAAAACAAAAAACCCTGCCATTGAGTTGATTCCAACTCATAGTGACATGATGACCTTATAGGACAGAGTAGAACTGCCCCATTGTGTTTCTGAGGCTATAATCTTTACAAAAGCAGACTGTCACTTTTTTTTTTTTCCCGCAGAGGAGGGCTGGTGGATTCAAACTGCTGACCCTTTGGTTAGCAGCTGAGTGCTTAGCCACTGTGTCACCAACCAAAACCAAATCAAACCCTTTGTCATGGAATGGATTCTGACTCATTGTGACTCCATAGGACAGAGTAGAACTGACTCATAGGGTTTCCAAGGAGCAGCTGGTGGATTCAAACTGCCAACCATTTGGTTGGCAACTGAGTGCTTAACTACCGTGACACCAGGGCTCTTTAAATAGAGGGTAAGGCTGCTCAATTTCTCTCCAGCTCTGGCTTGTTTTCTGTCTAGTCAATGGAGAGGCTGTGTAGTTAGAAAATGAGGGAGGATCCACTGCACTGTCAGCGGGCCAGCTCCAGGCCATTCTACTATGGTTTAGAGAAGAGTGGACCCCAGGCTGTAGCACCAAGCGGTTGAGTTCCAGATCTTTTCTTTCTCTCAAAGGACAGAAGAAAAAGAGGCACCCTTGCACAACAAGTTAGAATTAAGGAGTTTTAGCTCCACAAACACATACTCAGAATCAAAGAACCCATTACAAAAATGAAGAAGATAGATCATTCACACTAAATAGAGGAGCTTTAGGGGTGGTAAAGCATTAGTGATGCTGAAATGCAGAAGATAGATATTATTCCAGGACAGAAAGCCACTCGTCCAAACCATCATGGACATGACAGGAAAGATGTTGAAAAACCAGATGAGGCAAAGACGTTGCAATTGCTTTGATAAGCAAGTGACAGTCTGTGCAACTGGAAATAGAAGCAGATGGGGGCATAGGATCAGGAAAACAAGCTAGAAGAGCTTTAGGAAAGAAGAGAAATGTTTGCTTCTCAACAATCACTCCTGACAGGACAAAGGGTGGTTCTCTTCTGGTCGTGACTACAGAACAGCAAAGAGAGGGAATTAGCAACACTTTCTTTGATGCACAAAAGGCCCTGGTTGGTTGACCTATCAGGAAAGCCTTTCTGGAACCACATGGATGTCCCCAGAGAAGAGCCCTGACACAATCTCACTGTCCTTTTCATAAATGCATAAGAACACCTAAAACTGCCAGAAAAACTATGGCCCCAATTCTTCTAGATGTTCACACATGAGAAAGCTGGAGACTCATTCACACTGTGCTGCTCACACATTGCCCCTTTCCACAGTGGCCCAGAAGATCTCTTGGGGTTGAAGAGGACCCAACTCTCATAAAAAAGAGACCTATATAAGATCCAAGATAATTTTTATCAGGACAAGGATGAAATCTGTATGACTACATAGCAAGTCATTTGTCAACAGGCTTTAATAAAAAACCAGTGACAATGACCAGATGAAGGAACATGCTTATGAAATTAGAGCCTGCCATTCATACCAATTCCCTTTCACAAATTAGTTTCCAGACTCTGATATTTTAAAATCAAATCATTTCTCTAAAATCCATTTTATGTTGCTAGTCTCAACAGCTGACTTGAATTGTTTTCTGATTTGGAAATGGAAATTGCAAGAGCCAGAGATGCTCTGCATAGTCTACCTGAAAATTAAGGTTTCCATACCTCCCCTGCAGACAAAGTGCTTCGGAAGGACTTCTACACAGGGTGAACATCCGCTTTCCTCTGCACTCTGGGGAAGCTACCTCATGGGCAAAAAGAGCCCAGGCATCTAATTAAAAAAAATACTTGACCACATTGGGTTAGTGAAGAAGTTTTTCCCAATTTGTGCAAGGAACAAACCAGATTATGAGAACAAGAGAAGCTCTGTAATATCCCAGTGGCAACAGCCATTTTAAATAATGCTGCCTTGAAGATGGGGGCATTGGGGACTGGAAATTCAGACAGCATCAATAAAAGGCAATTCACATTTCTGCAGAGAGGTCTAAATCCAGTATTTATCTATCTATCTATCTATCTATCTATCTATCTATCTATCTATCTATCTATCTATCTATCTATCTATCTATCTATCTATCTATCTATCTATCTATCTATCGATATATCGATATATATATATATAAATGTTGACCTTGAGTCAGCTCTGACTCATGGCAACCCCATGTGTGTCACAGTAGAACTGTGCTACGAAGGGTATTCAGTGGCTGACTTTTCAGACGTAGATCACTAGGCCCTTCTTCCATAGCAGCTGTCAGTGGACTCAACACTCCAATCTTTTGGTTAGCAGCCAAGGGCATTAATTGTTTGCACCATCATTTACTAGCAATTTAATCCTGGGCAAATAACTTAATCCCTCTGAGCCAGGATTTCTTCATCTGTAGATAGCTAAAGGTAATTCAAAGCATTTTTTTTTTGTGAGAATAAAATGAATATAAAATATTTAATGTAAGATTTGGTACTAGTCCAATAAATATTAAATATTTGACTTACCACTTGTTGTTGTTGCTGTATGGGACTCCCTAAAATTTTGCTTAAGGTGTTTTGGAACTATATCATAAGCTGGTCTTTGGTCAACGTCTTTATTTTATACTGTAATCATGATGCTGGTTCTATATGTTTTCCAATCTACTATTTAATATATTTAACAAGAAACATGTCCATATACCTTAAAACACAGGGCCTGAAGTTTAGCAAGAGGTTTCACCAGTTTATTCATATAACATTTTTAAAAATAATGTTTTAGATTGGACTATGTGCATATCACCATGCAAAACATCCTGGGGTTTACAAAGGTAAAATATATGTGGCCAATCTTCCAAGAGTCTGTAGTCTAGACAGAGAACAATAAGTAAACAGAAGAAAATGGATACTCAGCATTACAAAGCACAATGTGCTCAGTGCTAAGCGAGTGGAAGGGACTTTACTGCAGTCAAGGCTAGTGGCCCAGATGGACTGTGTTGGCTTTTAAAGGGCTGGCAAAATGGAGTGAGTACAGTCTGGTAGAAGGATGTTAGAAACGGAGGCATCCATGTGAAAATTACCAATATGTTGGGGAGTAAACTTTATTTTTTTTTAAATAAAATCTTTCAAACATATAGATTTTCAAAAGAAAGAGTGAACAGAAAGATACTGTTAAGAGAATGAAAACACAAGCCACAGACAGGGAGAAAATATTTGCAAAACACATATCCAATATAAACCCCTTCCCCCCAACTCCCTGCAACCCTGGTTGCCGTCAAGTTGATTCCAACTCATAGTGACCCTATAGGACAGAGTAGAACTACCCCATAGGGTTTCCAAGGAGCTCTTGGTGGATTCAAACTGCTGACTTTTTGGTTAGCAGCCGTAGCTCTTAACTACTATGCCACAAGGGTTTCCATATTCAGTATAATTCAGTATAGGACTAAACAAATAATTTGCAAGGACCAGCACAAAGCTGGTTCCCATGAGATGGAAGTTGAAGATGTCCCAAATGTCCAACTTTTCCAAGCTGCTGTACCACTCCATCATCTCTAATATCAACTAGTAGCTCTCCCCTCAGTACACTACCTCTTGTCTTTGGTTCCCTAATTTGCTACAATGTCTCACAGAACTCATGAACCATATAAAGGGAAAGGCTCATGAGATTGTGAAGGCTAGCAAGTCCCAAATTCATGGGTCAGGCTTAGGCTTCTCCCTGGCCCTCAGCCTCTGCTGAAGGGCACTTGGCTTTCTTGCTCCATGGTGCTGGAAGCCCACTGCACCATCTCCTGCCGGTCGGTCGCTCCTGCTGGTCTCTCCTGGATTGGTATTGGTGGGCTGTGCTCTTCCCCCGTTCTGGGGTGGTTCGTTTCAAGCCCAGTGGGATGGCAAAACTGACCAATCCCCTTGGTGGGCCACAATTACCCTATCATATAGTCCCACTCAATCACCTGGGTGGGAGTTACAAGACCGTGGCTAGAAAGGCCACACAAAAACAATCCATTACACCGAAAGGACTTATATCCAAAGTATTCTTAAAATGCAACTATAAGAAATAACTCAATAAAAAATGGGCAAAAGATATGACTATAGACACCTCACAAAAGAAGATAGACAGATGGCAATAAGCATACAAAAATGTACACAACATTATATATCATTAGGAAATTACATATTTAAAAAGTGAGATACCACCACATACCTATTAAAATAGCTAAAATCCAAAACACTGACAACACCAAATGCTGGTAAGGATGTTGAGAAACAGAAACTCATCCATTGATGGTAGGAATGCAAAGTGATACATCCATTTTGAAAGACATTTTGGCAGTTTTTTTACAAAGCTAAACATTTTGTTGTCATATGATCCAGCAATCACACCTCTTGGTGTTTTTCTGAATGATTTGAAAAGTTATTATGTCCACACAAAAACCTGCACATGAATGGCTATAGCAGGTTTATTTATAACTGCCCAAACTGGAAGCAACCAAGATGTCTTTCAATAGATGAATGAGTAAACAAACTGTGGGGCATAAATACAATGGAAGATTATGCAGTGATAAAAAGAAATGAGCTAGCAAGCCATGAAAAGACATGGAGGAATTTTAATGCACATTGCCAGTGAAAAAAGCCAGTCTGAAAAGCCTGCGTACTTATGATCCCAACTATCTGACATTCTGGAAGATGCACAACCATAGAGACAGCAAAAGGAACAGTGGTTCCAGGGACAAAGCGGGAGAGAGAGAGTAATGTATAAGTGAAGCACAGAGGATAATTAGGGCAGTGTGATTATTCTGTATGGCACTGTAATGGAGGATACATGACAACATACATTTACAAAAATCTATAAAATTATACAATATAAAGAGTGAACCCCAATGTAAACTATGGACTTGATGTTGGCTCATTCATTGTAACAAACATATCATATTAAACCAAGATGTTGTTAATAAGGGAAACTGTGCAGGAAGCAGAGAGAGCTGTAATTTCTGCATGATTTTTCTGGAAACATAAAACTGCTTTACAAAATAAATTCTATTAAGCAATAAAGTAATGAACATGCATTGATCCATTAAACAGATCCAAATTCTGACAAATTTGATTGATGTGTTGTTGCCGTTGCTATGAGAATTCAAACATCACAGACACAACTAAAGATCGTCTTCCCTCCACTGACTGATCCTATCGGCCGTTTCCTTGACATAATCATAAACCTTAAGTTAGTATTTTTCTTCGTTGTATCTTTACAGTTTTTACTCCTTCTGCATGTATTCATAAAAAAGTATTGCTTGAAAATGTATGTATATGGTGCCACAGGGGACATATTATTCTTTAACTCCTATAATTCTACATTCTTTTAAAATTTCATATTTTTACACATGTAAATCTGTTTTTATATTAACTGTTGATATTATTTTTAATAACACCTCTGTTGAGATATAATCCAAATACCATAGAACTCACTCTTTTAAGGTTTTCAGTAAGTCACATAATTGTGCACCCATCATCACAGCCCAATTTGTGAACATTTTCATCACCCCTTAAAAAGCTCTGTACCCATTAGAGTTACTCCTCCCTTCTCTTCTGGTCCTGGAAAACTCTAATCTACTCTGTCTTTATGGATTTGCTTATTCTGGACTTCCATATAAATGGAATCATACACTACATACCCATCTGTGTCTGGCTTGTTTCGTTTAGCATGATGTTTTCAAGATTCATCAATGTTGCAGCATGTGTCAGTACTTCATTTCTTTTTATGCCCATAAAGTATTTTGTTGTATGGATATACCACATTTTGTTTATTTGTTCATGAGTTACTGGCCATTTAAGTTATTTCTGCATCTTATCTATTATGAATAATGATGCTATATTCATATACAAGTTTTAGCGTGAAGATATGTTTTTATATCACTTGCACATGTAACTAGGAGTCATGAGTTGACAATGTTTTACTTTTTGAAGAATTGCCAAACTGTTTTCTACTGTGGCTGTACCATTTTACAACACCTCAGCAATACAGGGAGGTTCCAATTCCCGCACAATCTCTTCAGCACTTGCTCTTTTCTTGTTTAATTTTAGCCATCTTCTTATTGTTGTTTTTATTGTTGTTAGGTGCCATCCAGTCAGTTCCGACTCATAGCGACCCTATGTACTACAGAATGAAACGCCGTCCAGTCGCGCACCATGCTTATGATCATTGTTATGCTTGAGTTCATTGTTCCAGCCACTATGTCGATCCATCTCATTGAGGATCTTCCTGTTTTTCACTGACCCTCTACCTTACCAAGCATGATGCCCTTCTCCACCCTTGCTTCTAAGGAGCATTCTGGTTGCACTTCTTCCAAGACAGATTTGTTTGTTATTTGGGCAGTTTACAGTGTATTCAGTACTCTTCACCAACACCATAATTCAAAGGCATCAGCTCTGCTTTAGTCTTCCTTATTCGTTGTCCAGTTTTTGCAGGCATATGAAGTGATTGAAAACACTGTTGCTTGGATCAGGTAAACCTTAGTCCTCAGGGTGACATCTTTGCTTTTTAACGCTTTAAAGAAATCTTTTGCAGAAGAGTTTTTCAATACAATGCACCTTTTGATTTTTCGTGTTTATTTTTTATTGAGCTTTAGATGAAGGTTTACAGAATAAACTAGTTTCTCATCAAACAGTACACACATTGTTGTTCATTTGATTTCTTAACTGCTGCTTCTGTGGATGTTGACTGTGGATCCAAGTAAAATGAAATTTTTGACAATCTCAATCTTTTCTCTGTTTATCATGATGTTGCTTATTAGTCCAGTCGTGAGGATTTTTTTTTTTTTATGTTGAGGTGTACTCCATGATGAAGGCTGTAGTCTTTGATCTTCATCAGTAAATGCTTCGAGTCCTCTTCACTTTCAGCAAGCGAGGTTGTGTCATTTTCATAATGCAGATTTTTAATGAGCCTTCCTTCAATCTTTATGCCCGTTCTTCTTCATATAGTCCAGTTTCTCGGATTATTTGCTCAGCACAAAGATTAACTATGGTGAAAGGACACAGCCCTGACGCACACTTTTCCTGACTTAAGCCACACAGTATCTCCTTGTTCTGTTTGAACGACTGCCTCTTGATCTATGCGCAGGTTCCCCATGACCACAATTAAGTGTTGTGGAATTCCCATTATTCACAATGTTATCCATAATTTGTTACAATCCACACAGCCAAATGTCTTTGCATAGTCAAGAAAACACAGGTAAACAACTTTCTGGTATTCTTTGCTTTCAGCTTGGACCCATCTGATATCAGCAATGATATCCTTCTTTCCACATACTCTTCTGAATCTGGCTTGAATTTCTGGCAGCTCCCTGTGGATGTACTGCCCCAGTTCTTTTTCTAGTTTCTTAATGTGTGTTGGTGTTGTTATATGCCATCAGTTGATTCCAACTCGTAGCCACCCTATAGGAGAGAATAGAACTGCCCTATAGGGTTTCCTACGTTGTAATCTTTACAGAAGCAGAACAGCAGTTTTGTTTGCTCTTGGAACCAGTGGGAAGACTTAAACTGCCAACTTTTCAGATCACAGCTAAACACTTAACCATTGTGCCAGCTGGTCTTTCTTAAAGATGTAAATGTTGAGTTATTCATTTCAAATCTTTCTTTTTGAATATAAACATTTACAACATTTCCCTCTAAGTGCTGCTTTAGCTGCATCCCATTAAGTTTTGGTTTGTTGAGTTTTCATTTTTATTCATCTCAAAGTACTTCCTAATTTCCCTTGTGATTTTTTTCTTTGACCCACTCAGAAAATGTGTTTATTAATTCCCACATTTCTGTGACTTTTCCAGATTTTACTCTGTCATCGATTTCTAATTTCATTCTTTTAAAGTTGGAGAACATACTCTGTGTGATTTTAATTCTTTTAAACACATTGAAGTTTGTCTTATAGCCTAAAATATCATCTATTCTGGGGGATGTTTCATATGTGATTGAGAAGAATGTATGTTCTGCTGTTGTTAGCAGAGGTTTATGTAGATGTCTGTTATGTGTAGTTGGTTTATACTCAAACCAAACCACACCCACTACCATTGGGTTAATTCTGACTCAGAGAGACCCTACAGGGTTTCCAAGGCTGTAAATCTCTGCAGAAGCCGAGTGCCACGTTTTTCTCTCACAGAACCACTGGTGGCTTCAAACCACCAATTTTTTGGTTAACAATCAATTGTTTTAAACACAGCACCACCAGGGCCCCTTTAGTTGGTTTATGATTCTGTTCAAATCTTCTATTTCTTTTTTCATTCTCTTGCTAATTGTTCTATCCATTATAGAAAGTGGATTATTAAATGCTCCAACTAATATGGTTCACTTCTACACTTTTTCATTCTGTCGGTTTTTACTACATGTATTTTGGATTATTTGTTGTTTTTAATTTTATGTTGTTATTGTAAGTTTCATATGTGTTTATAATTGTATGTCTTCTAATGGATTGATCCTTTTATCATTATAAAATATCTTCTTTGTCTCTAGTAACAATTTTTGTCTCAAAGTCATTTTTTTTTTTTTTTTTTTGATATTTGTATAGCCAGTCCTGCTTTCTTTTGGTTACTTTCTGCATAGAGTATCTTTTATTTTCCACATATTTATGTCTTTGAATCTCAAAAGTGTCTCATATACAGTATTGTTTTTTAATCCATTCTGCCAATCCGTGCGTTTTGATTGGAATGTTTCGTCTACCCACATTTAAAGTAATTATTAACAAGATTTATGTCTGCCATTTTATTATTTGTTTTCTATATATCTTAAGTCTCTTGTTTCCCTAGCCATCCATTATTGCCTTCTTTTGTGTTACATATGTACTTATAGTGCATCATTTCAACCCTTTTATTAACTTTTGCTATATTTTTTGGGTCATTCTCAATGGTTTCCAGAGAAATTGAAATTAGTATACTTACTGAAGACATTGGAAACCCTGGTGGCGTAGTGGTTAAGTGCTACAGCTGCTAACCAAGAGGTTGGCAGTTCGAATCCAACAGGTGCTCCTTGGAAACTCGATGGGGCAGTTCTACTCTGTCCTATAGGGTCACTATGAGTCAGAATCGACTCTACGGCAGTGGGTTTTTTTTTTTTACTTGAGACTATCTAGTTTGGATTAATATCAATTCAATGTAAATACCAAAAGCCTACCAAACCCCTTTTTGTCAAGTCGATTCTGACTCATACCAATGCCGTAGGACAGAGTAGAACTGCCCCATAGAGTTTCTAAGGAGCACCTGGTGGATTCGAACTGCCGACCTTTTGGTTAGCAGCTGTAGCTCTTAACCACTATGCCACCAGAATTTCCCAATTTAAATAATGTACATAAATTTTTCTCCAATATATCTTCATTTCTTCTCTCCTCCTTTGTGGTATTTTTTGTGATACAAACTACATCTTTATACATTATAGTCCCATTGTCTCAGTTTTATAGTTATCGCCTTATATAGTTTTTTTTCTTTTAAACTGGGTAGGAGAAGAAAAGAGTTAACAAAAATACATTTATACTGTTGTTTATATTTGCTTATGTAAATTTACCAACACTCTTTATTTCTTCATATGGATTTGCATTGCTTTCTGGTGTCTTTTCATTTAAGCTTGAAAGATTCCCTTTAGTATCATTTGTAGGGCAGGTCTTCTACTGATTAATTCTCTCAGTGTTTTGTTTTGTTTTATAATCTGAGACTGTCTCAATTTCTCATTTTTTTTAGGCTACTTTTCCTTTGTATAGAGTTTTGGTTGACATTCGTTGTCTTTGATCACTTCCACTACATCATTCCACTGCTTTCTGGTCTCCTGATAAGAAGCAGCTGCTAATCTTTGAGGATCACTCGTATATTATGACTAATTTTTCTTTTGCTGTTTTTCAAAATTCTTTGTATTTTGCTTTTGGTAGTTTGACTATTAGTGTCTAGGTGTGGGTCTCTTTGAGTTTATCTTAATTGCAGTTTATTGAGCTTCTTGAACCTGCAAAGTTTTTCTTATTTGTTTTGTTTTGTTTTCTTTCAGTAAAAATTTCAAATATTCTTTCTCTCTCTTTATTTCTCTCCTCTACTTCTGAGACTCCCATTATGTATATGCTGGCATACTTGATGGTGCCCCACAGGTCTCAGAGGCTCTGTTAATTTTCCTTCATGATCTTCAGACTGGATCATTTCAACTGATCCTTCTTCAAGTTTGATGATTCTTTCTCTTGTCTGTTCAGATGTGTTCATGAACACCTCTAATGAATTTTTATTTCAGCTCTTGTACATTTTAATCTTCAGAATTTCTATTTGATTCTTTCTTTGATAATTTATTGTGATTTTGGAGAAAATAGAAAAGTTTGTTTTAGTTAACAATTCCTATACATATTATTCAGTGACATTGGCTACGCTTTATACAATGTGTTAGCATTCTCATTATTTCCATTCTGCTTGTTCTGTTTCCATTAATCTAGCTTCTAGATTCCCTGTCCCTCCTTACCTTCTCGTCTTTGGTCTAGGGTAAATGTTGACCATTAGGTCTCATTGAGACAAATGTTTAGAGAAGCACAATACTCACAGATGACATTTATTTTATGAGCTACTCTGTCTTTTTCTGATAGGTGACCTAGGGAGTGGTTTGAGTTCCAAGTTTAAAGGGTATCCTAGGGCGATAGACTCAGGGGTTCTTCTAATCTCTACCAGTCCACTAAGGCTGGACTTTTTTTTTTAGGAATTTGATTATCATTCTACATTTTTTCCCATTCTATACAGGACCATCTATTGTGTCCCTGGTCAGAAGCGTTGATAGTGGTAGCTGGGCACCTTCTACTTCTTCTGGCCTCAAAGCAGATGTGGCTGTGTTTCCTGTAGACTGTTAGTTTTGTGGACTAATTTCTTCTTTGATATTTATTTCTATTTTATCATTTCATCTCTTTACTGATATTTTATGTTTGGTGAAACATTGGTCTTATATTCTGCTTTAGATCTTTGAACATAGTTTTATTACCAGAATAAGGTTCTTGCCTCTCACTGGTCAAGAATGAGCAGGTAAGGCATGTAGTCTTCCACACGAGCAAAGCTTTATTGAAGAGGCTTGCAAGCGGAGATGAGGAGGGCCTAGAGCAACGCTTACCCTCATCTCAAAGAACAAAAGGTGGGCCGAGTTTTTTAAAGTTCTTGACGGGAAAAGATTCATGTTTATTCACAGGCACAAGTGGTAATATGTTAACTAAGGTGCATGCGCAGTAGCTTTCCAAGATGGGTCCTGTCCCAGAGGCCTCTGGGATTTGTAGCAGGACTTATTAATGGGGTGGTGCGCCTTCACAGCCTCCCGCTCCCTGGTTTCGGGCTGGGGCTGTAGCCCCTCACTGCCCCTGGTGGAAGGTCACACAGGGGTCACAGGTGGATGTTCTGTGCATGTCCCTGGGCCTGGTTTTCTCCAGCTGCTTCTGAAAGGCAACTTTAAAGAAGTTTGCAGGCTATTTTTAGATTCTCTGCCCCATTGTTCTGGCGGATGGCTTTGTTTCTATGCCCTGGCCCATTTCTTGTTACTTCGTTTGCAGATTTTGGGGCCTCTCTGTTCCTTGTCTTACTAAGTCTCTAGGTTCCACACTCAAGCCCTATTACCTCCCTGATAGTATAGTCTATTTCTCTTTTACTTGTTTCTCCTGTAACCACACCAGTCTCTTTACTATTCCTCAAACAGGTGCCCTCCAAACTCAGGGCCTTTGCTCCCTGTCTTAGTTTATTCTTGTTATTTAAGCATAGTTATAACATCTGATATAAAGTTTTTACCTATTAATTTCAATGTTTGGATTCTTAAGGACAGTTTCTATTGATTACTTTTCTCCACTGTATGTGGACCATACACTCCTGTTTCTTTGCATGTCTCATAACAAAATTTTCTGTCTAAAATTAGACATTTTAAATAATATAATGTGGCAACTCTAAAAGGGAGGAAGAGTTCAAAAATATGTTGACAAATCATAGGCACAGAATTGCAGCCCCTAAGGAAGGACATATATCAAATCCTTTTAAGCTCTAAACCAGGTATGGTAAGGGAACTCAAAGGAAAACCAATTCCCAGGTGTCATGGATTGAATTATATCCCCCAAAAAATGTGTGTATGAATTTGGTTGGGCCATGATTCCTAGTATTGTGTGATTTTCCTGTATGCTATAAATCCTGCCTCTATGATGTTGATGAGGGAGGATGGGTGTGGCAGTTGTGTTAGTGAGGCAGGACTCAATCTACAAGATTGGATTGTGTCTTGAGGCAATTATTTGGAATATAAAAGAGGGAAGCAAGCAGAGAGGGGGGACTTCTTACTACCAAGAAAGCAGTGCTAGAAGCAGAGTGCGTCCTTTGGACCTGAGGTTCATGCTTTGAGAGGCTCCCAGACCAAGAGAAGACTGATCCATCACGATGACCTTCCTGCAGAGCCAACAGAGACAGAAAGCCTTCCCCTGGAGCAGGCGACATGAATTCGGACTTCTAGCCTACTGGACGGTGAGAGAATAAACTTTGTTAAAGCCATCCACTTGTGGTATTTCTGTTACAGCAGCACTAGATGACTTAGACACCAGGTAACAGACCAGGAATAATTTTAGATATGCAGAGTAGTAGTGGTGTCAGAGGGAGAGACAGATCATCCTAGAAAATTTGCTTAAAATACGGCATGGAAGAACAAGAAAAGAATTCACTCTTTAATATGAGGAATGGTGGGATCAAGTACTTTGGCAAGCTTCTGATGGCCTCCAACCCTGCACAACACCATCTACTACCTGGAGGTGTAAGAGAGGATCCCCCATCAGGCTCCAGTTTCCCAAAGGATAAAAAGTTCCAGGGAGAAGGGGCTTGGGAGTTTGTTCATGGATATATTCAGGAGGCTATTGCCATCTGGTAGCACTGAAAAGCCACGAGGACCTTCTGCCATTAGGCATAAACCATTCACTCTAATTTCAAACCCCTTTGGTTTAGAGTGATAAGTGCAACTAAATACCTTGACTGTTTGACTTATGCCTCATTCCGGGATAGCTGCAGGTATCTTCCTATACTATATGCATAGAGTATTAATTTACTTATTCACCTGTACTTTATACAAAAACAAAAATGATGCTTGGCAGGAACAACTAGGAGAGAAGGGCATAGTGTGTTGATCTGCTGTAGAAAAAAAAATTACCTCAATTATTCTCTGCGTTGCCACTTGGCAGTTTTCAATGTTTCACTTCATCTTCTCACCACAGAAGACCTGAATATATCCAACAAAAAGGTGCCAATCCCTTGATTGCTGGGCTTGTGAAGGTCTATTAGGTTTCCTGATGTGGCATTTGCTTAAAATGCAGAAAACAATGCTAATCTATTTCTTTCTTGATGTTCACTGCAGTTCGGACATAATGTTCCCTTTTTTTATTTTTTTGGCATAGTAATTACCACTTCAGGCCAGTCAGTCTCCCTCAGTCTGACAGACAGTCCTGAGCACTCAGGCTAAACATAAATATTTTGAAAGCAGGAGAAATGGACAACCTTCTAGGGCAAAAGACAGGTCCTGTAACAATTTTCTCTAGGAAAGAATGAGAAAATAAAAGGTTCATAAAGTGATCAATACTACTGTTGGTCATAAATCCTGTTCCTTTGTCTACTTTCCTCATGAAATAGAAAGTGAGATAATTATGAAAAGTATTAGTTGTCACTATTATTTTAAACTGCATTTAAATGAAATATGATTTTTCTTATGGTTGACTCAATTTGAAAAAGACTTGAGGAGAAAAAAAAGTATCCTCTCTATGGAGAAAAAAAAAAAAAAACTTCTGACAAACTAAGGTCAAGTTTTTGAGGCTCAGGGTCAATCACTGAAGCATCCATGGGATTATAAATCATTGATCAGATTTGGTTATCTTAAAAAGTAAAAGCACTAGAATGCTCTGAGATATTTTAGTCACTTTCAGGATTATTGAAAAAGAGATCTAGTCAATTTATGGTCCTGAAACAACCATTCCATCCTAAAAATGTCTGAATTGCTATGAGAATCCTGGGAGAGCGAAGCTCTGTTGACTCAGCGAACCGGACACTGTAGACACTGGCGCTTACCCCCTTAGGTATCAGAACTTGCACTTTTGAAAGATTTTAAAAAGAAAAAAACTTTATTTTTAAACATTTTGTTCCCAACTTTTTCCAAATTCCGTCATACCTGTGTTTTATCGAGTGAGTTCTCTTGAAATCCTATTCTGATGCTTGTTAATAAGTATTACTAAAAAACAAAACAAAACAAAACCTTTGCCATCAGTCCATTCTGACTCATAGTGACCCTATAGGACAGAGTAGAACTGTCCCATAGCATTTTCAAGGAGTGGTTGGTGGATTTGAACTGCTGACCTTTTGATTAGCAGCCGAGCTCTTATCCACTACACCACCAGGGCTCTGATTCCTTAAGAGGATAATAATAGGGTTGTTTCTTTCTTTGTTTCTCTCTCTCTCTCTTTCTTTGCCCTAGTGGTGCAATGGTTGAGAGCCATGGCTGCTAATCCAGAGGGCGGCAGTTTGAATCCACCAGCCACTCCTATGTTGCTGTTGTTAGGTGCCGTTGAGTTGGTTACGACTCATAGTGACCCTATGCACAACAGAACGAAATGTTGCCCGGTCCTGAGCCATCTTTACAATCGTTGTTATGCTTGAGCTCATTGTTGCAGCCACTGTGTCAGCCCACCTCATTGAGGGTCTTCCTCTTTTCCACTGACCCTGTACTCTGCCAAGCACGATGTCCTTCTCCAGGGACTCATGCCTCCTGACAATACGTCCAAAGTATGTAAGACACAGCCTCGCCATCCTTGCTTCTAAGGAGCATTCTGGTTGTACTTCTTCTAAGATACATTTGTTCATTCTTTTGGCAGTCCATGGTATATTCAATATTCTTTGCCAACACCACAATTCAAAGGAGTCAACTCTTCTTTGGTCTTCCTTATTCATTGTCCAGCTTTCACATGCATATGATGCGATTGAAGATACCTTGGCTTGGGTCAGGCACACCTTAGTCTTCAGGGTGATAATCTTTGCTCTTCAACACTTTAAAGAGGTCCTTTGCAGCGATTTGCCCAATGCAATGCGTCTTTTGATTTCTTGACTGCTGCTTCCGTGGCTGTTGATTGTGGATCCAAGTAAAATGAAATCCTTCACAACTTCAATCTTTTCTCCATTGATCATGATGTTGCTCATTGGTCTAGTTGTGAGGATTTTTGTTTTCTTTATGTTGAGGTGCAATCCATACTGAAGGCTGTGGTCTTTTGGTCTTCATTAGTAAGTGCTTCAAGTCCTCTTCACTTTCAGGAAGCAAAGTTGTGTCATCTGCATAACGCAGGTTGTTAATGAGTCTTCCTCCAATCTTGATGCCCCGTTCTTCTTCATACAGTCCAGCTTCTCGTATTATTTGTTCAGCATACAGATTAAATAAGTATGGTAAAAGAATATAACCCTGACGCACACCTTTCCTGACTTTCAACCAATCAGTGTCCCCTTGTTCTGTCCGAAAAACTGCCTCTTGATCTATGTAAAGGCTCCTCATGAACACAATTAAGAGTTCTGGAATTCCCATTCTTCGCAGTGTTATCCATAGTTTGTTATGATCCACACAGTCAAATGCCTTTTCATAATCAATAAAACACAGGTAAACATCCTTCTGGTATTCTCTGCTTTCAGCCAGGATCCATCTGACATCAGCAATGATATCCCTGGTTCCACGTCCTCTTCTGAAACTGGCCTGAATTTCTGGTAGTTCCCTGTCGATATACTGCTGCAGCCATTTTTGAATGATCTTCAGTAGAATTTCGCTTACGTGTGATATTAATGATATTGTTCTATAATTTCCACATTTGGTTGGATCACCTTTCTTGGGAATAGGCATAAATATGGATCTTTTCCAATCAGTTGTCCAGGAAGCTGTCTTCCATATTTCTTGGCATAGACGAGTGAGCACCTCCAGTGCTGCATCTGTTTGTTGAAAGATCTCAATTGATATTCCAACAATTCCTGGAGCCTTGTTTTTTGCCAATGCCTTCAGAGCAGCTTGGACTTCTTCCTTCCTTCGGTTCCTGATCATATGCCACCTCTTGAAATGGTTGAATATCGACTAATTCTTTTTGGTATAATGACTCTGTGTATTCCTTCCATCTTCTTTTGATGCTTCCTGCATCATTTAATATTTTCCCCATGGAATCCTTCACTATTGCAACTCACAGCTTGAATGTTTTCTTCAGTTCTTTCAGCTTGAGAAACGCCGAGCATGTTCTTCCCTTTTGATTTTCCATCTCCAGCTCTTTGCACATGTCATTATAATACTTTATTTTGTCTTCTCGAGAAGCCCTTTGAAATCTTCTGTTCAGTTCTTTTACTTCATCAATTCTTCCTTTTGCTTTAGCTGCTCGACCCTCAAGAGCAAGTTTCAGAGTCTCCTCTGACATCCATCTTGGTCTTTTCTTTCTTTCTGGTCTTTTCTTTCTTTCCTGTCTTTTCAGTGACGTCTTGCTTTCTTCATGGATGATGTCCTTGATGTCGTTCCACAACTCGTCTGGTCTTCAGTCACTAACGTTCAACGTGTCAAATCTATTCTTGATAAATGGCCTCTAAATTCAGGTGGGATATATTCAAGGTCATATTTTGGCTCTTGTGGACTTGCTCTGATTTTCTTCAGTTTCAGCTTGAACTTGAATATGAGCAATTGAAGGTCTGTTCCACAGTTGGACCCTGGCCTTGTTCTGAATGATGATATTGAGCTTTTCCATCATCTCTTTCCACAGATGTAGTCAGTTTGATTTCTGTGTGTTCCATCTGGCGAGGTCCATGTATATAGTCGCCGTTTATGTTGGTGAAAGAAGGTATTTGCAATGAAGAAGTTGTTGGTCTTGCAAAATTCTATCATTTGACCTCCGACATTGTTTCTATCACCAAGGCCATGTTTTCCAACTACTGATCCTTCTTTGTTTCCAACTTTGGCATTCCAATCGCCAGTAGTTATCAATGCATCTTGATTGCATGTTCGATCAATTTCAGACTGCAGCAGCTGATAAAAATCTTCTATTTCTTCATCTTTGGCCCTAGTGGTTGGTGTGTAAATTTGAATAATAGTTGTATTAACTGGTCTTTCTTGTAGGCGTATGGGTATTATCCTATCACTGACAGCGTTGTACTTCAGGATAGATCTTGAAACATTCTTTTTGAAGATGAATGCAACATCATTCCTCTTTGAGTTGTGATTCCCAGCATAGTAGACTATATGATTGTCCGATTCAAAATGGCCAATACCAGTCCATTTCAGCTCACTAATGCCTAGGATATCAATGTTCATGCGTTCCATTTCATTTTTGACGATTTCCAATTTTCCTAGATTCATACTTCCTACATTCCAGGTTCTGATTATTAATGGATGTTTGCAGCTGTTTCTTCTCATTTTGAGTCATGCCACATCAGCAAATGAAGGTCCCGAAAGCTTTACTCCATCCATGTCATTCAGTTCGACTCTACTTTGAGGAGGCAGCTCCTATAGGGCAGTTCTATTCTGTCCTATAGGATTGCTATGTGTTGGAATCCATTCGTCGGCCATGGGTTAGGTTTGGTTTTGGTTTAATAGTTGCTTTTTTTTTTTTTTTTTGAAGATCAAATGAATTTGGTCAATGCAGAGTTAAACAACCCAAAATCAAAAAGATTTATTTATTGTAAGAATATTTTATATGTTAATGTGAAGTGTAAATCACCTACAAGCCTACAAAAACATGCAGTACTTCAAAATCTTATTTGGCCTTAAAGCCCCCTCTTTTTCAGTGATTCCATTCTGAGGGACTAGTAAGCCATGACATACACTTGTGGAATCTCTTTATTATAATTTTGCCTGTCTTCTCTAAACAAGCTACAATGAATACTTTTCTTGCAGGCCAAAGGTAATTATTTTAAGATTCCCATATAATTTGAAGATGTAACATGATGGATGATTCACAGGATGTTGAGAAATATGGATCAATTTGTCTCTACATTAAATGCCAAATGATGTGTGTGCGTGTGCGTGTGCGTGTGCGTGTGCGTGTTTAGCTCTTTTGTCTGTAGAAGCTGTAAAGCCCAGCGTTCACATGACTCTGGCCATGGTTTTTCTACCCTGTTGGGCAGTCATCTACATACTTGCCTCTAGCACCGCTTCTACCACCTATGATTTTTGTTCCTGAATTGCTGCGTATTCCAAAAAAACAAACAAACTCGTTGCCATGGAGTCTCTATTGCTACTCATAGCAACCCTATAGGACAGAGTAGAACTGCCCCATAAGGTTTCCAAGGAGCGCCTGGTGGATTCAAACTGCCAGCCTTTTGTTAGCAGCCACTACGCCCTTAGGATCACAAATAAAGGGTAACTTATGGGAATAGCACAGGGTAAGGGAAAAAAGGCAATCAAGGACATTTGGAGGGAGTTAGGAGCACACAGACCTAACTTCAAAATCTGGCTCATCCTCTTGTTGTTGTTAGGTGCCACCCAACTCAGAGCAACCCTGTGTACAAAAGAATAAAACGCTGCCTGCTCCTGCACGATGCTCACAATCGTTGCTATGTTTGAGTCCATTGTTGCAGTCACTGACAATCCATCTTGTTTGCTGACCATTTACTTTGCCAAACATGATGTCCTTCTACAGGAACTGGTCCCTCCTAATAATGTGTCCAAAGTAAGTGAGATGAGGTCTCGTCATCCTAGCTTCTAAGAGGCATTCTGGCTGCACTTCTTCCAAGACAGATTTTTGTGTTCTTCTGGCAGTCCACAGTATATTCAGTATTCTTTACCAGCACCGTAATTCAAATACACCAATTCTTCAGTTTTCCTTATTCAATGTCCAGCTTTCACACTCATATGAGGCAATTGAAAACACTACGGCTTGGGTCAGGTGCACCTTATCCCTCCAAGTGACATCCTTGCTTTTTAACACTTTAAAGAGGTCTTTTGCAGCAGATTTGCCCCATGCAATATGTCGTTTGATTTCTTGACCACTGCTTCCATGGCCATTGATTATGGATCCAAGTAAAATGAAATCCTTGACAACTTCAATATTTTCTCCATTTATCCAGTTGTGAGGATTTTTGTTTTCTTTACATTGAGACGTAATACACATTGTTGTGTCATCTTCATATTGTAGGTTGCCAATGAGTCTTCCTCCAATCCTGATGCCATGTTCTTCTCCATATAGTCCAGCTTCTCAGATTATTTGCTCAGCATACAGATTGAATAAATATGGTGAAAGGATACAATCTTGAAGCGTATTTTCCTGATTTTAAACCATGCAGTATCTCCTTGCTTTGTTCGAATGGCTGCCCCTAGGTCTTTGTACAGTTCCAAATGAGCATAATTAAGTATTCTGGAATCCCCATTCTTTGCAATGTTATACATAGTTTGTTATGATCCACATAGTCAAATGCCTTTGCATAGTCAATGAAACACAGGTAAACCTCTTTCTGGTATTCACTACTTTTAGTCAAGCTCCATCTGAAATCAGCAGTGATATTCCTCATTCAACATCCTATTTTGAAACAGGCTTGAATTTCTGGAAGTTCTCTGTGGATATGTTGCTGCAACCATTTTTCAATCATCTTTAGCAAAATTTTACTTGCATGTGATATTAACGATATTGTTCGATAATTTCTGCATTCTGCTGGATAACCTTTCTTTGAAATGGACACAAATGTAAATCTTTTAGAATTGGTTGGCCAGGTAGCTGTCTTCCAGATTTCTTGGCATAGATGAGTGAGCACTTCCAGCGTTGCATACATTTGTTGAAACATCTCAACTGATATTCTGTCAATTTCTGGAGCCTTGTTTTTTGCCAATGCCTTCAGTGCAGCTTGGGCTTCTTCCTTCAGTACTACGGGTTCTTGATCATATGCTACCTCCTGAAATGATTGAATGCTGACCAATCCTTTTTGTACAGTGACTCAATGACTCTTCCATCTTCTTTCGATGCTTCTTGCATTGTTCAATTTTTTTTCCCATAGAACCCTTCTATATCACAACTCAAGGCTTGAATTTTTTCTTCAGTTCTTTCAGCTTGAGAAGTGCTGAGTGCATTCTTCCCTTTTGGTTTTCTAACTCCTGGTCTTTGCACATTTCATCACAATGAAATCTTCTGTTCAGCTCTTTTACTTTATCATTTCTTCTGTTCACTGTAGCTATTCTGTATTCAGGAGCAAGTTTCAGATTCTCTTCTGACATCCAGTTTGGTCTTTTTTTTTTTTTCTGCCTTTTTAATCATTTTTTTCTTTCTTCATGTATGATGTCATTCCATAACCTGTTTGATTTTTGGTCATTAGTGTTTAATGGGTCAAATCTACTCCTGAGAAGGTCTCTAAATTCAGGTGGGATATACTCAAGGTATTATTTTGGTTCTCATGAATTTGTTTTAAATTTCTTCAGCTTCGACTTGAACTTGAATATGAGCAATTGATTGCCTGTTCCTAGTTGGCTCTTGGCCTTTTTCTGACTGATATTGAGCTTCTCCAAGGTCTCTTTCCACAGATATAGTCAATTTGATTCCCACGTATCCATGTGTATAGTTGTCATTTATGGTGTTAAATAAAGTTATTTCCAATTAATAAGTTGTTGACCTTGCAAAATTCCATCAGGTGATCTCTGGCATCATTTCTATCACCAAGGCCTTATTTTCCAAGTAAGAATCCTTCTTCTTTTTTCCAACTTTTGCATTTCCAAACCAAACCCACTGCCACAGTTTCAATACCCACTCCTGGCGACCATATAGGACGTAGTAGAACTTCCCTGGAGGGTTTCCAAGGCTATAAATCTTTACGGAAGCAGGCTGCCACATCTTTCTCCTGAGAAGCCACTGGTGGTTTTGAACCACTGACTTTTCAGTTAGCAGCCAAGTGCTTTAACCACTGTGCCACCATGGCTCCTCTTCTGCATTCTAACCAGTAATTATTGGTGGGTCTTGACTGCATATTTGATGAGTTTCAGACTGTGGAAGTTGGTAAAAGTCTTTGACTTCCTCATCTTTTACATTAGTGATTGGTGCATAAGATTTTGAATAATAGTCATATTAACTGGTTTTCCTTGAAGACATATGGATATTATCCTGTCACTGACAGGGTTGTACTTCAGGATAGATCTTGAAATGTTCTTTTTGATTATGAATGTGATGCCGCTCCTCTTCAATTTATCATTCTCAGCATGGTAAACCATATGATTGTCTGATTCAAAATGGAGACTACCAGTTCACTTCAGTTCACTAACACCTACGTAATCGATGTTCCGCTTACAGCTGTAAAACTCTTGGCAAAGGAGATAACCACTCTGAATAGGCATTTTCTCATCTATGCTAGGAAAGCAGTTCCTTCTGTAGAAGAAAAAAAGCTGCTTCCTTTTCCTGCCTATCTGCCCACCTGCTCTGGGTTCTTCTACCACTCAAAAGAAAGAAAATTGCTCATCGCATATCTCAAAGGCTGAGGTACTAATTGCACCACGTTTTTTAGTAGGAAAATTTGCAAATTAAGTGACAGGTCACATAAAGGTATGAGAGCCCCATTTGGAGACTGGTCAGCTCCTTCTCTCTTCTGTTTCTTTCTCCCATGTAGATAATCAGAAGATGGTGAAATGATAGAATTTGGACTCAAGCCCTGGGGGAAGGTAGAGGCCAATGCTGTTTTCTCAGAGAACCCTACAGTGGAGTGTGGGCGCTGACACAAATTATAATGAGATAATATTTTCATTTTCTTTCTGCTGTTGTTCACCTTGTCTTCACAGAGTTCAATAAACATACCTACAAACCCTACCTCACTCTATCTTGCAGTATCACAGGGGACTTAAGTGCCATGATTATAAAGGCTTTTCTTCCCCCCACGTATGGGCAGCTCTTCCTTGTCAATTCCGACTCACAGTGACCCTATAGGACAGAGTAGAACTGCCCCATAGGGTTTCTAAGGAGCAGTTGGTGGATTTGAACTGCCAACTTTTGATTAGCAGCCAAGCTCTTAACCACTGAGCTGCCAGGGCTCCTTATTTATAATCACTTTTAAATTAATGGTTAACTCAGAATACGTTTCTAAGGATGTCCCCTATGAATAAAGTACATGTGCTTTTGTGTGGACTTTACAAAGTCTATTTGACCATACAGAGGCTTTCCCAGTTCATACCTATGTCCCTGGATAAATGAGTATTATCATGTTTTATACTTGCCATTTGGTATCCAAGAAACATAATGTAAAAAGCAAAATGGTTCCTTCTTAAGCATATCAGTTAATGTGCTCTATTACAAATGACAGACAGCCTCATAAAAGGGGTTACCTAGCTGAGAGATTACTCCAATTAAAATACCCAGAATCACAGACTACATTAGGACTTGTTCTTAAATAGGTTAAATAAGCTTAATTGATTCATTTATTAGCTACCCCTAGGATGCCAGTTGCTCCATCTCTAATTTAACATGGTATTTTGTTAAGAGCTTTAAGTGGTAATCTATTTAATCAGAGTAACATGCTCTGGGTCCAGGTAAAAATATGGCACTGAGATCTGTGTGGGTTAGTCAGATCTGTGTATTTAGTGAATAAATGCAAATGTTAAGAGAAGTGCTCTGCTCTCTTTGCCCCATTATCCTGGATGAAGACTGGATTTGAATTTTTTTTTAAATGGAAACAGCAACGAAGAGCTTTAGGTGGGGTATGTTTTAAAATAGATTTTTGTTTGGCCCGTGGAACAGGAATAACGGTATCCTTTTTCTTTATTTCCCCCCTTTTCTTTAATCTATCATTGCCTTTGGTAAGCTCTGACCTTTTTTTCACTAGGACTTGAACATTCTTTATAGAATAGAGGGAGAAGAAGCTCTTTATGGTGTCCAGAAAAGTAAGAAAGTCTGAATTTAACACTCCAGAAAGGTAAACCTCATAGTCCCGTACTAACAATAGCATAGCATTTCTGAATCAAGTCAGTTGCCTATTGGGAAAGTTAAACTTTGAATGTTTTTCTTCAGGGGCATTCATTTATGACCCAATATACCTGTTGCCATTGGGTCTATTCTGGCTCATAGTGACTCTATAGGACAGAGTAGAACTGGCCCATAGGGTTTCCAAAGAGCAACTGGTGGATTCAAACTACCCACCTTTGGTTAACAGCTGTAGCTCTTAACCACTGCAGCACCAGGGCTCCTACTCAATAATGAAAAACCCAAATACTTTGCTGTCAGGTTGATTCCAACTCATAGCAACCCTATAGAGATCCTATAGGAAAGAGTAGAAATGCCCTGTAGAGTTTCCAAGGAGCACCTGGTGGATTTGAACTGCCGACTTTTTGGTTAACAGCTGTAGCACTTAACCTCTGCACCACCAGGGCGATCCCTAATGAATAATAGTTTTAAGTAATTTGAGATGAAAATTGTGTTATTTATTCATAAAGGAAAACTAATTCTCCTTTACATTCATATATTGCTGCTCTACTGACAAAGCTCCTTACAACCTCTCTCAGCCCGTACTCATTACAGCCTGTGTGGGGCAAATTTCAATAGACATGAAGTAGTTGAATATTGAGACATCACGAGATTTCCCCAATACCATCCAGCTATTGAGGGGGATGGTCACATATAGAAATGGGCCTAGACTTCAGATTCTGAACTCATTTTCAATTCCTTTTTTGAAAATTAACAACATGCACTCATGCGTGTGCTGGGAACTATCCTAGGCTGGGAGGTGCAGGGCTGTAGAAAGCAGGTTGCTCTTTGCTCTCACGGAGTTCCACTCTACAAGGGGAAGACAGACCTCAAAAAACAAATGTGAGTAACCCATACAGATCCCAATGGCATATTTATTTTTATCTATGGCCTGGGGTATGTCATTCTTCCTGATCAAACAGATTACCATTTAAGCCCTCAAAAGTACACCATATTTAGCCCTCAAAAATGTATCATATTTAGTTAGATAGAGATGGAGAAACTAGCACCCCATGTTGTTGTTGTTGTTGTTGTTAGGTGCCGTCGAGTTGGTTCCTACTCATAGCGACCCTATGCACAACAGAACGAAACACTGCCTGGTCCTGCGCCATCCTTACAATCGTTGCTATGTTTGAGCTCATTGCTGCAGCCACTGTGTCAATCCACCTCGTTGAGGGTCTTCCTCTTTTCTGCTGACCCTGTACTCTGCCAAGCATGATGTCCTTCTCCAGGGACTCATCCCTCTTGACAACATGTCCAAAGTATGTAAGATGCAGTTTCGCCATCCTTGCCTCTAAGGAGCATTCTGCCCACATTTCTTCCGAAACAGATTTGTTTGTTCTTTTGGCAGTCCATGGTATATTCATTATTCTTCGCCAACACCACAATTTAAAAGTGTCAACTCTTCTTCTGTCTTCCTTATTCATTGTCCAGCTTTCACATGCATATGATGTGATGGAAAATACCATGGCTTGGGTCAGGCGCACTTTAGTCTTCAGGGTGACATCTTTGCTCTTCAGCACTTTGAACAGGTCCTTTGCAGCACCCCATAGACAACTAATAAGTGAATCAATTAAATCCATTTAAGAACAAGCTTTCCTTTTAAGTGAGGAAAATAAAAAGAAGGCAACAAACAATAACTAGTAAGGGAAGAGGGCTTGGCTAATTTATCTGCAATCACATGGAAAGGTGTTTAATTTAGTAATCATACAAGTCAAAAACCTCAGGTAAAATGGTTTAAAATATAGAATGTCATCTCATCTAATGAAGCAAGGGCTTAGGCAGTTCCAAGGTTAGTTGACTCAGAAGGAAAGCAATGTCAGGCTCTGGAATGTGTTTTAACTTTCCCTTCCTAGGTATACAGTGACTGCCACAGTACCAAGCATACAGCCCCCACTTAACAGTGGTTGATGGTAAGAAGGCATAGGGTTTCTTGTTTCCTTTTTTAAGAGAAAGGAAACTGTCCCAGATACTCTAGCTCTCATGAGTCTGAGTGGCATCACATAACCAAGCACAAACTCAGCACCGGCCAGGGTAGTAGGATTATCATAAGTGGCTTGGATTAACAAGCAGGTCCTCTCTGTGACTTCAACCAGCCAATCAACCAATCAGCTGCTGTGGAGTCAACTCTGACTCATGGAGACCCCTTGTGTTTCAGAGAAGAACAGCACTCCATAGAGTTTTCAATGACTGATTTTTCAGAAATAAATCGCCAGGCCTTTCTTCCAAGATGCCTCTAGGTGGACTTGAACCTCCAACCTTTTGGTTAGCAGCCTAGTGGGTTAACAATTTGCATCACTCAGGAACCCCTCTAGGACTGTAGAGGACTTCAATACCCAAACAAAAATGAAGTTTTATTAAAAATTGAGATGGAAGCCTGTCTGAGGTGGTGATATTGAGCTAAAGTCTGTGGGAATTGAAGGAGGTCACTAGATGAGATGCAAGGGAAGACCATGTCAGGCAGTGTCATGAGACCCAACATTGATTGAGCACCTAGGCGTCAGTAAGATCATCCTCAACTGGTTTTCCTTGTATCTCACTGCCTCCTTCTTTTCAATCACCCTTGATGGATCTTCCTTATCTGCCAAACTCTAGATACAGGTGTGACCAAGGAATATTTTTCTCTGCTCGCTTCTTTCCTCTCTTCTTTATTTTTACCCTCTACCAGTTGATCTCATTCAATCCTGGCACTGAATTCCTCCATCCCAAACCCTTCCATGATTCTAGGTTCTTATATCCTATTCTTTACTTGACGTGCCCACTTTGAAGTTTCATAATTATCTCTTCCCTGATATGTCTGAAACTGAGATATTATTTCCATGTACATTCTACCTGCTTTTCCTGGCCCATCTAGGCCCACTCCCAAGCCTCCCTATGTTGGACTTCCCCATGGACCATCCAGTTGCCCAAGCCCAAACTTCATTTTCATTTTTTTTCTTTCTGGTATGCTTCAAATTCAATCCAGTTGTAAGTCTTGTTGCCACTACCTCCAAAACATATGATCTTTTCTCACTGCATGCCTTATTACAAGACTAGATTATTTTATTGTACATCTCCCACCTCCCTCCCACTGCCAGCGTTCTTTCTTTCAGAGAAGTCACAAAGTTTTTTTGAAAGAACAAATCTGGTTTCATTGTTCTCACTTAAAACTCGACAATAACTGCTCCCTGCACTTAGAAGATAATCCCAGTTGTGTCCTGGAAAGTGTGTTTTGATCTTTCTGCCCTCTGCCCACCTTCCTGACATCATCCCCTTTGTTTTGCCCTTTTGGTTCATTCTCCACTACTTTTATAGTCTTTATAGCACTTTTCTGTTTCCTAAATTTTCTTAATTATTTATACACTTATTTATTTTCTGTAAATCCTCGTGTGAGTATTAATCCCACAAGTATATTTCTCCCTTATTCACTGCTGTACTTCATGTGTTTGGCCTAGTTGTTAACACTTTGGAAATGCTAAATAAATATGTGTTTTCCATCTATCTTCTGTTTTTCCACTTTTGATAGAAACATGAGTCAAAGAACAGCTAATCACTACAACAAATTAAAATTGACACCCAGCCTTGCTATGGAATATTAGGGACTGAAAGATCCTGTGGCGATTTGGAGAGCACATGTCAAGTGAAAAGAAGTGGCCACTATTCAGCTCCAGCCAACAGTTGCCATGCAGGAAGATGAATCCATATCACAATACATTCTTTTTTGCTTTTTTCCCCCCTTAAAAAGCCCCAAGTTCCAATTTGCAAGTGATAGTTCCGATTCGTAAATATTCACAATTAACTCTGTTTTTTGTTTGTTTTTAAACACTGCGTGAGAACCGAACAACCCACTTGCAGAGTGGTATCAGTCTGTAGTCTGTCACTTTACTGTGGAATGATTTTGGTGGAGAAAACGCCTGAAGAAACTTGGTTTAATGCCATGGTGGTGTGATGAGGATGGCGGAGTCTGGAGGTAACTCAAAGAAGCTTCAGTAATTTCAGAGTTTTCTCCTAAATAGTGCCTGAGTAAGCATTTTGGGAAAACCCTGGTGGCCTGGTGGTTAAGAGCTATGGCTGCTAACCAAAAGGTCGGCAGTTCAAATCCACCAGCCGTTCCTTGGGAACCCTGTGGGGCAGTTCTGCTCTGCCCGTTAGGGTCACTATGAGTCGATGTCGATGTGACAGCAATGGGTTAAGCATTTTGGAGTTGGGACAATCTATGATCTGAAGCCACAACTATCACAAGGCAACTTTCAAAAGAATAGAGACATTTTTCTGTCCTGCAGGGCACTACTGTCTGTGGCCCATGAAAGCAAAAATCAAAGAGAAATAAAAGAAGGGTAAAAATAGCTAGAGGCTTTTGCTCTTTCTGAGGTGGAGGTGTGGACAGCCTGCACAGATAGCCAGGCACCTCACCTAGCATTTGAGGGGACCTGGAAACTCATTTAACTCAGCCCCAAACTTGCCTTCAGCTCCCACATTCTGACAGGAAGATGCTAGAAAATTTATCTTGAGAAAATTTTAAAATCCGTTTTTTAAAAAGGAGGAATACATATCTTCTACTCCATTTGTATAACCTATCAAAGGGGAAATTGTTTCAATGGAGTTTTATTCAATTTAAAGAAGCAAACATTGCCTGGGGCCTTCCTATGGTCTAGGCAGAGTTTATTGCTGCAAGAAATGCAGAGTCAGATGGGACACAGCCTCCGACCTTAATGAGGAAAATATATTCCCTTCCTCCATGAAGCCCTCCCTGAAAACCCCAGTCACTAGGGATCACTTCTTCCTCTGAGCCTCTATTGAGGAGAGTCTGAGTAAATCACTAGCAATTTGCAAAGCCTTCCATATGGTGTTAATTGATTATGTCAGTATTTTATTTTCGACAGCACTGGGTTCTGGGTACCTTACTGTAAGCTTCTGGAAGGGAAGAACAGAATTACAAACTTCTCTTTTTTGCTTCAAGGGCCTAGCAGTGTTGAGTCCACAGGATTTTCTCAATTAACACTTTTTGCTCCTAGGGCTAGCTCAAAATTTTTGTTCTAGTCAAGGACACTTGCCACTGGGGCTTGCCCCAGGAAAAGGGGAGGGAAAATGGACAACTTGGTTGAGTTTCATTTTTGTCACTATTCCTTCTGAGGCAAGAAGGTACTCTACCCTCCGTCCTGGAAACATATTTTGATGAGTTGGAATCGACTTGATGGTAATGGGTTGTTTTTTTTGTTTGTTTGTTTAGGCCATTTTTGGAGCCTTTGTTGCTCAGTGGTTGAGAGCTACGGCTGCTAACCAAAAGGTCGGCAGTTCAAGCCCACCAGCCCCTCCTTGGAAACCCTATGGGGCAGGCCTTCTCTGTCCTATAGGGTCACTATGAGTTGGAATCTACTCCATGGCAATGAGTTTGTTTTTTTTTTTTGTTTAGACCATTTTCAGAATTTCAGCAGAAATTCACTCAAAAGTTGTGCCTTCTAGAATGTGAACCCCACTTAAAATAACAGATTCATAGTCTGAGAGTTTTGGAGAGCCATGGCTTTTCTTAAGGCTGGGATTTCAGAAGCCACAGTCATTAAGTCCCATCTCACTCCAATCGTGAAAACTGACAATGAACTCCACCATTAGCAAGAACAAATCCGTTTTCAAAATTTCTTGATTCCAGGTTTTTTACTAGGTGGAAATTGCAGGACGAGCCCCAGAGCTGGCAAGAGTTCCCTCTGTATTCAGAATACGCAGGAAGAAAATATAATGAAGCAACATACTTGGAACTCAATGTGGACCCCACTCACGCTGAGCTTTAGCCAATGAAATACCATGAACTATTAAAGCTTTTAATGCATTTAACACCTTGGTGAGGCAAATTAGTCTGTTTAATCCCCTTTGCACCGAGAGAGAGAGAGAGAGAGAGAGAGAAATTAAACAACTTAGTTTTAGCAGCTGAGAACAGGCTTAGCCAGATGTCAGTTTTACCTGGTTCATTTTCAGGGAAAAAGGCTGTGTTTTCTCTCTTTTTTCAAACCATTCCAAATACCTCTCCCATGATGTGCTGGTCAGTGTCCCTCTGCTGGTACTCACAAGGGTAGGTGAGAGCCTAGGATACTCACAAGGATAGAGTAGAACTAGAATCAGTGGGAAAGAAGCTTGATATCTCACCAGGGAAAAAAGGCCCAGAAATCTTTGATGAACTCACCAGATTTGAGATTTAATCTTGCACCCACAAAGGAAAGAAAGGAGACTTGAACCCCTAGGTTGCTCCAGGCACTGTACTAGGCAGTTTCATACATTGTCCCATTTGATTCGATTCTACCCTCTCAACAACCCTATGAAATAGTTCTATTAAACCACAATTTTCAGATGAGTAAACCATGACTCAGATAAGTTAAATTAATTCCTGAAGCTATTAAATAGCAATATTGTGATCTAAAATGATCCCAGAGTTCATCTTCTTGGCATGGCACTGTATGGCTTTCACACAGTAATTAGAGATTATCTCTCTGTATCTCTATAAAAATGGAAGAGTTGAGATAATATCCTGGCAGCTTTAAAATTCTGTGGCTCAGGAGGAAAGTTGCTTTAATGTTTGGCATATCTTCAGCCAACTAGTTCAAGAACTGTGAAGCATCTAAGATTTTATCCTTCTGACGAGCTAACAAGTTAGCCTGTCACAGTTTCATAGATGCTGGTAGAAGACATAAGACACAATAAATGACCTTAATACTCATGGCACAGTAGGAAGCATGAGCTTCATGTTTGTATCGGTTCACCTTGCTCCTCAAGTCCCATGGGGGTGATGGAAGGAGCCCAAGTGAATGCTGCACACATAATAAGTTTACGTTACTATTGAGGAACCCTGAGCCTAGGAAACCTCAGTTTTACAAGGTGCTCCTAATAAACCTGCCCAATGTTAGCCCCAGAGGGAGTTACTATATTGGTCAGGAAACAAATCTGTCTCTACTTTGGAGGGAGACACTAGCCCTGTCTTCAAAGGCTATTTGCCGTACAAACATCTTTGAAGGGATCGTCTGGAACAAAAGCTGATGCAAGGCATTCAGAAACGTCATGGAGAATTGTCTCTCAACAAAGTGCGTACAGAAAATTGTGCAGGGTCTTGGCCAGGTTTGAGAACAGCACCTTCTCTGGTTCAGTTCAGTGCCATTTGAACAAAACTGAGAACTCACTCTAGGGCAGGAACTAAGTTAATCACTGTGGATAAAGAGATGAATAAAGTAGCCTACAACAGAGGGTAAACTAGTAATATTTCCTATCGGTAATAAGACTGGAATGATTCATAGCAGAGGTTAGTATGGGAGCACAGAAGAGGCACATTTAACTCCATCTGTGTCTTAGAGAAGGCTTTGTATATGAACCGGCACCTGAGCTGTCTTTAGAATTTGTAAGCGTTTGGGTATATGGAAGGTGGATTTTTAGGTTCATGGGAATAGCCTGAGCAAAAGGCACTTAAGGGAGTTCAGTTAAACAGGCTCTGTCGTGTGCAGGGTAGGGAGTGGTGAGCAATGACATGGGGAAGGCAGCAGGAGCCTGACAAATGGAGGATCTGCTACGCAAGAGAATTTTTAGATTTTTGTCCTGAGAGAAAGAAGGAACCAATGGAGGCTCGTAGGCTGAAGGGGATTCTAGGTGCCTTAAAAGTGTCATCTGTGTAGCATATGCAGGCAGACTATGCCTGGTTATTCTAAATAGCAATAAAACTGCTTGAAATGAGAACTTCACTCAGTGGTATCAATCACTGTATGGGTACTTCATTCATCCAGTATGATCGAGCCATACACATGAAACACACACAGTACTGGCAAAGTGAAAGGCATTATTACTTATAGAAAGCAAATGGTGAACAACAGGAACAGATTATGTTTAATGAACCCATCTTGCCCTCCTGCATATGACCCACTTTGTAGGAGAGGAACCTGCTTAGGTCTAAAAGGGGAAAATTGAGCAAAACCTTTCCTCAAATTACCAGTGTCCATACTTATATCATTCAGGAGTACCACGGTTCAGGTCAGGTGCTGTATACCCATGACCTCTGCATCCAGCTCTGATCACAATGCCTGGAGCCTCAAGATTCCTGCGTGGGCTGCTGGGGGTGGGGAGGGAGGTGGGAGGGGGCTGCATAGTTCCTGTTGTACTCTGCCACGGGGGCAGAGCTCAGCCTTGTTTCGGGAAGACCCCTGCACAGGATCTTCCAAGCCTCTGCAAGTAATCCCTGCCCCAGAGTGCCCATCACCTCTCTTGGGCCAACAAGCCCACTGTCTCTTCATCTTCAGTATTACAGCCCATGACCCATATTACAGCTCTTTTATTAGGGTCTAGAGGTTCTCAGCACAGGAACCTTGTATCCGAAGGATGCTCTCAGCTCCTGTCTCTAAAGGATCATAATGTTTTCCTAAAACCTATATGAGATTGGCCCTTCATGTAGGCAAGTTCAAGACATGGCTGTCCCAGCAGGGCCACAAATCAACCAATACGCAAATTGGACCACAAGCTGCTCAGTCCTATTGGGTGGATTACAAGTCGTTTATATGGCTAGTAAGTAGACCTATCACTTGGAAGTTTGTAGTCTGACCAATCATTTTTGAAGGATTAGAAAACCAGGGCCAGAAAGGCATGTATGAGAAGCTCATTGCACTGCAGAGGGGATAATTTGCAGAAGTTGATACTGAGGGCAAGCAGAGCAGTTAGGAAGCTCTTGCATTTCTCCAAGAAAGAAATAAACTAAAACACTAGCAGCTGGACCAGACAAAAAGTAGAGAGATTCCCCAATGTTTTAGACCTCTGGTAAATACATTCTCTCCTGGAAGACAACACTTATGACTTAATATGGCACAATGGTGGAATAACTGACATCAGTGGAATTTGGAAAATGTTCTTACCACCTTGAGATCTCAAGCGATGGTTAAGTCATAGACGTAAGAGTTCTGGGGTCAGGAAGACTTGAGTTTAAATCCAAGCTTTACTAGTTAATAGCTTCGTAATCTTGACAAAGTTACTTAATTTCTCTAAGCCTCAATTCCTTTATATGTAAAAGAGAGACGTTAGTAACACTTACCACAAAATGTTGCTGTGAGGATAAAATGATGGAAAAAACAAACAAAAAACAACCACCAACCAAGTAAAGTACTTAGCACAGTGCCTGGCATATAGTAAATGCTCAAAAATGGTTAGGTTTTATTATTATGAGCCAGAAAAATTCCATTAACTCTGACACCACTAAGTCTAAACGGCAGCAGGATGATAAGCATATGTGCACCGTCCATGATCAGAAAGATTTCTTAGGAATTCATCACGTAAACAGTTCTAGGCATCCGCTTTTCAATACACCCTGCACATTTCCCACTCAATCACTAAAGCAGGTCCACTAAAAACACAAACTACACTAGCTGCAGTTACTGTAGGTGTTAAAAGTAACAAATCTACATTTCTTCAAAAATTCTGTTTTCACTAATCGCTAAATACAGCCTTTTCCCAAGTAGTGTGAATCAGTAAAGCATGATTTACTGAAGTCCCAGGCTTATTCAAGAGAATAAAATCATTTGTTCTGTTGATGTTAAACACCCACCGCCAGAAGAGGAGGAGGGCCCAGACGCCCTTCCTCATGGAGAAAGCCCAGACCACTCAGCTCACAGCAGGCCACATTTTGACAAGAACCTGGGTTTCCCCACCTAAACTGGTTAATAATAAGAGTAGCTGGCATGTGTCCCTATATGCGATGTGCCTGTGGTAGGAAATGTTTTGGCAGGTTTGTAGAAGCTGAGTGGCCGAGTGGTCTGTGTGGGGCTAATTCCATTACTGTGACATATATTTATATCTTTGTCTCTCTGCTTATCCTTACCATGTTCCTACAGTTTGATTGTTGAATTTAATTCTTGAAACTGGAATTAAATGCCTTTTTTAGAAAAAAAAAAAATCATACTGTTTCTAAATGTCATTTCATCCATAATATTCTCATTGTAATTCTCTATATTGTTGGAACAGCGATGTACAGTACTGGGACCTAGCTTCTTAAGGAACCCAGGGTCAAGCTTTCGCTTTGAGTGTGTAGCTTTGAAAATGTTAATAACATCTCCAAATTTTGGCTTCCTCAGAGCATAATGGGGATAATCATATCTACTTCATAGAGTTGAGGATTACATAAAGGCAAAAGGAGTGGGACCGAGTAAATGAACAAAGTTCATTCTCTCCCATTCCTGTCTAAACATATAGAAAACTAAAAACAAGTTTCATGGTCCAAATGACTTTGGACTAAAGTAACTTTGTTTCACTCTACTTCTCATGGGCTCTCTGGCTCCACCTCCTCCTGGATTCATTGATCAATTCTCTTGGTAGTTCCAAGTTCAAATTCCTGAAAGAGAAAATTGAATTTGTCCACCTCATATTTGTGAATGAGGTCGTTGTGCAAAGATGGACCTCTAAACCATGGACTCACTGGCCTTATGTCAAATACCCTCCGTGGTACAGTAAGTGTTATTTGAGTAGGGAGCAAGGGAAGTGGCAGATGGTAAGAAATGTGCATACTCAGGACAACTCTTCTGTGGGATACGTAGGCAGGAGTATGGATAGCCATAGTAATTAGTCTCTGATAAAGCTCATTTTAAGAAAAAAAAATGTTGCCTTCAGTTCTGACTCAGTGACCCTATAAGATGGAGTAGAACCATCCCATAGGGTTTCCAAGGAATGGCTGGTGGATTCGAACTGCTGACCTTTTGGTTAGCAGCCAAGCTCTTAACCACTATACTACCAGGTATAAAGGCCTCAAAGAATGCTTGCTAATGAATGACTAACATTCTACTTCTAGCTTTGCTGTGGAATCATAGAGGAGCCCTGTTGGTACAGTGGTTAAGCACTCAGCTGCTAACAGAAAGGTTGGCATTTCGCTCCATGGGAGAAAGATAAAACAGTCTGCTTTTGTAAAAATTTACAGTCTTGGAAACCATATGGAGCAGTTCTACTCTGTCCGGTGTGGTCACTGTGAGTCAGAATCAACAGCAATGGGTTTGGATTTTGATATAGAATCACATATGTCCCAAGCTTTTCTTCCAAACAGAGTTTATTTATAAAGGCACAGAGGCCTGCCTGCTATACTCAGATATTTAGTTGCTCTGTAGATAGTGGGCACAATGTATGTGCCCCTTACATTTCCCTATGAGGTCACAGCACTTGCCACACATCTAGCTTTCAACCTCTTCCATTTTCGGGGTCCATTCACTACAGATAGCTTTCTGGGTAGACCTGCTCTCCCATGGTCTTGATGTGGGAGGTGGGTTGTGAAGGAATGTACAGAGTTCATAACAAAAGTAATTATCTCAGAGCAGTTTGTATTCTTTTTGATCTGAGACTGATCATGGAGCTTAAACCCAGTCAAAACAAAGGAGTCGTTAGGCCTCTCAGCTTCAAGTGGCACCCAGGGCATCTGCCGTACCTTAGATATACCTCTGCCTCTCCAAGTTTAATAGCCCACTCAGGAGCCAAATGCTGAATTTCTAGCTTTCGATTCATCTGTGATGCTGTCTCCAGAGATTGCTTGAAAAATGAATCATAGGGCTGATTTAGGACTCCAGACCACCCACACAGGCCTGCTGCCAGAGCCCAGGGTTGTCCCAGCAGAGCTTGGATGACCACCTGGGGCACTGTAGAGAGACTGCCACTGCCCAAAGGTCAGGGGTTACACTTCCTGACCCCTGAGGTTGCTGTCAAACCTGAACATGATTGATGTCATTGTTTTAAAGTCCCTTGGCTGTCTTCTATCATAAAGAACCTTGGCACTTTATCTCAGGTTTGCAGAAGACTATCCTGTGTGCAAAGCTGCCTGCTTCTTTGAATGAAGACTGCTTCTCTGGAATGAGAATCATAGAGTGTGCTCATTGATAGGGGCAGTATCTCAGGACTGACTCAAAAGAGGAGAATAAAAGAGAACTTAGAAATAAGGTTTTGATTTCAAGCAAAGGAAGGTCGCAATAGTCCCAAGTTAAAACAAGTCATCAAAACAATATATTCAGGTCTGTTTTGAGACAGAGGAGCAAGGCAAGGATGACATGGTTTTGAACTGGAGAACCTGTGCAGAGGAGAGGTTGGCTGGGCCCCATCAAGAGGAGGAAGTTACTCTGAAAGGTTCTGTTTGAGCTTCGGAGGGTGGAGACTCAGCTCACCTCTGCTCCTGCTACATGTAGAACAATTATCCTTAAGGTCAGTCTCTGGCTTATTTGATATTGGAGCTGAGGGTGAGTGTTCTGGCTGAATCATCCCAGATCTGAAGACAAGAGTCAGGGTCTGCTCACCTGTGCTTGTCAAACACAACCTTACAAGTTATGGGATCGCATCTAGTATCCCAGCCTAGAAGATGCTTTGGGACCAACATTTTACCAAAGGGAAGTTTGTCCTATAGAACCCTATAGGATTTTGTGGACTTTATGGGGCCAGTCCCACCCAGCTTGATACAACTTCCTACAAGTAAACGTTCTAAACCATTCATGACCCTCCTGATTACTCTCTCTTCTTATGTCCCACATCACAGTAACTTGTATAATACCCTCTGGTTTCTTCTTTTGTATAATGAGCAGGGATTTCTGGAGGAGGCATCTAGAATTCCTTACAGTTTTTCACCACATTCTCAAGTAATGAAGATTGCATGCTAATCAATCCAAAGTTTTCACACTATTCCACGAATGTAATATGCCTATAAATTTCATCCTCATGCCTAGAATGTTTCTTCCTTTTTTGTGTGCCTGGATAGTAGTCCCATTTATTGTTATCTCCTCTGTCTTGTACAACTAATGACCTCCTGATATGTACTCCTACACAATCTGAGAAAAGCGAGACCATTACATGTACTGCAATGCATTCTAATTATCTGCCCACATGCCTGTCTCTTCCATTATATTTTTTTACATTTTTATTGACATGACTTGCATATCATAAAATTCACCATTTTAAAATATATAACTCAGTGATTTTTATTATATTCAATCTGTATGCTGAGCAAATAATATGAGAAGCTGGACTATATGAAGAAGAACGGGGCATCAGGGTTGGAGGAAGACTCATTAACAACCTGCATTATGCAGATGACACAACCTTGCTTCCTGAAAGTGAAGAGGGTGAAGCGCTTACTCATGAAGATCAAAGACCACAGCCTTCAGTATGGATTGCACTTCAACATAAAGAAAACAAAAATCCTCACAATTGGACCAGTGAGCAACATCATGATAAACGGAGAAAAGATTGAAGTTGTCAAGGATTTCATTTTACTTGGATCCACGATCAACAGCCATGGAAGCAGCAGCCAAGAAATCAAAAGACGCATTGCATTGGGTAAATCTGCTGCAAAGGACCTCTTCAAAGTGTTGAAGAGCAAAGATGTCACCCTGAAGACTGAGGTGTGCCTGACCCAAACCGTAGTATTTTCAGTCGTATCATATGCATGTGAAAGCTGAACAATGAATAAGGAAGACCGAAGGATTGACGCCTTTGAATTGTGGTGTTGGCAAAGAATATTGAATATACCATGGACTGCCAAAAGAACAAACAAATCTGTCTTGGAAGAAGTATAGCCAGAATGCTCCTTAGAAGCATGGATGGCGAGACTGTGTCTTACATACTTTGGACATGTTGTCAGGAGGGATCAGTCCCTGGAGAAGGACATCATGCTTGGCAGAGTACAGGGTCAATGGAAAAGAGGAAGACCCTCAATGAGGTGAATTGTCACAGTGGCTGCAGCAAGGAGCTCAAGCATAACAGTGATTGCTAGGATGTCTCAGGACCAGGCAGTGTTTTGTTTTGTTGTGCATAGGGTCACTATGAGTTGGAACCAACTCGATGGCACCCAACAACAAACAACAACAAGTTTGTGCAGCTGCCATGACTATCTAATTTCAAAACATTTCTCACCCAAAGGAAACCCCACGCCAGTTAAGTACTTGCTCCCCATTTCCTCCTTCCCCCCACCCCTATGGATTTGCCCATTCTGGACATTTCATATAAAGAGAATTATACAATATGTGGTCCTTTGTGTCTCTGGTTTCTTTCATTTAGCATAATGCTTTTTGAGTTTCATCCATGTTGTACCATGTATCAGTACTTCATTCTTTTTCTTGGCTGAATAATATTCCATTGTATAGATACACAATGTTTTGTTTATTCACTCATCAGTTTGTGTTTCCACCATTTGGGTACATTGAACAGTGTTGCCATGAACATTTGTATGCAAGTTTTTGTTTGAATATGTATTTTCAATCTTTTGAGTATATATACTTAGGAGCAGAATTGCTGGATCATATGGTTAACCCTGTGCTTAATTTTTTTTAGCAATCATCAAACTGTCTTGCACTGAGAAGGCACCCAGCTACTAGGTTCAGTTCACTAGTGTTTTGTTGATAAATTGGGAGAAGAAAGGGAGGTGGTGGTGGGGAGGCAAAAAGACAGATATAGCATTATCTATACTTCTTCCCAGCTGATGAGAAAGTGTACTTTCTATATTACCTAAAAAAATAAAGACATTTGAAATTTAAAAAAAAATTTTTTTTTAGAGAATCAGAGAGTTGTGCTTGATGCATTTTGGTGAGAAGGAATAAATCTATGAAGTGCCTCTGGAAAAAACAATGCAGAGGAGCCCCAGGCATATGGGAAGAAAAGTGAGGTACCAAGAGAGTTTCTTCCATCACCTTATCTCCTATATCCAAATATGTGCTGGCCAGTACCACTTCCTTCCCAAAAGCTTACCATTAATATACTCAGTCTTACAGCTTTTTTCTTCATTTTCTGCCTTTATTTCCTTAGGCTAAAGTACTAGGAATTAGTTTACTGAATAAATTGGAGTGTGGATTTATTTTTACCGCTTTTGAAATGAATGCCAATATTCAACGCCATGGGCACTGTTTACATGGTATTCCAGTTTTATCACATCTTTGCTTACAGTGGAGGTTATGATCTCAGGTCTTTTTCCTCTATACTCTTCACCACAGTACATCTTTAAATACTAAAACATTGTATAGTGTCTATTAATTAAATATGCATCCAAATACTAGGACAAATAGAAAAGGTGCTAGCGAAAATTAAACTCCAAGTCCTTACTTTGGAACACAAATCTGAGTCACCAGTTAAAAATTAGGAAGAGAAAAACATTTCACAAAAAATGCCTGATTTGTCAACTCTTTCCAGAAAGACAGGTCTGTACAAACGGTACACAGCTTCAAACTTAGTTACTCCAGCTCTTAGGCTCTCAGCAGGGAACTGACAAATGTTATATCAAGCATTATTCTTCATCGCATTGTAGAAGTTTTAGCATTTACCTAGAATGAAGGGGGCAGAATAGGAGGAAGTAAGTGAGTGATTAGAATTGGAAGGCAGGTACAACTTGTTCTGAACTGTCAGGCAGCTCCTCAGAGGAGTCCTGTTCAACCTGATGATTAGTTTACAACCAAACTGTTCAGATTCCTGATGAGCTTCACTAGGTTCCTTCCCTTTCCAAGCTCTATTAAAGATGGTTATTATGTTTGTGAGATTTAACCACTAAGATTCTCTACAATTCTTATGTTCTGTAATTCATAAGAAAAGCCACTTGAAAGTTAAATGTAAGGTAAAGGTACAGACACCCCCTAAGACAGATTAAACCAAAACACGCATCGCCATAAAGTCAATTCTGACTTACAGAGACCACACAGGACAGAGAAGAACTGCCCCACAGGGATTCCAAGGTTGTAATCTTTATGGAAGTACACTGCCACATCTTTCTTCTGAGAAAAGATACAAACAACTGAACTTGCAGTTAGCAGCCGAGTGCTTAACCACTGTGCACCAGGGATCCTTAAGAGGGATTACTAGAGCTAATTTATTTTATGATTGTTTCAAAGAGTCAATGTATAAAACATGCTATATATATTTTTTTATATATATTTTAAACTAATATATGAAAATATTCATCTCATTATATCCTCTGTTACACACTTGACTTAACCTCCATCATCTCTCTCTTGGATTACTGACAATATCTTAGCTGGAACAAACTTCTTTCATCCTTGCTCCCTTAAAGTCCATTCCAATAACCACAGTGATATTTTTAAACAAGAGATTGTGCTCCCGCTTTGGTTACTATCACCGTGAATATTTTCTCTTTATCATTATAATAAAAAGCAGTGGCTCTAGATGATTTGACCTGCATTTCCCTCTTTCCTATCATTCATCTTTTGCTCGACATATTCTAGATTCCAGCTTTCTTTCTCCCCATTGAACCCTTCAAGTTCACTGTGATCGTTAAGGTTGTGTCAACTTGGTGGGGCCATGATCCTCAGTGGTTTGGCAGTTATGACGTAGTTGGCAGTGGTACAATGATGTCATCACTTCCATGATGAGATCTGATATAATATCATCACCTTCATGATGAGATCTGCTGTGAGTAGCCAAGCAGTTGAAATGGAGTTTCCTTGGGGGTGTGACCTACACCCAATATATATGGACTTTTGGGCAAAGCTCGTTGGCTTTTGCTCTGCTCTGGATCCTGCATTAGGCTCATCAGCATCTGACCTCCATTTCTTAGAACTTGGACCAGCAGACTGTTGACTTACTTGCCAATCTTGGATTCACCAGCCTTCACAGCCATGAGCCAGCAGCCTGCTGATCTTGAGTTCCTCAGCCCCTGCAACTAATCAGGAGAAGCCTCCAGTCTTATGCCTGACACCTGACCCATGAACTTTGGACTTGCAAGTCTCTGGAACCATGTGAGCCATTTCCTTGAGATAAATCTCTCTCTCTCTAAATATATATATATATATATACACACACACACTTTACTGGCTTTGCTTCTCTAGAGAACCCAGCCTAAGACACTTACTCTCTTATGAGGGCTTGTGCACTTTGTATTCCAAATAGAATATTCTTCCCACAAGTTTTTGTGTGTCTCCCTCTATCTCATCATTTAGGTCTCAACACAAATCCTTCTCGTAAGAGAGTTCTTCTCCAATTTTATTAAAAGTGGCAATGCCTATCCCCTCCATCCAAGCCATGATCAACCACAGTATCGATTTCCATGTGTTTGCTTTTTGTCTCTCTCCCCATTTTAGTATAAACTTCTGGGTGGCATGGGATGGTTTACCTTCCTCACAGTTATATCCCTAGCACCTAGACCACTTCTTGGCACATAATTAGCCCACAATAAAAGATGTATTGAGTGCCCACTTTCACCTAACTTATCTGAGTATTTTTAACCCTATGACACCTATCACATGAAATTATTGCACAGTAAGCAGAAACACAGAATGTGAATTTTTGTTTTCTAGACTCTCTCAAACTCCACATTCATCCATACTTTCTCCTTAACCCACCCGAATCACGTGTCAATCCATTCCACAAAAAATGTTTTTGGAAAAGTCACCAATGATCTCCACGATAGCATATACAATGATACCTTCCTTTTGTTCTTATTATTTAACTTTTTAACATCAATTGGCCCACTGAAATATTTCCTTCTTCTTGAAATATTTCCTTCTATCAGAGACCTTGACAGTATAGTCTCACTTTTTATTTATTCCCTACTTCACAGAAATCTCTTAAATCTTTTTTTCTGATACTACTCAGTTTATAAATACTAGAGGGTCCCAACATTGAGTAATCTTTCCTGGACCCTCTCTTTCTACACATTCTTTCTCTAAGTGACCTCATCCAATCTTATGGTTTCAAATGGCATGTATATGTTGATTGCTTTCCTCCAAATTTTATCTCTAACTCTATCCTCTTCCCTAGGTGTAAATTTACCTATCTAATGGTCTACTGGATGTCTTCACTTAGACCTCTAATGGGCATATCAAACTTAACATGTACAAAAGTAATCACGATTTGATCCTCAAAAACTGTCCTTCCCCCAGTCTGCATCTCAATAAATGGTGCCAGTTGTATTTGTTGCTCAATCATTTCCCCTCACACAACATATTCAATCCATCAGCAATCATATCCCAAGTCTGCCTATTTCTATTTGTACTCTCACCTGAACTACTTTAAGACAAATTATCTCTGCTACCTTTCTCACCCTCTAGCATCTCTCCGCCACAGGCTACACCGATCTTTTAAAAATGGTAAATAAATTACGTCTTTCGCTTGCTAAAAATACTCTGATATCTTCCCTTTGTATTTGAAATAAAATCCACATTCTTTACCACGGACTACAAGCCCTCTATCATCTGGCAGCTCGACTTCATCTCTTCATTCTTTCTCTGCTCCATGCTTGCATGCTGTCCTGACTGTCTCCTAAGGAACTGCTTGTTGTGTCTTTGTCTGAAGACTCTTTAGACCTTTGTATTGTTGCTCCCCTAGTATTCAGGCCTCAACATGAACACCTTCAGGGAAGTCATACTTGATCATGACCCCAGTAGTTTATATAGCCATCTCCCAGACAGTTTATCAGAGTGCTCAGTTTCATTTTCTTCATGGTAATTTCATAGTACTTATCACTACTTGACATCATTTTAATTATTTATTTTTAATTACCCATGAGCATTTAAGCTTCATAAGGGACATTTTTATATTTACTGTAGTAACTAGGGCAAAGCTTCAATAATAAGTAATCAATAAATAGAGTCTGACTTAATGGATATTACACAGTGAGCACAGAATTCATTAAATTCCTAGCTTCTTTCCTCAACTCTCAGATGAAATTATTAAATTCTAATTGGATTTTTTCACCTGCATGGCCCCTTGAGTCTTTAATTTCCACAACCCAAAAACCAGAGTTTAGATCATACATACTCCACACCTGTCTAAACTTGATTCCCTATATATGTTTTCTTTGTTCTTGAAAACTATGAATACCATTTACCCTGTTTTATCAAGAAAGAAGCCTAGGAGTCACGTATCTCACATTGTCCACATTTGTATAGTCATACGTGCTCTGAATTGGTTGCTTTGCCCTGTCTCATTCCTTCCAATCCATGCCCCACTCTGATGCCAGAAAGTTCTAGAACACAAAGCCTATGTGCCAGTCCACTATGCAAGGTCTTTCATTGCCCCTTGTATAAAGATCAAGTTACCTAGCATGGCCTTTACTCATTCATTCATTCATTCACTCACTCATTCAGTAAATATTCAGGACTTATTATTTCAGAATTGTGAGTGCTAGAGATAGAACAGTGAAAAAAACAAAGACTTTACTCTCATGGCACTTATACTTGAGCAGGGGAGAGTGGCAATAAGGAGAAAACAAACAAATACATAAAATAATGTGAAGTAGGCAAAAGTGCTATGAAAAAAGTGAGGTAAAGTAAGAAAGTCACCAGTGATTACAGGAGCTTCTTTAAATAGGGTAGCCAGGGAAGACTTCTCTGAAGAGTTTGTGAATGAGCAGATACCGGCATGAAAAGAGATAGGAGCATGTGAATAGCTGAGAGAAGAGCATTCTAGATAGAAATAACAATAGGAACAAAAATTCCGACTTCCAAATTTGCCTGGTGTGCTTGTGGAACAGCAAAGAGGCCAGTGTGGCTGGAGCACAGAGTGAGGGGAGGGATCTTTCTGACTTTTCACCATTTACCTCTCAAGTTTAATGTCTTCTAGCTCTCCCAGACCTATCATAGCCATTTCTCAAATGCACCATCTCCTTGTGCAATCCCATATCTGCATGAGCTGTTCCCTCTGCCTTGTAAATCCTATCCTTCTTACCCCTCTAGTTCAACCTTCTAGTGCCATATTAAATGCTTCCTTCTCAGAAACAACCTTTCTGGCTCCCAAGCAGAGTCAGGCACTGTTCCTTCTAGTTCCCACAGTAGCCTGGGATCCTCTCTGTCACAGCACTTAATTCACCATCTTGTGTCTACTTGCTGTTTTCCCCACTAGCTCCACCATAGTAGAAATCATCTTACCCACTTTGGTACTGCTGACATCAGAGTAGAGTGAGCTGGTGGATGCTAAAAATATATCTTTTGACATAATTGAAGGAAAAGAGATAAAAAAGAAGAAAAGAAGGTAGAATGAGAAAATTTTTGTAATCTAAAATTTTGCTCTCTAAATGTCTGTCTGGCTGGACAGTCTTCTCATTCCATTTGTATCTCATGTAAATCAATGTAGAGAGTTACAATAGTCACATGAAAAACAAAACCTCAGACATCATTTTTTCCTGGCTCCTCTTTCCAAAACACAAACACACACTTATATAAAATCAGACAAAATCCTGGAATGGCAGGTGGCACCATACACCCCAGACTTCACATCATCTTGGAAAGGCCAGCGTTGTTGCCATAGTAACTGGATCTCTATCAGAAAGGAGAGATGGATGTGCAGGAGAGAATTAAGGAGGGACTAGGGAGGATTCGGGCTGAGCATTAGTGAAAGCAGATTGGATCAGACATGGTCATAAGACAGTATGCTGATGTGCACAAATCCTAAAGCTAGTTGCTGAGATCAGGTTATGGGGTCAGGTGGGATCCCTGACAGGACAGAAATGGGGGACTAGATAAAGGTCATTCATTACTTTTTTTTTTCTTTAGGACCTTAGGTGCAGATATTTAAATTAAGTATTTCTTAAGATTCAGGACATAACTATAGTAAGTGTTTTGTATAATGACTCGCTCTGGTTTTGTTTCATTTTTCTCTTTTATCTCTGACTCACATAACTATTTCACTTCCGTCCACAATCTTCCACTGTGATGTGTTTGATATGGATCTTCAGATAGCTTTATGTGTATATCTAATTTTTGATTTGCATAAGCGATACCATTCTACTGATATTTTTTCTATTGTTCCCTTTATATTCAACAATGTATATGTATATTTTTAAGATCTATCCATGCTGCTGAGTTTTACCCATAAAACGCCCTAATGATGGATTTCTTGGTTGCTCTTACACTTTACCACCCACAGGGTGCTCCAATAATGTCTTCCTACATGTTACCTGATGGCAGGTGACTATATAATTTATTGTCAAATTAGGACCTTTTTGACAAATGGCACTAAAGGTTTTTTTGGGGCACTAAAATAATTCAATTGTATGTTTTTAAATTATTTTTATTGTGGTAAAATATATATAACAAAACAGTTTCCATTTCAACCATTCATATGCGTATAATTCAGGGACATTAATGGCATTAGCTAAGTTGTGCAATCATGAGCACTATCCATTTCCAACTTTTTTTTTTTTAAATCACCTTTAATAGAAACTGGAAACCCTGGTGGTATAGTGGTTAAGCACCATGGCTGCTAACCAAAAGGTTGGTAGTTCTAATCCACCAGATGTTCCATGGAAACTGTATGGGGCACTTCTACCCTGTCCTATAGGGCCACTATGAATTGGAATCGACCTGATGTCAATGGGTAATAGAAACTGAGTACCCTTTTAGAAATATTTCTCATTTTCTCCTCCTGCCCACCCCTGGTAATCACTAATAAACTTTGGTCTCTATACATTTGCCTATTCTAGACACTTCATGTAAGTGGGATTGTACAATATTTGTTTGTTTTTGTCTTGCATATTTCACTTAGCTTAGTGTTTTCAAGGTCCGTCCATGTCATTGAGTGTATCAGAACTTCATTTCTCTTTATATTTAAATAATACTCTATTTTGTTTGCCATTCATCTGTTGATAGACACTTGAGTTGTTTTCACCTTTAGGCTGTCACTAATATTGCAGTGAACAGTATCTGTTTAAGTCCTGTCTTTCGAGGTTTTTGAGTATATATTTAGAAGTGGAATTACTATGTCATGTGGTAATTCTATACTGGGCTTTGTGAGGAAATGCCAAACTGCTTTCTTCAGTGTCTGTACCATTTTACTATCCTACTAGCAGTGAATGGGGGTAGCAATTTCTCCACATTCTTGCCAACAGTTGTTATTTTTTCATTTTTCTGGTAATAGTTATCCTTAGGAAGAGATGAGAACTGACTAATGATGTTGAACATCTTTTCATGTGCTTATTAACCATTCATACATCTTCTTTGGTGAGATTCAAGCCCTTTGCCCATTTTTTGATTGAACCGATTGTCTTTTTGTTGTTGAGTTGTAGGAGTTCTTAATATATTTTGGATAGTAAGCCCTGATCAGATATATGGTTTCCAAATATTTTCTCCCATTCTTCAAGTTATCTCTTCACTTTGTTGATAAAGTCCTTTGATGTACATTTTTTTTTTTCATTTTTGATGAAGTCCAGTTTATCTATTTTGGTATCTTTTGATATCATATCTAAGAATCTATTGTTGAAAATTAGGTGCCGATGAATTACCCCTCTGTTTTGTTCTAAGAGATTAATCATTTTAATTCTAACATTTAGGCTGTTGATCCATTTTGAATTAATTTTTATATATGGTGTGAAGTTTGGGCTAAGCTTCATTCCTTTGCATGTGGATATCCAGTTGTCCCAGCACCAATTATTGAAGAAACTATCAGTTCTCCATTTAATGGACTTGTCACTCTTTTGAAAATCAATTGACCATAGATATATAGGTTTATTTCTGGACTCAACTCCAGTTCATTTTTCTATATGGCTCTCCTTATATCAGTACTATACTGATTTTATTACTGTAGCTTTATAGTATGTTTTGAGATCAGGAAGTGTGAGTCCTCCTACTTTGTTCTCTTTTTTCAAGATTGTTTTGGCTATTTGGGGCTCCTTACAATTCCATGTGAATTTGAGGATTTTTTTTTTTCCGTTTCTGCAAAGAAGGCTGTTGGAATTTTGATAGGGATTGTATTGAATCTATAGATTGCTTTGGGTAGTACTGAAGTCTTTACAATATTAAGTCTTCCAATCCATGAACATGGATGTCTTTCCATTTATTTAGGTCTTTTTTTGTTTCTTTCAGCAATGTTTTACAGTTCTCTGTGTACAAGTGATTTACCTTTCTGGCTAAATTCCTTCCTAGGTAATTAATTTTTTTAGATGCTGCTATAAATGGCATTGTTTTCGTAATTTACTTTTCAGATTGCTCACTGTTAGTGCGTAGAAAACCAGCTGATTTTTGTATGTTGATCTTGTACCCTTAACCAAAAGCCAAACACTTCGCTGTTGAATCAATTTTGATTCATAGTGACCCTATAGGACAGAGTAGAACTGACCCATAGGGTTTCCAAGACTGTAATTTTTACGGAAGCAGAATGCCTCACCTATCTACTGCAGAGCAGCTGGTGGGTGTGAACAGCCAACCTTTCGGTTAGCAGCTGAATGCCTAAACTCTGTGTTACCAGGGTTTCTTTCTTGTACCCTACGCTTCTTTTGTTAGCTTTAGCAGCTTTCTTGCGGATTTTTTTTTTGGGGGGGTTCTATATATAGGATCATGTCATTTGTGAATATAGTTTTACTTATTACTTTCTGATTTGGAAACCTTTTATTTATTTTTCTTGCCTAATTGCTCTGGCTAGAATTTCCAGTAAAATATTGAATAACACAGTGAGAGAAAGCATCCTTGTCTTGTTCTTGATCTTAAGGGGAAAGCTCTCAATCTTTCTCCGTTTGGTGTGATGCTAGCTGTCGGTTTTTCATAATGGCCTGTTGTCACATGGAAGAAGTGTTATTCTATTCCTAGTCTGTTCAGTGATTTTGTCATGAAAACATGTTGGATTTTATCAAATGCCTTTTCTACATCAACTGAGATGATCATGTGGTTGTTTCCCTTTGTTCTGTTAATGCTGGATTAATTTTTTTTGAAATATTAATTTATTGGCTGATAAATTGGTTTATTATACTGATTGATCCATAAAATAGTTTAATTCAAAAACTGTTTTCAAAACATAAAATTAATTAAAAACTGAAGCATATGAGCACATAAAGTATATCAGAGCAAAATTAAAACTGCTTTATAGTGATCATCTCTATAAATAAGCTAAGCAGAATAATTTTTCTTAGTTTATGTTCACATACATTAATTAGTATCTTACTCTCTGTTTATTTGTAATACTGGGTCAGTAGTATTTTCCCGATAAGAACTTTTTCAATATCATTTTATGTATTTTTTCAAGTAATTGGTTGCAATCTTCTTTAAAATTGCTTTCTAAGATTACTAAATTTGAAAGTTCTGAAATACTTTCAACTGATGCTTCTTTATAAAACATTATAGTTTAAATTTAGAAAACACTCTTCTACAAATATGGAGATACCTGGTCAATTCAGAGAATATCCTGCTAAATGAGGGGATAATCTCAACTGCATTTTTTTACATTAAATACATAATTATTTCGATTCAAATATTTTCACAATTATACTTTATCTTAAAAGCAGAATCCCTTTCTCCAAAAAATGTTTTTTAAAATAGAACTCATAAAATAAATTGTCTCCACTCTTGATTGTTTTGAATATTTCACTAGATTTAGATGCTTCAAAATCATGGTTCTCCTGATTTCATTACAAATCAGTACAGAATATAAATTTATCCAGTTATTCTCCTTATTCCCACCAAAATATTTTCATATAAGTAAAGATTCTTCAAAGACACTTACAGAATTTCAAAATTAAATCTCATACATCATTTGAGCCCTCATAGATCAATTTGTTCTCTCTCTCTGTTAATTTTATAGGGATAAATTCTTATATATTCTTACTTGCCAGCCTTGTTTTATAAAACAGTAATTCAGTAAAACCTTCAACAGCTGGAGTTTCTTGATGATCCATTTATCAAACATTTTGATTAAAGATTCCCAACTAATTTTTGGCTCAAATACAAGATAAATTATAGTATTCATTTTGTTAAAAAAGATAAATACTCTTGTAGGACAGAGTAGAACTGCCCCATATGATTTCAAAGGAGTGGCTGGTAAATTCAAACTGCCAACCTTTGGTTAGCAGCCACAGCTCTTAACCACTGTGCCACCAAAGCTCCTGTAGGACACTTCAAAACTAAAACCAAACCCACTACTGTCGAGTCGACTCCGACTCATAGCGACCCTATAGGACAGAGTAGAACTGCACCATAGAGGTTCCAAGGAGCGCCTGGTGGATTTGAACTGCCGACCTCTTGGTTAGCAGCCGTAGCACTTAACCACTATGCCACCAGGGCTTCTGTAGGACACTTAGGTGGCTTTAAAATCTTGCTTTTCAAAGGCTCAAACAACTAAAATAGCCAGTGGCAGACTGCACACAGAGAAAGGGTGAAAGAGTCATGGGGACCTCTCCTGGGCAAAGTGGAATATTTGGTTACCCTCATGTAGGCATCTTGTGGGAACCCGGTGGCTGGTTCACAGGCTGCCCAAACCTTTGCTCAAATTTCATTTTCTCAGAGACCAAACTTCAATCTCCTGTCTCAACTCTCCACTCTTCATCTTGCTCCTCTTTTCCTTGGTGGTGCAGTGGTTAAGAGCTAAGGCTGCTAATCATAAGGTCTGCAGTTTGAATCCGCCAGCCACTCTTGGAAACCTTATGGGTTTCCAATTCCATTCTGTCCTATAGGGTCGTTATGAGTTGGACTCAACTCAGCAGCAGTGGGTTTTATCCCCCCCTGAAATTTCATAGTTATCATTAAGAATGTTATTTATTATCTGCCAGATATATGGCCAGATATATCTCCAAAGGGTTGCATGAATTTACACTTTCACAAGTGTCTGTGGCTCACGATATTCCATTTAAATGTAGAATTACCTCCTTCTTAACCTTTGCCAGTCTAATGGGTGGAAGTGGTATCTTAAGTTTATTAAGAGTACAAATTCTGAGTCCGGACAATTAGGGCTAAATCAATGTTAAATGAAGTTAGTAACGGCACCTTATGCAGAGTTTTACTGTGAGATAATCCTTATAAAGCCCTTAGAACAGTGTTGGGCATAGAGTACACACTGAAAAAATATTAACTTTGTAATTCCTTCAGTTGCTGGTAAATTTGAGCATTTCTTCATTTTCTTGTTAGCTATTAACTTTTGCCCTTTTGTGAGTTGCCTATTCACTGCCTTAGTTTACTACTGTGATTCCCAATTCTTTTCTAATTAGGTTGGAGGAGTTCTTTGTAGATAATATTTCTTAGTTTTAGACATTGCAAGTAGCTTCTCAAACTGTGTAAACCATTAGTTACCTTTGCTTCTCGTGTTCTTTATTGAAGTGAAACAATTTTGATGTAGTAAAACCCAGATTTTTTTTTTTTCCTCTCAATTTGTGTTTGAAAAGATGCTATTTATACAGCCATTTCTCAACCCAGGGTCACAAATGCAACTTCATGCATTTCTTCTTTATACATTTATAGTTTAATTTTTTGCATTTAAATCTTTAACACATTTGAAGTACAGTTTTATGTTGTACAGTAGGAATTCAACTTCATTTTTCTCTACAGAGAGGGTTTACCAACATCTGTTAAGAACTGAAACTTCCCCCACTAAATGAGATGCCATACTTATTCTTGACTAACTTCCCTTATATACTCACCCTTCTTTGAGTCATTGACCCTCTTTGCTCTTTTTTTTTTTTTTTTGCTGAAATGAAGGACTGTATATTATATTATTTCATTCATATGGAAGTCCAGAATAGGAAAATCTATAGAGACTGCAAGTAGATAAGTTGTTTTTATGGCTAGGGCAGGGGAGATGGGAAGGAGTATTCAATGGAAAATAGCTAAAGGGAATTGGGTTACTTTTTGAGATGACGAAAATATTCTAAAATTGACAGGTAATGGTCGCACACATCTGTGAATATACTAAAAACCATTAAATTGTACACTTTAAATGGATCCATTTTTTGTATTACATGTAAGAATAAACTCGTAACAGGTCAGAAATTTAAATGTAAAAACTATACAACTACCCGAATGTTAGAAGACAATGCTTTTCTAACCTGGGGATAGCCTGTCCATGACACAAAATTGTGAGTCAATTTTAGAAAATTTTAAATTATAACAAAATATGTAAGCAAAGCTACAAAATATGTAAGCAAAGCTACAAAAAAAAATGGACAAACAAGGAGAAAAATAAGATACATTGAAGATTTTAAAAATCACTAAAATGTAAAGACTTTTTTAAATTGGAGAAACCAGGAACAATAATTAATTCGAAAAAAAAGATAATTCACAACAAATACAAAATACATAGTAATCATATGAAAAAATGTTTAACTTCATTCATGATAAGAGAAATGCAAATTACAGATAACCGAAATGCCATTCTCACCAATTAGACTGGCAAAAAATTCAAAAGCTTGATAAACACACTATTGGCAGAGCTGCAAGAAAACAGTGCTGGCGGAAATAAAAATGATGTAACTATGAAGGGGAATTTAGCAATATTTAGTAAAACTATCAATATGTGGATAATATTACAAAGAATGGGAATTTCAGAACAGTTAAGTTTGCTCTTGCAGAACCTCTACATGGATCAAGAGGAAGACATTTAAAGAGAACAAGGGGAGGGATATAATTGGAATTGAGGAGACTAATTAAAATTGAAAAAAGTGTGCAGCAAGGTTATATTCTTTCACCTTACTTATCTATATGCTATACTTATCTGTATACTGAACAAATAATATGAGAAGCTGGACTACAGAAAGAAAAATGTGGCAATATGCAGATGACACAAACTTACTTGCTGAAAATGAAAACAACTTGAAGCACTTACTGACAAAGACTACAGCCTTCAGTATGGATTGCTCCTGAACATCCTCATAACTCGATCAATAAACAACTTAATGACAGAGGAGAAACCGAAATTGTCAGTGGTCTCATTCTACTTGGATCAGCAATCCACGCCTATGGAAGCAGCAGTCAAGAAATCAAATAATGTATTGCATTGAGTAAATCTGCTGCAAAAGACCTCTTTAAAATTTTTAAAAGCAAAGATGTCTCTTTGATGAGTAAGGTACACCTGAACCAAGCCATGGGCTTTTCAATTGCCTCATATGCATGTGGAAGTTGGACAATGAGAAAGGGAGACAGAAGGAGAATTGATGTATTCAAATTGTGGTGTTGGTGAAGAATATTGACTATACTGTGGTATGCCCTGAGTTGCTAACATGGTTTGTACTGCTAATCTGAAGTCTGGTGAGTTGAACTCACTCAGTGGCTCTGTGGAAGACAGTCTGTGTGAACTATTTCCTTAACGAGTACAGCAAAGAAAATCCTATGACGCAGTTCTACTCTGTAACATATGGGGTCTCCGTGAGTTGGAATTGATTAACAGTCACAAGTTTGTTGGTTTTTGACTAACCACAAGAGTGAACAAATCTGTTTTACATGAAATACAACAAGAACGGTCCTTAGAATTGAGGATGACAAGACTTCAGCTCATTTACTTAGAATGTGTGATCAGGAAAGACCAATTGCTAGAAAAGGACATCATGATTGGTAAAGTAGAGGGCCAGGGAAAAGGAGAGAAAACCTCAGTGACGTGGTTTAACACGATAGCCACAACAATGAACACAAACATTCCAATGATCATGAAGATGGCACAGGACCAGGCAACATTTTGTTGTGTTCATAAGGTCACCACGAGTTGGAGCCAACTCAATGGCAACTACCAACAACAATAAAACTATATGTGCATTTACCCTTTAACCAGAAATCCCATGTCTAAGAGTTTACCCTGATTATACATGTCCAATGACAGGAAAAGGCATATGCCTCAGGTTACAATTTGCAATATCATTTGTAATTACAGGATGTTGGAAACAACCTGAATGTCCTAACATAGGAGATTGGTTAAACAAATTGTGTTACAACCACACGATGGAATACTATATACGTGTGAAGAGAATGACGTAGGTGCCTATGAACTTCTATGAAGTGAATACCAGGGCATATTGTTAAGTGCAGAGACATAAAGTATTATTTAAAAAGAAAAGTACATACAATATTTAGTGGGGACTAAACGAACATACCCATGCAAATAGATAATTTGTGTAAAGCACTTCTCTGAAATACAAATTCCACTAAAAAGCAGGTCTATTTCATTTCGTTCACTGCTATATGCTCAGTCTAGACCCCTGCCTGGCACACATCCAGTGTGTACCTCACATCTGTGCAATGAGTGAATAAAAGCCTTTTCATGGTCCCTGACACATAAAGAGTGCCATAAATTATAACCATGTTGTCATTATATTCAAAATCATGAACATCTTCGTTATTATTAATAGAGTGTCTTCAAAAATAAGTGGAAAATGTAGAAAGTTCCCTTTTCTTTCAATACTTAATGTTGAATATCATTGCACAGCACAAGGAAGATTGACAGGTAAAGAGGAATCTGAAAAAAATAAATGGTAGATGGTAGAAAAGAGAGTATATGCAGTCCTTTCTTGATAGATGTTTCCACATTGGCTATTATAGTGCCTTCCTGCTTCACTCTCTGATACCTTGCCGAGGTAAGAGGGAAAAAAAAAAAAAATGCTTCCTGAAGCTGAAAATAGTCTGAGATCATAAAAATGGGGTAGCCATTCTGAGTATCAGTAATTAATCCCTTAGAAGTTTTATGTCAGGAGAAACTCAGGCCCAAGTCAGAAGCTTCTGAACCCATTAAAAAAGTAGGGGAAAGTAATTCTTTCTAAATAAGTCTTACAGCTTAATAACTCAGGTTGCAGTTCTCCTTGAGAAAAAGTCCTGGCTAGATTACACTCTAGAGCCATATTTCTTGCACACTCAGACATCTGAAATCCTGGACTGAGCAATGCAATGGTTAGAGAAGAAAAGGAATGTGTAGAGTTGGAGAAGAAAATGTTTTTGATGGAAAGGTGTTCCAAAATGACACTGTACTGTCACATGAGCATGATTCAAATCAGGAGGGGGTTTATTTTCTCTCTGCCCAGATAAGAAATTACTTGCTTTGCAAAATGAAAACTTTTGTAGTGAAGAGTAAGAGAATAGTTCAAAATAGCATGTGGAGGTTCAAGACAAGAAGATCTCCGTGGATTTAGGGCTCTATAATGATGTCTTCGAATTATGGTGCTGACAAAGAATACTAATTATACCATTCCAGAAGAATGAACAAATCTGTCTTGGAAAAAGTACAATCAGAATGCACCTTAGAAGCAGGGATGGCAAGACTCTCAGGTACTTTGGACATATTATCAGAAGGGACCAGTCCCTGGAGAAGGACATCATACTTGGTAGGGTAGAGGGTCACTAAAAGAGAGAAAGACCATCAGCGAGGTGGATTGACACAGTGGCTGCAACAATAGGTTCAAGCATAACAATGATTGTGAGGATGGCACAGGATTGGGCAATGTTTCTTTCTGTTATCATTGGGTCACTATGAGTTGGAACTGATTCCATGGCACCTAACAACAACATAATGAAGAGATTTCATCAGGCTCTGAAGAACTTTATCTAGAAAGAACCCAGGTCTAGGCTTAGCTCTAATGTGAAATGCCTGGTTGCATTTGACAGGCCACTTCTTTTACTAGACGCATTTCATCATTTGTAAAATACCAGTGGAGCAAAGGAGATGAGTTGGATTAAGTGTTTTTAAAGCTTCCTTTCAGCTTTGCAATAACTGCAAAAGTCAAAACAGACACCAATGTTAACCTATAATGCAGCATACAAGAAGCAATGGGGACAGATTCTTGCCTTGCATTGGGAGAAAGAAGGAGAATTGGGATACTCACAAGCACTTTCATACCAGTTAGATCCATCTCACCTTTGAACTCTCACAGCCAAAACTTAAATATCCATCCACATCACCAGTGTTCCCCTGGACAGAATAAATACAATAAAATACAATTAAAAAAAAAAAAAGAAACGTGTTACCTGTTGAGTCGATTCCAACTCATAGTGACCCTGTAGGACAGGTAGAACTGCCCCCAGAGGGTTTCCAAGGATTGGCTGGTGGATTCAAACTGCTGAACTTTTGATTAGCAGCTGTAGCTCACAGCTCTTAACCACTGTGCCACCAGGGCTCCTGTACCACCATAGCTGTGCCACCATTCAACACTTACTCTACTTCCCCTTCTATTGAAATCTTTCAGATAAATGTCTCTCTCCTTATTGTCTTGAGGATCCCAGACGGCAACAGCCCATGTACTACACTCTGTGCATTCCCCACTGTGCCTGGCGCAGTCTTGCTTACACAATAAACATCCGTGTATGCTCCATTACTAAACCCATGAAGCTATTATCTACAGGTCTCCTTCACATTTCTTCCATAACACTTTCAAATGACCTTACGACCCATCCAGTATGCAAAACGCTTTCCAAAGACAGTAAAAAGGCTTTGCATACAATTTTGCATTATATAATAAACTCTGTTTTCAGATAGAACAAAATTTTCTTTAAAAATCATCTGCTCAGCTATAAATTTCCAATTTTGGTGGGATTCAAAAGGCATTCTACAGAAAAGTTAGCATTTTGTTTTCTGGAGGATAATGGCTCAGACCATCACTTCAATGACAAAATAAGGTGCCGGTGGAGAGCCAGCTTTTCTCTTCCTAGGTTTAATCTTAGTACACTCAGGTGTGCCCCCTTTTCGCTGTGTAATTTCATTCTGGTGGGCCATCGAGCTTGACTTCTTTCTTCTTTTCAATTCAGACAGTGGTCCTTTTCAGAACGCCGTTACTAAGTCTTCTTTCTCTACCTTGCTAATAACTGCTGTGAAGCTGGCCTTCAGCCCTCTTCCATGGAGTTGCCTGGAGAGGGGATTCAGCCTGTGGGCCACGAACCTTCTCACAGCTCTTGTACAACTGCTGCATGTCCCATTTTACAGATGTGGAGTATGAAGTGGTGAGTTCCGACATCTTTTTTTTTTTTTCCAGTTGCTATCGAGTCAATTCCAACTTGTGATGACCCCATGCGTGTCAGAGCAGAACTGTGCAGCTGAGTGGGTTAACCATCTCCACCACCTAGGGACTCTAGTCCCCACGTTAGACCCAGGAAAAAGCCATAGTGTACACCTCAGCTTTTTTTAGAGAGTCATACATTTATGGTGGTGGGGTACTGATAGTCACAGGCTCTCGTGGGCTTGACCAGCTGTTAATGTAGCTGATATTTTGATGCTCATTTGGCTAGTTTCCTTGGTTGTACACTCCTTCTGCTAGCACCTCGGTGGAGAAAAGAAATGAGCTACAGGCTGATCTTAGCAATGATCATGAGAAAACTCGTTGCTGCAACTCACGCCCCCAGGGACCCAGAGCTGTTACCTGCCTTAAGACTCTTGGTCTGGTACTGCGTGACTGGTCAGGAGGCCAGGAAACATGGCTCCATCTTGGGGCCCTGACACTTAGTTTTGCCTAGTGTAAATGAGAAGATGGAAGGCTAAAGATTTTTTTTTTTCCCCCAGTTTCATGAATAACTAGCTCTAACTACAGCATTCTGAATTCTCTGTGACTGTGTTGAATATTTTCATGAGTTTGTTTTAGGGTGAATAGGAAGACAGAAGGCGATGATTTCCAAAGAAGAAATTTTATTTGTAGCAAAGAACAGACTGTTTTAATAATTAAACTACTTTTATTATTAAAAATAAACTTTTCCTTGAAACCTACAGCTAAAATTAAAGAAAAAAATGCTTAGCAAACCCTACAAAAAACCAAACCAAACCCAGTGCTGTCGAGTCAATTTCAACTCATAGCGACCCTATAAATCATTAAATGGAGGACCTCAGAGTAGTTTTGTTGTTGCTGTTGTTGTGGGCTGTTGAGTTGAGTCCAACTCATAGTGACCCCATGTGACAGAGCAGAGCTGCCCCTAAGGTTTTCTTGGCTGTGATCTTTTACAGAAGCAGATTGCCAGGTCTTTCTTCCTTGGAGATACTGGGTGGGTTGAACTGCCAACCTTTCAGTTAACAGCTGAGTGCTTAACCATTGCACCTCTAGGACTCCTTCAGAATAGTTCTATACCCTCTTAGGTAATAGAGAATAAACCAGCAACTCATCGGTAGGTAATTTTTTTTTAACTCATTTTTAAAGCAGGAAAATATACTTATTTTTCCTCTCTCCCTTGAGTGGCACAAATGGTAAAGCATTGGACTACTTAGCTTAGTTGGCATTTGAACACAACAACAGGCACCTCAGAAGGCAGGCTTAGTAATCTGCTTCCAAAAGGTAACAGCCTTGAAAATCCTTTGGAGCAACTCAATTCTAACACACTTGGGGTCACCATGAGTTAAAATCGACTAAAGGCAACTAACAATAACAACAAAAACAAATTCATATGTCTCCGTGGATACTAGGTGTGTGCACAACATCCATAGGCTAATAACTTGCATAAAATACAACTGTACATAATGATGAACATGACTTATCCAAATCCTTCCTCTTCTCGTGTCGCTGAATTTTTATGCGACAGGATGTGTAGTTAGGTACCTGATGAAAGGGTAGAACCTCATGGAAAGATGTATAGTGTGTCATCTAGGACAACATCCAGAAGACTTGAGTTCTTTCTACCATTTTTCTCCAAAATTTTAATTCCATTTTTTTATGATTGGTTAGGAAGTCTTTACATCCTGTTGCAGGCTATTACACATTCTGACAGCTCTAATTATCAAGTAGTTCTTAACAGTGAGCCAAACTTTGTCCTTTAACTAGCAATCCATGATGTGAGTTCTGCTGTTTGGGGTTCCCACGTACAAGAATAACACTTCTTCCCAATGATGACTGTTCAGATGTTTGTTTAAGAGATCTCACTTTTATAAGGTAACTGTTCTAAGAATTCTCAACTGTGCCTTAAAGCCCTTACCTCATATAGTCCACCTTATGTAATCAACTTTTGAATGTGTGCCAGCTCCCAGGTGCCCCCTCCACTTTCGGTTAGAATAATGAGTTTATTTTTATTTAAATGATAGATTCTTACTACCTGATGTTCTGCTTATATAGCTCTTTATTGTCTGTCTCTATTGTAGGATGTAGCTGTCATGAGAACAAATACTTGCTTTGTACCTCTCTGTCCTTGTTGCCTGGAATGATGCCTGTCACACAGCAGATGTTTACCAAGTATTTGTTAGATAAAATTGAATACATAAATGAAGGAATCATTTGTTTTTAAAATCAAGTGATATCAAAAGTAAAAATAAGAAAGCTATAAATATTTCAAAATTCTGTAGCTCAGAAAAAAATGAACATTTAATAAACAATTTTCCAGACATTGTTGTCCTCTTGAAGGGATGGAAATAGAGGATAGACAGACCCATAGAAAAATCTATCAAAAGCAAATTTTTACTTTTATATAAATCAGATCCCAGGTCTTCTGGTTTCTAAGAATTGAGGTCAAAGGGCTAGCTGCTGCCCCCAAAACTAAACAGCAAGTAGATATAGAGAACCACAGCTCACCTAGAGCAGAAGCCCTGGGGAAAAAAGCCTCTGCTGTAGCTTGTACTAGTTTACCAAAACAAAAACAATTGCCATCGAGTCAGTTCCAACTCTTAGCGACACTGTGGACTAGTTTGACAGTTAAAAACTCCAAGGTTGGGAGTGGGGAGGAACCTAAGTGGGCCCCCACCTTCATGAATTTTACTTTCAGGAGGCTTACCAGGTTCTCTTCTCACTACGAATATTGGAGGAAAATCTCCTCCTGCTTTCAGCAGGGGGGACAAACCAACCAACCAATGCACTTGCCATCCAGTCAATCCTGACTCATGGTGTCCCCATGTGTTTCAGAGTAGAACTGTGCTTCACATGGTTTTCATGGCTGTGACCTTTTGAAAGCAGGTCTTCCAAGATGCCTCTGGGTAGGTTCAAACATCTAACTTTTAGGTTTGTGCCACCCAGGGCCATGGGAGGGGGAAAGTTATCATTTGAAAATATGTCCAGAGTGTTCTGTTCTCTTTAATGAATTCCTGCCCTCAAGGGAATTTAGTTTAACTCACCAATGTGGAGGAAGGGAAATATCCAATTCTAGTCCACTGTACTCTCCCTATTCCACCAAAGGGTGGTGAAGTATTTATGAATGTCGTAGCCCAGGGACACAGGCTTACTATGAGACTGAGACCTAGTCTTAGGAAAACTTCATTACTCCCACACGTTACCACATCAGTGTTTCCTCAAGTCAGTACACTGCCTTGGAAGATGGCAAACCCTGGCAGTTACTCCTGCGGAGGTCCTGTCCTGCTTATCACAGATTTTTCCTTGGATTTCACAATGCTGCCTACTCAGGCCTTAGTAATTTTTTTTTTTTCCAAAATGAAAGGCATTAGTAAAAATTCTCACACTATTGATGACTCACTGTCTCTCCTGAATGCTGAAGAGGTTGAAGAGCTACACCCCACTTTTAATTTTTTGTTTCTTATGTAGATTCCCACTTCCAGAATGTTATGGTATAAGCTGTATCTCTCCTCATTTGGCTGGTACCAGTGGAATGGTGGCTATGCTTTGTTTAATTTTTAATGTTTATATTCTCTTTTCCTATATATTGGCTGTTGGGGCAAAGAGTGATTCTGCTCCATTCTCACACTTTTACTCAGAGACCCCTTTTCTCTCCCCAAGTCTCTTTTGAACCTGACACTGAAGCTAAAGCTGCAATTGTGGTCTGACCACACTATGTACAATGACATACTCCTTTTCTTTCTTCTAGACATGTATTCATATTTCTGCGTTTTCTTTCTAGACGATCTTACCTCCTCATATAACCTCAAATATAAATAAATGATTTCTAATTCCACATCTTCAGCTCTTCTGAATTTTAAACTTACAGATTTAATTGCCTCTGAATATATGTACTATCTTGGTTATCTAGTACCACAAGTGGATGGCTTTAACAAAGAGAAATTTATTCTCTCAGTCTAGTAGATTAGAAGTCTGAATTCAGGGCATTAACTCCAGGGGAAGGCTTTCTCTCTCTGTTGACTCTGGAGGAAGGTCTTTGACATCAATTTTCCCCTGGTCGAGGAGCTTCTCAGATGGAGGGGCCCCAGGTCCAAAGGATGTGCTCTACTCCCAGTGTTGCTTTCTTAGAGGTATGAGGTCCTCCTGTCTTTTTTCTCCATTCTCTCTTTTCTACCTCAAAAGAGATTGGTTTAAAACACAATCTAATCATGCAGAACTCATCAACATAACTTCTGATAATCCAGCTCATTAACATCATAGTGATAGATTTACCACACATAGGAAAATCATATCAGATGACAAAATGGTGGACAATCACACAATACTGGGAATCCTGACCTAAATAAATTGACACACATATTTTTGGGGAACACAATTCAATCCATGACATCCACCTGGATGTTTCCCCAGACAATTCAAGCTCAACTCTTTCTCTACTTGCTTCCTCCCAAACTGCTCTTAGCCTTTATTGCCTGTGTCAAGACTAGTCAACACAACCCACCCAAACATTTAATTCATTTTCTGCTCCTCTCTTTTCCTTATTCCCTTCCACATTCAATCAATTACAAGATAATATATATTTTGTCTGCAAAATGTTTGTTGAATTTATGTGAATGAAACTCAGCCAAAATGTGTATAAAATTATTTTTACAGAAGTATACAAGAAAGCATATTTATGACCGGGAAAGTTGTAATGGAGAAATGCTGAATTATGATAGGGAAAGCATAAACTAAGGTATATTAACACAATGAAGAATTAAAATGGCATTAAATAAACTTAGAAAATATATCAAATGAGATAATAAAATATCTATGATACGATATTCCATTCAATATAAAATGGTGTAGCCACTGTGAAAAACAGTTTGATGGTTCCTAAAAAAAATTAAACATAGAATTACCATATGACTAAGCAATTCCACTCCTAGATATACCACCCAAAAAAAGTTGAAAGCAGGGACTCAGACAGATATTTGCAAACAAATATTCATTGCAGCGTTATTGACAATAGCCAAAAGATGAAAACAACACGAGTGCCCATCAACAGATGGACGAATAAACAAAATGTGGTATAACCAAACAATGCAGTATTTTTCAGCTATGAAGAGAACTGAAGTTCTGATACATGCTGCCATATGGATGAACTTTGAAAACATTATGCTTAGTAAAATATCAGGCACAAAAGAAAAAATACTGTATGATCCCATTTATATGAAATATCTAAAATAGGTAAATTCACTAAGATAAAAGATCAACAGTTTCCAGGACCTGGGTGGGTGGAGGTAAGAATGCAGAACTTGGGGGAAAGAAAAAAAAAAATCAAAAATTAGGAAAAAAAATGAACTCAAAATCAGGGAACAAAATAGTAATATAAATTATAACCTGAACCATATCAACTATAATTTATTTTAAATGTGCTAAGAAAATAAAATTAAAAAAAAACCTGTTGTCGTCAAGTTGATTCTGACCCTATAGGACATGGTAGAAGTGTTCCATATAGTTTCCAGGGAGCACCTGGTGGATCAAACTACCGACCTTTTGGTTAGCAGCTATAGCCCTTAACCACTACGCCACCAGGGTTTCCTTTAAATGTGCTAGAAGAAATTATATCAATAAGTTGTCCACATGTGTTTTATTTATCTATCTATCATCTATCTATCTGTCTGTCTGTCTATCTATCTATCTGTCATCTATTTATTTCTTTGTGGTGGTTATTCACTCTGCATTTTAGAGAACTAACTGGAGATCTGCTATCACCTATAGATCTTCATGGATCCATACCAGGATTTCAGTGACTCCATCATGCCGGTCTGAGAGGTCTTTCATCCAGACTAGGTAGTTTGAGCTACCTTAGAGCAAATGAAAGATCTCTTACCATATGTTTGCCTATCCAAGGCCCTTTCCTTACCTAACAGACTGCCCCCCCCTTTAACATTGAAGATCACCCTCAAATCAATGACTGCACCAGTTAGCTGTGCATCCTCTGTGCCTAGCAGCACTGACATACCCATTCCTGCTGTATTTCTTCCAGTGACCCACTGGGTCTAGGGACACCATCATTTCACCAAAACCCACTCAGTCACCTCAGCTAGGCTGCTGATACTGATCCTAATAATAACTACTATTGTAATAGAACATTATAGTTTGACCCCCATAACCAACTTGAGGTATAAATATCATTATTATTTATTTATAAGTAAATCAAAAAGAAACAGAGAGCTGAAATAATTTGGTCAAAGTCATAAGCCTGAGGATAGAACAGGAAAGATTCATATCTGGATCTTCTGCCTCCAAATTGCATGGTTTCTTCTCCATTCCCTGGTTCTTCAGTGCCTGGACTTCAGGCCTTGTAATGAAAGCACTACCATTGATATGGCTGAGGGTTCCCAAGACCATCATCTACTGTGAGGCTCTTTTGCCTCATCTGGAAAGTTGCAGACTGAGCTCTTTCTCTCCAAGATGCTGCTCTAAGTGCTTTAGGTATACTAACCCATTACTTCCTACAACTTTATGATGTTTATGTTCATTATTTCCATTTTTCCGATGGGAAAACTGAAGCACAGAGAGTTTATGTGACAGAATTAGAACTTGGCAGTGTATCTTCAGAGCCAACACTCATCCATATGCTTCACCTCCTCTTGTAATGCCTGACTGGGAGAAGCAAACATACGCTAGTCAGTTGTTTTATTTTTCTATAGTTTCGTTCTGTTATACATAGGGTCGCTATGAGTCAGAACCGACTTGACGGCACCTAACAACAAAACTGTTATTATTTTGCGCAAAAAATTAAAACATTCCTGTACTTACAGAAACACTCCTATGTTGAAGATTATCCATAAAAGCTTGTGAACTTTCAATAACTCTATTTTCAGCTTAGACACGTATTAAGTGACCATTACTGCCTTACGTGGGCAAAAACACTACACTGTGATTGAAGTTACCTGGGTTCACTCCCTGCTCTGCCATCAAGTCCCTGTGTCACCTTGAGCATGTCACACCTTTGGGGTGCAGACTTCTACTCTGTAAAACATTTACAAATCTACTGATTTATTGTTTATTTTTATTTAGCAATAGTGAAATAGATGTTTTTATAGACAGTCATAAAGTTGAAAAATGCTTTTGAGGTGACCTGATCCAATCAGTTTATTTTATTGATTCAGAAACTGGGTCTGACAGTGGGAAAATGACTTGTTCAAAATCATTTAACCAGGGTCAAAATCAGAACTCTGAGTACTAACTGGAGGTCTGCTACTGCCTATAGATCTTCACAGATCCATACCAGCATTTTGGTGACTCCATCATGTAAGCCTCAGATGTTTTTCATCCAGACCATGTAGTCTGAACTACTTTGGAACAACTGAAAGGTTAAACTGGATTCACAAACTTCAAGACTTTAAGATGTTTCCAGAAATTCTTATTAAGGATGTGAGACTTGTCATCATTAATATAATACAAATCCTATGATATTCACTGATAGTTTTTGGTCAGTGATTCCAGAATTCCTCTTAGCAATGTCATCTCTGCCTCACTCAGTGGCTTATCTGGTGTGCCCAGAACTTGGTGCAAAGGCATTTTTTGTATTCTGGTGAGTGTTGCCAAGCCCTGGTGGTGCAGTTGTTGAGAGCTTGGCTGTACACCAAAAGGTTGTCAGTTCAAATCCACCAGCCTCTGCTTGGAAATCATATAGGGCAGCTATACTCTGTCCTATAGGGTCAATCCAGTTGGAATCAACTCGATCACAACAGGTTTGGTTTTTTGGTTTGCTGCTTATTGTCAGAAAAGTTAAGAGTATGGCCTTTGGCTTCATAGAGATGTTTGAAACTGGGCTCTATCATTTACCAGTTATGTGCCTTTGGGCAAGTATTTAACCTTTCTAGGTCTGTTTCATTATTTGAGAAAGCAAAATAAAGGTTGCATATAATGAATTAATTGTTGTAAATTGTTGTTATTAGGTGCCATCTGGTCAGTTCTGACTCGTAGTAACCCTATGTACCACAGAACAAAACACTGCCCAGGCCTGTGCCATGACACTGTGTCTAGCACAAAGTATATACTCAATAAGTAGTAGTTACTATGATTTAGGAGAGAGAGTCATCATTTTTCCTTCAAATGACTTTCAGTTGCTTGTAGGAGAGTTGGTGAAAGAAACAGGAATGATTCACATGTTGTTGTTGTTAGGTGCCATCGAGTCAGTTCCAACTCATAAAGACCCTGTGCACAACAGAACGATGGTGCCCGGTCCTGCGCCATCCTTACAATCACTGTTATGCTTGATCTCATTGTTGCAGCCTCTGTGTCAACCCACCTCATTGAGGGTCTTCCTCTTTTCCACTCACCCTGTACTCGGCCAAGCATGATGTCCTTCGCCAGGGGCGGATCCCTCCTGACAATATGTCCAAAGTATGTAAGATGCAGTCTCACCATCCTTGCTTCTAAGGAGCATTCTGGTTGTACTTCTAAGACAGATGTCTTCATTCTTTTGGCAGTCCATGGTATATTCAATATTCTTCACCAACACCACAATTCAAGGCGTCAACTCTTCTTTGGTCTTCCTTATTCATTGTCCAGTTTTCACATGCATATGATGTGACTGAAAATACCTTGGCTTGGGTCAGGCGCACCTTAGTCTTCAGGGTGATAATCTTTGCTCTTCAACACTTTGAAGAGGTCCTTTGCCGCAGATTTGCCCAATGCAATGCGTCTTTTGATTTCTTGACTGCTGCTTCCATGGCTGTTGATTGTGGATCCAAGTAAAATGAAATCCTTGACAACTTCAACCTTTTCTCTGTTTATCACGATGTTGCTCATTGGTCCAGTTGTGAGAATTTTTGTTTGCTTTATGTTGAGGTGCAGTCCATACTGAAGGCTGTGGTCTTTGATCTTCATTAGTAAGTGCTTCAAGTCCTCTTCACTTTCAGCAAACAGGTTGTGTCATCTGCATAACGCAGGTTGTTAATGAGTCTTCCGCCAGTCCTGATGCTCCGTTCTTCTTTATATAGTCCAGCTTCTCGGATTATTTGCTCAGCATACAAATTGAATAAAAAAGAATACAGCCCTGGTGCACACCTCTCCTGAGTTTAAACCAATCACTAGCCCCTTGTTCTATCTGAACAACTGCCTCTTGATCTATGTCAAGGTTCCTCATGAGCACAATTAAGTGTTCTGGAATTCCTGTTCTTCGCAATGTTATCCATAATTTGTTATGATCCGCACAGTCAAATGCCTTTGCATAGTCAATAAAACAAAGGTAAACATCCTTCTGGTATTCTCTGCTTTCAGCCAGGATCCATCTGACATCAGCAATGATATCCCTGGCTCCATGTCCTCTTCTGAAACTGGCCTGAATTTCTGGCAGTTCCCTGTTGATATACTGCTGCAGCCATTTTTGAATGATCTTCAGCAAAATTTTGCTTGGGTGTGATATTAATGATATTGTTCTATAATTTCCACATTCGGTTGGATCACCTTTCTTGGGAATAGGCATAAATATGGATCTCTTCCAGTCAGTTGGCCAGGAAGCTGTCTTCCATATGATTCACATAGTGGCTAAGAATGGACATAGCAAGGACCTTGCCACTGTTTGTTTTCATTGTCTTGACCTATAGTGTCTTAGTCATCTAGTGCTTCTGTAACAGAAATACCACAAGTAGATGGCTTTAAAAGAGAAATTTATTCTCTCACAATCTAGTAGGCTACAAGTCCAAATTCAGGGCATCAACTTTAGGGATAGGCTTTCTCTCTGTTAACTCTGGAGGAAGGTCTTTCTAGTCAATCTTCCCATGGACTAGAAGCTTCTTAGGTGCAGGGACCCTGGGTCCAAAGGACGCACTCTGCTCCTGGGTGCTGCTTTCTTGGTGGTATGAGGTCCCCCTGTCTCTTTGCTCACTTCTTTTTTTTTCTATCTCAAAGAGATTGGCTTAAGACACTATCTAATCTTCTATATCTCATCAATGTAACTGCCACTAATCCATCTCATTTCATCATAGTGATAGGATTTATAACACATAGGGAAATCACATAAAACGGTGGCCAATTACACAATACTGGGACTTATGGCCCAGCTAAGCTGATAGATATTTTGGGGGGACACAAATCAATCCATGACACATAGCAACAGATGCTACCATCTCTCTGTAGCAGAACTGGAAGAAGAATGTTATTCTGAATTGAATATCTAAAATATCACAGGACACAGCAGAATGCTGGAAAACAAAATTGACTGTTTCCTTTGGAGTAGGAAGCACTGCCAGACCTACCAGAAAAAGAGTCATTCATTCTGGGATCCCACACTACCAGTGTCCATAAACTTATGTTTACAGCCTTGACAATCAAAACGTGGTCCATGGACTGGAGGCATCCACACACCCTGAGAGCTTGTTAGAAATACAGAATCTCAGGCCCAATTTTAAACCTACTGCATCAGAATGTGCATTTAACAAGGTCCCAGGTGATTCAAATGGACGTTAAATTTAGAGGGGTGCTGTTTTAGAGCATTATCTCTTGAACTTTGACAAGTATCATGATTAACCCAGAAAGTTAAACAATGAAAACAGAGGCCGAGTTCTTTTGAAGTAGAATAAAGCCTGTGCATCTGAATTTTTATGAAGATCTTCAGGTGATTCTGATAGAGACCAAAGTTTCAAGAACACTTCTTTAGAAGATGCAGGTGAGTAGGATGAAATGAGGACAGCTTTGCTTTTCTTTTGCTTTATTTTTAAAAGAAGATGTGGAGTCCAGTTAAGTCATAGAAGGACATTTGATTTGACGGAAAAAACATATCAGTGAACATGAGAAGGCCTAGATTACTAACTGCAAAAGAGGGCATGGCAGGGCAGGACCTGTCCTTCCTTCTATTTGGGAGGGTATAGCTGAAAGATTGGTCTAACTCAGGGGTTCTGAGCTGTATCATCCTGAGCCAATTTGATATCCCTCAGAACTCTGATACTTAAATGGTCATGTCCTAAGTTAAAGAACTTAGACTTGTCTACAAAGGGATGAATCCATTCAGGTAATATTTTCAGTGTGAGCTAGTTGTCTTTGAGGCCTCTTCAGCTTCACATTCTACTACCACCCTGGTAGACTGGAAAGTGCCTGAGGCCTATTCCTTAGAAGACCTAATTCCTAGTCTTGCCTCTGCCACTTACTAGCTCTCTCAGTTCAAACAATCTGCTTAAATCCCTGAGCCTTAGGTATTCGTTTCTCATGAAAATGAAAATAGGAAATCCCTGACTGGCCTATGGCAGAAAATAGTTATATGAATAAAATGATACAAAGGAAGTGGATGTGGAGCCTCATTAGAGTTCTTATGTTTGCTCTTCCCACCACCTAGAATGGTCATCTCATCATTCAGGGTTCAGTTCAATTGTCAGTTCTTCAGAGAGTCTTCCCTGTAGATCCAATTCATAGAACCTTCCCTCCTCCCTCTTGCCCATGGCATTACTTATCATATCATCATATCTTATTATATTTTATCATACATATCATATCACATCATATCATTATTGTACTTTTCACTATCAGAAATTACCTGATTTCTTATTAGCTAAATTATCTAATAACCAAAATTTTTTTGTTATTATGAGTTTAATAGCTATCTCCAAACTGTCAAGAGTAGGGATTTCATCTATCTTATAAACCGATTGATTCATACACAGAGCTAGAAAAAGAATGGCTGATACTCACTAGGCGTATGATAAACATATTTTAAATAAATGAATGAATTTACTTATGAATTATGAAGGAGTTGATTATTGTAATTGTCTTCATTGACACTCACATCAGCCAGTTTCATCTAGTTCCAACTTCCATGAATTCTCCTATCACACTCTCTCCCTATATCCTTCTGTGTTTTTACTGTCACTGCCAGCTCCCTGCTCTATACTTTTGATTTGCTGTTTGAGTTGGTAAGGGGAGAACTGTGATATTTTTCTCAAACATAAATTCAGTTCCAGAACTCTGAAACTGCTTTAACACAGGGTTTTTTTTTTTTTTTTTGACCAAAGTTTATATTTATTATCCATGTTCCTGTTTAATAGGGAGATATAGCCTGGTTTTCCCTTGTTCCTGCTGGTTTGCTATTTTTGAGGCAGAAATAAAATTGGCAACATAAAAAACTTGTAGTCTGGTGAACCCAGACCCCCAGAAGCTTCCTAACTTGTCCAACCTGGTGAGACAAAAGCTCTCTCTGTTCTTCCTCCATCAGGGATAGCACAGTTTCACCAACAGCTTCCAGGGTCAGGCTGAGAAAGGCTCAGGAAGCAAATATTTGGAGTGGTCACTGGAGCTGTGGGCAGTCATATCAAGGCCTTTCTTCATTGTTGTTTCTAGAGAACTATTACAAGTGAGCCTAGATTTCTACTGGGTTTATGCTGAGACCATGAAAATCAGCCAAAGGTACAGGACAAACTAAAAAGAAAAACAAATAAATAAATAAAAGAGTCCAAGCAACTAGGGCAAATTTATTTGCTCACTTATCCATGTCTATTTTGGCTTTCATGGGATGCAGTTAATCACCCAGGCTTTCCTAGGCAGGCCACATGGTGGAGGAATGAGCAGTGAAACAGGATTTTTTTGCCCTGACAAGGGTCTATAGAATCCAGTAATCTTGGGCAGGTCACAGGAGCCTTCATTATCAGGACCATCAACAGTGCTAGGGGCAGAATAATTCTATAATTATTTTCTCATGGATTAGTCAAATACATTTATGATTGGGAATTTAATATTTCCAAATCAGCAAGAATGAAACCAGATGCAATTTCAATGGAACTTCCCCACTACAAGTTCTTGGACTCACTACAAAATTAGGGCCCACTTCCTTCTGGTACATGATTCAGAGGCAAAATTCAACCACTGTCCCAACCTCTCTGATAGACAGGAGTCATCGGTGGCTCATAAAAGGTGATAAGTCACCTGTGCTCCTGATTCAGACAGTGTGTGATGTCGCCTTGGTCACAGAAGCCATCACCATTTTGGGGGAGAGGTCATGAGCCTTCCAAGGTTGCTTTCTTCATAATGAGCCACTAAGACTGACAGTTGCTCCATATTACTGAATGTGACTTCCTAAATGTGCCTATCGTTATCCAACACAATAGCCTGTTAATTCAGAGGCCATAATATTTTGGAAAGGACTTGTCCTTTGGATCTTTTATGAAAATGGGGTTAAGTAAGCCAATGATCCACCTTTATTTGTTAGAGTTTTAACTTGCTTGAAAAAAACCACCTCATTCAAAGCAGGTTCAGAGAACTTTTTAAAACACAAATAACTGATTTTCAGAATCACACTTAGCTACTGACTAGAGCGCTTACTAACATGTTTAGCCTACTGGGAGTTCTTTGGAGTACTTGAAATAAAAAAGCTTTAGTAACACTGTTCTCCACAGTTTTCCCTAATTCACAATGATCACTGTTCAATTAGTCCAAATTTGTGAAGCTTCACACTGATTATACACTTTCCATCTGTGTTCATATGGGATTTTAGCCATGGAAATGGCTCAGCAATCATGGAATCTCACTTTCTCAGTTTCTCTTCTGGAACTGGAGGACTAGAGAGGCTGAGTGAGTTTTTCAAAGTCTCATAGTGAGTTTCTCTATGGAGTCATTGACAGTTAACATGCCCTTTGATTTGTAAACGATCACTTTTAGAGAGGCTTGCTTTAAAGAGCTAATGAGATGGCATAATTATCTATTTCTCCCTGCTAAAAAAAGAAAAAAAAAATTTTTTTTCTTTTTTTTTTTAGATATGGAGTCACTTCACAGAAGCAATTTGGCCTTTGTTCTTGGTTCTTTCAAGATGGAACAATACCTGAGGCCAATAAATGAAAGCTGACTGTCCAGGAGGGACCACCTCAGTGTTTGGTGCTGACTAAGCCTTGGGAGGCATGATGCAATCTATCATGGCCACATGTGGAGGCCTATAAGAGCCCCAAACCCTGCGGCTCGGATGGGCTTCTTGGTCAGCAAAGGGAGGGTGAGGTGTCCTCTTTGACAGGGCGGTTCCACATCGGGAACCTTCCTTACCTGTGCGCATCTTCCTTATGATCATCCTAATTTATATTCTTTTATATAATAAAACCAGTAGTTGTAAGTATAATATCTCCCTGAGATCCTGTGAGTTGTTCCAGGGAATTAGTGAACCTGAGGAGGGGGTCCTTACAGCTTTTGAGTGCTGACTTTACTCTGGGGGCTACCAGCTGAGAGACAGGGTGTTGTATGGGCAGGATTGATGGAAAAGTTGGCAAGTGGGGATATACTTGATCTCTGCTTCCTAGGAATCAGCTTTAAGCTGACTTTTAGGCTTAAAGTTGTGTGTTTACTCACCAAAAAGTTATAAAACCTGTCTAAGAATACATGAGGATCCAGAAAGCTAAATAAATGTATGGAGTTTGGGAACTGCTGTCTCTGAGGAACACATCCATAATGGCTATAGAATCTTGTTTGGTCATTAAAAGCTAGTTGGGTTAACATTACTTAAAATAAATCAAAAATGAAATTAAAAAAAAAAATTTTCCCTCTTCTCCTGCCTTCTCGGTAAATTCCTCTTCATCACACCAAGCTTAAATCAAAGAACTCTCCCGTTGGGAGTCCTCTCACCCTTTTCCTAGCCCCAGGCTGTTATTACTTTCTTCTCTCTACTGTCCCTGAACTTTACAGGTATCTCTGTCACAGCATGTTTCACATTATTTTATACTTATTTCCTATGCATAGCCATCTCCCTCCTAACTGTGAGATTCTACAGGGAAGGAGCCAAGTCTTAGTTATCTTTTATCCCCAATGCCTAGCACACTGCCAGCAACATAATAATATCTGCTCTGTAAATATCGTTTGAATTTCTTTCATCTCGGAAGTAAGAAACAAAGCCAACTTACTGCTATGAGGTCTTGACAAGTTTCTTTTGAGCTGTTGAAATTGTGAAGGAGAGAGCAGGAGCAGGATTATCTAGCTCACACTCCAGAGGTCTCTTCCCTTAAAACAAGGAAGAGGAATATGCAACCATTTACATGTTGCTTTCAGGTGGTGTAGTGGTTAAGTGCTACGGCTGCTAACCAAAGGGTCGGCAGTTCAAATCTGCCAGATGTTCCTTGGAAACTCTATGGAGCACTTCTACTTGCTATGAGTCGGAATTGACTTGACAGCACTGGGTTTTTTGTTTTGTTTTGTTTTTGGTTTCTTTCCAGGAAAGAAACTGACTTGTAACCAAAATACATTGGTAGGAAACAATAAAGGTACTTTTCAGCTACTCCATGAGTTTGAAGTCTTAGATTGGTTCTTATTATATTTTTATCTCCTGTCCCGATTCCATTGCTTATCATTCAAAAAGTATTTATTATGGACCTACTTTCTCACAAGTCAATGTGAGAAAGAGAAAGGTAAATGGTACTTACCTTTTTTTGTGTGCAAAGAATTTGCTACTATGGCCCAAGTTTTTTAAATAAATTATTTCATACTTTAGGTATGATTTTCCTAGTTTTATGAAAGAAAATACTGGGACAAAGAAGGATAAATTTGTTTGCCAACTATTGCACAGCTTATAATTGCTGGAGTTGGAGGATTGAATCAACATATATTGGAGTCCAAAGTCTGTTCTTGTTTCACATGAGTTGATATTAAAGTGAAAGACTCAGCCTAAAGGAAGTCACGATCAAAGACAGGGCTTCATGCAAAAGCCATCAGGCACCCAGCCTGCCTTGTCTTACTTGCCTTCAGTTACAGGACTGCATGGACCTCAGTTTGTTGAAACTAGAAGAATCTTGGAAGGCTGCCACGTAACTTTCCAGGGAGTGAAGGCCAGCCAGACCCTCATTCTCTAATTAGTAGATGAAACATTAATTATCACAGCTTTTTAAGGGAGGAACAACTCTTTCTGGACATCTGAGGCTTTGTCCTAGGCAGCATTAGAGAAGTGGAAAGCAACTTTGTAGGCTTAAAACAAGTCTCTATCTGTGAGTCCTTCCACCAGGTCCTGACTTCCCAGCTTCCACATCTTTCCTTGGTTCCTAGCCTCACCCATTTCATTGCTTAACAGAGCTGTGCACTCAGAAGTAACTGTTCTCAGGAAAATGGGCACACAGAAGTACAGAGGCGTAGTAAAAGGAACTGTGTAGTTAGCACATAAGTCTGGTCAGGCAGGTTGGAGTAAGGCTGTGTGTGTGAGGCTTGATTGTTAAGCCAAGGAGTCTGACCTTCTATACCAAAGGCAGACAAAATATAAGATTTTTAAACAGGCAAGTGACAAGATGAAATCTGGAATTTCTAAGGACCCAGATAGAATGGTGTCATGGATTGAATTTTGTCCTCAAAAAATATGTGTATCAATTTGGCTAGGCCATGATTCCCAGTATCGTGTGATTGTCCACCATTGTGTCATCTGATGTGATTTTCCTATGTGTTGTAAATTCTACCTCTATGAAGTTAAATGAGGTGGGATTAGCAACAGTTATGTTAATGAGGCAGGACACCATCTAAAAGGTTAGGTTGGGTTTTAACCCAATGTCTTTTGAAATATAAAAGAGGGAAGTGAGCAGAAACATGGGGACCTCATAACATCAAGAAAACAGCATCAGTAGCAAAGCCAGTCCTTTAGACCTGGGGTTCCTGCTCGGAGAAGCTCCTAGCCCAGGGGAAGATTGATGACAAGTATCATCCTCCAGAACCAACAGAGAGAGAAAGCTTTCCCCTGGAGCTGACACCCTGAATTTGGACTTGTAACCTACTAGGCAGTGAGAGAATAAATTACTCTTTGTTAAACCCATCCACTTGTGGTATTTCTGTTATATAGCAGCACTAGATAAGTAAGGCAAATGACCAGACCTGACAGTTTCAAATTCCATGAAATTCCCTGTTTCTATTTATTTCATTTCACTCAGCCTTTATGCAGGGTCTACTTTGTGCAAGGCACAATGTTAGGAGGTGGAAGATTAAGAGTTAGATGAGACATTGACCCTACCCTTCAAGACAGCAATCAACAAAAGACTAGGTAAAAAGGAGAGGGAAGACTCTGGAGGGTGGGCTAAGTGTAGAAGTGACCACCTGAGGTTTTACTTCAGGAATCGCTCTTTGAGACATTCTTTTTCACCTCATAGTCTACATGAGAGGGCCCTATGGTGAGGAAGAAAAATAACTTATCACTACCACCTGGCTATGGGCACACTGAAAGGATCAGCCAGTGCCCAGTCCTCAGCACTCACAAAAGGCATTGCTTCATGTCAACACCAAACTGTTTACAAACAGCAAAAGGTGGGAACCTGATACACTGAACACTAATGACTGAAGACCAGACAAGTTGTGGGAGGACATTAAACATGAAGAAAGAAAAGGCCATTAAAGAGACAGGAAAGAAGAGAAGATAAAAAAAAGAATGTTAGAAGAGACTCTGAAACTTGTTCTTGAACAGAGAGTGACTAAAGTGAGTGGAAGAAATGATGAAGTAAAAGAGCTAAACAGAAGATTTCAAAGGTCAGCTTGAGAAGACAAAGTATTATAATGAAATAGGCAAAGACCTGGAGTTAGAAACCAAAAGGGAAGAATATGCCTCGCATTTCTTAAGCTGAAAACACTGAAACAAAAATGCAAGCTTTGAGTTGCAATATCGAAGGATTCTATGGGGGCAAAGTACCGAACAACTTAGAAAGCATTAAACAAAGATGGAAAGAATACACAGAGGCACTGTAACAGAAAGAATTGGTTGATGTCCAACCATTTCAAGGGTAACATATGATGAAGAACAAGTGGTACTGAAGGAAGAAGCCCAAGCTGCACTGAAGACATTGGTGACAACAAGGCTGCAGACCTTGATGGAATATCAATTGAGGTGTTTCAACAAAGGGATGTGATGCTGGAAGCACTCACTAGTCTATGCTAAGAAATTTGGAAGGTAGTTACCTGGCCAATCAGCTGTAAGAGATCCATATTTTTGGCCATTTCAAATAAAGGTGATCCAATAGAATGTATAAATTATTGAACAATATCATCAATATCACACACAAGTGAAATTTTGCTGAGGATACTTCAAAAACAATTGCAGCAGTACATCAACAGAGAATTCCCAGAAAATTAAGACAAATTCAGAAGAGGAAATGGAAGAAAGGATATCATTGTTCATGTCAGATGGATCTTGACTGAAAGCAGAGAATACTAGAAAGATGTTTACCTGTGTTTTATTGACTATGCAAAGGCATTTGATTGTGTGGATCATGACAAATTATGGATAACATTGCAAAGAATGGGAATTCCAGAATAATTATGCTCATGCTGAAACTGTACATAGAATAAGAGGCAGTCATTTGAACAGAGCAAGGGGATACCGAGTGGTTTAAAATCAGAAAGGGTGCATATCAGCATTGTACCCTTTCACCGTGCTTAGTCAAACCATATGCTGAGCAAATAATCTGAGAAATCAGACTATATGAAGAAGAATGCAATATCAGGATTGGAGGAAGACTCTTTAACAATTTGTGATATGCAGACGACACAACCTTGCTTGCTGAAAGCGAAGACGACTTGAAGCACTTACTGATGAATTCAAAGGCTACAGCCCTCAGTATGGATTACACCTCAACATAAAGAAAACAAAAATCCTCACAACTGGACCAAGGAGCAACATCATGATAAATGAAGAAAATATTGAAGTTGTCAACGATTTCATTTTACTTGGATCCACAATCAATGCCCATGGAAGCAACAATCAAGAAATCAAAAAATGAATTGCATTGTGAAAATCTTCTGCAAAAGACTTCTTTAAAATATTTAAAAAGGAAAGATATCATTTTGGGGACTAGGGTGCACCCACCCCCAAGCCATGATATTTTCAATCTTCTCATATGCATGCAAAAGCTGGTCAATGAATAAGGAAGACTGAAGAAGAATTGATGCCTTTGAATTATGGCATTGACAAAGAATGTTGAATATACCATGGACTGCCAGAGGAGCGAACAGATCTGTGTTGGAAGAAGTTCAGCCAGAATGCTCCTTTGAAGTGAGGATTGAGAGTCTTCATGTCACATAATTTGGACTTGTTATCAGGAGGGACCATTCCCTGGAGAAGGACATGATGCTTGGTAAAGTAGAGGGTCAGGGAAAAGAAGAATACCCTCAATGAGGTGGATGGACAAAATGGCTGCAACAATGGGCTCAAATACAGCAATGATTGTGAGGATGGCACAATGTTTTGTTCCATTGTGCACAGGGTCGCTGTGAGTAGAAGCCAACTCCGTGGCCCTGAACAATAACAACATATACAAGAAATACATGTGAAACATCTATCTTAAATATATATATCTTTCAAGCTATCCAAATTTGAAGAACAGGTAAATAAAAGTAAGCACAGTTACAGAGTACGTGGCTAATACAGTCAACATGAAGATGGATGAATACAAATTTTAAAAAATGATCTGGAAGAGTAAACAATGAATGAGAAAAGGGTTTAGGAATACTTTCACCAAATTATTTATCATAATTTTCTTTTATTTATACAAGGGTCATGTATGAAAAAATTTCTCCTTATACACAACATAAGTTATTTCAATAAGTAGAAATTAAACTTTTATATGGTAAGACACATTTTTCTCCATAAGTTGCATAAAAAATCGTGGTGCTTCTTACAGTCAATGGCATCCTTGATATGAAAAATGAAAAAAAAAAAATCCATGATATAGCACTGTATCATAAACAGATTACAAAAAAACCATACGATTTTAGAACTCGGTTCTATTCAAACTTTAAAAAACAGATAATTTCAATATGATTCTTTTCCAAGCCACAGAAATATGATGGAGAATGCCTCAATTCATTTTGTGATGCTACCATAACCTTATCAAAATCTAATAGAGGTAGTACAAAGAAAAAACAGTTCATTTTATCTTACTAACAGAGTTACAACAATTCTAAACAGAATATTTTAAAATTAAATCCAACAGAATATTAAAAAATATAGCATATAAAAACTAAGTGGATTTATTCCAGAAATGCAATGATGGAAAAGGCTATATGCATAATATCTTACATAAAAAAAAGGTAATCATCCAATTTATATCAGTAGATGCTGAAAATGTCACCTAGTAGAATCCAGCAGACTTTTCTAATAAAAATGCTAAGCAAATTAGCTCAAAGGTTGACAGTTTGCAAACACTATCTGTGAACATTAACATAAATGGTGAGTAATAAAGGTACTTTCACTAAATTCAGAAATGAGGTCCTCTCTATAAGCACTTATACTCCTCAGTTTTGACCTTTCTAGCTAGTAGAGCAAGAGAGGGAACCAAACTAAATAATCAGCATACATACTATAAGAGATGTTATGATTATATACCTAGAAGAAAAACAAAAATTCTAGTCAAATAAGAGAACAAAAATCCTACTTGTATGATAATAAAATTGGGCAAAAAAACCTTATATATCAGAAATATATATAAATTGATTCATTCAATGAATATTTTTTGACCAGTTATTTTAAGCCAGGCATTATTTAATGGTGCTAAAAATACAGTGGTGAGTGGAAGCTTCCATGGAGCTTACATTCTAATGGAAGGAAAATAGACGACAAATTTTAAAAATCTGTAAGATATTGTATACTGAATATTATGAAGAAAATAAAGCAGAGTAGTAAAATGAGCATAGAAAGAGGTTGATAAATGAGCTTTCCTTAAACTGGATAATTATGGAAGGCTCAGCAAGGAGATAACATTTAAGGTAAGATGTGAAAGTCAAAATTCTGTAATTTTTATTCTTATGAATAACAAATTAGAAATGAAAAAGGGAAAAATCCCTTTACATTGGTAATAAATCTCTAAACCATATTTAGGTCAGATTTTAACAAAAAAAATATAAAACCCATAATTAGAAAACTATAATTTTGTATATGACATAAAATAAGATTTTAAACAAATGGACCAGTGTATAATATTCTGTATTTTTTAGATTTCTCTGTGACTTAAAATTTTAATAAAATCCATACTCTAATAATATTAATGTATAAATGTAATACATTTCAAATCCAAATTCATTTTTTATTAAAACTGGAAAAGTATAATTTTCATGTGAGAATAAATTCATGAAAAATGACAAAGGAAATTATGAGAAAATTTGCAAACAAAAAAGGAATTTAACTTGCCAAGTTTTTAAATGTGTTATAAAGCCAGTATTATAAAGGCACACAACAATGGTATTGGCTTTAAAATAACAAAATGGTTTCATTGAATTAAATAGAAAGACTTCAAAAAGATACCTGTATGTCTGGGAACTCAATATATAAAAGAAGAAAGCATTTCAGTCTAGAGCCAAAGCCTTGGGTCATTTAATATATTTAATATATGTTGCGATAATTGACTCTTAGGGAGAAAATTTACCTCACACCATACGCAAAAGTAATTTCTAATGAGTTAGTGGTATAAATCCTACAGAATAAAACAATAAGCATGTAGAGAAATTTTAAGAGAATATTTACAAACCTTAAAATGGGGCAGACCTTTCTAAGCAAAGCAGTGGATCCAGGAGCCGCAAACCACTTGAGAAAAAAACTTGACTAAGTAGAAATTAAAAAAAAAAAAAAAAAAATCTGTGACCAATGATACCTACCATACAAAAAGGGATAAGACCAGTTGGTAGACCAGTCTATCAATTTTCAACATATATAACAATTAAAGAGGTACTATTTTACCAGACAAACAGTTCCTATAATTCAATACAAAAATAAATGAATAACCCATACAACTGGATAAAGGATATGAATAGACAATTCACAGAAGAGGAAATTTAAATAGTCAAAATGTATGAAAATATGCTCAATCTCCTTAATAACCTTTTCTGACTTTTGCAAATTATACCAAAAATTAAATATCGTGTTTTACCTATGAAATTAGCAAAAATTGTAAGAATGATAAATGCCTGTAGCAGTAACTATGTTAAAGAATAAACCCTTGCATCATTGTTTGTGGAAACGTGAAGTGTTACAATTCCAAAAGTAATCTGATACTATGTATTAAAATTTTAAAAATATACACGCCCTATGTGTCCCCATTTGGGACTGTATCTTATGAAAATAAAAGCACTAGTATTTGAGGCGACTGCTATAAAGTTGTAGCATTGTAGTAGCAAAGAGTGAAATAATCAAAATGATCACCAATAGGGCAATCATTTAATAATTTAGGTTACCAAAAAACAAACCAAACCCGTTGCCATTGAGTCAATTCCGATCCATAGTGACCCTGTAGGAAGAGTAGAACTGCTCCATAGGGTTTCCAAGGAGCGGCTGGTGGATTCAAACTGCTGACCTTTTGGTTACCAGCCATAGCTCTTAACCAAGTCTCCCTAACGGCAAAGTGGCTAAAAGCTTAGCTGCTAACTAAAAGGTGGCTGTTTGAATCCACCAGCTGCTCCTTGGAAACGCTATAGGGCAGTCCTACTTTGTTCCTAAATTGCATGTGCCTTATTAGAATGATTTCCAAGTATGCACTTTTACATTTCATATTTTTGAATTCAGCAATATTTACTCAGGAATGCTGCCCTTTTACAACATGGAGGTGTTGCTTATTAACGTTGTACAGATGTGCCCGAAGACATAAGGCAAGTGGGTTGAACAAGCCAAAGTCCAGAGAAACTAAGTGACTTCGTATTTGAGGCCTGATAGGAGCTGATACCCTCATCTCCTTGTCCTATTTCCATTCCAACATTGTTGTTTCCCTTTAGATGGCACACAGTCTGATCAGCCCTCTGATGGCATACTGGAGTTCCAGAAGACATAAATAAATGCATGTATCCAAGATGTTAAGGAAATCAGGGAAGGCATTTTGCATATGAAAATCAAAACTGACTTAGAGAAAATCAGTCAGTATATCTGCTAGAAATCTGGGCAGACCTAAGGGAAATCAAAGCTAAAACTTGCTTAGGAAAATGTGCTTAATTCTGAGTTTGGAGTTTTCAAGGCTGGCAGTCAAAGGAAAGTAACTATTCTAGGAGGGCTGGGAGAGCAGGCTTTTTCTTGTTTTGGAAGCAACTATGGACTCCCACCCTTCCACTGCCACCCCTAGCCTCGTGAGTGGCACAATCGGTTAAGCGCTGGACTACTAGCCAAAAGATTAGCAGTTTAAACCAACTCAGAGGTACCTCCAAAGACAGGCCTGGTAATCTGCTTCTGAAAGGTTACAACTTTGAAAGCCCTACGGAGCAGTTCTACTCTGCACATGTAGGGTTGTCATGAGTCAGAACTGACTCCACGGCAACAGAATTTTTTTTGTACATGTTATAAAGCATTTTTACACATCAGTAATAATCATTAAATACGTATGTAGTGAACGGGTAAACACTATCCGGGATCAGTCCGTGGAGAAGGACATCATGCTTGGTAAAATAGAGAGTCAGCGAAAAAGGGGAAGACCCTCAACGAGAGGGCCTGACACAGTGGCTGCAACAATGGGTTCAAGCATAACAATGATTGTGAGGATGGTTCAGGACTGGGCAGTGTTTCGTTCTGTTGTACATAGGGTCGCTATGAGTCAGAACCCACTCAACGGCACCTAACAACAACAACAACAATCAAAACCGAATAAGATGTGGAAAAAATGGCCTCCAAACACCACCATTTAACAAGAGAGAAACTGACATCTGGAGTGGTGATGCCTGGTATGAGGAAATACATGAGTTAGTAGCAGAGACAGGACAGATTCTACTTAACATTATGCTCATGTTTTGTCTTGGAGGAGTCTGGCTTTTAGAGAAGAATGGAAAGGACAAGAGTCTGAATCCTGACTCTTGATAGACATTTGTCTTGGCCACCATCTCGAGCACTCATGTGTGAGCCCTGCCAGTTGTCTATCTCAGGAGGGACTGATGAAAGTCTGCCTTAGAAGTTCAGGTGTGTCCTGTCCAGCACTGACTACAGAGGGCCTGCATCAACCCTTCACTCAAGGACAGCTCCTAATCAGCCTATCCTAGACCAGTGGCTCTCAACCATGGGGCAGTGTGCCCCCACAGGACATTTGGTAATGTCTGGAGACATTTTTGGTTTCATGACAATGGGGGTGGGGTTACTCCAGGTATCTGGAGGGCGAAGACCAAAGATGCTGCTAAACATCCTACAGTACACAGTACAACCTCCTACAACAAAGAATTTCCCAATGCCAAAAGTCAATAGTGTTGAGGCTGAGAAATCTTGATTTATACCATTTCAGGTTAAGGATCACCCACAAAATGCATAGCCTTGGGAAGGTCTCTTCAGTATATTCACCTGTAAAATGGTAAAACAGGCTGATTTCTGAAATCTCTTCCTATTCTATTGCTCTATAATCTTAGCAATATTTTCAGAAATTAAGAGTAGTTTAGCGTTCAGGATAACATATTTAAAATCATATTTCCTACTTTTTTGTTTTGTTTTAATCACATTGTGATTCTTTGTTACTTAACCTATCCTCTGAGCAGAGGGATTAATCTGTACCTTATTCACGCCACAAATGTTTATCTGGTCCTATTTCTGTCATGGAACCATCCACATGGTGAAGGCTCACGTCCTTAATAAAGAATGTCCAGCTGTTTCAGCACCGATGCCCAGAGCCTTCCTTTTCCCTCCCTGATTCCACTAAGAAAGAGGGGGTTTCATGGGAATGTGTCTGCCTGCCAAAGTGTAAGGAAGGAAGGAGCTGCCGACAGGAAGTGTTGACAGGCCCGCAGGAGCTGACTTGCCCAGCAGGACTCTGCTAAGTGCTGGCAGTAACAAAAGGCATTTTTTCAAGGCCCTTTAAAGATAAGTAGGAGAGACTATAAAAAGGAAAAGAACAGGGTGAGGAAGGGACCATTACTGGAGACCCAGCTGAGTGCAGACTTTGCTTAACGGACAGGAGAGAAGGAGGGAAAGCAGAGAAAGTAATTAAGAGTTTTATAAGGTGGTTTTTCTACGCCTCCACCTTATCCTTTTATGTTTCTGTTTGCAGTGGGTTTGGTTGTTTTTTATGCAGGGTAAGGTTAAATGATAAAGACCATATTCAGCTTTCCACTCCTGCCCCTCACCTAGCCCTATCCAGTCCACTGAATGACAGACTCATTTAAACATTAAAGTGAGATATAAAAGCTTACAGAGATAAATAGCTACCACACAGCTGAGTACCCTTTATATGCGCTGCCTTGGTGCACAACAGCACTGAGATAACTATGAACATTTGTCAATTCTGTGCCCTTTCTAGTCAAAGATGACACTTCCCAAAGCTGTGGTGCCTTATGTGCCATCATCCATATGCCATTTCCAAATAATGAAACACCGCAATACGTGTGAGAAACAGGAAGAAATGGAAGGAAGGAAAGAAGGGAGGAAGGAAAGAAGGAACAAAGAAATTTTCTAAGTTACCATACTGTGTGGTCAAGAAACCCTGACTCCTCAGATGAGATGGTAATAGAGTTTTTGGAAGGAACAATATGCTTTTTGATAGTGAATGAGTTCACTCAGGAAAATAAAACTTAAGCAACGGTGAGAACCCCTGTCTATGATAGTGCAGGCTGACATTTAACCCGAGTCTGTGAAAACAAAAACAAAAAACAAACCCAGTGTCATCGAGCCAGTTCCGACTCCATGATTCTGTGAAAGATGTGCCAGTTGGGCAGAGCTAGCCTCTGCAGCCAGAGGGTCACCTGAAAATTGATGAGAGGGTGAGACAATATCAAGATACTGGGTGGCAAGTTTTGGCCTGACTATCTGGAAGGTGAAAGACAAAAGGAACTCATTTCCCCTCAACACTTCAAGTACATTCACACTGGTTTTCCTATTTCTCCAGAATATATAAGAGGGAGCAGAAATTTCTAAGCCCAGCAACTAAGGCAGTGTTTTGTGAGTAGGCAGAAAATAAATATTGAATTAAAACCAATCTTTATTAAAGACTGAGATTTGCTTAAGTTTTAACAACTAATCAGAAGCAGAAGCAGGATTAAAACTTTGGTTTCTAGACAGGTGATGTCCTGCCCCAAACCAGTAATGTCTCCAGTCACTAGATCCATGGTGCAGGTCTCAGTTATTATGTTATGCTTCTGAGAGGATAACGTATCTGCAGAAACTATCACCAAAATGATGCACTCTAACTGAGCACCAAAAAGTGTCCTTTAAAACAAATTCATATTTTTGTATGTATTTATTTTTTTTATAGCATCTTAGGAGGAAATAAAAAGCTACAGTCCAGGATGTAGTCTGATGTTGGGAAAGACTAGAGAAGAAGAATTGTATTGTCATTGTCCCTGCAGTGACAGTCTTGGTTGGTTGGAGAGCAGAAAGGATAAAAGCAGTCACTCAGACATACCCTTGAGTCATAAAATGAAGTACTACTCACTTGGAACAGGGTTCTGATCTCCTCCCCATGTTCTCCAGAATTTAGCTAAGATAAAAAAAAAAAAGAAAATCCCTGGTCAGAAAGAAATAATAATAACAATAAAATATGCTCTATGGAATTATAAAATGAAGTAAAAGGAGAAAAGGAACAAGGGAAAAATAGAATATAAAGAACACTTATCAGAAAATACATTGCAACATAAAAAAAAAAAAAATTTTTTTTTTTTTTTGTAACCAAATCTATTACCATGGGTTTGAAGAATATTATGAAGCAATCAATGCCTATAATAAAAGACCAAAATCAGGTATATGAGTTTAAGGGAGCTATGACGAAACAAAAAAAATCCAAACCCGTTGCCATCAAGTCAATTCCAACTTATAATGACCCCACGTGTTAGAGACAAGAACTGCTCCATAGGGTTTTCTTGGCTGTAATCTTTACAGAAACAGATTGCCAGGTCTTTTTTCCATAGCGGCACCACTGGGTGACTTTGAACTGCCAGCCTTTAGGTTAGTAGTTGAGCACAAACTTCTTGCTCCATCCAGGGACTTTTGTGATATGACAATAGCCCATTGCCATCGAGTTGACTCCAGCTCATAACAACCGTATAGACAGAGTAGAACTGCTCTGTAGAGTTTCAAGGAGTGCCTGGTGGATTCGAACTGCTGAACTTTTGGTTAGGAGCTGTAGCTCTTAACCACTACACCACCAACGTGACAACACAAAGAGATAAATCATGAGCTGACATAGATCAGAGAAAGCAAATATGTAAGAAATTGGAAACAACCCCAAACAGAGTAGACTTGACTGGAAACACTGCAAGAGCCTTAGAGAAGAGGAATTAATGCAAACAATATGAAATTTATAAACAGAAGGAAATGATAGATGAATGAAAGGAAAGGTACATTTCAACTATGCATCTTAATGGTCTCAAAGATTATTAATATACCCAAATGAGATAAATAAATAGTGGGACTAAAATATTAAAAATATAATTCAGAAAATGGTTTCAGAAATAAAAGAATTAAACATACACATTAAAGGCACACTTCATGCCCAAGGAGATATTGACAAAAAATGATCAATACATATTTCTATTTTATTAAACTTCCAGAACTTCAAAGCTAATTATATGGTTATCTGGAAAAAAATCAAATCAACTTTATTTGATGGCAGAAAAATGAAGTTAAGCTTTTCCGTAAAACTATTTAATGAAAGAAGAGAATAGAAGGACGCATACAAGGTTCTCAGGAGAGATATTAGTCATTTCATCCCTTCCCAAGATGGATGAACAGGGACTGTATTTACCTTCTGATTCAAATCAAAACAAAACAAGCAAACAAACAACAATAACAACAAATGAAACCAGAATAGTATAAATAAATGAGAGAATAGTTTTCAAGGCACTGAACATCAGATACTGAAGGACAGTAATCAATGGGAAAAGGGAAATAAATGAGGTGAGCCTTAACTATTGTCCCAACTTACTGCTTAAAAGTGTTTCAAGACCATGGAGCAGGAAGGGGGAATACAAGCAAAACACAGCAGACTTCTTGAATTGAGAAGATAGAGCTGACACTTTGAGGGGATCAAGGGGACTAGGTTTCATAGGGCAGAATGCCTGAGGAGAGAAAGCTATGTAGAGAAAGAACCCTGGAGGTCGGCAGAGAGTTCTCCCAGTACTCAGAAAAGTTCTGATTAGTGCATGGAAGTTTTTACTTTGTCCTGTAGGGTTACTATGAGTCAGAATCAATTCAAAGGCACACAATAACAATAGCATGCATGTGAGGAAATCCCTGAAGCCGAGGATAAAATCATCTCAAAGGATGAGGCTAAAATCATCTCAAAGGATTAGAGATAATAGTATCTGATACCACAGGATCAGGAATAGTACCTGTTGCCACTAGCCAGATGACTTCATTTTTGGTAATGTTTTGTATTCTGTTTATGCCCTGTGTTAGGGCTCCGAACGTTGTCCCTATTTTTTCTTCCATGATCTTTATCGGTTTAGTCTTTATGTTTAGGTCTTTGATCCACTTGGAGTTAGTTTTTGTGCTTGGTGTGAGGTAGGGGTTCTGTTTCATTTTTTTGCAAATGGATATCCAGTTACGCCGGCACCATTTGTTAAAAAGACTATCTTTTCCCCAATTAACTGACACTGGGCCTTTGTCAAATATCAGCTGCTCATATATGGATGGATTTATATCTGGGTTCTCAATTCTGTTCCTTTGGTCTATGTGCCTGTTGTTGTACCAGTACCAGGCTGTTTTGACTACTGTGGCTGTATAATGTGTTCTAAAATCAGGTAGAGTGAGGCCTCCCACTTTCTTCTTCTTTTTCAGTAATGCTTTACTTATCCAGGGCTTCTTTCCCTTCCATATGAAGTTGGTGATTTGTTTCTCCATCACATTAAAAAATGTCATTGGAATTTGGATCGGAAGTGCATTGTATGTATAGATGGCTTTTGGTAGAATAGACATTTTTACTATGTTAAGTCTTCCTATCCATGAGCAAGGTACGTTTTTCCACTTATGTAGGTCCGTTTTAGTTTCTTGCACTAGTACTTTGTAGTTTTCTTTGTATAGGTCTTGTACATCTTTGGTAAGATTTATTCCTAAGTATTTTATCTTCTTGGGGGCTACTGTGAATGGTATTGATTTGGTGATTTCCTCTTCAATGTTCTTTTTGTTGATGTAGAGGAATCCAAGTGATTTTTGTATGTTTATCTTATAACCTGAGACTCTGCCAAACTCTTCTATTAGTTTCAGTAGTTTTCTGGAGGTTTCCTTAGGGTTTTTTGTTGTATAAGATCATGTCATCTGCAAATAGAGATAATTTTACTTCCTCTTTGCCAATCCGGATGCCTTTATTTCTTTGTCTAGCCTAATTGCTCTGGCTAGGACTTCCAGCACAATGTTGAATAAGAGCGGTGATAAAGGGCATCTTTGTCTGGTTCCCGTTCTCAAGGGAAATGCTTTCAGGTTCTCTCCACTTAGAGTGATGTTGGCTGTTGGCTTTGTATAGATGCCCTTTATTATGCTGAGGAATTTTCCTTCAATTCCTGTTTTGCTGAGAGTTTTTATCATGAATGGGTGTTGGACTTTGTCAAATGCCTTTTCTGCATCAATTGATAAGATCATGTGGCTTTTATCTTTTGTTTTCTTTATGTGGTGGATTACATTAATGGTTTTTCTAATATGGAACCAAACTTGCACACCTGGTATAAATCCCACTTGGTCGTGGTGGATTATTTTTTTGATATGTTGTTGAATTCTATTGGCTAGAATTTTGTTGAGGATTTTACATCTATGTTCATGAGGGATATAGGTCTGTAATTTTCTTTTTTTGTGGCGTCTTTACCTGGTTTTGGTATCAGGGAGATGGTGGCTTTATAGAATGAGTTAGGTAGTATTCCATAATTTTCTATGCTTTGAAATACCTTTAGTAGTAGTGGTGTTAACTCTTCTCTGAAAGTTTGGTAGAATTCTGCAGTGAAGCCGTCCGGGCCAGGACATTTTTTTGTTGGGAATTTTTTGATTACCTTTTCAATCTCTTTTTTTGTTATGGGTCTATTTAGTTGTTCTACTTCTGATTGTGTTAGTTTAGGTAGGTAGTGTTTTTCTAGGAATTGATCCATTTCTTCTAGGTTTGCAAATTTGTTAGAGTACAATTTTTCGTAATAATCTGATATGATTCTTTTAATTTCAGTTGGGTCTGTTGTGATATGGCCCATCTCATTTCTTATTTGGGTTATTTGTTTCCTTTCCTGTATTTCTTTAGTCAGTCTGGCCAATAGTTTATCAATTTTGTTAATTTTTTCAAAGAACCAGCTTTTGGCTTTGTTAATTCTTTCAATTGTTTTTCTGTTCTCTAATTCATTTAGTTCAGCTCTAATTTTTATTATTTGTTTTCTTCTGGTGCCTGATGGATTCTTTTGTTGCTCGCTTTCTATTTGTTCAAGTTGTAGGGACAGTTCTCTGCTTTTGGCTCTTTCTTCTTTACGGATGTGTGCATTTATCGATATAAATTGACCTCTGAGCACTGCTTTTGCCGTGTCCCAGAGGTTTTGATAAGAAGTATTTTCATGCTCGTTGCATTCTATGAATTTCTTTATTCCCTCCTTAATGTCTTCTATAACCCAGACTTTTTTGAGCAGGGTATTGTTCAGTTTCCAAGTATTTGATTTCTTTTCCCTGATTTTTCTGTTATTGATTTCCACTTTTATGGCCTTGTGGTCTGAAAAGATGCTTTGTAATATTTCGATGTTTTGGATTTTGCAAAGGTTTGTTTTATGACCTAATATGTGGTCTATTCTAGAGAATGTTCCATGTGCACTAGAAAAAAAAGTATACTTTGCAGCTGTTGGATGGAATGTTCTGTATAAGTCAATGAGGTCAAGTTGGTTGATTGTAGCAATTAGGTCTTCCGTGTCTCTATCGAGCTTCTTAGTGGAAGTCCTGTCCTTCTCCGAAAGTGTTACGTTGAAGTCTCCTACTATAATTGTGGAGGTGTCTATCTTACTTTTCAGTTCTGTTAAAGTTTGTTTTATGTATCTTGCAGCCCTGTCATTGGGTGCCTAAGTGTTTAATATGGTTATATCTTCCTGGTCAATTGTCCCTTTAATCATTATGTAGTGTCCTTCTTTATCCTTTGTGGTGGATTTAATTTTAAAGTCTATTTTGCCAGAAATTAATATTGCTACTCCTGGTCTTTTTTGATTGTTGTCTGCTTGATATATTTTTTTCCATCCTTTGAGTTTTAGTTTGTTTGTGTCTCTAAGTCTAAGGTGTGTCTCTTGTAGGCAGCATATAGATGAATTGTGTTTCTTTATCCAGTCCGAGACTCTCTGTCTCTTTATTGGTGCATTTAGTCCATTTACATTCAGCATAATTATAGATAAATAAGTTTTTAGTGCTGTCATTTTGATGTCTTTTTGTGTGTGTTGTTGACGATTTCATTTTTCCACTTATTTTTTCGTACTGAGACATTTCTCTTTGTAAATCGTGTGTTCCTCATTTTTGTAGTAGTTGAATTTATGTTTGCTGAGTCGTTATGTTTTTCTTGGTTTTCATTTTGAGTTATGGAATTGTTATACCTCTTTGTGGTTACCTTAATATTTACCCCTATTTTTCTAAGTAAAAACCTAACTTGTATTGTCCTATATCGCCTTGTTTTCCTCTCCATATGGCAGTTCTATGCCTCCTGTATTTAGTCCCTCTTTTTGATTATTGTGATCTTTTACATATTGACTTCAATGATTCCCTGTTTTGAACATTTTTTTCTTTTTAAAATTAATCTTAATTTGTTTTTGTGATTTCCCTATTTGAGTTTATATCAGGATGTTCTGTTCTGTGACCTTGTGTTGTGTTGGTATCTGATATTATTGATTTTCTGACCAATTTCCTTTAGTATTTCTTGTAGCTTTCGTTTGGTTTTTGCAAATTCTGTAAGCTTGTGTTTATCTGTAAATGTTTTAATTTCACCTTCATATTTTAGAGAGAGTTTTGCTGGATATATGATTCTTGGCTGGCAGTTTTTCTCCTTCAGTGCTCTGTATATGTCATCCCATTGCCTTCTTGACTGCATGTTTTCTGCTGAGTGGTCTGAACTTATTCTTATTGATTCTCCTTTGTAGGAGGCCTTTCTTTTATCCCTGGCTGCTTTTAAAATTTTCTCTTTATCTTTGGTTTTGGAAAGTTTGATGATAATATGTCTTGGTGATTTTCTTTTTGGATCAATCTTAAATGGGGTTTGATGAGCATCTTGGATAGATATCCTTTCATCTCTCATGATGTCAGGGAAGTTTTCTGCCAACAGATCTTCAACTATTCTCTCTGTATTTTCTGTTATCCCTCCCTGTTCTGGGACTCCAATCACAGGCAAGTTATTCTTCTTGATAGAGTCCCACATGATTCTTACAGTTTCTTCATTTTTTTAAATTCTTTTATCTGAGTTTTCTTCAACTATATTGGTGTCAATTGCCTTATCCTCCAGCTCCCCCACTCTGCATTCCAAGTGCTCGAGTCTGCTCCTCTTCCTACTGAGTTGTCTAATTCTGTACTTTTACATCTTTTGGATTTCTGAATGCTGTCTCTGTATGGATTCTTGCAGCTTATTAATTTTTCCACTATGTTCTTGAATAATCTTTTTGATTTCTTCAACTGCTTTATCAGTGTGTTCCTTGGCTTTTTCTGTAGATTGCCTTAATTCATTTCTGAGGTCATCCCTGATGTCTTGAAGCATTATGTAAATTAGTTTTTTATATTCTGCATCCGGCAGTTCCAGCATTGTATCTTCATCTGGGAAAGATTTTGATTCTTTAATTTGGGGAGTTGTAGAAGCAACTGTGGTCTGCTTCTTTATGTGGTTTGAAATCGACTGCTATCTCCGAGCCATGTATAAGATATTGTAATGATTTATTTTATGTTTGCTCACTGAGTCTTATCTTGTTTTGTTTTCTTTCAATATACGTAGATGGGCTACTAGATTGCGCTGTCTTGATTGTTGTAACCTTTGAATCACTTATGTCCTATTACCAGCTGGTTTGGGTTGCTACCAGATATATAAGCCTAAGAGTCCATTCACTATTCTTGAGTAGAATCTGATTTTGGGTCCCCAAGTGTATGGTGCAGACTGTCACCTATCCACCTAAAGGAGTAGTGGTGATAGTTGTGCGCACCAGATTCTAGTAGCAGCAGAGGGTCAGACTCCAGGGGGCAGGATGCTGACAGGCTTCCCCCAAGTTCCAGTGAGGTAGGTGTGTCTCTGTTCCTAAAGCACTTTAGTGGGTGGGCTCTGCAGCTGTACCTTAGGCACCCAGTGCATGTACCTCTACAGTTTGGTAGGTGTCACCATCCTCAGACCCCTAAGGCAGGAGGCTAGGTGTTCTGGGGGGAGCTTCAGCCCTCAGTTCCCCGTTGTGGGTCAGTGAGGGCTCTGTTTAATATGCAGAGACATCAGACCTGGGAAATGTGTCTTTCCAGTAATCCGCTAAAACAATTACAGTCAGATCCCTATTGGAATTGCCTTTGCATTATAATAGCCACCTTGTTCCTTGTTGGGATGAGAGCCCAAGACTGTGCATCTCATATGCTTGGCTGGAGCTGATTCTGTATTTTTAGTCCAATTAGGGAAGGATTTTTGGTCCTTGGGTTTTTTGTAGCTGCTTCTCTCTGGCCAGGAGAATGGGTTAGGAAAAGACCAAAAAAAAAAAAAAAACCCACAGAGCACTTCACTCTCTGGCTCAGGAAATTCCAATGTTAATGAAGCCGCCTGGGAAGGGGAGGGGAGGAATCAGATAGATAGGATAGAGTAGCACCCAGAATATAGACAATGTTACTTATCTTGCTTGGAGAGCCAGATGACTTCAAAGAAAGAAAGAAAAAAGTAAAAAAGGCCAGAATCTAAAAAAAAAAATAGAATTTTTTATAGTAAAATATAGATTATGAAAGCTCACTCCAGGAAAAAGATTAATCTCAAACCAGTCAATCTTTGTTAGGTACTGTTGAGTTGGTTGCAACTCCCAGAGACCCCATTCACAACAGAACAAAACACTGCGCATTGCTGCACCATCGTCACCATTACTGCTGTGTTTGAGTCTGTTTTTGCAGCCATTGCATCAATCCATCTCATTGTGGATCTTCCTTTTTCTCAATGACCTTCTACTTTACTAAGCATGATGCCCTTCTTGAGGGACTGGTCCCTCCCGATAACATGTCCAAAGTACAGGAGATGAAGTCTTGCCATCCTCACTTCTAAGGAGCCTTCTGTCTGTACTTCTTCCAAGGCAGATTTATTTGTTCTTCTAGCAGTAATATTCTTCACTAACACCATGATTCTAAGGCATCAGTTCTTCAGGCTTCCTTATTTACTCTCCAGTTTTCACATGCATATGAGGTGATTGAAAATATCATGGCTTGGGTCAGGTGCACCTTAGTCCTCATAGTGACATCTTTGCTTTTTAACACTTTAATGAGGTCTTTTACGGCAGATTTGTCCAATGGATCACCATAAGTCACATAAGTCAGGGACTTACTGGAGGGCTGCTAACAACAACAAAAATATATATAAATATGTATATATAATTTTTTTTACATTTTTTTCTTTTTTAATTGTACTTTAGATGAAGGTTTACAGAACAAACTAGCTTCTCATTAAATGGTTAGTACACATATCATTTTATGACATTGGTTAACAACCACACAACATGTCAATAATCTCCCATCTCAACCTTGGGGTCCCTATTACCAGATTTCCTGTCCCCTTCTGCCTTCTAGTCCTTGCCCCAGGGCTGATGTGCCCCTTTAGTCTCATTTTGTTTTATGGGCCTTTGCAATCTTTGGCTGAAGGGTGAACCTTGAGAGTGACTTCATTACTGAGCTGAAAGGTTGCCTGGGGGCCATGCTTTCAGGGTTTCTCCAATCTCTGTCAGGTCAGCAAGTCCAGTCTTTCTTTTTGAGTTAGAATTTTCTTCTACATTTCTCTCCAGCTCTGTCTCATACCCTCTATTGTGATCCCTGTCAGAGCAGTCAGTGGTGGTAGCTGGGTAGCACCTAGTTGTACTGGACTCAGTCTGGTGGAGGTCATGGTAGATGTGGTCCATTTGTCTTTTGGACTAATCTTTCCCTTTTATCTTAAGTTTTCTTCATCCTTCCTTGCTCCCAAAGGGGAGAGACCAGTGGAGTATCCAAACGGCCCCTCACAGACTTTTAAGACCCCAGATGCTACTTACCAAAGTAGAATGTAGAACATACTCTTTATAAACTCTGTTATGCCAATAGAGCTAGATGTTCCCCAAGACCATGGTCCCCACTGCCCTCAGTCCAGCAGTTAGGTCCCTTGGGGAGTTTGGATGTGTCTATGGAGCTCCCATGGCCCTAGCTTGTAGAAGATGTGCTGGTTTCCCCAGTATTGTGTACTGTCTTGCCATTCTCCAAAGTTACCACTTACCTATTGTCTATTTGGTGTTTTTTTCCATCCTGACCCCTCCCCTCCCTTGTAACCATCAAAGATTGTTTCTTTTTGTGTGTAAATATTTTCAGTGCAGTAGTGGCCTCATACAATACTTATCCTTTTGTGATTGACTTATTTCACTCAGCATAATACCCTCCAGATTCATCCATGTTATGAAATGCTTCACAGATTCATCATTGTTCTTTATTGTTGCATAATATCCCACTGTGTGTATGTAACACAGTCTGCTTATCCATTCATCTGTTGATATATAATTTTTTTTTTTTTTCCCTGAAGCCATAGTCAAATGAAGTTAAACCTGAAACATTCCTATTCAGGTCAGAAACAAGATATCACTATTATTTAACCCTGTTTTGGAAGTACTAATTAATGCAATTAGAAAAAGTAAACTTAAAAAAAAAAAAAACTTTTGGAAAGGAGGAGGACATGATCACTATTTGAGATTGTATTTATTTGCAAAAGGTAAGATAAAGTATTAAAATGGTAATATAATAAAATGGCTAGGTACAAAATTTATATAGCCTGCATATAAACAACAACTACTTGAGAGAGAGTTTAAAGTTAATAAAGAGCTTCTATTTTTATTGATATTAGCAACAATAATACAGAAAAGATATAATACTTAGGATTCACTTAGCCAGAAATATGCAAGACCTGTATGAATGATACTTTAAAACACTGTCAACAGATACAGAAGACTTAAGCAAAGGCCAGAATGTCCTGAAAGAAGAAGATTCAATATTATAAAGATGCTAATTTTTCCTATTTATGTATAAATTAAAATAATTCATATTAACAGGTTTTTGTTTTGTTTTGTTTTGTTTTGTTTTGTTTTTCTTGCTCTCTCTAAATCTCACATTTATTGAGAGCCTACTTGAAGCCAGATATTTTGTCAGGGTATGTTATGTGTCTCTCATTTAACTGTCACAACAACCTGAAAAGGAGATATTCTAAACAAGATTTTATTTTAAGCTAAATAAACTGATCATAAAATTCACTTGAACAAAATATGAAAGAACAGCCATAAAAATGTTGAAGTAAAAGAGAAATGACATTATTCCTCCCAGATATTTGAAAATGTTTTAAAACTATAATAATTTAAACAGTATGTTATACCGTGTATTTAAGAAGATAAATGGAATATACCAGAATATACAGAAAAAAAAAAATCCCTGTTACAAATGGAAATTTGGTTATCGATCACTTTATTATCTCAAATAACTAAAGAAAATATGGATTGTTTAACGAATGGTACATGGGCAATTAAAAAGTGATCCGTAAAAAAGTAAGTGAAATATATTCTGTATACCTTGTACCAAAATAAATTGAACCATTATTTGGATTTGAAAAGTAAAACAAAACAAAAAAAATTGTAGAAAGAAACATGGATAATTATTTTTACCAACCTTGGAGTGGATAAAAGCACTTTATGCTTAACACAAATTCAAGAAACCACAACATAAAGGGTTAACAAACAGGACCAGTGGTAAAGGGGTAGGAAAAAAAAAAAAAAAAGGGGGTAGGAAGCGAGGTAAAAGCCAGCTGCTGTCAAATTCATTTCAACTCATTGCGACTCCATGTGTGTCAGAGTAGACCTGTATGCCATAGGTTCTCAATGGTTGATTTTTCAGAAGTAGATCACCAGGCCTTTTTTGGCAGGTGCCTCTGGGTAGACTAAAACTTCCAACCTTTCAGTAAGCAGTCGAGCAGTTTAAGTGTTCGCATCACCCAAGAACTTCTAGGTAAGAGTAAAGCTAGAACAAAAGGGATCACGAATTGCTGAGTATTGGATGATGGGTACATGGAAGTTTATTGCATATTTATCCCTGTTTTTGTTATATTTTGAGTTTCAATAATAGAAAGTTTAAAAAGATAAAGAGAATATTATAATCTATAGACCATCAATCTAAAGGTATGTTTTAGCCTATGTTGTCCAACAGACATATAGCACATGAGACTTCTTCCCCTTTGGAAGACAGAATTTATGACAGATTAGGTTAATAGAAGGAGAGTTCCATGTCTCTATGGACTATTACTGGATATTAAGCTGTATAACAGGAAGTCAGTTGGATTAAACTAAGTATTTACAGATCTCAAGCTGATATAATAATCATACATTGTATATGGCAAAATGCAAGAAGTTATTTTAAGTGCAGAAAAAAATTGACTTTGCACTTGCCAATATAATCATATATTTTAATAGTTTCTGAAATAAAATGAGCTCAATAACTTTAGAACATTTTTAAAAGCAACAGACAGAATTAAAGGACAAATGTTAAACTGGGAGAGAAAATAAGTGCAGTTCCCATCACAAGTTATTGTGCAAAAGGCTCAAGACAAACACCATCTGCAGCTTTTGGGCAGATGGTCAAGTTGCGCGACTCCTGTTCTCTTGGCAACTGGAAGATGTAGGCTTGGATTAAGTGTGAACGCATTTTCCTTGGGTCTGTGCTACAGGAGATGGGCAGCTTTGCTTCCTTGCTACTCTCCCTTTTATAAGAAAGCACAAGAGCAGCCTTGCAAGTCCAAGAAAAAACAGCCTGAATTTTGGTGCCAGCTGTTCAGCAGAGTTGTGTATCACTGCTGGATATGAAAACTGCTACCATTTCATAAACTTATGGGAAATTGAGACTGAGCCTAGCCCATGCTGCTAGGAAGAGGCAGAGCCACCAGCTCCTTGCCAGGCAACCAGGAAAGATTTGCCAGGGTTAGCCACAGACAATACCTTTTTCTTTCCCATTCAAAGAGTTTGTTTCCCTAATATATAAGGAGTTCATATAAATCAATGAAAGAGAGCAACAATATAATGGAAAATGGAAAAAGGTTATGAATAGAAACATCACCAAACAGAAAAAGTATATAACTTGCTTTGAAATCACCGGTAAAATTTCTCAGCCCTAGTAATAATTAGGTTGTTATTCACCTAAAGGAGAGAGGGCTATACATAGGTTAAAGGAGCCATGGTGGTGCAATGGTTAAGCATTCAGCTGCTAACTGAAAGGTTGGAGGTTCAAATCCACCAGGTGCTCCATGGGAGAAACATGTGGCAGTCTGCTTCCATAAAGATTACAGCCTAGGAAACACTATGGGGCAGTTCTGTTCTGTCCTATAGTATCGCTATGGGTCAGAATCAACCCGTTGATGATGGGTTTTATGCATGATTCAGGTCCCTAGGTGGTATAAACTATTTACGCTTGTCTGCTAACCTAAAAGTTGGTGGTTCATGCTATGGAAGAAAAGGCCTGGTGATCTGTTTCCATTAAGATTACAGCCAAGAAAACCGTATGGAGCAGTTCTACCCTGTAACATATGGGTGGTTATGAGTCCTGACTCAACGGTAACTAACAACAACAGCAAAAAGTGGGGCTAAACTGAATCGTTTATGCTATATTCTTTGACTTGTGGGCACAAGGGTTCATGTTGAATTATTCTTTATATTTTTTATGTTTAAATATTTTATGATAATATTTTATAAAGAAATACATTACAATCGATGATAAATCCTATACACTAGCTATACAGGATATTCCCTGCTATATTTGTAAACTAGGAAAATATTGAAGCATCAGAATGCCTGTCTTTAGGTTATTATTTAAATAAATGACTATATCTACTTTCAAAGTAATAACAAGCAGTAGTTTAAAAAGAATGAGGCAGCTCTATAAAAACCAATAAGAAATCTTCACCAATATGTAAATAAATATAAAAGCCCCATTTTACATGTAGAATGCCACTATTTCTATGAAAATTAGAAAAAAAGTATATATATACATATATATATTTAAGTGCACATGTATACACACAGAGAGACCGTCTCTCGAAGTACCCACAAGAAACCGTTTGCAGTGACCGTCTCTGAGGTAGGAAGGGAATGGCCCAAGAGACGTGGGTCCAGCAATAAGAGAGAGGAAGTTTAAGTTTTTAACGTACACTCTTTTGAATATTTTGGATTTTGTGTCATGTGCATGCCTTATGTATTCAGAAAGAAAATACATATTTTCAATGAATAGAAGAGTTATGAATATCGTGTATGTATGACATGCTTTTAAAATATTCAATATTCTACAAATATTTATTGAATGCCTACTATGAGACTTGGTGTAGGCACTAGGGATAGAGCAGATCCTGCCTTCTACTAACTTCCATTCCAACGTAGGGAACGTTTCTAACCATGTCTCCTTCTCCCCTCAACCCAAAGCCTTCAATGGTTCCTCAGTATCTACAATCTCAAGTCTCATATTCTCAGTTATAGACTTCATGCTACATGTTCCTTCCCTTCCAATTTTGAATACTCACTTTGACACAGCCTGTTCCTGGGAAATGTGATGAGTTGCTGCTCTCAATATATACCCAAATACCCCCATACATTTGCTCATCCTCTTTCCATTTGGGACCTGTTTCATTTTCAACTCCTTTGTCCACATGTTTATCTTTTTATGATCCAGTTCCAAGACCACTACTTCCACAAGCCTTCCTTAACCTCTCTGAAAATAAGCTTTCTTTATGTTACCAAGAGTGCTTTAATTTCTCTTACTGCATTCTACCATATATTGCTTTTTTTATGCTTATGAAATTTTTTTAGTATTCATTATTCTTGCAGCCAAGGATCATTTCATAAATATCTCTGTATCTCCCACAACCACTAAAACAATGTCATTAGTCAACATGCAATCACTGAATAAATTAATGAATGGCCAAAATAATGAGCAAATGCTTGAATGAATGGATAGAGAAGTATTGTAAAAGGAAGTGGTATTAATACATATTTATCCAGGAAAAAAAAAAAAAAACATGCAGCTAATATGTGGTATTGTCTCAAGGGAGCCGAATAGCTAACGAAGGCACCTGAAATCTGATTGCCCGAGAGAAGCACTCCAGGCAGCATGAGATGGAAGCAGAATTCTTCAAATTGCATTCCTCCACCCACTTCCTAATTCTGACCAAGGCATGTTTCCGTCACCTATAATTTATTAAACCACAGGACTGTGTCAGTCAGACTGGCCTATGCATAGGTTTGTCTATGTGGGGGTCTGAAAGTCTTTATTTTTAGATATAATAAAGTATAATACTAGTACCTATTCCAAACTAAATTAACATATTTGTTACTTTTAGGTAACAGCATTACGCTGTTGATTGTACATTTATTTCAGCTGGTGAAGTGAGCGTAATTTTCCTTCTAAACCACGACCAAAAATAACTCATACTTTAGAGTGTTTTGGCTTCAAGCATGGTACCTCAGTTTGGGCTCCCAGTGATCCTATTAGATCTTATGCCTCCCGCTTATAATCAACCATTTACAGTGGTGCCTCCTGTGGTTCCCTGGCCTGAGATACAGTGTATTTTTTGAATAAAAAAAAGATTCCAACTGGGAATCCTGATGCATTTTACATATTGTCCATATATTCGACAGTTCTTCCATGCTGATTTTCTTCTATATTGCTTAGATCCATATACCAGCTTTATATTTGAAAATGCAGTTAGTACATTGGAGAATTTATCATTTAAACCTCTCTCTTTATAGGGAGCATGACCCCTAGACCCTTTCAGGGAGTTCAGAATGATAGCACAGCTTCAGGAAAACTTTGGAATTGGAAATCTGACTTTAACCTTATTGTCTTCTAATCCTTTTCCTCCATGCTGTGGTGACCTCTTCACCTGAAACTTGAAATCTCTCTCACTCACTCGGTTTCTCTTACTTCCTAGCTCTGTGTGTCTCTCACCCTGATAAGATTTGCACAGAGAAGAGAGCACACCTCAGTGAATCTTCTCAAACTGAATACACTGACCTACCTACATCAAGAGATGAAATGTTATGAGCAGCCCAGAAACCTGCCTTGTACCTTGTCCTTCCTTCTTTTTTTTTTTTTTCCTTTACTTTTCCCTGAGGGTAACCACGATTTTGGCTTTGAATGGCATAGATTATCATTGCCTATTTGTATTCAAATAAATGGAATAACACAATTTGTGCTTTTTTGCATGTGGCTTATTTCATCCAACATTATGTTTTGTAGAATCCTTGTAGAATTCTTTCATATTGTTGGGTGTTGTTGCAGATTGTTCAGCCTCATTAGGGTATGATATTGCACCATGTAAATATATCACAGGTTATTTTTCTACTTTACTCTTGATGGGCATTTGGGCACTTCGGTTGGGCCTAAGCATGCCTATGAGCATTTAGTACATATCTTTTTTTTGTTAAAATATGTGCACATTTCTTATTCACAGGCTATGCTTCTGTTTAGCTTTAGTAGATACAGCCAAATAGTTTTATATTGCTGGTGGGGATATAAAAAATTCCAGTTACTCCAAATGTTTGTTAAGACTTGCTATTTTACATCTTTTTCATTTCAATCATTCTGTTAGAAGCATAGTTGTATTTCAATGTGATATTAATTTCCTTTTCCTGAAAGACTAATGAAGTTAAGAATATTTTCATTTGTATATTGGCCATCTGGATATGCTCCTTTATGGAGCATCTGCTCTAGTTGTTTGTTCAATTTTTAATTACTGTATTTTTATGCAAATAATGTACGCTTTCTATGTTTGTTTGCCAACCACGCCCTTCCCCTATGAGGTATTTTCCTCAATGTTGCCATATCAGCTTTTTTTTACATGTTGCTGTAAAAAAAATAGCATAGCACACTTACGAAAATACCTTTCGGGGGGAGGGAGCAGTTGGCAAACAAATGTAGAAGGTGTGCATTACCCAGTGTCGTCGAGTGGATTCCGACTCATAGCATTATTTGCTTAAAGTATGGTAGATTGTCAGTTATTTTCTTACTGATTTCTCAGAGTTCTTTATATGTCCTGGGTGAATCCATTATTTAATATATGTAGTATAACTGTTTTTTCTCATTCTATAGATTGGTTTTACACTTTTTAAATAATGTGTTTTGATGAACAAATTTTAATATAGACTAGTTTATCAAGGTTTTCTCTTATGATTGCTACTTTCTATGCCGTTTTTGGGAACTATTTCCTTACCTCAAGTTTAAAAAGATATTCTCCTGTGTTTTCATCTTAAAACTTTATTGTTTTAACTTTCACATTTAGATCTACAATAGATCTGGAACTGATTTTTGTGTGTGATTTGAAGTGAAGCTCTAGGTTTTTTTTTCAAAATAGAAATCCAATTGACCCAACACTATTTATTAAAAAGATCATCCTTTCCCCACTGCACTGCAGCATCACCTTTGTCATAATTAGGTGACCACAAGTGCATGGGATCTGTTTCTGGACTATCTATTCTGTTCCATTGGTCAGTTTATCTATCCTTGTCTCATATGACACTATCTTAATTATTGTATGTTTATACTAGGTAGCTCATAGTTTAAGTTCTCTAGCTTTTGTTTTTTTGTTTTGTTTTTGCCTTTTTTTTAGGCTATATTAAGATTCAACTTGTCATTTTTCTCTCTCCCTTGCCCCTACAGAAAAATCTTCCAAGATTTCAACTAGAACTGCTTTATCTCTACATATTAATCTGGGGAAGGGTTTAGCATCTTCAAAATATTAAATCTTCCAATTCATGAACATGGTTTATCCTTTCATTTATTTTGGTCTTCATAATTTGTTTCAATAAAATTCTATAGATTTTCTATCTATGGTGAAGAACCAGTTTTGTTTTTCAACTACTGCAGGCCAATATATGCTTGACTTCTATGGATGCCTAGGTCACAGCTCACATCATATGTTACTTACCATTTAAGATTAACAATACACACACTGATTTACAAACTTTTCAATGAATCAAATATATTGATCACAAGCTTGAATGTTGCAGCAATGTCAAATTGTTTTAAAAGTTTCTAAAAATCTTTTTTCTTAATTTCTCTACTTACTGCTAACTGGCAAAAAAAGAAAGAAAAAATCATTGACTGGATCCGCTCTACAGACCATACTTTGAGTAGCAGTTTTATAGAAGTCTTTCACATCTTTCATTAGATTTTTTTTGGTATTTTATTTTTTATGCTATTTTAAGTAGTATCATTGAATGAAAAATTTCTTTTTAAGAAGCTGGTTCCTACGAGGTGAAGGTTAAAGATGTCCCAAATGTCCAACTTTTCCAAACTGCTGTACCACTCTATCATCTCTAACATCAACTTCTACTCCTCCCCTCAGCACTTTCCCTCCTATCTTTGGGTTCCATAATTTATTCCAAAGTCTCACAGAACTCACAAACCGTATCAAGGAAATGGCTCAAGTGGTCGTGGAGACTGGCAAGTCCCAAACCTGTGGGTCAGGCATAGGATTTCCTGACTCACGTGGCCACCAGGGCCAATGAACCCAAATAAGCAGGCCAGAAAACAGACTGTTGGCTCACAAGGCTGCAGAAGTTGGTGAATCAGGTCAGATAATAGACTGCTGACACAGGAAGCTGTAGAACCTGGTGAATTCCAGAATAGGCAGGTCAGATGGCATGCCACTGGCTCAAGTCCCAAGAACTAGAGGTGGAGCAATGACATAGGATCTGGGTGCAGAGAAAGAGAGCCCCACTAGAACACCCAAATATATATATATACCTTGGATGCAAGCCACACCACAGGGAAGAACATAACTTGATTAAGGGTGAGACTTGAGTCAGGCCCTCCTACAAGGCTGTGACTCAAGATACAACCCACACTAATCCTTCCTCATTAACATATAAAAGTTAGGATTTACAACACATAAAATAGAGGATAATTACATCAGGTCACAAAATGGAGGACAACCATACAATATTGGGAATCGTGGTCTAGCCAAGTTGACATATATCCCCAACCATCACAGGTTCCATATACCTTATTTGCATAGTCCTACTCATCTGTGTGTCAGTCACAAAGACCATGGCTAGAAGGGCCATATTAAGTGAGTCATTGCACCACAATCATTTTTAAATTTCCCAATACAATTTTTAAGCCAATTAATTCCTGCGGCATTTTGTTTCACTCAAGAGTATAAGCCCTCAGTCATTGTTTCCTAAAAAAATCTGTTTTTAACAGATTCTCTAGTCTTTTTGATCTGTCATGTTTAGAAAAACAAGCTAAATTATTCTGGCACAAAATCCTTTTGAGAAGAAGGAAAAATGTTCTTAAATCTCTGCAAGACTCTATTCTCTAGTCTCTGTTCTCTTTTTTTAACGATGTGGTGATATCAAGCTGATCCTCACTGACATTACATTATTCACTTAAAAGATAGGGATAAAGTTGTTTGATTTTTAAAAGAGCTTAATAAATTGGGACTCTTCTACTTGTGTAAATTATAGATTCAAAATTCATGCATTTTGTGGGAGCTCAGTAAAGATTTATTGGAAAAAAAAAAAAAAAAACCCTTACCAAAAAAAGCCAAACCCGTTGCCGTCAAGTTGATGACGACTCGTAGTAACCCTATAGGACAGAGTAGAACTGTCCCATAGGATTTCCAAGGCTGTAAATCTTTACAGAAGCAGGCTGTCACATCTTTCTCCTGAGCAGCAGCTGGTCAATTTGAACTACTGACCTTTCAGTTAGCAGTGGAGCTCTTAATCACTGCTTCTTAGATCATGCATTATCACTCTATTTCAGCTAGAGAGTTGATTATAATATTCCTTCTAAACCAAGGCCAAGGGTAACTCATATTTTAATTTTTTTGGGCTAGGATGGCAGGGAATTTAAGTGGTATATGTGACTCTCTGCAGATCGATAAAGGCAGACTCAATTCAGAACATTCTCATGGCAGTCATACCTGGACTGCTCCTTTTCAAGTATATAGTTCACAATCTATGCTAAAGACCCCTCCCCTCTTCATCTATTCTCTTACCCTCTCTAGACTAGTGGTATTAATCTGAAAGAAATAAGACAGAAGAGTAAGTGCTGTCTCTGGTTTCAAACCTACTTTCTCTATTGACACCAAATAGCTACTCTTTTGCCCAGTCAAACACCTCTCCTGGAATCCCAAAAATGTCTCTTCATCAAAAAGTCAGGTATACATGTGATCTGCATCCAACAAAATCTTGTCTCTTTGATCTCTACCTATGGTGAATAAAATAACTTTAACTTTGCAAATAAAATTTTGACTTGCGAACTATTGTCCTTGGGCATCAATATCCAAAAAAGTGTATAAGCAAATGCTTCATTAATCATAGAATTCTAAAATGTTGTATCTGGAGGCACCTAAAGACGTAAAGAAAGGAAAAAAGAAAAAAGGCCAATAAATACATGGGGAAATGTTCACATTCCCTATAAATCATATACATTAAAACAAGAATTAATTTTTATTAAGTTTATTGACTGTAGGTGAGTTGCATAAACTCTTAAGGTTTTGGTGTCTTCCTATTATATCAAGAAAAAAATTAATGCCTACGTAATAGGACTAATAGGATTTCTCTAAATAATAGATAAAACAATTTCTGTGAAGTGTTATAACAATAAAACCAAAAAAAATCGCTGAGAAGTCTATTTCAACTTGTGGCAACCCTATGTGTGTCAGAGTAGAACTCTACTCCATAGGGCTTTTAGGGGCTGGTTTTTCAGAAATAGATCTCCCATCCTCTCTTCTGAGGTGCCTCCTTTGGGTGGATTTGACCACTAGCCTTTAGGTTAGTAGCTGAGCATTTAACTGTTTGCACTATCCAGGGTTCCTATAGCTGGTACATAATATGCACTCAAAAGATATTAGCTCTTATTTGTACTGTATAGCATTAAAGATAAAAATAATGTGTATCATATTTTTCACCCCAGTACCTACCTCTCACCCTCTAGAAATGTGCTCCTTTACACATCACTGTGATTCAGTCATTCTTTTCCCTTCCAAAGAGTTTGTAATTATAGACTGGTCTCTCCATGGGAAATGATAGGTATGGTCTTTGGGAGGGACATATTTATGGCCGGAAGATGCTACAGGTAGAGATTGCCTGGAGCCCAAGACAGTACAGGCTGGGCAGCTACTTGGCTTGCTTACATGAAGAACCAGAGGACCACTAACAGTGTACCCAGCAGGTAGACCTTACTAAAGACATTTTTGAACTTCAACTATTTAGTACAATTCTATTGAACTCCTCTGTGTATTCAAGCCTGGCCTGTGCATCTTTTAAATTAATTTTTTAAAAAGTTCACATACTTGCTCACAAGGAGTTTAGACCAGAAAAGAATTAGTAAGCAGTATAAAGACCTAAGTGTTTTAGTTTGACGTAAGAGATTTGAATTATTTCTAATACTCTTTAACTCTTTCCTGCTTTATCTATAGCACGAAGTGGTTACAAAACATTGAGGGCAAATCAGCTGTTCTTGAAACTGCTTTCTCAGTAAAAACAATCCAATAAAACATTGCAAAGCACTCGTTTCATCCTGAAGAATCCACATGAAATATCCTTAGCATATTTGCAGACTTATTCACATATATTGTGGACTCTGCTACTCTAACCAAGGACCTGAGGACACAGGTAAGGTCACTGAAACATCAAGTTGCAATAAGTCTGCAGGAGAGTCACTGAAGGAGCCAGAGAGGAGGCCAGCTGATCACCCTCCATCTGCACCCACTGTTCACTGTTCACCGCTGTTCACGGCTGTCAGCTAGTCTGCAGCTACTCAAATTCAGGACCAAAAATGATCATTTGAATTGCTTAGTCATATTTAACTGTAGTTTTGTAGGAGAAATTATAGGCTTTGAAGTATTAAAATTAGAAAGTAACAGCAACACCTGTGACAAGTAAAAATTACAAAAAGGAAAAGAAGAAGAAAAAATCCATAAGTAACTATACGGACTTGATAGCCACTGCTTCCTCCTCTAGATGTGGCAAAATAACAAATGATGGCATACCACCCAGGACAGAATTATTTTACCTTGTTAATATGAACCAGCTCTATTTGCCCCAATCCTTTTATAGAATAAACATGTGACTTTGGGTGGCAATAAATCAGCCTCATTTTATATAGGTCTACTCTTAAGAAGCAAACCAAAAAAAAAAAAAAAGCCCACTGCTGTCGAGTCAATTCCGACTCATAGTGACCCTATAGGACAGAGTAGAACTTCTCCATAGAGTTTCCAAGGAGCGCCTGGTGGATTCAACTAGCCAACATTAACCCAGGTGGTGAACTGAGGATATGGCTAAGAGTGGGTATGGTGTAGGGGTGACAGTCCTTCTCTTCCTTGTCAAATCAAAAGTATTACAGTAATAATAACTACTGTTCACTAAGCACTCATAATAGGTTAGGCATTTTGTTGGACACTTTGCACATTATCTCTCATCCTCACAAAAAAATCTGCACATTTTATTGTCCCTATTTTGCTAATGAGAAAACTGAAGCTACGTGGAAGCAATGGTACATAGTCCAAGGATCAGAGCTGGGATGCAACTCACATCTGCCTGTTCCCAAAGCCCCTATATTTCCACCACATCTTACTGTTTTGATTAACAATGTTTCTGACATTTCCTCAATCTGACCATGTTAACCATGCCTTCAGTATATGGTTATATGGGAAAAAATGCATTTCTCCATTGCCTATAGCATATAAAGCTCTCATTTTGCTTGGCTAGAAATAATGACCTTTTGGGGGAAAGATTATCAATATTTCACCACATGCAGACAACATGCTGGAACTAGCTTTAGAGAAGACAATTCTAGGCTTCATTATCACTTATGAATGAAATAAATTAAGGTGCTGCCAGTGACTGAATAAAATATGTGTATATTTTGACAAGCATTCCTCAGAATCTGAGGCTGTGGGCACCCTGCTCCCTGTGTGGGGTCCCTGCAGAATCTGTGGGGAGCAGGAAAATGACACAATCTGGCCTGAGAATAAAGTTATTAAAGCTTAATCTCTAAATATGGATTTAGAGGGTCATTAGAAGCCTTCCAGAGCAACCTTGTAAGGAATATATATCATGTTAAAAGGTTATGTTCTTTTAGGAGAATTTGTTGTTGTTGTTGTTGTTTTGTGTGGTCCATGAAATTTATCAAGAAATAGTCATGGGAGGCGGGGCCAAGATGGCGGACTAGGTGGACGCTACCGCGGATCCCTCTTGCAACAAAGACTCGGAAAAACAAGTGAATCGATCACATACATAACAATCTACGAACCCTGAACAACAAACACAGATTTAGAGATGGAGAACAAACAAATACAGGGAGGCAGCGATTGTTTTCAGAGCCTGGAGCCAGCGTACCAGTCAGGTGACCTTCGGCGCCAGATTTGGGGCAGAGCCCAGGGGGGCAGATGGCACAAACAAGGGGCCCAGCCCTGGCCCCCGAACTCATTCCGGGCGGGGGCCCAGCCGGTTCGCGCGGGCGGCGTGGCGGCGCAGCCGGTGGGAGAAGTCCCCGGGAGGCAGTGACAGGTCTTGGAGCTGGGAGAGCAGCATCCCAGCCGGGGAGCCGTCCCGCCGGAATTTTGACTGGGCGCGGGCACGGCATAGGCGGGGGGAGCTGCTCCACCCCCCTGAACTAGCCCCGGGGGGGGGGCCCGGCCGGTTTGTGCGGGCGGCATGGCGACGCGACCTGTGGGGGAAGTCCCGGGGGGGGCAGCAACTGGTCTTGGAGTGGGGAGAGCGGCTTCCCAGCTGGGACGCGCGGTCACGGCACAGGCACGGGGAGCTGCTCCACTCGCCTGAGCTGACCCTGGGGGGGCCTAGCCGGTTCACGGGGGCGGCGCAGCGACGCAGCTGGCGGGACGGGGAGTCCCCGGGAGGCAGTGACTGATTTTGGAGTCGGGAGTGCACCGTCCCAGTAAGGGAACCTTAACGGGCGTGAGGCTGGCAGCGGAGGATCTGACCTTGACTCCAGCGGGCCAGACCCCCCGGGGGCAATCTCCACACAGCCAGCACACATAGGCGATGCGCCCCGCGGAAATCTCAGATATAATAGTCATTCCAAGCAAGACAAGCAACTCTGGCTATATTCTGAGGTGCTACTCTTCTATCTCTCTGATCCCTCCCCCACCCTCCCCAGGTGGCTTCATTAACATCCGAATAGCCTGAGCCAGAGTGAGAGAACTCTGATAGGGATCTGACTGCATTTTTTTTTAGCGGATTTTCTGGAAAAGCTAGTTTCCCAGTGATGGCTCGGAGACAGCAGTCCATATCAAACCACATAAAGAAGCAGACTATGACAGCTTCTCCAACCCCTCAAACAAAAGAATCAAAATCTTTCCCAAATGAAGATACAATCCTGGAATTATCAGGTACAGAATATAAAAAACTAATTTACAGAATGCTTAAAGACATCACAAACGAAATAAGGCAAACTGCAGAAAAAGCCAAGGAACACACCGATAAAACTGTTGAAGAACTCAAGAAGATTATTCAAGAACATAGTAGAAAAATTAATAAGTCGCAAGAATCCATAGAGAGACAGCATTCAGAAATCCAAAAGATTAACAATAAAATTACAGAATTAGACAACGCAAGGAAGTCAGAGGAGCAGACTCGAGCAATTAGAATGCAGACTGGGACATCTGGAGGACCAGGGAATCAACACCAACATAGCTGAAAAAAAATCAGATAAAAAAATTAAAAAAAATGAAGAAACCCTAAGAATCATGTGGGACTCTAACAAGAAGGATAACTTGCGGGTGATTGGAGTCCCAGAACAGGGAGGGGGGACAGAAAACACAGAGAAAATAGTTGAAGAACTCCTGACACAAAACTTCCCTGACATCATGAAAGACGAAAGGATATCTATCCAAGATGCTCATCGAACCCCATTTAAGATTGATCCAAAAAGAAAAACACCAAGACATATTATCATCAAACTCGCCAAAACCAAAGATAAACAGAAAATTTTAAAAGCAGCCAGGGAGAAAAGAAAGGTTTCCTTCAAGTGAGAATCAATAAGTTCAGACTACTCAGCAGAAACCATGCAGGCAAGAAGGGAATGGGACGACATACACAGAGCACTGAAGAAGAAAAACTGCCAGCCAAGGATCATATATCCAGCAAAACTCTCTCTGAAATATGAAGGCGAAATTAAGGTATTTACAGATAAACACAAGTTTAGAGAATTTGCAAAAACCAAACCAAAGCTACAAGTAATACTAAAGGATATTGTTTGGTCAGAAAACCAATAATATCAGATACCAGCACAACACAAGGTCACAAAACAGAACGTCCTGATATCAACTCAAATAGGGAAATCACAAAAACAAACAAATTAAGATTAATTAAAAAAAAAATAATAATACACATAACAGGGAATCATGGAAGTCAATAGGTAAAAGATCACAATAATCAAAAAGAGGGACTAAATACAGGAGGCATTGAACTGCTAGATGGAGAGTGATACAAGGCGATATAGAATGATACAAGTTAGGTTTTTACTTAGAAAAATAGGGGTAAATAATAAGGTAACCACAAAAAGGTATAACAATTCCATAACTCAAGATAAAAGCCAAGAAAAACGTAACGACTCAACTAACATAAAGTCAAACCTATGAAAATGAGGATCTCACAATTTACTAAGAAAAACGTCTCAGCACAAAAAAGTATGTGGAAAAATGAAATTGCCAACAACACACATGAAAAGGCGTCAAAATGACAGCACTAAAAACTTATTTATCTATAATTACGCTGAATGTAAATGGACTAAATGCACCAATAAAGAGACAGAGAGTCACGGACTGGATAAAGAAACACGATCCATCTATATGCTTCCTACAAGAGACACACCTTAGACTTAGAGACACAAACAAACTAAAATTCAAAGGATGGAAAAAAATATATCAAGCAAACAATAAGCAAAAAAGAAGAAGAGTAACAATATTAATTTCTGACAAAATAGACTTTAGACTTAAATCCACCACAAAGGATAAAGAAGGACACTATATAATGATAAAACGGAGAATTGATCAGGAAGACATAACCATATTAAATATTTATGCACCCAATGACAGGGCTGCAAGATACATAAATCAAATTTTAACAGAATTGAAAAGTGAGATAGACACCTCCACAATTATAGTAGAAGACTTCAACACACCACTTTCGGAGAAGGACAGGACATCCAGTAAGAAGCTCAATAGAGACACGGAAGACCTACTTACAACAATCAACAAACTTGACCTCATTGACTTATACAGAACTCTCCACCCAACTGCTGCAAAATATACTTTTTTTTCTAGCACACATGGAACATTCTCTAGAATAGACCACATATTAGGTCAAAAACAAACCTTTGCAGAGTCCAAAACATCGAAATATTACAAAGCAGCTTCTCAGACCACAAGGCAATAAAACTAGAAATCAATAACAGAAAAACTAGGGAAAAGAAATCAAATACTTGGAAAATGAACAATACCCTCCTGAAAAAAGACTGGGTTATAGAAGACATCAAGGAGGGAATAAGGAAATTCATAGAATGCAACGGGAATGAAAATACTTCCTATCAAAACTTCTGGGGCACAGCAAAAGCAGTGCTCAGAGGCCAATTTATATCGATAAATGCACACATACAAAAAGAAGAAAGAGCCAAAAGCAGAGAACTGTCCCTACAACTTGAACAAATAGAAAGTGAGCAACAAAAGAACCCATCAGGCACCAGAAGAAAACAAATAATAAAAATTAGAGCTGAACTAAATGAATTAGAGAACAGAAAAACAATTGAAAGAATTAACAAAGCCAAAAGCTGGTTCTTTGAAAAAATTAACAGAATTGATAAACCATTGGCTAGACTGACTAAAGAAATACAGGAAAGGAAACAAATAACCCGAATAAGAAACGAGAAGGACCACATCACAACAGAACCAAATGAAATTAAAAGAATCATTTCAGATTACTACGAAAAATTGTACTCTAACAAATTTGAAAACCTAGAAGAAATGGATGAATTCTTGGAAAAACACTACCTACCTAAACTAACACATTCAGAAGTAGAACAACTAAACAGACCCATAACAAAAAAGAGATTGAAACGGTAATCAAAAAACTTCCAACAAAAAAAAGCCCTGGCCCGGACGGCTTCACTGCAGAGTTCTACCAAACTTTCAGAGAAGAGTTAACACCACTACTACTGAAGGTATTTCAAAGCATAGAAAATGACGGAATACTACCCAACTCACTCTATGAAGCCACCATCTCCCTGATACCAAAACCAGGTAAAGAAATTACAAAAAAAGAAAATTATAGACCTATATCCCTCATGAACATAGATGCAAAAATCCTCAACAAAATTCTAGCCAATAGAATCCAACAACACATCAAAAAAATAATTCACCATGATCAAGTGGGATTTATACCAGGTATGCAAGGCTGGTTTAATATCAGAAAAACCATTAATGTAATCCATCACATAAATAAAACAAAAGATAAAAACCACATGATCTTATCAATTGATGCAGAAAAGGCATTTGACAAAGTCCAACACCCATTCATGATAAAAACTCTCACCAAAATAGGAATTGAAGGAAAATTCCTCAACATAATAAAGGGCATCTATGCAAAGCCAACAGCCAATATCACTCTAAATGGAGAGAACCTGAAAGCATTTCCCTTGAGAACAGGAACCAGACAAGGATGCCCTTTATCACCGCTCTTATTCAACATCGTACTTGAAGTCCTAGCCAGGGCAATTAGGCTAGACAAAGAAATAAAGGGTATCCGGATTGGCAAGGAGGAAGTAAAGTTATCACTATTTGCAGATGACATGATCTTATACACAGAAAACCCTAAGGAATCCTCCAGAAAACTACTGAAACTAATAGAAGAGTTTGGAAGAGTCTCAGGATATAAAATAAACATACAAAAATCACTTGGATTCCTCTACATCAACAAAAAGAACACCGAAGAGGAAATAACCAAATCAATACCATTCACAGTAGCCCCTAAGAAGATAAAATACTTAGGAATAAATCTTACCAAGGATGTAAAAGACCTATACAAAGAAAACTACAAAGCTCTACTACAAGAAATTCAAAAGGGCATAGTTAAGTGGAAAAACATACCCTGCTCATGGATAGAAAGATTTAACATAGTAAAAATGTCTATTCTACCAAAAGCCATCTATACATACAATGCACTTCCGATCCAAATTCCAATGTCATATTTTAAGGGGATAGAGAAACAAATCACCAATTTCATATGGAAGGGAAAGAACCCCCGGATAAGGAAAGCATTACTGAAAAAGAAGAAGAAAGTGGGAGGCCTCACTCTACCTGATTTCAGAACCTATTATACAGCTACAGTAGTCAAAACAGCCTGGTACTGGTACAACAACAGGCACATAGACCAATGGAACAGAATTGAGAACCCAGATATAAATCCATCCACGTATGAGCAGCTGATATTTGACAAAGGACCAGTGTCAGTTAATTGGTGAAAAGATAGTCTTTTTAACAAATGGTGCTGGCATAACTGGATATCCATTTGCAAAAACATGAAACAAGACCCCTACCTCACACCATGCACAAAAACTAACTCTAAGTGGATCAAAGACCTAAACATAAAGACTAAAACGATAAAGATCATGGAAGAAAAAAATAGGGACAACCCTAGGAGCCCTAATACAAGGCATAAACAGAATACAAAACATTACCAAAAATGATGAAGAGAAACCAGATAACTGGGAGCTCCTAAAAATCAAACACCTATGCTCATCTAAAGACTTCATCAGAAGAGTAAAAAGACCACCTACAGACTGGGAAAGAATTTTCAGCTATGACATCTCCGACCAGCGCCTGATCTCTAAAATCTACATGATTCTGTCAAAACTCAACCACAAAAAGACAAACAACCCAATCAAGAAGTGGGCAAAGGATATGAACACACATTTCACTAAAGAAGATATTCAGCAGCCAACAGATACATGAGAAAATGCTCTCAATCATTAGCCATTAGAGAAATGCAAATTAAAACTACGATGAGATTCCACCTCACCTCAACAAGGCTGGCATTAATCCAAAAAACACAAAATAATAAATGTTGGAGAGGCTGCGGAGAGTTTGGAACTCTTATACACTGTTGGTGGGAATGTAAAATGGTACAACCACTTTGGAAATCTATCTGGCATTATCTTAAACAGTTAGAAATAGAACTACCATACAACCCAGAAATCCCACTCCTCGGAATATACCCTAGAGAAATAAGAGCCTTCACACAAACAGATATATGCACACCCATGTTTATTGCAGCTCTGTTTACAATAGCAAAAAGCTGGAAGCAACCAAGGTGCCCATCAACGGATGAATGGGTAAATAAATTGTGGTATATTCACACAATGGAATACTACGCATCGATAAAGAACAGTGACGAATCTGTGAAACATTTCATAACATGGAGGAACCTGGAAGGCATTATGCTGAGCGAAATTAGTCAGAGGCAAAAGGACAAATATTGTATAAGACCACTATTATAAGATCTTGAGAAATAGTAAAAACTGAGAAGAACACATACTTTTGTGGTTACGAAGGTGGGAGGGAGGGAGGGAGGGAGGGAGGGAGGGAGGGAGGGAGGGAGGGAGGGAGAGGGTTTTTTATCGATTAATCAGTAGATAAGAACTGCTTTAGGTGAAGGGAAAGACAACACTCAATACATGGAAGGTCAGCTCAATTGGACTGGACCAAAAGCAAAGAAGTTTCTGGGATAAAATGAATGCTTCAAAGGTCAGCGGAGGAAAGGCGGGGGTTTGGGGAACATGGTTTGAGGGGACTTCTAAGTCAATTGGCAAAATAATTCTATTATGAAAACATTCTGCATCCCACTTTGAAATGTGGCGTCTGGGGTCTTAAATGCTAACAAGCGGCCATCTAAGATGCATCGATTGGTCTCAACCCACCTGGAGCAAAGGAAAATGAAGAACACCAAGGCCACACGGTAACTAAGAGCCCAAGAGACAGAAAGGGCCGCACGAACCAGAGACCTACATCATCCTGAGACCAGAAGAACTAGCTGGTGCCCGGCCACAATCGATGACTGCCCTGACAGGGAGCACAACAGAGAACTCCTGAGGGAACAGGAGATCAGTGGGATGCAGACCCCAAATTCTCATAAAAAGACCATACTTAATGGTCTGACTGAGACTAGAGGAATCTCGGCGGCCATGCTCCCCAGACCTTCTGTTGGCACAGGACAGGAACCATCCCCGAAGACAACTCATCAGACATGAAACGGACTGGTCAGCGGGTGGGAGAGAGATGCTGATGAAGAATGAGCTAATTATATCAGGTGGACACTTGAGAGTGTGTTGGCAACTCTTGTCTGGAGAGGGGATGGGAGGATAGAGAGAGAGGGAAGCTGGCAAAATTGTCACGAAAGGAGAGACTGAAAGGGCTGACTCAATAGGGGGAGAGCAAGTGGGAGTACGGAGTAAGATGTATGTAAACTTATATGTGACAGACTGATTGGATTTGTAAACGTTCACTTGAAGCTTAATAAAAGTTAATAAAAAAAAAGAAATAGTCATGTGAGAAAGGAAATATTTACTGGAGGTCATGTTTTCTGTTTTAATGACTACAATATCAGTCTTCTAAATAATTTTTTTTTCCCCTATGGTATCAGTCACATTCAACCAGAGAAACAGAGCCAGTAATAGATATGTATGTATTAAGAGATGAATTGCAAGGAATTGGCTTCTGCAGCTGGTGGGGCTGGCTAAAAAAGTCTGAAATACATAGGGCAAGCCATCAGTTGGAAGGGCAGGTTAGAACTACCCACTAGCAACAGAAGCTGCTGTTCACAGGAGGGATTCTGTCCTCAGAGAATGCTTAGTCCTACTCTTAAGGTCTTTCAACTGATTGAATCAGGCCCAATCAGACTATCTAGGATAATCTCCTTTATATAAAGGCAACTGATTATGGGCTTTAATAACTTCTATAAAATACTTCCACAACAACACCTAGATTAGTATCTGACTGAATACCTGGGTACAATAGCCTAGCCTGCTAACCAAAAGTTCAACAGCTTGATTCCACCAGCCTTTCCTTGGAAACCCTAGGGAACAGTCCTACTCTGTCCTATTGGGTCACTAGGAGTCAGAATCAATTTGATGGCAATGAGTTTGGCTGTTGGTTTTTTCTTTTCTTTCTTTCTTTTTTAATAGCCTAGTTGACACATCAAAAAAGCCACAAGGATGCATTAAGGGATGTTTTAAGAAGAATTTTCAACGTGCCATTTTGTTTTGTCATCGTTGAGGACTCTCTAAAATACATATTAGCTTTGTGTATAGAAACAAAAAGTGGGTTCAGTACCTTGTTTGAAATTATAAAGTGAGTGCAAAATTCAGTTCTAACAAAGGTCCTACCTCCTCCTACCTAAAGGATCTGGATGGAGTCAGGTCCACTGCTCCCAAGGCTCCTCCCAGTGTAATGTCTAGGAGAAACCAGATTAGAAACTTACTCAGTATCAAGACCACATATAAAAAACTATGTTCCTTCTAAAAAAAAAAAGTAAAATCAAGAAAGATAGATAACGGTGAAACCTGCTATAATCTTTACAGACTGAAGAGCTAGTAGTGCCAAGGTATCCTGTCCTGTAAAACTGAATAAGTCATTTAACCATTCATGTATGATAAGAGATTGATTAAAAAAAAAAAATCTAAGATTCAGTGGGGAACTGTCTCAAAATACCACAAATGTCAATGAAAATGCAAGTCTCTTCAATACAATATGAACCGAACTGGCATACCTGTTCCTTTTCCATAAAGCATCCGTGCCCATGTCAACGTTGTCTTAGCAGAGCCTGCCCAAGCACAGACGATTGCAAAAGAGAAGACCAAATGCCTCAGAGACCTTGGCCGGCTTAATCAGAGATGGTCCCTTTGTTGAATAATCACAAGTCATTTGATTAAGTGCTCTCTCCCCATGACACAAACATTTTTAAGCTGAGGTTCAGGGCTGAGTTGTCCCAATACTAATTAGTGGGAAAACAGTCTGTGTGATTAGAGAACTAAAAAGCAGTAGGAAGATAAGACAGAAGAAGCTAGTGGCTAAATTTGTTTCCTACCGGACAGAATCTTTCTTTGTGAGCCAGCTGTGATGCCCAGAGAGCTATACATCTGACCTCTTCACAAAGAAAACCTGAAAGAGGAGTAGATGGAAGGAACCAATTGAAGAGTTTCCAGTAAACTTGTCCATGGAGAAACCACTCTATCAAAGCCAAGGTTCTCTAACCTCAATCCAGAATATTCCCTTCAAGCCAACTTTTTTTTTTTTTAAGTAAGACTAAGAGTTGCCAGACAGGCAGATTTGCTCACTAACCACTTGATATTCCAGTCACTAATCAAATGACAGTTAATGGTCTTTAAATCACATCCTTACCACCCATTTGTCAGTTTGACATACTGTGGTGGCTTGTGTTTTGCTATGATGGGGGAAGCTATGCCACCTGTATTTCAAGTACCAGCAAGGTCACTCATGGTGGACGGATTTCAGTGGAGCTTCCAGACTAAGAATAGGAAGAAAGCCTTGGTGATCTACACCCCAAAATTAGCCAATGAAAACCTTATGGATCACAGCAGAATATTGTCCAACTTGCTCGCTTTGAACACATCATCAGGAGGGATCGTTCTCTAGAGGAAGACATCTTGTTTGCTGAAGTAGAGAGTCAACGAGGGGGAGAGAGGCCTTCAGGGAGATGGATTGGCACAGCAGCAACACAATGGACTTGAACATAATTGGGTGAACAGGACCAGGCATTCAGTTTCCTTATGTTGTACAAAAGGTTGCTATGAGTGGAGTCAACTCCACGGTATCTATTTATCAGTCTGTCTGTCTATCTACCTAACAATCTGTCTATCTGTCTGCCTGTCTTCTGTCTATCCATCTATGTATTTATCTATCTGCCTGTCTATTCAGGAGTCCTATGGTACAGTGGTTAAAGTGCTTGGCAGCTAACTGAAAGGTTGGCAGTTGGAACCCACTAGTCGTTCTGTGGGAGACAGATTTGCCAGTCTGTTTCCCTAAAAATTTATAGCCTTGGAAACCCTATGCGGCAATTCTACTCTGTTTTACAGGGTTACTGCGAGCTGAAATCAACTCGACAGCATTAGTTTGATTTTGGTTTTTGCTATCATCTATCTAAAAAAAAAAAATCTTTTTTTTATCTATCTACTATCTATCTGTTATCTATCTACTATCTATCATCTATCTATCTATCTATCATCTATCATCTGTCTATCTATCATCTATCTATATCCATCTCTAAACTACATTCTCCACCATCTTCTACATCACTGTTATAATCATTTTTTGAATATGCACATGTGATCATGCCACTTTCTAAGTAATATTCACCAGTAACACGTCATGTTCGACATGATAAAATCTAAAAATAATAGCTTAACAAAGAATATCCTTCATGATTGGAATCCCATCTTTTTTTTTATCCAGCCTCATATCCTGTCTTTTCTCCTATTCTTACAGTTTACATTTCAGGTGAACTCAACTCCTTGTGTTTTCCTGAATTCCTGTGGCTGAAATGCCCATACTACTAGGCATTGTAGTACTTAGTAACCAAAAAAAAAAAAAACCCAGGGCCGTCGAGTCGATTTCTACTCACAGTACCTAGTACACACCTTGAAACAGAGGACATACCCCATACATGAATAAATGAAAGGAAAACAAAATAAATGCATGTCTGCATACCCCAGCCTCTCCTCTGAGGGAGCTGACAGCTCCACGGAGGAGTTATTCCACTATACAAATTCCTGTAATAAAAGGCAGGTCACATGGACTCAGAAAGCTCCAAACTGCAAAGCAAATGCTATGAGAGGCTACAGGAAGAAAGGATACTTAGCATGTTGTTTCTGTCTCTGTATTCTCGTAGCTCTTTTCCTCTTTAACCTCTTGAAAAAGTCCCCCCCCCCCCCCCGCCGCCTTGGGTCTGCAACTTGACAGAAACCCTTTTTCAAAAGATCCCAATAACCCTCTAATCTTCAAACCCATTTCCCTCATCTCCTTGACTGTCTGCATCATGGAACTCTGTTGACTGTCTGACACCCTCCCACTGTCCGCCCCCTGTAAACATCACCCCTGCTGGAGAGGTAGAGCCTAGGCAGGCCTCTCCAGTGCGATCCTCAGAGCCGGGACCTCAGTGAATGTCAAAATTATGTCTGAGGGTGATTATGAGTTTGAGGAAAATTCCCTCTAAAGTATCTATCTTTTCAATGAGAGTAAGAGGGCAAGAGCTGAAGAAAATAACCCAGGGTTTCTCAGCCTCAGCACTATTCACATTTTAGACCAGATCGTTCTTTGCCTTCTTTGCAAAATAAATTATTTGTAGTTCTTTTTATTGCACTTATACAGCAACCCTACAGGACAGAGTAGAACTGCCCCATAGAGTTTCCAAGGAGCAGCTGGTGGATTCAAACAGCTGACCTTTTGGTTAGCAGCCGCTATAGTGCTGCTATGAGTCGGAATTGACTCGACGGCAACAGGTTTGGTTTTTTTTTTTTTTTTGCAGGAGACTTAGCAGCATCCCTGGCCTCAACCCACTGTATGCTACTAGACATCCCTCCCCACCAGTTGAGACAACTAAAAATGTCCAGTGGTGGGGTGGATGCACTGCAGATAAAATCATCCCTGGATGAGAATGCCTGGAATAAGAGTACTGAGATGGGCAGTCTAGCAGAAGTCAAAGAACCCCAGCATATCTAAGCCTGGAGAGCAGGCTGAAGTGGACAAGACAGGAGGAGGGCCAAAGAGATTTGGATGGGTGGGGAAGAGTCTTTTCCCATGCTTTTAGGTCTTTACTCATTTTCTTTCTCCTACTTATTATTTTGTCCCATCCAACCACCATCCATCCTTCAAAGTCCAGATCAGGTCCACCTCCTCCAAGAAATCTTCCCTGACTACATCTTTCTCTCCCCCTTCTGAGATCTGTCAGTCTGGAAATTTCTGCCCCTCTCTGGGCACCTAGCAAAGGAGGTCATCTTGAGCTGTTATTTAACCACCTAAGTCTGAACTTCCCTCCTCAATTACACTGTAACTCTTGGAAGGTGGAGGGGTCAGGTTTTTGCATTGCCCATAGAGCCTTGCACTTTGGGGATGTTGAAGGTGTCCTTGAGGAGGGAATGCATAGAATGATTATGAATGATAAAGATACGTAGTCATTGGAACACTTTTTAAGATATTGAAAGGTTTTTTCAGAGCCACCTCCTTCGAGATTTGCATTATGCTTTTAGGAGGTGATGACAGAAGCTACCTGGGGAATTCCAACAATTTCTTGAAGATTAACAATTAGGCTGGTAGACTCAAGGAGTCACAATACTTCCTTTACCCCATCTGCAGTGGAGGTGATAACCTCATCATGTCAAGTTTTACGTTCCTGGGATAGCATTAAACTAGAACATCGTTATAAAGTTCTATTTATGAGAGACTCAGCAAACAAGATCCATAGGGATTCAAAATCCACCTCTATTGAGCCATGTTGCTGTCCAGCTCGCACAGCTCCTTCTTATGTCCCATTACAACATTCTGACTCAAGCAGAAACAAAATCTCAACACATCTGGCAGTATATGGGACTCCGGAAGAATCTGTACAAGCTATTTGGCATAGATTTTCTCTGCATCAATAACACCACTTTTCTGAGGTCACTAACCCTTGGACATATTGCAAGGACCCCTGGATGCCAGAACAGTCATTGAGCCAGACACCCACAAGCTTTACCATTTAGTCCAAATTAGTGAAACATTCTTATTATGTTGTTGTTAGATGCTGTCTAGTTGATTCTGACTCACAGTGACCCTGTGCACAACAGAAAGAAACATTGCCCGGTCCTGTGCCATCCCCATGATCCTTGCTATGCTTGAGCCCATTGTTGCATCCACTGTGACAATCCATCTCACTGAGGATTTTCCTCTTTTTCACTGACCCTCCACTTTACCAAGCATGATGTCCTTCTCCAGGAACTGGTCCCTCCTGATAACATGTCCAAAGTATGTGAGACAAAGTCTCATCATCCTCGCTTCTAAGGAGCACTTGGGCTGTACTTATTTCAAAACACATATGTTTCTTCTTTTGGCAGTAGATGGTATGTTCAATATTCTTCACCAAGACCACAACTCAAAGAAGGCAATTCTTTAATCCTCTTAATTCTTTGTCCAGCTTTCCCATACATGTGAGGCATTTGAAAACACCATGGATTGGGTGAGGTGCACCTTAGTTTTTAGGGTGACATCTTTGCTTTTTAACATTTTAAAGAGGTCTTTTGCAGTAGATTTGCCCAATGCAATGCCTCTTTTGATTTCTTGACTGTTGCTTCCATGGGTGTTGATTGTGGATCCAAGTGAAATGAAATTCTTGACAACTTCAACCTTTTCTCTGTTTATCATGATGTTGCTTATTGATCCAGGTATGAGAATTTTAGTTTTCTTTATGTTGATATATAATCCATACTGAAGGCTGTGGCCTTTGACCTTCATCAGTAGATTCTTCAAGTCCTCTTCCCTTTCAGCAAGCAAGGTTGTGACATGTGCGTAATGTAGGTTGTTAATGAGTCTTCCTCCAATCCTGGTGCCCTGTTCTTCTTCACATAGTCCAGTTGCCCAGCAGACAGACTGAAAAAACATAGTGAAATGATTCATCCCTGATGGACACCTTTCCTGACTTTAAACCACACAGTATCCCCTTGTTCTGTTGTAATGAAAACCTTTTAATCTATGTAAAAGTTCCTCATGAGCACAACCAAGTGTTCTGGAATTCCCATTCTTTGCAATGTTATCCATAATCTGTTATGATCCACAGTAAAATGCCTTTGCATAGTCAATAAAACACAGGTAAACATCTTTCTGGTATTCTCTGCTTTCAGCCAGGATCCATCTGATGTCAGCAATGATATCCCTCATTCCATGTCCTCTTCTGAATCCGGCTTGAATTTCTGGCAGTTCCCTGTTGATGTTCTGCACAGCTGCTTTTGAATGATCTTCAGCAAAATTTTAGTTACAAATGATATTAATCATATTGTTCAATAATTTCTGCATTTGGTTGGTTCACTTTTTTTCAGAATAGGCGTAAGTATTCGTGTCTTCCAGTCAGTTGGCCATGTAGCTGTCTTCCAAATTTCTTGACATAGACAAGTGGGCACTTCCAGCACTTCATCTGTTTGTTGAAACATCTTAGTTGGTATTTGGTCAATTTTTGGAGCCTTTTTTTTTCACCAATGTCTTCAGTGCAGCTTGAACTTCTTCCTTCAGTACCATCAGTTCTTGATTATGTGCTATCTCCTTAAATGATTGAACATCGACGAATTCCTTTTTGGTGCATTGACTCTGTGTATTCCTCCATCTTCTTTGGATGCTTCCTACGTTGTTCAGTATTTGCCCATAGAATCCTTCACTATTGCAACTTAAGGCTTGAATTTTTTCTTCCATTCTTTCAGCTTGAGAAATCCCAAACACGTAGTTCCCTTTTGGTTTTCTAACTCTAGATCTTTGCACATGTCATTATAATACTTTTCTTTGACTTCTAGAGCTGCCCTTTGAAATCTTCTGTTCAGTTCTTTTACTTCATCATTTCTTCCATTTGCTTTAGCTGCTTTACATGCAAAAGCAAGTTTCAGAGTCTCTTCCGACATTCATTTTGGTCTTTTCTTTCTTTCCTGTTGGTTTAATGACCTCTTGCTTTCTTCATGTATGATATCATTCCACAACTCACCTGGCCTTCGGTCATTAGTGTTCAATGCATCAACTCTATTCTTGAGGTAGTCTCTAAATTCAAGTGGGATGTACTCAAGGTGGTACTTTGGCTCTCATGGATTTATTCTAATTTTCTTCAGCTTCGCCTCGAACTTGCATATGAGCACTTGACGGTCTGTTACTCAGTGAGCGCCTGGCCTTGTTCTGGCTGACGATATTGAGCTTTTCCATTGTCCCTTTCCATAGATGTAGTCTCTTTGATTCCTGTGTGTTCCATCTGGTGAGGCCCACGTGTATAGTCACCGTTTATGTTGGTGAAAAAAGGTCATCGGTCTTGCAAAATTCTATCACTCGACCTCTGGCATAGTTTCTATTACCAGGGCCAAATTTTCCAACTACTAATCCTTCTTCTTTGTTTCTTCTTTGTGATGCTGGCATAGCTTCCAGTATCACAGCAACACACAAACCCCCACAATATGACAAACTGACAGACAGATGGGGATTCTTATTATACATGATATAAAAGGAACATCACAGTATGGTCCTTGCCCTCCTTCTTCAACCCCACTTCCCTCTGTTCCGCACTCTGCACCCCACCATGTACCTAATAACTTACTGATGCCCAAACAGACTTGTCCTCTGATTTCCATGCCTTCCCCCTATAGTTTCCCCAGAAAATATTTATTCACCGTTCAAGACTCACCCCAAATCTTATTTCCTCATGATATTTCCCGAGTGCTGCAAACAGAATAGATTACGCTTTCTCTTGGGATGGTCTTGTCCTTCGCACTTGTCTCAATATGCACTTGTCTCACTCTATTTTCCTTACTTATTTGTATGAGTCTCTTTCCCACCTTTCCTTAACTCTTTTTTCGGTAGCGTTGCTTTACTCATCTCTGTATTCCTGGTGATACAGACCACATTGTACCAGGTTTGGTTTACAGCATCCATTGTTTTCTATTTTAAATAATGATCTATCCCTGGAAAACATTCTGCCCCAAATAGGTCAAATTACTAGGAAGATTTGACTGACATTAACTTAAAGGTCTTATCATAGCTCATTTCTCCTGTTTTCATGGCATCAATAAAGCTACCCAGGCAATTTTTTTTTTAATTTGTACATACATAATGTTTACTCTGAAATGACAGATTAACATCCTTTAGACTAAAATGAAGACTGTCTCAATTATTCTTAAAATTATGCATTAACACTGGTTTATCACATGTCAATCGTATCTCTGAAATAGAATCCTTTGTTGTATACTGAGAAAACAAAGCATTCTCCTTTAAAAGGAATACTTTTTAATCTCAGAATCTACCTATAAATGTTCAAGAATTTGGCAGTCCCAGTGGAAGTGCTTATACCTTTCTGAAATTTGATATATTTTGATACAGTTTTTTGATCACAAAAAATTGAGAAGTAGGTCTACTCAGGAATTTAATTGAATGTTGGTTTATCATAATAATGATTGCTAACTTTATTGAACAACCTTCAATATTGTCATAAATCAGGTTATTTAATCCTCATAACAACATTTTGAGGTAGACTGTGCTTAATCTCTACTCTGTCCTATAGGGTTGCTATGAGTGGGTGGGTGCTTAATCTCACACATAAGGAATTTGGAATTCAGATAGTACATGACTTGTCCAGGATCACACAGCTAATAAGGAGCAGAGCTACAACTTTAGTCAATTAGTCTTGCCCCAGGAGGCCCAATTCTAACCTCTACCCTTGTGCTTATTTTGCAATCCAAGATTTCACAGTCTAGCTACTAATAGCACTTGCATTGGTATGGCTTTGTACAATTTGGAGTGCACTTTGGCACACGTAATGGTCAAGTCTGACAATTCATATACTGGTTTGTCATATTACAAATAAGTACTCTGAGGATCAGCTATGTTAAATGACTTTTTAAATTCACAGATCTAAAAACTTGCAAAGCTGGAACTTCACAACCATACATTGTGACTCTTAGTTCAGCACCTAATCTACCTTAACATACCTTTTCCACATGGTTGGAGATTTTATATTCATAAATAGATATATACACATACATACTACCCTTTAACGGCCACACGAAAGAGACATTAAATGTTAAGCATTTGTCATACCTGTCAATCCCTAAATTATATTAAGACATATGTTAAAAATTGGCATGACCTGTAAGAATTGTCTCACCTTGTGCCTTCTCTGGGACAGTGGATTTTGCAGCTGCTGTATTGATTGTTGTTAAAAAAAAGAGGCAAAAGAAAACGAATACTAACATATGAGTCTGTATACATGATGAAAGTGAATCTACTCTTTTTGATTTAAACAAAAAGTGTTGGACGTTGTCATTCTCAAGGTCATTCGAGACTCGATTTACTTATAGCACAGCCAGAGCGCTTGCTTGCATTTACTCTTAGACTCACAGTCTGTGTTTGCTGGCGAGGAACATAGACTGCATACAAATGACTTCACCTCTGCAGCACAGAATTTAAATCAGCCAAGCAAGAAACCATCTAGTCACCAAAGTACATGTTAATCTGCCTTCAACGCAAGCCCACAGGCTGACTAAATCTTTTGGTTGTATCAGATTTCTGCCATATCAAATATATATAACCTAGAAAATGAAAATGAGGAGTGCTGGAAGTAACTGATTTTATCCAAGTAATACTCTTAGCATTTGTTGTAAGGAGCTGTGTTTATCTTTTGTTTACAGCTCCCTGAAGAATAATGTACGTATTTAAAGTGTTCCATTTGATATGTTTTGACATAAATATACATCCATGAAACCATCAACACGATCAAGACAATGAACATATTTATTGCCCCCCCAAATTTCCTTTAGACCCTTATGATCCCTCCCTCCCACCAGTATCTGCCCCTCCCACACAGTTAACCATCGATCTGCTTTCTGTCACTATAGATTAGTTTATATTTTTGAAAGTTTTCTGTAAATGAAATCATACAATATCTACTACTCCTTTTTTTCTGACTCCTTTCACATAGCATAATTATGTTGAGTAGTATCCATATTGTTGCATGTATCAGTAGGTCTTCATTTTTATTTCCAAGTAGTTGTCTATTGTGTGGGTATACCACAATTTGTGTAGCTATTCATGTGTTGATGGCCCTTTGAGTTATTTTCAATTTTTGCCTTTTACAAATAAAGCTGCTATAAAAATTTGTACACTAGCCTTTATATGGTGTGTGTATGCAAATTTTAGAATCTGAAATGCTGGCATATCTGAATCAGGTGGCTTCAGACCTAAAATTAAAAACTCCATTCTGAATTAAACTGAGAATATCATTTCTACTTTTCTAAAGAAAACATAGGGTCTTTTGCCAAGTTTTTACAACTTGAAAAACAAAAGTCCTGTGCCTGTTGAGAATGTTTACATAGCTGGCCTAGAGAAAGTCCCTTACTAATATGTTAAATGAAGTTAGATTCTAAAAATTACTTCATTGTCAACATAGGCATGTAACAAGCCTTACCCTCGTTCAGGCTTCCAAATTAATTTTCACTCATTGAGATTTTTCCACTGCAATCTGCTAGGTCTTTGTAAATTGGTAACTAGTTAGAAACTAAGCTTATTAAAATAAGTAGGGAGATCACATCTATAAAAGTCCTGTGGGTAACATAGAGTGCAGAAATTTGGTCTTTAACTTATTTGAATAGACTTGCTCTCTCAACTACTTTCATGAAATTTCCCATCAAATGTTTTGGCTCTATCTCACTCCTTAACTGAAAGAGCAATGCTTACATTTCAAAAGACTTTTAGATTTAGAGCTGAGTTAATCTTTACTCTTTCCTAGCTAATGGTCAGTTTTATATTCAAGGACACCAACTGAATTGACTCAGCCTGCAGTATATCACTAAACCTCCACAACAAGAATATTTATATATTTCATTTCAAAAATATTGCCTTAGTCAAATTGTATCAAAAATGAGAGACTTGTGTTAGACTAGAAACTGTTGTTAAGAAAGCTTGTAGTTTAATCATCCCTTGAAATTTTTTCTTCTTTCCCGTGAAACTGCTTTGATGTGAACTCATTTGCCTTTGCCTGTTAAATACCTCATTGTTCTGTCTGCAAAGCAGAACATGCACTGCAACCAGCTTGAATCCCATGTGTTCTCCCTTGGAATGAAATTATTCCTTCAATAAAATTTTTGTTCTGATATCTATGGGTGCATTGATCCTGTGTTCTCTGGGGTAAACAGGGAGGGAGGAGAGCAGTGGCTGGTTCATATTCAGGTGTATGCTTAACTTTTTTAAGAAGCTGCCAAATTGTTTATCAAAGGAATTGTATTATTTCATATTCTAATCAGCAGTGTTTCAGAGTTCCAGTTACTCTACAGCCTCACCAACACTTAGCATGGGCTATCTTTAATTTTAGCTGTTCTATTAGAAGTGTAGTAATGGCTCATTGTGCTTTAAATTTACATTTCCCTGGTCAAGCATTTTCTCTAGTGTTTATTTTCCATTCTTATAGCTTCTTTAGTAAAATGTCTGTTCAAATCTTTTACCAATTTTTAATTGGATTGTTTGCTTCTTGTTGAGTTTTGAAAGATCTTTATATATTTTGGACACAAGTTCTTTCTTAAATGTATGCTTTGCAAATATTTTCTCTTAGTCTGTGAATTACCCTTTTATTCTGTTAATGGTTTCACTGCATAATTTTGATGAAGTATTATTTGTCAATTTTTTTCTTTTATTGATCAGGCATTTGATGTCTATCTAAGAAATCTTTGCCTAACCAAAAATTATAAAGATTTTCTTGTTTTCTTTTTCTAGAAGTTTTATAGATTTAGGTTTTACATTTAGGTTTAAGATCCATTTTGAGTTATTTTTTGTGTATTATGAAAGGAATTGATTTTTTTTTTTTTTGCATATTGGAAAATACTATTTATTAACAAGACCATCAATTCTCCACTGTATTGTCCTTAGCAGCTTTGTCAAAAATCAGTCGTCCATCTATATGTGAGTCTATTTTTGGAGTTTCTTTTTTGTTCCATTGATCTATGTATTTATCTTGATGGTCACTGGGCTTTAGTTACTGTATCTTTGTAATAAGTCTTGAAAAAAGGTAATGTTAACTTTCCAAGTTTGTTTTCTTTTTCAAAAGTATTTTGTCTATTCTAGTTTATTTGTTCAATATGAATTTTGTAATCAACTTTTCAATATCTACACAAATCCTGTTAGAATTTTTATTGCAAATGCATTGAATCTATACATAACTCAGGGGGAGAATTAGGAAAATTGAGTCATCTGACCTTCGAACATGGTGTTTAGGTTTTCTTTAGTTTAGGTCTTCTTTATTTTCTCTGAACAATGTTTTGCAGTTTTCAACACACGTCTTTCACATCTTTAGTCAGATTTATATGTAATTATTTCACATCCCAATGCCTTCTTGTCTGCATGGTTTCTGACAAATAATCAGAGCTTAGTCTTATTGTTTCTCCTCTGTATGTGACTTTTTGTTTTTCTAGAGCTGCTTGCAGGATTTTTTCTTTGTCTTTGGTTTTAGTGAGTGTGATTATAATATGCCTTGGTGTTTTTCTTTTGGGGTCTATCCTCTATGAGGTTCATTTAGCTTGTGGATGGTCAGCTTTTCATTATTCATGATATTAGGGAAGTTTTCTGTCAGTAATTCTTCAATGATCCTTCTGTGTTTTCCCTTTTCTCTCCCTATTCTGGAACTCTGATCACTTGCAAATTTTTGCTTTTGATTGTGTTCTACATGATTCTCAGGGTTTCTTCAATTTTCTTCATTTTTTTTTTTTTTCTGATTTTTCCTCACAGAGTTGTATCCAAGTGTTTGCCTTCAATTTTGCTGATTCTGTCTTCCATTGTTTCAAACCTGCTCCTCAACCTTTCTATGACACTGTCCATTTCTCAAATCTTGTTGATTATCTTTTGGATTTCTAATTGTTGTTTTTGTATGATTTCTAGTTGTGAATTTATTTTGGCATTTTATTCCTGTATTACTTTCCTGACTTGTTCCATTTTTTTTGGTCTGTATTTTCCATGAATTTGTCTGCGTTTTCCAAAAAATTGTCCATTTTTTTTCCTAATTTTTGTCTGATTTTTGTTTCAACTCTTGGATCGCTCTGAATATTACAGATTTGAATTACCTGTCAGCTAGTTCTAGAGCCTTTTCTTCTACTGCAAAGTCATCTGCTGTTTTATTTGAGAAGCCTACTGGGCCCATCTTGTTCTGTTTGTTTTTAATATGTTTTGATATTGTCTGCTGTCTTCAGGACATTCAGTAGTTATTTTCTTCATTGCTTGATCATAGATTTGTTTGTTTCATCCTGTTTTTTTTGTTTGGTTTGGTTTGGTTATGTCTCAGTAGGTGGGCTGTGCATTCTTTGTTGTTTACTCATCTGTAGACATGATACTTTTCACCTTCTTGTCCAGTGGGCAGGGCCAGTCATTCATCTATGGTGCAACAGGGCAGGTTCAGCTGAAGGGGAGGGGCTGGGATGGGTTGTTTGTGGCACATACTAGGGCCAACAGGGTGGGCCAGGAATCAGTGTTGGGCAGGTTCCAGTAGACTGTGCCTGTGCTGCTCAGAGGTGTGATGTTCAGTACATGGTGGAGGTAGGCAGGAAAGAGGGTTGTGATGTGTGCAGCTAATAGGGATATGGGAAAGAGGAGAGAGAGGAAAGAAAAACAGGAGCCAAAAACAAACAGGCAAAGAAAGAAAGAAAAAAAAGGAGTGCTAAGGGAGTTTGCCATTGGAGTGGAGAGATGAGAAACTGAGAAATGGAGAAAAGCAAAAGGGGGGGTAGAAAAAGGGAAAAAGAAAGAAAAAAATAACTAAAAAAAATTTTGGAAAAGAAAAAAAGAAAAGAATAACCCCCAGGAGTCCCAGAGCCCCACTGGTGGGACTGCTAAGATTGGGGAAGTGGCTCCCCGGCTGCACAGTATAGCCTGGCTAGAGGGGGTATAGATGTCACATGGCACCAGATATTCAGGAGACAGGAAACGAAGATAAATGTAGAGAGGCAATAACTGAGAAATGAAGACAGACACACAGGGAAAAAGAGAGAAAATTAAAAAAAAAAAGAAAGAAAAAATAAAATAAATGCCCCCTGGGACCCCAGCTATGCAGCTGGGCAGATTGGGGAATGGATCCTAAAACATGCAGTGCAGCCCAGCGTGGTGTCACAGGCTAGGGGAGCAGTTCCCCAGTAAAGTGTGGCTTCACAGCCTTTCAAAAAGAAGCAAAGATGGCACACGAAGCCAGGTGTTCCAGAGAAAGGAGGGGGAGGTGATAGGAGGCACAGAAGAAACCAAAAGAGATGGAAAGAAGTAATACCAGCTCAGGGACCTGGCCAGTGTGAGCAGGGCAAATCCAAGCAGCCTGAGGCCAAAGTGGTTGTCTCCTAGCCAAGAGACTGTGGCTGGTGGGAAGCAGAGGAGATAGAAGGTGGGGGGAAAGAAAGTGGGGGACTAAGAAAGTGTGTATCTGTCATTACTGGATGGTCTGTCTCCTTCTGGGAACTTTGTGAAGCTCCTTTCCCATACTCTCTGTCTGCTGATCTCTGACATGGGTGGGGTGAATCCAAGTGGCCAGCCAGGAATCTCAGAGGTAGAGCAGTGGGGAGAGAATGGGGGGTCGGAAAGTGTATATAGCTGGTTACTGGATGCTCTGCCTCCTGCTGGGAGTTCTGCAAAGCTGCTTTCCCGTGTTCCCTGTCTGCCGATTCTCTACCGGAGTTCAAGATGGTGGATCAGAGCTGCATTAGCTTATGGGGCCCTCTGCACATATCTCTCCTTGCCGTCTGTCCTCTGTCAGTTTCTTATTCCATTCTGTGCTTGGCTAAGTTCTCTATCTCTTCGTTTGGCCTTCAGGTTTCAGGAATCACATTTGTGTTTTGCTTAGTTTTTCAGGTCTTTGCTATGGAGGGATGGCTTGGTGCTTCTGCCTATGGTGCCATGGAGGCCAGAAGTCCTGTTTTAATATTTTTGATGGTATAGAAACCAGGAGTAGATTGATAGAAATGGACAAAGAAATTTTAAAGCAATTTCAAAAGGCTCAGGATATTCATTTTCAGCTTTTATCCAAAACAAAGTAAGTGAAGTAATGTTTTCAACATTTATCTATACTCTTTTATGTGTAGACAGTTCCAGAAAATTATTCTACAACATTTTAGTTTATTTCAATTATCTTTTGATGAAAGAAATGGATTCAGATTTTATGTGTTCTTCAGTTGATTAAACTTAAAATACTACACCTTGTATCAAGGCCCTACTGTGCTTGCTTGTTACCCAAACTGCATAAAGTGTGACTCACCACACAAGTTCAACAAACCCAAACTGACCTGTACTCTGTACAGTGAGAAGAATCCCGTGATCACAGGTCTGTATGCAGCAGCAATGTTGCACTGCTATAAAGGTTTCCAAATGCTTCCTCTCGATATCTGTCCTTCTCTTGTCATAAACGGGTAACAAATAGTTTGCAGATCAGCAATGACTGGTCCACAATCTTGCTACAATCCTGTGCACGTGTTAGCTGGGCACAGGTCCCAGAAAATACCAAGTACGTAGACATCCACGTGATTGTGCCTCTTGATGTTTTTCAGGGTAGCACCTTAGAGCTCTAAGAATTGAACACTGGGAGAATGCAACGTTCAGAGCTCAGGTGTATGAAAATTCCAGAGGAGACTCAGAGGAAAGGTATAAGTGAGGATGAGTAAAACTAGGAGACTATGGCGTCCTGGAAGCTAAGTCAAATGCTGCTGGTAAGTCAAGTAGGCCCATGCTGAAGAATGACCTTTAGATATTGCAGGAGTCATTGATGATCTTGTGGGTAGATGCACAGTGTGCTCTGGAAGCTTAGAGAAAGATGCCACTAAGAAGATCAGTTTGGAACTGCATTATCAAAAAGGAACCATTTGAATGGACTCTCAGAGATTGAATGAACCATCGCTATTTTGACAATGGAGGAGTGAAAGGCTTCCCAGAAGGAAGTAACATCATGTACAAGGTTATAAAGTCACAGAGGGTGGATTTTTAATATAAACGAAATACTTACTTCATACAGTAACCAACAACACCTGCTAATCATATGCTCAGATCCCATTCTCTCTGACACTTTCCAAAGCACTTAGGGTCTCTGCTGCAAAGATGCCGCTTTACTGATATTCATAGCCTGAGACTTCTGTGAATGCTGTCCCCTGACTGTGCCCAGAATGGAGCTTGGCACACGCCTAATTTATATCAGTTGCAATGATGATAACATCATGTTTTCTGTTTTGTTATAATAAGGACAAGGACAAGTGTTTATCTGAAAATAAATTACTTGGGAGAATACGTCCCTGAAATAGAAAGGCCCTGTGGAATCAAAATATCTTAGTCCCAGTCCTCTCTCTACTACAAACCAATCCTGTTGTGGGAGCCTCTCCCCAACCTGTGAGGAAAGTACCCATGGAAAATTTGAGGAGCTTGGTCTCTTCTTGAAGGAGCCCTGGTGGTATGGTGGTTAAAGCAATGGACTGCTAACCAAAAGGTCAGCGGTTCAAAACCACCAGCAACTCTACTGGAAAGTGATGTGGGAGTCTGCTTCTGTAGAGATTTACAGCTTTAGAAACCCTATGGGGTCGTTAAAAGTAGGAACCTACTTGACAGCAAGGAGTTTGTTTTGTTTGGCGGCTGGGGGGTGGGGGAGGTTGGTCTTTTCTTACTGCTGCCTCATGCTTTAAAGACTTTTAGTTGTTGTTGCTGCAGCCATACCAAAAACCAAATCAGGAAAACATCTCATTGGTGAGTCAAGACCCCAGTTCATTTGAAATTCAGTGATAGCCTTTTCAGGAGAGATAGTGCTGGAAGGCTGCTTCTCTCTGGTGCCCACTTCTATGATGGATTAAATTTAGTAGCTGTGTTATATTTTGATACTTCTCAGCAGGAAGAAGGTGAATTAGGGTAGCAGGTCTGTCAGGACCCAAATAGTGTTACAATATTTCCTCAAGATTCCCGTCCATTTCACCTTTTATCATATCACAGCAAAGGGAAGATATACTAAAATGTTGGAAATAAAACAAATTGAATTTGAGGGTTTTAGGAGGTTGAGATATTGGATATAAGCACTTACGGGCCTTAGCTGTGACCTCATGGAGGTAGGAGGAACTGCGTGTGGGAGCTGACCGGCCAGCACTGCCTCTCCCCTGTGCCTCATCTGTAAAGGGCGTGGGCTCAAATCCATGGCTTCTAAGGCCCCTTGCAGCATGGGCAGCAGTGATGATGATGCCTCATCTCTGTCCTTTACATAATTGTGGGAGTGTGGGCTCCAATATCCTGACATTTAAATACTGAGCTATTGTTGCTAGGTGCCTTCAAGTCAGTTCCAAGTCATAGCGACCCTATAAACAACAGAACAAAATGCTGAGTAATTTTCTCAAAATGTTCACACTTCTCTGAGGGATGAATGCAGTTTATGCCGTGTTCCAGACAGCAGTGTGAATGAGGTAACAACAGCATGTAGGGACCTGAGACAGATGGGGGCTGGGAGGACTTTGCTTGATTCAGAAGATAAAGTTAAAGGGTTCTTTGATAAATTCAACTGTTTTTTAAGCCCCAAAAGAAACACATAGTTTGAGATAATTCATTGGTTGAAACTGAAAAGAGAATAAGAAGGAAAATTCTGAGACAGAGAGATGCTGGCAGGGAAGCTCCCACTGGAAAGCCTGCCAGTGCTTTGGATGAGGAGATAGGAGGGGGAGAAAATCTCTCCCTGTTCTGGGTCCTGAGGCTTAAACACAACCTCAATTTGTTTGACACCTGATCTATAAAATCTGGAGAAGGGTGCCTACTCTTCAGCGGGAAGCAGGAAGCACCGTTCCGCTGGAAAAGAAGAGGACACAAGGCTTCTCAGCAGCCCTAGCCCTGTGCCCAGTCCCAAACTACAGAAACAGGCAAAAGAGGAGACAGCCCAGAGGCAGACTGCTGGAAGCAAAAACCTGAAATGATAGCTACTTCTGGGGATTGTCAGAAAATGGGGTGGGGCATTTCCTTGCAGCATCACTGGGCTGGGCATGAGCTGTTTGGATTAGTTGGTCATCACATCCAGTGCTTGTGAGCTGAGAGGACTTTTGCGACATGAAGGATAAGGTAGTTCAGTGTCTAAGGCTCCCCCCCACTTTCATCAGAGTCAGGAAGATGAACTTCAACAGAGCCAGAGCTTCAGTGAAACAATCATCTGAGAATGTGTGGAGGAGGTGCATACACAGAGAATAATGTTCTACGTTGCTGTGGCGTAGGAAATATTTGTGACCCAAGCCCTGAAAGCTCCCCCTGAAGAGCTCAAAGCATCCTAGTGGGAGGGGCCTCAAGAAAAAGCAAGTCTGTTCAGCTCAGGTCTCATTATCAGATCCATTTATACTTGCATTACAGGAACCAGTCAACCCTGGCAAATCAAAATATCTTCCAATGGAATCTTCCGGAGCTACCTCTCACTTATCCACATAAATTTGATTGAGGATTTTAACTGGGAAATAGCTACCATCGTCCTCTGGTAATTTTAAAGGTTCCTTTCTGTTCTGATGTCTTGTGACTCTATTTGAAATGCCATTGTAAGTAATGTTAGACAATAGTTCAAATAGGCTCCATTATTTTTTTTCCAAGTAGGAATATACTTATCATTTAATAGAGATTTACTGAGCAACCAACTATTCTACTCCAGTAGTCCCAGTCTGTTGTTGTTGTTGATAGGTGCTGTTCAGTTGGTTCTGAGTCATACCTACCTCATGCACAACACAACAAAATGCTGCCAGTCCTGCACCTCACACCAGTTTCTATCCTTGAGCCCATTGTTGTAGCCACTGAATCAATCCATCTCATTGAGGGTCTTCCTCTTTTTCACTGACCCTCCACTTTACCAAGCATGATGTCCATTTCCAGGGACAGGTCACTCCTGATAGCATGTCCAAAGTACATGAGACAACGTCTCACCATCCCTGCTTCTCAGGAGCATTCTGGCTGCACTTCTTCTAAGATAGATTTGTTCATTCTTCTGGAATTCCATGGTGTATTCAATATTCTTTGCCCAGTTTAGACACTGAAAATACAGAGATGACTGAGACTCTGTGACTTCATGTGAAGACTTCATTAAAGAGAGGGAAAGAGAAACAAATAGATATGAGGTGGTTTTCAGCACACATCATGTTAACAACAATGCTACAGGGATGTGTGGGCTGCAGAGTACATAGTTAAATGTCCTTGATAAGGGTGCGTGTCAAGGAAAGATGCACAGAGGAGGAGATATGTGAGATGGATCTGGAAGCAAGAGTAAGATTTCCCCAGGTGCTGAATTGGGCAAAAAGGGATGAGAATGAGAGGACATTCTAGGCTTAAATGTTAGCATATAAAAAGTCATGTTGGCCTGTAATCTTAATATTTACTTATGCCAATGAATGAAGAGTAACTACCATGTGCTTGAACTGACCAATCACCACTTGTACGGGAACCAGTTTTCCAGTTCTGCAGAAAGCATAAAACAGGATCAAGCAAAAGAAAAAATGGATGAGAGCTACTAGGTCCCAGGCCTAGAATCCATCTGTTTCATCATTATCAACACCCCAGCCTCTGAATCCCCTTCCTGGCAATAGTGGCAAAAATGGAGCAGTGATAACCAAAGATATCAAAATTGGAGACATTTTTGTACTGAAGCAATTATAGACTATTACATTATAGGGAATGGAAATAGTTAACTTTCTTTTGGCAAAACCGTAAGAGGAAAAATAAAACTTTAATGTATTGGAGAGATAGGGATAAGTAAAAAAAAAAAAAAAAAAAAAAGATTTCAAATTCTCTCAAGCCACGGAGCATTCAGTGAGGTGACTAACAGCAAATGAATTTGGAGACATAATCAAAAGCCAGATTAAGTCTGTACATGCTATGCTCAGAAGCATGGGTTTCACTCTGCATGACTGAGAGCTTTGAAGAATTTTAAGCAGGGAATTGCTTTTACCACATTTGTATTTTAGAAAGATTATCTTGGCTTCAGTGCAGTTGGATAGATATAAGAGCAAAAAATGGAATCAATGAGACTATTAAGTGTTGTTTCTACAATCCAGACAATAGATAACTGATAGCTAAAATAAATCATGGGGACATTTGGAAGACAAAACATATAAAACTTGGTGCATAATGGGAGTTTGGGGTGATTATGAAAAGGTCATAGCTGATTCTGAGGTTTCTGGGCTAAGCAACTAGATAAAAGTGGTGTTATTCACTGAGCTAGGGCACACAAGAGGAGGAGCAGGACTGGAAAGGGAGATAGCGAGGTGGACAAGACCAGGCTAGACATGTCGGGTTTTGATCCCATGTTGATATAAGATAGCCATGGGGCATCTGGACATCCTAATGTTCAGTACAGAGTTGGACACATGTGGTTGATACTCAGAAGAGAAATCTGGGCTGGAAATAGAGATTTAAGAGGCATCAAATTGTAGGAGTAGTGAGGATGCCAGGTGAGGAAGAAGTCACTCAGGACATCACTGTAAGAAAAAAAAGCAGGGAAGAACCTCAAGTGAGTGGTGCTCAGAAGTCAAGGGAGGACTTAGGTTTGAAATTGTGGGAGTGGTAAAAAAATATCAAGGACAGCAGGAAGCACAAGAGGGTTAAACACCAAGAAGTCTCTTTGGACAACTCTGAGATTATTGCTGACCTTGGCATGAGCAGTTTTAGCTAGGCTGTGAGGACATGAGCTGAACTAAATTTAACAGAGGAGTGAAAAGGGGAAGGAAACAGATTTAGCTGCATTAAGTACTAGGTGCTGAGTTGCAGAAGAGATTGGTAAATCTTTTTTTTTTTTTTGGTTGGAAGAGATTTGCATATACCATCAGCTTTATATATTACAAGACTTGTATGTTTTATCATGTGGTGCTTTGGGTAAAGCCAGGTCTCTGCAGGAGCAGAGACAGGAGAGTCCTCTTTCTGTGAGTAAGCAGGAAAGAAAAGGACAACCATTTTCACCTGTAGATGAGCTTAATGGGCTAAGATGTAGAAAGCTGAGGTTGTCCTATCTGATTTCCTGATTTCCATATTAATCACAAGTTTACCATCAAATGGAAGTCTTCCATTTTCCATTAATTTTTATCCTGATCTAATAAAACAAGTATCAACAAAATTCACAAGAGATTTTGTGATTTTTTTACCCAATTGTACCTAAGGAGTCCTTGTCAAAAACAGAAGGTTAGTGAGAGTAAGTAAGAGATATTTCAGATATTTAGTGCCATCAGAACTCCATACAGTAATATCTTCTTAAAGTGAGAGGCTGTGGGCATGTGCACACACACACACACACACACACGACACTCTAGGAAACTGACAAAAACTACAGGACTCATAGTTAAACTATAAGAACTAGTGACCTTGACCTTTATCAAAAATAAACCTGATCAAATCAATGCAGCATCCAATCAAGCTCAGTCTTAGCCCATAGTTTACTTCAGGAGAATCAATAGTATTCATAATGATAAATACAACAGCAAATAAGATCAGAAAGGGTCCAGTAGAGTATTTTACAGGCAGAAACAGTGTCTTTTCCATTTCTTCATTCCCAGGGGCAACACAGAATCAATGTACTTTATCGATGTTGGTTCAATGAAGAATGAATAATTTTTAAAACTAGTTTTTTTTTTTTTAGTAATCCTGGAAAAATGTGATAGTATCTGTACAGGTGAAGAATCAGCTACAAATTTCGGAAATATTTAGAAAGTAGATGAGATAAGTAAGGTATTAAAAAAAAAGAGAGAGAGAGCATTAACAGTGACTGCAGAGCTTAGGGTATTGGGGAAGTGGGTTATTTTCCTGAAGCTAGTGTAACAAAATATCACAAATTGGGTGACTTATAAGAACAGAAATTTATTGCCGTACAGATCCAGAGGCTAGAAGTCCAAATCAGGATATTGGAGATGGAAAGGAAAGAGGCCTCACATAAGCAATGCATTACTGAAGAAAAGGAACAAAATAAGAGGCATCACACTACCTGATCTCAGAACCTACTATACAGCCACAGTAGTCAAAACAACCAGGTTTGCTGGTACAGTAACAGTCACATAGACCAAAGGAACAGAATTGAGAACCCAGATGTAAATCCATGCACCTATGGTCAGCTGATCTTTGACAAAGGAACAAAATCCATTAAATGGGAAAAAAGTCTTTTTAATAAGTGGTGCTGGCAAAGCTGGATGTCCATTTTTCATTTTGGTAAAAAAAAATGAAACAGGACCTATGCCTCACACCATATACAAAAACTAACTCAAAATGGATCAAAGACCTAAATATAAAACCTAAAATGATAAAGATCATGGAAGAAAAAAATAGGGACAACACTAAAGGCCCTAATAGATGGCATAACGCAAATACAAACCGTTACTAACAATTCACAAACACAAGAAGATAAACTAGGTAATTGAGATCTAAAAATTAAACACATATGCTTATCAAAAGAGTTCACCAAAAGAGTAAAAAGAGAATCTACAGACTGGGAGAAAATTTTGGCTATGATATATCTGACAAGGTTCTAATCTCTAAAATCTATAGAATACTTTAACACCTCAATGACAAAAAGACAAATAATCCAGTTACAAAAATGGGCAAAGGATATGAACAGACACTTCACCAAAGAAGACAATCAGGCAGCTAACAGACACTTGAGAAACTGTTCATGATCATTAGCCATTAAGAAATGTAAATCAAAACTATAATGAGATACCATCTCACCCCAACATTATTGGCACTAACCAAAATAACACAAAATAACAAATCTTGGAGAGGTTGCAGGGAGATTGGAACTGTTAGGCACTGCTGGTGGGAATGTAAAATGGTACAACCACTATGAAAAAATGATATGGCACCTCCTTAAAAAGCTAGAAATAGTAATACCATAAGATACTGCAATCCAACTCCTAGAAATATATTCTAGAGAAATAAGAGCTGTCACTTGACTAGACATATGCACACTTATGTTCGTTGCAGCATTATTCACAACAGCAAAAAAGAAGGAAACAATCTAAGTGCCCATTAACAGATGAACAGATAAACAAATTATGGTACATGTACACAATGGACTACTACTCAATGATAAAGAACAATGAAGAATCCGTGAAATGTCTCACAGCATGGATAAATCTGGAGGGCATTATGCTGAGTGAAATAAGTCAAACACAAAAGGACAAATATTGTATGAGAACACTATTATAAAAACCCAAGAAAAAGTTAATAAAAACCAATCTTTGAGTGGGGGAAGAGGTGGGAAGGGGAAATAACTAGGTATTAGACAAGAGTTAGCTTTGGTAAAGGGAAAGACAACACACAATATAGGGGAAGTCAGTACCACTTGATCAAGGCAAAGTAATATAATCTTCCTAGAAACATCCAAACACCTTGAGAGACTGAGTTCTGGGGCTGAGGATTGGGGACCATGGTCTGGAGGTAAATAAAGGTCAACTGGCATAACAGAGTTCATAAAGAAAATGGTCTACATCCTACTTTGGTGAGTAGCATCTGGGGCCTTAAAATTTACGAGAGGCCATCAAATGTACATCTATTGGTCCCATCACATTCAGAGCAAAGGAGAATGAAGAAACTCAAAGACTCAGGGAAAATATTAGTCCAAAAGTCTAATGGACCACATGAACCACAGCCTCCACCAGCCTGAGCCCAGAACTAGATGGTCCCCTGCTACCACCACTGACTATCTCTGACAGGGATACCAACGGAGGGTCCTGGACAGAGTAGGAGAAAAATGTAGAACAAAATTCAAATTCACAAAAAAAGACCAGACTCACCAGTCTAACAGAGACTGCAGGAGCCCCTGAGACTGTGGTCCCCAGACACTCTCATAACTCAGGACTGAAGCCACCCCCAAAGTCCACCTTTCAGCCAAAGATTAGACAGGCCTATAAAACAAGTAATAACACACATGAGGAATTTGAAATTTCAGTCAAGTATACTAGGCCAAATGGGTAACACTTGCCCAAAAACAAAGACAAGAAGGCAGGAAGGGACAGGAAAACTAAATGAATGGACATGAAGAGCCCAGAGGTGAAAAGGAAAGAGGGAAAGTGCTGACACATTGCAGGAAGTGCAACCAATGTCAAAAAGCAATTTGTGTACAAATTTTTGAGTGAGAAACTAATTTGCATTGTCAGCTTTCATCTAAAATGCAACAATTTTTTTTTTTTTTTAAAATCAGTGTATTGGCCATGTTGATTCCTTCTTAGGGCTCTGAGAGACAAACTGTTTTGTGCCTCTCTCTTAGTTTCTGGTGATGGTGTCAACCCTTGGCATTCTTTGGCTTGCAGCTGAAATATCATGCAGTATATTTCCTCTGTCTCCCTGTCGCTGTTTCTTCTTCTTCTTCTTTTTTTTTTCAATAAGGACACTCCAAACAGGGTCACATTCATAGGTACAGGGGTTAGAACTTCAACATATCTTTTGGCGTGACTACATCCAATTCATAACAGGCAGATTGATAGAGGTTTTTCCTCTCATCTAATTTCCAATGAATAATAGGCACCTTTGTTCAATATGGAGCCCTGGTAGTATAGTAGTTAAGAGCTTGGCTGCTAACCAAAAGGTTGGCAGTTTGAATCTACCAGCTGCTCCTTGGAAACCCTACAGGATAGTTCTACTCTGTCCTACAGGATCACTAAGAGTCAGAATCAACTCAATGGCAACGGGTCATTCAATATTAATTTGGTGAGCCCATGGTATGTTCGGATCCTTGTTCTTTGGGAGCTCTGCAGCTCTGAGTACATCCCAGGTACCATAGGGTGATCTTTTAGGGGAATGATTTAGCCACCTCTGTTTTAAAGTCTCTCCAAGGGATAATTCCTGCCTTACGGTGGGGTCTGAGGTAAATGCAAACCCAGATTGGCTTTGTCCTTAATCATGAGAATGCTTGAAGTCATGTGAATGGTGGCTGTTCAGTGAAGGTCAGTTAAGCTTATTATTAATTTGAGGAGTAATTTAATTATATTTTATGCTTACCTGGTGGCATAGTAGTTAAGTAGTACAGCTGCTAACCAAGAGGTTGGCAGTTCGAATCCACCAGGCGCTCCTTGGAAACTCTATGAGGCAGTTCTACTCTGTCCTATAGGGTCGCTGTGAGTCAGAATCAACTCAACAGCAGTGGGTTTTGGTTGGTTGGTATGCTTAGGCAAAATAAAGATAATTTTATCTTTTGTTTTTATTATCTGTGTTTCTGTATAAGATTTGTTTACATTACTTATTACGTTTTCTATTTATAATTCAGTTTTTCTCTCTCAATTATTCTTACACCAACTTAAAATGGGCAGAACAGTGAACATCTTTTAGGAAGTTCTCCAGGGAATGAGTCAAAGACATCCTATTTTCCTAGAAACTGCTCACCCCATTCATATAGGTGGGCTTCTTATAGCCAAGTCACATGGAAGACCCTATATCCATGGTCAAGGTTGACTAGGCTGAGGATAGGCACTTAACAACCTGGATAGATCACAATCTCTTTCCTGGAAATTTGGAATTGTGACTAGATGTTTCAGTCCCAGTCTGGCCTATTATCTGGAACAATGGAGCTGTAAAAGGCCAAAGTAGAGGTGCAGGAATCTCTCGACATCTCCCCTGAGCTAAAGGGAATAACAGTCAGCACTGGTAGGAAAGCAAAGACATGCTAGAGAGAAGCCGGGATGAGAGGCGGAGAGAGTGCTCCTTGGCTTTCAGTCACTCCATTTTCTACTTCCATAGAATTGTGTCCTCCTTTTTCATTTAAGAAACCACAGCATCCCTAAGAATACAGATAAGGCTTTCCTAACTACTCCATCACTCACATAGGGTCTCCCAATCCTTCGTGAGCATTTCCTTTGAAATCAGCAGAAATTTCTTTAAACTCATTGCCCGGCAATAGATGCAATATTAACCAAAATGAACTTCAATATCCAAACAATTTCATTCTGAGGAAGAAAGCGAATCTTAAAGGTTTTGACAGAATTTATTTTGACAATGAAATTTCTTCAGGCTTTTTGACAGAATTCAATTGAACATAGATATCTTTTGTAGAGTTTCTTTTCTTTTTTTTTTTTGCCCTTTTGATGCAAGGACTCCTACCATAAGCAATAGAACTTAACTGAAGTACAGATTCCTGCATTGTGGGCCAGTAATATCAATGGACTTAGTTGTCAAGTTCAAGTCTGTTAACTTCTAGTCACCTTTCAGCACATCACCCAAACACCTATATTCTCTTAGCTTGGAGAATTGATATTCTGGAGAGGTCTTTCAGCTCAGAATCCTTAGTACACTCTAGATGTGTGCTACATAGTTCACGAAATCCAAAGAAATAGCTGTTAGCTGCTGTCAAGTCGGCCCCGACTCACATTGACCCTATTCACAATGGAATCAAACCATTGTGATCCATAGAGTTTTCACTGACAAATTTTCAGAAGTAGCTCACTCGGCCTTTCTTCCTAGTCCATCTTAATCTAGAAGCTCTGCTGAAACCTGTTCAGCATAATGGCAACACACAAGCCTCCACGGTCAGATGGGTGGTGGCTACACGTGCGATGCATTGGTTGGGAATCAAACCCAGGTTTTCTGCACGGAAAGTGAGAATTCTACTGCTAAACCGCCACTGTACCCTAAAGAAGTAGTCACATTTCACGAAGCCAGTGTAAATCCTTCAGTGATGGCAAGGGTGTTACCTCATAAAGCAGCTCGTCTCCTTAAATGAGACAACACCCTGTCTTCTAATAACTTTTTCTCACTAAAACCATCTCTGACCTTTGGGGCCATTAGAATCTGAGATATCTTTAGTAAATGTAGAAACACCAAACAATGAAACTTACATTTAATGTTTTTAAGAATATAAGGTTAAGTGTCCTCTCAAAACTATTTTTGAAGTAAATTTCAAAAACAGTATCTCGAAGAGCGCTGATTCAAGGATAACTCATATAATTATTTAATATCTGTCTCCTTCAGAAGACTGTAAACCTCAGGGGAGCAAAGTTCTGTTTGTCTTGATCAATAGATTTCGTATCTCTCTTTCATACTGCCTGGCACAAACTTGCCACTCAACAGGTATTTGTTAAAAGGAAATACCCAAGGAAATGACATTTGGTCTATGCCCAAGAAGCCCATGAGGAATCAAGAAGACAAAACATTCGACTGTGGAACAATCATATAGGGCAGAAGTACAAAGCACTAGGAATGAAGTCTCAATACTTCAGAAGCAAGAAGGCAGCCTATAAGCCCCTGAGACCTGAGGGTGGAAAAAGTTAAGCCTTCAGCTCTTAACCTAAGGGTTGGTGGCTCGAATCCACCCAGCAGCTCTGAGGGAGAAAGCCCAGAAAAATCTGCTTCTATAAGTCTTCAGCCAACAAAACCATGTGGGGCAGTTCTACTCTGTCACAGGGTCACTGAGTCGAAATTGATTCAACAGCACCTAATAACAACAACAATGGTACAAATGGTTAAGCCCTCAGCTGCTAACTGAAATGCTGGAGGTCCAAGTCTACCCAGAGGCACCTAGGAAGAAAAGTCTGGTAATCTACCTTCATAATATCAGCCATTGAAAACCTATGAGTACAATTCCACTCTGACAGACACATGGGGTCACCATGAGTTGAAATCGATTCGATGACAACTGGGCATTCATATGTACTGAAAGTCCACTCTCCAGGCCTCTACAAAATGCTACCTCTATTATCTCATTCAATTCACTTGGAAACTCTATTAGCTAGGTGTTATAATTCACATGTTATTGATACTGAACAAAGGTGACCCTGCCCAAATCAGTCGGTTAGTAAATGTCACTGCCAGAATTTGAAGCCAGAATTGTCAGCTTCTAAACCTCCTAATCCTTCCATAGCATCAGAGAAGAATAATAGATATCGTAGAAGGTTCTTGACAAACGATAGTTTGGAGCAGATTCACAAAGGTTAGGATCTAATAATGGCCAAAGCTGATGGAGTGCTTATTATGCACTAAGGGCTTTGTAAGTATTCACGCATTCAATTCTCACATTAGCCCTATGGAGCCCTGTGAAGTAAATGTTATTATTCTCTCCATTTCACTGATGAGAAAATTGAGGTATAGACAGGATAAGTAACTGTTTGTAAGGTTACATAGCAGAAATGTTGTGGACCCAAGTTTAAGTGCAGGCCATTTGGGCCAGAGCTGGCTCTTGACCATGACACAGTGCTTCCTTTAGCAAGTACCTATGAACAGCTAGTTTACACTGTGTCAAAAGAGCTTGTTAATTTATCTTTTAGTCAACTCCAATCATTCATGCCTGCATGTCAACCTAAGAGGATATTCCCTGAACCAATAAAACACGTCAAAAGAGTTTGATAAAAGGATGCCAAGTAGCTTAGTATTTCCCATGTTTTTGTCTGCTCCATCTGCCCAGAAGCTTCAGCCAAGAAATGGCTCTTGATCATAGCATAATCTCTAAGAAGTGAATCTTATTCCAAATGCTATGTCACTTGTTTAGTTAGAGATTCTCAAGAGAATGACCTTTTCCTCAGCCATGGAGACATTAACATCCCCCTATCTCTCTTCAGGGTTGAGCTTCTCACCAGCGTGCATCGCAGTGGCTCCACGAGAATTAACAATTGAACTGTACTTAATAAATGTTGATACCTCAAATTCCTTAAAAGAAAAAAACCTGTGGCAGTCGAGTTAATTCCGACTCATAGCGACCCTATAGGACAGAGTAGAACTGCCCCATAGGGTTTCCAAGATTCGAAACACTGACCTTTTCTTTAGCAGCCAAGCGCTTAACTACTCTGCCGCCAGGGCTCCCAACTTCTCTTAGAAATATAAAAATTTAACCCTGCCAATAGAAAGAGATTCTCAGAGTAGAGGATACAGAGGTCCCGCTTCAACATCCAAGCAGGCTAGCCAGGCTGAGGGATATGGCCCGGGAAGGGCCAAGCCCTCTTTCCTTCTCCAAATGACCACATTAATATCAGGCTGAACAAAGATTTTCTAGGAAATTAGCTCTAATCACTGGGGCTCCAGAGCAAAGGGAAGGAATCATATCCAAATTGTGGAAAAGCAAGGGGAAAGAGGGAAGACTAAGATCCTGGTAACGGGTTGGCAATAGCCAGGCAGGCGACCTTGATCCTTCCCCGAAAACAGTCCCCCCACCCCTGCCACTTCTCCACCAACACTCACTTACCTACCACCTCTACCATCATCCTAGGCTACACTGCATCCTTCAGTAAGATACAGAGTTACACTAGATGTTCTCTGAGAACTTTTCCAGGTCTCATCCCCCATAAATCTATAAGTTAATATTATGAAGTGGAAGCAAAAGTGGAGGGAGTGGCATTCCATAGGGAGAAGTAACAATGAATAGGAGTGCAAGTCTTTGAATAAACTATAATTTTTATTCTCCACAAAATATAGGGGAAAATTATGATGTGATTTATGCAGAATATTGACAAAAGTGGTAACTCCTGGATGCATATGGTGTGATGGTGTGGGAAAGAAGGCGAGAAGCTGTTTCTTCTCATTTTCTAGACCTGCACTTACTGAGCAAGGCAGTGTGATCAGCCAGCTGCCAGCACGGCTGGGTTATTTCAGTCCTAGCCAACCTTTTGTTTTGCTTTGCACTAGCCAAAAAGGCACTTCTTTAGTCAGGTGTGGCCTGCCAAATGTAAATAAAATGGAATCATGGGATTGGAATACCTCCATGTAATTTTTCATCAGCTTCACACATTCTAGCCTTCAATCTCAGCCTCCTGCTGCCACAATTCATTTCACAAAATTATTACCTGGTTGCAGACTGAATAAAGTCTCTTTTGCAGGACCCTAGAACAGCTGAGGTTGGTTTCATTCTCAAAAATGTATTTAGAGGCTGCATTAGTAAAAGAAATAGAGAGTAGGCTTGCTGATAAGTAATAACATTTCCTGGATAGTCTCTGATTGCAAATTCCATTTCCCTAACTTAGAATTATTAAACTTTCATTTCTTTTCCTTAGAAGTATAAGAGATCTTGGAAAGAATTTTCTCAGATTTTCTACTCCAATGAGGTGCTAACTCTTAGAACCCAAAAACCCAATGCCGTGGAGTCAAGTCACAAAATGTTTCTCAATACCACTGAAACTTTATTCTGAACAATTTTAAGCACATTAAATGTAGATACTGCACACTTTATTTTATTGCATAACCCACTCCCATGTACCCACACTGGCTTTGACAATTGTCAATCTTGCTTTTTCTGCTCCACCCCTCACTTCTTTTCCTTCTACATTAATGTAAAGCAATATCTGATATTCTATCATTTCAGCCCTAAATATTTCAAATTGTATGTCTAAAAGAAAAGGATTACTATGAAACAATACCATTATCACAATATAAAACACGGGGGCAGTGATGGTTCAGTGGTAGAACTCTCGGCTTCCACGCAGGAGACCCTACTTGGATTCTTGGCCAATATACCTCCTGAGCAGGCACCACTTGCCTGTCAGTGAAGGACTGAGTGTTGCTATGACACTTAACAGGTTCCAGTGGAGCTTCCAGACTGATGGACTAGGAAAAAAGGGCTGGCAACCTACTTCCAAGTAGCATTTTGTTCCATTGTGCATGAAATCACCATGAGTCAGGGTCAGACTCAATAGCAGGTATGCTCTTCATAACAATGATTGTGAGGGTGGCGCAGGACCTGGCAGTGTTTCGTTCTGTTGTACGTAAGGTTGCTATGAGTCGGAACCAACTCAGTGGCACCTCAAAACAACATGTCTGAAGTATCAAAGTTCAGGTCTTGGATGTGCCCATTAATATCTGAGTTTCCTTTGTCCAGCTGCTTAACTCTTAATCCTTCATTTATTCTGCTGTAAATTAGATTAATATTGTTATAAGGCAGTTGTAAGGATGGAGGGCTCTACAAAGAAAGTGTCTGGCACGAAACACAGGATAAGGAGACTTATTGGCACAGTGGTTAAAGCATGCAGCTGCTAAACAAAAGGTTGGCAGTTCAAACCCACCAGCCGCTCTGTGGGAGAAAGATGTGGCAGTAAGATGTGGCAGTCTGCTTCCGTAAAGATTTACAGCCTTGGAAACTCTATGTGGCAGTTCTACTCTGTCCTACAGGGACACTGCTAATGTCTAATACTCTTAACTCAGCTGTATGCAGGTTCTTCACTCACTTCATAGTTGCAGAAGGACTAAGTTCAGTCTCCCTATTTTGCTTGTCTGAAACAAACACTCTCGATATACTTGTCTTTAAAATAAATACAATTTATTATATTTAACAAAAAAGAATACAAAACAATGGGAATATAAGCAGTGGTCTTGATGTTTGGATTGCATTGCTGACCTCTCTGAATGCCTCCTCTGCTGCTGCTGTGAAGCCACTCACAAGCCTAGTGTCTAAACTCCAGAATATATACAGAGCAGGGCTCAAAGTAGACTCAAGAGAAAGCTTTTAAGTCAGTCCAGCTCATAGTTCCAGCTGTGTTTTAACCTATGATTAAAAATTGTCACTGCCATCTAAAATCTCAGTACCTGCATCTATAGGATGAGATAATAACACATGACTTGAAAGATATTATGAGTATTAAAAGAGATAAGTTGTTAGGTGCCATTGAGTCGGTTCCAACTCATAGCCACATTATGTACAACAGAATGAAACACTGCCTGGTGTTGTACCATCCTCACAATCGTTGTCGTGCCTGTGCCCATTGTTGCAAGCTGCTGTGTCAATCCGTCTTGTTGAGGATCTTCCTTTTCTTCGCTGACCCTCCACTTGACCAAACATGCTGTCTTTCTCCAGGGACTGATCCCTCCTGATAACGTGTCCAAAGTATGTGAGAAGTAATCTGGCCATCCTTGCTTCTAAGGAGCATACTGGTTGTATTTCTCCCAAAACAGATTTGTTTTTTTCTTTTGGCAGTTCATGGTATATTCGATATTCTTTGCCAACACCACGATTCAAAGGCGTCAATTCTTTTCAGTCTTCCTTATTCATCATCCAGCTTTTACGTGAATATGAGGTGATAGAAAACACCATGCTTGGATCAGGTGCACCTTAGTCTTCAACATGACATCTTTGCTTTTCAAAACTTTTAAGAGGTCTTTTGTAGCAGATTTGCCCAATGCAACGCATCTTTTGATTTCTTGACTGCTGCTTCCATGGCCATTGACTATGGATCCAAGTAAAATGAAATCGTTGACAACTTCAATCTTTTTTCCATTTATCATGATGTTACTTATTGGTCCAGTTGTGAGAATTTTTGTTTTCTTTATGTTGAGGTGCAACCCATACCGAAGGCTCTGGTCTTTGATCTTCACCAGTAAATGCAAGTTCTCTTCACTTCAGCAAGCAAGTTTGTGTCATCTGCATATCACAGGCTGTTAACAAGTCTTCCTCCAATCTTGATGCCCCATTTTTCTTCATAGAGTCTAGCTTCTCAGATTATTTGCTCACCATACAAATTGAGTAAGTACGATGAAAGGATACCCTGACGCACACCTATACTGACTTTCAAACCACACAGTATCCCCTTGTTCTGTTCAAAGGGCTACCTCTTGATACATGTACAGGTTCTTCCTGAGCACAGTTAAGTGTTCTGGAATTCATTTGCTGTAATCCACACAGTTAAATGCCTTTGCATAGTCAATAAAACACAGGTAAGCATCTTTCTGGTACTCTCTGCTTTCAGCCAAGATCTATCTGATACCGGCAATGATATCCCTGGTTCCCTGCCCTCTTCTGAATCCTGCTTCAGTTTTTGACATTTCCCTGTCGATGTACTACCACAGCCACTTTTGAATGACCTTCAGCAAAATTTACTTGCGAGTGGTATTAATGATATCGTTTGATAATTTTTACATTGTGTTGGAATCTTTCTTTGGAATGGGCACAAATATGGATCTCTTCCAGTAGGTTGGCCAGGTAGCTGTCTTCCAAATTTCTTGGCACAGTGAGCACTTCCAGGGCTGCATCTATTTGTTGAAACATCTCAATTGTTATTCAGTCAGTTCCTGGAGCCTCGTTTTTCTTCAGTGCCTTTAGTGCAGCTTGAACTTCTTCCTTTAGTACCGTTGGTTCTTGATCATGTGCTATATCCTGATATGGCTGGACATCAACCAATTCTTTTTTGACATAGTGACTCTGTGTTTTCCTTCCATCTTCTTTTGATGCTTCCTGCATCATTTATTATTTTCCAGGTAGGGTCCTTCACTATAGCAACTTAAGGCTTGAATTTTTTCTTCAGTTCTTTCAGCATGAGAAATACGGAGTGTGTTCTTCCCTTTTAGTTTTCTATCTCCAGCTCTTTGTACATGTCATTATAATACTTTACTTTGTCTTCTCAAGCTGCCCTTTGAGATCTTCTGTTCAACTCTTTTGTTTTAGCTACTAGACATTCAAGAGCAAGATTCACAGTCTCTTCTGACATCCATTTTGGTCTTTCCTTTCTTACTTGTCTTTTAAATATAGATACATTGTGTTATGTACAGTATTTACCAAGTACATACGTATTTACCAAAACAAAAAAAAACAGTTCTTCAAGTCAGTTCCAACTCATGACAATCCCATGTGTGCAGAGTAGAGCTGTGCTCCATAGGGTTTTTAAGGCTGTGACCTTTTGGAAACAGATTACCAGGCCTTTCTCCTGGGGCACCTTTGGGTGGGTTAGTAGTCGAGCACTTAACCATTCGTGCCACCCAGGGATTTCTTATTTACCAAAGGAAGTCATTAAATAAAAAAAAAAAAAAACTTTTTTTATTTTTTTATGTAGCACCTATAAATACTTAATTTTAGGCTGTTAAAAAGTACAAGTTTCAGAAAACAAGAAAAATATTTGCTTTCCTTAGGTCTTTAAAACCCAGTGAATATAATAATCACTGCTTTTACTAAAACCTATTCTAAAATCTTGCTTAAAAAAACATTCACTAGGCCATAAACTTTTCCTATACATGGTAAACTTCCAGTTAAAAGGGACTGTCTTTTATTTTGTGTCCTCAACTCAACATGGTACTTGGCACATAATAAATAGCTTTGAACTGAACTGATCCAGCCTGAAATGACAATATCATCAATGCATCACCAAATTTCTGCATTCAGTTTCTATTAAATTGCTTCCTTTGAAAGGCTATGAAAATTCTAGAAGGCCCTGTATGGAAACGTGTGCTATTATGGATAACACATGGTTGGTAGTCACACGATATCCCCAGTTGTACCTCTGAGAAGTCTTTCCTGAGTTCTACCCCCTCCTCCTGCCCCTACCTCCAATATGCAGGAATTTATCTCTTTCTACCAGTCCTCAATAGGTCAGTCTTCCATCTGTCAAAACTCTAAGAATAAGGCATTAAAAATCTTGTCATTTAGGTATCTTAAATCCCCAACTTTATGATAAGAATTGAAGCTAATACATTTTGGTTTGCCTGAGACAGTCCTGATTTATGCCAGCACATTTATTAATAGGGCCCCTTTTACTCACAAGAATGCCCTAATTTTTTTTTTTTTTTTAATGATCACCTACTGGAAAGGCATGCCCTATGTCTCTTGGTATCCCACAGCACAAGATCCTCTCTTAACAGATGACTTCTGCGGGGAACAAGGGCAGTGCTTTGTTAACTAGTCTGATAAAAGGCAGGTGTTCCTTTCCATGTGCATTTCCCCTCAGCTCTTCTCTGAGTAGAATATGTTCTCCTAAAGCCTTCATTTTTCACATGTTATTAGTAATGCTTCTTTTCCTTAAATAATTAATGGGTTTAAAAATATCAATCAGTCAATAGAAACAGAGTGGTACATGGAGCAGAGGAAAACATCGAGTGTTTTGGCAGAGAGAGTAAAAGCTGTGTTAAACCTCACTAATGGGGCTTATCAGTCTTTTCACAGCAAGAGTTTTCATTTGTCACCAGAACTAATAAATCCCTGCCACATGACTGGTCTAACTTCTTTATTCAAGGCTGCCCTCCAGTTTCTTGGGGGCATTGGTGCCATGACCACCTTGTGCCAGGAGAGAAGAGGTGACTGACGATGACTGCCTCAGGAGAGAATGCATGGCAAGACTCAGTGGACTTTGGGCAGGAAAGCTGATTACAACCACATAGAGGAAAGTGCACCCCTCTCTTCTCCCTCTTCCTCTTCTTCTCCCTTCCCTTCCCCCTCGCCCCCAGAAACACACGCAGGTGTGCGCGCATAGACGCGCGCATACACACACACACAAAGCAAGCGCACACACTCCTAATGCCAACTGAGCCTTTTTTTTTTTTTAATCACTTTTAAGGGGTTTACAGGGTTACTTTTCTCTGGCTACTCCGACTTTTTTTTTTACTCCTTAACGAAGCATCAAGGAGAGACTCAATCAAAGCAAGAATTGATTGCAGGCAATTTCATTTTCACCACAAACATCCACCGAGTTGGCTAAAACTCTGATAATCAAAGTATAAAAATCTCATTTTCATGAATGAAATGCCAGCCATTCAGTTTCATACGGTCTATTATCAGTGGTTCTCAACTGGCAATAATTTTCCCCCAGAGAACATTTAACAATGTCTGGAGATGTTTTTGAATGTCACACCTGTTGGGGAGGTTGGGGGGTTGGTGCTACTGGTATCTGGTAATCAGAGGCCATGGATGATGCTAAACATCCTACGATACAAAGAACAGCCCCCATAACAAATATTTATTCAGTCGAAAATGGCAATAGCATTATTATGAGAAAACAGCTTTTACTGACAAAAAAATATAGTATTAGAGAGGGAACAATTCACTACTTCATTCAATAATCATTTACGATGTAACTAATTAGCATAAAGTTTGTCCTAGATTCAGAAATTGTTGGTAAACATGACACAGTCCAGAGATAACCTATCTGGCAATTTGATTGCCTAGAGATCCTGAAACCCTCTTGCAATCTCCAATGAATAATGGATTTAGGCAAGTAAAGAGAATGTAATGCTTGAAATTATTAATGTACTATTAAAAATATCCTTGTAAAAAATGGAATGAGGCTATATGAAGTAAAGGGAATTCTGCTCATTCAAGAAGTTAGGACACTGAGACCCAGAAGATAGGCCCAGACTGAACTACCTGTTATCTAGCTTTGGCTTTCAGACCAGGCTTGAAATGTTTTACATATTCAGAAAATAGAATTGAATCAAAAAAAAAAAAAACTCTAAACTAGAGTCCCTGGTTGGTGGAAACAGTTAAGTTTTGGCTACCAGCCAGCTGGGAGGTTGCTGTTCAAACACCGCCAGAGGTGCCTCAGGAGACAGGCCTGGAGAACTGCTTCTGAAAGACAACAGCCTCGAAAACCCTGTGGAGCATTTCTGCTCTCGCGCGTGGGTTGCCATGAGTCAGAGTGGACCCTACAGCAACTAACGACAATAACAGCTTCAGGTATAAAATTCTGAACTGTGTATTCTTAATGTTGTGCATTCTAAGGCCAAAACACAACAACAAAGCCCTTAAATTATCATCGGCAATTTTATTTTTCTTAATAGTAATATCAGTATTTTTTATCTTTAAACTTTTTTATGTTTTACAAGTAGAGGTTGCCCTGGAAATAAAAAAAATATTTATTATGGGGTATAGAAAATTAGACAATACATTGATGTTATTAGGAATAAAATTTTCTATGTAAGAGAACAAAAGTAAAACATAAAATAAAAAAGTTAAGAAATAATTCATAAAGCTGAATTTGAATTTGCAATATCAATATGAACACATGATCTTTAAAAATATTTTTCCTAGCTTTTTCTACAGAAACAATCTAGAAAACATGACCCCTCAAGAGCATTAAGTGCACAAGTGTTATTTTACCAGAGTCTTGAACTGGAGCCACAAGGAGGAGAGTGAACTAAGCTGAGGTGGCTAGCATGAGCTGGGACCACGGAGAGAGAGACTGTCCAGAGAGATCTGGAATCACAAGGAGAGGCAACCACCCTTGGAAAAGAGGGAGAAGCAAAGGAGAGATGCAGTGTCTACTACGCCCTGTCTCTTCAGTCCCTCCCATCAGCTAAACTTACCTGGAGGTCAATTGACACACAAGCCTGGGAAAATGAGTTCACTGTGACAGTGACCAGCGTAGAGGCAAGGAAAAGTAGAAGGCAAATGACAAGCACAATAATACTTATAAAGAGAGGAGACGAGAGAGAGAAAGAAAGAAAGAATACAAATCTAATTTTTCTCCAGTGGAAGTGACTGTTACACTCAATTTCTTACTCTGAAATTAGTAGTGAAAGGGAAAGAATTACAAGAACGTATAGGAGGAACTTCAGTTTATCCCCAGGTATAAAGTTCATTTTTACAAAACAGTGACAGCTAAATACAGAAGAAAATCAACAAAATCTATATATTACCATTTTGCAACCTGTAATGAATAATATTTAGGCAAGAATAATCAATAAATGTTAAAATCATTAGCTGCAAATATGGGGAACAGAATATTTGCAAAGTGCCAAAACATCACACCACAGAATAATTGTTATTTTCAAACAGGACACTTTTTAACAATCAAGATATCCCAATGTCACGGAAATAACCATATCTCCACACTAACCAAGCCATCTCACTCAACATCATTGACGACAGTACATCCTGACTCTATGCGCTTCTTGAAGTGATGTCATGTGAAGTACATAATATTGCCTCTGAAATATCTTGCCAAAAATATTTAGTTTATATCCCATAATTTTTAGGCATAATGTTCAGTTTGCAGGAAATATAGAGGACAGAAGAAGAAATTAAATAACATGATAGGGAAACCATCAGGCAAATCCAGAAATTGGGACATTCTACAAGGCAGCTACATTTCACAAGAAAAAAATTGGGACCATGGTCAATTTAAAAAGACAAAACAGACATAACAACCTGACGTAAAGCATGAATCTTGGTTGGATCCTGGTTTTCTAAATGTCATCATATAATGTCATGGAATTACTATTCTCTTTGGTAAGATGATAGCATTGTAGTTATATTAAGAGAGTATCTTTATCCTTGGGAGATTTATGTTAAAATATTAACCACTTAACCACTGCACTACTAGGGCTCCTATGTATAAATAGACAGACAAATATACATACATATCCATATATGTAAGCATGTGTGTGTGCATGTTTGTGTGTGCAAGGTAAATAGTTAATAATTGTTAAATCTAAGCAGTGGGCATATGAGTTTTCATTGTAAATTTTTTTTTAAGATTTTCTTTATGTTTGATAGAAAAACACTAACATTTATCGTTAGCACATACGTATACTTATATAATTATCACTCTTTTGTTTTTGTTTTATTTTACTGATAAGGAACATGGACCTTAGAATGTGAATTTACTTGCCTAAACTTCAGGGTAAAACCTTCTTTGGCAGGGAAACCATTAGTGAGAAATCTACTTTTCTATTATCTAATACTAACAATGTTAAAATACAATTCTGCAATGAAAAAATTTCACTTCTAGGGACTCCTTGTTAGTCAATATCGATGAGATTGTTTTGCAAAAAAAAAAAAAAAAACTTTGGTTCTGCATTATTTTATTGCTGTAGACTCCTAAACTTCTAGTCGAGACATTGTCTTAGTTATCTAGTGGTGCTGTAACAGATATACCACAAGTGGATGGCTTTAACAAAGAGAAATTTATTTTCTCACAGTCCAGTAGGCTACAAGTCCAAATTCAGGGCACCAGCTCCAGGGGAAGGCTTTCTCTGTCAGCTCTGGAGGAAGGACCTAGTCATCAATCTTCCCCTGGACTAAGAGCTTCTCTGTGCAGGAACCCTGGGTCCAAAGGACATGCTCTTCTCCCAGTACTGCTATCTTGGTGGCATGGGGTACCCCTCTCTCTGCTCGTTTCTGTCTTTTATATCTCAAAAGAAATTGGCCCAAGAAAAATTTCAATCTTGTAGATTGAGTCCTGCCTCATTAACATAACTGCCGCCTATCCCACCTTATTAACATCATAGAGGTAGGATTTACAACACATAGGAAAATCACATCAGATGACAAAATGGTGGACAATCACACAATAGTGGGAATCACAGCCCAGCCAAATTGATACACATATTTTGGGGGGACATAATTCAACCCATGACAAACATTAAATATTAACATCTTTTTTCTAGCAAGTAGTTTTATGATCGTTTCTAGAAATTGTAAGAGGGAAAATAAAATTTATTTTAGAATATACATAATAATAAATAATTATTTCTGTCCATTCTTGCCTCTCCAAGGTCATGTTCTGGAATTTGCATTTGTGTACCTTAGCTGTTTTATAGAATTCACTCCTAATGGGGCATCAATAAATGTTGAATGAGTGATTTAGCCAGTAATTAATTGAGGAGTGAGTTTGCTAAGCCAAATTTAATATTTTTATTTTTCACCAGCATACAAGATAGAAAATTATTTGCTTTAATCTTTTATTTTGTGACATTTTGCTATTTTAATACACAAGTGAAATCCATTTTACATGCTGCTTTGTATCTGAAATTGATATGATTTTTTATATTCACTATTTCCTCTTTTTTCAAAATTATGCTATCTCATATAAAAATTTTATTTTATGAAGCGAATCTACTGTAATTTTATAGATGCACAAATGAGATGTGAGAAAGCACTTATAAATCCAGTAAAGTGCTTAAATAGTAACTGGCAAACTAGAATTTTTATACCAAGCAAAACTATCTTTCGAAAATCCGGCTAAAATAAAAGCAATTTATTTTTTTATGTAATGTGTATTATTTCCAAATGGTGTTCACTAAGGGAAAATCTAAGAAAGACTGATATTTAAGAAATAAAAATAAGTAAAGAAAATGGTAACAATGTGTGTAGTCAAATGAACATTGATTGTATAAAACTATAAAAATAATTGCACCCAGGTTATTAAAAATTCAAAGTAAAGCTAAAATACTGAAAAAAAAATTGGATATTAGTTTGGAAGTAATGACTGGAGGTAACATTTTAAATTTATATTAGTCAAAAAGATAATAAATTTACTGACAAGATGTAGATTTGGTAAAGTAAATAATGTACATTAAAATTAAGGGATAGTCATCTAAAGAATAGGAGGTGTAGAGAAAAAAATAATAAAATGAGAAAATAATGCATTTGATTAAAAACTATTCAATAACAAGCTAAATACCAGGAAAAAAGTAACAAAAACTGATTAGATAGAATGCAGGAAATGAGTCCTTAAAAAGATGTATTTGTTTGTATTCACTCACATCAGCAATGAAATCAATTTGAATGGATGAAATGTAGTTAAAATAATGAAATATTAGACCTTAAAACATAAAGATATGGAAATATTGAAAGTAAAAAGATTTAAAAATATGAAATGCAAAAGTTGACGTGGCTATACTAATATCAAACAAAATATACCAGAAAGTAAAAAGTACTGATAAAACTAAAGAGAGTTATTCCTAAATGATAAAACTTTGGGCTACCAGAGAGATATAACAATTCTAGATTTTTATGCATAAAATAATTATAACCTCAAAATATGTATAAAAAAACTTGACAGCACTGTAAGGGAAAATTATTTGGGGAGTATATGGCAATCCTCTCTTATTCTATTGATAATAAACATTAAAAAAACTGATAGTACAGTAAATTTGAAAATAATTAACAAAATTGGCCTAACAGACCAATACAGATTACTCCATTTTACTCCTTACCAATATTCATGAAAACTAACTATATACCAAACTTTAAAGCAAATATCACAAAAATTTGTAACATTAAAACCATATAGTCTGTTTTCTGACCAAAATACCATTAAGCCAAAATAATACAGAGACAGCCAAAATATGCCATTTAAATCTTTTTTGACAAGGTTCTAAATAATTAATGTTGTTTATGTTATTGATTATCCTTGAACTGATTCCAGCTCATGGTGACCCCATGTGTGCAGAGTAGAACTGCTCCGTAGGGTTTTCAAGGCTGTGATTTCAGGAGCAGATCACCAAGACTGCCTTCAAGGGCACCTCCAAGTAGGTTGGAACCACCAACCTTTGGCTAGTAGTCAAGCACTTAACTGTTTGTGCCATTCAAAGACTTCAAAATAACTAATAGGTTAAAGAAAAAAATTAATAAGTTAAAGAAAAAAATTATCATGGAAATTGGAAAATGTTTTTAACTAAATTATTGTGAAAATCCATCATATTAAAACTTATAGAATGAAGCCAAAGCAGTATTTTGAGAAAAAAAAAAAAAGAAAAACTGTATGTGCCCAGTATGAAAAAAGAGAAAGGTTGAATAATAAGTTAAGCAGTTATCTAAATAAGTTAGAAAAGTAAGAGCAAAACGAATCTAATAATATGGATGATGGAACTAATTTTAAAAAGAGCTAATATTAATAAAATAGAATAGATATACATAAAAGAGAGATTCGACAAAACCAAAGTATTTACTTGTAAAAAATAATAAACTGACAAACTGCTAGTAAGACAGATGAAAAAAAGAGAAAGTAAAAAAACAGTATTAAAAAAATGAAACATAACAAAGATACAGAATAGATTTTAAAAGAGTGATGCAGAGATTCTAAACAAGTTTATACTAAAAATTGGAAAATTTAAATGAAATGCACACACTCCTAGGGAAAAAGTAACACCTCAAATTTTTCACAAAAAGAAAAACAATGCACCTATAAACAATAAAAGAATCAATTTACTTTAAAAATTAAAATAATCCCACAAAGAAAATAAGGAGGTCTAGACGACTTTAGGCCTTCTTTGAAGTGTTAAAAAGCAGTGATGTGACTTTGAGGACTAAGGTGCCCCTGACCCAAGCCATGGTGTTTTCAATTGTCACATATGCACGTGAAAGTTGGGCAATGAATGAAGACCTAAGAAGAATTGATGCCTTTAAGTTATGGCATTGGTGAAGAATGTTGAATATACCATGAACTGCCAAAAGAAGGAACAAATCTGCGTCCTAAGAAGTATAGCCAGAGTGCTTCTTAGAAGCAAGGACGGTGAGACTATGTCTCACATAATTTGGATATGTCATCAGGAGGGATCAGTCCCTGGAAAAGGACACCGTGCTTGGTAAAGTGGAGGGTCATCAAAAAAGAGGAAGACTCTCAATGAGATGGGTTGACAAAGTGGTTGCAACAATGGGCTCAAACATAACAACAATCATGAGGATGGAGCAGACTTGGACGGTGTTTTGTTCTGTTGCACACAGGGTTGCTATGAGCTGGAATTGGCTCAACAGCACCTACGCCACAGCACTTAACAATGACAACAACAAGATGGATTTATGGGTAAATTTCATCAAATATTGCAAGAGTTGACAATAGTCACCCTGCATAATTTCTTGCTCTTCAAAAATGGTAGTAGCATAGGAATACTTGTCAACTCATTTAGCAGGCTAGGATGGATATTGATAACTTGTTTGTCCCAGGTCATATGTGTATTAATCCTGATCACTAGTTGTGCACTGTGACTTCAGTATTTACAGAGATCCCAAATTGATGAGGAGAATTTTACAGTAAAAGATTGCTTCTTTTCCCCTTGATATCTCACCAATCCTCCAAGGTTCTGTCAGTTTGTTGTATAATGGGGGCTTGTGTGTTGCTGTGATATTGGAAACTATGCCACCAGTATTGAAAAACCAGCAGGGTCACCCATGGCAGATAGGTTTCCGCTGAGCTTCCAGACTAAGACAGACTAGGAAGAAGGACCCAGAAGTCTACTTCTGAAAAGAATTAAGCCAGTGAAAACCTTACAAATAGCATCAGAACACTGTATGATATAGTGCCAGAAGATGAGCCCCTCAGGTTGAAAGGCACTCAAAATACCACTGGGGAAGAGCTGCGTTCTCAAACTAGAGGCAACCTTAATGACATGGATGGAGTCAAGCTTTAGGATCTTCATTTGCTGATGTGGCACAACTCAAAATGAGAAGAAACAGTTGCAAACATCCATTAATAATCAGAAAGTGAAATGTACGAAGTATCAATATAGTAAAATTGAAAATTATGAAAAATGAAATGGAACCCATAAAGATCGATATCCTAGGCATCAGTGAGCTGAAATGGACTGGTATTGTCATTTTGAATAGTACAATCATGTGGCCTACTATGCCTGGCACAACAACTTTAAGAGGAATGGTGTTGCATTCATCATCAGAAAGAACATTTCAAGATCTATCCTGAAGTACAATGTTGTCAGTGATAGGCTAATATCCATACGTCTACAAGGAAGACCAGTTAATACGACTATTATTCAAATTTATGCACCAAGCATCAAGGCCACAGATGAAGCAATTGAAGATATTCACCAGCTTCTGGAGTGTGAAATTGATCAAACATGCAATCAGGATGCACTGATAATTACTGGTGATTGGAATTCGAAAGTTGGAGACAAAGAAGGATTGGTAGATGGAAAATATGGCCTTGGTAATAAGAACAATGCAGAATATCGCATGATAGAATTTTGCAAGACCACTGACTTCTTCATTGAAAATACCTTTTTTTCACCAACATAAATGGCGATTATACACATGAACCTCGCAGTTGGAATACACAGAATCAAATCGACTATGTCTGTGGAAAGAGACTATGGAAAAGCTCAATATCATCAGTCAGAACAAGTCCAGGGCAGACCTTGGACCAGACCAGCAATTACTCATATGCAAGTTCAAGTTGAAATTGAAGAAAATTAGAACAAGTCCACAAGAGCCAAAGCACCTGAATTTAGAAACTATCTCAAGAATAGATTTAATGCATTGAACACTAAGGACCAAAGACCAGGCAAACTGTGCAATGACACAAAGGACAAGCATATATGAAGAAAACAAGAGGTCATGAAAAAGACAGGAGAGAAAGAAAAGACCTAAATGGACATCAGAAGAGACTATGATAGTTGCTCTTGAACATCAAGTAGCTAAAACAAAAGGAAAAAATAATGAAGTAAAAGAGCTGAACGGAAGATTTCAAAGGGCTGCTCCAAAAGACAAAGTAAAGTATTATGATGACCTGCACAAATACCTGGAGATAGAAAACCAAAAGGGAAGAATATATTCAGCATTTCTCAAGCTGAAAGAACTGAAGAGAAATTCAAGCCTTGAGTTGCAGTACTGAAGGATTTTACAGGGAAAATATTAAACGACACAAGAAGCATCAAAAGAAGATGGAAGGAATGCACACAGTCACTATACCAAAAAGAACTGGTTGACATTCAATCATTTCAGGAGGTAACATATGATCAGGAACTGATGATACTGAAGGAAGAAGTCCAAGCTGCATTGGAGGCATTGACAGAACACAAGGCTTCAGGAATTGACGGAATACCAATTTAGATGTTTCAACAAATGGATGAAGCCCTGGAAGCGCTCATTCTTCTATGCCAAGAAATTTGGAAGACAGCTACCTGGCCAACTAACTGGAAAGGATCTATATTTATGCCTATTCCCAAGAAAGGTGATCTAACAGAATACTGAAATTATCCAACAATATCATTAATATCTCATACAAGCAAAATATTGCTGAAGATCATTCAAAAGCAGCTGCAGCAGTATATCGACAGGGAACTGCCAGAAATTCAAGCCTGATTTAGAAGAGGACGTAGGACCAGGGATATCATTGCTGCTGCCAGATGGACCCTGGCTGAAAGCAGAGAATACCAGATGGATGTTTACCTGTGTTTTATTGACTATGCTAAGGCATTGGACTGTGTGAATCATAACAAATTATGGATAACATTGTGGAGAATGGAAATTCTGGAACGCTTAATTGTGTTCATGAAAAACCTGTACATGGATCAAGAGGCAATCATTTGAACAGAACAAGGGGATACTATGTGGTTTAAAGTCAGGGTTTCCCATTGGGTATGAGATATAGTTAATTTTATGTTATTGTAGGATTCTGCTGTACATAGGGTCAGAACCAACTCAATGTCACCTGACAATAACAACGAGGATGGATAGATAGACTAGGTAAAGATAGAAAGAGAGATAGATAGAGATAGGCATAGATAAGGAGACTGGGTGGTGCAGTTTGCCATTTGAACTTACCCAGCAGCTCTTCAGGAAACAGGTCTGGTGAATTGCTTCCATAACCCTATGGAGCAGTTCTATTCTGTAACATATGGGGTTGCCATGAGTCTGGGGCTAGCTCAACAATAGCTAACAAAAACAGTGTAGATAAAGATGATATAGATTCAAGTCTTGTTGTAGGATGCAGCTAAGCAGTTACTGGAAACGATTTGATCTTTTTGAAGCTCGCTCTTGGGTACAAAACAGCCTTCGTCTAGGGATATGTTTGCCCCACTTCCCGGCCAATGTACCTTCTGCACAGTCGGTGGATGCTGGCTTGTTGCTATGATGCTAAAAAGGCTTCAGATGAACTTACAGACTAAGAAGACTAGGAAGGAAGCCTGCTGATCTACTTCTGAACGTCAGCCAAAGAAAATCCCATGGATCTCAATAGTCTGATTCACATTCATTCATGAGGATGGCACAGGATCAGACAGTGTTTCATTCTATTGTTTGTAGAGCCACCGTGAGTCAGGGGGCTGACCTGATGGCAGCTAACAACGAGAGCAAAGTAAGAAGACATGCTCTGAATATTTTGCTGGAAGTTTGTTGTGGGTTCAATTGTGTCTGCCAAAAAGATACGTTGAAGTCCTAAACTAGTATCTGTGAATGTGATCTTACTTGGAAACAAGGCATTCACAGATGTCATCAAATTAAGGTGAAGTCATACTGGATTAAGGTGGGCCCCAATCCAATACGATTGGTCTCCTTATAAGAGAGAAAAAGAAACAGAGTCAGATGCACTGGGATAACTCCATGTGGCAATGGAGGCAAAGATTGGAGTGATGTGTCTACAAGCCAAGGAACACCAAGGACTGCCAGCAACACCAGAATCTAAAAGCATGGAACAGATCCTTGCCTACAGCTTTCAGAGAGAACATGGGCCTGTCAACATTTTGATTATGGACTTCTTGCCTCAAGAACTGTGAGAGAATAAATTTCTGTTGTTTAAAGCCACCCCAACCAAACCAAACCCATTGCTGTCAAGGTGACTCCAACTCATAGTGACGTTATAGGACAGAGTAGAACTGCCCCATGATTTCCAAGGCTGTAAAGCTTTGTGGAAGCAGACTGCCACATCTTTTTTTTCCCACAGAGCATCCGGTGGGCTCAAGCAGCCACCCTTTTGGTTAGCAGCCAAGCACTTTAACAACTGCACCATCAGGGCTCCTCGTAAGCCACTCAGTTGGTCATAATTTATTACAGAAGCCTTGGAAACTATAACGGCCACCTGTGTGTTAGGGGGTCTTTTCACTCTGACTTGGGGGAACACAAATATTTCCTGACTCTGTTTGAGCTCTAGGAAGTATTCTCCTTCCTGGTGGTTCCTTCCCTGGCCTCTATAGTGCAATCATATCACATGTGATGTGACAAGCATTCAGCTGAATGCTTGAAAACATTCTGAAAATCTATCTGTTCTTCTCTCTTTCCTCTGCTACCCTGTCTTGCAAAGTCTAGGCATTGTGACCTCCTCTAACTCTACCTTCCCAGTTCAGGAAGAATTGGTCTTTGACTGGTTTTCCTTCCCTGCCAAGCATCCTGGAAACTTTCCATGTAGTGAGCTGACAACTGTAGGTCTCATCTCATTTGTTTTTCTTTTCTAGGGGATAATTTTCTTGCACTGCCTATTGTCCAATGTCTGCGAATGATATTTTCATATATTTTGTCCAGTAATTTAGTTGTTCCTAGTGAGAAGATAATCCAGTTGTTAATTCATCAAGAGAGAAAGTAGAAGTCTTTTATCTTTATATTCTTCCTTTTTTTGGTGGGCTTTTAATTAAAAAAATCATGCTTTCTGTTTCAATGTGAAAAGTATGTTAATAGATTCCCAAATGTTGAAATATCTTAGCATCTCTTTATAATATTATTTTAAGGCCTTGTTAAATAATATTCAAATGAATTGCTAAATAATATTCAGACACAATGCCAGGTAATATTTTATTACATTTTTGCATCTATATTTACATTATATTGGTCTAAGTTTTCTTTCCTTTTTTATGTTTTTTTTAACCACTTTGTGTACCATCAAGTTTACAGAATAAAATGGGAAGTTTCTCATCTTTTTTCACGCATGTAATACATTTAAAACACTGTTTTTCCCTTGAACATCTGTGGAATTCAACCTTGAGAGTATCTGGGCTTGATTTATTTTTGAGCAATAGATGTTTGATAAACTTTTAAATCATTTTGATAGGATTCATGGCTAATATCAGTTTCCTATTAACTCTTTAATTGATTTATAGTTTAGATTTTCCTAACACTCCATCAGTTTTACCCACGTTTTCAATATATCATTATGATATCTACAGAGACTCCCAAAGTTTTTGCTTGTTTACTCTCTAACTCTAAACGCACCCTCTTTCTCATTCTTAAGATTGTTACTTTTATTGTCTCTTTACTTCTCACTCTTACCAATTTTTAGTTACCTTATTGGTCTTATCAAAAGATTAGCTTTGATTTTATTGAGAAAATCTATCGTTCGGCTTTGTTTCTTCTTTTATCATTATTGATTTCTTCCTTACCCTTTTAGTTTTTGTTGCTGTTTCCCTTTCCATTCTATGTTTGAATGTTTTCAATTTTTCTGGCAATCAGCTAAATGCATTTAAGTATGTAAATTCCCGCAGAGTATTATCTTGTCCACAGCATGAATCCTTTAAATAAATTCTATTTGTTAAGAAGACTAATAAAATCATCTAACAACACATTAGGCTGATCATTTAAATGGCAATGTAAACACAATCTGTTCTTTTTAGGATTGCTCAATTCAGCAGTTCTTTCCAGTCATCTGCATTTCTACTGTGTGCCAGGTGCAGACGTAAGCATTAAAAAAAAAAAAAAAAAATGCCCACCATAATGAACCATTACCCACAGGGCTGTCTTATATTTCTAGCTATCTTTCTGGAAACTGTGGTGGCGTAGTGGTTGAGAGCTATGGGTGCTATCCAAAAGGTCAGCAGTTTGAATCCACCAGGAGCTCCTTGGAAACGCTATGGGGCAGTTCTACTCTGCCTTATGGGGTCACTGAGTTGGAATTGACTTGATGGCAATGTTTTGTTGTTGTTGTTGTTTGTTTTAGACTCTTTCTGCTTAACTCATGCAGGCTTTGATTTTAGACTTGACAACAGACTCACTCTGACTTATTCCCTACTCAGAGTTGAAGCCTCCATTTGAACTACTTTCATATATGGCCTGGTTGAATATTGAATTAGTGCTTTGGCTTCTTTCTCTGGCATCTTGTCGATGATCTCTTGATCATGTTTGTATGCATAACTGACATCGTATCAAGGAGAAAATGAGTGCTCTGGATCCATGTGGTTGTAGGCATGCCCAAGGGAGAAACTAGTGGCCATAGGCTAGCCCTGCTCCTAGTATGTATTCAACATCAAGAGAAGGAAGACAGGCTGGTTGGACTGATCAGAATTAACCTGTAAGAATCAAGTGCCTCTGTATATGGAGTGAAGTTATATTCTTTGGACCCTCAACTCCACCCTCTGTCTCCCCATTGCTTGTATCCTAAACTATAAATTCTGACCCTGACCTGATAATCTGGTCTTAATCCTAGATCACTCCCCCTGTTGCTTATCTGGACCTGACACTGAACTCTGCAGTAGATTCACCTCCTTATTCAACAACACAAGGATATTATCTCTAGAAAGATCAAAAAGTTCAGCAGAACAATGTTTTGCTTCAGACACAATCTCTGATGAACAACAAAATAAAACAAAGATTGATTCAATCAATATTTTATGTTAAAGTGAACTGCCAGAGAGCTCAGAACTGCCTTTGGTCTTCTCATTTTCACTAATCCTAAGGAAGATAAATCACATTAATTAAATTTGCTCTTCTAAATTACTTAGCATTATAAAGTCGGGAGAAACAACCAAGAGAGGAAAACTGAAAACGGATGGGGGTGGTAAACAAAACACATAGGAATCATCTCAGAAGAGGAAAAGCAACCCTGAGGGAAAGTTTTCCTGTTTATTTTGGCTACACTTCAAAGGGAAATAATGGAATTACAGAAGGCTCAGAAACTGCTACTGGTGATACCACAACTTGTGTAGACAGACAACAAAATTGAGAAGCTACAGTCTGAAAGGGGATAGCTGAGTCAACATTATCTAAATCCATAAAATCACACTTGATCCTTTGCTCTCGAAATTTTTAATACTTAAAAAGCGAGGCAGAGAGTGTACAGATAGTACAGGGAGCTGTGTTAGATATACTTCCCTTGCTCAAGGTCACTGGACCGGCTACAGGAAATAGTACGACACTTTGCCACTTACTATCTGCTTAACTTTGGGCCAGATATTTAAATTATCTGAGTAGCAAATGCTTTGTCTATGCAATGAGGATAATAAGTTTCTGTCTCATAGGATTGTTTGATAATTAGACGAGAAAATGCATGTAAAAAGCTTGACAAAGTGCCTAAGTGATTGATGCACGTTAACAATTTTGTTTTAAAATAATAAGCTAAATGTGTAAGCAATAAAGGTTTGAGGTTTGTTAGGTCAGGGCTAAAACTGGAAATTCAGCTTGTAGAAAAGAGTGGTGAGAACATGTCATAAACACAGAGGCTGAGAGGAATAAGGCAGAGTGCCTGCCCTCTACAAGCTAACTGTCTGAAAAAAAAAATACAGTTAAGTGAAAGGAAATACATTAATTCCAACAAAAAAGCACACATTGTTGTTATTAGGTGCCTTCGAGTCCTACTCATTAGCAACCTCATATACAACAGAACAAAGTGTGGCCCACTCCTGTGCCATCTTCATAATCATTGCTATGTTTGATCCCACTATTGCAGCCATGATGTCAATCCACCCCCTTGAGAGTCTTCCTCTGTTTTTCTTTTTAGGGACATTTCTTTTTAATCATTATTTGCTCTTTTGAAGAGCAATTTGTAGGTGCTTTTAGTCCAGTTGATTTTCTCATAAACTGTTAATTTCATGGGGTTTATTTTTATATGGTTTTAAAGAACCAACAATACAGTGTAGATGTGAAAGTAACTTTCAGGCTGTATTATTAAAGCAATATTGGTAATCGATAGTCATGCCTAACAGCCTTTGGCTGTCAATTTCCTAAAGGAAAGTTGTTCAATCTGGTATATGAATTAATTTGTCCCAGTCAGTAGGTATGGGGAATTTGTAACATCATATGAAAGCCTTTGGGGGAAAAAATTCACTGCTATTTTCTGAGCTCCAGATGATATTATCAATAAATATGACTAATTTCTCTACCTTCATTCAATCCTGATTTCCTATCAGCTTACTAGTCCAGAACCATAAAAAAAAAAAAAATCTGCTTATTACCTAGCCTTTCACAGTTTATCCAATAACCTCTAGAATACAAGCTCAGAACTTTATGAAGTATCACAAATTATTAAAATTAAACTACAATCATGTCTTGATTTACTCACTGAATATACAGATAGAGTACTCTCATCATTATTAAAGGGACCGAAAATGATGTAATGAAAAGAGCTGATAAAAGTCAATCACCTTGGCTATGTCTTAGTTTCTCTGTGACCTTGAGCAAGCCATTTCACCCTCTAGTGTCTCAGTTTGCCCATCTTTAAAATTGGGATGATGTCTGTACTGGTACCACTCAGGATTCTTGAGAATATATTATTAAAATGCTATTAAAAATTATGACACATAACGTAAAAATCTGCTGGAATTATTACTATTGGAAATGATGCAATTTCTGTTGAATTTTAAACTGTCAGTTTATCAAAGACTTGTTTGCAGCACTGGCTTCACTAATGCCTGACTCTCTCTAAAAATAGCCAGCAATTTCAGTAAATTGTAAAAGGGGAACATTTGCTAGGCTTCCTGTCAGTAAAGACCATTTATGTGCTTGAAAGAAACGCCATTTAGATATGACAAATATAAACCCTGAAATTCTCTATAACTAACTCCGCACTCATGGCACAGAGAAAATTCTTTTGGAAATTTACTGCATCTACAGGCTCTCCCTGGCACATGAAAGGCCTTTATTCCAACAGGTGAAATTGAATAGAGTTTATAAGACTCACTGAAATTTTCTTAATTTTTTTTTCAAATGTAAGTACCACCCTCTAATTTACAACAAATTCTATTTATATGGTGATGACTCCCCAAACTATACCTCCAGCCCAGCTGGCTCTCTTAAATTCAGCTCCATTCACTCAACAATCAATTGGATATTCTTCACTCAACCAATTCATGACTCAACTTACCAGCCTCCACACCAAACCTGATCTGCCTCTTTTCTTCCCATCACTGTGGCTGGTTTCAGTCACACAAGCCAAAACCTATCCAATTTAGCCAAGTATATATGCCATTAAGGGTCTGACCTCCATTTATTTAAAACATCCATCTTCTATATCATTCCTGTGCATAACTTTGTGGCTACTTCCAGTTATACCTAAAGCAAACTTACTCTACCATTTCCATCCTCTAGTAAGTGTTGTTGTCGTTAGGTGTTGTCAAGTCAGTTCTGACTCATAGCAAACCCATGTACAACAGACAGAAACACTGCCCAGTCCTGCTGTATCTTCACAATTACTGTTATGCTTGAGCCCGCCCATTGTTGCAGCCACTGCGTCAATCCGTCTCGTTGAGTGTCTTTTTTGCTAACCCTCTACCAAGCATTACGTCCTTCTCCAGGGACTGGTCCCTCCTGATAACACGTCCAAAGTGTATAAGATGAAGTCTTGTCATCCTTGCTTCTAAGAAGCAGTCTGACTGTACTTCTTCCAAGATAGATTTGTTCGTTCTCCTGGCAGTCCATGGTATATTCAATATTCTTTGCCAACACCATAATTCAAAGGCATCAGTTCAAAGGTGTCAATTCTCAGGTTTGGTTTATTCATTGTCCAGCTTTCCATGTATATGTGGCAATTGAGAACACCATGGCTTGTGTCAGTTGCAACTTAGTCCTTAAAGCAACATCTTTGTTTTCCAACACTTTAGAGAGATCTTTTGAAGCAGATTTGCCCAATGCAATCTGTTGTTTAATTTCCTGGCTGCTGCTTCTATGGGCGTTGATTGTGGATCCAAGTAAAATGAAATCCTTGACAACTTCCATCTTTCCTCTGTTTATCCTGATGTTACTTATTGGTCCAGATGTGAGGATTTTTATTTTCTTTATGTTGAGATGTGATCCATACTGTGAGGATTTTTATCTTCTTTATGTTGAGATGTGATCCATACTGTAGGCTGCAGTCTTTGATCTTCTTCAGTAAGTGCTTCATGTCCTCTTCACTTTCAGCAAGCAAGGTTTTTTCATCTGTATATCATAGGTTGTTAACGAGTCTTCCTCTAATCCAGCTTCTCGGATTATTTGCTCAGCATACAATGGAATAAACATAGTGAAAGATACAACCCTGATGCACACCTTTCTTAAGTTTAAACAGTTCAGTGTCTCCTTGTTCTGTTCCCACAACTGCTTCTTGGTCTAAGTACAGGTTGCTCATGAGCATAATTGAGTGTTCTGGAATTCCCATTCTTTGCAATGTCACCCATGATTTGTTATGATCTACACAGTCGAATGCATGTGCATAGTCAATAAAATGCAGGTAAACATCTTTCTGATATTCTATGCTTTCAGCCAGGATCCATCTGACATCAGCAATTATATCCTTTGCTCCATGTCCTCTTCCCAAATCTGCCTTGAATTTCTGGCAGTTCCCTGTGGATGTACTGCTGCAACCACTTGTGAATGGTCTTCAGCAAAATTTCACTCATGTGTGATGTTAAGTAGTAAGCAGAAAAAGAGTAGAGAAATAGCAATGAAGATAACATTTCTTGTTCAATCCTAGGGCTAAGAATTAGTGTGTAAAATGTCTAGAGATATTGAATTCAACTGTCTTTCCTGATCTTGAGAGAACAGAAAATAAGACTCAAGCCCTGGCTCACTATTTACTAGCTTCTGACCTTAGAAAGGTTATTTGATTTATCTGATCTAAGTTGCTTCACTTATGATTTTAAAATAATAATAACTGTTTTCTTCCCTCAAACAGTTCTTGTAGAGCTACAGTTGAGTTGTGGTAGGGATAAAGGTGAAGCAATCTATATTATGAAGTTGAGGGTAATGTGAATGTCATCATCTTTTCACCACAAATTCTACAATCCATACTTACTCTTTCTTCTTTTTTTCCTCTTATAACAAAGCATAAAGTCTCCTCCTACCAAAGACCAACTGATGTACTTATGTTTTTTCTTCCATTTCTCCCTATCCACTCAAGCATTTTTTTTCATTTATAGCTCTTTTTTCTCCTGCATTATCAATCTCTTCTTGTCTACTAGATCATCCCCATCAACAAGCCAACATGTTGTAGTATCTTCCATTGAAAACAAAACTCTCCCTTGACCCCCACATCCCTCTCCAGTTACTGTCCTGTATTTCGCTTACCCTCAAAGTATATTAGATGAGTTTCTCACACATATTTTTTTCATTTTCCTTGCATCCTATTCCATCTTCGGCCCCAAGAGCCAACGAGTCGATTCTGACTCATAGCGACCCTACTGTAATCTAATTCTTTCCTCCTTCCAGATTTAGCAGAAATTGTTTTTATACTAAGTTCACCAGAGATCTTAATATTGCCATTTAATTTTATTTTATTCAGCCCCATCACCTAGCATTTGACAAAACATGTTTGGCCACTTTCACTCTTAAAATTCACTCCTCTCTGAGTTTCCACAGTGCCACATTCTCCTGGTTTCCTTCCTATATCATTGCCTGCTCTTCTACTATCAGGTCTCTAATGTTTGATATCCCTGCCAGTTTTAAAACTTCTCCTCATACCTCTCTTCAATATTTGAATTAAAAAAACTCAATTGCTTACTTGACATCTGCACTTCATACTATCAGAGCTGTCTCAAGTCTCATTTGTCTAAAACTGGAATTTTTTCCTTCCTTCCCCCAACCCCAAAGTTGAGTCTCCTGCAGTATTGTCTGTCTCAGTAAATATACCACCATCCCCTGAGTTAATAAAATTAGAAGCCTAGGAGTCAGCCCCGAGTCCTCTCTGTCGCTTCTCCCTACATCAACTACGAATGCATAGTGAAATCATGTCTATTGTCTATATATATATATATATAAAGGGAACAAAATTAAGTTAGGCAAAAAAACAAAACAAACAAAAAAACTGTTTGCATCAAAGTCTCCATCCCCAGTTCCAGAACTCTAATCAAAGTCACCATAACAAGTAACCTAAACTACCACAAAAACCTTCTAGTTTGTCTTCTTTCTTTTGTCATCATTGTTGTTAAGTGCAGTTGAGTCAATTCCAACTCATAGCAACCCTATGTGAAACTGAACAAAACGCTACCCAGTCCTGCACCATTCTCATAATCTTTGCTATGTTTGAGCCTATCATTGCAGCCACTGTGTCAGCCCATCTCGTTAAGGGTCTTCCTCTTTTTTGCTGCATGATGTTCTTTCTCCAGGGACTGGTCCCTCCTGATAACATGTCCAAAGTACATGGCATAAAAGTCTGACTATCCTCGCTTCTAAGGAGCATTCTGTCTGTACTTCCTCCAAGACAGACTTGTTCATTCTTTTGGTAGTCCATGATACATTCAGTTATTCTTCACCAACACCCTATCTCTTTTGTTACTGTTGACTTAACGGTATATCAGCCACTTTTTATGCCTCTGGACCTCAGAAGTAAGGTGTTATTCCAATTCTAATACATCTAGCACCAATGTGGGTCCTTTTTGAAATGTGTGAAGTTCAGCAGATCAAAGTTGGAGCCTCATTACTCGTAGGTTGAATATTAGGTGATGCTTTCTGGGTATGTTAGTTTTGTAAACTTTTGCCTTTTTTCCCTTTATTATTTTCTTTTATTCCTTAAGATAAGGCTTGCAAGCATACTTATGGCTTTCCTATGTGATAGTTAGGGAGCCCTGATGGGTTTTGTTTTGGCTTTTCTGTGTCATATTTGGAAAACAAGAGTTTTCCCATGTAACCTAGTGGAAAGGCACCCACAATAAATTTTCTACGTAGCTCTCACTGGTATATTCTCATACTGTAGATCCGTGGCACCATAGGGTCACTCATCTCATTGGTGGCTTGTATTACCAGATTGTAGTTCTCAAAATCTGTATTTACCAATTAAAAATTAAAACACACTCAATTAGTAAGCATGGTTTCCAATACTGAAAACACATGCCATAAAAAAAAAAAAAATTTTTTTTTGAAAAAAACTGCAGTAATAAAATGGATAATTCAAAGGCATCAATTCTTCTTCTGTCTTCTTTATTATTTGTCCTGAATTCTCATGCATATGAGGTGATTGAAAGACCATGTCTTCAGTCAGGTACACCTTATTCCTCAAAGTGACAACTGTGCTTTTTAACACTTTAAAAAGGTCTTTTGCAACAGATTTATCCAAAGCAATATGTTGTTTGATTTTTTGACTGCTGTTTTCATGGGTGTTGATTGTGGATCCAAGTAAAATGAAATCCTTGACAACATCAGTCTTTTACCCATTTATCATGATGTTGTTTATTTGTCCAGTTGTGAGGATTTTTGTTTTCTTTTTGTTGAGGTGTAATCCATACTGAAGGCTGTGGTCTTTGATCTTCATCAGTAAGTACTTTGAGTCCTCTTCACTTTCAGGAGGTAAGATTTGTGTCATCTGTATATCAAAGGTTGTTAATAAGTCTTTCTCCAATTCTGATGCTGCCTTCTTCATATAGTCCAAGTTCTCAGATTATTTGCTCAGCATACAGGTTCAATAATTACGATGAAAATATACAATCTTGATTTATACATTTCCTGATTTTAAACCACTTAGTATCTCCTTATTCTGTTCAAATTACTGACTCTTGGTCTTTGTCTTAGGCTGGGTTCTCTAGAGAAGCAAAACCATTGAAGTGTGTATATATATATATATATACACACATATATACATATAAAGAGATTTATATCAAGAAAATGGCTCATGTGATTGAAAAGGCTAGAACATCCCAAGTCCATGGATTAGGATAGAGTCTTCTTTCAATTCATGTAGCTGCAGGGGCTGGCGAACTCACGAATGGCAGGTCAGAGAGCAGGGCTCCTGCTCTCAGGCTGTGAGATAGATGAATCCCAAGATCTACAGATAAGCTGACGGCTCAAGTCCCAAGAGCTGGATGTCAGACAAATAGGAGGCAGCCGCAGGATCCAGAGTGAGCAAAAAGCCAGAAGGTCTGCTTATATTTAGATGTAGGCTACACTTATAGGGAAACTCCCTTTCAACTGATTGGCAGCTCAGAGCAAATTCCATCATGGGAATGAGCACATATAAACACAGAGAATCATGGCCCAGCCAATCTCACACACAGTATTAACCATTATAGCCTACGAACAGGTTCTGCATGAACACAATTTTCTGTTCTGGAATTCCCATTCTTCACAATGTTATCCGTAATTTGTTATGATCTACACAGTCAAATGCCTTTACATAGTCAATAAAACACACGTATACGTATTTCTGGTATTCTCTGCTTTTGACCAAGATCCGTCTGTCATCAGCAATGATATTCCTCATTCCATGACCTCTTCTGAATCTGACTTGAATTTCTGGCAGTTCTCTGTTGATGTACTGCTGCAACCATTTATGAATTATCTTCAGCAAAATTTCACTTGCGTGTGATATTAATGATATTACTCAATAATTTCTGAATTCTGTTAGATCACCTTTCTTTGGAATGGGCACAAATACGGATCTCTTCCAGTCACTTTGCCAGGTAGCTGTCTTCCAAATTTATTGGCATACAGAAGTGAGTGCTTCCAATGTTGTATCCATTTGTTTAATCACCTCAAGTGGTCTTCAGTCAGTTCTTGGAGTTTTGTCTTCCACTAATTCCTTCAGTGTAGCTTGGACTTCTTCCTTCAGTAACATTGGTTCTTCATAATATGCTACCTCCTGAATTGCTTGAATGTCGAGTCAGCCAATTTTTTTTGGTACAGTGGCTCTGTGTATTCCTTCCATCATCTTTTGATGCTCATTAGCTGCTTGATATTTTGCCCATAGAATCACTCAATATCGCAACTTGAAGCAGGATTTTTTTCTTCAGTTCTTTCAGTTTGAGAAATATCAAGCATATTTTCCTTTCGGTTTTCTAATTCCAGGTCTTTGCACATTTCTTTATAATACTTTACTTTGTCTTCTCAATCCACCCTTCTCTGCAGCTCTTTTATTATTCATTTTTTCCATTCATTTTAGCTACTCTATATTCAAAAGTAAGCTTCAGAGTCTCTTCTGACATCCATTTTTGTCTTTTCTTTCTTCCCTGTCTTTTTAATGATCCTTTGCTTTCTTCATGTATGATGTCCTTGATGTCATCCCACAACTTTCCTGTTCTTCGTTCATTAGTATTCGGTGAGTCAAATCTATTCTTCAGATGGTCTCTAAATTCCAGTGGTATATACTCAAGATCATACTTTGGCTCTCATGGTCTTGTTTTAATTTTCTTCAGCTTCAACTTGAATTTGCATATCAGCCATTGATTATTTGTTTGGCAGTCAGCCCCCAGCCATATTCTGACTGATAATATTGAGCTTCTCCATTGCCTCTTTCCACAAATGTAGTCTATTTGATTACTGTGTATTCTATTGATGAAGTCCACATGTATTGTCCCAGTTTATGTTGTTGAAAAAGGTATCTGCAATGACTAAGTTGTTGGCCTAGCAAAATTCTATTCTTTTTTATCAACAAGACCATATTTTCCAACTACTGAGCCTTCTTTGTTTCCAGCTTTTGCATTCCAATCACCAGTAATTATCAATGTATTTTGATTGCATATTTGAACTGCTGAAGTTGTTAAAAATCTTCAGTTTCTTCATTTTTTAGCATTAGTGGTTGATGCATAAATTTGCATAATAGTCATATTAATTGGTCTTCCTTGTAGGCATGTGGATATTATCCTACCACTAACAGAGTTGTACTTCAGGATAGATTTTGAAATATTCTTTTTGATAATGAGGGCCATTCCTCCTCAATTTGTCATTACCGGTATAGGAGGCCATATGATTATCTGATTCAAAATGGCCAATACTGATCCCTTTCAGCTCACTAATATCTAGGATATTAATCTCCATGCATTCCATTTCCTTTTTGATGACTTCCAATTTTCCTAGTTTCATACTTCGTACATTCTACATTCTGATTATTAATGGATGTTTGCAGCTGTTTCTTCTCATTTTGAGTCATGCCACATCAGCAAATGAAGGTTCCAAAAGCTTTACTCCGCAAAGGTCGTTAAGGGTGACTCTACTTTGAGTAGGCAGCTTTGCCCTCACTCATACTTTAAGTGCCTTCCAATCTGTGAAGCTCACCTTCTAGCACTATACCAGACAATTTTCCACTGCTGTTCATAAGGTTGTCACTGGACAATTTTTTTGGAAGTAGGTCATTCTTCTCAGTTGTCTTAGTCTGGAAGCTCTGCTGAAATCTGTCCACCATGGGTGATCCTGCTGGTATTTGAAATACTGGTGGCATAGCTCCTAGCTTCACAGCAACATTTTCTATTACTTTCTACTACTTTTCCTCATTTTAGCTGTTTATGTACATACCAGTCAAAGTGATCTTTAAAAGAATTCATCACACTTTTTTTTTTTTTTAAATAGGTTGCAGTTCATCAGTAGCTTTCTGTTATTGAGACTAAAATCCAGATCTTGGAAACACTCAGCAGACTTGCCAACTCAGCCTTGTACCTCAGTTCCCCTTGCTCAGTATGCTTCAGGAACACTGGCTTTCTCTTTGTTCCCTGAGGTATGAACACTTTCTTCATGCAAAGGCTTTGCCCAGGTATCCTTTCTACCGAAATTGCAATAACTCTTTGGATGGATGGCTCCTCCTCAACAATTAAATTCTCATAGTAAATATACTTCTTCTAGGGAAAACTTCTATGATTATTCAGTTGAAGTAGGTTGCAGCCAATGTGTTTTTTTGTTTTATATCCCTTCATTAGAATCTAGGGAACCCTGATGGTGCAGTGGTTAAGAGCTACAGCTGCTAACCAAAAAGTTGGCAGTTCAAATCCACCGGCTGCCCCTTAGAAACTCTGTGGGGCAATTCTACTCTGTCCTATAGGGTAGCTATGAGTTGAAATTGATGTGATGGCAATGAGTTTTTTTTTTATTAGAATGTAAACTCCAAGACAGTGTAGACTTTGTCTATTTTTTAAACTGTGGTGTCCACATAGCCAAGAATGGTGCATAATACAGTAAAAAGCATTCTATAAATGCTTGTCAAGTTAATTAATCAGTCTACCAACCAATATAATATCACCCTACTTATTTCCTTCATACTCTTGTTAAAAATAAAATTTCCACAAGATTAAATTTGTGTATGAACTGATAAGCTTTATTTGCAATTCATGAATTAGGAAGCTTCTGGGCTGGAAGACAGACAAGAGATTTGAAGAGCAGTATAAAATGGAAGCATTTTATAGGCAGAGACACACACAGGAACAAGGAAGCTATAGTGGGCAGTTTCTGATTGGATGGTGGCCATTTTCTTTCCTTATTTAGGATTAAGGGGAAATTTGGAACTAAGTTAAGCTAAGTGGACAAATCCTAATTGGTTAGTTTAGGTTTCGGCTTTTGAGAATATCTGGCATTTATAGGAAATAGACTTGGTTAGGTTATGATTTGCTGATGTGGGGCTTAGCATAAGTGATTCCATCTTAGGCCTAGTATAGTTAGGTTAACAGTTCTTACCACAGTATATGAATATTATTCCTTCATTTAATTGTTAATTTTCTCCCTTCCCAAGAAGGCAGAAAGCTTGCCAATCTTGTTCACTGTAACTCCAGTACTCAGAGCAGTGTTTGGAACTATAGATGATAGATACATATGTCTCCCATATTTTTGACTGAGCTTAGCATAATACCATGCATAGAAAAGGCTCTCATATATTGTAAAGTCTATGTGAATTCTCTCATTTTCCCATCATGAATGTTAAAGTATTCACTAGATCTGAATTATCCTTATCCTGAGGCCACAGAGAACTAAGTTACCCACATCGCAGCACTTATCACACTCCATTAACCCAAGTTAAGACTCTGAGCTCATTTAATTACAATCTATACCTCACATATACTTACATCCTCAGCTTCTAGCATGGTATCAGCACTATGATCAGTACATGTTTTTGTTTGTTTTTCTTGCTCCTTTGCTTTTAAAGGAACTCTTTGGTCTTCTAGATTTGTTTTGTTTGCTAGTTTTTTTTAACTCTGAGACTTGGTTTAGAGACTAAACCAAATAGTTTTTTTTTCTTTTTTAAAAATTCCTAATCGATTTATTTATAATACGGTATATTTGTTTATGATCTTAGCTTAGTGACTTTTGATCTCCCAAACTCTAAGATAATAAATCTGTGTTGCATTATGTCACTACGTCTGTGGCTATTTGTTATGGCAGCAGTAGAGAACTATTATACCAATATACCACTTGAAGAACATTTTATTTGTTTCCAGGTTTTATCTTTTCTTTTTTGATAATTATGAATAAAATCACTTTAAACAGTAGAATACAAGTTTTTATGTGAACTCAAGTTTTCATTTCCCTTGAGTGGGATTGCTGGGTCATATGATTGGAAACCCTGGTGGCATAGTAGTTAAGTGCTACGGTTGCTAACCAAGAGGTAAGCAGTTCGAATCCTCCAGGAGCTCCTTGGAAATTCTGTGGAGCAGTTCTACTCTGTCCTATAGGGTCGATATGAGTCAGAATCGATGGCAGCGGGAGTTTTTATGTTAGATATATATTTAATTTCATAAGACATTGCAAACGTGTTTACCAAAGTGGTTGTACCATTTTACATTCCCACAATTAATGCCTGTGAGGTCCAGTTCTGAATCCTCACCAGCACTAAGTATTGACAGGGAATTTTTCACTTGTTGGTTTGTTTAAGCCATTTATTAAGCATGTGGTAGTTTCTCATTGTGGTTTTAATTTGCATTTCCTTACTGATTAATGATTTTCACTTAGTGAAATGTCTGTTGAAATATTTGCCCTTTTTTTTATTGGGTTATTTATTTTCTTATTGTATTTTGAGTGTTCTTCATATATTCTACTATACTCATTTGTTTTTTTTTTTCATATATTCTACTATATTTTTTCTACTATACTCATTTGTTATTGTTGTGTAACACATTACTGTAAACTTGGTGGTTTAAAACGACTGATTTATTATTACAGTTTCTATACTTAAAAAAACTGAGCATGGTATGACTGGTTCTCAGCTCAAGGTCTTACGAGGTTAACTCAAGTTATCAGCTGGGCTGCATTCTCTTCTGGAAATCACGGTTTTCTTCTAAGTTCATTCAGGTTATTTGCAGAATTCAGTTTCTTGTTGCTGAAGGTAAAACTGAAGTCCCTATTTTCTTGCTGGTTGCCAGCCAGTTCACTCAAAAGCACCCTGGAAGAAAAGCCTGTGATCTACATATGAAAATTCTATAGAGCCATTGAAAATTCTGTGGAGCACAGGTCTACTCTGATATACGAGATCACTGTGAGATGGAACTAACAGACAGCAACTGCATTTAACTGGTTACTGGTTGTACAGCAAGGGGTGGAAATCTGGTGGATCAACTTGGAATTCTGCCTACCATATCTGGATACAAATCCATTGTCAACTATGTGTTTTACAAATGTTTTCTTGCTGTCTTTGGCTCCTAATTTTCTTTTTAAAAATATTCTGTAGAAACTTTTAACTTTAAAGCAGTCCAGTTTGTGTGTGTTTGTTTTTATGGATCATGTTTTAGGTGTTGTATCTAAGAAATCTTTATATAACCAAAGGTCACAAAGATTCTCTCAATTTTTTTTCTTCTAGAAGATTCATAGTTTTATATTTTATAATTGAATCTATTATCTATTTTGAATTAATTTTGTATATGGTACATGTATGTGTGTCAAAATATTTTTTGCATACAGATATATAATTGTCGTAGCACCATTTGTTGAAAACTATCCTTTCTCCACTGAAATGCCCTTCCACCTTTGTCAAATATTAACCTATCATATTAAAAAATTTTTTTAACTGGTTTGGATAATAAATTGTATGCTCACTCCATAGATGTGTATGTAGCATACACATATACATAGAGGTTTTCTTTTCTGAGAGTAAATATAATATGTTCCTTAACCTAGCAGGAATCTTCAAATCATGACTATTATTATGGCTTATACTTTTGGTATTGATTCACAAATGTTACACTCAAAAGAATTTTTAATGGTTGTACTTTTTAGTAAGAACTTAAAAGTTATAGGGTGTCATGGATTGAATTGTGTCTTCCCAAAATACTTGTCAACCTGGCTAGGCTCTGATTTCCAGTGTTGTGTGATCACTGTTTTATCATTTGATGTGATTTTCTTACAAGTTGTAAATCCTACCTCCATGATGTTAATGAGGTGGGTTCAGAGGCAGTTATGTTAATGTGTCAGGACTCAATCTACCAGATTAGGTTGTGTTTTAAACCAATCTCTTTTGAGATATAAAAGAGAAGAGAGCAGAGAGACATGGAGACAGCATATCACCAAGAAACAAGAGCCAGGAGGATAGTGTAGCCTTTGGACCTGGGGGTCCCTGTGCTGAGAAGCTCCTCAGCCAGGGAGGATTCATGACAAGGACCTTCTCCCAGAGCCAAAAGGGAGAGAAAGTCTTCCCCTGGAGTTAGCACCCTGAATTCGGACTTCTAACCTCCTAGATTGTGAGAGAATAAATTTCTCTTTGTTAAAGCCATCCACTTCCAGTATTTCTGTTATAGCAGCACTAGGTAACTAAGACACAGGGTATAAGTATCATAATTATTTTTATCTTTATAGTTCATAGACTATCTACTCAGATATCTATCTACTCAGTGCCTTAAAATATTTTATAATACTATTGAAATACTAATCAAATGAAATACCCACTTTTGTATGTCAAAATGGATGAATAGCATCAATTTCTTATGGTTCAACATAGTATTTTCACATTAATTTAAAGACTGAAATTATAAGAAATATCAGCACAGCACTTTCTCTTTCCTGCTACCCATGAAACGGAAATGTTGAAGATTTATCAAGCTGCATCTAAAGATAATCTCTAATTATTTTTATTGTTTCTCTTTCCTCACGTTATGTTTTACTAAATCCAGTAAAGAAAATAAAAACAAGTCTTAATAATAATTATTATGATCATTATAATTTATAAAAATTCTACCTTTTTACTACGCTTTGAAAAATTTCGAAGGATTTTATGTTTTTGTTTGTTTCAAATGTCATATGCTTTGAAAGTATGGAATTTGTGTAACAGTGATGTTATTAAGTAGTCATAGAAGATTCTTAAACACTGTCATATGCTTAGTTTTGCCAACAAATCTCTAGTGTGCTTTGATTTGCAACTTCTGAACATTGTAGTTAAAAGATGCCTTACCAGAATATTATCAACCTTTACATGACAGAGACTTATTTTAATTTGTATTTGTCTAAAGGAAATAGCTCCAAGTCTCAAAATTTGGGCATACACAGTTTCTTTAAAATTTAACACTAATCGTTCTCTGTGCAGATGAATAATGAAGACCAACAAAAATAATTAAATAAGGAAGCAAAATTAAAAAAAAAAACAAAGACATCATAACTCTAATCTATTTTAAGCCTCTTTTGGTCTCTTGAATGGCACAACATATTTGTAACAGGAAATTTCAATTCAATTTTTTTGTCTTTTGTCTTGTGAATATTTATTATTTTGGAGATTGCTGTACAAATGACAGCACACCTTTTTCATATCAAAGGAATATTACTTGTTACTTTCTTGCCAGAAAATGATAACCTAGGAACACTGTAATACCATTGACTCTTTCTCAAAATATATGTCACTGCTGTCTTTAATGTTGATTATCTTTACATTTTAAGCTACACATATTGTCATTGTCATATACAACAAATATTAACTTAAATTTACCCATTAAAAAGATATTGATTGGTCTTTTTTTTTTTTTTCTTTTTCTGGACTTATTTTTCTGGATCCACTGAGCTGTGTGCCCATACTTTTGCCAATATCATCATGTTTGGATTTCTATAAATTACATATATTAGACAGAGTGAGGCCTCCACATGTGTTCTCCTTCAAAATATTTTTGCCTTTCCAGACATATTTTAGAATAAACTCATCAATTTTGACAACAAAAATCTTCCTGGGATTTTTATTTTGATTAGTTTTGAAAGAATTAACATATTAACAATATTACAATATTGTTTCCCTCTATGAACATGACGTGGCTTATGACTTAATGAAAAAGACCTAAGTAGGTCTTCTTTTTTTTTTTTAGGTCTTCTTTACTACCCTTCAGCAGATTTTTTTAGTTTTTAGTGTATAGACTGTGTACCATTTGTTAGATCTTCCCCCAAGAATTTCATGTTTAAACGAGTGAGGCAAACAGCTAAGCACTCAACTACTAGCTGAAAGGTTGGCAGTTTGAACCCACCCAGAGACACCTCAGAAGACAGGGCTGGCAATCTGCTTCCAAAAGGTCACAGCCTTGAAAACCCTATGAATCGGTTCTGCTCTGCTGCTCTGCACACATAAGACCTCCATGAGTTGGAGCCTACTCAACAGAAACTAACAACAATCAATTTAGTAGATTTTCTTTCAACCATATCACATGTTACATTAAGAGCAAATGGCTTAAACATACCAATTAAAATCTAGACATCAGCAGGAAGGATAAAAAAAGCAAGGCCAAATTATGCTGCCATGGGAAACAGACTTTAAGTATAAAGACATAGTAGTTTAAAAGGATGAAAAAGATGTCCATGTTCCGTGCTAAAACTAATCAAAAGAAAGGTAGTTGGAATGGTTACACTAATCTCAGTTAAAATAAACTTCAGAGAAATAAATTATACTTGGAATAAAGAGGGATATTACATAATGTAAAAGGGTCAATTCACCAAGAAGATTTAATGAGCCTAAAGTAAATGTGTATCCGCCTAAAATCAGAGTTTCAAAGTGCATGAAGTAAATGCTGAAAGAAATGAAAGGAGAAACAGGAAAATCTAAAATTCAAATTGGAAATATCAACACTTCTCTCTCAATAACCCGAATGACACTAGCAATCAACATGACCTAATTGACATTTATAGAACACTACACTCAATATCTGAAGAATACACATTCTTTCCAAATGCACACGAAACATTTACTAAGACGGACGATTAAAAAAAAAAAAACTTTAACAAATTTAAAACAATTGAAATCTTATATTACAAGGTATTTCTTTAACCATAATGGATTAAAATATCTGAAAAATCCCTAAATGTTTTAAATGAAAAAGCATAATTCTAAATAGCCTATGGATCAAAGAGGAAAAAGAACATTATAAAATACTTTGAGATGAATAAGAATGATACATCCAAATTTGTGGGATTTGGCTAAATACAGTACTCAGAGAAAAATGTATAAAATTATATCATTACACTAGACAAAAAGAAAGAACTCAAGTCAATGATATAATCTTCCATGTTAAGAAATTTTAAAAAAGGCAAGCAAATTAGATTCTGTTATGTATTAAATTGTATCCCCCCAAAAGATATGTTAAGGTCCTAGTCCCTGTACCTGTGAATGTGACCTTGTTTAGAAATAGTGTCTTTGAAGATGTTAGATTAACACGAGATCATGTTGGAGAAGAATGGTTTATAATCCTGTATGACTGGGGTCCATATAAAAGAGAAGATATATAGAGACAAGGTGACAGGGAGGATGTCATGTGACATTGCAGCTACAAGCCAAGGAATGCCAGGAGCTACTAGAAGCTAAGAGAAAGTCATGGAACAGATTTTCCCTCAAAGCCTGAAAAGGAATCACCATGGCCCATATCTTCATTTCAAATTCCCAGTTTCCAAAACTATGAGATGAATTTCTATTTTTATAAGCCACCCAGTTTGTGGTATTTTGTTACAGCAGCCATAGGAAACTAATACACACTCAAAGCAGCTAGAAGGAAAAAATAATAATGGCATTATATACTATTAGGGAATCAAAATTAAAACAATAATGAGACTCTACTAGATACATATTAAAATGGCTAAAATCCAAAATAATGACACCACCAAATGCTAGTGAGGATGCGGAGAAATTGGAGCTCTCATTCATTGCTGGTGGGAATACAAAATGGTACAGACACTTTGGAGACAGTCTAGCAGTTTTTTATGAACCTAAACAAAAACTTACCATATGATCTAGCAATTTTACTCTTTGATATTTACCCAAATAAGTTAAAAACTTATGTCCCCATGAAAATCTGTACATGTGTGTTTATACCAACTCTATTCTCATAGGTGAGTCATTGCTTGACTCACCTTGGATGTGAGTTCTCAGAGGGACCTTAGGTTTCAGGCTAGTTGCTTGCTCTATAATCACATGGCTTTGAATTTAATAATTTTTTTTTGATTACTTAGGTTTTCTTTGTTGTTGAGGTGGAACCAATGATCTCTCTAAATTTCTACATCTGAAGTAGAAGCTGGAAGTCCAGAATTTTCTTAATACAATGAAAATAATATGTTCTTGCATAAACTAAAAAAAAAATGCATGGACACTAATAAATCCAATGTAGAGATATATGGGAATATTAATTATAACAAATTCAACTTAAATGTTTCCAGAAATTGTACTGTGGTCACTTAAGGCAATTAAAGAATTACAAGGGAGAGTCAGAACACAGTCTTATTTTTAAAGAGTTTACAATCTATTGGGAGGGGAAAGAATAATAATGAGAAAAGTAAAAAAAGAAAAAAGTTCAACTTCTTTTATTCGTCTCCATCAGCCTTGAACCATCAGAATGATGTCAGTTTCTGGTGTCAGTGACTGTGGCTTGGAACTTAACCTTGTGAAAACCAATCAGCCACCCCTGAGAAGCATTAAGGAACTAATGACGATCCAAGAACCACCTGACCGCTGGTGTCTTGTCCTAATAAGCAACTATAAAAATAACTGCCTACACAAAACCTTAGGGAGCAGATTAAGAGAATTTAGAATTAAATCTGGCTCAAAAACAAAGATGAAAATAAATGATACAATTTGATTCATGTTATTCTTCTTCGACAGCAACATGAATATATCTGCAACAGTAAATTCCTATTATCCTTTGGTCATACAAAGTGGGGAAGAGGATTAACGATGGAGGAACAAGTAGGTAGGGACATGGCTAATATGTGAGATCACAAGGGCCCAAGGGATAGTTCACATATGCAGAGAAAAATTTAAAATTCTCTGCAAGACCAGTCTTAATCTTGGGTTATATAATATAGGGTAAGGACAAACTGGGCTTTTAAAGCAGAGAACAGAAGAGAATGGAATCAGCCAGATGTTCAGACAAACTGCTCAGGCCCCAAAGCAGTTTTACTTAATATCACCCTATCATCAGCTTTAGTACAATTTGAGATTGAGAGTACAGCCAGACTGACAAATACTTTTGCTGAAGACCTTCTCTATTATAATTCCATTAATATCTCTGGGCCCAGAGCCAGATAGAAACATCTGGCAGAGATTATGTTGATGCAGAGATAAACTTTCAGATGTTCAAAATTATTTTTAAGAAAATTTAACTACAAAGTGTTATAATAAACAAAATTAAAAAAAAGGTGAAGATGAGATCAGGAACGATCTATTATAAGAGTATTTTGGAAAATGGATTTAGTATAATATAGTCAATATATTTGCATGATAAAAAAAATTAGTCCATATAGAAGGGTAAGAAAATTCAGAACATTTCAACTCAGTTTCTTTAACTCTCAGCCCCATTCTTTAACTGCTCTTAAAAAATAATAATAATAATTTTGGTAGTTACCTATACAGTTTCAAAATACATGCCTGAAATACTTGCTTTGTTGACAGTAGGAAAAAAAAATTACTAGGGAGTAAAACTAAAATGGCATCTGTCAAATAGAACCCTTTGCTTAAATATGAAGTCAAGAAGGCCCAGAAGTTCTTACAAAACACAGTGGAAGATGCAGGAATGGCAAAAGAGCCAACAGACTGAAATACGCCTGGGAATGGGACTGGGAGGTTAAAGAGAGTGTAGACCTCCATAACCAGAAACCATGACAGGGAACAGGCATCAGCAACATGTCCTAGCATATACCCAGGTTTGACAAGATGCGTCAGCAATGACAGAGGCAACACCCAGAGACCAAGAAGGATGAAATGGCCCAGTGGAAGCCAGATAGAATACATTGTATATAAAGGGGACCCAGACCCTCCTCCCCAGGCTCTCTTTCTCTCCTTGCTATATCCAACTATACCTGGACATTATCCCCAGCAAGAGGGATACAAACTTTTATTTTTCTCAAGAAATTATGTAAAGTATTACATTTTCTAAGTGTTTTACTCTAGCTATTAATTGATTATTTTGCAGGGTATTTAGAATTTGAGATTCAATCAAAGCCTGACAACATCAAAAACATTTTAACAACGTAATCTATACTCCCTCCCTACAATGTATCATCCAAAATGTCCAGCATATGATTAAAAAATTACTACCCAAACCAATAAGTTTTTGATAAAATTAAACCCAAGATGAATGGCTGTTGAAATTAGGTGTAATGGATTGAATTGTATCCCCCCAAAATATGTGTCAGCTTGGTTAGGCTATGTGTGTTTGTCCTCCATTTTGTGATTTTCCCGTGTTATAAATCATAATCTCCGCCTGTGGTTAAAGAGGATTGGGGGGGATGTAACACCCTTACACCACATCCCTGATCCCATGTTAAGGAATTTCCCTGGGGTGTGGCCTGCACCACCTTTTACCTTACAAGAGATAAAATGAAAGCAAACAGAGAGTTGGGGACCTCTTACTACCAAGAAAAACGCACTGGAAGCAGAGCATATCCTTTGGACCCAAGGTCCCTGTGCAGAAAAGCCCCTAGTCCAGGGGAAGATTGAAGAGAAGGCACAGACAGACAGAGAAAGCATTTCCCTGGAGCTGACACCCTGAATTTGGACTTTTAGCCTGTTTTACTGTGAAGAAATAAATTTCTCTTTGTTCAAGCCATCCACTTGTGGTATTTCTGTTATAGCAGCACTAGATGACTAAAATAGTAGCTCTGGTCTATTTTGGTTCATCACTAATCCCAGGGCATGGCCCTTAATCTTAGAGGGAGTGGTTCTTACTCCTATAGCATAGGTTTTTTTTGTTTGCTTATTTGTTTGTTTGGGGTGAGGTTTCAACAAAATGCTGAAACTAAAAATATGGAAAACTATTGCTATTGAAAAAGTAAGCCGGCTGGGGTTAGCTATATTAATATCAGATAAAGAAGGCTTCAAAGAGTATTATCAGAAATAAAGAATAATATTCCATAATGCAAATGATAATAAATATAATTACATATGAATATAAAAGTGCTAAGAGTACCCAAAAAAAAGGTACTGACAGAAATAAAATGAGAAATAGATGAACGTACCATCAGAGTTGGAGATCTTAATAGATCAGTGTAACTACTAGACAAATACATCAAGAAAATATATAAGACTTAAACAACACTATCAGAAACCCTGGTGGTGTAGTGGTTAAGAGCTAAGGCTGCTAACCAAAAGGCCAGCAGTTTGAATCCACCAGGCACTCCTTGGAACCCTATGGAGCAGCTCCACTCTATAGGGTTGCTACGAGTTGGAATCGACTTGATGGTAACAGATTTGGTTTTTTTCTTTCTTTTTCTTTTTTAATCACACAATTTAACCTAAATGACATATATGATATTATGTACAAGTGTGGAATATATTTCCTTTTCAAGTGCACACCAAAATAGGCCATACACTAGATCAAAAATCAACAATGTTGTTGTTGTTAGGTGCCATATGATTGATTTCCACTCATAGTGATCCCTTGTGACATAGTAGAACTGCCCCATAGAGTTTTCTTGGTTGTAAACTTTAACGGAGCAGATCACTGGGCCTTTCTCCTGAGAAGTTGCTGGGTGTGTTTGAACTGTCATCCTTCCAGTTAGCAGACAGGTGCTTAACTGTTGTGCCACCAGGGTCTTATAAAGCATATTGTCTGAACACGAGAACACAAAACGAAAAATCAGTAAAATTAAATATACAATGAAATCTCAAAATGTTTACCAATTAAATATACATTTCTAAATAATTCAGTAATTAGATAAGTCACAACAGAAATAGATATTTAGAATTGAATGATATGAAAATCAAAATATCAAAATTTCTGGAATGCAGCTAGTGGTGCTCAGAGGGAAATTTATAGATTTAAATCCTGATATTAGAGAGTAGAAAAATATTTATAATCAATTATTTAACTTTCCATAGTAAGAAAGTAAAAAAAAAAAAGGGAAAATTAAACCAAAAAGAAGAAGGAAGAAAATAACAAACATAGGGAGCAATAACTAAGGAAATAGGTTTGCTATAGGAGCTTTGGAAACCCTGGTGATGTGGCATAGAGGTTAAGTGCTATGGCTGCTAACCAAAAGTTTGGCAGTTTGAATCCACTAGGCACTCCTTGGAAACTCTATGGGGCAGTTCGACTCTGTCCTATAGGGTTGTTATGAGTTGGAATAGACTTGATGGCAGCTGGTTTTTACAGGATTCTTGGTGGCGCAGTGGTTAAAATGATAACTGAAAGGTTAGTAGTTTGAAACCACCAGCCCTTCCACAGAAGAAAGATTTGACAGTCTGCTTCCACAGAGATTTATACCCTTGGAAACCCTATGGTGTCACTAGGAGTCGGAATCATTTTTTTTGTATAGGATAGCTATTTGTTGGAATTGACTGGATGGCAATTCTACGGAAACTGAGGAGAAAATATTCCTCAACTCATTTTATAAGACCAGCATAATTCTATCAAAACCTAACAAAAAAATATAAGAAAATAAAACTATAGTCCAAAATGCTTTAAGAATATAGATACAAAAGTCCTTAAACATTTTTTTCTAGATAGACTTCTACCTTTTATAGAAAGGATAACACAGGAATAAAGAGTTGATTTACTTAAAAAAAACCAATCAATGGAAATCACTATATCTACAAAATAAAGGAGAAAAATTATGCGATTTCAACAGATGCAGAAAAAAGCATTTGACAATTTTCACCATGCATATATGATTTAAAAAAAATAAAACAAACAAGAAAAAACAAAAACTCTCAGCAAATTTGATAGAAAGGTACATCCTCAACCTGATTAAGGAATGCTCACTAGAAGCGAGGATGGCTAGACTTCGCTTCACATACTTTGGACATGTTATCTATCAGGAGGGACCAGTCCCTAGAGAAGGACTTCATGTTTGGTCAAGTAGATGGTCAACAAAAAAAGAGGAAGACCCTCAAAGAGACGGGTTGACACAGGGGGTGCAACAACCGGTTCAAAATTTTGAGGATGGCACAGGACTGAGCTGCACTTCTTTCTGTTGTACAGAAGGTTGCTATGAGTCGGAATCAACTCAACAGCACCTAAGAACACCAACTGTGTCCCAAGCACTAAGCTGGGCTCTCGGAATAAAGAAGTAAGCAAGTCATGGTCCCTGTCCTCAAGAAATTTGCTACCTAGTAAATTAAGGTACTTGGTTGGAATCCACCCACCACTCCCTAGGAGAAAGACCTGGTGATCTGCCCCCATAAATATTTACAGTCTAGGAAACCCTATGGGGCAGTTCTACTCTGTCCTATAAGGTCACTATGAGTCAGAACAGACAAGACTCCACAAAACAATGACAATTTACATTCACAACTGAACTTGAGAATAACTGTCCTGGGAGTAGGTAGAGGCTACTATTGTGAGCAATCGAAGGATACATAAGCTGTTGTAGGACTCAAGCAGTGTCATCTAAATGGAGACCTAAAAGCTGAGGAGAAATTAGTCAGATGAAGAAATAAGGTATGTGTGTTTTGACGGTGAAGAAGGGGAAGATTTGCAAAAAAAAAAAAAAAAGAGAAGTTCTAGGCAGAACAAAAAAAAGCAAATGTGAAGTTTCTGTGAAGAGAGAAAATGGAGGACGAGCATATCGTAAGAATGAAATGACCTTCAGAATGACTGAATATAGAGCACAGGGGATGGTGTGGAGGTACACAGAATCAGGGATGATCTCCATGATTCAGGTTGTTTAAAAATGAAGAACCTGGTCCACAGAGCCTTATGCTGCAGAATGAACAAAAAAGACATGTACTGAAAAGTTTCTATGAGTTTGAGCGGGAAGGTTTGTGGTAGCCTAGTGTTGTGATGGAAGAGAAGATGGATTTCAGTGGTTTAAGAAGTAACCACTCCGTGAGATGGATTGACACAGTGGCTGCAACAGTGGGCTTAAACATAACAATGATTATGAGAATGACACACGACCGGGCAGTGATTTTTTTTTTCTGTTGTACATAGGGTGGCTATGTGTCTGAACTGAAGTGACAGAACCTAACAACGACAACAAAGGAGTACATAGGAGAAGGAGCCGTGCTAGTTCTGTCTTTTTTAAACGAACCTAACTGTGGAGAGAAGAAAAAAGATAAGTTGTAGCTGAGGGAAACAAACAGTCAAGGACAGGGTTTATTTATTTATTCTTAAAGTTGAAAGAGACATGAGTATAATAAAATATATTGGAAGGAAGCCAGAAGAAAGGGACAGGCTGAATTTACAACAAAGTATTTTTCTAAGGATCAAGCATGTGTGTGTGCGCATGCAGTAGGGGAGGGATAGATGAAAACTCACACCACAGATGGAAGGAAGCTTTAGCTTAACTCTAATGTGGGGACATCTTTCTGCTGGTCAGAAAGCATTTTTGTAGGTATGGTGGACAAGAGTTGTGAAAGTTTATGCTCAATCCCATTGCCCTTTCTTTCTCTTTGTGTGTGTGAAAGAGAGAGAGATGAAATGAGGCCACCTACTGACAGTCAAGGAAGAAAAATGTGTTAAGAAATCTTGAATTTAAAAAAAGTGGTGTTGTTAACTAGAAGCATTTAAGTTTGCTGAGAATTCTTGTGGTTTTAGTTTATGATGGTGATCTTGAATTTGTATGGCATTAAACTGTATATTTGTGTATGTGTTTTTCTTCAGCAATATTCGGGACTGTAAGCATCAGTACAAAGAAATTATACATCGTGGTACTGGCTTACTGGGTTTGAAGGCTTAGGATCATAATCTCGTGGGTGAACTCCATCAATGGTCATAACATAGTTCATACACTTTTATATTCTACAGCCTAATTTGGTGAGTCGCATAGGGTCTTAAAAGCTTGCAAGCAGCCATCTAAGATACCATCGTTAGCCTTTACTCATCTGGAGCAAAAGTGAAAGAAGGAAACCAAAGACGCAAAGAAGAAACTACAGGACTAATGATCCACAGGAACCATGGCCTCATCTATCCTGAGACTAGAACTAGGTGGTGCCCAGCCACCACAACTGACCATTCTGACCGGGGACACTATAGATGGTTCCCGATAGAATGGGAGAAAAATGTAGAATAAAATGCAAATTCTTAAAAAAAAGGGCCAGACTTACTGGATTGGTAAAGACTAGAGAAACCCCTGAGACTGCCACCCTGAGATACTCTTTAAACTAGAAACTGAAACCAGTCCCGGAGGTCACCTTTCAGCTAAACAACAGATTGACTCATAAACACTATCCAGTGAGTACTGAACTTTTTAAAAAAATCATCTATATGAAACCAATGCTTAACATTTACCTTAAAGCACAGATGAAAAGGTAAGGGGTCAAGGGGAAAAAAATCTAGATTAATGAAAATGGAGCAACCAGAAAGAAATAATGAGAATGTTGACATGATGGCGAAAATTTAACCAATGTCACTGAACGATATGTATAGAAATTGTTAAATGGGATACTAATTTGCTGTGTAAACTTTCACCAAAAAAACAGTAAAACATTTTTTAAAAAATCACACAACTGGTACGTATTAGTGATTTTTCACGTTGAGTATGACAGTGAATAGAGGAAAGTTAAGGCTATTGGCAAGAGTAATTCAAAGACCAAGATGCCTAAGTTGGATAAGTAGAAAAACAAAATCCGGGGGAGGCTAAGAGAGAAAGAACAAGTATGTGGGATTTTTCACCAAAGACTTTGCTAAGGTTATATATAGAATTCACTTTTTTAATTCTAATGACTGGCCGAAAGTCATTGATGAGACACCAGGAAAGACAGAAGATTTTGATTAGATCTTAGTATGTTTAAACACAAGATTTTAGAATTTGAATAATTCCTAGGTATGACAAGGGCTGAGAGTGCCTCACTGAAGTGAAGTGGGTATAAAGAACAATATTAACCAATAAGTTCAAGTGTTTCAATGGTAATCAAAGCAGACATTGAGGTGACTCAGAATAACAGCTTACTAGGAATGGAGAGAAGAGTTGTGTATGGCAGGATCAATAGAAGCGCAGAAGGCAAGAGGATGGCATGGACAGCCTAGGAACAGTGAGTTTAGGGAACCGCAAGAAGTGCCATTGCTTGGTACACAGGGCAAAGGAGGGGCAGGGGACTGGTAAGAAGGAGATCACAGAGGCTTTCTTGATCTGGATCACACAGACCTTGTGTGCTCCTTCTATTATAAAGAAAGCTGTGAAGACATATGTATTTCTCAGTAAATACACAGAAAAATAGCAGGATGTTTGCAAACATATTTAAGCTTTAGGAAGTTAAATGGTAGGTGACATGCTAGCAGAGAAGTGAAAGGGTACTGTCATTATATCTGAATTGGAAAAAGTCATAGAAAGCTCTAAAAACTAATTATTACAGTTTCCAAAATTTCCCCCAGTCTCTGGAAACCTTCTAGAACGAGAAATCTGATGAAGAGGTAACTTTAAAATGAAAAACGTTTGCAGCAGCAGGAAAAAAAAAAAAGCTGCTGGTGGAGAGAAGCAGAGTTGGTCCCTAATTAATACGAACATCTATCTTTTTGAAATGTCAGTATGAAAGCCTATTCTTGCTGAAATAATTTGATTCCCTGTGGCTTAAAATAGCACAGGAGGGAAGAGAAAGGGGCATTGGCAAGGACGAGGTTTGTAAAACAATATGGCTCTTCTCATATTTCCTTTGGCATGCAAGTTCCAGAATAGAAGAAAGTTAGTTATGGTTAGGTCTTGGGTTACACTGCTCCTGGTCCCTGCCCACTGGTGGAGGGGGTCACCAGTTCAAGCAGCAGGGATATCTGCAGAGAGTAGGAATTTCCCAAATTCCTATTCTCTGGAGAATTTATACCACATCAATTTATATCACAGATGAAGTCTTATTCCAGTGACATTTTGGCCTGAAGATCAGTCCCTCCTCAGCATGCATCCTGGAACCTAGAAACACACCTGAAATACGCTCACAATATGTTTTATGTATTGCCTAATACCAAAAACCAAACCCATTGCTGCCAAGTCGATTCCAATCTGACCCTAACGACGCAGTAGAATTGCCCCATAGGGTACCACGGAGCAGCTGCTGAATTTGGCCTGCCCACATTTTGATTAGCAGCCTGAGCTCTTAACCACTGTGCCTCCAGGGCTCCATATTGAATAATACAGCATTAAAAACCAAACCTGGTGCCATTGAGTTACTTTCAACCCATAATGACCTGTATGTTACGGAGTAGAACTGCTCCACAGGGTTTTCTTGGCCGTAATCTTTATAGAAGCAGATCACCAGGTTTTTCTTCTGCAGTGCTGCCGTATAGATTTGAACCACCAACCTTCAGGTTAGTTGTTGAATGCCTTCGAGTTGATTCTGACTCACGATAACCTCATGTGACAGAGTAGAACTGTCTGGTAGGGTTTTCTTGGCTATAATCTTTATGGAAGCAGATAGCCAGATCTTTCTCCTGCACAGCCACTGGATGGGTTTGAACTGCCAACCTTTTGGTTAGCACCCGAGCACAACCACCGCTGCACAACCAGGGCTCCTTTTAGGTTAGCAAACAAGCGCAAACCATTAACTGCCTTTTATTGAGTTGTTGCTGTGGAACAGGCATACACTTTACATATCACTTCTTTCAGTCTTTACACCAGCCCTATGAAGTAAAAATAATTCTCATTTTTAGAGAGAGGAAAATGGATACTCAGAAAGTTTAAGTGTCAAATAATGTATTTCAGATGTAGCTGCTGTCCGTATGACTGTACACCCTGCCATCTCTTCACCATGTCACACTGCCTTCTGAGAAAGTCTCTCTGGTCACTGACATTTTTGTAGAAAAGGCACCAAAATGACATGCCTAATTATACCTTGTTGCTGCTCACAGCAGTGTTCTTCCTAGGTCAGTGACTCTATGATAATCAGCGATCAGGCCCAAGCTGCCAAGAAAGAACTGAGCCATAATGGCATCCTTTAATTCCATGCCTGGAAGTAAATTTATATCAGAAAATTCTTCAAATCAAAGCTGTGATGTTTGTCCTCCCCCGATGCTGAAAGCGGGCTCAGGTCTTCTGAGAGGGGCCACTATGTCTTGGTGTTGGTCTTAATTCATGCATTCTTTCATCCAACACCCATTTAGTGAGCACCGTCTACAGGTTATATGCTGAGATGGGCATTGAGAATATATAAATCAATAAAACAGGGTTCCCGCCCTCAATGAGCTTACAGATGAGTGAGGGCAAAGCCATGAGGATAAATTTTTGCAAAGCAGGATGACAGGGGCAAAGACCGCATTGTGCAGACTCTAAGAAAGTGGGTAAAGGCAGAGATGCAAAGATGAATGAGGCAGTCATAGTATTCTCCATGGACACTATGAACCAGACTCATTGTTCTTACATTCGTTGCTTCCAGGGACAGTTTGGTTTGCCAAAATTGTTCTCACCTCAGCTATATCCTAAATATCCAGAATCGGGACCTTGGAGCTAATTTACTTTTTTCAGTTATTAGCCAGCCCAAAAGCAAAGGAAAATAAAAGTCAAAATTGAGGATTTGCTCTCCAAATTATCGTTTCATAATAAAACGTGTTTCTACCAAAAATTTGGCCATAAGGACGAAGTATACTGGTTTGTTCTCTGTTGATTTTCAGACATCAATCTTCTTTTGACAGATTTCTGAAGAGGGGAAGATAATTGTGTCAATTAGGAACTGCGCTCACTGTCAGCAACATATATCCTGGCAAATGGAGGCAAGATATTTCTGTTCCCTTCATAAAAAATACATAGTCTAGCAGCAAGCAGTGACTCATATTGGTTCAGAAGCTCAGCAACGTCTCTGTGATTCTCTTTATCTTTTCTTTATGGCTGTAATAAGGGGATTGCTGCTGTTCCAGCTGAAAGATGTGTGTCCTAGGCAGGAAAAAGGGGAAGAGCCAAGCAGAAGGGGCATATGCTACCCCAGTCTGCTCTTCTTTGAAGGAGCTTTCTGGGAAACTCCACCCAATAACTTCTGCTTACAACTCAACGACCACTGTTGTTTTTCAACTCATAGTTACCCGATGTGACAGAGTCAAAATGCCCCATAGGGTTTTCTTGGCCGTTATCTTTACAGAAGGAGATCGCTAGGTCTTTCTCCTGCAAAGCCTCTGGGTTGGTTTGAACTGTCAACCTTTCGGTTAGCAGCCGAGCGCTTAGCTGTGGCACCACCAGGGCTCCTTCAAAGACCCCCTACTGTGTCACGTATGTTACAATTCAAAGACTCAAAGACCACTGTTTGTTCACTACCTCATCTACTTTTTTTTTTTTTTTTAACTCACCACATGCGTTAAGAGGGGTAGAATGAATACTGTGTATGCAAGTATTAGTCTCAGTCACAATGATAAACAATAATTATTTGTAGAAAATGAGGTCGCTTTGGTGTCACAGAAAACTTTTATAAATCGCTCAATGAATAAATTTAAATATAGCAGGAAGAGAAGCGAGGTACTGTGTTCAGTTCCTCTACCGGTAAGACTATTTATAGCTTTAAAAGCAAAGACCTGCAGGTAGGAAGGGAAGGTCCTTGCTGATTCCTTTGTACCAAACTGATTCAATTTATGAATTTGCATTTGTATTTCATTTCTAATCCTACCCATTGTTTAATAGCTTTACAATAACATGTTTAAGTACTGGTTCATAAACTATGTGTCTTTCTTATAAGAGAAACACAAAGTCTAATAAAGGAAGAGTCTCATATTTTTCTGCTTTGATATCTTGAGTTTTAGGGAGAGAGAAAACACACCATGAAACAATAATGTAATCTGATTTGAAGTGGTGTTCTTAGTCTAGCAATTCCAGCTAGCAAGGTGCTTCAGTCATTCAAAATAGTACCCTTCTTAAAAAAGAAGCTGGTGTGTACATGTATTTGTGTGTGTGTGTGTATTAAAAAAAAAAAAACACATATCTGCATTTAACACATTTCCTTCTGAAATCATGGCTTATATATTTTAGGTTGCTCTATTTGTTTGCTTTACTGTTGCCTTAGAACCAAACTTCTCCTTGAAGCAAATCCTGTCTTCTATCTGAGGGAGGCCTTTGAATGTTTCAGGTGGGGGAAAACTCAAAATTCTTTTCCTCAATAAATGGGATAATTTCAAAAATAGTTAACCAGATTATTAAATTCCACAGCATCATTTAATATCTTAGTGGTTCTAATATTTGAATCTACTAATTTCTGAGCCATTACTATATTCTGGGGGAAAATATCACATGACATATTAAAATGTACTTTGAAATGAGATTTTTTTTTTCAGAAGAATAACAGTTTTATCATATGATAAAACATTTGCTTACATCTACTATGAACCCTGGTGGCTTAGCAGTTAAGAGCTATGGCTGCTAACCAAAAGGTAAGCAGTTCTAATTCACCAAGTGCTCCTTGGAAACCCTATGGGACAGTTCTAGTCTGTCCTTTAGGGTTGCTATGAGTAGGCATTGACTCAATAGCAATGACCCCTGCTAGACCCTGGAGATAAAGATAGGAACTCATATATCTGTGTCCTCAGTGTAGTAAACAGTGGACAGGTGATCAAAATACTTGTGAAAGGCTCCATAATAGAAGCATGTAGTCTCAAATATGTTTTCTGAAATATGAGTAGAGAAGTCTGGAGAAGGAAATACTTAGCTATAATAAACCCAATATACTTGTTTTTCACCAGTGAATATGCACAATTTTTGTATTAATTTTTTATAAGAGTGTTACACTCTAGTATGGAACATGTAGTCAGGTGAATGAAACTATTATTTTTCTTGAACTAAACACATTTTGGTGTGTCTTACTGTCTTAGTCATCTAGTGCTGCTATAACAGAAATACCACAAGTGGGTGGCTTTAACAAAAAGAAATTTATTTCCTCACAGTAAAGTAGGCTAAAAGTCCAAATTCAAGGCATCAACTCCAAGGGAAGGCTTTCTCTCTGTCAGCTCTGGAAGAAGGTCCTTGTCCTCTGTCTTCCCACGGTGGAGTTGCTCCTCAGGCACTGGGATTCCACGTCTAAAGAAGCACTCTGCTCCTGGTGCTGCTTTCTTGGTGGTATAAGATCCCCAATTCTTTGCTTGCTTCCCTTTCCTTTTATCTCTTGAGAGATAAAAGGTGGTGCAGGCCACATTCCAGGGAAACTCCCTGTACATTGGATCAGGGAGGTGACCTGAGTAAGGGTGGTGTTACGATCCCATCCTAATCCTTTTAACATAAAATTACAATCACAAAATGGAGGACAACCACACAATACTGGGAATCATGGCCTAACCAAGTTGATACACACATTTTTGGGGACATAATTCAATCCATGACACTTAATAAAATACTTAACATGAGTTACTCTCTTATATTCTTTTTAAAGGCCTAAATTCTTAGTAGTTGGGGGAAAAATATTGTTTTGAAGAAGTTTTCTTAATAAATTAGCATAGTCTGCTGGCTACAGAAAGCTGAGAACTAAAAATTATTTCATTTTTAAATAAAATAATACAACTAAAATTACTATAATCTTCTAACTTTAGAAGAGTTAACAGAACCTTTATAAAAAGTTGATATGTCATGGGCCTGTGTGTGTTTGTGTGTGTGTGTGTGAGTGAGAGAGAGAGTCAGAGACATGGTTTCTGGTGAGGGGTGAGGAAAGGCAAGGATTTTCATTCATTGTTAAAACCTTTTTTAAACTCTTTAAACAATGATATAAATGAGGTGCAAAAGCTATTGATGTTCTAAAGCATGTCATGTGCACAGCATTTAGTACTGTCTCCCATGATTTTTTCCCATGATTAGGAGCTATAATTATTATTATTTAGCTGTTTAAAAAGACCTGTGCAGAGGCAGAGACAACATGGGGCTACAGACAGGTGCATGCACCATGCCGTCTCTAAGCAGCAAACACCAGAAAAACTAAGTAAAACAGATACAAACATCGATCCTGGAAACCTAAGCATTAAATGAAGCTATAAAGAACCAGATCAAGTCCCGGATGGTAGAAGAAACTGACAGAGAACAGAGAATGAAGAGAGCTATGGAGTGGAAGTCCCCTGCCAGCTAACGTGGCACAGCAACACCATCTTAGAGCACAGCCAGCAAGGACCCCAGACAGGGAGTACACAAAGGCAGCTTCAGGGAGCTCACAAAAGAAGACAGAGTATCCAGTAACCAGAGAAACACTCTTTCCCACCCCTCACCTTTCTGCCCCATATTCCACCTCTATCTACCCCTTCTGGATGGATGGTGCTGCACCATTCAGCTAGAGAGACATCAGCCCATGGCTGCCCGAAGTCCGCTCCACCCCACCCCCACCAGCTGACTCTTGCCACACTTTTTTTTTCTTTTTCTTTCCCTTTCTTCCTTTTCTTTCTCCCTCCCACCTAGCCCCTTATGCTACCTCCACCCCATCCGACAGGCAACACTTCGCCAATTGGCTAGAGAGACACCAGCTCGCCATGACCCCAGGTCTACCCCACCCTCACCAGCCAGTTCCTGTCATACCATTTTTTTCTCTTTCCCTTTCTTCCTGTTCTTTCTCCCTTTCACCTAGCCCTGTGCATCACCCCCATCCCCTGCTGATGGGACACTTTGTGCTGCTTGGCCAGAGAGCCACCAGAACACAACCGTCCAAAATCCACTTCGCGCCCACCCGCTGGCTCCTGTCACACCAATTTTTTTTTTCTTTTCCCTTTCTTCTTTTTCTTTCTCCTACCTAGCCTTGTATGTCACCTCCACCTCTTCCTGATAGGCCATGCCACACCACTCGGCTAGAGAGTCATCAGCCCACAACTGTCACCCTGGGTCTGATCTGCCCCCACTAGCTGGTTCCTGCCATCCCATTTTTTTTTCCCTTTCTGCCTTTTCCTCTCCCTCCCACCTAGCCCCATGTGCCACCTCCACTCCTTTCTGACAGGCAATCCTGCACTGCTTGGCTAAAGGGCCACCTGCCCATGGCTGCCCAGATCAGTCCTACACCTACCCGCCAGCTCACACTGTACCATTTTTTTTCCTTTTTCCCCTTTCACCATTTTCTTTCTCCTTCCCACCTGCTCCCGTATACCACATCCACCCCTCCCAAAAGGCCATAACACACCACTCAGCTAGAGAGCCACCAGCCCACGGGTGCCCCGGGTTCTCCCCCCTTCCACCTACTGGCTCCTACCATGCTATTTTTTTCTCTCTTTTTCCCTTTCTTTCTTTCTTTTTTTCCTTCCTCCCACCTAGCCCTGTACACAAGTTCTACCACTTCCCACCAGGCCATGTCTTGCCACCTCAGCTAGAGAGGCGCCAGCCCACCACCACTGTGCTGCCATTTTCTTTTGTATTTTTCCTTTTATTTCTTTCTCTTCTTCCTTTCCTTTCTCCCTTCTACCTAGTTCTATATATCGCATCCCCTTGTGTCCAACCAGATTTCGGGTCTTCCACCCACCGGCCCACACCATGCTGCCAGTTTTTTTCTTTCTCTTTCTTCTTTTTCCTTCTTTCTCTGACTTAGTCTCATACAACACCTCCCTCACCCTGCCATCTGACCCTGCCCCACTGTCACATCTAGAGAGCCACCTCAGGTCCACCCTGCCCCAACTATGCTGCAATTTAGTATTTTTTATTCTTTTTTCTTTTTCTTTCTACATCCCACCTAACCTCCTATGCCACCACATCCCACACCCTACCTCCACCAGGTCAGCAACATCCCCACCTGTCGGCTGCCTTTTTTTTTTTTTAATTCTCTTTTCTTTCTGCCACCTCTCATGTAGCCTCTTATGCCATCCCCCTTCCCAGCAGCTCCTAAACATGCTGCCCTAGCTAGATCATCCTCTGTGCTCAGACCCACTACTGTACCATGCCCACACTACCCCCCACCACTTGAACAGCTATTGAACAGTGGTAAGTGAGCCCATACCACTCTGCATCTGACTCCGTTGCCTATGTGGTGAGGCACTGTGAATGCTCACACAACACTGGACCAAGCTGTCTATCCAGAGGAAGACAGCTACCACCAAGTCCACCCTCAGCCAATTTGCCAAACCAATGTACAGCAAAGGAACTCAGCACAGGAGAGTAAGAAGAACAAAGAAAATATCAGCTTCACAAAAAAAGCACAACAATATGGCAGCATACCTATGGATAATCACACTAAATGTGAATTGTTTAAATGCACCTATAAATAGACAAAGAGTGGCAGAACAGATAAGAACAAAACAAAACAAAAACAACCCATTAACATGCTGTCTACAAAAGATACACCTTAGACACAAAGACAGAAATACATTAAAAATCAAAGGATTGAAAAAAATACATCAAGCAAATGGTAACCAAAAAAGGGCACGAGTAACAATACTAGTCTCAGATAAAATAGACTTTAAGATAAAATCCACCATAAAAGACAATGAAGGAGATTATATAATGATTAAAGAGACAACACACCAAGAAGGCACACCCTTAATAAACACCCATACAGCCAGAGACAGGGCTCTAAAATACATAAAACAAACTCTAACAGTAATGAAAAGGGAAATGGACAGTTTCACAATAATAGTAGGAGACTTCAACACACCATTCTTCAACACACCAGACAGAATATCTGGAAAGAAACTCAACAAAGATTTAGAAGATCTTTTTTAAAGGCCAAAGTCAACCAACTTGACCTCATAGACATATACAGAACACTCTAACCAACAGCAGCAAAGTATACATTCCTTTCCAATGCACATAGAGCATTCTCCAGAATAGGCCACTTTTTAGGCCACAAAACAACCTTCAATAAAATCCAAAACATCAAAATAATACAAGGTATTCTCTCTAAATACAATGCCATAAAAGTAGAAATCAATAACAGGAAGAGCAAGGATAAAAAAATTAAATACATGAAACTGAATAACACCTTGCTTAAAAACAACTGGGTAATGGAAGAACTCAAAGTGGGAAAAAATAATTCCTAGAATCAAATTAGAATGAAAATACATCATACCAAAACTTTTAGGACTCAACAAAGGCAGTGCTCAGAGGTCAATTTATAAAAATAAATGCACACACTAAAAAAGAAGAGTGGGCCAAAATCAAAACATTAGCATTACTATATGAGCAAATAGAAAGAAAACAGAAAAAAAAAAAATAATAATGATTAGAGCAGAAATAAATGAAATAGAAAAGAGAAGAACAGTAGAAAAAATCAACAAGACAAAAGCTGGTTCTTTCAGAAGAACAACAAAACCGACAAACCACTGGACAAACTGACATAAGAAAATCAGGAGAGAAAGCAACTAACCCAAATAAGAAATGAGACTGGGGACATTACAACAGACTCAACTGAAATAAAAAAGATCATAACAGAATACTATGAAAAAAGTATACTCCAATAAATTTAAAAACCTAGAGGAAATGGACAAATTTCTAGAAACACACTACCTACCTAAACTAACACAAAATGAAACAGAAAAACTGAACCTAGCCATAATAAGAGAATAGATTGAAGACATAATAAATCCCACTCCCCCTCCGCCACCAACAAAAAAAAGAAAAGAAAAAAATTCCTGACCCGGACAGCTTCACGGGAGAATACCACCAAACATTCAGAGACGAGCTCACACCAGTACAACTCAAACTATTTCAGAGCATAGAAAAGGAAGGAATACTTCCAAGTTCATTCTATGAAGCCAGCATAACCCTGATACCAAATCTAGGCAAAGACACCACAAAAAAATAAAATTACAGATCAATATCTCTCATGAATATAGATACAAAAATTGTCAACCAAATCCTAGCCAGTAAAATTCAGCATCATATCAAAAAAATAATATACCAGGATCAAGCGGGATTCATACTAGTTATGTAAGAATGGTTCAACCTTAGAAAATCAATCAGTGCAATCCGCTATGTAAATAAAAGAAAAGAATCACATGACCATTCCAAGCAACACAAAAAGGCATTTGATATAGCCCAACACCTATTCCTGATAAAAACTCTCAGCAAAATAGGAATATAAGGGGAATTCCTCAAAACAATAAAGGGCATCTATACAGAAACAACAGCCAACGTCTTTTTCAATGGAGAGAAGCTGAAAGCATTCACCCTGAGAAATGGAACAAGACAAGGATGCCCTTTATCACCACCCCTATTTAACATTGTGCTGCAAGGCAAGAAAAAGAAATAAAGGGCATCCAAATTGGAAAAGAAGAAGTAAAATTATTCCTTTTTGCAGATGATATGACCCTATGCATGGAGAGCCCCAAAGATTTCACAAGAAAACTACCAGAACTAATAGAACTAAAGTACAAGATCAACCTAAAATATTAGTTGATTTCTATACACCAACAAAGAGAACTTCGAAAAAGAAATCAAGAAAATAATACCATTTATAATAGCCCCTAAAAAATTAAAGTACTTGGGAATAAATCTAACAAGGGACATAAAATTCCTATACAAAGAAAACTATAGTGGGAATGCAAAATAGTGCAACCATTTTGGAAAACGCAACAGTAGAGAATATAATGAATCTGCGAAGCATCTCACGACATGGGTGAATCTGTAGGGCATTATGCTAAGTAAAATAAGCCAATCATAAAAGAACAAATATTGTATGAGACCACTACTACAAAAACTCATGAAAAAGTTTACACACAAAACGAAACAATCTTTGATGGTTATGAGGGAGGGGAGAAGTGGGGGTGGAAAAATATTAAATAGACAATAGATAAGTGGTAACTCTGGTGAAGGGTATTAAGAAAAGAAAATGAAGGAAAACAAAATAAAACTACAAAACATTACTGCAGGAAACCAAAAGAAACCTACACAAATGGAAAAATATACCATGCTCATGGATAGGAAGACTCAACATTGTGAAAGTATCAATTCTACCCAAAGCAACGTACAGATACAATACAATCTCGATCCAAACACCAACAGCATTCTTTAAGATATGGAGGAAAAAAATCACTAATTTTATTTGAAAAGGAAAGAGGCCCTGGATAAACAGTACAATACAAACCATACAAACAATATAAGTACAATACAAACCATAACTAACAATGCACAAACATTAGAAAATAAACTAGATAACTGGGCACGCCTAAAAATTAAATGCTTAAGCTCATCAAAAGAATTCACCAAAGACTTTTTTAGTGAAGAACCTATAGACTGGGAAAAATTTTGGCTACAACATATTCTACCAGTGCCTAATCTTTAAAACCTATAAAATAATGTAACACCTCAACAACAAAAAGACAAATAATCCAATTAAAAAATGGGCAAAAGATATGAACAGACACTTTAACAAAGAAGACATTTAGGCAGCTAACAAGTACGTGAGGAAATGCTCATGATCATTAGCCATTAAACCAAACAAACAAATAAACCCTTTGCTGTTGAGTCGATTCCAACTTATGATGTGTGTGTTAGCCACCTGAATGTCTTCTTTGGTGAAGTGCCTGTTCATCAGACATTAGAGAAACGCAAATTAAAACTAAATTGAGATACTAAACCCATTAAAAAAAAAATTGAGATACTATCTCACCCAAAATCACTGGCACTAATCAGAAAAATAGGAAATGACAAATATTGGAGAGGTTTTGGGGAGATTGGAACTCATACCCTGCTGGTGGGAATGTAAAATGGTACAACCACTATGAAAACAATACAGTGGTTTCTTAAAAAGCTGGAAATAGAAATATCATACAATCCAGCAATCCCACACCTAGGACTATATCCTAGAGGAATAAGAGTATTCATACAAACAGACACATGCACACCATGTTCACTGTAGCATCAAAATAGAGCATCTGGGATAGAGGAGGAGAAAAATGTAGAACAAAATTCAAATTCGTTAAAATAAAAAAAGACCAGATTCACTGGTCTGAGATACTGGGGGAACCCCTGAGACTATGGCTCCCAGTTACGCTGCTAACTCAGAGCTGGAGCTACTCCCGAAGGTCACCCTTCAGCCAAAGATTAAACAAGTCTGTAAAACAAAAGGTAACACACTTGAGGAATGTGCTTCTTAGTTCAGTCATGTATAGGAGACCAAATGGGCAGCACCTGCGCAAAAGCAAAGATGAAAAGGTAGGAAGGGACAGGAAAAATGGATGGATGGAAACAAGAACCCAGGATGGGGCAGTGAAGAGTTTACACACTTCGTGGGGATTGCAACCAATGTCAAAAAACAATTTGTGAATCAATTGTTGAATGAGAAATGAATTTGCTCTGTAAACTTTCACCTAAAGCACAATAAATAAATAAATAAACAAACAAACATTCTTTAAAAGACAGCATTGATTGTGGGGAGAAAAAAGGAAAATAAAATAATAAAAAAATAAAAAGATGTTCGATCTTAGTCATTTTCTTCACATTAATGGAGATTGTTTAATGAAAATCAGCCGAGGTAACTTTCTGTATGAAGATGCAAAGATCACTGACATAGGCTCTGTTATGGGTTGAATTGTGTTCTCCCAAAAGGTATATCTATGTCCTAATCCCTTGTACTGTGAATGTGACCTTACGGAGAGATGGTGTCTTTGCAGATGTAATTAGTTAACATGAGGTCAGACTGGAGTAGGTTGGGCCCTAATCCAATATGACTAGTATCTTTGTAAGAAGAGAAGAGACACAAAGCCAGGCAGATACAGAGGAAAGACAGCCATTTGAAGACAGATTTAAGTTACGCTGCCACAAATCAAGGATTGCCTGGGACCACCAGAAGCTAGAACAAGCAAGGGAGGATCCTCCCCAGAGCCTTCAGAGAGACCAGGGCCCACTGATACCTTGATTTCAGGCTTCCAGCCTGCAGAACTTTTTTTCTGTTTTAATTTTTTTTTTAAGGCCCCCAGTTGGTGGTGCTTGTTACGTCAGCCCTATACAACTGATGCAGCCCCTTTTCCACAAATTTATTTACTTATGCATTTTAAAACATGAAGAAATTTTTATGAGTCTAGAATATACTATTGACTCAGGAAACAGAAAATTCAATAGATAGCACTGCTACTATATTAAATGGATGGTTTGGGACTAAGTTAGTCAAACACTTTCAAAATATTTAATTTATTCCTGAAAAAGAGAAATATTTTAAGTTTTTTCCTCTAATTGAAACATTCATAAAACTATGTTTTATGTCAAGCTGTCGAAAAAAGGTATTTTTAATTTCTACTATTTCTTTCAGTAAAAAAAAAGAGAACGTTCAGGAATAAAGCTAATGAGAATCATGCATGACCTAAATAAAGTAAAATACAAATTACAATTTTAAGTTGTAAGGCATGATCTAAATAAATAAACAAATGTAGCATGTTCCTAAAAGAAAGTTAATATCATAAAGGAACCAACTTTCCATGAGTTAATGTCTCAATTCAAACCAAAAATCAATGGGATTTTATTATTTTCTAAAAAGCTGGAAAATTCACCTAATGTATATACTTTGAAAGAAATGAGACACAGTTCTAAAACATGGTAAATGTATAAAGCTGAAATGACTACATTATAGGACTAATGTGTAGATCTCAATGAAGAAAGATAAATATTCTAACAGTAGATCGTTTCCCCCATTGGTGGCGTAGTGGTTAAGTACTACGGCTACTAACCAAAGGGTCGGCAGTTCGAATCCTTCAGGCGCTCCTTGGAAACTCTATGGGGCATTTCTACCCTGTCCTCTAGGGTCGCTATGAGTTGGAATCGACTTAACAGCACTGGGTTTGGTTATGGATGTAAGGTGGGAACAGTGGTGGTTCTCCTTTTTCATGTGAGAGATCTGGTTCTAGTACTAGCCAATGAAATTCATGTTCAGCAACTGCCCATTCGTTAGTGAAAGCATGTTACTATGATGCTGAACAGGCTTCATTGGAGCTTCTAGACTAAGACAAACTAAGAATAAAGGCCTGGTGTGCAAAGAGAGACTAGGAAGAAAGGCCTGGTGATCTCCTAAAAATCAGCCAATGAAAATCCTGCGGTTCACAATGGTCCAGTCCATAACCAATCATGGGGATGGCGCAGCACCAGACTGTGTTTTGTTCCATTATACATGGGGTCACCATGAGTTGGGGGCCGACTAGATGACAGCTAACAACAACATGGGATTAAGGCAGCACCACAAATCAGTGAGAAACAGAAAGATTCTTTATCAAGTTATTCTAAGTAGGTAAAAAATGGGATTTAAATTAATTTAGATTTATGTTACATCACTTATCAATATTTCTTTTTTTAATTATATATATATTTTTTCCTTTTTTTGTGATGGTTTACACAGCATCTTAGGTTCCCATCTCGACAATTTCTACACAGATTTTTCTGTGATATTGGTGACAGTCTTCACATTGTCTGAGCATTCTCATTATTTTCCTTGTGGTTGTTCTATTTCCATTAATCTAGTTTCCCTGTCCCTTACACATCCATCTGTGTTTTTAAAGTAATTGCTGACCGTTTGGTCTCATATAGGTGATATTTTTAAAGTAGCACAGTACTTATGGGTGATATTCATTATCTTGTGAGCCAATCTGTTATTTAGCTACAAGGCGACCTCAGGGTTTGAAGAGTATCTAGGGGCAATAGTCTCAGGGAGTCCTCCAGTCTCAACCAGTAGATCTGTATTTTTTTTTTTTTAGGAATTTGAGGCTGTGTTCCACATTTTTCTCCCATTGTACCAGGGTCCACGTATTGTGGCCCTGATTAGAATGGCTGGTAGTTGTAGTCAGGCACCATCTAGTTCTTCTGGCCTCAGGGTAGATGAGGCTGTGGTTAGTGTAGACTATTTGACCTGTAGACTAGTTTCTTCTTTGAGTCTTTGGTTTCTTTCTTTCTCTCTCTCTCTTTTTTTTTTTTAATAATTGTATTTATTTTGTTGTTGTTGTTGAGAATATACATAGCAAAACATACACCAATTCAACAGTTTCTACACATACCGTTGAGTGAAATTAATTTCTTTGAGTTGTATAACCATTCTCATTCTCTTTTTCTGAGTTTTTCCTCCTCCATTAACATAAATTCACTGCCCGCTACAGTTCCTGTCTAATCTCTTGAGTTGCTGTTGTCAATTTGATCCCCTACAGATAGGTCTTAAAAAAGCATAATGCCCAAGGCAGACATTTTTTACTAGTTAAGCTATTGTTTGGTTTTAAGAAGACTTCAGGGGATATTTTTGGTTTAAGGTTTTAAGATTATCTCAGAGCAATAGTTTTAGGGGTTCTTCTGACCTTCATGGCTCCAGAAAATCTAGAGTTCATGGGGATTTTAAATTATTCTCTACACTTTCCTCCTTTTGATCAGAATTCTTCTATGGATCCTTTGTTTGAAATGTTCAGTAATGGTAGCTAGGCACCATTCATTTCTGGTCTCACTGCAAACAAGGTAGTTGTTCATGGAGGCAATTAGCCACACATTCCATATCCTCCTCCTATTCCTGACTGTCCTTCTTCCTCTGTTGTTCCAGGTGAATAGGGGTCAATTTTTGTACCTTGGATGGCTGCTTGCAAGCTTTTAGGACCTCAGGCATTACACATTGAATTAGGAGGTAGAATAGAAACACTAAACATGTTATTAGGCCAATTAAGTCGGATGTCCCATGAAACTATGACTCCGAACATCCAAATCAAGAAACCAAATCCCATGAGGGTTTTGTTTGTACATAAGCAGCCTCAGCAGCTACTCCTTTTTTTTTTTGTCACTGTGAGTTAAAGAATGGAAATTTTAAAATAATCATGGACATGTCAGAAAATATAAAAGTAGTAGAACTGAAAATAGCCTTAAAAAAGAAAGAGAAAATAGCACTTTATAAGACTCACATATAATTTAAATGTTGATTTCTGCTTCCCTCTCACCTCCTCATTATTGAATTGTGTTCTCTTGTCCACACTACTTCTCTTATATTTGAAGATGTTCTCCTTGTACTTCTGTATTCATATTCCTTTGTGAATCTCCTAATGGCTATTGCATGTTCTTCTGGAAATTAAAAAAAATGGAAAACAAAGAAATAATAGCCTTCATAGTTTCAGAGACCATATAATTTTGTTCTCAGTTATTTTTTAGAATCTAGCACAGTCCTTGAATGTACTAGGTGTTCAGTCATATTTGTTATATAAATGAATGATTGGATACAAACAAAAATACCAGCAGTAAGTCACTGGAACTTTGAAATAATCAAGAATCAGAAAATAGTAAATCTGGAAAAATTAATAATGCACTTAGTCCATTCTTCCAACTTTGCAAATAAGGAAACTGAGAACCATAATAGTGAAATGACTTGTTCTAGATCATATAACTTATAAATGGCAGAGATCCAAATAAATGAGAGTTTATACGGCTCTTTCAGAGCATTTCTAGCTCTACCAGAACATCCACAATACACCTAAGTTGTGATTATAAGCCTCATCATTCAAGAAACACAGTTCTTAGCATTTTTTATCTATTTAGACATTCCATGAACTTAAACAGAGAGGAAAACTGAAGAAAATACATTCTACCTATGGACCAGAAAGTATTTGATGAACTTTCTACTATCGTTAGTTTTCAATATCAGGTCTTGAGAGGGAACTACTTTACCAAACTATATAGTTAGTTGTAAGCAGAGCTGGATAGTAGTTTAGCTCTCCTGGCTTCAGGATTAGTGTTTGTCTTAGGTATCTAGTGCTGCTATAACAGAAATACAACAAATGGATGGCTTCAAAAACAGAGGTTTATTCTCTCAGAGTCTAGTAGCCTAGAAGTTCAAATTCAGGGTGTCAGCTCCAGGGAAAACTTTTCTGTCTGTGTCGAATCTGGAAGAAGGTCCTTGTCATCAATCTTCCCCAGTTGAGGAGCTTCTCAGAGCAAGAAGCCTGCGTCCAAAGGGCACACTCTTCTCCTGGTTTTTGTTTCTTGGTAGTATGAGGTCCCCGGACCTCTCTGCTAGCTTCTCTTTTTTATATCTCAAAAGAGATTGACTTAAAACAAAACCTGATCTTGTAGATTGAGTCCTGCCTCATTAACACAACTGCCTCTAATCCCGTTTCATTAACATCATAGAGATAGGATTTACAACACACAGGAAAATCACATCAAATGACAAAATACTGGACAATCACACAATACTGGGAATCATGGCCTAGCTAAGTTGACACATATTTTGGGGGGACACAATTCAGTCCACAACAGTGTTCCACCATGCTCCTTACACTAACATCTTATTAAAACAAAAAAGCTAAGTACTGGGGAGAAAAAACAGGACTCAAAACCATTGAGTTTTGAGAATAAGTGAATAAAACTTGTATTTAAATAAACTGACTAAAACTAATACTTCAAAAGAGTAGATAAAACATAACATATTTAACCATTAAAATTTATTTGTTCAACACATATTTATGAATCACCTACTATATATATCAAGACAGAGCCCTAGTGGTGCAGTGGTTAAAAGCTTGGCTACTAACCAAAAGGCTGGCAGTTTGAATCCACCAGCTGCCCCTTGGAAACCCTATGGGGCAGTTCTACTCTGTCCTACAGGGTTGCTGTGGTTGAAATCAGCTGGATGGCAAAGGGTTTGTTTGTTTGTGTGTTTGTTTGTTTGTTTATACATCAAGACACAATACAGGGTGCAAGAGATACCATGAAATCCGAAGCTGTCCCTGCTCTCCTGGAGTTTCCCGTTCAAGGACCAGGGATTAACAACGAGATTAAGATAGCACAACCTGCCCCTCTAGAGGCTGGGCTGCTGTAGAGTGAACATGTCCCCAGCTGTCTGGGTTATTCTGGTTAATTAAAATTAACAGGGAAATTGAGATTTTTGTACAAATATCAGTAAAAAAAATAATCTCTGATAGAAATTATTTTTGTGTGACTAGCCTCTAGAGTTCTTTTCAATTTTGATTTAGGAAACTCTGCCTTTTAAAAACCACAAATTCAAACCAGTCCTTCAACCTCTATTTTGAAGGAGGCCTCAATAAAATGTAGATAAAGCTATCACCAATAAGTTCTGCTAAATACGGTAAATATGAATTAAAAAGTAGAAAAAGAAGAGATCTTCAGGGTGAATAAAGTAGAAAGGTGTATCAATATTTGAAGAATAGCAAGTAATCCAAAGCATTTCAAATAAAGATCCAGATATGTATACCATACCTACTCTTTTCAAAGAATTTTCAGATCAGTTATCTCATTAGGCATTCGGGATTTGAAACATAAGAAGTTTGATATCACTCTGGGATGACACGGGAGGCTAGGACATTTTTGAACTGAACTACAGAAGAGGACATTTTTCTGCACAAGAAGCCTCATAGTAAAGTCAATTTCTCCTGCAGTCTGGTAGACCTAGCTTCCTGGAAAATATAAATAGCACTATGAAGAGGGCCAAATGTGGGCATCACATTATCTACTGGTGACACCTCATTAGTTGGGTCCTGGGGCTGCCTGGAAATTCCCAGACTGGCAACATTCTTTTCTTTGAACTCTACATTTTCCTAAACTGAAGGAGGAACAAACAAACCAGGGCCATGGGGAAGTGAGCTGCAAGGGAAAGTGGGGTGCTAGAAGCCTGGGATAATGAGGTGACTATAAAGGAGTAAAAGGTCAGAAGCCAAGGTTGACAGAGATAAAGCTATTGCCAGAAATCCAGAGCCCAAGAACTTGGGAAAGGAGAGACATTCTCAGGAATATTATTCTGTAATGGTGACTGCTAACAGATTTTAAGATTTATGATATGTCAGGTGCTGTGCTTATTACTTTGTGTTTGTACCACTTTGGATCCTTACAGCTCAGTGAGTTATCCTTGCCAACTCTTCTTTCTCTGACAACTTAAGCTAGATGGGTGTTTCTAAATACCGGTGCCATTCTTGGCCCCTAGATGTGTCTCTACAGCACAGACCCTTTTTTTTTAAATCATCTTTCTAGATCTGAATGGAGTTTTTGCTTTTTCTTCTCATTTAAATAAAATTAGTTTTTCCTTTGTAAGCCCAACTTTCCAGTTTATGGGTTTGCCAAAATATAACTAAAATCCAAATGTCTCTTTTTTTTAACAAGAGGAGAAATATATTTAACCAAAGGATACTTATTGTATCAGTGAATACAAAGCTTTGGTAAACTTGGAAGAAGGTCAAGATCTTGACTAGCATTTATCTCTTCTTACCTTGCTTCATAGTCATTCAAGATCTAGAACCTGGCCTCCATAGTGCAACCAGTAAAGAAAACTCAGAGGCAGGAGATCTGATGTTGGGTGACAGAGAAACCTAAGATTCCTGTCCTGGTCAGTTGTTTTTTTCACAGTTACTGTAGACATGTAAGGCTACCATGTACACATCACTAAGATCAGGCATATAATAGCAATTCTTCATCTAGTCCCTAAACAATGAAGACGTGGGAAAAAACAGATACAAATTAAGTTTGATATTAATTGCTAGAGTACAGGGTCAGGGGATAAGAGGAAGACCCTCAATGAGGTGGATTGACACAGTGGCTGCAGCAATGAGGTCAAGCATAACAATGATTGTAAGGATGGCTCAGGACCAGGCAGTGTTACGTTCTGTTGTGCATAGGGTCGCTATGAGTCAGAAATGACTCAGTGGCACTTAACAACAGGAACAACGACAACATTAACTGTTAACATTGCAACATTGTGTAACATCACAAGATGACAGGGAAGAGAAGAGTTAAGAAAAAAGAATCATCAAATAACATAAAAGGTCAAGGGGAATAGTATCATTCCAGTCCTCTTGTTTTTCAGTTGGTTCTTTGGACTGAGTATTTTGACCATTTTCCTGATTGCAAGGGCCATCTCTTATCAGAACAAACAACATGGAGGATAAGTACCTCGATCATTTATTATGGCAGGTACTATGCTTGCATGTGAAGGAGCCCTAGTGGTGCAGTTTTAAGCACTCAGCTGCTAACTGAGAAGACAGTGGTTCGAACCCACCAGCCACTCCACTTGGCAGTCTGCTTCCGTAAAGATTATAGTCTTGGAAACCGTACGGGGCAGTTCTACTCTGTCGTATAGGGTCACTATAAGTTGGATTAAACTCGATGACAACACATTACATTTGTATTTGTTTGCCTGGGTGTGCATCTGTGTGTGTAACTGTGCTTCTTATGTGATGTGCATGTAAGTGTATGAGTGTGTATACTCACACACTAGGTGCTTGAGAGGAGTTCTGTGGGTTACCACTATACCAGTCACCTTTTATAACAGCAGTGCCTCAAGCTGTCATACCTATTTGCCCCATATTGAAACTTGAGATCCTGGCTCTGTTCGCCACTTTAATGACTTCTCTTACCTTCTCTCTGCTTTGCTGATCCTGAGCACTCACCTCCGGGAACTAGGGCTCTGGTTATTCCCTTTACCCTCTCCCCTTTCTCCCTTCCAAATCCTCCTGGAGAAGGAGCCAAGGTTCCTAGAGGAAGTAGTTTTTTTCCCAGAACCTAAAGAGGGTTGGGAGTGCCTGGGTAGTATAAATGGTTAATTAACATGCTCAGCACTAATGTAAAGGTTGGCAGTTCAAATCCATCCATAAGCTTCTCAGAAAAAAGGCCTGATGATCTAGTTTTGGAAAACCAGCCACCGAAAACCCAATGGAGCATGGTTCTACTCTGATACATGGGTTGCCATTAGTCAGAATCCACTGGAAGGCAATTGTTGGAGAGGCTTGAGGTGTGGAGACAGGAATGCCTGGATTCACTCACCGAAATATAGAGGCTTCATGATGGGCAGCCCTGAGGGTTGTAGAAGCCACTTCCAGGTTTCTCCAGAAGTCAAACCTTGACTTATCCATCTTGAAGCATCCATATTCAAAAGCCTCTATCTGATACAAATGCTGAAGACATTATGGTTTCTGGCACTTTTAATTAAGAATACAGTTTATAATAATGATATCAAGACTCAGCAGTTGCTGCAAAGAAAATGGGAGAAAGAGCAGCGGCAACAAATTGCTCCAAGCTGACAGCAGACAGTAAAATTATTATTAATGGGAAAACATTGAATTTTGGTTCTTGTTATGCCTGAAACATTAAGCATTTCCCTAATGTTTCTCTCTGTGGTAGTAAATTGCCTGAAAATTACAATTTTTAATGGAAAATGTGATGAACCATTCAGCCACGGTCCCAGCTCCTCAGCTGAAATTCCCTCTTGTATTATTTGCTATTTTAATACTCCAGGCTTCAGAAAGAAGCTAATAACTCCTCTTAACCAAACTTTTCCCCAGCAAAATTTGCTCAGAGTCCAAGCTAACTAAATCATCACTCAGTGTCACTTTTCTTAAAGTTCCAGTTCAACTGTATACTAGTTTTGGAAAGTGAGGTTGATGTTTATTGTTGTGTCTCAGCTCATTGGTTATGAACATGAAATATTTTCCCCCAAAACTGCTTCCTTACTGTGCAGTGTCATCTCCCTTTCTTGATGGGTAAGACCTCCCTAAGTAACATCTGTCAATGTAATCTTATTCTTTGACTTTTTCGATCTGTTTAAGTTATTAAAAAAAAAACAAAAACTGTTGTCATCAAATCAATTCTGACTCATAGCAGCCCTATAGGCCAGAGTAGAACTGCCCCATAGGGTTTCCAAGGAATGCCTTGTGGATTTTAACTGCCAACCTTTTGGTTAGCCACCATAGCTCTTAACCACTACGTCACCAGGCTTTCCTTTAAGTTATTAAAGGAGCCTAATTCTGGCACATAAAACTTCATTTAAAAATTATAAACTCAATCTTGATCAAAGCTCTTCTTTTCTCTTTTTCCCAGTACAGGATCGAGCTGTGGTTTGGAGTGTGGTATGTGTACTGCAGTGGGGAGCATGGGTGGAGGGAATGGGTTAATCTAGCTTCCAGAAATCCTAGCATCTCTCTCTTTCTTCTAGGCAATAGCTTCTTAGATGTTGAGGAGGGATGAAGGGACAGACAAAAAAAAAAAAAAGGTATAGCTCTTTCTCTCCTGGTTGTTGCTGCTTCTTAGGCCACCTCTGTGCCCATCCATGCCCTTTAAGTGACATTCTTTTGGGGCATGTAAGTGAGTTTTGCTCAGGCCCCTTTCTATAGCACTGATGTAGAGACCCTGTTCTGGTTTTTTCTCTTCCATTCTCTCCTTGATCCCCTCAAAGAGGATCCACCCCTTGGCCTCTTGCTCTCAGGGCCTCCTCTCCCAGTATGCAGTTATTTTGAATGGAGATATGGTCGACAGTTCGAACCCAACTATTTTGCATAGTCTTCACTAAACTCTTAGGAAAGTAACATATTCCTTTTGGAACAAGCTGCTCAACCATATCTTGAACAGTACCTGCGCCATTTTTCCTTTCCCTAGCCTGTCTCTGTCTCCAAGTATGATTTTGCTGTTAGCTCCTCTAAAAGTTAAATATTAGCCAATGTTTCCCCTAAAAAAAAAAAAATGTTTCCCCTAGGACTGTGGAAAAACAAGTGATATTGATCTAAGCCTGTCAAACAGCCTGTCAATAGGATGGTGCCAGTCACCCCCTGGGCTGATGAGACAACAGCAGGGAAAGACCAACATGTTTGAGACGTGACCACCTAAACCACACAGGGAAAGAATGGACATTCCACAAGTTCCTAAAACCCATGTCCCCTTTTCCCTATAAAACCCATCTGGTTTTTTTTTTGGACTGCGGTTCCTGGAGACAGGCAGCTTTAGGAGGAGATCATTCCCATCTGTCTCCATATACCGGTATATATAATAAAGCTCTTGCCACCCAAGAATTGGCTGTTTGTGGCAGGCAGCTCTAACTCCCAAATTTGTGGTAACCCTTTTCAGGAAAAATAGTGAGAATACTTGCTGCTTTGCTTCAGCCACCTTATTCAGCCTGAAGATCTCTTCCTGATTCTCTTTTTGGTTGCTTAGGCAGCACAGGGGTTGTTGGGTAAGTTCACTGTCAAAGTACACACGAAGGAAGGGAATGAAATGACAGTGCTCCCATTTAAAGGCTCTTCATGTCACTATGAGTATGTGATTCTTTTGGCATTCATCCCCTCATTGGCCTGTAGAAAGAGAAACACTTTTCTCTAAGGAGTTAACATTCATTAAAAGGCAGTTTCTTTCTCTTGGTTCAACCTTTATGTTGACTGGGAAGTGGGAATATAGCAGGGTTGTGATTATTGGGTGAGTTCTGATATCCTTCATTAATCCTGCAGGAAGATGGATGGCCTAAACCAATGATGGTTCAGTGTTTTAAGTTACACCCAAAGCGATCTTCATGGGTATTGTGGATGGTTTATTAGGCGTGGCATGAGAAGGAGAAATTTATACAGGAAAACTCAAAAACAAATAGAATTTTGTACTCACAGATCCCAGAAAGGAAACCACAGCATGCCTTCCATGCAGGCCCACGAAGGGGATTGTATCTGGGGACAAGGTAACAACAAGCTGGAATTGTAGGAGAGGGCTTATAGATGGCAAGCAGAGTGGCATCTTAGGGTTACTGCTTGCTGAAGTCTTATTAACTAGTCATCTTAAAGGTTTCTAGGGCATTAGTGCAGGAAGAGGGAGAAGTTTTTCTCACAGGAAACTATTGGGACATGGCCAGGAAGGCCAGTTAGAGACCACAACTGTTGAGAGACTGTGTGACAAGAGAGAAATGGCCAAGTCAGAAAGTAGGTGGAAGGGCAACTAGGAGGGATTAATGGATGCCAAGGTGCGGTGATTAAGCATTTGGCTGCTAACCAAAAAGTTGGCAGTTCAAATCTACCAGCAGCCCTTTAGAAACCCTATAGGGCAGTTCTACTCTGCCTCACAGGGTCGCTATGAATCAGAATTGACTCAATGGCAACGGTTTTGGTTTGGGGTTTTTTGGAGGCAGCACATTATGTAGGCTGAAATTGGCCTTATGATACTCAGTGAATTCAAAATGAGAGATATTTAGCACTTTTTTTTTTTTTTTTTTAGCTCAGTGTGATAAGACAGGGAAGAATCTCAATCGATACTACCTTGTAATGCCATTTAAGTTGTGTTCTCACAATTCTGCTCCCCAGCTTCTGAGAAGACCCCTGGTTGTATAAGGGAAGCATGAGCACATCTAACCACTGCCATCACTACAGCCACCCCCACCCCCACAGGCTTATTTGATCTGATTGCTCCACTCTTAATGAGAGGCTTGATACTTTATCAGTCCAAACCGGCTTCTGTTCCTGGATTTTGGTTTCCTGACTAGAGTAACTGTTTTGGTCATCTAGTGCTGCTATAACAGAAATACCACAAGTGAATAGCTTTAACTAAGAGAAGTTTAATTTCTCATAGTAAAGTAGGCTAAACTTCCAAATTCAGGGTGTCAGCTCCAGGGGAAGGATTTCTCTCTCTGTTGACCTTCTCATCAATCTTCCCCTGGTGGAGGAACTTCTCAGGCACAGGGACCCAAGGTCCAAAGGGCACACCTTGCTCCTGGTGCTGCTTTCTTAGTGGCATGAGGTCCCCCGTCTCTCCGGTTGCTTTTTTCTTTTTTATCTCAAGAGACTGCCTCAAGATATAATCCAATCCAGCAGGTTCAGTCCTGCTTCACTAACACAACTGCCACCCATCCTCCCTCACTAACATCATAGAGGAAGGATTTACAACATATAGGGAAATCACACAATACCAGGAAGCATGGCCCAGGTCAGTCGATACACACATTTGGGGAGGGGGGGTACTTAATTCAATCCATGATGGTAACTGTCTTTTGTCTCTGGTCCTAAAACCAATGATCTCTAACTTGAATGCGGAGACCCATCCACTGCGTACTCTACTGCACCTCACACGCACACACACACCCTGTGTCAAGGATAGTGCTCCATCTCCTCTCAGGATGGATTTACAAAAGGGCTGACAAATCCCCACGATTTCTTTTTGTTGTTCAAATTTGTCCTCATGTGCCCCTAATTGCCACTTTCTTTACAATGTCTTTTTCATCAGAAGAGTTGCTCATCAGTCTTCCCTTTAGGAACAAATTGAGTGGAAGCCCCAGGATCTACTGTCTGATTCCTCCACTTTCCTCCTGACTGCTCATATTTTTGGCTCCTGATTGTGGTGATGAATAATTCAGAAGTTTGCCTGTGCTGTACCTTAGGCGCTGATTATTTAAACTATTCAATACGGTATTCAAACAATACATCTCTGTCTGAATTAAGAAGCAAGTCTCAAACTTGGCTTATAGACTAAATTTTTCCTCAGATATCTGCCACCCTGATACATTAGCAGTTATATGGTCAGATAACCCATAAATGACATAAAAGAATAAACAAACTGAAACACCTTATGCCATATTAAGCTCCATTATCCAAAGAAACATTGGAGGACTGACCTCAAACCAATTGTCCATTTTTACTGAATTAGACTATCCCTTTCAGTCCTTAGGTTTGACTATCTTAGTTAAACAGTAGGTTTTATTCCATTTTATTCAACAAACATTAACAAACAGGTTCCTTGACCTTGAGAAGCTCAATATCTAACAGGGAATGGAAGCATCTACTCAAATAGTTCCAATAAAAAGTAGATGGGATTCTAACGGTGCCAAGCAGGAGAAGGAAGAGTTGGGGATGCTACATTTGAGTTGCTTGCCTTTGAGTTGGATCTTGAATGGTTAGTACGGGCCTCCCACCAAATAGAAGGGTAGCTGAAAAGCCACGTACCACTGTGACTAGTATATAATGTCTGAGCTGCCATCCCTAAAAAAGAATAACTCTATGTGGAATTTGACTGCCTACATGGCTTGATTAATTTCAGGGATCTTAGAAAAGATTCCATAGTCCAAAAATACTTCCACTAATCTGTTGGCTGAGAGTTTGAGCTTCTTATTGGATTACAATGCCTTTCAGTACACAGTTAAGACCCGAATACATGTGGGTCTCCTGGGGGAGAGTATAGAAGATGACAACACTATTTTAAAGATAAAAATGGCTGAGAGAAGAGTCCATATTGTGAGGAGGTTTGAGAAATAAAAGGAGAGAAAATCAGTAAGGGTTTGAGGAACTTAATAGAGACATGTTTCCCAAGTGTAGTCCAAGCTGCATCAAAACCCCAGGGGTGCCTCCTAAAAATCCAAACTTCTAGAATCCACTTCTGAACTAACTAGTTCAAATTTTTGAGGAATAGCATGTAGGAAACTGCATTTTTGAAGATATAGCTACCATCAGAAAATGCAGAAACAGGATGTTAGGGTTTCTTAAATCAAAATTACTATTAGCAAGTCATTTTTGGAAACCCTGGTGGCATAGTGGTTAAATGCTACAGCTGCTAACCAAGAGGTCGGCAGTTCAAATCCTCCAGGCACTCCTTGGAAACTCTATGGGGCAGTTCTACTCTGTCCTCTAGTGGTTGACGGCACTGGGTTTTTTTTTTAAAGTCATTTTTAATTCTCTTAATCTAGCTGGCTCCTGAGATATAAATAGTATCCCTCTAGGAAACACATTGGGCTATTGTCAAGTCCATTACCACATGGGTGAGGCTTAAGAATTCCATAAAAAGTGCCTCATGAGAAATACTTCTAGAATGGTGGTATGAGGAGCAACAAGGACACTCTACACAGAGGAAAAGAAAAATAACTAGTGAAAATTATACAAAAAATTTAAAGTCTGTGGAAATTGTCCTAAAGGTATATAGGAAATGGGAGAAATATTTATTCAAAAAAGCCTACTAAATATTGGTAGGAACAGAGAGTCTGTGGCATTTGAACTATGACCTACTTATTCTCCACTCCACACCCAAGCTCAGTGTAATGGAAACTATTCTCTAGGGAGTAGAGAGTCCAAGAAGACAGAAGTCTTGCTAATCTCAGCTCCCTGTCTAGGGTGACAATTCCTCCCAGAAGGGGCAGACCACCACCATTCTCATCCTCTCACCAAAACTTCAGTTGTAGAAGCTCTGCTTCAGACAAGCACAGTGAGAGGTCTGGGACTCCCACCCCCTTAATCCTCATTCATAGGATAGAAGCAGTACCCCAGACACATAGGTGTGAAAATACTGGGGCCGTAGTTGTCCTTGTCCCAGTTCACTCATAAAGCAAGAGATTCTATCCAGGACACATAGCTGAAAAGATCTTGGACTATCATCGCATTCATAGAGCATAGGAATCATTCTGAGAGAATCAGGCTACTCTGCCCTCCCCAAGCATGACACTGTGGCTCAAAATTTCTGCCAATGGGGAGTTGTTGCTAAGTGCTGTCGAGTAGTTTCCAGCTATAGCAACCCTATATACAACAGAAAGAAACACTGTTCAGTCCTGTGCCATCCTCACAATCCTTATTATGATTGAGCACATTGTTTTAGCCACTGTGTCAATTCATCTCATTGAGGGTCTTCCTCTTTTTTGCTGACCCTCTGCTTTACCAAGCATGATGTCCTTCTCCAGGCCTTAATAACCAAAAACTCCATAGACATACAAAAGAAGGTTGATTTGATTTGGAACAGATCCTGGTAAACGTCTAGCATAAGCATGCGATTGAATACAATGGAGATTTTGCTGAGCAATTAACAGGATTTTGGCAGCTCCATTATCACCGGTTGCTACTGGAGTCCATTATCACAACAAGATAAACCATAAGCTAGAAGTTTATTAAAGGGAACCAGGAAGAGATACAGCTAAGAAGAGGCCTTCTGGGATTCAAACAAAGCTTAAAGGCTGGCCTCAAAGACTACTCCACCAAGGGGCCTGGCTTTAATTGTATCAGACTGTGGAGCAATTTACACCTCAAGGTATTTTCAAAAAACAACAGAGCATTTAGCTAGTAATTAGGAAAGGTATGATAAGGTATGATAGCGTTGCCATGAGTTGGAATCCACTCATGGTTGGATTTATGATAAAAATACAGAGTTCCTGAATGACACTAATGGCTAGGCACTTTACTATGAGCTGAAAAGTTGGCAGTGAAAACCCACTCAGAGGTGCCTTAGAAGACAGGACAGGTAATTTGCTTCTGAAAGTTCACAGCCTTAAGGACCCTATAGAGCAGTTCTACTGTGCACACATGGGTTCTTCATGAGTCAGAATTGACTTGATGGCAACCACCACTGCTAACAACGACATGATAAAAATAAAGGCAGGCATATGGAGAGGGATACAAGGCAATATAGGACAATACAAGTTAGGTTTTTACTTAGAAAAATAGGGGTAAATATTAAGGTAACCACAAAGAGGTATAACAACTCCATAACTCAAAATAAAAGCCAAGAAAAACGCAACGACTCAGCAAACATAAAGTTAAATACTATGAAAATGAGGAACACACAATTTACAAAGAAAAACATCTCAGCACAAAAAAGTAAGTGGAAAAATGAAATTGTCAACAGCACACATAAAAAGGCATCAAAATGACAACACTAAACACATACTTATCTATAATTACGCTGAATGTAAATGGACTAAACGCACCAATAAAGAGACAGAGAGCCTCAGACTGGATAAAGAAACATGATCCGTCTATATGCTGCCTACAAGAGACACACCTTAGACTTAGAGACAAGGATGGAAAAAAATATATCAAGCAAACAATAAGCAAAAAAGAAGAGGAGTAGCAATATTAATTTCTGACAAAATAGACTTTAAAGTTAAATCCACCACAAAGGATGAAGGACACTACAGAATGATTAAAGGGACAATAGACCAGGAAGATATAACCATATTAAATATTTATGCACCCAATGACAGGGCTGCAAGATACATAAAACAAATTTTAACAAACTGAAAAGTGAGATAGACACCTCCACAATTATAGTAGGAGGCTTCAACACACCACTTTCAGAGAAGGACAGGACATCCAGTAAGAAGCTTAATAGAGACACGGAAGACCTAGTTACTACAATCAACCAACTTGACGTCATTGACTTATACAGAACTCTCCACCCGACTACTGCAAAGTATACTTTTTTTTTCTAGTGCACAAGGAATATTCTCTAGAATAGAACAAACCTTTGCAGAACCTAAAACATCGAAATATTACAAAGCATCTTCTCAGACCACAAAGCCATAAAAGTGGAAATCAAAAACAGAAAAATTAGGGAAAAGAAATCCAATACTTGGAAACTGAACAATACCCTGCTGAAAAAAGACTGGGTTATAGAAGACATTAAGGAGGGAATAAAGAAATTCATAGAATGCAACGAGAATGAAAATACTTCCTATCAAATCCTCTGGGACACAGCAAAAGCAGTGCTCAGAGGCCAATTGACATCAATAAATGCACACATACAAAAAGAAGAAAGAGCCAAAATCAGAGAACTGTCCCGACAACTTGAACAAATAGAAAGTGAGAAACAAAAGAATCCATTAGGCACCAGAAGAAAACAAATAATAAAAATTAGAGCTGAACTAAATGAATTAGACAGCAGAAAAACAATTGAAAGAATTAACAAAGCCAAAAGCTGGTTCTTTGAAAAAATTAACAAAATTGATAAACCATTGGCCAGACTGACTAAAGAAATACAGGAAAGGAAGCAAATACCCCAAATAAGAAACGAGATGGGCCACATCACAACAGACCCAACTGAAATTAAAAGAATCATATCAGATTATTACGAAAAATTGTACTCTAAGAAATTTGAAAACCTAGAAGAAATGGATGAATTCCTGGAAAAACACTACCTACCTAAACTAACACAATCAGAAGTAGAACAACTAAACAGACCCATAACAAAAAAAGAGATTGAAAAGGTAATCAAAAAAACTGCCAACAAAAAAAAAACCTTGGCCCAGGTGGCGTTACTGCAGAGTTCTACCAAACTCTCAGAGAAGAGTTAACACCACTACTACTAAAGGTATTTCAAAGCATAGAAAATGATGGAATACTCCCTAACTCATTCTATGAAGCCACCATCTCCCTGATACCAAAACCAGGTAAAGACATCACAAAAAAAGAAAATTACAGACCTATATCCCTCATGAACATAGATGCAAAAATCCTCAACAAAATTCTAGCCAATAGAATTCAACAACATATCAAAAAATAATCCACCACGACCAAGTGGGATTTATACCAGGTATGCAAGGCTGGTTTAATATTAGAAAAACCATTAATGTAATCCACCATATAAATAAAACAAAAGAAAAACTACATGATCTCATCAATTGATACAGAAAAGGCATTTGACAAAGTCCAACACCCATTTATGATAAAAACTCTCACCAAAATAGGAATTGAAGGAAAATTCCTCAGCATAATAAAGGGCATCTATACAAACCCAACAGCCAACGTAACTCTAAATGGAGAGAGCCTGAAAGCATTTCCCTTGAGAACAGGAACCAGACAAGGATGCCCTTTATCACCGCTCTTATTCAACATTGTGCTAGAGGTCCTAGCCAGAGCAATTAGACTAGACAAAGAAATAAAGCGTATCCGGATTGGCAAGGAGGAAGTAAAATTATCTCTATTTGCAGATGACATGATCTTATATGCAGAAAATCCCAAGGAATCCTCCAGAAAACTACTGAAACTAATAGAAGAGTTTGGCAGAGTCTCAGGTTATAAGAGAAGATAAACATACAAAAATCACTTGGATTCCTCTACATCAACAAAAAGAACATCGAAGAGGAAATCACCAAATCAATACCATTCACAGTAGCCCCCAAGAAGATAAAATACTTAGGAATAAATCTTACCAAAGATGTAAAAGACCTATACAAAGAAAACTACAAAGTACTACTACAAGAAACTAAAAAGGACTTACTTAAGTGGAAAAACATACCTTGCTTATGGATAGGAAAACTTAGCATAGTAAAAATGTCTATTCCACCAAAAGCCATCTATACATACAATGCACTTCCGATCCAAATTCCAATGACATTTTTAATGTGATGGAGAAACAAATGACCAACTTCATACAGAAGGAAAAGAAGCCTTGGATAAGTAAAGCATTACTGAAAAAGAGTAAGAAAGTGGGAGGCCTCACTCTACCTGATTTCAGAACCTATTATACAGCCGCAGTAGTCAAAACAGCCTGGTACTGGTACAACAACAGGCACACAGACCAATGGAACAGAATTGAGAACCCAGATATAAATCCATGCACGTATAAGCAGCTGATATTTGACAAAGGCCCAGTGTCAGTTAATTGGCGAAAAGATAGTCTTTTTAACAAATGGTGCTGGCATAACTGGATACCCATTTGCAAAAAAATAAAACAGGACCCATACCTCACACCATGCACAAAAACTAACTCCAAGTGGATCAAAGACCTAAACATAAAGACTAAAACGATAAAGATCATGGAAGAAAAAATAGGGACAATGTTAGGAGCCCTAATACAAGGCATAAACAGAATACAAAACATTACCAAAAATGATGAAGAGAAACCAGATAACTGGGAGCTCCTAAAAATCAAACACCTATGCTCATCTAAAGACTTCACCAAAAGAGTACAAAGACCACCTACAGGCTGGGAAAGAATTTTCAGCTATGACATCTCCGACCAGCGCCTGATCTCTAAAATCTACATGATTCTGTCAAAACTCAACCACAAAAAGACAAACAACCCAATCAAGAAGTGGGCAAAGGATATGAACACGCACTTCACTAAAGAAGATATTCAGGCAGCTAACAGATACATGAGAAAATGCTCTCGATCATTAGCCATTAAAAAAAATAGCCATTAGAGAAATGCAAATTAAAACTACGATGAGATTCCATCTTACTCCAACAAGGCTGGCATTAATCCAAAAAACACAAAATAATAAATGTTGGAGAGGCTGCGGAGAGATTGGAACTCTTATACACTGCTGGTGGGAATGTAAAATGGTACAACCACTTTGGAAATCTATCTGGCGTTATCTTAAACAGTTAGAAATAGAACTACCATACAACCCAGAAATCCCACTCCTCGGAATATACCCTAGAGAAACAAAGAGCCTTCACACGAACAGATATATGCACACCCATGTTTATAGCAGCTCTGTTTACAATAGCAAAAAGCTGGAAGCAACCAAGGAGTCCATCAACGGATGAATGGTTAAATAAATTGTGGTATATTCACACAATGGAATACTACGCATCGATAAAGAACAGTGACCAATCTCTGAAACATTTCATAACATGGAGGAACCTGGAAGGCATTATGCTGAGCGAAATGAGTCAGAGGCAAAAGGACAAATATTGTATAAGACCACTATTATAAGATCTTGAGAAATAGTATAAACTGAGAAGAACACATACTTTTGTGGTTACGAGGCGGGGAGCGGGGGGAGAGGGTTTTTTACTGATTAGTTAGTAGATAAGAACTACTTTAGGTGAAGGGAAGAACAATACTCAATACATGGAAGGTCAGCTCAACTGGACTGGACCAAAAGCAAAGAAGTTTCCGGGATAAACTGAATGCCTAGAAGGTCTGCGGAGCAAGGGCGGGGGTTTGGGGACCATGCTTTAAGGGGACTTCTAAGTCAATTGGCAACATAATTCTATTATGAAAACATTCTGCATCCCACTTTGAAATGTGGCGTCTGGGGTCTTAAATGCTAACAAGCAGCCGTCTAAGATGCATCGATTGGTCTCAACCCACCTGGATCAAAGGAGAATGAAGAACACCAAGGTCACACGATAACTATGAGCCCAAGAGACAGAAAGGGCCACATGAATCGGAGACTTACATCATCCTGAGACCAGAAGAACTAGTTGGTGCCCGGCCACAACCGATGACTGCCCTGACAGGGAGCACGACAGAGAACCCCTGAGGGAGCAGGAGATCAGTGGGATGCAGACCCCAAATTCTCACAAAAAGACCAGACTTAATGGTCTGACTGAGACTAGAGGAATCCCGGCGGTCATGGTCCCCAAAACTTCTGTTGGCCCAGGACAGGAACCATTCCCGAAGACAACTCATCAGACATGGAAGGGACTGGACAGTGGGTAGGAGAGAGATGCTGACGAAGAGTGAGCTATTTGTATCAGGTGGACACTTGAGACTGTGTTGGCACCTCCTGTCTGGAGGGGGGATGGGAGGGTAGAGAGGGTTGGAAGCTGGCAAAATTGTCATGAAAGGAGAGACTGGAAGGGCTGACTCATTAGGGGGAGAGAAAGTGGGAGTATGGAGTAAGGTGTATATAAACTTATATGTGACAGACTGACTTGATTTGTAAACGTTCACTTGAAGATCAATAAAAATTTTAAAAAAAGCAACTTAAAATAAATAAATAAAGGCAGCACAGCCAGAAGCTCACCAGCTAGACTGGGAAAGAGACAGTTAAAGAGAGTTCAGCTAAAACCACTGCCGTATCTTAGGTCGGAGGGATCAGAGTGACTGTGTATAAGATGTACACTATGGGAGAAATAAACTTCATGTAACTAGTACAGCCAGTCACTAAACAAAGACGCAAACAACAATAACAAGTACAGGGAAGAGGGCAGTGAATCAGTATCCAGTGTCACTAAATTATGTAAAATATTAATTTTCACCAAAAAATAAAATAAAAAGTCATTCATAGAAACAGGAAATTGTGACCTATACATAGGAAAAAAGTAGGCAACAGAAATTTCCTTTGACAGGGACCAGATGTTGAACTTAGCAGACAAAGATTTCAAAGCATCAAATAGAGGATAAAAATAAAGACAGAAATTATTAAAAAGAACCAAATGGAAATTCTGGAGTTGAAAAGAATAGTGACTGAGTTCTAGTTTCAACTCAGACATGTAAAGAGTTTAGAAGACATCACTCACCTCCTCACAACAAGAGATAAAGTTAGAAAAAAAAAAAAAAAAACCTGAAAATCAACATCCATTCTTAGGTCCATCATAGAATTGAAGTCAAAGGGTATACCCAAGAATATCCGAGAACTGTAGGAAGGTGTAACCTTATGCAAATAGGTGACTCACACGTGCAATAGGAATACAGAAGAAGAGAAAAATGAACAGAAGCAATATTTGAAGAATAATGCCTGATAATTTCTCAAAATTAATGACAGACACAAAACCACAGATCCAAGAAGCTTGAAGAACACCAAGCAGAATAAATACCAAAAAATCTGCACATAGGTATATCATATTAAAACTATAGAAAACCAAAGATAAAGAGAAAAATCTTAAAAGAAGGCAGGGGGTGGGGGAGGGAACACATACCCATAGAAGAACAAAGATAAGAATTTTATCAGACTTCTCTTCACAAACCATAAATCAAGAAGTGAGTGGAGTGAAATACTGAAAGTGCTGAAAGAGAAAAACAAAACACCAATCTAGAACATTGTATTCAACAAAATTATCCTTCGAAAGTGAAAGAATAATAAAAAATTTCTCAGACGAACAAAACCTGAAAGAATTCGTTGCCAGTAGACGTGCCTTGCAAGACATATTAGAAGAAGTTATTCAGAAAGAAGGAAAATGAAATAAATCAAAAACTCAGATCTCTCTCTATACATAAAAAATTTAGAGAAGAAATAAATGAAGGTAAAATAAAAACTTTTATTCTTGATCTAATTAGATAAATGTTCAAAATAATATTAGCAATGATGTACTGAGTGACTACACTGTATTGATAAGTAAAATGAATGACAGTAATTTATAAGAGACAGGAAGCATGAATTAGGAATATTCTGTTATAAGGTACTACACTACCTGTAAAGCAGTATATTGCTATTCGAGAGTAGATTCAGATTTGTTGTAAATATATACTGCAGACTCTAGGACAACCACTAATTTTTTTAAAAAAAAAAGAAAATATAACCAATAAGCTAACCAATAAGAAAATGAAATCATATACCATGCTCAAAAAAACCAGAGAAGAAAACAAACAAGTGGAAAGAAAAGCTAAAATATGATCAGTATTAAACCAACTATATCAATAATCACTTTAGAAGTGAACGGTCTAAGTACATCATTAAAAGACATAGTATCAGAATGGATAAAAATAAAATTTAAAAAAGCAACTACATGTTGTCTAAAATAAACCCATTTTAAACATAAAAACACTTGTAGTTTGAAAAAAGTGATTCCAGAAAGATATACCATGCTAATCAAAAGAAGTATGAAGTAGCTATATTAATTTCAGACATAGCAGACTTCAGAACAAGGAAAATATCAGGAATCGAGAGGAGCATTACATAATAATAAATGGATCAATTTTCCAAGAAGACATAAAAATACTTACTAGTCATGTGCCTAACAACAAAGCATCAAAATATGTAAGACCAAAGCTCACCGAATGGCAAGAAGTGGACAAATCCATAAATACAGTTGGAGACTTCAGTACCCTTCTATCCGTAGTATAGTACCATCAAGCAAGTGGATCGAACTGACATTTATAGGATACTTCCTACAATAAGAGCAGAATACACATTCTACTTAAGCACACATGGAATATTCATCAAGATAGACCATATTCTGGGCCATAAAACACCTCTCAATAAAAAAAAAAAAAAAAGAAGTTAAATCATACAAATTATGCCCTGGACCACAGTGGATTCAAACTAGAATAACAGAAATATAGTTGGATAATTCCAGAAGATTTGGAGATTAAAGAACACACTTCTAAATAACACATAACTAAAAGAAGAAATCAAAGAGAAATTTAAAAAATATATTTAAATAAACCAAAATGAAAATACAACTTATCAAAATCTGTGGAATGCAGAAGAAGTGTCTTTACAGGGAAAGTTGTAGCATTGAATGTATATACTAGGAAAGAAGAAAGATCTAAAATCAATAATGTAAGCTTCCGTCTTAGGATTCAAAAGAGAAAAAAAATTGAATTAAAAATCACAGAAAAAAAAGAAATTTGGAGCAGAAATCAATACAATTTAAAACTGGAAAACAATTCCAAAAATCAATGACACTAAAAGCTAGTTCTGCAAAAAGATTTTTAAAACTGATAAGCCCATAGCTAAACAAAAAATGAAGAGAGGAAACAAATTACTAATATCAATAATGGAAGAAGGGACATCATTACTAACCCCATGGACATTAATAGATTGATAAAGAAATATTAAGAACAATTGTATGCCCATACATTCAACAATTTGGATGAAATGAATCAGTTCTTTGAAAGACAAAAACCACCAAACCTCACACAATAAGGAATAGATAGGTTGTATTTACTAAAGAAGTTGACTCAATAATTAATAAAATACCAAGTTCAGATGATATCTTGTGTGAATTCCACCAAACAGTTAAGAAAGAAATGGTACTAATTCTTTACAACCCCTCCCAGAAAATAAAAGCAGAGAGAACATTTTCTGACTTATTTACTAAGGCCAGCATTACCCTAGTTCTGAAACCAAAGACTATTTAAGAAAGGAAAACTAAAGACAAATTTCTCTCTATGAACATAGATGTAAAATCCTCAACAAAATCCAGCAAATCAAATCTGACAATGCTATAAAAAGAATGGTACACCCAAAAAAAAATCAAGTAGATTTATTTTGTATATGCAAGCCTAGTTCAACAATCAAAAATCAATTAACGCAATCTATGAATTTTTTTTTATGAAATCAGCAGGTTAAAAAAAGAAAAATCACATGATTATGTCAATAGATGCAAAAAAAAAAAGTATTTGACAAAATCCAGCACTCGTTCATGATAAAAACTCTCAGCAAACTAAGAGTAGAGGGAAACTTCCTCACCTTGATAAAGGATATCTACTTAAAAGCCTATAGCTAATATCCTACTTAATTGTGAGAATCTAGATGCTTCCTCCTTAACAGCAAGAACAAGGCGAGGATATCCCCTCACCACTCACATTCAACATCATACTGGAAGACCTACCTAAATAAATAACAAAAGAAAAAAAGAGCTATGCAGATTGGGACAAAAGAAATAAAACTGTCTATTCTAGATGACATGATTATCTATGTAGAAAAATCCCAAAGAATTGACAAAAGAACTTGTGGAACTAATAAGCAATTATAAGAAGATTGCAAGATACAAAGTTAATATACAAAAGTCAATTGTCTTTTGGAATCTGAGATACTAAGCTGAGGATTATTTAAGTTTTAAGCCTATGTGCATAAATTTTCATTAGGCTGGAATCTAATTTTGTTTTACCATGGTCTGCTATGTTCTTTATGTCTCTTTGTATTTGAATCCCCCCTGCATTATCCTCCCTTTTCATGCAAAAATATTAAGTCTTTTACAATTAAAAAAAGTAATATCTGTTTGTAAAAACCTCAAATGATGCGGAGATATAAAGAGTACAATGTGAGAGTCTCCTCATACTCTTAACAATTTTAATAGATTTTTATGCATATATAATTTTTAATCTAAATGAGAATTCATATGTATATTTCTGTAATCTACTTTTTTGGTTTGTCTTTATGTACCAATTTATAATGAAATTTTTTACACGATAGGTAGAACACTGGAGTGAGAGAGATTAAACTTTTTAATAGCTTCATAGAATTGTATAGATGTATCATATTTTTTTAGCCATTTCATTGATTGTGTTTCAGTTTTTGCTATTAATGTCACAGTGACCATTCTTTTACCCCTCTGAGTTCCATTTGTAAGATGGGAATAATAATAGTATACATCACAAAGGGTTGTTGTGAGGATAAATAGGATAATACTTGTAAAGTGCTTAGAACAGTGTCTAATACATAGCAGATATGATAGCTATTAACTATATAAATGATAACTATTACTATACAAAAAAAGCTAATTGCCTTTCTGTGTACCAACAGTGGGATTTAAAACAAACAAACAAAAAAAACAGCATTTACATTAGTACCAAATGAACAAAGTACTCAGGATTAAATGTAAAAAAAAAAAAAGTATAATATTTATATGAGGAAAAGTACAAAACTCTGATGAGAGATTTCAAAGAAGAATCAAATAAATGGAGAAATATTCCATGTTCATGGATAAGGAGACTCAATGTTCTTAAGATAGCAGCTCTTCTCAACTGGACCTATAGATTCAGTTCAATCCCAATCAAAAGCCCAGCAAGTTATTTTGCTGATATCAAAAAACTCATCCAAAAGATTACTTTGAAAGGCCAAAGGTATAGCCAACACAAAATTGAAGAAAAATAATAAAGTCAGAGATTGACACTCCTCATTTTGAGACTTTATAAATTTACAATAATCAGAGCAGTGTAGTAATGGCAAAAGATTAGATGAATAGATCAATGGGACAGAGTAGAGAGTCCAGAAACATACTCACACAAATATCATCGACTAATCTTTGACAAAGCAGCAAAGGCAATTTAATGGAGAAAGGACAGTCTTTTCACCACACAGTGCTGGCAAAACTAGACATCCACATGAAAAAAGAATCTAGACATTGATTTTAAACTTTTCAGAAAAATTAACTCAAAATGGATCACAGGCCCAAATGTAAAATCAAAACGATAAAATTTCTAGAAAATAACAAAGGAGAAAATCTAAGTGATTTGGGTTTGATGATGACTTTTTTAGGTACACCACCAAAAGTATAATCCATGAAAGAACATATTGTTAACTTGGAATTTATTAAAATAAAAAATTTCTAGTTTGTGAAAAACACTGTTAAGAGCAGGAAAAGACAAGCCATAGGCTAGGAAAAAAAATTTCAAAATACATAAATCATAAAGGACTTGTATCCAAAACATACAAAGAATTCCTAAAAACCTACGATAGAAAACAAACAATCCCACTGAAAAAATGGGCAAAAGACATGAACAGACACCTCACCAAGAAGATAAACGGGTATCAAATAAGTATATGGAAACTTGGTGGTGTTGTTAGGTGCCATTGAGTCAGTTCAAACTCATAGTGACTCTATGTACAACAGATCGAAACTCTGCCTGATCCTACACCATCCCTACAATCATTGCTATGTGTGAGCCCAGTGTTGTAGCCACTACATCAATCCATCTTGTTGAGGGTCTTCCTCTTTTTTGCTTTACCAAGCATGATGTCCTTTTCCAGGGACTGGTACCTCCTGGTCCACTCACCCACGGCCATAGAGTCAATTCCGACTCATAGTGACCCGGATCCCTCCTGGTAACACGTCCAAAGTACGTAAGACAAAGTCACACCATCCTCACTTCTAAGGAGCTTTCTGCCTCTACTTCTTCCAAGATAAATTTGTTTGTTCTTTTGGCAGTCCATGGTAATTCAAATGCATCAATTCCTCTTTGGTGTTCCCTATTAATTGTCTAGCTTTTGCATGCATTTGGGGTGATTGAAAATATCACTGGGCATTTTTCAAATTCCATGGACCTGTACAATACAAAAAGAGAACCATAATGTAAACTGTATTGTTGTTTTTGTTAGGGGTCATTGAGTTGATTTCAACTCATAGGAAGCCCATGTTACAGAGTAGAAATGCCCCATAGGGTTTTCTAGGTCATAATTTTTATGGGAGCAAATCACCAGATCTTCCTCCCATAACGTCACTGGGTAGATTTTAATTGCCAACCCTTCAGTTAGCAGCAGAGTTCTTCGCCTTGTGCCACCAGGGCTCCTTAATGTAAATTATAGATTTTAATTAATAATAAGCTATCGATAGCAATTCATAAGTTGTAAAAATGTACTGCCCTAATGGAAGATGTTAATAATAGGAGAAACTGTTACCAGGAGACAGAGGGATATATGGGAAACCTCTTTACTAGCTGCTCAATTTATCTGTAAACTAAAAAGTGTTCTAAAATAAAGTCTTTTTTTTTTTAAGTACAATGACCAAAATAAAAAATTAACTAACAGGCCTAAACAGTAGCTTTAAGCTGGCAAAAGAAAGAATCAGTGAATTTAAGAATTGCTCAGTAGAGATTATGCATTCTGAAGAAAACAGAAAAATGAATAAAGGACAATGAACAGAGAATCGGAGAACTGTGTGACACCATTAAGCACACTAACATATTCTCCTGGAGGAATAGAGAGAGAGAAAGGAGCAAAAAAAGAAGAAAGAAAGAAAGAAAATTCAAAGATGTAATGGCTAAAAAACCCCAAAATTTAATGAAAAACATTAATCTATGCATTGAGGACACTCAACAACCTCCAAGTAGGATGAATGCAAAGAGATTCACATGAAAACACATCATTTCAAAATGTGGAAAGCCAAAGACACATAAATTTAGGAAAACAACAGGAGAAAAATGACTCATCACATACCAGGGAATCTTAATAATATTGTCAACTAATATCTCATTAGAAACTTTGGCAAACAGAAGATAGTGTTATAGCATATTCAAAGTGTTGAAAGGAAAAGAGACTGTCAATTACCAATCTTCTGTTCATCAAAATCACTCTGTAAAATAAAGGCAAAATGAGACATCCTCAGACAAACAATAATTGAGCAACTTATTTGCAAGGAGACCCATATTCCAGAATTACTAAGGGAAGTTATTCAGGCTGAAAGAAAGTGACCCCAAACAGTAATTAGAGTACACGCACACACACGCACACACAAAATTACATTACTAAAGGTTACTGTGGAGGAAGTTTACAAAAGACAATATAATTGTATATGTCTTCCCTTTTTCTTAATTAATTAAAAATGTTATTGCATAAAATAATATGTATATAATTATATTGTTGGACCTATAAATACATATGAAAATATTTGACAATAACTGCTTAAAAAAGATGGATTAGAGAAAAGTGTACTGGAGTAAGGAAATAAACCAGGTAGTAACATGAATCCAGAGAAAGAAATGAAGAGAACCAAAAAAGATAAATAACAACATGGATATAATAAAATCTATAAATACACACTTGAATAACTTTCCTGTCTCAGCTTCATTAAAAACATAAAATTACATAAATAGTTATTATAAAAATGTGTTGTTGGGTTTGTAATATGTATAGACAATACATATAAAAATAATAGTACAAATACAGGGAGGAGAGATTTAAACTATATAGCAGTAAAATTTTTATATCTTACTGTAATTAAGTTACTATAAATCTAACATAGATTCTGATCATTTAAGATGTATATTTTAAGCTCTAGAGCAACCATAAGGAAAATAACTTAGAAAAAAATGTAGTCAAAAAATCACTAAAGTAATTAAAATGCTACACTAGAAAACATTAATACGAACAAAGCAGTAAAGCAGGAACAGAGGAACAAACAAAAAGCTAAGTCACAGATGTAAACCCAATCATATCAATACCCCATGGTTGTCAAGTTGATTCTGACTCAAAGCTACCATATAGGACAGAATAGAACTTCCCCATAGGGTTGCCAAGGCTGTAATCTTTATGGAAGCAGACTGCTACATCTTTCTTCCATGGAGTGTATGGTGGGTTTGAACCACCAACGTTTTAGTTAGCAGCTGAGCACTTAACCACTGTGCCACCAGGACTCTTTAACCATATCAACAATAACAAATAATATGAATAGATTAAACAATCCAGTCGAAAGGCACAGATTATCAGACACACACACACAAAATATCCAACAATATGCTGTCTATAGGAGACACAATTTAATTTCAAAGATATAAATAGGTTGAAAGTAAAATATTAAAAAATATACATATACCATGCAAACAATAACTACAAGAAAGCTGGAATATTTATACTAACATTAGAGAAAATATATTTTAAAACAAAAAAGTTACTAAAAATAATGAACGAAGGACATTTTCCAATGATAAAAGGATTGATGTGTCAGAAAAAGAAAACAATATAGATCTATAAGTAAAAAGTACCTACCAACAAATCCCAAAAATGCATGCAGCAAAAGCTGAAAGAATAGGAGGGATAACTAGACAATTCAACAAAAATAGTTGGAATTTAAAATGTCCGTGCTTCAAAATAACATCACCAATAAAGGGAAAAGTCAACAACAGTATAGGAGAATATATTCCAAATTATACATCTAATAAGGGTCTTGTATACAGAATATATAAAGAATGTTTATATCTCAACAATAGAAAGACAAATAATCCAATTTTAAAATTTTCAAAAGATATGCATAAAGATTTATTCACATAAACTATACAAATGGCTGATAAGGATACCAAAAGATGTTCTACATAAATAGTAGTTCAAAAGTTAGGGAGATGCTAATCGAAACTACACTGAGATATCACTTCTACATGGAATATTTTTCACTCATCAAAAAAGGAAGTATCGGAACATGCTACAACTTGGATGAATAGTAAAAACATTACGTAAAAAAAAAGAAGCCAGATGCAAGGGGTCACATATTGCATTATTCCGTATATATGGAATGATCATAATTGGAAACCCATAAATTGAAAGTAGAGAAAATCAATCAATGTTTTCCACAACATAAATAAAACAAAGGAAAAGAACCATATGATCATATCAATTGATGCAGAAAAGGCATTCAATAAAATTCACCACCCTTTTCTGATAAAAACTCTCAGCAAAATAGAAAATGAAGGGAAATTTCAATGCAATTAAGGATATATACTTAAAATCAAAACCCAACATTATACTCAACAGAGAAAGTTTGAGAGCCTTTCCCTTGAGAAAGGGAATGAGACAAGGATGCCCATTATTGCCACTCTTATTCAGTGTTGCACTGGAAGACCTAGCCAGAGCAACAACACAAGAAAGAGAAATGAAAGGTGTTCAAATAAGAAAGGAAGACGTAAAACTATTTCTATTTGCAGATGACATGATCCTATACACATAAAATAAAAAATAGGAGACCCTAAAGATTCCTAAAGAAAACTGCTGAAACTAATGGAAGAATTTAGCAATGTAGCAGGGTAAAAGATCAACACACAAAAATCAGTTGGGTTCCTCTACACTAACAAAGACTACTCTGAAAAAGAAATCAAGAAAACAATACCATTTACAATAGCCCTCAATCAATAAAACACTTAGGAATTAACCTAACTACGGGCATAAAGGGCCTGTTCAATCAAGATTATAAAGCACTACCACAAGAGTGTTTGTAGTACAAAAATGGAAAGACATCCTGTGCTCATGGGTTGGAAGACTTAATACAGTGAAAATGTCAATTCTACATAAAGCAATCTACAGATAGAATGCAATCCCGATACAAATCACAGCAGCATTCTTTACAAAAAAAAACTATTGACCAACTTCACATGGAAAGGAAAGAAACCTGTAATAGCCAAAGCAGTATTGAGGAAAAAGAAAGGAGGCTGTATATTATGTATCAAAACATAATATACAGCTACTGTATTGACACATATACCAGCAGAATATTTCTGAGAATTCAGACTTAAACCCAGCCACCTATGGTCAAGTAATTTTCAACAAGGGGACAAAGTCCATTCAGTGGGGGCAGAAACAGTCTCTTTAATAAACGGTGCTGGCAAAGCTGAATATCCACCTGCAGATAAATTAAACAGGACCCATACCTCACACATACACAAAAAAACTAACTCGAAATGGATCAAAGACATAAATGTTAAACCTAATGACATAAAATTCCTGGGAGAAAACTATGAGACCTAATCTTTTGTAAAAAATAGGATAATAAACATAACGACAAATGCACAAATAGAAGACAAATAGATAAATTGGACCTCATAAAAATTAAAAACTTATGCTCATCAAAAGGCTTTATTAAAAGAGTGAATAGACAAGCTACAGACTGGGAAAACGTCTTCAGAAAGGAGTTATCCAATAAGGTTCTAATCTCTAAAATCTTTAGAAAACTCAACAACAAAAAGTTAAACAACCCAATTACAAAATGGGCAAAGAACATGAACAGAACCTTTACCAAAGAGGACATCTAAGCAGCCAACCATCTTACTCCAGCTAAAATAGCACTGATTAAAAAAAAAAAGAAAAAAACAGATAACAAGTGTTGGTGAGGATGTGGGGCAATTGGAACATTTATCCGTTGCTGGTGGGACTATAAAATGGTACAACCACTGTGGAAAATGGTATGGCACTTTCTCAGAAAAGTAGAAATAGAACTACCCTATGATTCAGCAATCTCACCCATAGGTATATACCTTAAAGACCTAAAAACAATGACACGAACGCATGCCCATCTGTGTTCATTGCTGCTTTATTCACAATAGGAAATAAATGGAAACAACCGAAGTGCCCATCAACAGATGAATGGATAAGCAAATTGTGGTATATGCATACAATGGAGCACTATACAACCACAAAGAACAATGATGAGTACATGAAACAGATTATAACATGGATGGACCTGGAGGGCATATTGCTAAATGAAATACGTCAAGCACATAGAGACAAATATTATATGGTCTCTCTTTTATAAGAAGAGAAGAATAGATATGCATGGAGATACCAATATCCATTGGTGGTTACCAGGAAGAGGAGGAGGAAGGGGAAGTATGCTTTAGATTGTAGATAATTGTTATAATTTATTTATTTATTTGGTGATGGGAAAAGTGGCACCAAATGTGGGTGTAGTCAGCACAGCACAATCAAAGCAAAAACAAGTGTTTAACCACATATGGATGGGTATAGACACGTTGTTATACAGGTAGGTACAACTATATGCATAAAAAAAAAATATGCATAGGTGAGAATAAACAGAAGTATCTATAAACCCATTGTCGCTGAGTCGATTCCAATTCCCAGCGACCTTATAAGTCAGAGTAGAGCTGCCCCAGGGGTTTCCAAGGAGTGCCTGGTAGATTTGAACTACCAACGTTTTGGTTAGCAGCCAAACATTTAAACACTGCACCACCAGGGTATGTATAAATACAAATATGTGGGTGAAGGTACATATATTCATTGAAGACACAAATACACATACTACACAGACATAACCAAACACCTTCCAAGATTGGTTTTCTGGGTTTGAAAGCTTAGAACCATAGTCTCATGGAACAACTTAGTCAATTGGCATGACATAGTTCACAAAAATCATGATCTGCATCCTAGTGAAGTAAGTAGCATCTGGGCCTTCATAAGCTTGCATGGGCCATCTAAGACACAAATATGGGTCTTTATTCACAAGGAGCAAAACAGTAAGAAGGTAACCAAAAACACAGAGAAGGAACAAGCCTACACAAGCCACAGCCTTATCTACCTTGGGACCAGAAGAACCAGATCATGTCTGCCCGCCAACACTGGCCATTTTGACTGGGGTCGCAATTGGTGGGCCCAGATAGAATGGAAGAAAAACGTGGATAACTCAAATTCTTATGGAAAAAAAAAAAGCCAGAGAAACCGGAACAGTGGAGAACAGAAGACTCCCTGAGGTGATCGCCCTGAAACACTATTTAAACCATAGAACCGAATCTATTCCCTTAGATAACCTTTTAGTGAAATAGCAGAATGGCACACAAACTGAAGGATATTACCCATAAGATCGGTGCTCTACTTAAAAACCATCAGTATGAAACCAAAAGGTCAGAGATTACTCAAAAGCAAAGATATGAATATAAGGAGGCAGGGAAACCAGAGAACTGGAAATGGAACAAACAGAACACAATTAAAGAGAATGTGGACACACTGTGATAAACGTAATTAATGTCACTGAACAATTTGTGTGAAAATTGTCAAATGAGAACCTAATTTGCTGTGTAAACTTGCACCAATAACTCAATAAAACATTGTTTAAAAAGAAATTGAAAGTAGACTTAAGGATTGTCAAGGGCTAAGGGAAAAGAGAATGGGGAATAACTTTATTTGTTACAGGGTTTCCTTTTAGGGTGATGAAAAAGTTCTGGAAATGGTGGTGATTGTGGTACAACTTTGTGAATACACTGAAGACCACTGAACTACACAGAAGGGTGCATTCTATGTGTCTTAGTCATCTAGTGCTGCTATAACAGAAATACCATAAGTGGATGACAAAATGGTGGACAATCACACAACACTGGGAATCATGGCCTAGCCAAATTGATACACCATATTTTGGGGGGACACAATTCAATCCATGACATTATGGTATATAAATTACATCTCAATAAAAAAAATACAGTTGGGGCCTTCAATACGTATAGTGGGTAAAATTGTAGCTCCAAAAGGATATGTCCACGTCAAATCCCTGGAACCTGAGAATGTTACCTTATGTAGAAAAAAGTTATTTGCTGTTGTAATTAAGGATCTCACAATGATATAATCCTGGCTTATCCAGCAACTAAACCCAGCAACATACATAAAGCATTATATACCATGACCATGTGGAATTTATCCCTGGAATGAAAGGTTGTTTAATATCTGAAAACTAGTCAATGAGGTACACCACGTTAATAGATAAGAGACAAAAACCATATAATTATCTCAATATATGCAAAAAAAAAAAAGCATTTAACCAAATTCAACACATTTTTATGATTTAAAAAAAAAAAACTAAACAAAATAGGGTTATTATAAAACTTCCCCAAGCTAATAAAGGACATCTATAAGAAGCTCACGGTTAACATCATAATTAATAGTGAAAGACTGAATGCTTTCCCCTATGACATGAAACAAGACAAGGATGTCCATTCTTGCCATTTCTAGTCAACATTTTACTGAAGATTCTAGCCAGGGGATTTAGACACACACACTCACACACACGCACACTATATATGGTATCCAATTTGGAAAGGAAAAAGTCACACTATCCCCAATGGCGGGGAAACCCTGATGGCATAGTGGTTAAGTGCTAGGGCTGCTAACCAAAGGGTTGGCAGTTTGAATCCACCAGGCACTCTTTGGAAACTCTATGGGGGCAGTTCTACTCTGTCCTATAGAGTCACTATGAGTGGGGATGGACTCGACGGCACCGGGTCTGGGTATCCCTAATGGCGGATGGCATGATCTTGTATATAGAAAATCCTAAAGTAGTCACTAAATATCTTATAGAAGTAATAAATGATTTCCAAAATTTGCCATATACAAGATCGAAATACAAAAAAATCAATTGTAGTCCTATATTCTAGCAATGAATATTTCAAAAACAAAATTAAGAAAGCAACTCTATTTGCAATAGTATCAAAAACGTTTTACCTGGAAATAAATATAGCAAGAGAAGCAAAAACTTATAGTCTGAAAACTATAAAATATTGTTGAAAATAATTAAAGAAGACCTGTGTAAGTGAAAAGACATCCCATATTCATGAATTACAAGACTTAATACTGTTTAGATACAACACTTCCCAAACCGATCTACAGATTCAATGCATTCCCTATCAAAACCCCAGCTCGTTTTTCTGCAAAAACTGACAGATTGTAAAGTTTATATGTGAATACAAGGGATATATAGGAATTAAATAATTGTCAAAAAGAAGTTTGAGGACTTACACTGCCCAATTTTGAAACTTACTGCAAAGCTACAATAATCAAGACAGTGTGTTAATAGCACTTTGATAGACAGATAAATCAATGAAACAAAATTGAAATTCCAGAAATACAACCTTAAGTTTATGGTCAATATATTTTTGACATGAGTGCCAAGACAATTCAATGGACAAAGAATCATCTTTTCAACAAATAATCTTTGAACAACTGGATATCCATATATGAAAGAATGAAGTTTGTCTCTTTCTTACAGCATAAATAAAAATAAACCCCAAATTGATCACATATCTAAATGTAAAAGCTCAAAGTTTAAATTTCAGAGTTGAAAGCAAGGAGTAAATCTTTATGACCTTGAGTTACGCAAAGTCTTTTTAGATATGACACCAAAAGCATAAGCAATAACAACAAGAAAAAAAGATAAATTGGACTTTATCAAAATTAAAAGCTTTTTTTTGTTGCAAACAATATTATCAAGGAAGTGAAAATGCAACCCACTGAATTGGAGAAAATATTTGCAAATCATATACCTGATAAGGCACTTATATCCATAATATGTAACGAACACTTAGAAGTCAATAGTAAAAAGACAACCTAGTTTTAAAAATGGACAAAGAACCCTTACAGCTCAATAATAAAAAGATGACCAATTCAATTTTAAAAATGGGCAAAATATTTGTATAAGCATTTCTCCATAGAAATGGCCAATATTCTCATTAAAAAAAAAAATGCTGGACATCAATAGCCATTAAGGAAATGCAAATCAAAACTATAATGAGATACAACTTCATATCCTAGAATGGCTATAATAAATGAAAAAGATAATAGCAAGTACAGTGAGATGTGGCAAAACTAGAACACCCATCATTTCTATCTATTGGGAATGTAAAATTATGCTGCTTGTTTGGAAAACATTTTGGCAGTTCCTCAAAATGTTATGCATAGGATTTACTTTATAATGAATAATTCCACTCCTTTGTATATACCCAAGTAAAATAAAAAATGTGTCCACTTAAAAATGTGTATACTAATGTTGATAAAAAAAAAAAAACCCGCTGCCGTTGAGTCGATTATTTATAATAGCCAATAAGTAGAAACAACCCAATTGTTCATCAACTGATGAATAAACAAAATCTGTTATATTCATAAAATTGAAGATTATTCAGCCATAAAAAAATGAAATACTGATACATATGATGTTATGAACCTTAAAAATTTTGCTAAGTAAAAGCATCTTGTCACAAAGGACCATATATTCCATGATTCCATTATATGACATACCCGGGCTAAGAATTTCCACAGAGACAAAAATTACTTGTTGCCCAGGGCTGAGGGTTGGATGGTGTGGATAAACAGAGCATGACTTCTAACGATCAAGGAATTTCTTTTTGAATGATGAAAAGTTCTAAAATTAGATTGTGTTGATGGATGCACAACTCTAAGTGTACTAAAACCATTAAATTGTAGACTTTAAATGGATGAATTGTATGATATTTGAATTATATTTTACTAAAGGTTTGTTTTAAAGAGGGCCTCAAAGATGCTTCATGCTCTATCACTTACTTTCCATTCTGAATTTTCTTCCTCTCCTGCCACATTTCCTTCAACTCTGTCTCTATCCAACTCCTGGCTGATAATTTGGCAATGAATAGTCAACTCAGTTCTGAGGTCCCACTTGGATGCTATCTTGCTCCTGTCTTGGGAACTCCCTTAGCTCCACATTCTGTGGTCCTAAAACCAACTCTTATTCACCTTCAAAGTCAGGCCAGGGTTCTAGAATCCATATCCAGATCAGGGAGACAAGACTCTCAGCATGTTTGAGAGGAGAATCTGAACAGTCATTCCCTGGCAGAATCTTGGGGCCACCTCCCTACTAGTAAGGACACATCTGATAGGCAGTAGGACTCAAAGGGTAGAGTCAAGGTTACCAGGGACAAATTTGAGAATCACTTCCTTCTGTTCCAGGTTATTTCTTTATAAAGACTATAATTAAAATTGAAAGTCTTGCTTAAAAATTGAGGATTCCCCACTTAACACTCTGCACGTAAGATGTCACCTCATCTCTTAATGATTTACCAAAAAACAAAAAAAAAACCTGTTGCTGTTGAGTCGATTCCAGCTCATAGCGACCCTATAGGACAGATTAGAACTGCCCCCATAAGGTTTCCCAGGAGGGCTGGTAGATTCAAACTGCTGGTCTTTTTGGTTAGCAGCCAAGCTCTTACCCACTGCACCACCAGGGCTCCATTTTACCCAAAGAAGGGAATAATAATGACCTCACAAAATTTAAGCAGAACAAATGAAAGATTGAATTTTGTAAATAAGGGTCTATACAGATCTGAATTGTTACTCTGTAACTCCACATAGGTAACCTGTTCTTTGTCCATATCTTTAAATTTAGTGGAGAAAATGGTAATATTCAGAGAAGTGAGGCCAAGAAGCCAACCTCTATGGCCCAATTAGCTGGATTGAAAATAATCGACCACTTTTCTCAGAACTTTCAGAGGATGGTTTCAGTGTTCTCCAAGAGAATATTTCTTTGCAGGTATTAACCAGTATCTGCCCCTCCATTCAGCTCCTACAGCCCCCAGAATCTGGGCCACCAGACATATCTTACTAATTGCCATAAGAGATAAATGTGTCCTTCCCACCCCCCCAGTGTCTGGCACAAGCTGCTCCAGGGCTGGATACACATCAATGACTGGCTCAGTAGTCATCAGGAAATAGCCTCAAGTGCCATGACAACACCTCTCAGGCTGCAGACTCACCTATCCCTCTGGAGGCAAAGGAAAAGAGTCAGTCAACTCTTCCATTAATTACCTTGGTAGGAACGGAAACTCTAATGACTCTTCAACTTTCATTCCTCTGGGCAAGTCAGTTCAGGCTTTATCTTTCCTTATCAGCCTATTTTCCAATCTTGGGATCTCCTTGGTGGCTAAACTCCTAATTATATAGACTTTTAAAGCTACTAATATAGTAAATGCTTAATATTTCCTTAGTCCACTGCACCAGAGCAGAGATGTGTTTTCTAAAAAAAAGGAACTGAGAGAGAAAATAAGCACCTCTCTTCAAGGCCACGAGCTTAACTACTGTGAGATGTAAGATCTAGAGCAGTAATTCTCAGCTGGGCTGCAGGTTAGAATCATCAGGGAACTCTGAGAAGCCCTAATGCCCAGGCTACACTCCAATTAAGATTACATCAGAATCTCAGGGAATAGGACGAGGAATCAGTATTTTTTAAAAACTCCACATGTGATTCCAATGTGCAGCCAAGGTTGCGATTCACTGATTTAGACAAATGCTACTTTACACTTTAATGTGCATAAAAATCCCCTGAGGATTGCATTAAAATGAAGGCTATGATTCAGCAGGACCTGGTTGGGGGCTGGAGGGGTTGGGCTGAGATTCTCTACATGTCTTAACAAGCACCCTGGTGATGCTAATACTGCAGGCCTTCAAGCCACACTTTGAATAGCAAGGACCTAAATAGCCATGGTTCTCTATTTTTGCTACACATTAGAATTATCTGGAGAGCTCTTAAAACTCTTATTGCCAGAACTGCACTCCATATTAGCCTAATCAAGATCTCCGGGGATGGAAGGCAGATATCAGTATTTTTTAAAATACATCCAGTGATTCCAGTGTGTAGTACATTAGTGAAAATGTAATAAAGGATTGAAGCTGTTACGACCCTGGGTCTGATTTCATTCAATAGGTGGGAAGGATGGGAAGGTGGGAAGGATGGGAAGGAAGGACCACAGAGAGATTCAAGTCCACCAAACAAGTTTGTTTTAAAAGCAAAAAGATGCCAGCTAAGGGAGAATTGCATGATTCTTAATTTGGTCTGTGTCATCTCGGAAGGCAGATCTCAGATCAGTGAGACGGACTTAATCTCAGTATGTGGAAATTCTGTCTACAAGTCAGCTGTCTAAATAGAAAGGTCAGTTTATAAATTAACACGTATATCAGGTAAAGGTTTGGGCAAAGAGGAATCCTTTATTCTCCTTTTACTCCCCCTTCACCCCAGTTAACGTCTACTCCATCAGTCAGTCTTGCCATGACCATCTTCAAATTATAGAACTAATACGTCCACTTCTGCTACAACAGTACTTACAGAACCACGATCATCTCTTGCCTTGAATACCAGAATAGCTCCTTCAAACGTAATAGTCCTCTGTTGGAATTGTCCCCCAACTATAATAACTTCTCAACTGGTACAGCCTCCTAAATGGAATAGTCTCCCAATAGGAATAGACTCTTAACTAGAATTAATAAAAAAAAAAAAAAAAAATTGCCACCTAGTCAATTCCAACTCTTAGTGACACCATAGAACAGAGTAGAACTGCCCCACAGAGTTTCCAAGGCTGTGATCTTCACAGAAGCAGACTGCCACATCTTTCTCTCGTGGAGCAGCTGGTGAGTTCAAACCACTGACCTCCCCAGTTAGCAGTTGAGCACTTAATCACTGTACCACCAGGGTTCCTCTCTTAACTGGAAAAGCCCCCCACAAAATGGAATATTCCCTAATGGGAATACTTCCCGAACTGAAATGGCACCCACCAATTGGAATAGAATCCTCACCTGAAATAGCCATGCTTCTGGGTATACTTCTTCACTTTGGCCTTCATCTATAGCCACGAATAGCAGCTGGGTTGGGCTTTTTAAAATATGAATTACACCATGTTGGTCTCTTCACAAAAAGTCTCCCATGGCTTCCCTTCCCATTTAAATAAAATCCATGTCCCTAACCATGACCCACAAAACCATACATTAACTCGTCCCTGCCTACTTCTCCAAGTCTCTCTCTTTCCACTCTCCTCTAAGTCCAGTCCTTGCCAGCCTCTCCAACCACTGCCTCCTTGGTGGACCTTGAATGTGTAGAGCAAACCCATTTTCCTGAACTTCATACTAACCATCCATCTGCTTAGAAAGCTGATCTGCACCTGATCAATTCCTTCTTATAATGCATACTTGACTCAAATTTCATCTCTTCCGAGAGGATTTCTAATCCAAAATGCTTAAACTTATTTTCCCACTCTCTCTGAATTGCATTACTCCCTTTTTGTGTCGTTTTTCATATGGTATTTAATATAATTGATTTATTTCTTTGTTCAACAAATATTTATTGAGCAGTATGTTCAGGGGCTTTTCTAGGCAGTGGGGAAAGATTGGTAAACAAAAGAGAAAAATCCACACCCTCATGGAAGTTACACCCTACTTAACATCGCCATTTGTGGTCTGAAATGTCACAGTCATTCACTTGCTTATGCGTTGGCTCCGCTAGACTCCATAGGCAGGGGTCTTTGCAGCCTTGTTTCTGCTTTGTGCTTGGTTTCTAGAAGAGTATCTGAAATGTAATAAATGTTCAATATATATTTGGAAGAATGAATAAATTGAGACTTAAAAAAAATATTTAAAAGCCTGAAATTATTAAATTCTATCCATGGAGGCATGTAGTTTCTCTCCCTTCTTATCACGTCAAGTCTAAGAGGTTTTGAAGAAAATCTAGTCCTGTGCTACTTCAAGTATGGACTGTAGAACAGCAGTAGCAGCATCACCCGGGACCTGGTTACAAATGCAGGTTCTCAGGTGCTACCCCAGAACTTGTGAATCAAAATCTGCATTTGATGAGATCTCCAAATGAAGTAGTAATATAGTCCATGCTCCTCTAATTGTTGTCATTGTCAAGTCGATTCTGACTCATGGTGACCTCATGTATGTAGAATAGAACTGCTCTATAGGATTTTCAAGGCAGTGATCTTTTGGAAGCAGTTCGCCAGACTTTTCTTCCGAGGTTCAAACCACCAACCCTTTGGCTAATAGTCGTGCGCTTAACCATTTGCACCACCCAAGCTACTTATACTCCTCTAGTTACAGTTACAGCCCTGGTGGCGCAAACGGTTAAGAGCCTCACTACAGACCACAAGGTTGGCAGTTCAAATCCACCCAGTGACTCCACAGGAGAAAAACCTGGAGGTTTGCTTCTGGAAAGATTACAGCCAAGAAAACCCAATGGAACAGTTCTACTTTTTCCTTTGGGGCTGCTATGAGTCAGAATTGATTTGATAGCACCTAATAACAACAACAACAACAGTTACAGTTCATAAATGAAAGCCAAGAGGACACTAATTACGCAGAGAATGAGACCTTATTCTTTTCATTTGAATGTTTTTTTCTTCCATATCCTGAAGCTTCACACGGTATGTTAGTAGGGCACTGAGATACAAAATTTGCAACCTGAGAAATGCCCCAGAGGGTGAATATTTCTAGAAGACTGGCTCTGGGTTACCCCTCAAATCTCACCGAAAATGTACCCACCACCCTTGTGTCTTACTCCGTCCAGCACCCATTGTTGAGTGCCTTCTAAGTGTGAGGTATTTCTTTCAAATGTCATTGCTCTGTGATCTCTCAGGTCCCAGTTTCCTTCGCACAAACAGATCTTTTTGTTGTTTTGGTCTCAATCATCAAGAAATTTTCACCTTAAGCCTTTCTGTATAAAACCGATTAACCTGTTGTCGTGGAGTCAATTGCAACTCATGACCTTTTCTGTGCACAGAGTTGTTTTTATAACAGAGATGTGAGAAATGCCCACCCTGTAGGAGAAACGTGAATGTCCTTTCTGCATTATTTCTGTACATCAGCCATATCTCTCTCGGTCTTGGTACTGCAGCTGCATTTCACCACTTCTCCAGCAGAGCCCTGGCTGACACTCTCTGCTATTGTTTTCCATGAGGCATTTCCTCAGACTCTGCAATGCAGCAGAAGTTGTTTCCCCGCTGGCCTGACACCTTTTCCCTGGGCTCTCAGGCTGTCCCCTGTAGAAAGGCTAATGGTGAAGCCATGCCACTGGGAATGCACCTTGAAATATGTCATGCCTTTGGCTTTTTTTTTTTTTTTTTTTTGGCTTAGTAATTACCAGGAAAAATAGGATTAAAAAAAATTTTTTTTAATCCTTTTATTCTAATATCTACATTTGTTGTCCTCAGCTCAACCTATACCCAAAGATGTTTCTATTTTCTTACAAAGCACAACATCGATTCATTCTGTCTCACATCAAATCTCTGGACTAAAAGAATAAGACGAATGTCATTTTTTTTAAATGTGCAAAATCATTCTGCATCCTCAACTTCAAAACAGAAAATTGTTTTTTCTCTCACCAGAAAGAAATTTAAAATATTAATACCGAAATAGTACAAATAATAAAAAGAAAACATTTGCCTTCCCTTAATATTAGTGGAAGTAGTGGAGGTTTTGAAATCAGGTTGACTTGAGTGTGGATCCCAGCTCTGCAGTCTACCAAACTCTCTGAGCCAATTTTGCATCCCAGTAAAGGAGTAATCCACTTCAAAGGGAAATTTTAAAGCCTACATGATAGCTCCTGGGTTGTGGGGCATTCAGTAGACGATAATTGTATCTACTGCTACAATTTTTAGGATAAAACCAAAAACCAAACCCATTGCTGTCGTGTTGACTCCAACTCATAGTAACCCTATAGGACAGAGTAGAACTGCCCTGTAGGGATTCCAAGGAGTGGCTGGTGGATTCAAACTGCTGACCTTTAGGTTAGCAGCCAAGCTCTTAACCACTGTGCCACCAGAGCTCTGTTATTAGTGACAGTGGTCTTTAGTGGTGGTAGTAGTGGTGGTGATGGCAGCAGCATATTGATACATTATGTATATCCACTCAGATAACTACTATGGCATTAGGATTTAAATTGATTTAAAAACTAAATGTTTCTAAGTATATGCATAGTGGACATGGATAATCAGTCAGCAGGGAACAGTAATTAACAAATTCCTGAATCATGACTCTGCTTGCGGAGCTGATAGAACAATCATTTGTTGGCTCAGAAGGCTGTGATGCTGATGATAATGACGGTCACTAGGTGATAGTACTGATCGAGGTGGCCCCTGAGTGAGCACAAGCATTTTCATGTCTCAACCTAGGGTAGGGGGTAGGGGTGGGGGCAGGACAGGACCCAGGTTGGGTGGGTAGCATAGGTAGAATCTCAGGATATCAGCAGACACAAAACAAGATTGAAGTTCTGAGTAAGAATCTCTGGGGTGAGAATCTTGGAATCAGCTAAGCTTCCCCACGGAATTTCTAGGCACACTAAATTTTGAGAACCTCTGGTAAAAGAGTCTTTCCTTTTTCTGGCAACGTACACAGGATTAGGGACTCCTTCTGGACTGTGCTGAGATTGCATATCCTCCTCATGATTGAACTTTTCTGTTTTTCCATTCTGTGAGGCTCCAGTAAATTCTATATAGCACATAAAATGTTAGATAAAATTATCAGTACCAGAGAAGTGAACAGTGATTTACTAATTCAACTTTATACTTTCAAACATCACAGGATTTTCTATCGGTTAATTACCAAGTATTTACTAAACAACAGCACCAGCCAGGTGCCTAGATAAGCATATTGTCTAATCCACTTATCCACAGATTTTATAATCTAGCATAGAACAAGAAACACAAAAAGTGGAACAATAATAGAGGAATTACTAATGGAAAGAAAAAAATTACTGACAGGAATAATAATAACAATATCTCTTCACTGAGTACCTATTATATATCAGGTACCACATAGGTATTTGTGTACATTATACCTGATCCTTTCATCCACTTGATTCCTTCTTCATCTACTTTTGTTACATGAGGAGAACTGAGGTTCAGAGAAGTTAAGAAACACATCCAAAGTCGTACAGCAAATAAATGGAAGGACTGAGATTCAAACATTGCACTGTCAAGTTCTAAAGTCATTACTTTTTGGAATTCTTTTACATCTCAAAAAAAATTGAAAACAAACCCTACATTAATCCTGCGTCATTAACAAATACCACTCATTCCCATTGGGATTATAACCGCAGGCATAGAGGTTAGGATTTACAAAACATATTTTAGGGTGACGCAATTCAATCTATGACATTCCATCCTTTGGTGCCTCAAAATTCATGTCCTTGCCACATGCCAAACACATTCACCCCATCACATCATCCCAAAAGTCTTAAATCAACAATAAGTCAAAAATCTCATCTTTTGGAGCATTAAAATGAAGATAGGTAAGACTTTAGGTGTATTTCATTTTGGGGCAAAATTCTTCTTCATCTGTGAACCTATGAAATCTTGAATTCAAGTTATCTGCTTCCAAACTACAATGATGGAATAGGTGCAAGGTAGTCATTTCCATTATAAATTGGAGAAATTGGAGGGAAAGAATCAATAACAGGCACCAATCAAGTCCAAAACCCAGTAGTGCAAATTACAAGAGCCCTGGCGGCACATTGGTCCAGAGTTTCAGCTGTTAAACAAAAGATTGGCAGTTCAAATCCATCAGTTGCTCCTTAGAAACAATATGGGGCAGTTCTACTCCATCCCATAGGGTCACTATGAGTCGGAATAGACTCAATAACATTGGGTTTGGTTTTGATTTTCTCAAGGCTTGAAAATCACCCTTTGTTCCCTGAGACCATCTGGGCAATTGGCATTGCCCTCCAGACTCTGGGTGTTAGTCACATCCTCTGTATTTTAGGTGGAGGCCCCGGGCCCTGGGCTTCAGTTCCGCGTTCCAGATCCCAGAGATGGCCACTCTACTCCCCTGGCTTTGGGCAGTCCTATTCTCCTACTACATCTGAGTGATGATCCCACCCCCTCAGTCCCAGCAGTTCCTGTTCTTCTGCCCCTTGGGCATGGCAGCCCCAGCTCCTCAGCTTTGGGGGGGGGCAGCATCATCCTTCTGGCACACATTAACGGCAGCCATACACTGAGAATGGAGTTGACGGAGTTGGCAAAGATCCGACTCTTTCAAACCTAGAAGACTATGGCCCCACCCTTTGAGATCCAGGAGATCATAGCCTCACCTTTGAAATTCAGAAGGTCTTACTTCCCTTGCTCCTTCCAACAGTTCTGCTGATCTGGAGCTGCTACAGAGATGGTCCTTTACTTACCTTGGAGGACAAAAATATAGCTCCTTTGGCCTACTTCCTGCCTGTAGAATTCCAAGAGGCAGACAGTATTCTTTTCTTTCATTCTTTCTCTGTCTTCTTTAGCAAGAGGAAATTCTTTAAAAAAAAAATTGTAGATTCATCATTGTAAGATTCTTATACAAAGTTAAAATAAAAATTCTTATGAAACATAAAATCCATAATATCAAAACTTAAATTTTACACGGGTTCAAACATCAATAGCTCATGTTTCCCCAGACTGAATCTCTGCTACTGTAACTTGTGGCCCTTCCTGCCTGCCAACACTGTGAGATAGACATTCCTCTGTGATGAGATATGGAGAACTGTTATAAAATGGCATACTTTTCACCTTGAAATGAAAGGACCTGACTTTAGAGAGCTTTGGATATTTTTCTGAAATAGAATCCATGATTGATTATGGGTAGCATAAATTGAATGTTACCATAAACTGCAAACCACAGCCAAGATGTTATCTTCTGGAATCCCAAAATCTCCATTCTAATCAATCTTACAGTGCTCTGAATAACAAAATATGCAAGCTTTTTCCCACTGTAAACTTGCATCAGATATTTATTTCACATCCACTCTGTGCAGGATATAAAAATAATACATGAACTTAGTTTTGTTAAGCTTACATTCTAATAAATTATAAATGGGAGGAAAATAATGTGAAGAAAAACGTATGGGACCTCATCTGAAAGAGTTATGGTTCAAGTCACATCACTACTATTTTGTAAGGTGATATTGAAAAAATCACTATACCTCTCTAAATCTCAATTTCCTTATTATAATATTGAATTGACATAGTGGTTGCAACAATGGGCTCAAACAAAGCAGTGATTGTGAGGATGGTACAGGATGAGACAGTGTTTCGTTCTGTTGTACATAGGGTCACTATGAGTTGGAATCAACTAGAAGGCATCTTACAACAATATTGAATTAACAACACTGAAGTTAATGGATTTACATGAGCAACCAAAGAAATTGCAGATAACAAGCACTCAAAATACATTAAGTATTCAATAAAAACTTGTTTCTCTTTCTTGTATTTCCTTTGGGATAAAATCATCTCCTCTCAAGAGGTTATATAAGGAAAAATGAAGCAATATCCTGGGAAGCTTAGTCACTGAATAAGCATTTATTATATTAGTTCTTTCCCTTGAAATAAAAGCTGCTTGCATTTTTTGATAATTTCCTGAAATCCACTGTGATAATTGAAGACACCTCAGAATATAAAGCCATTAAGAAAGCCACTAGAAGAAGGAGAGTAAGATGGAAGGAGATTGACTACAGTAGAGCATGAGCTCCTCAACTGTCTTTACTGAAGCAGGAGAGCACCCTAAGCTAACTCCTGCTCAAGGTCTAGTCACACATTGGTAACTGGTCAGTTGCCAAATGTTACCTTGTAAATTACTCTGGCCTTCAATAATGCACAGGATTACTCTTAACATATGGTCTTCTTCAATCTTTTCTCCAGTGGACTTCTTTCATAAAGACAAGACATTAACCCAACGCTCACTGACAGAGCAGCTGCTGGGTATCAGGAAATGCACATATAGTTCTCTCACTAGTTTTTCCCATCATCTCATCTGGATGTCAGACCAGGTCCCAAATTCTTCCAGTATTCTTCATGACTGACCCAGCAATGCACACTTGGGTATCAACCACAGAGAAATTCTATGAGATATGTTCAAGAATGTTCACAGCTAGGGCTGATATCCAGCCAATATGCACCAATAGAGCTGACCAGTTGTCAAAATATTGAGCTGATTTTTCTTAGTTGAAACATAGATGCTATGACACTATTCTGAGTCTCCTAAGTACCCCTAGCCTCTCTATCAACTCTAGCCCCTTTTTTGGAGCCTCTGGACTTCTCCCATGATGAAGTTTAAGTCCTTATGAACAAAGCAAACTACCTGTATAAAGTTGTCACCACATTCTCATATAAGTTTACCCTCTATACAAGAATGCCTGAAGAATTTACCCATTTTCCTCAGTCCTCTTCTACCTTCTTAAGACAAAGCTACATCTTTTTATTTTAAGGAATTTACAATTTAAGTCCACTGGAGAAAAACACAAATGATTACATAAGGATGTAATAAATATTTCAAAATATATAAAATTCTCTATAGTTCCTTATTTCCTTCTCAAAGGAGATCCTCTTGTTAAGGATAGATTAAACTAAAATAATAATAATAGTAATAATAATTCAAACCAGTTACCACCAAGTTCATCCAACTCCTAGTGACCCCATGTGTGTCAGAGTAGAGCTTCATTCCATACTGTTTTCAATGGCTGTGATCTTTCAGAAACAGATCATCAAGTCTTTCTTCTGAGGTACCTCTGAGTGAACTTGAACTGTCAACCTTTCGATTAGTAGCCAAGCATTTAACTGTTTGAGCCACCCAGAATTAAACTCACTTGCCCCAAAATGCAGAATTAAAGATCTAAAAAAATATTCCCATCTTGTGTCCATTAATGCTTTCTCATTTCAAACGGCATTTTCTATCCCTTGATTCCACACGGGCGTCATTCTCACAGAACATTCCTCACCAAGTGTTACATAGACAGTACAGTCATGTCCCTGCCTCCAGAAGTCCACGGAATGCACAAATGGAATTGCTACCTCCGTTAAGCTGGTGCTAGGAGATCATGGGAAACCCTGGTGGTGTAGTGGTTAAGAGCTACAGCTGTTAACCAAAAGGTTGGCAGTTCAAATCCAACAGGCGCTCCTTGGAAACTCTATGGGGCAGTTCTGCTCTGTCCTATAGGGTCGCTATGAGTCGGTAATCAACTTGACGGCAGCGAGTTTGCTTTTTGGAGAGGAGATTATACTGCCACATACAGATAAAGAACATGTTATAGGTTAGGCCTTTATTGTAGGTAGCTCTCTCAGGAAATGATTGGCCCTATTGCCCCACCACAAAAAATCTATCAACAGCTTGCTATGCTCTAAGGAGAAGCTGCTTTGTTGACATGATGTTGTAACCACCGCCTAGTTGGCACAGTTATCCGTGCAGACTTGTGATAATACCTGTCTAGGAAGGATATAGTTGTAAACTACGGTCTTAATAGAGGCCTAGGCTTTCTAGAAAGATTATGTTTCAGAACCCGCGTTCATGCTTTTCAGTTGCCATGGACACTGGCAGCTGTGTGGGTATGAAGCTTGCTTTTTAAGGTAAGCGGCCAAAGGAGACTCATGATTAAAGCAGATCTCAGCTTGTCTAATGAGTAATAATAGAATCTAAATCAACAGTCCCTCTGTTTGAGGAAACTGCCATTGTAGCTCGTTTCTTCCCAGTAGCATTCCTTAAGTCACATTTGTTGCATGAATGAATGAATGGTTCATTTAATAAGTATTTATTGAGGGTCTGTATGTGCCAGGCATTATGCCAGCATCCAGGGATGAAAAAAAAATGAGTAGAACATGGTACTATCCTCAAGAATTTCACTCTATAGTTGAGAAAGAAGGTATACACTATGTTAAGTTTTAAAATAAACAAGTTTTGTATACTGTAAAAGAAACAATTCTTGGGAGAAGAGGGCAGTTGCAGGGAACACTACATGAAGGAGACGGCACAGAAGTGAAATCCTAAAGAAAGAGTGGAAGTGGCTCCAGTGTATTTGAAAAAAAAAAAAAAAAAAAGGTGTGCAGTATTCCCAGCAGGGGGAGAACTGTGTGAAAAATAGAGTCATGAAAGAATAAGAATGTCAGGGGACTACAAGTAATATGCGTCATTTAAACAGAAAGCTCAAGAATTTCTCAAGTAATGCCTCCAATGTTTGATCATCTTGATCATCTAGAATATGGCCAAGAATCTGCAAAGAGCTTCTTAGCCTAGGGACAAACCATCACAAGATCCATACACTTGATGTCTTTGAGTAAGGGTGACACCATAATAAGGTAAATGCTGCATGAGAAGCCAAGTTTACCCATTTAACAAACATAATTTTCAATAGTCTTTAAGAAGCTGACACTAGAAGAAACATTAGCTGAGAACCAAAAGAGTAACTAGGAAAATGCAGAAGTCTAGGAATTACCTTACAAACCACCCAGCCCTGACAAAAGAAAACATATACACACACTTACCAGACAGGAAAATATAATTGCTATTAAGGATATATAAAATGAGTTCCAAGTCTACTGTTTTTTAAAACAGAGCAATGTATAATGATTCTAGAAAGTTTCCCATTAAAAGCACTTAAACATTAAAAAGTCTTATTGTTTCAACGTGTGAGTTCCTACTCATTTTTAAAAAATTGTGTTCATGGAATCATCTATTTCTGAAAGATCTGATTGGAAAAAGGAGATATCAATATACTTTCAGTTATCTGAAGATTAATGAAGCAGATGGTGGCTTCCTTCTTGCATGATAAACAAGGTATTAAGTTAATCAGAAGACAGTTTGTATTGTTGAGACACATATTTTATTTAGATATAAAAAAGCAAAAATAATATTCCAACAGCTTTCAAATTTAAAATCAAGTGAAGGCATTAAGTGGGATTACAAAAGAGAAGAAGCTACACTCTAAAACACTGGCAGCAGGCAGTTCTTATTAGGACAGGGAGCTGAAAGTGAGGCTAATGGAAGATTTTGATGGTCCTTACACATTTCTGCAAAGATGCAGAAAAACACAAACATATGTGATATTAATCACACGTACAACAAATCCATCACAGCTAGTATCTGGCTTATCCCCAAAGAAAAACGGAATGACGTCTTAACTCCATTTCCTGTTAAATTTTAACACATCTAAGAGCATGCCTTTTTCTGAATCACTGTTAAATCTCTAGAAATTGATTTATCTATCTAGCTTTCAGAACCCAACCTACTTTTGAAATTCAAATGAAGCAAGCCTGTATAAATGCATGTGCCTCATTTTGTGAATACTGCCTTTCTAAGAGGAGCCCTTAGAGAGTAAAGATGACAACTGGGAAGCCTATTGCTGTAAGTTTTTGCTTTCTCAGCTTTATACAATTTTGTATGAGATTGGGAATCACATATGTTAAGTGACGGCACAGGTAAGTGGTCAATAAATAGTGATCGTTGTTGATATTCTAGCAGTTTAAAGCTCCAGGAAAGAATTCCCATCTTAAAGTATCTTTCTACAGTAGGAGATTATTACAGAACATTTCTGATTTAAAAATAGGTACATACCTCTTTTCCAGTTAAAAATCTGACTCATTCTTCAAGTTACAAATAATGCCCTCAAAGATTTTTGGTTTTAACAATACCAAGACCTTCTGCTCAGAAGTAAGTTTACTGTGACACTTAATCTTCCAAGATCCTCACTTGCACAGATTCCTTCTAAGAGCCTGTAAGAGACAATGTATTCAAATAGCTATATGATTTTACAAAATTTCCAGAATAAATGTTTTAGCAGAAGACAGTTAAAATCACTTACTTTCCTCTGTGACTGTTGCTGTCACCCTTTTTTGTCCTGTAATATATGGAGTAGCTGCAGGCCTTTGGGGGTTCTAGCTAAGGGAAAGTTGAATTTGGGACACATTTAGTTTGGTTTTAAAGACACATATTGATGTGGTTTACAATAATTCCCATGTGTAAATAAATTATTGTCAGGCATCCTTGGGTAGGAATTGCTTCCTGGGATACTACCATCACTAACTATGCCAACTTATCCCATATGTTGACGTAAAAAATATAGGGCAGAAGTTGTATGCTAGTAGAAGTGCATCCTACAGCACCCGGTACTGGAATTAAGTGTGTAATGGAGGACAGGCAAGATTTGAGAGATGCAGAGCTAAAAGCTAGCCTGTGGGAAATTCTTCCAAATGTTATAACTCACACACGAAAGCTATACAGTAGGGACTTTCCCAAATTTGACAATGATCCCAAACATCTAGATACCATTTCTTGTTAAAAGTTTAACTGAAAAAAAAAAAAAACTTTCTAAAATCATTAATAAGAAAAAATAAATTTCAATTAACTGTGGTAGGAAAAAAATGAAATAATGGTTCCGTTCTCTCTATTGATAATATTGCCATCGAGTTGATTTCAACCCATAACAATCCTATAGGACACAGTAGAACTGCTCCATAGTGTTTCCAAGGCTGTAAATCTTTCCAGAAGCAGACTGCCACATATTTCTTCCATGGAGAGACTAGTGGGTTCAAATCACTGACCTTTCAGTTAGCAACTGAGCTTTTTAACCACTGTGCCACCAGGGCTCCTGTATAGGGTTGCTATGAGTCAGAATCAACTTGATGGCAATGAGTTTGGTGGTTTTCTTTTTTTTTTGGTTATTGATAATATTATAATATAAAAAGAGAAACAAACAGTACTTGGCTGAATAAAGATTAAAAAGTATTATGGAGGTAGATTAATTAATTAATTATTTGTTTAATTAATAAATATATGATAGTTCCTAATATTAAAAAATGTTTTATGTGTTATAATTTCACCCTTATTTTGTATTTTTCTACTTAAGGTGGACCCCCCAGAAAGATAAACTTCAAATCCCATAAAACTTGCATTAGCCTCTCCCCTCCCTGCATTCATTCAAGTCCTAAACTGTCTATCTGTGCAGTGTTTTTAGTGGTCCAGGTGACAATTAACCACCCTCTGGTCTTCAGCATCTAACCAGTACAGAAAGGCATAAGGAGCAAAATAGAGATCCTATATCACTTTTATTAATGACTGTCCAATATATTCTCTGGTATAGGACTCCAAAGCATGCAACTGAGATCTGAGGCAGAGTGACATGACTCATCCACTAGGCACAATCAGAGAAGCTGGAATATAGTGAATGTCTTTCACAAACTGTAGCACTTGCTTTATGGGTTTATCTCATGGAAACTGGAAACCCATGCATCCAATGCATCTGAGCACATGGAGTTTAAAGATGTCAAGAGAAAATGGAACCCAATGTCTACACTGCCTTCCCAATGAATCACTCTGACAGCTAGTAAAAATCCTCTCCAACGTAAAGATTTTCCCAATCAAATTAATTATATATGCCCCCTTGGAGGAAATATGGGAGTTGGAGAATAAGAAGACAAGTGTTTCTTGACAAATCCCTATCCATGGATGTTCTCTTCTATTTAAAATGTATAAATGGTAAAAAGTATTTCTCACTGGAAAGAATACTAAGTCCAGTTTAAATTAAACAAACAAAAAAAGAATGATTTGAATTGATAGCAAAATACAATAAAAACTAATGTGGATACAATAACTTTATTGTGGAGTTCACCTGTTAATCTAAGTTCTTTGGGTCTCTCTTTAATCTTAGAACAAAGTTGTAAATTACTTTTCCTTATGAAAATTCTCCTAGAGATAGTAGTCAATCAGCCAATAACAAACAATTATTCCATAATGAATACATAACCTAGAGCTGCTACTAATGTTGAACCTGCCTCAAGAAATTACTGTATTCCAGTAACATGATTTGTGCAGTAGCTCTTGCAGTATGGAAGGGAACTTATTTTATGTATTTGAAACTGTTGCCAAGGAGAAATAATCTACTATTCTCAAGCAAGAGTACTGTAAGAGTTTAACTTGAGTTTACCAGGGGTCAAGAGAAAGCCTTGAAACTAGGTTTCCGTTATTGGTATGAAATCAGAAGAGGGAACTTTTTGAGGATTTAAGGTGCTAGAGTCATGTGAACAACAAGCTAAGCCACAACCATGCTGCTAAATTTTCATATAATCCTTAGATGATAGACTATATTCTCTGGGACTCTGTAGCCTCGTCTGCAAAAGACCAAGTACACATCAACTGTTAAAGTTCTGTGGTGTGGTGCAGAATTGAATCTGTGAGACAATGTTTCCCAAAGAGCATTTTTCTCAACTCCAGTCCGTGACAGAAGCTCTGAAAAATAGCTTCCCCTGGTCAAATAATTTTAGAAAATGCTGCATAGTTTATTTCCCCCCTGGAAATGCAGCTTCATTAGCATAATGCTGGCTCTAAGATATACTGCAGTAAGACAGTATTTTTGTCTTTGTTTAGGACAGTGCTTGCAAAACGTATCTGACTGGTCAAAACTTTTAGCATAATATCTATGACATGTAATTTGAGAAGGCTCCCCTGAAGCAAGAGTTGAGAGCTTCAACCAGGTTCCTTAGAAAAGATCTAAGGTACAGTATCTGCAGTTAGATAGCACAGTCTGAACTCTGCTGTGAGCTGTCCTCATTAGGCAGTGCTGAATTTGCTATTTACAATACCTCAGTACCAACCCAAAACCAAACCCACTGCCCTTCAGTCGATTCTGACAGTAAAAAAAAAAAAAAAAAAAAAAAAACGATTCTGACAGTAGACTGGCCTATTTTGAGATGGAACAGGATAAGGCGTGGGGTGGTGAGTGCAGTTAAGAGAGTGTTGATCTTTAACGATACTCTTCTCAATAGAGAGAAAAATACGTTTAATGGCAATAAATCATGTGGGGTTGGAGATTCACTACCTTTGATGAATACAAGCTCATTAGAGAAACAATGCTAAACCCTCAGATTTGAGGACAAGATGATGCAGTGTAGTAAATAAGAGTCAAAAGTTTTAACTGTGAACTACGTTTTCTAAGAGATACAGTGAAAAGTACAATTGTATGGTCTTTGCTCTAACAGACTTAGATTCTAGTTGAGAAAAATTATGCAAACACATGAAATTAAAAAACAAATAAGGCATTATAAGTGAATTTACAAAATAAGGCAAAGCCTGTTGGAGCTTCAGGTATACGCAGGAGAGATAGATCCCTATGTTTGCTCAGGATAACTACTTAATGAAGGTGGATAGATTAAATCTTCTAAGAATGAATACACTAAGGATGGACAGACGGACAGATGGATGGATAGATGGATAAAAGAGCAAACAACATCATAAAAGTGAAAACATCATCAATGAGGAATTTGAAGCAAGAGCCATCAGGCTCCAGCCATAACAAAATCCAAAAAGGCAAAGAAAGAGAGAGCAATATCTGTGACTATAAGACCAAATGCTTATGGAAAGTGGGTCAAGCTCTTGCAATTTGGTGAACTTCAGTCCAAGCCCCTGGATGTTAGGTAGGTGTTAAGGTCACAACAATTAATCAGGCACATACTGTGAGCTACACAAATTCAGCATATATTGAGGGAGAGCTGGAGGAAATAGACATACAAGTAACCCTAACAAAAAATAGTGACTCATTCTTTAAGTTAAAAACAAAACATAGAGAGAAAAAGCAGAGATTTTAATTTTTACTGCTATATTCTATAAAGGTTATGTAAAGGAGGTGACATTTAAGCCAAGTCTTTAAGAATGAATAAGACTAAATGAGGCAGAGAACAAAAAGAGAATTTCAGGAAGTCCAAACCAATAAGCAAAGGAATGGAGATGTGAGAGTGTGTGGGATGATCAAAGAACTTTGAATAGCAAATGCGGTTATATGAGATGCAAGTGGCAGTGGATGAGACAGAAAATATTCTTTGTGCAAAACTGTGAGTGACCTTGAATGCTACATTAACAAAGATTTTATGCAGAAGAACATCATGATTAAGTCTCTGCTTTAGAACAAAAGTTTTCTAATCATTCCCTCTAGGTTCTATAGAGGCCACACAGGAGCCAATTCAGCCAAGACAAGGGCAGGGGAAAATAGGGAGGCCTTGGCTCTAAATAGGATATCCCCAATTCAACTCAGTAGTTTTGATTTTTTTCTCATTTCGTATGAGATAAAAATTTGGCTTGAACAAAAATATCTACATGCTAAAAAACGTTTACTACTCATAATTTTGAAAAAATAATTCTGGCTGTCATGTAGACGATGCATTACGAAGGCAAGGATATTTTAGAAAGACATAATAATTTAGCTAGAATGTTATGAACCCTGAATTAGAGAAATCAACACTAGTAGGAAGATGGAGAAATTTTTTTTTAATGTTTCAGAGTTATAATAAACAGGAACTTACTGCATGCAGAATGTGGGCAATTATGGGCAAGATAGACATAATGATGATTCCAGGCTTTCAGTGTAGGGACCTAGAAAGATGATGGTACCCTTCACTGAGATAGGGGTCATAAGAGGGAGGGAAGGTAGGCAGTGAGATTCATTCAATTTTAGGTAGACAGATTTTAAGCCCATAGGATACAACTGGAATATACAGTTAAGTACCCCAGGAGACAAATATGGGCTAGAGTTGGGAACTATTTGGGGGTTCAGCTGCAGAAGAGTAAATGTAACCCCAGATATGACCCCCTTAAAGAAAAAAAGTTTACAATAAGAGAAAAAAAAATAGTAACATTTTACTAGGCATTTAACTTAGGCCAGTAACTGTACTAAGAATTTTACGTGCACCATTTTATTTAATTTGCATATGAAGTCTATGAGCAAGGTATATCTCTATTGAGGCACAGAAAAATGTAACAGCTAACTTAATGTGGAATCTGAAACTAAGCTGCCTATAAAAATCCTGGCTCAGCTGCTTACTAGTTATGTAAGTTGAGGGAAATCAGTTAACCTCCAGGTGTTTCAGTGTCCGTATCTGTAATAATCTCATACAACTGTGATGAGAAGTGACTTAATGCATAAAAAGTGTTTATAGCAGTGCCTGGCACGTGGTACGTACCCATGCCCAATAAATGTGAGCAATCATTTTTCACATCATTTTGCAAATAAGAGAAGCTCAGTCATAGAGAGATTACGTAACTGCTAATGAACACACAGCTAAACAAATGGTAGGCATAGTCTACTCCCAACCCCTTATTCTTATCCTCTACTCTATCCTGACTCATGTGAAGCACAGAAAAAGGTCAACGTCATAACCTTGGGAAATGCCTATATTTAATCAATGAGTATAGAAACCAGGGCACTAGTTAAGTTGAGGTAGGAAGGCATGATCAGACTACCAGAAAAGACCCAGGAGAGAATGGTATCGCTAAGCTAACGGAAGAAAGGAGGAAAGCTCTAGTTAATAATTTCAAAAGCTTCGGAGTTTAAGAAGGAAATGTAATACAAAAAGCCTACTAGATTTAGCAGTCATTAGGTTCCTGGATACATTTAAGAGATGAGTGAGTAGATAAGACAGGGTGAACACAATGCAGAACCATTTAAGAAATAAATGGAAGGGAGGGAAATATGAGCAGGAATGCACAAATATAAACAAAGAAAGGATGTCAAATAACAGTACCGCTTCAGAAAGCTTTCATATAATGGGGAAGTCTTAACCATTTTCATTTATACAGAAAGGAACCAATGATGGGTGAGAGGGTAAAGGTTAATTATAATGGATCATGACCAAGGAGAAAGTAGAAGTAGTCTGTGGGAAAGAGACCACAGTGGTACATTTTAATCCTAAGGGGAAAAAAAGACTCATGTTGCTCTGAGTCAAGAGAGAGTGGAAGATAATGTTTAACATTTAAAGTATAAGGGAAGTGGGTGGAATTTGTCCCTAGAGGCTTCAGGCTTTGTGTGTGTGCGTGTGTGTGCATGTGTGTGCGTGTGTGTGTGTGTGAAGAAAGAGGCTAGTTTGTAAGCACCAGCAAAGGCATCATGTAGAGACCCTGAAGAAGAATGAATGTTGCTCCACAGGGATAAGAGAAAGATTGCTGAGCAACTGTGAAGGTCTTGCTGAGCTCAGAGCAAAACATCTGATTAAGCAACTTTTACAATGGAGTGAAAGAAATAATGAAATCTCCCATCCACAGACTAAGTTAGGGGAAAACAAAGTGATGTAAAGTAAAAAACCACACAAATGGAAAAGGGGCTTTCAGTTGATACATGTTTCACAGAAAGAAGAGAAAGAGATAGAGAAGATTAAAATGTATTTGAACAAGTAATAATACGTGAATGCATGGTATTAGACATGTAATACTTGTCATGGCACTGCTTGTAGAGGTACAGGTACCATAGTATCATGCTTAGATAGTTCATTCATGTGACATATATCTGGGAACGGGAACTTGTAGAACTAAGATTCTAAAACTGACTCTGCCGGTAACGAATTGTTAATGTTCTAACCTGGTCATAATATGTTTCTCCTCTCTGGGCTTCGATTTTCTCACCTAAAAATGGGGCTAAATTAGAAGCTTTCTAAGATTATTCCAGTTTTAAGATTTCATGAGTCTATATTACTGAGAATAGCATACACTCTCTTTCCTCTCCACTCCTCCATGCCTACAGGGATCTTCATTACAAACAGGATTTAGCTCTTAACCTGACATCAAAGCGTTGTTTTAGTTAGAGCTCTCAGGGTACAAGAACAAAAAAACAAATGGAACTATCAGGGTACAGACTGGCCTCACTGGATCCAAGGGCAGGTGTACAGCTAGGTCTCAAAAAAGGGCTGCTTCATTCTTATCTCTGTAGATTTCTCTGCTACTTATTCTATATGGAGAAGATGGATGCACCATAGCTCCTGAGGTTTAAGGAACCATACCGGATGATGAACTAGGACCTTTGAGTCCTGATTCAAAGATAAATTTAATTAGTCCCTCCCAATTCAATATTCTTTGGACAAAGGGACAGTTTCATGATCTAAATGTAGAGGTATATAGAGATAGAGATATAGATATCTCTTCTGTAGGCCCATATTATGGATTAAACAAAAACCAAAAACCCGTTATCGTCGAGTCGATTCCGACTCATAGCGGCCCTATAGGACAGAGTAGAACTGCCCCATAGGGTTTCCAAGAATCACTTGGTGGGTTAGAACTGCTGACCTTTTGGTTAGCAGCCGTAGCTCTTTACTACTGTGCCACCAGGGTTTCCACATTGTGGATTAAAAAAAAAAAAAAAGAGGAGAACAATTCTAAGCTATGTAAAAACTGTAAAACATGCCCACTACAAGGCTTAAGATCAAATGATTCCAACGTAGGCATCAGTGTTTAAATGGACAGGTCAGTATTCTTGACTTCTTTGCTACTTGTGTCCTCTCAGGTAATTTCGTCTTAAGATCAGCAAATTGCTTTGTTGTAATAGAAAATAAGATTCCCTATGTGTGCTATCTTCGCTGCTCTCCTTGAAGGGAACCATATCTGTAACTACTTTTCTGGTCAGGTCCAGGATCACCCTCTTTTAATCATCTGGCTTATACCTCAAAACATGTAGGATAGCCACGTAAGTCCCTAGCACGCTGTGTTGTTGCTATTGTTATGTGCCTTAGAGTTGGCTCCAACTCATCGCAACCTTTTGTGTAACAGAAGGAAATGTTACCCTGTCCTATGCCATCCTCATATAGTAAATACGGTTGAGCCTATTATGGCAACCACTGTGTCAATCCGTATCATTGAGGGTTTGCTGACCATCTGCTTTACCAAGCACGATATCAGGGGTATCTGACCTCCTCTAAATTTACAAGGGGGGAGGAGAAATAAGATCAACAGCCCAAGGCTGATTCCTACGAAGCAGAGGTCAGATATACCTCCTCTCTCTGCCATCTTTACCAATTCTACCACCCATCCTTCACACGGCACTGTCTACTTCTCTGCTTGGTTGGAAAATTCATTGCAATGGCCACACAGAACTCAGAAACAATACTCACATTGTGGGGTTTATTAGCAAAGTAATAGGTTACAATTAAGGATATGATTCTTCCAATCAGGAACAGCCTCTTCTCAGCTGTGCCTGCAGGCAGCTCTCTCCCTGGCCCTTGGCTCCTCAGCACCTCGGCCTCAGCCTGCCTAGGCAAGTATTACAAAACTCTTGTAGCTCTGCTGATAAGTTACCAAGAGGCACCCCCTCCACCAGTAAGCCTCAGCCTAAAAATGCTCACCACTAGCTCCATGGGTCGGCAAACCTAACTCCACCAAGTCCCCAGAAGAACCCTACTCCACCAGCAAGCCTCCTGCCTGAAGATACTCAGCTTTCCTGCTCTATGGATCAGGAATTCCACTGAGCTGTCTCCTGCCAGTTTCCTGCCTCTGTTGCCTCCATATCTCTGCTTCTGCTTCTCATTGTCTTTGGTGTTAAGGCTCTCTCTCTTTCTGTCAGTCTCCAGGTTCCAGGAGCTTCTCAGAGCAGGGATCCCAGGTCCAAAGGATGTGCTCCACTCCTGAGTCTTTTGTCTTGGTGGTGGTGAGATCCTACTGATTACATGTTCAAAGTACGAGGAATGAAGTCTCGCCACCCTCACTTCTAGGGACTATCCTCACGGTACCACCTCCTAGACAGATTTGTTTGTTCTTTTGGCAGTGCATAGTATATTCAATGTTCTTCGCCAGTGCCATAATTTATATACACATCACTTCTTCTTCAATCTTCCTTTTTCCTTGTCCAGCTTTTGCATGCGTATGAGGTGACTGAAAATACCATGGCTTGGGTCATGGCTTTGCTTTTTAATATTTTAAAGAGGTCTTTTGCTAATTTGTCCAATGCAATAGGTTGTTTGATTTCTTGACTGCTGCTTCCATGGGTATTGTTTGTGAATTCAAGTAATATGAAATCCTTGACAACTTCAATGTTTTTTCCTTTTATCATAATGTTGCTTATTGGTCCAGTAGTGAGGATTTTGTTTTCTTTATGTTGAGATGTAATCCATACTGAAGGCTGTGGTCTTTGATCTTTATCAGTAAATGCTTCCTTTAGTCCTCTTCACTTACAGCAAGCAAGGTTGTGTCACCTGCATATTACAGGTTGTTGGTGAGTCTTCCTTCAATCCTTATGTGTTTCTCCATATAGTCCAGTTTTTCTTGTTTTTTTTGTTAAGCATACAGATTGAATAAGTATGGTAAAAGGATACAACCCTGTCATACACCTTTTTCAATTTTAAACCATGCAGTATCCCCTTGTTCTATTTGAACGACTGCTTCTTTTTTTTTTTTAATTGTGCTTTAAGTGAAAGTTTAAAAATCAAGTCAGTATCTCATACAAAAACATATGTATGTCTTGCTATGTACCCCTAGTTGCTCTTCCTCTAATGAGACAGCACATTCCTTCTCCCCACCCTGTATTCCCTGTGTCCATCCAGTGAGCTTCTGTCCCCCTCTGTCTTCTCATCTCCTCCCCAGACAGGAGCTGCCCACATAGTCTCATGCGTCTACTCGAGCCAAGAAGCTCACTTCTCACCAGTATCATTTTCTATCTTATAGTCCAGTCCAATCCCTGTCTGAAGAGTTGGCTTTGGGAATGGTTCCATGAATGACTGCTTCTTGATCTATCTACAGGTTCCACATGAGCATAATTAAGTGTTCTGGAATTCCCACTCTTCACAATGGTTTCCATAATTTGTTATGATCCACACAGTTGAATGCCTTTGCATAGTCAATAAAACACAGGTAAACGTCTTTCTGGTATTCTCTGCTTTCAGCCAGGATCCATCTGATATCAGCAATGATATCCCTCATTCTACATTTTCTTCTGAATCCAGCTTGAATTCCTGGAAGCTCCTTGTCGATGGATAGCTTCAGCAATTTTTCAATTGTCTTCATCAAAATCTTGCTTGCATGTGGCTAAGACAGCACATAGTAGGTACTCAATGAATATTTGCTGAAAAACAATGTAGCTGGGCAGAAACTTGACCTCGTAGTACACAAGGAGTCACACTTTGCAATTTTAAGAAAGAGGCAGCATAAGAATCCTTTTTGGCACTTAGAATAACTTGTCAACATATGATAACATGGTAGTTGAGTTACATGATTCAAACTGCAGGACTAATGCTTTACCTAGGATTCCAACAGGGGTGTTTAGTGCCAAATTGATAATAATAGATACTTAGTAAATAAGACTGTGGCTGGTTTTATAATATGGTTTTACAGATGTGTCTTTCATTCAGCCTTGTCACCTTGTCCACAGGAAGATAAATTGGCTTATAATCTGACGATTACAGTTACTTCAGGAAATATTATTCACAATGGAGTTACTGAGCCATTTCACTTGTTTAAAATAGCCCCCTAACTAAAGCAGGTGCCCAGGCATTAAAAAAAAAAAAAAATGCATTTGTAAGAGTGTTTTCTCAAAGCTCAATTGTTCACATATTCATTGAATAAATGTGCACTTACATCCATCTGTAACTGCAGTAACAAATTGCATTTACCTAGAAAGATATATGAATTGGCTTCAGAAAAAGGTTTCCCTTCAATACAAATGGGTCAGAAATGTCTATTCATAGAACTGCTAATCTGAAAAATGATGCAATGTATGTAAAAATAAAGATAGCCAAAACAAAAATAGAAAAAGATATTGAAAGAATATATCCATTTTACAGTAAATCACGGTAAGTAAGAAAAGAGTTGGTTTTACAAAATAAATACTGCTTCAAAATATAATCACAATTCCTTTATTGATGCATTTTGGACCACTGGAAAATTTATACAGAAGATAAGATAGATTTTGTGTTATATTACGTGATCATGCTCATTATTATTGATATAAAATACCGTAAAACAAGCCATAGTCCAGATGTAGCATGGAAGCATATTGTTAAAAGTTTTCATTATAATTCCAACAAGGTGACAATTTATTAATTTAGAAACATTTACACAAATCTAGATTCCAAGCCAGGTATCTGAATGATGTTGAAATATGCCTTAAACTGTAAACAGTAAGTTTAGAAATTATTTAGTGGCATTTAAATACAATAACATTATCACTGTTTTCAATTTTATTTTTGTCCGCATTGTTAATGAGACTACTGTATCAAATGTCAAATAGCTTGGATTTTCAGAATATCAATCCTTACACTGATAAAAAGATTAATCTTCTCAAAACACCTGTAGCCATATCACCACTTTTCAAAACACTATGAGGCTTCTGTTATGATTAAAAGCAGTTCAGGATCCTTATTGTGATGCTCTGGGATAGTAATCTACCTTTCCTGCATACTTCCATCCCTGTACTCTAGCCAAAGTGGATTTGTCACCATTTTCTGAACATGCCTTTGTGTCTTTCCTCATGACATTCTCTCACTTAGAATGATCTTTCTCACGTCTTCATCCATAGAAATTTTAACCTGTCTTTGAAGTTCATGCAAATGCCTTCTCCTCTATGACATCTTCCCTGAAATTCTGCATCAGAAGTGGGTTTGTGTCCTCTGGACCCCCAACACCATCTGTGTTTCTGTGATTGGACCATTCCTACTGTCTTTCTGTCTCATTAGTTTTCCTCTCTATCCTTAGGTCACGTACAACGCTATGCCTATAAGAAAAATAAAAAAATATTATTTTTTATAATAGGTGGAGTTATTTTAGTACTTGGCTGTCTCTTCACTCAACTAAAATCTTCTTGAAATCAGACACTGTCTTTTTCCTCTCGTCTTGTTGTTGCTGTTAGGTGCTGTTGAGTCAGTTCTGAATCAGAGCAACCCTATGTACAATAGAAAAAAAACACTTTCTGGTCCAGTGCCATCCTCATAATTGTTGCTATGTTTGAGCCCATTGTTGCAGCCACTGTGTCAATCCATTTTGTCGAGGGTTTTCCTCTTATTTGCTGACCTTCTACTTTACCAAGCGTGATGTCCTTCTCCACAGACAGGCCCCTTGTGATAACTGGTCCCTCCCGTCCAAAGAACATGAGATGGAGTCTTGCCATGATTGCTTTTAAGGAGCATTCTGGCTGTACTTCTTCCATGACAGATTTCTTCATTCTTCTCATAGTCCATGGTATATTCAATATTCTTTGCCAATGCCATAATTCAAATGCATCAATTCTTCTTCATTTATCTTTATTCATGGTCCAGCTTTCACATGTATATGAGAAAATCGAACATACACACACAAGTAAATCACACAGAAGTTAA